>NC_141873.1:552331042-553581042 GCF_056163025.1 Triticum urartu
AGCCCTCCGGATCGAGCCAAAGTTCGGTAAGGAGACGAGGCCCGAAGAAAAGGTTGCGCCAGGATGAAAAGTTCATCATCGAAGAAATCGCACGCGATGGCCTACCGATTAAACCCATCCGGACCAAGGACGCATTTTCTGCTCAGTGCGGGGTTCTTGTTAGGGACATGATCCCGATCAGCATCCACCTATGGTACCAAAAGGCCAATTTCACCCTACCACGAGAGGAGGATCCGGAGAAGCCACCAGTTATAGAGCCATTGGTCAAGGAGGCCACTCTTAAGAAGATGGGGGAACTATTTAGGAGGTGGAAGAATGAGCTGAAAGCAAAGTTTGTCGACAAAGACAAGACTCCAGAATTCACCGTCCGGTTTGAGAAGATCAGAGATCACTGGGACGCATTTGTGGCCCACAAGAAATCAGAAAAGAGTAAGAAGATGTTGTTGGGGAACATAGTAATTTCAAAAAATTTCCTACGCACACGCAAGATCATGGTGATGGCATAGCAACGAGAGGGGAGAGTATTGTCCACGTACCCTTGTAGACCGTAAGCGGAAGCGTTATGACAACGCGGTTGATGTAGTCGTACGTCTTCACGATCCGACCGATCCAAGTACCGAACGTACGGCACCTCCGATTTCAGCACACGTTCAGCTCGATGACGATCCCCGGGCTCTGATCCAGCAAAGCGTCGGGGATGAGTTCCATCAGCACGACGGCGTGGTGACGATGATGATGCTCTACCGGTGCAGGGCTTCACCTAAACTCCGCGATGATATGACCGAGGTGGAATATGGTGGAGGGGGGCACCGCACACGGCTAAGGAACGATCCGTAGATCAACTTGTGTGTCTATGGGGTGCCCCTTGCCCCCGTATATAAAGGAGTGGAGGAGGGGGAGGGCCGGCCCTCTCTATGGCGCACCCTAGGGGAGTCCTACTCCCACCGGGAGTAGGATTCCCCCTTTCCTAGTAGAACTAGGAACCCTTCCATGTAGTAGGAGTAGGAGAGAAGGAAAGGGAAGAGAGAAGGAGAAGGAAGGAAGGGGGCGCCCCCCCTCCCTAGTCCAATTCGGACTAATCCAAGGGGAGGGGTGCGGCCACCCTTTTGGCCCTTTCTCTCCTTTCTCGTATGGCCCATTGAGGCCCAATACGAATTCCCGTAACTCTCCGGTACTCCGAAAAATACCCGAATCACTCGGAACCTTTCTGAACTCCGAATATAGTCGTCCAATATATCAATATTTACGTCTCGACCATTTCGAGACTCCTCGTAATGTCCCCGATCTCATCCGGGACTCCAAACTCCTTCGGTACATCAAAACCTATAAACTCATAATAAAACTGCCATCGTAACATTAAGCGTGCGGACCCTACGGGTTCGAGAACTATGTAGACATGACCTAGAACTATTCTCGGTCAATAACCAATAGCGGAACCTGGATGCCCATATTGGCTCCTACATATTCTATGAAGATCTTTATCGGTCAAACCGCATAACAACATACTTTGTTCCCTTTGTCATCGGTATGTTACTTGCCCGAGATTCGATCGTCGGTATCTTCATACCTAGTTCAATCTCGTTACCGGCAAGTCTCTTTACTCGTTATGTAATGCATCATTCAGTAACTAACTCATTAGCTACATTGCTTGCAAGGCTTATAGTGATGTGCATTACCGAGAGGGCCCAGAGATACCTCTCCGACAATCGGAGTGACAAAACCTAATCTCGAAATACGCCAACCCAACATGTACCTTTGGAGACACCTGTAGTACTCCTTTATAATCACCCAGTTACGTTGTGACGTTTGGTAGCACCCAAAGTGTTCCTCCGGTAAACGGGAGTTGCATAATCTCATAGTTACAGGAACATGTATAAGTCATGAAGAAAGCAATAGCAATATACTAAACGATCAAGTGCTAGGCTAACGGAATGGGTCATGTCAATCACATCATTCTCCTAATGATGTGATCCCATTAATAAAATGACAACACATGTCTATGGTTAGGAAACATAACCATCTTTGATTAATAAGCTAGTCAAGTAGAGGCATACTAGTGACACTATGTTTGTCTATGTATTCACACATGTATTATGTTTCCGGTTAATACAATTCTAGCATGAATAATAAACATTTATCATGAAATAAGGAAATAAATAATAACTTTATTATTGCCTCTAGGGCATATTTCCTTCAATCTCCCACTTGCACTAGAGTCAATAATCTAGTTCACATCGCCATGTGATTTAACACCAATATTCATATCTGTATATGATTAACACCCATAGTTCACATTGTCATGTGAACTACACCCAAAGGGTTTACTAGAGTCAATAATCTAGTTCACATCTCTATGTGATTAACACCCAAAGAGTACTAAGGTGTGATCATGTTTTGCTCGTGAGAGAAGCTTAGTCAATGGGTCTGTCACATTCAGAGCCGTATGTATTTTGCAAATATTCTATGTCCACAATGCTCTGCACGGAGCTACTCTAGCTAATTGCTCCCACTTTCAATATGTATCCAGATTGAGACTTAGAGTCATCTGGATTGGTGTAAAAGCTTGCATCGTTGTAACTTTTTACAACGGGCTCTTTTATCACCTCCATAATCGAGAAACATGTCCTTAGTCCTCACTAAGGATATTTTTGACCGCTGTCCAGTGATCTACTCTTAGATCAAAATTGTATTCCTTTGTCAAACTCAGAGCAAGGTATACAATAGGTCTGGTTCACAGCATAGCATACTTTATAGAACCTATGACTGAGGCATAGGGAATGACTTTTCATTCTCTTTCTATTTTCTGCCATGGTCGGGTCTTGAGTCTTACTCAACTTCACACCTTTGCATCACAGGAAAGAACTCCTTCTTTGACTGTTCCATTTTGAACTATTTCAAAAATTTATCAAGGTATGTACTCATTGAAAAAAAACTTATCAAGCGTCTTGATCTATCTATATAGATCTTGATGCTCAATGTGTAAGCAGCTTCACCGAGGTCTTTCATTTAAAAACTTTTATTCAAGTATCCCTTTATGCTATCCAGAAATTCTATATCATTTCTGATCAACAATATGTCATCTACATATAGTACCAGAAATGCTACAGAGCTCCCACTCACTTTCTTGTAAATACAGGCTTCACCGCAAGTCTGTATAATACTATATGCTTTGATCAACTTATCAAAGCGTATATTCCAACTCTGAGATGCTCGCACCAGTCCATAGATGGATCGCTGGAGCTTGCACATTTTGTTAGTACCTTTAGGATTGACAAAACCTTCTGGTTGCATCATATACAACTCTTCGTTAAGAAAACCATTAAGGAATGCAGTTTTGACATCCATTTGCCAGATTTCATAAAATGTGGCAATTGCTAACATGATTCGGACAGACTTAAGCATCGCTACAGTTGAGAAAATCTCATTGTAGTCAACACCTTGAATTTGTCGAAAACCCTTTTGCGACAAGTCGAGCTTTGTAGATAGTAACACTACTATCAGCATCTGTCTTCCTCTTGAAGATCCATTTATACAATATGGCTTGCCGATCATCGGGTAACTCCACCAAAGTCCACACTTTGTTCTCATACATGGATCCCATCTCAGATTTCATGGCCTCAAGCCATTTCGCGGAATCTGGGCTCATCATCGCTTCCTCATAGTTCGTAGGTTCATCATGGTCTAGTAACATGACTTCCAGAATAGGATTACCGTACCACTCTGGTGTGGATCTTAATCTGGAAGATCTACAAAGTTCGGTAGTAACTTGATCTGAACCTTTATGATCATCATCATTAGCTTCCTCACTAATTGGCGTAGGAATCACTGGAACTGATTTCTGTGATGAACTACTTTCCAATTCGGGAGAAGGTACAAATTACCTTATCAAGCTCTACTTTCCTCCCACTCACTTCTTTCGAGAGAAACTCCTTCTCTAGAAAGGATCCATTTTTAGCAACGAATATCTTGCCTTCGGATCTGTGATAGAAGGTGTACCCAACAGTTTCCTTTGGGTATTCTATGAAGACGCACTTCTCCGATTTGGGTTTGAGCTTATCAGGATGAAACTTTTTCACATAAGCATCACAGCCCCAAACTTTAAGAAACGACAACTTGGGTTTCTTGCTAAACCACAGTTCATATGGTGTCGTCTCAACGGATTTCGATGGTGCCCTATTTAAAGTGAATGCAACTGTCTCTAATGCATAACCCCAAAACGATAGTGGTAAATTGGTAAGATACATCATAGATCGCACCATATCTAATAAAGTGCGGTTACGACGTTCGGACACACCATAACGTTGTGGTGTTCCAGGTGGCATGAGCTGTGAAACTATTCCACATTGTTTTATATGAAGGCCAAACTCATAACTCAAATATTCTCCTCCACGATCAGATCATAGAAACTTTATTTTCTTTTTACGATGATTCTTCACTTCACTCTGAAATTCTTTGAACTTTTCAACTATTTCAGACTTATGTTTCATCAAGTAGATATACCCATATCTGCTCAAATCATCTTGTGAAGGTCAGAAAATAACGATACTTGCCACGAGCATCAACACTCATTGGATCACATACATCGGTATGTATTTTTTCCAATAAGTCAGTAGCTTGTTCCATTTTTCCGGAGAACGGAGTTTTAGTCATCTTGCCCAAAAGGCATGGTTCGCAAGCATCAAATGATTCATAACCAAGTGATTCCGAAAACCCGTCAGCATGGAGTTTCTTCATGCGCTTTACACCGATATGACCCAAACGGCATTGCCACAAATAAGTTGTACTATCATTATTAACTTTGCATCTTTTGGCATCAATATTATGAATATGTGTATCACTAAAATCGAGATCCAACAAACTATTTTCATTGGGTGTATGACCATTTGAAGGTTCTATTCATGTAAACAGAACAACAATTATTCTCTGACTTTAAATGAATAACCGTATTGCAATAAACACGATCAAATCATATTCATGCTCAACGCAAATGCCAAATAACATTTATTTAGGTTTAACACTAATCCCGAAAGTATAGGGAGTGTGCGATGATGATCATATCAATCTTGGAACTACTTCCAACACTCATCGTCACTTCCCCTCAACTAGTCTCTGTTTATTATGTAACTCCTGTTTCGATTTACTAATCTTAGCAACCGAACAAGTATCAAATACTCAGGGGCTACTATAAACACTAGTAAGGCACACATCAAACACCTGTATATCAAATACACCCTTGTTCACTTTGCCATCCTTCTTATCCACCAAATATTTAGGGCATTTCCGCTTCCAGTGACTATTTCCTTTGCAGTGTAAGCACTCAGTTTCAGGCTTTGGTCCAGCTTTGGTCTTCTTCACGGGAGTGACAACTTGTTTGCCATTCTACTTGAAGTTTCCCTTTCTTTCCCTTTGCCCTTTTCTTGAAACTAGTGGTCTTGTCAATCATCAACACTTGATGCTCTTTCTTGATTTCTACCTTCGTCGATTTCAACGTCACGAAGAGCTCGGGAATCGTTTCCATCATCCATTGCATACTATAGTTCATCACGAAGTTCTAGTAACTCAGTGATGGTGACTAGAGAATTCTGTGAATCACTATCTTATCTGGAAGATTAACTCCCAATTGATTCAAGTGATTGAAGTACCCATACAATCTGAGCACATGCTCACTAGTTGAGCGATTCTCCTCCATCTTTTAGCTATAGAACTTGTTGGAGACTTCATATCTCTCAACTCGGGTATTTGCTTGAAATATTAACTTCAATTCTTGGAACATCTTATATGGTCCATGACGTTCAAAACATCTTTGAAGTCCCGATTCTAAAGCCATTAAGCATGGTGCACTAAACTATCAAGTAGTCATCATATTGAGCTAGCCAAACGTTCATAACGTCTGCATCTGCTCCTGCAATAGGTTTGTCACCTAGCGGTGCATCAAGGACATAATTCTTCTGTGCAGCAATGAGGATAAACCTCAGATCACGGATCCAATCCGCATCATTGCTACTAACATCTTTCAACACAGTTTTCTCTAGGAGCATATCAAAATAAACATATGAAAGCAACAACGCGAGCTATTGATCTATAACATAATTTGCAAAATACTATCAGGACTAAGTTCATGATAAATTTAAGTTAAATTAATCATATTACTAAAGAACTCCCACTTAGACAGACATCTCTCTAGTCATCTAAGTGATTACGTGATCCAAATCAACTAAACCATGTCCGATCATCACGTGAGATGGAGTAGTTTCAATGGTGAACATCACTATGTTGATCATATCTACTATATGATTCACGTTCGACCTTTCGGTCTCCGTGTTCCGAGGCCATATCTGTATATGCTAGGCTCGTCAAGTTTAACCTGAGTATTCCGCGTGTGCAACTATTTTGCACCCGTTGTATTTGAACGTAGAGCCTATCACACCCGATCATCACGTGGTGTCTCAGCACGAAGAACTTTCGCAATGGTGCATACTCAGGGAGAACACTTCTTGATAATTAGTGAGAGATCATCTTAAAATGCTACCGTCAATCAAAGCAAGATAAGATGCATAAAGGATAAACATCACATGCAATCAATATAAGTGATATGATATGGCCATCATCATCTTGTGCTTGTGATCTCCATCTTCGAAGCACCGTCATGATCACCATCGTCACCGGCGCGACACCTTGATCTCCATCGTAGCATCGTTGTCGTTACGCCATCTATTGCTTCTGCGACTATCGCTACCGCTTAGTGATAAAGTAAAGCAATTACAGGGCGTTTGCATTTCATACAATAAAGCGACAACCATATGGCTCCTGCCAGTTGCCGATAACTTCGGTTACAAAACATGATCATCTCATACAATAAAATATAGCATCACGTCTTGACCATATCACATCACAACATGCCCTGCAAAAACAAGTTAGACGTCCTCTACTTTGTTGTTGCAAATTTTACGTGGCTGCTACGGGCTGAGCAAGAACCTTTCTTACCTACGCATCAAAACCACAACGATAGTTAGTCAAGTTAGTGCTATTTTAACCTTCGCAAGGACCGGGCGTAGCCACACTCGGTTCAACTAAAGTTGGAGAAACAGACACCCGCTAGTCACCTGTGTGCAAAGCACGGCGGTAAAACCAGTCTCGCGTAAGCGTACGCGTAATGTCGGTCCGGGCCGCTTCATCCAACAATACCGCCGAACCAAAGTATGACATGCTGGTAAGCAGTATGACTTGTATCGCCCACAACTCACTTGTGTTCTACTCGTGCATATAACATCAACGCATAAAACCTAGGCTCGGATGCCACTGTTGGGGAACGTGGTAATTTCAAAAAATTTCCTACGCACACGCAAGATCATGGTGATGGCATAGCAACGAGAGGGGAGAGTATTGTCCACGTACCCTTGTAGACCTTAAGCGGAAGCATTATGACAACGCGGTTGATGTAGTCGTACGTCTTCACAATCCGACCGATCCAAGTACCGAACGTACGACACCTCCGAGTTCAGCACACGTTCAGCTCGATGACGATCCCCGGGCTCCGATCCAGCAAAGTGTCGGGGATGAGTTCCGTCAGCACGACGGCATGGTGACGATGATGATGCTCTACCGGTGTAGGGCTTCGCCTAAACTCCGCGGCGATATGACCGAGGTGGAAAATGGTGGAGGGGGGCACCGCACACGGCTAAGGAACGATCCGTAGATCAACTTGTGTGTCTATGGGGTGCCCCTTGCCCCCGTATATAAAGGAGTGGAGGAGGGGGAGGGCCGGCCCTCTCTATGGCGCGCCCTAGGGGAGTCCTACTCCCACCGGGAGTAGGATTCCCCCTTTCCTAGTAGAACTAGGAACCCTTCCATGTAGTAGGAGTAGGAGAGAAGGAAAGGGAAGAGAGAAGGAGAAGGAAGGAAGGGGGCGCCCCCCTCCCTAGTCCAATTCGGACTAATCCAAGGGGAGGGGTGCGGCCACCCTTTTGGCCCTTTCTCTTCTTTCCCGCATGGCCCAATACGAATTCCTGTAACTCTTCGGTACTCCGAAAAATACCCGAATCACTCGGAACCTTTCCGAACTCCGAATATAGTCGTCTAATATATCGATCTTTACGTCTCGAACATTTCGAGACTCCTCGTCATGTCCCCGATCTCATCCGGGACTCCGAACTCCTTCGGTACATCAAAACTTATAAACTCATAATAAAACTGTCATCGTAATGTTAAGCGTGTGGACCCTACGGGTTCGAGAACTATGTAGACATGACCTAGAACTATTCTCGGTCAATAACCAATAGCGGAACCTGGATGCCCATATTGGCTCCTACATATTCTACGAAGATCTTTATCGGTCAAACCGCATAACAACATACTTTGTTCCCTTTGTCATCGGTATGTTACTTGCCCAAGATTCGATCGTCGGTATCTTCATACCTAGTTCAATCTCGTTACCGGCAAGTCTCTTTACTCGTTATGTAATGCATCATTCCGTAACTAACTCATTAGCTACATTGCTTGCAAGGCTTATAGTGATGTGCATTACCGAGAGGGCCCAGAGATACTTCTCCGACAACCGGAGTGACAAAACCTAATCTCGAAATACGCCAACCCAACATGTACCTTTGGAGACACCTGTAGTACTCCTTTATAATCACCCAGTTACGTTGTGACGTTTGGTAGCACCCAAAGTGTTCCTCCGGTAAACGGGAGTTGCATAATCTCATAGTTACAGGAACATGTATAAGTCATGAAGAAAGCAATAGCAATATACTAAACGATCAAGTGCTAGGCTAACGGAATGGGTCATGTCAATCACATCATTCTCCTAATGATGTGATCCCATTAATCAAATGACAACACATGTCTATGGTTAGGAAACATAACCATCTTTGATTAATAAGCTAGTCAAGTAGAGGCATACTAGTGACACTATGTTTGTCTATGTATTCACACATGTATTATGTTTCCGGTTAATACAATTCTAGCATGAATAATAAACATTTATCATGAAATAAGGAAATAAATAATAACTTTATTATTGCCTCTAGGGCATATTTCCTTTAGATGTCAGCGACAAACAAGATAAATGCTGCGACGAAGAAGCATCACCATCGCACGGGGTCAGGTAGCTACCTCAAAGCCCGGCCGTTGCGGGACAAGGCCGAGAATGACCTGCTTGCTAAATGGGTCGTTCCACAGACATTACACTGGCCAGACCCAAGGACTTGGTTCTTCGGGGTTGGGGGAACCTTGGACCCTGAAACAGGGAAGTGCTTTGGATGGACGAGCAACTGCGAATACCCATCACGAAGCGTCAGGAGTATATCAAAGCAGCGAAGGAAGGGACGTTCGTTCCCGACAGAGAGAACGACGAGCTCACAATGGCCCTTGGGAATCTTGAGCACCCTGGACAGACACGAGGCACGCCAGGCTCCGTTTCATGGAAGGCTGGGTTTCCTGACGCAGGCGGTTACAAATGCCGGGAGAGGAAGAAGAAAGTGGAGCTGACCCAACTGCAGGCGCTGCACGCAAGGGTACAAGCGCTAGAGGACGAACGAGAAGCAGTTCGCAGCAAGCGACCTGTCGAAGCTACCCCCGAAGCTACCCCGCCATCTCAGCGGAGAAGCAGCGTAGCTTCCACCGAGCGGCCTCTGAAGCCTGTCTTCACGGCTCCTGCTAGCTACCCCGTGGATGCTATCATAGAGTCTCAACATTGCCACCTTATGACACAATGGCAGCAATTAAAGTCAAGGCGGCTGTCAGCTCTGTTTTACCTCCTGAACCCGGCGCAACTTTTCACTGCCGTCCAATTCCAAAAGGATATGCTAGGGTGATGGTGGATCAAATAACGGAGGGGTTTGAGGATCTCGAGCTTGACCACCCTACCGGTGAAGGGGAGACTCGGCTGGGTTCTTCTCTGAAGACTCCATGCCTATGGCGGAAGGAGCTCATCAACCTTCCGATCTGGATGCCTCCGCCTCCTCTGGCGAGTCAGTGCACTCCGCCTCCTCCTCCACCTCCTCCTCCAGCGAGAGATCAGGGCACTCTGCCTCCTTCTCCGGGTGCTCAGACGCGTGGCGGCACTCCGCCTCCTTCTCCGCCTGCGCCGGCGCGTCCGAGCAGCCCGCCTCCTCCTCCGCCTAGTCAGCAAGGCGGGAAGAGAGCTGCCGCTGCTCCGGCTGCTTTGGTGCGTGGTAGCACTCCGACTCGTTCTCTGCCTCATAAGCAACAAAAGAAGGCAGCCGCAGCCGCTCCGGCTACTCCGGTGTCTAGCAGTACAACCAGAGGCAGGAGGCAATACAAATATGGTCCATCTCTCAAGCCTTTAGAGAAGTTAGCATACGAGAGGACCGACGAGGAAAACGCGGAGATCTCTAAAGCCGAAGTGAAGGACTTTTTTGCAAAGAAACCTCCACCTCTGGAGGAGAAGATAGATCCGCTGAGAGCAAAGCGCACTATTGATGCCCTGAAGAAACCACCACCGTCTCCACCGAAAACCAACTATGAGCGCATTATTGAAAGGTCATATGTCAAAGCGGAGCGGTCGGGAAGTACTTGCAGTGATCGAAGGTTAGCACAACGAAGAAGTGGGAAGAAATTCCCCAGCTCGGCAAACAAGAGAACCAATTGTGCCCCCCGCTCAAGGTGCCTAGCGACATCGTTGCTAATCATCCGGGGATGGTGCCCAGTACCAATCTTGCAGATTACCTGGACGATGATGTAGTGTTTGATATGTTAGAGGTGGAGGAACACAAATACCGGTACGGGAAGCCTCTCGTCAAAGATGTCACTACTCTAACCACGATGATGCGAAGATTCCATGAGTGGTACATGGATACGTGCAGAGAGTCTGGTGGGAAGGATACTTTGATACTGAAAGATAAAGAGGAACATGACCTCGTTGGAATTGAGGTGTTGTCTGTTCCATTTGAGGAGTTCTTCCAGCTTTTCAATCAAATGGCCCTCGATAAAATAACGGTCACTTGCTACTGTCTATAAGTACTACTTCTGTCATTAAGTCTCTATATATAGCTAGCTCAGCGCTTTCATTGCATGTATATATAATTATCCTCACTATATTATGCAGATTGAAGATCGTCGAATGCAGAAAAGATGATATCTATGATATTGGGTTCATTAACACAAATCTCATAGATGAATATCAGGTTACATTTCATGCCAAAGAAGCCGAGGCCAACTTGCTACGATCGTTGGTAATAAATCAAAACAAAGATAAAATACTCTTTCCTTAAAACTTCAAGTGAGTGTTACTATCTTGTGCATATTTAGTTTCCCTTAATTATTACTCGAGGTTATAGTAATTAATGCAATTGATGAGTTATATGCATGCGTGCGCAGGTTCCACTACATTCTCCTAGAGATTAAGCTTGAGCAGGGACTAGTAACCATCTTAGACTCGAGACGAAAAGATCTCGAGGACTATGCGGACATGTCTAAAATGCTCGACAAGTAAGTTCAATCGATCATTATCGCACCATATCGGCAACTTTGTTCATTTCCTAATATAAAGTAATTGTTTTCTTTGTCTTGCGGGGTTTGGAAAGCATTCACCCAAAAAGTTCCGGCACTGCCGCGGGATCTGCGATGGATTTACCCAAAAGTAAGTACTACTAGCTAGCTTGTTCCGCGCATCTCCCGTTGACTCTAGCTATTTTCATCAATGCCATTTATAATGCTTCATTATCAGTTTGATTGACCTCTATTTCTCCTAAAGTGCTTGTGGCAGGAACCCGGGAATAATTACTGTGGATACTACGTCTGCGAGTTCATCTACAACGCGACGCCAAGAATAGGCGGGGCTACTCTAAAAGACAATATGAAGTGCGTAAGAAAAAATATTCACAATTTTATTTTATTACCATCATTTCTGTTGAGTTTCATTCATATATATGTATTGACCCCCTTCTTCAAATTAGATGTGGCAGATGCAGAATGAACTCCTACCACAAGATCGCATGCGAGCAATTCAAGAGGAATTGGCGGGATTCTTTCTTGACCACGTCATCAATAAAGCCGGAGAATACCATGTGGAAGTTGAGTTAAGATGTTAGGGTATTGCAAGAGATCTTACACATTGTATATATATATGTAGCCAGTAGCGTCGGATAGATATACGAAAACTTGTTGTTCGACCAATCTCTCGGAGAAGGAGAGAGGTCGATCATCACTTCTCTCTGTATATGTTCATGGCGATCTTCTGTACTTAATGGTTTCCTTCATTTGCTTACTAGCTAGCGTGTCGAGTCCTCTCGATCTATACGTATAGTATGTAGCGTCGACCAAGCACGGAGATAAGAGAGGACAGTTCTCTCTATTAGCTAGCTAACACAATATATGAAACCCCTAAATTAACCCTACAAAACCCCCCAAACCTCCTCCCCCCTTTCAGAAAAAAACACTATCCCCTGAACTGCTGACGCGTGGAAGCTTATTTGTCCCGGTTGGTGCTACCAACCAGGACAAAAGGCCCCCCCTGCATGGGCAAGCCGCAGTGGCCACGTGGAGGCCCATCTATCCCGGTTGGTATAAGAACCGGGACTAAAGGTATGGGGCATTTGTATCGACCGTTTAGTCCCGGTTCCCCAACCGGTACAAATGGCCCTTATTCTACCAGTGTTTCGAGACTCCTCGTCATGTCCATGATCTCATCCGGGACTCCGAACAAACTTCGGTCATCAAAACACATAACTCATAATACAAATCTCATCGAACGTTAAGCGTGTGGACCCTACGGGTTCGAGAGCTATGTAGACATGACCAAGACACATCTCCAATCAATAACCAATAGCGGAACTTGGATGCTCATATTGGCTCCTACATATTCTACGAAGATCTTTATCGGTCAAACCGCATAACAACATACGTTGTTCCCTTTGTCATCGGTATGTTACTTGCCCAAGATTCGATCGTCGGTATCTTCATACCAAGTTCAATCTCGTTACCGGCAAGTCTCTTTACTCGTTCTGTAATACATCATCTCATGACTAACTCATTAGACATTTGCTTGCAAGGCTTATTATGATGTGTATTATCGAGAGGGCCCAGAGATACATCTCTAACACTCGGAGTGACAAATCCTATTCTCGATCTATGCGAACTCAACAAACACCTTCGGAGACACCTGTAGAGCATCTTTATAATCACCCACTTATGTTGTGATGTTTGATAGCACACAAGGTGTTCCTCCGGTATTCGGGAGTTGCATAATCTCATAGTCAGAGGAACATGTATAAGTCATGAAGAAAGCAATAGCAATAAAACTAAACGATCATAATGCTAAGCTAACGGATGGGTCTTGTCCATCACATCATTCTCCTAATGACGTGATCCCGTTCATCAAATGACAACACATGTCTATGGTTAGGAAACTTAACCATCTTTGATTAACGAGCTAGTCTAGTAGAGGCATACTAGGGACACTCTTTTTTGTCTATGTATCCACACATGTATCAAGTTTCCGGTTAATACAATTCTAGCATGAATAAAAGACATTTATCATGATATATAAGGAAATATAAATAACAACTTTATTATTGCCTCTAGGGCATATTTCCTTCAGTATCCCACTTGCACTAGAGTCAATAATCTAGATTACGTAGTAATGATTCTAACACCCATAGAGTTTTGGTGCTGATCATGTTTTGCTCGTGGAAGAGGCTTAGTCAACGGGTCTGCGACATTCAGATCCGTATGTATTTTGCAAATCTCTATGTCTCCCTCCTTAACTTGATCGCAGATGGAGTTGAATCGTCTCTTGATATGCTTGGTCCTCTTGTGAAACCTGGATTCCTTCGCCAAGGCAATTGCTCCAGTGTTGTCACAAAAGTTTTTCATTGGACCTGATGCACTAGGTATGACACCTAGATCGGATATGAACTCCTTCATCCAGACTCCTTCATTTGCTGCTTCCGAAGCAGCTATGTACTCCGCTTCACACGTAGATCCCGTCACGACGCTCTGCTTGGATCTTTGCCAACTGATAGCTCCAGCGTTCAACAAAAATACGTATCCGGTTTGTGACTTTGACTCATCCGGATCAGTGTCAAAGCTTGCATCGACGTAACCGTTTACGATGAGCTCTTTGTCACCTCCATAAACGAGAAACATATCCTTCGTTCTTTTTAGGTATTTCAGAATGTTCTTGACCGTTGTCCAGTGATCCACTCCTAGATTACTTTGGTACCTCCCTGCTAAACTTATAGCAAGGCACACATCAGGTCTGGTACACAACATTGCATACATGATAGAACTGGTTGAAGCACACGGAATGACTTTCATTTTCTCTTTATCTTCTGGAGTGGTCGGGCATTGATTCCTACTCAACTTTACACCTTGTAACACAGGCAAGAATACTTTCTTTGACTGATCCATTTTGAACTTCTTCAAAACTTTGTCAAGGTATGTGCTTTGTGAAAGTCCTATTAAGCGTCTTGATCTATCTCTATCGATCTTGATGCCCAATATATAAGCAGCTTCACCGATGTCTTTCATTGAAAAATTCTTATTCAAGTATCTTTTTATGCTATCCAGAAATTCTACATCATTTCCAATCAATAATATGTCATCGACATATAATATCAGAAATGATACAGAGCTCCCACTCACTTTCTTGTAAATACATGCTTCTCCAAAAGTCTGTATAAAACCATATGCTTTGATTACTTCATCAAAGCGTACATTCCAACTCCGAGATGCTTGCGCCAGTCCATATATGGATCGCTAGATCTTGCACACTTTGTTAGCACCTTTAGGATCGACAAAACCTTCTGGTTGCATCATATACAACTCTTCTTTGAGAAATCCATTAAGGAATGCAGTTTTGACATCCATTTGCCAGATTTCATAATCATAAAATGCGGCAATTGCTAACATCCATGCACCTTTAGGGGTTACTTTTTATGTTTATAATATTATTTTTTATGACAAGGTGCAGGTGGGCTTAGAAGAATCATGGTCGTGGGACGGCCCTGCGCTCTCCCCCCTTCCAGACGCGTCCAAAACCGGTGGCTCCCCTTTCCAAAGAAAGTTGTAGCCTTCCAGAACCTTCGTATGCCTCTCGAACCTTATGTACCCTCGTAATATATAAGACCTCCCCTCTCCTCTTCAACAAAATCACAATACAAGAGCGATCGATCTTTTCGACTCGAGGTGATCAATCTTGACTTCTTCCCAACCTCGATCACAAATCCAATTGCACGTCATGGATTCTTCGGCTACAACCTGTGGCTTCTTCGCTCTCCGCAATGGCGGCCTGGGCGGCTGCAAATAGGGCGGTTGTGGCTTCTTTTCTTGTCCGCCTTCGTTCCTTCGGCTAGTCCTCTTCGTCGTCTCGGCAGCCATCACATCAGTGGTGCACACCTTGGTCGGGCCAACGACGCAGCCGGCCACCACGGCGACATTGTCGAACGGAAAGGGGGCCGGCGACGAGGTTGGTGCATCGGCCATGGCGCAAGTGCGAGGGCGTTTTGGGAGAGAGTGGCGCATTAGTGTGCCATAGATGGACGGTCCATGGAAGAACGTGAGAAGGACATCGTGGGCGTCCGCGCAAACATAAATCCATCTCAAATTTGAGTCGAAAATGATTCCAAAGAAAAAAAGGACATCCTTTCATTTGCGTCGGCACGTTGGACCGCGTGTTTTGCCCGTCCAGACCCAGACGGACCAAATTAGAATAGTAAGGGCTAGTTTGGTTGTTGGGTAGGAAAAAAACCAGGGCAATAAACCACTAGGGGGGATTTTCCTGTGCTCATGGTATCCCTCCCACCACATGGGGATCCTCCCACTGGCCAGGTTCCAAATGACCAACAAAAGGGAGGGAAGAAAATCCCTCAAATTAACACATATCACAAGAGGCTTTGGTACAGAGATAACAATAGATTTCTACATACAAAATTTCAAAGCCTTCATACAAAATTTTAACGATAACAGTGGACCACAAAATCCATGTAAACTAGAATTTTAGGAAATATTACAAGCGATAACCATCAGTTTACAAGGGTTCATTTTCATGAACCATCATCATTCAAACTGGTTCATGACAAAAGAAAATTGAATCATCACTTGCCATGTCCAAGGCAAAGATACTTTTGAATTAGATGAACTACAAGGTGGCGATCACTAGCCCTGCTCAAGTCATTTCTCTACTCCGCGTCGACATCAAGTACCGCATCTTGGTGTTGACTGAACTACACAAAAATTAAGTTAGCACCAGTTCAGTTTTAATTTTTTTTAGAAAAGGAGGATGACCCCCGGCCTCTGCATCTGGGAGATGCATGCGGCCATTTTATTGATTAATCTCGAGGACCTTACAAAGTAGTACAACAATATACCTGAATCCGCCATCTTGGCAACATCTGTCGTTACTTCAAACCATATGATGAAGGGGTGCAAGCTAGGGAAAATACCCAGACCTCTCACCTAAGCCTAACATCTAAATCCGGAGGCCTCAACCGAGCCACATACCGGGTCCGGGGCACAAACTGGTCCGACGCACTCACATGTGTCGTCGCCGCCATCTTCTACTGGTCCATCTTCAGAGCAGATTGAGGTGCCAACCTTGGCAGGTGCCTCCGCCATTGACGCCACCATGACGCCAAACGACGACCTCCACCTACGCGAGTCCATCTCCAAGCAATGGACGTGATCCATGCTAGGATAGGGCCGCACTGAAGGAAATATGCCCTAGAGGCAATAATAAAGTTTTTATTTATATTTCCTTATACATCATGATAAATGTATTTTATTCATGCTAGAATTGTATTAACCGGAAACTTGATACATGTGTGAATACATAGATGAAACAGAGTGTCCCTAGTATGCCTCTACTACACTAGCTCGTTAATCAAACATGGTTATGTTTCCTAACCATAGACATGAGTTGTCATTTGATGAGTGGGATCACATCATTAGGAGAATGATGTGATGGACAAGACCCATCCGTTAGCTTAGCAATATGATCGTTTAGTTTTTCTACCATTGCTTTCTTCATGACTTATACATGTTCATATGACTATGAGATTATGCAACTCCCGAATACCGGAGGAACACCTTGTGTGCTATCAAACATCACAACGTAACTGGGAGATTATAAAGATGCTCTACAGGTGTCTCCAAAGGTGTTTGTGGTGTTGGCATAGATCGAGAATAGGATTTGTCACTCTGAGTGTCGGACAGGTATCTCTGGGCCCTCTCGGTAATACACATCATAATAAGCCTTGCAAGCAAACGACTAATGAGTTAGTCACGAGATGATGTATTACGGAATGAGTAAAGAGACTTTCCGGTGACGAGATTGAACTAGGTATGATGATACCGACGATCAAATCACGGGCAAGTAACATACCGATGACAAAGGGAACAACGTATGTTGTTATGCGGTTTGACCGATAAAGATCTTCGTAGAATATGTGGGAACCAATATGAGCATCCAGGTTCTGCTATTGGTTATTGACTGGAGATGAGTCTCGGTCATGTCTACATAGTTCTCGAACCCGTAGGGTCCGCACGCTTAACGTTCGATGATGATCGGTATTATGAGTTTATGTGTTTTGATGCACCGAAGGTAGTTCGGAGTCCCGGATGTGATCACGGACATGACGAGGAGTCTTGAAATGGTCGAGACATAAAGATTGATATATTGGAGGGTTATATTCGGACACCGGAAGGGTTCCGGGGGTCACCGAATAAATACTGGAGTACCGGGAGGTTACCGGAAACCCTCGGGGAGTATATGGGCCTTATTGGGCTTTAGGGGAGAGAGAGAGGGGTTGCCTAGGGCTGGGCCGCGCGCCCCCCAAGCCTAGTCCGAATTGGGGGAGGGGCGGCGCCCCCTCCTTCCTTCTCTTTCTCTCCTTTCCTTCCCCCCTTCTCCTACTCCTACTAGGAAAGGGGAGTCCTACTCCTAGTGGGAGTAGGACTCCCCCTTGGCGCGCCTCCTCCTCCTAGGCCGGGCGCCTCCTCCCTCTCCCTTCTTTATATACGTGGGCAGGGCACCCCTTGGACACAGATCAATTGTTCCTAGCCGTGTGCGGTGCCCCCCTCCACAGTAACACACCTCGGTCATATCATTGCAGTGCTTAGGCGAAGCCCTGCACGGGTAACTTCATCATCACCATCACCACGCCGTCGAGATGACGAAACTCTCCCGCCACACTCAACTGGATCAAGAGTTCGTGGGGCATCATCAAGCTGAACGTGTGCTAAACACGGAGGTGTCGTACGTTCGGTGCTAGGATCGGTTGGATCGCAAAGACATTCGACTACATCAACCGCGTTAATAAACGCTTCCACTTCCGGTCTACGAGGGTACGTGGACACACTCTCCCGCTTGTTGCTATGCTTCTCCTAGATAGATCTTGCGTGATCATAGAATTTTTTGAAATACTACATCCCCAACAGTGGCATCAGAGCTAGGTCTATGCGTAGATGATATGCACAAGTAGAACACAATGAGTTGTGGGCGATAATCGTCATACTGCTTACCAGCATGTCATACTTTGATTCGGCGGTATTGTGAGATGAAGCAGCCCGGACCGACATTACGCGTACGCTTACGCGAGACTGGTTTCACCGTTACGAGCACTCGTTGCTTAAAGGTGACCGGCGGGTGTCTCTCTCTCTCTCTCAGTTTAGTTGAATCGAGTGTGGCTACGCCCGGTCCTTGTGAAGGTTAAAACAACACACTTGACGAAAAATCGTTGTGGTTTTGTATGCGTAGGTAAGAACGGTTCTTGCTAAGCTCGTAGCAGCCATGTAAAACTTGCAACAACAAGGTAGAGGATGTCTAACTTGTTTTTGTAGGGCATGTTGTGATGTGATATGGTCAAGACATGATGAGATATACGTTATTGTATGAGATGATCATGTTTTGTAACTTATCGGCAACCGGCAGGAGCCTTATGGTTGTCTCTTTATTGTATGAACTGCGAAGGCCATCTAATTGCTTTACTTTATCACTATGAGTTAGCGATAGCAGTAGTAGCAATAGTTGGCGAGACGACCACGACGCTACGATGAAGATCACGGTGTCAAGCCGGTGACGATGGAGATCATGACGATGCTTTGGAGATGGAGATCAAAAGCACAAGATGATGATGGCCATATCATGTCACATATTTTGATTGCATGCGATGTTTATCTTATTATGCTTCTTATTTTGCTTAGTACGATGGTAGCATTATAAGATGATCCTTTACAAAAATTACAAGGTACAAGTATTCTCCCTGAGTATGCACCGTTGCGAAAGTTCGTCGTGCCGAGACACCACGTGATGATCGGGTGTGATAAGCTCTACGTTCAAATACAACAGGTGTAAGACAGTTTTGCACATGCAGAATACTCGGGTTAAACTTGACGAACCGAGCATGTACAGACATGGCCTCGGAACACTAGAGACCAAAAGGTCGAGCGTGAATCATATACTAGATGTGATCAACATAAGATGTTCACCATTGAAAACTACTCCATCTCACGTGATGATCGGACATGGTTTAGTTGATTTGGATCACGTGATCATTTAGATGACCAAAGGGATGTCTATCTATGTGGGAGTTCTTTATTAATATGATTAATTGAACTTTAATTTATCATGAACTTAGTCCTGATAGTTTTTGCATATCTATGTTGTTGTAGATAAATGGCCCGTGCTACCGTTCCCTTGAATTTTAATGCGTTCCTAGAGAAAGCTAAGTTGAAAGATGATGGTAGCAACTACACGGACTGGGTCCGTAACTTGAGGGTTATCCTCATTGCTGCACAGAAGAATTATGTCCTGGAAGCACCACTAGGTGACAGGCCTGCTGCAGGAGCAACTCCGGACGTTATGAACGTCTGGCAAGCTCGTTCTGATGACTATTCGATAGTTTAGTGTGCCATGCTTTACGTCTTAGAATCGGGACTTCAAAGACGTTTTGAACATCATGGATCATATGAGATGTTCCAAGAGTTGAAGTTAATATTTCAAGCAAATGCCCGAACTGAGAGATATGAAGTCTCCAATAAGTTCTATAGCTGCAAGATGGAGGAGAACAGTTCTATCAGTGAACACTTACTCAGAATGTCTGGGTACTACAATCACATGACTCAACTTGGTTGCAAAGTTGACGAAGATAGTGTTATTAATAGAGTTCTTCAATCACTGCCACCAAGCTATAAAGGCTTCGTGATGAACTATAATATGCAAGGGATGCTAAAGACAATTCCCAAGCTCTTTGCTATGCTCAAAGCTGCGGAGGTAGAAATCAAAAAGGAGCATCAAGTGTTGATGGTTAACAAGACCACTAGTTTCAAGAAAAGGGGCAAGGGAAAGAAGGGGAACTTCAAGAAGAATAGCAAGCCAGTTGCTAATCCCGCGAAGAAACCCAAGTCCGGAGCCAAGCTTGAAACTGAGTGCTTCTATTGCAAAGGGACTGGACACTGGAAGCAAAACTGCCCCAAGTATTTGGCGAATAAGAAGGATGGCAAAGTGAACAAAGGTATATCTGATATAAATGTTATTGATGTGTACCATACTAATGCTCATAGTAGCACCTGGGTATTTGATACTGGTTCGGTTGCTAATATTTGTAACTCAAAACAGGGGCTACGTATTAAACGAAGATTAGCTAGGGACGAGGTGACGATGTGCGTGGGAAATGGTTCCAAAGTCGATGTGATCGCCGTCGGCACGCTACCTCTACATCTACCTTCGGGATTAGTTTTAGAACTAAATAATTTTTATTTGGTGCCAGCTTGAGCATGAACGTTATATCTGGATCTTGTTTGTTGCGAGACGGTTATTCATTTAAATCAGAGAATAATGGTTGTTCTATTTATATGAGTAATATCTTTTATGGTCATGCACCCTTGAAGAGTGGTCTATTCTTGTTGGATCTCAATCGTAGTGATACACATATTCATAATATTGAAGCCAAAAGATGCAAAGTTGATAATGATAGTGCAAATTTGTGGCACTGCCGTTTAGGTCATATTGGTGTAAAGCGCATGAAGAAACTCCATGCTGATGGACTTTTGGAATCACTTGATTATGAATCACTTGGTGCTTCCAAACCATGCCTCATGGGCAAAATGACTAAAACTCCGATCTCCGGAACAATGGAGCGAGCAACAGATTTGTTGGAAATCATACATACTGATGTATGCAGACCGATGAGTGTTGAGGCTTGATAACCCACAAGTATAGGGGATCACAACAGTTTTTGATAAGTAAGAGTGTCGAACCCAACGAGGAGATAAAGGTAGAACAAATATTCCCTCAAGTTCTATCGACCACCGATAAACTCTATGCACGCTTGACGTTCGCTTTTCCTAGAACAAGTATGAAACTAGAAGTACTTTCTAGGTGTTGTTGGATAAGTTTGCAAGAATATAAAGAGCACGAAAATAAAAGCTAGGGGCTGTTTAGGTAAAGACACAACTAAATTAGTTTTAGTAAAGAGTTCGTTGTCACGAGAAAGTTATTTGTCCCTAGGCAATCGATAACTAGACCGGTAATCATTATTGCAATTTTATTTGAGGGAGAGGCATAAGCTAACATACTTTCTCTACTTGGATCATATGCACTTATGATTGGAAGTCTAGCAAGCATCCGCAACTACTAAAGATCACTAAGGTAAAACCCAACCATAGCATTAAAGCATCAAGTCCCCTTTATCCCATACACAAACAACCTACTTACTCGGGTCTGTGCTTCTGTCACTCACGCCACCCACCATAAGCAAATCATGAACATATTGCAAACCCTACAGCGGGAATCCCTCACGCTTGCGCGACACGGAGAGCACCATAGGACAGCACCAATAATATAACATGCAACTCAAACCAATCTTGATCATCAAATAGCCCATAGGACAAAACGGATCTACTCAAACATCATAGCATAGCCATACATCATTGGGAAATAATATATAGCGTTGAGCACCATGTTTAAGTAGAGACTATAGCGGGTAAGAGAGAGGTTACACCGCTGCATAGAGGGGGGAAGAGTTGGTGATGATGGCGGTGAAGTTGTTGGTGAAGATTGCGGTGATGATGATGGCCACGGCGGCGTTCCGGCGCCACCGGAAGAGAAGGGGAGAGGGGGCCCCTTCGTCTTCTTCTTCCTTGACCTCCTCCCTAGATGGGAGAAGGGTTTCTCCTCTGGTCCTTGGCCTCCATGGCGTGGGAGGGGCGAGAGCCCCTCCGAGATTGAATCTATCTCTCCGTTTCTCTCTGTTTCTGCGTTCTATTCTGCTGCCTTTTCACCGTTTCTTTTATATCCGGAGATCCGTAACTCCGATTGGACTGAAACCTTCGCCGTGGTTTTTTTTCCCAAAAATTAGCTTTCTTGCGGCCGAAGAAGGGCATCAACCACCTTAGGGTGGCCCACGAGGGTGGGGGGCGCGCCCTCCTGGTACGGGCGCGGGCCCCTGCCTCGTGGCCACCTCGGACACCGTTTCACGTTGATCTTTCTCCCAGATTTTCCAAATATTCCAAAAATAAGCTCTATCCGTTTTTATCCCGTTTGGACTCCGTTTGATATGGATATTCTGCGAAACCAAAAACATGCAACAGACAGGAACTAGCACTGGGCACTGGATCAATATGTTAGTCCCAAAAATAGTATAAAAAGTTGCCAAAAAGTTTATGAAAGTTGAATAATATTGGCATGGAATAATAAAAAATTATAGATACAACGGAGACGTATCAACATCCCCAAGCTTAATTCCTACTCGTCCTCGAGTGGGTAAACGATAAAAAAATAATTTTTGATGTGGAATGCTACCTAGCATAATCTTGATCGTATGTCTAATCATGGCATGAATATTAAGACACGAGTGATTCAAAGCAATAGTATATCATTTGACATAAAAACAGTAATACTTCAGGCCTACTAATAAAGCAATCATGTCTTTTCAAAATAACAAGGCCAAATAAAGTTATCCCTACAAAATCATATAGTCTGGCTATGTTCCATCTTCACCACACAAAATATTCACATCATGCACAACCCCGATGACAAGACAAACAATTGTTTCATACTTTTGATGTTCTCAAACCTTTTCAACTTTCACGCAATACATGAGCGTGAGCCATGGACATGGCACTATAGGTGGAATAAAATATGATGGTGGAGGTTGTATGGAGAAGACAAAAAAAGGAGAAAGTCTCACATCAACTAGGCGTATCAACGGGTTATGGAGATGCCCATTAATAGATATCAATGTGAGTGAGTAGGGATTGCCATGCAACAGATGCACTAAGAGCTATAAGTGTATGAAAGCTCAAACTGAAACTAAGTGGGTGTGCATCCAACTTGCTTGCTCATGAAGACCTAGGGCATTTGAGGAAGCCCATCATCGGAATATACAAGCCAAGTTCTATAATGAAAATTCCCACTAGTATATGAAAGTGATAACTTGAGAGACTCTCTATATGAAGGATCATGGTGCTACTCTGAAGCACAAGTGTGGTAAAAGGATAGTAACATCGCCCCTTCTCTCTTTTTCTCTCATTATTTTATTTTATTTTTTTGGTGGGCTTCTTTGGCCTCTTTTATTTTTCATAAAGTCCGGAGTCTCATCCCGACTTATGGGGGAATCATAGTCTCCATCATTCTTTCCTCACTGGGGCAATGCTCTAATAATGATGATCATCACACTTTTATTTACTTACAACTCAATATTACAACTCAATATCTAGAACAAAGATATGACTCTATATGAATGCCTCCGGCGGTGTACCGGGATGTGCAATGATCTAGTGTAGCAATGACATCAAAAAACGGACAAGCCATGAAAACATCATGCTAGCTATCTTACGATCATGCAAAGCAATACGACAATAAATGCTCAAGTCATGTATATGATGACGATGGAAGTTGCATGGCAATATATCTCGGAATGGCTATGGAAATGCCATAATAGGTAGGTATGGTGGCTGTTTTGAGGAAGGTATATGGTGGTTTATGTGTGATAGAGCGTATCGTATCACGGGGTTTGGATGCACCGGCGAAGTTTGCACCAACTCTCGAGGTGAGAAAGGGTAATGCACGGTACCGAAGAGGCTAGCAATGATGGAAGGTTGAGAGTGTGTATAATCCATGGACTCAACATTAGTCATAAAGAACTCACATACTTATTGCAAAAATCTATTAGTCATCGAAACAAAGTACTACGCGCATGCTCCTAGGGGGATAGATTGGTAGGAAAAGACCATCACTCGTCCCCGACCGCCACTCATAAGGAAGACAATCAATAAATAAATCATGCTCCGACTTCATCACATAACGGTTCACCATACGTGCATGCTACGGGAATCACAAACTTCAACACAAGTATTTCTACAATCCACAACTACCCACTAGCGTGACTCCAATATCACCATCTTTATATCGCAAAACTATTGCAAGGAATCAAACATATCATATTCAGCGATCACAAGTTTATGTAGGATTTTATGACTAACCATGTGAATGACCAGTTCCTGTCATCTCTCTAAATAGATATAAGTGAAGCAAGAGAGTTTAATTCTTTCTACAAAAGATATTCCAAAGCTCTAACAAATATAAGTGAAGCAAAAGAGCATTCTACAAATGGCGGCTGTCTAAGTGAAGAGAAACAGGCAATCCAACTTCAAATGATATAAGTGAAGCACATGAAGCATTCTATAAAGCCATACTCAAAAGATATAAGTGAAGTGCAATGAGTATTCTATAAATCAACCAAGGACCATCTCATACCAGCATGGTTCATAAAAGAAAAATTGAAAACTAAATGCAAAAGACGCTCCAAGATTTGCACATATCACATGAACGAAACGAATCCGAAAACATACCGATACTTGTTGAAGAAAGAGGGGATGCCTTCCGGGGCATCCCCAAGCTTAGACGCTTGAGTCTCCTTGAATACTTACTTGGGGTGTCTCGGGCATCCCCAAGCTTGAGCTATTGCCTCTCTTCCTTCTTCTCACATCGAAACCTTCTCGATCATCGAACACTTCATCCACACAAAACTTCAACAGAAAACTCGGTAAGATCCGTTAGTATAATAAAGCAAATCACCACTCTAAGTACTGTTGCAAACCAATTCATATTTTATTTTTGCATTGTGTCTACTATAATATAACTTTTTCATGGCTTAATCCACTGATATAAATTGATAGTTTCATCAAAACAAGCAAACTATGCATCAAAAACAGAATCTGTCTAAAACAGAACAGTCTGTAACAATCTGAAAATTCGCCATACTTCTGATATTGTAAAAATTCTGCCACAATGAGGAAAATTAACAATTTGTACAGCAAGACAGTGCAAAAAGAATCAGAACCATTTGACGTTCCAGTAAAAAATTAAAATTCGCGCACTACAGCCAACGTTTCTGTCCTGCACCGTACAAACCAACAAGCATTGTAAACATCCTAAAGGCAAACCTTGGCACATTATTTTTATAATACAATGGAATTGTACAAGGGGATAATTATTTTTATTGAAAATTTTCTGTAATTAAGATTCACAAAGTTCCCATGGGCATGAACAAAGTTCAAGGACGTCCCCCACTTTCACAATGCTCGTCTCTCTCACTTTCACTTTTCTTTTTGAAAAAGTTTTGGGTTCCCCTCTTTATTTTTGTTGTTTTTAAACTATAAGAAAGCACTCAACAGAAATAAATGACTCTCTAAAACTTCCGGGTTGTCTCCCTGGCAGCGCTTTCTTTAAAGCCATTAAGCTAGGCATATAGTGCTCAAGTAATGAATCCACCCGGATCCCAAGGTATATCAAAGCCAATTTTAATTAGCAATGATTTATAATTTAGTAGTGAGCACAAAGCAACATATATCATGTAATGACGAAGTCTAACTCTCTTCCTATGCATCGGCATGTCATAAAAGAACAATTCATGCACATATAGTAAAGGCCAATGCATAGTATAAACAGTTTCTTGCAATTTTATCGTGTTGGAAACGTAGAGAGGTGGAGATATAGTTCCTCTCTCATAATAATTGCAAGTAGGAGCATCAAGCACATGCATATTATATCTATCAAAATCATCATGTGTAGTAGTAAAAGGCAACCCATAAATATAATCCTTAATAAGCACAAACTTCTCCGATATAGTGTAGTCGGGAGAATTAAAAAAGGTAATAGGACTATCATGCGTGGGTGCAATAGCAACAATTTCATGTTTAACATAAGGAACTATAGCAAGTTCATCTCCATAAGCATAATTCACATTGGCATCTTGGCCAAAAGCATAGCAAGCATCATCAAAAAGGGATATTTCAAAAGAATCATAGGGATCATAACAGTCATCCTTCGGTAAGCACGAAGGGAAATTAAACAATGTATGAGTTGGAGGGTTACTCTCATTAGAAGGTGGGCATGGGTAGATAATCCTCTCTTCCTCCTTTTGTTCTTCGCTCTCCTCATCATCTTTTTCATCCAATGAGCTCACAGTTTCGTCAATTTCTTCTTCCATAGACCCCTGCAAAATATTAGTCTCTTCTTGGACAGCGGAGACTTTCGCAATAAGTGCATTAATATAGGCATTATATTCATAATTATCATAGAAATATTTTAGGATAGCTAAATTTTCAGGCCTATAAACATCATCATCAAAAGCTTCATACTTTTCAAACATAGATTCAATTTCATAAGCACCCTTAAAAGCAACAAATTCTTCTATTTGTTCCACATCATAGAAATCATATATACCTCTAGCATAAGAAGCCGAGGTTTCATTATCATTAAATTTTCATAGAAAGGGAAGGTGTGGAGCATTCATCCTAGAGCAACAATTATAATCATAATTCAAGCATACTTGCCGAGCAAAACACTTCAATATATAAATTTGATCCCATAATAGTTTCCCTTTTTGTGTCAAGTGATAATCCCTAAAGTATTCACGTTGATCTAATGTTACTCCCATTATCAAATTGAATGAGGTTTTCTCAGGATTATCAAAGTGGTACATAATATTTTTCACATATTGAGCATCGAGGGTTTTAGGAGGTTCCCCATCTCCATGAGTAGCAAGTACACCTAATTTTTTTGGTATTTCGTGTTCCATATCCATAACTAAAGATAGAGAACAACTAAGAACAGAAAATAAAAATTACTTAGTGATAAAGCAAACAAGCACACACGAGAATATTCACCCCACGCTATGACTCC
The DNA here is from genome assembly GCF_056163025.1 of Triticum urartu. Taxonomy (NCBI): domain Eukaryota; kingdom Viridiplantae; phylum Streptophyta; class Magnoliopsida; order Poales; family Poaceae; genus Triticum; species Triticum urartu. The sequence continues at coordinate 552,358,191 of NC_141873.1, forward strand.
CTGGCAACAGCGCCAAAAAAAGGTCTTGATAACCCACAAGTATAGGGGATCACAACAGTTTTCGATAAGTAAGAGTGACGAACCCAACGAGGAGCTAAAGGTAGAACATAAATTCCCTCAAGTTCTATCGACCACCGATACAACTCTGCGCACGCTTGACGTTCGCTTTACCTAGAACAAGTATGAAACTAGAAGTACTTTGTAGGTGTTGTTAGATAAGTTTGCAAGAATATAAAGAGCACGAAAATAAAAGCTAGGGGCTGTTTAGGTAAAGAAACAACTAAATTAGTTTTAGTAAAGAGTTTGTTGTCACGAGAAAGTTATTTGTCCCTAGGCAATCGATAACTAGACTGGTAATCATTATTGAAATTTTATTTTAGGGAGAGGCATAAGGTAACATACTTTCTCTAGTTGGATCATATGCACTTATGACTGGAACTCTAGCAAGCATCCGCAACTACTAAAGATCATTAAGGTAAAACCCAACCATAGCATTAAAGCATCAAGTCCCCTTTATCCCATACGCAAACAACCTACTTACTCGGGTCTGTGCTTCTGTCACTCACGCCACCCACCATAAGCAAATCATGAACATATTGCAAACCCTACAGCGGGAATCCCTCACGCTTGCGCGACACGGAGAGCACCATAGGACCTCACCAATAATAAAACATGCAACTAAAACCAATCTTGATCATCAAATAGCCCATAGGACAAAACGGATCTACTCAAACATCATAGGATAGCCATACATCATTGGGAAATAATATATAGCGTTGAGCACCATGTTTAAGTAGAGATTACAGCGGGTAAGAGAGAGGTTACACCGCTGCATAGAGGGGGGAAGAGTTGGTGATGATGGCGGTGAAGTTGTTGGTGAAGATTGCGGTGATGATGATGGCCACGGCGGTGTTCCGGCGCCACCGGAAGAGAAGGGGAGAGGGGGCCCCTTCGTCTTCTTCTTCCTTGACCTCCTCCCTAGATGGGAGAAGGGTTTCCCCTCTGGTTCTTGGCCTCCATGGCATGGGAGGGGCGAGAGCCCCTCCGAGATTGGATCTATCTCTCTGTTTCTGCGTTCTGTTCTGCTGCCTTTTCACCGTTTCTTTTATATCCGGAGATCCGTAACTCCGATTGGACTAAAACCTTCGCCGTGATTTTTTTCTCCAAAAATTAGATTTCTTGCGGCCGAATAAGGGCATCAACCGCCTTACGGGTGGCCCACGAGGGTGGGGGGCGCGCCCTCCTGGTACGGGCGTGGGCCCCTGCCTCGTGGCCACCTCGGACACCGTTTCGCGTTGATCTTTCTCCCAGATTTTCCAAATATTCCAAAAATAAGCTCCGTTCGTTTTTATCCCGTTTGGACTCCGTTTGATATGGATATTCTGCGAAACCAAAAACATGCAACAGACAGGAACTGGCACTGAGCACTGGATCAATATGTTAGTCCCAAAAATAGTATAAAAAGTTGCCAAAAAGTATATGAAAGTTGAATAATAATGGCATGGAACAATCAAAAATTATAGATACGACGGAGATGTATCAAGGCTCGCGGCGGGTGTCGTTATTTTCTGACCTTCACTGATGATTTGAGCAGATATGGGTATATCTTCTTGATGAAGCACAAGTCTGAAACATTTGAAAAGTTCAAAGAATTTCAGAGTGAAGTAGAGAATCATCGTAACAAGAAAATAAAGTTTCTACTATGTGATCGCGGAGGTGAATATTTGAGTTACGAGTTTGGTCTTCATTTGAAACAATGTGGAATAGTTCCACAGCTCACGCCACCTGAAACACCATAGCGTAATGGCGTGTCTTAGGCCTGGGCGTTCGGTAGAAACCGAAATTTCGGTTTCTGTTGTTCGGTTTTTTCATCAATTCGGTTTACAGATATGGTAACCGAATTTGGTACTAAAATTGTGCTAACTGAAATTTTGGTTAACCAAAAGTTCGGTTCGGTTTTCGGTGTTAACCGAATTCTGTACCATGTTCAGAAATTCCAGTTTCAGTTTTATAACATTTTTTGATAGCATGCATATTGTAAAGAAAAAAATTGGCAACATATTAACACAACCAACGAAGTTCCAGCATATCTCATAAGTGCAAGAAAGGAATCAGCAAAATAGCATAACAGTAGGACAAGTTCATGCATAAAAGCATAACAGTAGGACAAAGTAGTAAGTGCATAATAGCATATATCACAAGTGCGTCTACTAAAATTCCAAGACAGGGCAAACTGATAAGTTCTCCACAATAATGAAGTGCAGCACACAACCAATCAAAATCAAAGTCTACTTATTACACTTTAAAACAAGGCAAACAACCAAATTTTGAAATGCCACCAAAAAGTGCACTGCAGATGTGCTCCAGTTCCTAAGTTGGAGTCTTCAAGAGAAGCCAGCAACCAGCCCAGCACCCAACAGGCCAACAGTAGGACTCCCACTCTCAGCAAGCCACCAAGCAACATGTCGGTCCCTGTAGCCACAGTAGGAAAAATTACAAGTTATAATTAGAAATGAACAGCCAGGAAAACAAAATTTACAGGAGCATCTTTAACTTCTAACATACATAAATATTAATATGAACAGGATATGTATTTATAATACAAAAAATGAGTACAGAGCTAAGAACATGAACAGGAGCATCCTTCTTGTAAAATGAACAGAGATGTAGTGAAACATGTGCATGATGAAGAGGATTTCTACAAAGTGAAACATGTGCAACCTAAGAGCATCTCTTGCAACTCACTCAACAACATTTAAGTAGAGGATGGAGGCGGGCAAGATGACCCAGCCCCAGATGGCTTGCAAACAGACTTGCTACTGCTTGCCTTCGACGCAAATGAATTTGTACTACCAAACTCTTCAATTAATTCTGGAAAAGAATGAAATAAACATATAATAAGCATAGGAAGTCAGAAAGAAAGAAAAATATATGGAAAACAATCACAACATGTTACCCTTTTCCAGGATTAACAATTCCTCTTCATCTTCTTCAATGTCGATAGTAATAGCACCCCTTAGCCAATCTTGGGTACAAACAAGAGCTTGGACCATGAATGGTGTAAGTGAGGTTCTAAACTCATTTAGGATGCGTCCACTTGTGCTAAATGCTGACTCGGATGCAACCATTGATACCGGAACAACTAACACATCACGGGCCATTCTTGCCAATATTGGGAATCTAGCAGCATTGTTCTTCCACCATTTTAGAGTGTCAAAATCATCCCTATTAACTTCATTCTCTTCATGCAAGTATTTCTCCAATTCAGATTTGCTCATGCTAGTTTCACCACCATCACCAATTCTCAACTTTTTATTTATCTGAGACACCAATTTCCTTCCTTCCCTTTTTTGAGTTGGTTCAGATTGTGGAGCACCCACATGCTTACTTGCATCACTTGGTGCATACTTAGCTTTGTACTCTTCAAACAAAGCATGCACAAATGTTTTCGCCGTTTCCCAAGCTTTGCCTCCATTTAACTCACCATACATTTCTTCAATTGCTAGTTTTGTGAAATTTGATAGCTTGAATCTAGGATCAAGAACAGCTGCAGCAAATACAAACATGTTCACATTCTCCTCTTCCTTCTTCTTTCCTTTCCCTTTCCCCTTCCCCTCGTCATTCTCCTTCTCCACCTCCTCATGCCAACATCCCCAATACTTATCATACTTTTCTTGCATTTTCTTGGCCATTATTTTGCACAAAATATCATCACTATCAGCCCACTCTTCCAACACAACATTAACTTCAGCAATATCCATGACAAATTGATTCACGGTCACATGGAGTGTGGCGGAAACACTAAGAGTTAGCTCATAAAAATGTCCAAGAAATTCAGCCATTTTCCTAGCATTCTCCCAATCACAATCAACAGGAATACCAGGAGCTTTCTCACTCATTAAATCCAATGTATAGAGTGGATCTTCTTCCTCATACCTTGCAAACACTTTCTCAAAGTTGATTGTAGTTTTTAACATTATGTATGTGGAATTCCATCTAGTGCATACATCCAAAAACAAGAATGCCTCGCTGTCCAACTTTTATAATGCAGCAAGCTCTTTAAATCTTGTAATTCTAGATGGCCCATGTCTTATATATCTAACCGCAGCTCGCACACGCTTAACTGATTCATCCAACTCCTTTAAACCGTCAGTGACAATCAGATTTATAATATGGGCAGCACATCTCATATGCAAATATTTACCTTCAGCTATGCTATTTCCAGTTTTGATCATTTTCTTCCTTATTTAACCTACACCACCATCATTCGCGCTAGCATTATCAACAGTTATTGTCATAACTTTGTTTATCCCCACTCCATCAAGCATTGCTCTAAGGCCTTTCCAATATCATCTCCCTTATGACCTTTTACTAAGAAAAAACTAATGATCTTCTTGTGCAAATTCCATTGAGGGTCAATAAAATGTGCCGTGACTGTCATATAACAATCTTGTGTTTGAGAAGTCCAACCATCAGTAGTGAGACACGTTCTTTGACATGATTTTTTGAAAAAAAGTTTTAGCTTTGCTCTCTGTTCAAAATAAAGCTTGACAACATCCCGAGTGCATGTTCTTCTAGAAGGCATATTGAATCGTGGACATGCAATTGACATCACTTCTCTAAAACCAGTTTTTTTAGTAAATGCAAAGGGAAGCTCATCTACTATAATCATCTTAGCAATAGCTCTCCTTAGTGCTTCAGGATCAGATTTATGCACTGTAGGACTTTCCCCTTGGATTATTTGCAAAGTACCTTGATTCTTATTCCTATCACTATGAGGATTAAACTTGCAAGTACCAAAATGACTTTTTAAGGCAGATGTACCGTTAGTCCCTGGAACAGCCTTGATATCACGATTGCAATACTTGCACTTTCCAAACTTGCGAAGACCATCAACTAGTACCTCAGAAAAGTGATCCCACATTGGTGATCTTTTTTTCATCTGCCTTCTTGTAGGCCGTTCATCCATCTCCTTCTTTCTCTTTTCCCACTCCTAAATCTTTCTTTCTTCTTCCTCATAAACTTGCATCTCCTCTTCAGTAAACTCATCACCAAGCCCACCAGGTTCAACCATCTAAAAACAATAACATAATTAGAATTCTTGTGATCAATCATCTATACTAATTACTTGCAAGAAGAATTAAACAAGATGTCCAAAATACAAGTTACCAAAATGCATCTACTAAAATCAGTATGTACAGTGTGAGTGCACTAAGTACTACTAGATGGCTGAGAATTTCCAGTTGAAAAATAGCAGGTTCAGCAACAATTTATACGAGTTCATTCCCACACTAAGATGGGAGGAATACTAATGGCAAAACAATGTCTTCATTGCAAAAACTGCAGCAGTAAGAGACTACTAGTACACAATATTTATACAAGTTCATTTCCATGCTGAATATTACAAGCAGACAGTCAGACACTAGAATTCAGACTAAAAGACACATGAATATTTCCATTTACAGTCAGACACATGCTGAATATTTCCATGCTGAATATTACAAGTTCATTTCCATGGTGAATATTTATACAAGTTCATTTACATGCTGAATATTAGTCGCATGAATCTAACAGACTAAAAGACACCGGACAACTATATGTAGCAGAATTAGGCATCTACTCACAAGATTGGAAGAATTAAACAACAATTGCATCCAAGTTTACCATCTACGCATCTACTCACAAAGAATGAAACAGAAATTGGAGACAAAAGATGGGACACTGGGCATATTACATTGACTGAATGTTCCGTTTCTCCCGTGGAAGACGTGGTGACGAACTGGAGAAGACACCCCCGAGATGCTGTCGAGGTCGATGAGGTGGACCGGCGGTCGCCGTTGAGTTGGAGAGGTGAAACGACGGATGGGCGACGCCGCGACGGCCGATCCTTGTCTCCCTGCTCCTCTGATCCTCTCCTCTCCTTCCTTCGTGCAGATGCGGCGTAGTCCCCAGCGACGGCGTCGGGGGTGGCGGGCGGGGGAGAAGATGTGGTGGCGCCGGCGACGTCTCAGCCGCTCAGATGAGTAGCGGCGGCGGCCGGCGGCTGAGTAGGTAGGGGCATAGGGCAGGGCCGCAGGGGATTAGGTTTTCAGTTTTCTAGTCGGGGGGGGGGGGGGTGGGGAGACGTGGGGATGGTTGGCTCTTGGCTACTTGGCTTGGTGGTGGGGAGACGTGGGCTACGGGGGGCTGGTGGGTGGGGTGGGCTTGTATTGGGCCAGGGGCGACGAGTGGAGTGGACTGGGATTCGGCCATCTCGGTTAACCGATAAATATACCGAACCGACCGAATTTAGTTCGGTTAGTAGCCCAGCTAACCGAATTTTCCTGTACATAATAAAAAAACCGAAAATTCGGTTTATTTGGTTTCGGTTTCGATTCAGTTTTCGGTTGGTCGGTTTTTATGCCCAGCCCTAGCGTGTCTAAATGTCGTAACCATACTTTATTAGATATGGTGCGATCTATGATGTCTCTTACCGATTTACCACTATCATTTTGGGGTTATGCTTTAGAGACAACTGCATTCACGTTAAATAGGGCACCATCTAAGTCTGTTGAGACGACACCTTATGAACTGTGGTTTGGCAAGAAACCCAAGTTGTCGTTTCTTAAAGTTTGGGGCTGCGATGCTTATGTGAAAAAGCTTCAACCTGATAAGCTCGAACCCAAGTCAGAGAAATGTGTCTTCATAGGATACCCAAAGGAAACTGTGGGGTACGCCTTCTATCACAGATCCAAAGGCAAGATATTCGTTGCTAAGAATGGGCCCTTTCTAGAGAAGGAGTTTCTCTAGAAAGAAGTGAGTGGGAGGAAAGTGGAACTTGATGAGGTAATTGTACCTTCTCCCGAATTGGAAAGTAGTACATCACTGAAACTAGTTCCAGTGATTCCTGCACCAATCAGCGAGGAAGCTAATGATGATGATCATGAGACTTCAGATCAAGTTACTACTGAACCTCGTAGGTCAACCAGAGTGTGTTTCGCACCAGAGTGGTATGGTAACCCGGTTCTGGAAGTCATGTTACTAGACCATGATGAACCTACGAACTATGAGGAAGCGATGATGAGCCCAGATTCCGCAAAATGGCTTAAGGCCATGAAATCTGAGATGGGATCCATGTATGAGAACAAAGTGTGGACTTTGGTTGACTTGCCTAATGATCGGCAAGCCATTTAAAATAAATGGGTTTTTAAGAGGAAGACTGACGCTAATGGTAATGTTACTGTCTACAAAGCTCGACTTGTTGCGAAAGGTTTTCGACAAGTTCAAGGAGTTGACTACGATGAGACTTTCTCACTCGTAGCGATGCTTAAGTCTATCCGAATCATGTTAGCAATTCCCGCATTTTATGATTATGAAATCTGGCAAATGGATGTCAAAACTGCATTCCTTAATGGATACCTCAAAGAGGAGTTGTATATGATGCAACCAGAAGGTTTTGTCGATCCTAAAGGTGCTAACAAAGTGTGCAAGCTCCAGCGATCCATCTATGGACTAGTGCAAGCATCTCAGAGTTGGAATATATGCTTTGATGAGGTATCAAAGCATATGGTTTTATACAGACTTTTGGAGAAGCCTGTATTTACAAGAAAGTGAGTGGGAGCTTTGTAGCATTTCTGATATTATATGTGGATGGCATATTGTTGATTGGAAATGATATAGAATTTCTGGATGGCATAAAAGGATACTTGAATAAGAATTTTTCAATGAAAGACCTCGGTGAAGCTGCTTATATATTGGGCATCAAGATCTATAGAGATAGATCAAGACACTTAATTGGACTTTCACAAAGCACATACCTTGATAAAGTTTTGAAGAAGTTCAAAATGGATCAGTCAAATAAAGGGTTCTTGCCTGTGTTACAGGGTGTGAAGTTGAGTAAGACTCAATGTCCGACCACTTTAGAAGATAGAGAGAAAATGAAAGTCATTCCCTATGCCTCAGCCATAGGATCTATCATGTATGCAATGTTGTGTACCAGACCTGATGTGTGCCTTGCTATAAGTTTAGCAGGGAGGTACCAAAGTAATCCAGGAATGGATCACTGGACAGCGGTCAAAAACATCCTAAAGTACCTGAAAAGGACAAAGGATATGTTTCTCGTTTATGCAGGTGACAAAGAGCTTGTCGTAAACGGTTACATCGATTCAAGCTTTGGCACTAATCCGGATGACTCTAAGTCACAAACCGTATATGTATTTTTGTTGAACGGTGGAGCTGTCAGTTGGTGCAGTTCCAAGCAGAGCGTCGTGGCGGGATCTACGTGTGAAGTGGAGTACATAGCTGCTTCGAAAGCAGCAAATGAAGGAGTCTGGATGAAGGAGTTCATATCCGATCTAGGTGTAATACCTAGTGCATCGGGTCCAATGAAAATCTTTTGTGACAACACTGGAGCAATAGCCTTGGCGAAGGAATCCAGGTTTCACAAGAGAACCAAGCACATCAAGAAACGCTTCAATTCCATCCACGATCAAGTCAAGGAGGGAGACATACAAATCTGCAAGATACATACGGATATGAATGTCGCAGACCCGTTGACTAAACCTCTTCCACGAGCAAAACATGATCAGCACCAAGACTCCATGGGTGTTAGAATAATTACTATGTAATCTAGATTATTGACTCTATTGCAAGTGGGAGACTCAAGGAAATATGCCCTAGAGGCAATAATAAAGTTGTTATTTATATTTCCTTATACATCATGATAAATGTGATTTATTCATGCTAGAATTGTATTAACCGGAAACTTGATACATGTGTGAATACATAGACGAAACAGAGTGTCCCTATTATGCCTCTACTAGACTAGCTCGTTAATCAAAGATGGTTATGTTTCCTAACCATAGACATGAGTTATCATTTGATTAACAAGATCACATCATTAGGAGAATGATGTGATGGACAAGACCCATCCGTTATCTTAGCAATATGATCGTTTAGTTTTTCTGCTATTGCTTTCTTCATGACTTATACATGTTCCTATGAGTATGAGATTATGCAACTCCCGAATACCAGAGGAACACCTTGTGTGCTATCAAACATCACAACGTAACTGGGTGATTATAAAGATGCTCTACAGGTGTCTCTGAAGGTGTTTGTGGTGTTGGCATAGATCGAGAATAGGATTTGTCACTCCGAGTGTCGGAGAGGTATCTTTGGGCCCTCTTGGTAATACACATCATATTAAGCCTTGCAAGCGAACGACTAATGAGTTAGTCACGAGATGATGTATTACAGAATGAGTAAAGAGACTTGCTGGTGATGAGATTGTACTAGGTATGATGATACCGACGATCGTATCTCGGGCAAGTAATATACCGATGACAAAGGGAACACCGTATGTTGTTATGCGGTTTGACCGATAAAGATCTTCATAGAATATGTGGGAACCAAAATGAGCATCCAGGTTCCGCAATTGGTTATTGACTGGAGATGAGTCTCGGTCATGTCTACATAGTTCTCGAACCCGTAGGGTCCGCATGCTTAATGTTCGATGACAATCGGTATTATGAGTTTATGTGTTTTGATGCAACAAAGGTAGTTCGGAGTCCCGGATGTGATCACAGACATGACAAGGAGTCTCGAAATGGTCAAGACATAAATAATGATATATTGGAAGGTTATATTCGGACACCGGAAGGATTCCGGGGGTCACCGGATAAATACCGGAGTACCGGAGGTTACCGGAACCCCTCGGGGAGTATATGGGCCTTATTGGGATTTAGGGGGGAGAGAGAGAGACTGCCTAGGGCTGGGCCGCGCGCCCCCAATCCTAGTCCGAATTGGACTAAGGGGGAGGGGCGGTGCCCCCTCCTTCCTTCTCTTTCTCTCCTTCCCTTCCCCCCTTCTCCTACTCCTACTAGGAAAGGGGAGTCCTACTCCCACTAGGAGTAGGACTCCCCCTTGGCGCGCCTCCTCCTCCTAGGCCTGCCGCATCCTCCCTCTCCCTCCTTTATATACGTGGGGAGGGCACCTCTTGGACACAGATCAATTGTTCCTAACCATGTGCAGTACCCCCCCTCCACAGTTACACACCTCGGTCATATTATTGCAGTGCTTAGGCAAAGCCCTGCGCCGGTAACTTCATCATCACCGTCACCACGCCGTCGTGCTGACGAAACTCTCCCGCAACACTCAACTGGATCAAGAGTTCATGGGATGTCATCGAGCTGAACGTGTGCTAAACGCGGAGGTGCCGTACGTTCGGTGCTAGGATCGGTTGGATCGCGAAGACGTTCGACTACATCAACCGCGTTACTAAATGCTTCCGCTTCCGGTCTACGAGGGTACGTGGACACACTCTCCCGCTCGTTGCCATGCTTCTCCTAGATAGATCTTGCGTGATCGTAGGAAAATTTTGAAATACTACGTTCCCCAACACGCACCACCGCCATCGCCCACCACCCACAAGCTCCACGCAGCCCCAAGGTTCCCAAAGCGGCACCTTCAAGAAGGGAACGACGTCGTGAGCGCCGTCGCCGCCCAACAAAGTTAGGGCTTTCACCCAAGAGACCTAGGGGAAGGGTAAGTGAGGGGATCACTCCATACCGGAGCCTCCAAGGAGGCGAACGGCGCCCTCCGGCGTCGCCGTCGACACGGCCGACCATGCCCGAACTAGATCGCCGCCACTAGGAGCGCCTCCTTGATACGTCTCCAATGTATCTATAATTTTTGATTGTTCCATGCTATTTTATTATCAATCTTGGATGTTTTATAATCATTTTATATCATTTTTTGTACTAACCTATTTACATAGTGCCAAGTGCCAGTTCTGTTTTTTGCATGCTTTTTACATCACAGGAAATCAATATCGAACGGATCCCAAACACCGCGAAACTTTTTGGAGATTTTTTTGGGCCAGAAGGAACACTATGGGCCCTGGTGGCACCTGGGGGTAGTTCCGAGGAGAGGACAACCCACCAGGGCGTGCCAGGAGGCACAGGCGCGCCCTGGTGGGTTGTGCCCACCTCGGGTGCCCCCCGAACCACCTCTTTGCTCGATAAATACCCCAATTTTCCAGAAACCATAGGGGATTTGATGAAATGTTCATCCAGCCACCGCAGAGTCCAGAAACACCAGATCCAATCTAGACACCATCACGGAGGGGTTCACCACTTCCATTGGTGCCTCTCCGATGATGCGTGAGTAGTTCCTTGTAGACCTTCGGGTCTGTAGTTAGTAGCTAGATGGATTTCTCTATCGTTCTTGATTCTCAATACAATGGTCTCTTGGAGATCCATATGATGTAACTCCTTTTGCGGTGTGTTTGTTGGGATCCGATGAACTTTCAGTTTATGATCAGATCTATCTTCTTATATCCATGAAAGTTATTTGAGTTTCTTTGATATCTTATATGCATGATTGCTTATAGACTCGCATTTCTTCTCCGATGTTGGGTTTTATTTAGTCAACTTGATCTATTTATCTTGCAATGGGAAGAGGTGTCCGGTAGTGGGTTCGACCTTACGGTGCTTGATCCCAGTGACAGAAGGGGAACCGACACGTATGTATCATTGCCACTAAGGATAAAACGACGAGATCCATATCTAACGCCATAGATAAACGGATCTTTTCTACATCATGTCATCGTTCTTAATGCATTACTCCGTTTTTCCATGAACTTAATACACTAGTTGTATGCTGGATAGCGGTCGATGTGTGCAGTAATAGTAGTAGATGCAGGCAGGAGTCGGTCTACTAATCTTGGACGTGATGCCTATGTAATGATCATTGCCTGGATATCGTCATGATTATTTGAAGTTCTATCAATTGCCCAATAGTAATTTGTTGACGCACCAATGCTATTTTTCTCGAGAGAAGCCACTAGTGAAACCTACGGCCCCCGGGTCTTCTTTCTCATATATTTTCCTTTGCGATCTATTTGCCTTTGCTTTTATTTTCAGATCTACTAAACCAAAAACCCAAAAATACCTTGCTACAATTTATCTTATTTATCAACCAATCTGCCAATATTTATATCTCTCACGTTCGTTACCCGAAAGGGATTGACAACCCCTTTAACACGTCGGGTTGTGAGGTGTTGTTATTTGTGTGCAGGTGCTGTTTACGTTGTGTTGCTTGGTTCTCCTATTGGTTCGATAACCTTGGTTTCACATCTGAGGGAAATACCTACCGCCGCTGTGCTGCATCATCCCTTCCTCTTTGGGGAAATACCGACGTAGCTTTAAGCGACATCACTCCTGTACAGAACCGGCGACCAAAGGAAGTGTGGCCCGGCCAGGCTGGCCCGCACACCGAATAGGGGAGGAGGGGAGGCGCCATATCGCGTGCACTAGCCACCGCAGAAGCCGCCGGCGGCCGCCAACGACCACCGGATTCCGCCGCCCGCGCGACCGGGACGCCAGATCCACCGCCCGCACGGCTGCTAGCCGGCCGTGCCTTGCCAATGGAGCCACCGCTCCAGATCCAGGGTTCCCCACATAGAGGCAGGGCAACCGAGGCCCTGCCGCCACCATCCTTGGCGCCCCGAGCTTGCCCGACGGCTGCCTCAGGCGGCGGCAAGGAAGGGGAGAGGTGGGTGAGGAGGAGGGGCGGCTAGGGTTGGGAATTCGTAATGACTTCAATAGACTATTTTTAAGTATGAATGGATTAAGATAAAATAGTATGAACCAACATATGATATGTGCAGTGTGCATAAAAAATTGGACTACATTGCTTGTGAAAAGAATATTAATTTTTCAAGATTCTTTGAAGCTCTACAAAGTACTCAGAATCAGAATGTCCTAAGAACCAAAATGCCAATCATCATTTTGCAAGAAAGATCAATCTAGTAGGCCAAACCAAACTGATAATTCGAAGAGACTTGCAAAGATAACCAATCATACATAAAGGAATCTAGAGGAGATTCAAATATTATTCATAGATAATCTTGATCATAAACCCACAATTCATCGGATCTTGACAAACACACTGCAAAAGAAGATTACATCAAATAGATCTCCAAGAGAATAGAGGAGAACTTTGTATTGAGATCCCAAGAGAGAGAAGAAGCCATCTAGCTAATAACTATGGACCCGAAGGTCTGAGGTAAACTACTCACACATCATCGGAGAGGCTATGGTGTTGATGTAGAAGCCCTCCATGATCAATGCCCCCTTCGGCGGAGCGTCGGAAAAGGCCCCAAGATGGGATCTCACGGGTACAGAGAGTTGCGACGGTGGAAATAGGGTTTTGGCTCCTGTTCTGATGTTTCCAGGGTATATGACTATATATAGGCGAAAGAGGTTGGTCAGGAGAGCTATGAGGGGCCGACAAGGGTGGGGGTGCGCCCAGGGGGGGGCAGGCGCACCTCCCTGCCTCGTGGCCTCCTCGTTGATTGCTTGATGTCCACTCCAAGTCCTCTGGATCATGATTGTTCCAAAAATCACGCCCCCGAAGGTTTCATTCCGTTTGGACTCCGTTTGATATTCCTTTCCTTTGAAACACTGAAATAGGCAAAAAAATAACAATTTGTGTTGGGCCTCCGGTTAATAGGTTAGTCCCCAAAATAATATAAAAGTGTATAATAAAGCCCATTGAACATCCAAAACAGATAATATAATAGCATGGAGCAATAAAAAATTATAGATACGTTGGAGACGTATCAAGCATCCCCAAGCTTAATTCCTCCTCGTCCTCGAGTAGGTAAATGATAAAAACAGAATTTTTGATGTGGAATGCTTCTTAGCATAATTTTCAATGTAATTATTTTTATTGTGGCATGAATATTTAGATCTGAAAGATTGAAGATAAAAGCTTAATGTTGACATAAAAACAATAATACTTCAAACATGCTAACCAAGCAATTATGTCTTATCAAAATAACATAGCCCAAGAAAGCTTATCCCTACAAAATCATATAGTTAGGCCATGCTTCAATTTCATCTCACAAAACGTTCTCATCATGCATGACCTCGATGACAAGCCGAGCAATTGGTTCATACTTTTTTACGCGCTTCAGCCTTTTCAACCCTTACGCAATACATGAGCGCAAGCCATGGATATAGCACTATGGGTGGAATAAAGTATAATGATGGGGGTTATGCGAGAAGACAAAAAGGTAGAAAGTCTCACATTGACGCGGCTAATTAATAGGCTATGGAGATGCCCATCAATTGACGTCAATGAGAGGAGTAGGGATTGGCATGCAACGGATGCACTAGAGCTATAAATATATGAAAGCTCAACCAAAGAAACTAAGTGGGTGTGCATCCAACTTGCTTGCTCACGAAGACCTAGGGCATTTTGAGGAAGCCCATCATTGGAATATACAAGCCAAGTTCTATAATGAAAAATTCCCACTAGTATATGAAAGTGACAACATAGGATACTCTCTATCATGAAGATCACGGTGCTGCTTTGAAGCACAAGTGTGGAAAAAGGATAGTAACATTGTCCCTTCTCTCTTTTCACTACACCATGCACCAAAATTCCCTACCGGCGTGTGTTGGGAAAAAGTCACCATTGCCGACCGACAATATGTCAGAAAAATTTCTAACGGACTGTGGGTCAGGAAACATCTGTTCAGTTACACACTGTTGGTCAGGAATGCTATAACATATATCATCAAACAGTCGGTCGGGAAATCCTTTATGTCCCATGGACTATCGGTCGGTAAATAATGCCGACCGACATTCTGAAGCTAACTGGGCCTCGCGCGGGTACGGCCAAATTTTAGCGCAAATAAACGGCCCAACCCGCGAACATTTTACCCCCAAAACCCAATCTCCTTCGTTCCCCTCGCACGTGCACATACAGGACAACCAAATCCCTAGCTCGATCTATTCGTTCCCCACGCACCCTGCCAGTGCTCCCGCCGGTCGATCCCACGCTGTCCCACTGCCGCCCCATGCCGTCCCACCGCCGCCCCACGTCGCCCTTCCTCTGTAGCACCGCTCCACCATCGCCCCACGCCGCCCTCCCTCTACGGCGCCGCTCCACCGCCGCCCTCCCTCTGTAGCGCCGCCCCACGCCGTCCTGCCCCGTCAACGTCGCCCAACGCCGTCCTGTCTCTCCACCGCCGGCCCCATGCCCTAGTTCTCTCTCTCTCTAGGCGCCTCTCTCCAACCAGCAGTAGGCGTGTGAGCATCTTGGGAAGCGGAAAGCCACCCTCCCTGGACTGACCTCCCCCATCTCCACCATCCAGCTCTCAAAGATACGCAGCGGCAGCGGCAATGGTCGATGTGGCTGAGGTACAACTCTTCCCTCTCTGTCTTTACCTCCCTCCCCCCTTCCCCCTCTCTCTTTAGGCTTTGTTGTGAGAGTGGGCTGGTGGGGAACAGGGAGCTCCGGCAGTAGGGAACGGCTACACCTCTTGCTTTTCTTCTCCAGTTTGATGTGTACTGCAGCTAGTCTGATTGTGAGATACTATGCAGGCAGAAAATGTGCTAATCAATGAACAAAGTAGAAGCTTGGTGGTAGCAATATGAACTAATTCTAGAAGTTGAGCTGTTGTGTGCAAATTTTGTTTTTTTTCATTGCAGTTCTGGCCTTTAATTCCACTATCCCGATAGAAAGGAATTTGTAGTCATCGGTATCGAGTTTTCTTGTCTAGATGATCTGAAGACAAATGAAGAAGAGTTTAGCTATAAAGTTAATACACAAAAAGAGCGCTGAGGAGCTAAATATTGTCATGCATATGGATTGACCTTGCCAACAGTATGTATTACTTCATTAAAAAGCATCATCTTTACTTTTAGGATCATGTTTCCTTTTAAAACATGCAACTCGGACATACATCCAAAAAACTGGAGTCTCTGAAAACATACAACTTAACTGACCTAATGTTATACCTAAATTTTAGTAACATAAATTTTAAACTTGAGTTTCTCTTTTGTTTACTGAAGTAGATTTTGAAGTGAAAGAAAACATGGCAGAGAGCTGTAAATATATAAAGCACATCATCTCAAAAGTTGTAGTCTACTTGTTCATCTGTCTTGTTTTTTCTACAGGTAACATAGAGGAGCACTGCTGGTAACATTGAGCCGACAAAGAGAAGATGTAGAATATTTGCTGCAACCACTAGGTGAGTTTCTCTTCCACACTCGAGTCCAGAGGCTCTCCATATGTGTGGATGTCATGAATATGTAGAGATGCCTCCTCATGTTTGACACTGACTTTTATATTGTCTAATTATTTTGGTTATTAGGATTCTTGCTGCCAACGACTCAGCTTCCAGCAGCGGTGCAGCGATCCCCCTCCCGTGCTTGTCGCTGCATCCTCCACCAGTTGGTGAGTCAACCACAGCTTTGATCCATTTTATTTATGGTCGTATCTGCCTTTATTGTGTGTACTACCACTGAATTGGTTCTATGATTCTTTGTTTCTTTTCTGCGCCATTTATTTACAGTACTTAAATTGATTCCTTGCATTCTCTAGTTTTGATATTATTTGTTCAGGATTTAGTGTTGACTTGGTAGTAACCAGTTGTGAAGCTAAGATACCATGGATAAAGGTTGGATGAATGGGCCTCTATGCATTTAATAAATCATCGGTTGAGAATAAAATCTTATGTCCTTGCAAAAACTATGTGAACTCGTACTGGAGAGACGAGTCTGAAGTCCGTGAGCACCTGGTATGCGAGGGATTTGTAGATGGCTACAAACAGTGGATGTTTCATGGAGAACGTGTCTCTTCTTCTTCCATTCCTCCAAATCTAGATGAGGGTGACGATAGGGATGAGGGCGATGAGATATCTGATTTGCTAAGAGATCTTGCTGCTGGTTTGGATAAAGGGGGAGATCTTGAAGATGATAGTGGTTTAGATCAGGATGATTCTTTTCTAGAATCTCTCCACAAACTTGAAGCTGATTCTAGACAAGAGCTATATCCAGGCTGTAAGAATTTCTCAAAGCTTCGTTTCCTAGTGAGACTTCTTCACAACAAACTGCTTGGAGGGTGGTCTGATAGAAGTTATGATCTGCTGTTAGATCTACTAAAAGATGCTTACGCTCAGTCCGCAATACCCAAAAACTCCAATGAAGCTAAAAAAACTAGTCAAATGCCTAGGACTTGGGTATGTTAATATCCATGCATGTGAAAATGATTGCATTCTATTTTGGAAGAACAATGCCAATTCATGCCCAGAATGTAAGGCTTCAAGATGGAAATCTGAAAGGAAGAGTGCAGATGGGAAACATGTCCACAAGGTTCCTAAGAAGGTTCTTCGTTACTTCCCAATAAAGAAGAGGCTTCAAAGGTTGTTTGTGTGTTCCAGAACTGTGGCTCTCACAAGATGGCATGCAGAAGAGCGCACACAAAATGGCTTGATTAGGCATCCTAAAGATTCCCTCCTTTGGAAAGATTTTGATGAAAAAAAATAAAGAGTTTGCAAAAGACAGCAGAAATCTTAAGCTTGTAGTATGTGCCGATGGTTTTAATCCATTTAGATCCATGAATCTCAGCTATAACATTTGGCCAGTATTATTTATTCCTTATAACTTTCCACCCTAGATGATTATGAAGCAATCAAATTTCATCCTATCACTGTTGATTCCTGGCAGAAATTCTCCTGGTAGTGATATTGATGTCTATCTTGAGCCACTAGTTTATGATATGGCAGATATGTTTCTTGATGGTGTTAGGACCTATCATGCTTCAACTGGAGAGTATTTTCAGTTGCATGCTGCCATAATATGCACAATTATGGATAAACCGGGTCTTGGGTCTTTGGTTGCATGTGCTTCCTTTGGAGAAGGAGCTTGCCCTGAATGCCACTCTCAATTATGTTCTCTTAGGCTAAAAAATGGTAGCAAGACTTGCTATATGGGGCATCGTAGGTTCTTACGTGGAGATCACCCCTTGAGGTATGATACATGCACATTTGGTGACATAGAATGTGGGATAGCACCCGTTCCACTTTCCGGTAGGCAAATCTTAGAGCTGACAGAAAATATGCAAACCAAGTTTGGGAAGGATCCTATAACAAAGAAGCCTAGAACTAAGAAACGCAAGAACGGGGATCCACTGATCATTTGGAAAAGAAAGTCTATTTGGTTTAAACTACCATATTGGAAGGATTTGAAGATGCATCATAACTTTGATATCATGCACATAGAAAAAAATGTGTGTGAGAACATAGTTAACACTTTGTTGGCAGTCAATGGAAAAACCAAGGATAATATTAATTCTCGATATGACCTTCAAGCACTCAATATTAGAAAGGATCTTCAACCTATTGATCTTGATGATGATGAAGTTTTTTTTCCTCCGGCACCTTACACAATGGAATCTGATCAGCAGAGGACATTTTGCAAAGTATTTAAAAATGCCATGTTTCCTAATGGTTATGCATCTAACATACGCCGTAATGTGCATGTTAAGGAGAAAAGGATAACTGGGCTAAAGAGCCATGACAACCATGTCCTTTTGCAAGACTTGCTGCCACTTGCAGTGAGAAGAACATTACCAGAAAGAGTGAGTGCGGTACTGATTTGTGTGAGCACATTTTTCAAGCGAATGTACTCATAGGTTATTCGCATAAGTGACATGCAAGGTTGCAGCATGAAATAGCTGAGACCTTGAGCCTTTTTGAGGCCATATTCCTCCCATCATTTTTTGATATTATGGTGCATTTGATGGTTCATCTTCCAGCACAAGCAATGATAGCTGGTCCAGTACATTTTCGCAGCATGTGGGCTGTAGAGAGGTATATAGGAAAGCTCAAGGGACATGTCCACACCAGAAGTCATGTGGAAGGATCAATTGCAGAGGGCTATTTGTTTGATGAGAGCTGGACATTTTGCTCACACTATTTGGATGATGAGAGTCAGTTGAATCGAGCTAGGAATGATGGAGGTTTGGATATGGAAGTTGATGATACAACTCCTTTCTTCCACAACATTGGTCAAGGGCTGGCTGGCAAGTGCATGGTGATGTTAGATAACTAAACTTGGCTGCAAGCCCACAGATACGTCTTGTTCAATTATGACAACATAGAACCATACCTAGAGTAAGATATCCCTACTATGTATTGCTATTAGGTTATTTCTCTCCTCCTTGTCAATTGATAAATATAACCTATATGCAGCAAACATATGGATTACCTTTCTTCTATTGGTGTTCGAAGTCATCGAGAAGTCAAGCGTGTGCATTACGAGACCTTTCATGAGTTGTTTAAATTGCACGTAAGTGGGCATGTGACTGTCAACCTATAAGACATATAATTCCATCCCATTGTAGAGTAACAATAGCATTTCACAATCACAGGTGACAGAAATGGGCGATGAAGCACCTCATGAGATAAAAATATTAGCTAAAGAGCCAAACTTGGTTGCTATGAAGTATAGTAGCTACACTATAAATGGGGTAGACTTTCATACACAATCATATGATGAGGGCCGCTCATTTCAGAGTAGTGGAGTAGCTCTTGTTGCACAAACCACATCCTTTGCAAAAGGAAAAGGTGACAATATTAGTGTAAGAAACAAGACCTATTATGGCATTATAAAGGAAATTCTTGAGTTGAATTATCAACATAAAGGGAAAGTAGTGTTGTTCAAATGTGACTGGGTTGATAATCATGGAGAAGATGAATGGGTGCAAATTGATCAGTTTGGAATCACTTCTGTGAATTTCAAGCATTTGTTCAATACCGGTGAGAAAATATCAGACGAGCCCTTCATATTAGACACACAAGCAACTCAAGTTTACTATGTTGAAGATCCCATTGATGCTGAGTGGTCTACTGTTGTTGTTCCATCATTATATGACATAGAAGAATCTAAAGATGACAACGGTAATGTTTTACGTGTGACGTTGCCTGATCCATGTGCTGCTATACGTGTGAGTGTTGCGGATGGATGCATTGGTTCTGCTAGGACAGATATAGATAGAATAGTTCTTAAAGCACGTGATATTGAAAAAAAGTAAGTGTTGTGTATGATCCTCTAATGTTTTGTATTTTCAGCGATGTACTCACATAGTGTGTCTTTTGCAGGAGGAAAAATGGCAAGCGCAAACGGAAGAGCTAAAGATGGTGGGGTCATGGAGGAACAACTGAAAGCGGTAGAGTATGAACTACCGAGAAGCAAGTGTTGGGTTTTGTAGTAATTTCAAAAAAATTCCTACGCTCAGGCAAGATCGTAGTGATGCATAGCAACGAGAGGAGAGAGTATGATCTACGTACCCTTGTAGATCGACAACGGAAGCGTTTGGTTGATGTAGTCGTACGTCTCCACGGCCCGACCGATCAAGCACCGAAACTGCGGCACCTCCGAGTTCTAGCACACGTTCAGCTCGATGACGATCCCCGGACTCCGATCCAGCAAAGTGTCGGGGAAGAGTTCCGTCAGCATGACGGCGTGGTGACGATCTTGATGTACTACTGCAGCAGGGCTTCGCATAAGCACCGCTACAATATTATCGAGGACTATGGTGGAAGGGGGCACCGCACACGGCTAAGAATATGATCACGTGGATCAAATTGTCTCTCTGGGGTGCCCCTGCCTCCGTATATAAAGGCTCAAGGGGGGTGCGGTCGGCCTAGGAGAGGCACGCCAGGAGGAGTCCTACTCCCTCTGGGAGTAGGATCCCCCCCCCCCCAATCCTAGTTGGAATAGGATTCGCGGAGGGGGGAAAAGAGAGAGGGGGGCTGGCCCCATCTCCTTGTCCTATTCGGACCAAGGGAGGGGAGGGGCACGCGGACCATCTTGGGATGCTCCTTCTCTTTTCCACTAAGGCCCACTTAGGCCCATATAGCTCCCGGGGGGTTCCGGTAACCTCCCGGTACTCCGGAAAAATCCCGATTTCACCCGGAACACTTCCGATATCCAAACATAGGCTTGCAATATATCAATCTTTATGTCTCGACCATTTCGAGACTCCTCGTCATGTCCGTGATCACATCCGGGAGTCCGAACAACCTTCGGTACATCAAATGCATAAACTCATAATATAACTGTCATCGTAACCTTAAGCGTGCGGACCCTACGGGTTCGAGAACAATGTAGACATGACCGAGACACGTCTCCGGTCAATAACCAATAGCGGAACCTGGATGCTCATATTGGCTCCTACATATTCTACGAAGATCTTTTATCGGTCAGACCGCACAACAACATACGTTGTTCCCTTTGTCATCGGTATGTTACTTGCCTGAGATTCGATCGTCGGTATCCCATACCTAGTTCAATCTCGTTACTGGCAAGTCTCTTTACTCGTTCTGTAATACATCATCCCGCAACTAACTCATTAGTTGCAATGCTTGCAAGGCTTAAGTGATGGCATTACCGAGAGGGCCCAGAGATACCTCTCCGACAATCGGAGTGACAAATCCTAATCTTGAAATACGCCAACCCAACATGTACCTTTGGAGACACCTGTAGAGCTCCTTTATAATCACCCAGTTACGTTGTGACGTTTGGTAGCACACAAAGTGTTCCTCTGGCAAACGGGAGTTGCATAATCTCATAGTCATAGGAACATGTATAAGTCATGAAGAAAGCAATAGCAACATACTAAACGATCAGGTGCTAAGCTAATGGAATGGGTCATGTCAATCAGATCATTCAACTAATGATGTGATCCTGTTAATCAAATGACAACTCTTTGTCCATGGTTAGGAAACATAACCATCTTTGATTAACAAGCTAGTCTAGTAGAGGCATACTAGTGACACTCTGTTTGTCTATGTATTCACACATGTATTATGTTTCCGGTTAATACAATTTCTAGCATGAATAATAAACTTTTATCATGATATAAGGAAATAAATAATAACTTTAT
Source organism: Triticum urartu (assembly GCF_056163025.1). Lineage (NCBI taxonomy): Eukaryota > Viridiplantae > Streptophyta > Magnoliopsida > Poales > Poaceae > Triticum > Triticum urartu. The sequence goes on from NC_141873.1 coordinate 552,379,911, forward strand.
TATTGCCTCTAGGGCATATTTCTTTCAGTCTCCCACTTGCACTAGAGTCAATAATCTAGATTACATAGTAATGATTCTAACACCCATGGAGCCTTGGTGCTGATCATGTTTTGCTCGTGGAAGAGGCTTTGTCAACGGGTCTGCAACATTCAGATCCGTATGTATCTTGCAAATCCCTATGTCTCCCACCTGGACTAGATCCCGGATGGAATTCAAGCGTCTCTTGATGTGCTTGGTTCTCTTGTGAAATCTGGATTCCTTCGCCAAGGCAATTGCACCAGTATTGTCACAAAAGATTTTTCATTGGACCCGATGCACTAGGTACGACACCTAGATCGGATATGAACTCCTTCATCCAGAATCCTTCATTTGCTGCTTCCGAAGCAGCTATGTATTCCGCTTCACACGTAGATCCCGCCACGACGCTTTGTTTAGAACTGCACCAACTGACAGCTCCACCATTTAATGTAAACACATATCCGGTTTGCGATTTAGAATCGTCCGGATCAGTGTCAAAGCTTGCATCAATGTAACCGTTTACGATGAGCTCTTTGTCACCTCCATATACGAGAAACATATCCTGAGTCCTTTTCAGGTACTTCAGGATGTTCTTGACCGCTGTCCAGTGATCCACTCCTGGATTACTTTGGTACCTCCCTGCTAGACTTATAGCAAGGCACACATCAGGTCTGGTACACAGAATTGCATACATGATATAGCCTATGGCTGAAGCATAGGGAACATCTTGCATCTCCTCTCTATCTTCTGCAGTGGTCGGGCATTGAGTCCGACTCAACTTCACACCTTGTAACACAGGCAAGAACCCTTTCTTTGCTTGATCCATTTTGAACTTTTTCAAAATCTTGTCAAGGTATGTGCTTTGTGAAAGTCCAATTAAGCGTCTTGATCTATCTCTATAGATCTTTATGCCTAATATGTAAGCAGCTTCACCGAGGTCTTTCATTGAAAAACTTTTATTCAAGTATCCCTTTATGCTATCCAGAAATTCTATATCATTTCCGATCAGTAATATGTCATCCACATATAATATCAGAAATGCTACAGAGCTCCCACTCAGTTTCTTGTAAATACAGGCTTCTCCAAAAGTCTGTATAAAACCAAATGCTTTGATCACACTATCAAAGCGTTTATTCCAACTCCGAGAGGCTTGCACCAGTCCATAAATGGATCGCTGGAGCTTGCACACTTTGTTAGCTCCCTTTGGATCGACAAAACCCTCCGGTTGCATCATATACAACTCTTCTTCCAGAAATCCATTTAGGAATGCAGTTTTGACATCCATCTGCCAAATTTCATAATCATAAAATGCGGCAATTGCTAACATGATTCGGACAAACTTAAGCATCGCTACGGGTGAGAAGGTCTCATCGTAGTCAATCCCTTGAACTTGCTGAAACCCTTTTGCGACAAGTCGAGCTTTGTAGACAGTAATATTACCATCGGCGTCAGTCTTCTTCTTGAAGATCCATTTATTCTCAATTGCTTGCCGATCATTGGGCAAGTCAACCAAAGTCCATACTTTGTTCTCATACATGGATCCCATCTCAGATTTCATGGCTTCAAGCCATTTTGCGGAATCTGGGCTCACCATCGCTTCTTCATAGTTCGTAGGTTCATCATGATCTAGTAGCATGACTTCCAGAACAGGATTACCGTACCACTCTGGTGCGGATCTTACTCTGGTTGATCTACGAGGTTCAGTAGTATCTTGTTCTGAAGTTTCATGATCATTATCATTAGCTTCCTCACTAATTGGTGTAGGTGTCACAGAAACAGTTTTCTGTGATGCACTACTTTCCAATAAGGGAGCAGGTACAGTTACCTCGTCAAGTTCTACTTTCCTCCCACTCACTTCTTTCGAGAGAAACTCCTTCTCTAGAAAGTTTCTGAACTTAGCAACAAAAGTCTTGCCTTCGGATCTGTGATAGAAGGTGTATCCAATAGTCTCCTTTGGATATCCTATGAAGACACATTTCTCCGATTTGGGTTCGAGCTTATCAGGTTGAAGCTTTTTCACATAAGCATCGCAGCCCCAAACTTTCAGAAACGACAACTTTGGCTTCTTGCCAAACCATAGTTCATAAGGTGTCGTCTCAACGGATTTTGATGGTGCCCTATTTAACGTGAATGCGGCCGTCTCCAAAGCATAACCCCAAAACGATAGCGGTAAATCAGTAAGAGACATCATAGATCGCACCATATCTAGTAAAGTACGATTACGACGTTCGGACACACCATTACGCTGTGGTGTTCCGGGTGGCGTGAGTTGCGAAACTATTCCGCATTGTTTCAAATGTACACCAAACTCGTAACTCAAATATTCTCCTCCACGATCAGATCATAGAAACTTTATTTTCTTGTTACGATGATTTTCAACTTCACTCTGAAATTCTTTGAACTTTTCAAATGTCTCAGACTTATGTTTCATTAAGTAGATATACCCATATCTGCTTAAGTCATCTGTGAAGGTGAGAAAATAACGATATCCGCCACGAGCCTCAATATTCATCGGACCACATACATCTGTATGTATGATTTCCAACAAATCTGTTGCTCTCTCCATAGTACCGGAGAACGGTGTTTTAGTCATCTTGCCCATGAGGCACGGTTCGCAAGTACCAAGTGATTCATAATCAAGTGGTTCCAAAAGTCCATCAGTATGGAGTTTCTTCATGCGCTTTACACCGATATGACCTAAACGGCAGTGCCACAAATAAGTTGCACTATCATTATCAACTCTGCATCTTTTGGTTTCAACATTATGAATATGTGTGTTACTACTATCGAGATTTAATAAGAACAGACCACTCTTCAAGGGTGCATGACCATAAAAGATATTACTCATATAAATAGAACAACCATTATTCTCTGATTTAAATGAATAACCGTCTCGCATCAAACAAGATCCAGATATAATGTTCATGCTTAACACTGGCACCAAATAACAATTATTTAGGTCTAATATTAATCCCGAAGGTAGATGTAGAGGTAGCGTGCCGACTGCGATCACATCGACTTTGGAACCGTTTCCCACGCGCATCGTCACCTCATCCTTAGCCAATCTTCGCTTAATCCGTAGTCCCTATTTCGAGTTGCAAATATTAGCAACAGAACTAGTATCAAATACCCAGGTGCTATTGCGAGCATTAGTAAGGTACACATCAATAACATGTATATCACATATACCTTTGTTCACCTTGCCATCCTTCTTATCTGCCAAATACTTGGGGCAGTTCCGCTTCCAGTAACCAGTCTGCTTGCAGTAGAAGCACTCAGTTTCAGGCTTAGGTCCAGACTTGGGTTTCTTCTCTTGAGCAGCAACTTGCTTGCTGTTCTTCTTGAAGTTCCCCTTCTTCTTTCCTTTGCCCTTTTTCTTGAAACTAGTGGTCTTGTTGACCATCAACACTTGATGCTCCTTTTTGATTTCTACCTCCGCAGCTTTTAGCATTGCGAAGAGCTCGGGAATAGTCTTATTCATCCCTTGCATATTATAGTTCATCACAAAGCTCTTGTAGCTTGGTGGCAGTGATTGGAGAATTCAGTCAATGACGCAATCATCTGGAAGATGAACTCCCATTTGAATCAAGTGATTATTATACCCAGACATTTTGAGTATATGCTCACTGACAGAACTGTTCTCCTCCATCTTGCAGCTATAGAACTTATTGGAGACTCCATATCTCTCAATCCGGGCATTTGCTTGAAATATTAACTTCAACTCCTGGAACATCTCATATGCTCCATGACGTTCAAAACGTCGTTGAAGTCCCGGTTCTAAGCCGTAAAGCATGGCACACTGAACTATCGAGTAGTCATCAGCTTTGCTCTGCCAGACGTTCACAACATCTGGTGTTGCTCCAGCAGCAGGCCTGGCACCCAGCGGTGCTTCCAGGACGTAATTCTTCTGTGCAGCAATGAGGATAATCCTCAAGTTATGGACCCAGTCCATGTAATTGCTACCATCATCTTTCAACTTTGCTTTCTCAAGGAACACATTAAAATTCAACGGAACAACAGCACGGGCCATTTATCTACAATCATACATAAACAAGCAAGATACTATCAGGTACTAAGTTCATGATAAATTTAGGTTCAATTAATCATATTACTTAAAGAACTCCCACTTAGATAGATATCCCTCTAATCCTCTAAGTGATTATGTGATCCAAATCAACTAAACCATGTCCGATCATCACGTGAGATGGAGTAGTTTCATTGGTGAACATCACTATGTTGATCATATCTACTATATGATTCACGCTCGACCTTTCGGTCTCCGTGTTCCGAGGCCATATCTGTATATGCTTGGCTCGTCAAGTATAACCTGAGTATTCCGCGTGTGCAACTGTTTTGCACCCGTTGTATTTGAACGTAGAGCCTATCACACCCGATCATCACGTGGTGTCTCAGCACGAAGAACTTTCGCAATGGTGCATACTCAGGGAGAACACTTCTTGATAATTTAGTGAGAGATCATCTTATAATGCTACCGTCAATCAAAGCAAGATAAGATTCATAAAAGATAAACATCACATGCAATCAATATAAGTGATATGATATGGCCGTCATCATCTTGTGCTTGTGATCTCCATCTCCGAAGCACCGTCATGATCACCATCGTCACCGGCGCGACACCTTGATCTCCATCGTAGCATCGTTGTCGTCTCGCCAATCTTATGCTTCCACGACTATCGCTACCGCTTAGTGATAAAGTAAAGCATTACAGCGCGATTGCATTGCATACAATAAAGCGACAACCATATGGCTCCTGCCAGTTGCCGATAACTCGGTTACAAAACATGATCATCTCATACAATAAAATTTAGCATCATGTCTTGACCATATCACATCACAACATGCCCTGCAAAAACAAGTTAGATGTCCTCTACTTTGTTGTTGCATGTTTTACGTGGCTGCTACGGGCTTAAGCAAGAACCAATCTTACCTACGCATCAAAGCCACAACGATAGTTTGTCAAGTTGGTGCTGTTTTAACCTTCGCAAGGACCGGGCGTAGCCACACTTGGTTCAACTAAAGTTGGAGAAACTGTCACCCGCAAGCCACCTATGTGCAAAGCACGTCGGGAGAACCGGTCTCGCGTAAGCGTACGCGTAATGTCGGTCCGGGCCGCTTCGTCCAACAATACCGCCGAACCAAAGTATGTCATGCTGGTAAGCAGTATGACTTATATCGCCCACAACTCACTTGTGTTCTACTCGTGCATATAACATCAACATATAAAACCTAGGCTCGGATGCCACTGTTGGGTTTCGTAGTAATTTCAAAAAATTTCCTACGCTCACGCAAGATCATAGTGATGCATAGCAACGAGAGGAGAGAGTATGATCTACGTACCCTTGTAGATCAACAACGGAAGCGTTTGGTTGATGTAGTCGTACGTCTCCACGGCCCGACCGATCAAGCACCGAAACTACGGCACCTCCGAGTTCTAGCACACGTTCAGCTCGATGACGATCCCCGGACTCCGATCCAGCAAAGTGTCGGGGAAGAGTTCCATCAGCACGACGGCGTGGTGACGATCTTGATGTACTACTGCGGCAGGGCTTCACCTAAGCACCGCTACAATATTATCGAGGACTATGGTGGAAGGGGGCACCGCACACGGCTAAGAATATGATCACGTGGATCAACTTGTCTCTCTGGGGTGCCCCTGCCTCCGTATATAAAGGCTCAAGGGGGGGGTGCGGCCGGCCTAGGAGAGGCGCGCCAGGAGGAGTCCTACTCTCTCTGGGAGTAGGATTCCCCCCCCCCCCCCAAATCCTAGTTGGAATAGGATTCGCGGAGGGGGGAAAAGAGAGAGGGGGGCCGGCCCCCTCTCCTTGTCCTATTCGGACCAAGGGAGGGGAGGGGCGCGCGGCCCATCTTGGGCTGCTCCTTCTCTTTTCCACTAAGGCCCACTTAGGCCCATATAGCTCCCGGGGGGTTCCGGTAACCTCCCGGTACTCCGGAAAAATCCCGATTTCACCCGGAACACTTCCGATATCCAAACATAGGCTTCCAATATATCAATCTTTATGTCTCGACCATTTCGAGACTCCTCGTCATGTCCGTGATCACATCCGGGACTCCGAACAACCTTCAATACATCAAAATGCATAAACTCATAATATAACTGTCATCGTAACCTTAAGCGTGCGGACCGTACGGGTTCGAGAACAATGTAGACATGACCGAGACACGTCTCCGGTCAATAACCAATAGCGGAACCTGGATGCTCATATTGGCTCCTACATATTCTACGAAGATCTTTTATCGGTCAGACCGCACAACAACATACGTTGTTCGCTTTGTCATCGGTATGTTACTTGCCCGAGATTCGATCGTCGGTATCCCATACCTAGTTCAATCTCGTTACCGGCAAGTCTCTTTACTCGTTCTATAATACATCATCCCGCAACTAACTCATTAGTTGCAATGCTTGCAAGGCTTAAGTGATGTGCATTACCAGAGGGCCCAGAGATACCTCTCCGACAATCAGAGTGACAAATCCTAATCTCGAAATACGCCAACCCAACATGTACCTTTGGAGACACCTGTAGAGCTCCTTTATAATCACCCAGTTACGTTGTGACGTTTGGTAGCACACAAAGTGTTCCTCTGGAAAACGGGAGTTGCATAATCTCATAGTCATAGGAACATGTATAAGTCATGAAGAAAGCAATAGCAACATACTAAACGATCGGGTGCTAAGCTAATGGAATGGATCATGTCAATCAGATCATTCAACTAATGATGTGATCCTGTTAATCAAATGACAACTCTTCATCCATGGTTAGGAAACATAACCATCTTTGATTAACAAGCTAGTCTAGTAGAGGCATACTAGTGACACTCTGTTTTTCTATGTATTCACACATGTATTATGTTTCCGGTTAATACAATTTCTAGCATGAATAATAAACTTTTATCATGATATAAGGAAATAAATAATGAATTTATTATTGCCTCTAGGGCATATTTCCTTCAGCAAGACCATTGAACAGGATGATAAACGGCTAGCAGCGGTATGAACAACAAGAGCTTCTATGAAGGAAGATATGGAAGCGAACCAAGCCCCCAAAAAGAAAAGAAAGGTATGTAGCTTCCATCGCATTCATGTTCTACCTGAAGGAAGCAAATGTAGCTTGCAACACTAGCCTATATATCTATGCAGGCACCCTCCAGCGCACCTGTAAGCGCGAATGAAGGACGTGTTTTGAGGTCTAGGGTATCAAAAGATCAAGATCATGTTGATCCTGAGCATCAGCCTTCCAAAGGTAGCCTAATGTCACTTGCTAGAATTGTTCATATTCTAACCTAATGTCACTTGCTAGAATTGTTCATATTCTAACCTAATGTCACTTGCTAGAATTGTTGTATGACTATGTTAATTTTCTTGCATGAAGAGATTACTCATGAGCTTGATGGTGATGGTAGTCAAAAGAAAGGTGGAAGAAAATTACTCGAAAGGCTAACATATATGCAAGGCTGAATCAACCCAAAATCCATATTCCACTTAATGGGGATGGACAGCCTGTTGGGCCAGATGCAACCGAATTTGCTAATTTCATTGGTACTTTGGTGAGGAAGCATATACCACCTGCAGAGTTAGATTGGCGAGATGTTGATGTAGAGAAAAAGTTGTTAGTGTGGGAGACCTTGAAGGTAGAAATGAGCATAATTTATAACTTACACACTCTTTTTTAAAGCCATCTAACTGAGTGTCCTGTTTTCTCTCATTTTAATAGGCATTTTATGAGCTGGACTCAACTGCTTTGAGCTTTGTTATCAACACTTCACACATAAAATGGAAGGATTGGAAGTCAGATTTAAAGAGGTACAAGTTTGATGCTACACTCACTGATGCACAACTTATGAAAAGACGTGACAGCAGAATTAGTGAAGCTGACTGGAAGACCCTTATTACTTATTGGAGATCTTCTGCATTTGAAGTAAGTCATCCTGCTAATCAAAACTGTAGTATATCTTTGCAGCACACTCTGTAATGGACATAGATAAACAAATATGCATGTAATGATTTGATACGTCTCCAACATATCTACTTTTCCAAACACTTTTGCCCTTGTTTTGGACTCTAACTTGCATGATTTGAATGAAACTAACCCGGACTGACGCTGTTTTCAGCAGAACTGCCATGATGTTGTTTTATGTGTAGAAAAGAAAAGTTCTCGGAATGACCTGGAAATCCACGGAGGCACTTTTTGGAATTAATAAGAATTTCTGGGCGAAAGAAATAACCAAGGGGGCCAGGGCCTGTCCACGAGACAGGGCCCCCCCTATAGGGCGCGCCCCCTATCTCGTGGGCCCCCTGGACCTCCACCGACCTCAACCCCAACTCAATATATTCACGTTCGGGGAGAAAAAAATCAAGGAGAAAGTTTCATCGTGTTTTACGACACGGAGTCGCCGCCAAGCCCTAATCTCTCTCGGGAGGGATGATCTGGAGTCCGTTCGGGGCTCCAGAGAGGGGGACTCGTTGCCGTCGTCATCATCAACCATCTTCCATCACCAATTTCATGATGCTCACCGCCGTGCGTGAGTAATTCCATCGTAGGCTTGCTGGACGGTGATGGGTTGGATGAGATTTACCATGTAATCAAGTTAGTTTTGTTAGGGTTTGATCCCTAGTATCCACTATGTTCTGAGATTGATGTTGCTATGACTTTGCTATGCTTAATGCTTGTCACTAGGGCCCGAGTGCCATGATTTCAGATCTGAACCTATTATGTTTTCATGAATATATGTGAGTTCTTGATCCTATCTTGCAAGTCTATTGTCACCTACTATGTGTTATGATCCGGCAACCCCGAAGTGATAATAATCGGGACCACTCCTGGTGATGACCATAGTTTGAGGAGTTCATGTATTCACTATGTGCTAATGCTTTGTTCCGGTTCTCTATTAAAAGGAGGCCTTAATATCCCTTAGTTTCCAATAGGACCCCACTGCCACGGGAGGGTAGGACAAAAGATGTCATGCAAGTTCTTTTCCATAAGCACGTATGACTATATACGGAATACATGCCTACATTACATTGATGAATTGGAGCTAGTTCTGTGTCACCCTATGTTATAGCTATTACATGAGGAATCGCATCCAGCATAATTATCCATCACTGATCCATTGCCTACGAGCTTTTCACATATTGTTCTTCGCTTATTTACTTTTCATTTGCTACTGTTACAACTACTACAAAAACCCCAAAACAATTATCTTTACTTCTGCTACCGTTACCTTTATTATCATACCACTTTTGCTATTAAATACTTTGCTGCAGATACTAAGTTATCCAGGTGTGGCTGAATTGACAACTCAACTGCTAATACTCAAGAATATTCTTTGGCTCCCCTTGTGTTGAATAAATAAATTTGGGTTGAATACTTTACCCTCGAAAGCTGTTGCGATCCCCTACACTTGTGGGTTATCAATACTAATTTCTGGCGCCGTTGCCGGGGATCATAGCTCTATTCTCTGAGTCACTTGGGATTTATATCTGTTGATCACTATGAAGAACTTGAAAGACGACAGAACTACTATTTTGCCCTCAACTACGAGGGGAGGTAAGGAACTGCCATCTAGCTCTGCACAAGATTCTCCTTCCGTTATTAGTAAACTTGCGACACCTAAACCTGCTACTGCTATGAATTCTGATATGTCGCATGTTATTTATGATGCCACTTCTACTATGGATGATGAAACTACTTCTGTGCGTGATACTACTTTGCTATTAGGTGAATTTCTTGATGAACAACTTGCTAGAGTTAGGGGGAATGAAATTACTGAAGATCCTATTATTGATGATAGTGATGATGAAGGTTCTCCCAATGATTATGTATTGCCTGTTGTTCCTAATGGTTATGTTATGAATGAAGAAGCTGCTAGGGAAATCTTTGCTTGCAATGATAGATATGATCTTAAGAAATTATTAGCTAAATGGAAGCAACAGTCTCTTAATGCTAGAATGAAACCCGATCCTGCTTTTGCTACTTCACCTATCTGTGTTACTGATAAGGATTATGAATTCTCTGTTGATCCTAAAATTATTACTTTAGTTGAATCTGATCCTTTTTATGGCCCTGAATCTGAAACTGTTGTGGCACATCTTACCAAGTTAAATGACATAGCCACCCTGTTTACTCATGATGAGAAGTCTCGCTATTATTATATCCTTAAGATATTTCCGTTCTCATTAAAGGGTGATGCTAAGACTTGGTACAATTCTCTTGCTCCTGGTTGTGTGCGTAGTCCCCAGGATATGATTTATTACTTCTCTACTAAATATTTCCCTGCTCATAAGAAACAAGCTGCCTTGCGGGAAATATATAATTTTGTGCAAATTAAAGAAGAGAGTCTCCCACAAGCTTGGGGGAGGCTTCTCCGATTACTTAATGCTTTGCCTGATCATCCTCTCAAGAAAAATGAAATACTTGATATCTTTTATAATGGACTAACCGATGCTTCCAAGGACTACTTGGATAGTTGTGCTGGTTATGTTTTCAGGGAAAGAACAGTCAACGAAGCTGAAATACTATTGAATAATATGTTGACTAATGAAAATAATGGGACTCTTCCTGAGCCAATTCCTGAACCTATTGAGCCAACTCCTGAGCCGATTCCTAAACCCACTCCGAAGAAGAGAGGTGTTTTATTTCTCAGTCCTGAAGATATGCAACAGGCAAAGAAATCAATGAAAGAAAAAGGTATTAAAGCTGAAGATGTTAAGAATTTACCACCTATTGAAGAAATACATGATCTTAATGTACCGCCTGTTGAAGAACCACATTGTCTTGATAACCCGACACAGGTAGTAAAGGTAAATTCTCTCTATAGATATGATAAAGTTGAAATCCCCTCTACTAAATTTCATAGCCCATGTTTAGATGAATTTGATAACTTTATGGCTAGACAAGAAAGTTTTAATGCTTATCTTGGTAGAGAGTTAAATAATAATGCTTTCGAGATAGGACGCGTGTGCGATAATCTGGCTAGAGTTAAAGATGAACTCAAACTCGTTAGCAAATATGCTTCTATGGTTGCTACTCAAGCTGAGAAAGTACTTAAAGCTCAAAATGATTTGCTTGATGAATTAAATAATAAAAATGACTTTGCTGTTAGGGTGGCTACTAGAACTGGTAGAATGACTCAGGAACCTTTGTATCCTGAAGGCCACCCTAGGAGAATCGAGCAAGATTCTCAAAGAAATAATTTAGAGGCACCTAGTTCTTCTAAAAAGAAGAAAAAGAAAAACAATAGAACTTTGCATGCTTCAAGTGAACCTACTGTAGACACACCTAAGAATCCCAATGATATTTATATCTGTGATGCTGAAACACAATCAGGTGATGAACATGAACCTAGTGATAATGTTAATGATAATGTTCATGTTGATGCTCAACCTAGCAAAAACGATGAAGTAGAGATTGAACCTGCTGTTGATCTTGGTGACCCACAATCAAAGAATCAATGTTATGATAAGAGATATTTTGTTGCTAGGAAGCACGGTAGAGAAAGAGAACCATGGGTTCAGAAACCCATTCCCTTTCCTCCTAAACCATCCAAAACAAAGGATGATGAGGACTTTGAACGCTTTGCTGAAAATGATTAGACCTATTTTCTTACGTATGCGCTTAACTGATATGCTCAATGTAAATCCTTATGCTAAGTATATGAAGGATATCATTACAAATAAAAGAAAGATACCGAAAGCTGAAATTTCCACCATGCTTGCTAATTACACTTTTAAGGGTGGAGTACCAAAGAAACTTGGAGATCCGGGTGTACCAACTATACCATGCTCTATTAAAAGAAATTATGTTAGAACTGCTTTATGTGATCTTGGAGCCAGTGTTAGTGTTATGCCTCTCTCTTTATATCGTAGACTTGAATTTAATAAGTTGACACCTACTGAAATATCTTTGCAAATGGCTGATAAATCAACTGCTATACCTGTCGGTATTTGTGAGGATGTGCCTGTTGTAGTTGCAAATGTCACTATCTTAACAGACTTTGTTATTCTTCATATTCCCGAGGACGATAGTATGTCTATTATCCTTGGTAGACCTTTTCTTAATACTGTAGGGGCTGTTATTGATTGCAAGAAAGGAAATGTCACTTTTCATGTTAATGGTAATGAGTATACGGTACACTTTCCGAGGAAACAATCTCAAGTTCATAGCATCAATTCTATTGGAAAAGTTCCAACTATCATTATTGGAGGTTTTGAATTTCCTCTCCCTACTATCAAGAAAAAGTATGATATTCTTATTGTTGGGGATTTTCATATCCCCGTTGAGGTAACTTAGTGTCATTCGAAATTTCTCCGATTCCGTGTTATTCGGAATGAGTTTGTTAACAAGACTTGATCAACATTGTTAGTGGATTCATTTTGATGATCATGAGATGGATGAAACTAGAAGGCACAACCTTCTGTACCCTCTTTTTAATTTCTGTTATTTAGAATAAATAAAGCAAAAATAGTATTATCTGTCTGTTTTCTGAATTATCCATGCATTAAAAAATATCCTGAAAATAAAAGTGCTCCAAATGCCCTGCAAATTCAGTATGATTTTTTCTGGAATATTTGAGGATTTTAGGCACTGAAATCACTACAGGAGGGGCAAGCACCAGGCCACGAGAGTGGAGGGCGCCTCCCCTATAGGGCGCGCCCCCCTGTCTCGTGGGCCCCTGGTGCCCCCCTCCACTTATGCCAGCACCCACACACTTCATCTTCTACCCAAAAAAATCCCCATCCAGCTCAAGAACGAGTTCTAGCTCATTTTGCTGCGATTTTCGATCTCCTTGCTCAAAGCCCCATTTACAAAACTATTTTGGGAGATTGTTGCTTGGTATGTGACTCCTCCATTTGTCCAATTAGTTTTTGTTCTAGTGCTTTATTCATTGCAAATTTTTGCTGCATAGGTGACCATGTTCTTGAGCTTGCATGTTAAATTTTTGAGGTCCCAAGTAATTCTAATGCATGATATAGGCTCTAGGCACTTGTAGGAGTAGTTGCTATCAATCTTGTTTAGTTTTATTCACTTTTATTTTGAAGTTCCTAAAATTTTAGAAATTTTCAGAAAAAGAATTATGTTTAGAAGAATGTACCAAGGTGGTTCCTTGGCAAAGAAAGGGCCAAGGATTGCTATACGTGAGCAAGATGTTGAATTGCCGAGGGACGTGGATGTACGAGCTTGTGAGTGGCCATCCGATGATTTTATGGTCGAAGCATGCTTCAAGGAGGAATTTGACGCGTATGTGCGTAATGCCGAGCTGGAGGACTTCTTACAAGATAAGTGTCCGCAGTACTATCAGTTGACTGATTCCTTTGTGCGGAGGTTCCAATATAACTGTGCATGTAATTCTCCTAGTGTCATGTTTGATATTTATGATACATCTTATACCATGGATTCAGAGGATTTTACAACGGCCTGCAAACTCCCGCAGTGGGGTAATATTAATGATCCTCACAAATCTGAATTTAGAGATTTTCTTGCTAGTATTACTATGGGAGAATCTAGGGACATAGCACAAGCTACCATAGTGAGCATTCATTTTCCTGCTATGCATTATTTTGCTCTCTTTATTGGTAGATGCATTAATGGTAATGGCGAAGCATGTCACATGTGTGTCCCTGATCTGTGTGTCCTCAAGAGTATTGTGTTAGGTTATAAAGGTTATAACTTGGGGGCAATAGTTGTACGTAGGTTGCAGAATAATAGTAGAAAGGGAAATTTATTTGGAGGAATTTATGCAACCCGTGTGGCTAATTATCTTAATATAGCCCCACGAGAGGGGCATATGGTTTTACCTCCTGTTTATTTGGATAAATAAGCTATGTTCAATCATCAATTTCTTGCGAGGAATGAACAATTCCTCCATTATCGACTAATCTATGACAGACGCAACGTCGTCCCTGTTACTCTTCCTGCTCCCTACCTTTTTGATTATCAGGCAAAAGGAAGATATGTTGTCACCAGGGAGGAAGCAGCTAAACACGAGAGGGGAGCGGAGGCAGCTCGCCAACGTGCTGCAGCTCAGGAGGCGGTTGCCGCTGCATCTCCATACAACCCCAGTTTCACTTATGGATATCAGCCAGGCGGTCCTTGGTATTAGACCAACTTAGGCCAAAAGCCTAAGCTTGGGGGAGTGCGTATTTCTCACCGACTTTACATTCATGTTCACACACTAGTCGTCAGTGCTCATACTCTTTCATTGTATTATCCATGTTAGTTTAATTTTCTTTTTCTAGTTTTCTTCTTGTGTGTTTGATAAATCTTAAGAAAAAACCAAAAAAATTAGTTAGTTTAATTCCATGCGTGTAGTAGTATTAAAATGAAAACCCAAAAAGATTTCTTATTCTTCTTCTTACTTGTTGGGAGCTTTCCCGTGTAAATAGTTTTATTTTATTTCTTTCTTTTGAGGGTCGAGAAGACTATATTGAAAATGTTTAGTGGCTCTCATATGCATGATTGTTTATTTAACTTAGAGCCCATATTATCCTGTCTTCTCTCTTGAGTTGAATGCTTGCAGACTCCAGCTCAGTCCAATGCACGTGCACTCTTATTATTTTACACATCGTTCGGTTGTGCAAGTGAAAGGCAATAATGACGATACATGATGGACTTATTGGGATGAGAAAAGCTAGTATGAACTCGACCTCTCTTGTTCTTGTAAATATGATGAGTTCATCATTTCTGAGTCAGCTTATTATGAAGTAAACATATTTGCAATGACATTTAGATATTATAGTTGCTTGTGCCATGCTTGATTAGCTATGAGTTATAATGGTTTACCTTGCGTGCCAACATGCTATTAGAATGATTATGATGTGATATGATGGGATGTTATCCTCCTTTGAATGAATTGAGTGACTCGACTTGGCACATGTTCACGCATGTAGTTGAATCAAATCAACATAGCATTCATGATATTTATGTTCATGGTGGATTATATCCTACCCATGCTTGTATTCGGTGTGAATTAATTTTAATGCATGTTTACGACTGTTGTCGCTCTCTCAGTTGGTCGCTTCCCAGTATTTTGCTAACCTTCACTTGTACTAAGTAGGAATTCTACTTGTGCATCCAACTCCTTAAACCCCAAAGTTATTCCATATGAGTCCACCATACCTTCCTGTATGTGGTATTTACCTGCCGTTCCAAGTAAATTTGTATGTGCCAAACTCCAAACCTTCAAATGAAATTTTGTTTTGTATGCTCGAGCAACTCATGTTACAACTAGGGCTGCCTATATCTTCCATGCTAGGTGGGTTATTCTCAAGAGGAGTGGACTCCGCTCCTCATTCACGAGAAAGGGCCGGTAACCGGGATGCCCAGTCCCATGATATAAAAAGAGCAAAGCAAATCAAAATAATTAAACAAAACTCCCCAGGGTTGTTGTTAGTTGGAGGCACTCGTTGTTTCGAGCAAGCCATGGATTGATGCTTGTTGGTGGTTGGGGGAGTATAAACCTTTACCATTCTGTTTGGGAACTACCTATAATGCATGTAGTATGGAAGATACATCCATCTCATAGTTGTTGCGTTGACAGTGAAAGTATGCCGCTCAAAATGTTATTCAATCTCTATTTTAAAATCGAGCTCTGGCACCTCTACAAATCCCTGCTTCCCTCTGCGAAGGGCCTATCCATTTACTTTTATGTTGAGTCATCACCCTTCTTATTAAAAAGCACCCGCTGGAGAGCACACTGTCATTTGCATTCATTACTATTGGTTTATATTGGGTATGACTTGACTGGATCTCTTTTACCATGAATTACAATGTTATTCAGTCCTTGATCTTTAAAGGTGCTCTGCATTTATGTTTTGCGGTCTCAGAAATGGCTAGCGAGATACCATTTGTTATATCATGTTATGATTATTTTGAGAAAGTGTTGTCATCCGAGTTTTATTATTATGGCTCGCTAGCTGATTATGCTATTGATATGAGTAATTGTGAGACCTAAGTGTTATTGTGAGTATGGTTAGTTCATAATATTTGCTGAAACTTGAATGCTGGCTTTTCATGTTTACAACAACAAGAGCAAATAGAGTTTGTAAAAGTTTTCCTTAATCACTTTCAATTTATCAACTGAATTGCTTGAGGACAAGCAAAGGTTTAAGCTTGGGGGAGTTGATACGTCTCCAACGTATCTACTTTTCCAAACACTTTTGCCCTTGTTTTGGACTCTAACTTGCATGATTTGAACGAAACTAACCCGGCTGACGCTGTTTTCAGCAGAACTGTCATGATGTTGTTTTATGTGTAGAAAAGAAAAGTTCTTGGAATGACCTGGAAATCCACGGAGGCACTTTTTGGAATTAATAAGAATTTCTGGGCGAAAGAAATACACCAGGGGGCCCAGGGCCTGTCCACGAGACAGGGGGCGCGCCCCCCCTATAGGGCGCGCCCCCCTATCTCATGGCCCCCCTGGACCTCCACCGACCTCAACTCCAACTCCATATATTCACGTTCGGGGAGAAAAAAAATCAAGGAGAAAGTTCCATCGCGTTTTACGACAGGGAGCCGCCGCCAAGCCCTAATTTCTCTCGGGAGGGCTGATCCGGAGTCCGTTCGGCGCTCCGGAGAGGGGGATTCATCGCCGTCGTTATCATCAACCATCCTCCATCACCAATTTCATGATTCTCACCGTCGTGCGTGAGTAATTCCATCGTAGGCTTGCTGGATGGTGATGGGTTGGATGAGATTTACCTTGTAATCAAGTTAGTTTTGTTAGGGTTTGATCCCTAGTATCCACTATGTTTTGAGATTGATGTTGCTATGACTTTGCTATGCTTAATGCTTGTCACTAGGGCCCGAGTGCCATAATTTCAGATCTGAACCTATTGTGTTTTCATGAATATATGTGTGTTCTTGATCCTATCTTGTAAGTCTATAGTCACCTATTATGTGTTATGATCCGACAACCCCGAAGTGACAATAATCGGGATACTTCTCGGTGATGACCGTAGTTTGAGGAGTTCATGTATTCACTATGTGCTAATGCTTTGTTCCGGTTCTCTATTAAAATGAGGCCTTAATACCCCTTAGTTTCCGCTAGGACCCTGCTGCCACGGGAGAGTAGGACAAAAGATGTCATGCAAGTTCTTTTCCATAAGCACGTATGACTATTTATGGAATACATGCCTACATTACATTGATGAATTGGAGCTAGTTCTGTGTCACCCTATGTTATACCTATTACATGAGGAATCGCATCCGGCATAATTATCATCACTTATCCATTGCCTACGAGCTTTTCACATATTGTTCTTCGCTTATTTACTTTTCCGTTGCTACTGTTGCAACTACTACAAAAACCCAAAAACAATTATCTTTACTTTTGCTACCATTACCTTTATTATCATACCACTTTTGCTACTAAATACTTTGCTGCAGATACTAAGTTATCCAGGTGTGGTTGAATTGACAACTCAACTGCTAATACTCAAGAATATTCTTTGGCTCCCCTTGTGTCGAATCAATAAATTTGGGTTGAATACTTTACCCTCGAAAGCTGTTGCAATACCCTACACTTGTGGGTTATCATGATTCTCAAAACACAAACAATATGTGTGATAAACCTCCTTTACTTTTTGCTTGTAGTCTCATAGTGCTATCGCCAAAAAGAATCGTGCCAATGCAGTACCTCATACATCTGGCAGCAAGAGTCATGCCCGTGTTGCCAATGAAATGGTAAAAACAATTACCCCAATTATAAATGATATGCCACTGTGATTCAGTGACTAATGCATATTGAAATAAATAAATGATTGTAGGCTGTCAAACTTGGGCATGATCCTCAGAGAGATGAAGTTTATATCGAAACACATACATGCAAGAAAGGGGAAAGGAAACAGAGTTATGTGCCGCAGGCAGAAACAACAATTGTAAGTCTCTTTTGCCATGCTTTTTCAATATTGCTTAGAAATTGTAGAAGTAGAATTCACAGAGCTCGTAAATATCATTTTGCAGAAAGAACTCATAGAGAATGCTGAAAGGCACCCTGAATGGAAGGAAAAGAGCATTCAAGAAGGTGATCTGTTTGCACGCGTATGTGGAATGAAGGAGCCCAGGGGTCGTGTCCGTGTATTAGGTCTAGGTCCAACACCTCAAGATTTGGGCACACCGAGTACACGGGGTAAATTGAGCACAAGAGTTCTAGTTGAAATGCAAGGGCGTTGAGAAGCTGAAAATCGCTATAACATGCTCCAGGGGCATGTGCAACAAATGGAAGTAAGAATGAACCGAATGGAATTGATGTTAGCTTCACAAGGAAGGCATAATCTGGAAACTCCTAGCTCGCAGCATGGTTCCAATTCTTGACAAGTAATGAACTATTTCCACATCCTTTCAATGCATCATTAATCCATCTTGCATGCACTGACTCTATTTCCATATTGTTGTCTGGTAGAACTCTGAAGCTGAAGCTGAGGAACATAATGATGCTGAAGAAGATGTTGAACAGGATGATGAAGAGCCATTTGTTCAAAGAAGAGTTGTTGCAAAGCCCCCCTGCAAGAAGCTCATCAACCTATGAAGATGAAAGCCTTGTAATCTTCACATCCTTACCTATATATTTAAATTTTGTTTTGTTTTCATGTTTCTAAAATAATCATTGATTCAGATTGGTATGGATGTGCTTCTATATGCATGGACTGGTCCTGAAACTCCTGTTGCCAAGGCAACAATTATCTCAGTTGACCCAGACACTATTGTGGGCGGAGAGACCCTTGGACCAGGAACTTATGAGGTTCTTGTCAATGTTGCTATTAGAAGAGATGTTACGTTGCCTTATGAATATGACGGTTTACAAATTATTGCTGATGCTATCACAAGGTCCATTGCATGGCCATCTAGCAAGGTAATCGCCAACAATATGTGTTTTGTCCACTTATCTCAAATTGTTTGATATGTGATACTGACTCATGATCACTTTGTTGGGTTTCGTAGTAATTTCAAAAAAAATTCCTACGCTCACGCAAGATCATGGTGATGCATAGCAACAAGAGGGGAGAGTATGATCTACGTACCCTTGTAGATCGACAACGGAAGCGTTTGGTTGATGTAGTCGTACGTCTTCACGGCCCGACCGATCAAGCACCGAAACTACGGCACCTCCGAGTTCTAGCACACGTTCAGCTCGATGACGATCCCCGGACTCCGATCCAGCAAAGTGTTGGGGAAGAGTTCCGTCAGCACGACGGCGTGGTGACGATCTTGATGTACTACTGCAGCAGGGCTTCGCCTAAGCACCGCTACAATATTATCGAGGACTATGGTGGAAGGGGGCACCGCACACGGCTAAGAATATGATCACGTGGATCAACTTGTGTTTTTCTGGGGTGCCCCTGCCTCCGTATATAAAGGCTCAAGGGGGGGGTGCGGCCGGCCTAGGAGAGGCGCGCCAGGAGGACTCCTACTCCCTCTGGGAGTAGGATTCCCCCCCCCCCAATCCTAGTTGGAATAGGATTCGCGGAGGGGGGAAAAGAGAGAGGGGGGCCAGCCCCCTCTCCTTGTCCTATTCGGACCAAGGGAGGGGAGGGGCGCGCGGCCCATCTTGGGCTGCTCCTTCTCTTTTCCACTAAGGCCCACTTAGGCCCATATAGCTCCCGGGGGGTTCCGGTACCTCCCGGTACTCTGGTAAAATCCCGATTTCACCCGGAACACTTCCGATATCCAAACATAGGCTTCCAATATATCAATCTTTATGTCTCGACCATTTCGAGACTCCTCGTCATGTCCGTGATCACATCTGGGACTCCAAACAACCTTCGGTACATCAAAATGCATAAACTCATAATATAACTGTCATCGTAACCTTAAGCGTGCGGACCCTACGGGTTCGAGAACAATGTAGACATGACCGAGACACGTCTCCGGTCAATAACCAAGAGCGGGACCTGGATGCCCATATTGGCTCCTACATTTTCTACGAAGATCTTTATCGGTCAGACCGCATAACAACATACGTTGTTCCCTTTGTCATCGGTATGTTACTTGCCCGAGATTCGATCGTCGGTATCTCAATACCTAGTTCAATCTCGTTACCGGCAAGTCTCTTTATTCGTTCCGTAATACATCATCCCGCAACTAACTCATTAGTTGCAATGCTTGCAAGGCTTCAGTGATGAGTATTATCGAGAGGGCCCAGAGATACCTCTTCGACAATCGGAGTGACAAATCCTAATCTCGAAATACGCCAACCCAACATGTACCTTTGGAGACACCTGTAGAGCACATTTATAATCACCCAGTTACGTTGTGACGTTTGGTAGCACACGAAGTGTTCCTCCGGCAAACGGGAGTTGCATAATCTCATAGTCATAGGAACATGTATAAGTCATGAAGAAAGCAATAGCAACATACTAAACGATCAGGTGCTAAGCTAATGGAATGGGTCATGTCAATCAGATCATTCACCTAATGATGTGATCCCGTTAATCAAATAACAACTCTTTGTCCATGGTTAGGAAACATATCCATCTTTGATTAACGAGCTAGTCAAGTAGAGGCATACTAGTGACACTCTGTTTGTCTATGTATTCACACATGTATTATGTTTCCGGTTAATACAATTCTAGCATGAATAATAAACATTTATCATGAAATAAGGAAATAAATAATAACTTTATTATTGCCTCTAGGGCATATTTCCTTCAGTCTCCCACTTGCACTAGAGTCAGTAATCTAGATCACATCACCATGTGATTAACATCGATAGTTCACATCATCATGTGATTAACACCCATAGTTCACATCGCCATGTGACCAACACCCAAAGGGTTTACTAGATTCAGTAATCTAGTTCACATCGCTATGTGATTAACACCCAAAGAGTACTAAGGTGTGATCATGTTTTGCTTGTGAGAGAATCTTAGTCAACGGGTCTGCCACATTCAGATCCGCATGTATTTTGCAAATTTCTATGTCAACAATGCTCTGCATGGAGCTACTCTAGCTAATTGCTCCCACTTTCAATATGTATCTAGACCGAGACTTAGAGTCATCTAGATTAGTGTCAAAACTTGCATCGACATAACCCTTTACGACGAACCTTTTGTCACCTCCGTAATCGAGAAACATGTCCTTATTCCAGTAAGGATAATTTTGACCGCTGTCCATTGATCTACTCCTAGATCACTATTGTACTCTCTCTCTTAACACAGTGTATGGTATACAATAGATCTGGTACACAGCATGGCATATTTTATAGAACCTATGACTGAGGCATAGGGAATGACTTTCATTCTCTTTCTATCTTCTGCTGTGGTCGGGCTTTGAGTCTTACTCAACTTCACACCTCGTAACACAGGCAAGAACTCTTTCTTTGACTGCTCCATTTTGAACTACTTCAAAATCTTGTCAAGGTTTGTACTTATTGAAAAAACTTATCAAGCGTCTTGATCTATCTCTATAGATCTTGATGCTCAATATGTAAGCAACTTCACCGAGGTCTTTATTTGAAAAACTCCTTTCAAACACTCCTTTATGCTTTGCAGAATAATTCTACATTATTTCCGATCAACAATATGTCATTCACATATACTTATCAGAAATGCCGTAGTGCTCCCACTCACTTTCTTGTAAATACAGGCTTCACCGCAAGTCTGTATAAAACTATATGCTTTGATCAACTTATCAAAGCGTATATTCCAACTCCGAGATGCTTACACCAGTCCATAGATGGATCGCTGGAGTTTGCACATTTTGTTAACACCTTTAGGATTGACAAAAACTTCTAGTTGCATCATATACAACTCTTCTTTAAGAAATCCATTAAGGATTGCAGTTTTGTTATCCATTTGCCAGATTTCATAAAATGCGGCAATTGCTAACATGATTCGAACAGATTTAAGCATAGATACGAGTGAGAAAGTCTCATCGTAGTCAACACCTTGAACTTGTCGAAAACCTTTTGCGACAATTCTAGCTTTGTAGATAGTAACACTACTATCAGCGTCCGTCTTCCTCTTGAAGATCCATTTATTCTCAATTGCTTGCCGATCATCGGGAAAGTCAACCAAAGTCCATACTTTGTTCTCATACATGGATCCCATCTCATATTTCATGGCCTCAAGCCATTTTGCGGAATCTGGGCTCATCATCGCTTCCTCATAGTTCGCAAGTTCGTCATGGTCTAGTAACATGACTTCCAAAACAGGATTACAGTACCACTCTGGTGCGGATCTCACTCTGGTTTACCTGCGATATTCGGTAGTAACTTGATCTGAAGTTACATGATCATCATCATTAGCTTCCTCACTAATTGGTGTAGTAGTCACAGGAACAGATTTCTGTGATGAACTACTTTCCAATAAGGGAGAAGGTACAATTACCTTATCAAGTTTTTTTTACTTTCCTCCCACTCACTTCTTTCGAGAGAAACTCCTTCTCTAGAAAGTTTCTGAATTTAGCAACAAAAGTCTTGCCTTCGGATCTGTGATAGAAGGTGTATCCAATAGTTTCCTTTGGATATCCTATGAAGATTTACTTCTCCGATTTGGGTTCGAGCTTATCATGTTGAAACTTTTTCACATAAGCATCGCAGTCCCAAACTTTAAGAAACGACAGCTTAGGTTTCTTGCCAAACCATAGTTCATATGGTGTCGTCTCAACGGATTTAGATGGTGCCCTATTTAACGTGAATGTAGCTGTCTCTAATGCATAACCCCAAAACGATAGTGGTAGATCGGTAAGAGACATCATAGATTGCACTATATCCAATAAAGTACGGTTATGACGTTCGGACACACCATTACACTGTGGTGTTCCAGGTGGCGTGAGTAGTGAAACTATTTCACATTGTTTCAACTGAAGACCAAACTCGTAATTCAAATACTCTTCTCCACGATCAGATCGTAGAAACTTTATTTTCTTGTTACGATGATTTTCCACTTCACTCTGAAATTCTTTGAACTTTTCAAATGTTTCAGACTTATGTTTCATCAAGTAGATATACCCATATCTGCTCAAATCATCTGTGAAGTTCGGAAAATAACGATACTTGCCGTGAGCCTTAACACTCATCGGACCGCATACATCAGTATGTTTTATTTCCAATAAGTCAGTTGCTCGCTCCGGAGAACGGAGTCTTAGTCATCTTGCCCATGAGGCATGGTACGCAAGCATCAAGTGATTCATAATCAAGTGATTCCAAAATCCCATCAGCATGGAGTTTCTTCATGCGCTTTACACCAATATGACCTAAACGGCAGTGCTACAAATAAGTTGCACTATCATTATTAACTTTGCATCTTTTGGCTTCAATATTATGAATATGTGTATCACTACAATCGAGATCCAACAAACCATTTTCGTTGGTGTGTATGACCATAGAAGGTTTTATTCATGTAAACAGAACAACAATTGTTCTCTAACTTAAATGAATAACCGTATTGCAATAAACATGATCAAATCATATTCATGCTCAACGCAAACACCAAATAACACTTATTCAGGTTCAACACTAATCCCGAAAGTATAGGAAGTGTGCGATGATGATCATATCAATCTTGGAACCACTTCCAACACACATCGTCACTTCACCCTTAACTAGTCTCTGTTTATTCTGCAACTCCCGTTTTGAGTTACTAATCTTAGCAACTGAACTAGTATCAAATACTGAGGGGTTGCTATAAACACTAGTAAAGTACACATCAAAAACATGTATATCAAATATACTTATGTTCACTTTGCCATCCTTCTTATCTGCCAATTACTTGGGGTAGTTCCACTTCCATCGACCAATCCCTTTGCAGTAGAAACACTTAGTCTTAGGCTTACGACCAGACTTGGGCTTCTTCACTTGAGCAGCAACTTGCTTGCTGTTCTTCTTGAAGTTCCCCTTCTTCCCTCTGCCCTTTTCTTGAAACTAGTGGTCTTGTCTACCATCAACACTTGATGTTTTTCTCGATTTCTACCTTCGTCAATTTCCGCATTACGAAGAGCTTGGGAATCGTTTTCGTTATCCCTTGCATATCATAGTTCATCATGAAGTTCTACTAACTTGGTGATGGTGACTAGAGAATTCTGTCAATCACTATCTTATCTGGAAGATTAACTCCCACTTGATTCAAGCGATTGTAGTACCCAGACAATTTGAGCACATGCTCACTAGTTGAGCGATTCTCCTCTCCATCTTTTAGCTATAGGACTTGTTGGAGACTTCATATCTCTCAACTCGGGTATTTGCTTGAAATATTAACTTCAACTCCTGGAACATCTCATATGGTCCATGTCGTTCAAAATGTCTTTGAAGTCCCGATTCTAAGCCGTTAAGCATGGTGCACTAAACTATCAAGTAGTCATCATATTGAGCTAGCCAAACGTTCATAACGTCTGCATCTGCTCCTGCAATAGGTCTGTCACCTAGCGGTGCATCAAGGACATAATTCTTCTGTGCAGCAATGAGGATAAACCTCAGATCACGGATCCAATCCGCATCATTGCTACTAACATCTTTCAACACAATTTTCTCTAGGAACATATCAAAATAAACACAGGGAAGCAACAACGCGAGCTATTGATCTACAACATAATTTGCAAAATACTACCAGGACTAAGTTCATGATAAATTTAAGTTCAATTAATCATATTACTTAACAACTCCCACTTAGATAGACATCCCTCTAATCCTCTAAGTGATTACGTGATCCAAATCAACTAAACCATGTCCGATCATCACGTGAGATGGAGTAGTTTCATTGGTGAACATCACTATGTTGATCATATCTACTATATGATTCACGCTCGACCTTTCGGTCTCCGTGTTCCGAGGCCATATCTGTATATGCTTGGCTCATCAAGTATAGCCTTAGTATTCTGCGTGTGCAACTGTTTTGCACCCATTGTATTTGAACATAGAGCCTATCACACCCGATCATGACGTGGTGCCTCAGCACGAAGAACTTTCGCAACGGTGCATACTCAGGAAGAACACTTCTTGATAATTAGTGAGAGATCATCTTATAATGCTACCGTCAATATAAGATGCATAAAAGATAAACATCACATGCAATCAAAATATGTGACATGATATGGCCATCATCATCTTGTGCCTTTGATCTCCATCTCCAAAGCATCGTCATGATTTCCATCGTCACCGGCATGACACCATGATCTCCATCATCTTGATCTATATCAATATGTCGTCACATGGTCATCTCGCCAACTATTGCTCTTGCAACTATTGCTATCGCATAGCGATAAAGTAAAGCAATTATTTGGCGCTTGCATCTTATGCAATAAAGAGACAACCATAAGGCTTTTGCCAGTTGCCGATAACTTCAACAAAACATGATCATCTCATACAACAACTTATATCTCATCACGTTTTGACCATATCACATCACAACATGCCCTGCAAAAACAAGTTAGACGTCCTCTACTTTATTGTTGCAAGTTTTACGTGGCTGCTACGGGCTTAAGCAAGAACCAATCTTACCTACGGATCAAAACCACAACGATAGTTTGTCAAGTTGGTGCTGTTTTAACCTTCGCAAGGACCGGGCGTAGCCACACTTGGTTCAACTAAAGTTGGAGAAACAGTCACCCGCAAGCCACCTATGTGCAAAGCATGTCGGGAGAACCGGTCTCGCGTAAGCGTACGCGTAATGTCGGTCCGGGCCGCTTCATCCAACAATTCCGCCGAACCAAAGTATGACATGCTAGTAGGCAGTATGACTTATATCGCCCACAACTCACTTGTGTTCTACTCGTGCATATAACATCAAACCATAAAACCTAGGCTCGGATGCCACTGTTGGGTTTCGGAGTAATTTCAAAAAAAATTCCTACACTCACGCAAGATCATGGTGATGCATAGCAACAAGAGGGGAGAGTATGATCTACGTACCCTTGTAGATCGACAACGGAAGCGTTTGGTTGATGTAGTCGTATGTCTTCACGGCCCGACCGATCAAGCATCGAAACTACGGCACCTCCGAGTTCTAGCACACGTTCAGCTCGATGATGATCCCCGGACTCCGATCTAGCAAAGTGTCGGGGAAGAGTTCCGTCAGCACGACGGCGTGGTGACGATCTTGATGTACTACTGCAGCAGGGCTTCGCCTAAGCACCGCTACAATATTATCGAGGACTATGGTGGAAGGGGGCACCGCACACGGCTAAGAATATGATCACGTGGATCAACTTGTGTTTTTCTGGGGTGCCCCTGCCTCCGTATATAAAGGCTCAAGGGGGGTGCGGCTGGCCTAGGAGAGGCGCGCCAGGAGGAGTCCTACTCCCTCTGGGAGTAGGATCCCCCCCCCCCCCCAATCCTAGTTGGAATAGGATTCGCGGAGGGGGGAAAAGAGAGAGGGGGGCCGGCCCCCTCTCCTTGTCCTATTCGGACCAAGGGAGGGGAGGGGTGCGCAGCCCATCTTGGGCTGCTCCTTCTCTTTTCCACTAAGGCCCACTTAGGCCCATATAGCTCCCGGGGGGTTCCGTTAACCTCCCGGTCCTCCGGTAAAATCCCGATTTCACCCGGAACACTTCCGATATCCAAACATAGGCTTCCAATATATCAATCTTTATGTCTCGACCATTTCGAGACTCCTCGTCATGTCCGTGATCACATCCGGGACTCCGAACAACCTTCGGTACATCAAAATGCATAAACTCATAATATAACTGTCATCGTAACCTTAAGCGTGCGTACCCTACGGGTTCGAGAACAATGTAGACATGACCGAGACACGTCTCCGGTCAATAACCAATAGCGGGACCTGGATGCCCATATTGGCTCCTACATATTCTACGAAGATCTTTATCGGTCAGACCGCATAACAACATACGTTGTTCCCTTTGTCATTGGTATGTTACTTGCCCGAGATTTGATCGTCGGTATCTCAATACCTAGTTCAATCTCGTTACCGGCAAGTCTCTTTATTCGTTCCGTAATACATCATCCCGCAACTAAATCATTAGTTGCAATGCTTGCAAGGCTTCAGTGATGTGTATTACCGAGAGGGCCCAGAGATAACTCTCCGACAATCGGAGTGACAAATCCTAATCTCGAAATACGCCAATCCAACATGTACCTTTGGGACACCTGTAGAGCACCTTTATAATCACCCAGTTACGTTGTGACGTTTGGTAGCACACAAAGTGTTCCTCCGGCAAACGAGAGTTGCATAATCTCATAGTCATAGGAACATGTATAAGTCATGAAGAAAGCAATAGCAACATACTAAACGATCAGGTGCTAAGCTAATGGAATGGGTCATGTCAATCAGATCATTCACCTAATGATGTGATCCCGTTAATCAAATATCAACTCTTTGTCCATGGTTAGGAAACATAACCATCTTTGATTAACGAGCTAGTCAAGTAGAGGCATACTAGTGACACTCTGTTTGTCTATGTATTCACACATGTATTATGTTTCCGGTTAATACAATTCTAGCATGAATAATAAACATTTATCATGAAATAAGGAAATAAATAATAACTTTATTATTGCCTCTAGGGCATATTTCCTTCACACTTTGCTAGATGAAACCCTATAAACCAGGGGCATCTTCCTCATCCTGCCGCTAAGGTATTTTTGAATCCCGAGCCAGTATTTATTTTTTAGCTACAAAACCAGGGACCAAAATGAACTTAACCAGAACCTTGTATCTTCTTCTTCTTACATGGTGATGGTATACAATTGTTTTGGTTATTCTCTCCATCTAAAGTTTGGCTAAGTTAATGTATAGTTCCTAGCTTACATGGTTTAGCAGAATTACAAGGAAATAATAATGTTATGCAAAAGTTGGATTTGGTATAGTTCTACTTGCCACATGCCTAGAGGAGCTGGCTGGCACAAATTTCTAGTTGCTCTCCAGCACCAACCAAACTAGCCTGTAGTGCTCTGCACGGTAAAGCATGTCTTTTGAACTAAAACTGGGAGTCTGGACATGCTGAACTGTTGCCTTATGTCTAGATGATGGAAATTTAACTTAACTCTGTTGCCTTGTGTTTCTCCCAGTACACCTCTGTATTGCTCCTATTTCCTGAAACATACTACATGGTCCCGTTGCATCGATGCTTTATTATGTCAAATGCAACAAAGATCTAATTAGCACATGTTGTGGCATTATTCTTAACTTGCCCTATTTTTTGTAACAATAAAATCCCCCAGTTTTTTATTGCCAATTGCATAGTGCTTTATAAAATTATCATTATTGCCATTATCTCTGAATGCAAGCTCACCGGGGACATTTTTATTCTTTGTAGGAAAGACATACAAAAGGGTCAGGAAGTAACCAGGAAGATGCCAGTTTGCATCAGCTATAGATTTTCTGTAATGGAGCAAAAACAATGTGTCTTTTAGGTCTCATTATGTAAACCTATATGGCATCTTGTCATCTGGGTATTTATCTTGTCATCTGGGTATTTTGTGTAATGGATAAAACAATGAATCTCGGACATGCATCTATCATTTTGTAAACCTATCGGGTGATTCGGTCACAAAACCATAAATGTTTCCTTCACTCTTGAGAAGTAATTATTATGTTATTCTTCTTTGGTCCATAAATGTTTTTTCTTTCTCCTTTTTTTTCTTGGGCCTTCTCTTTTTTTCTTTGGCCTCTTTTTTTATTTAGTCCGGAATCTCATCCTGACTTGTGGGGGAATCATAGTCTCCATCATCCTTTCCTCACATGGGACAATGCTCTAATAATGATGATCATCACACTTTTATTACTTACAACTCAAGAATTACAACTCAATAGTTAGAACAAAATATGACTATGTGAATGCCTCTGGCGGTGTACCAGGATATGGAATGAATCAAGAGTGACATGTATGAAAAAATATGAATGGTGGCTTTGCCACAAATACGATGTCAACTACATGATCATGCAAAGCAATATGACAATCATGGAGCATGTCATAATAAACGGAACGGTGGAAAGTTGCATGGCAATATAACTCGGAATGGCTATGGAAATGCCATGATAGGTAGGTATGGTGGATATTTTGAGGAAGATATAAGGAGGTTTATGTGTGATAGAGCGTATCATATCACGGGGTTTGGATGCACCGGCAAAGTTTGCACCAACTCTCAAGGCGAGAAAGGGAAATGCACGGTACCGTAGAGGCTAGAAAATTGTGGAAGGTTGAGAGTGCGTATAATCCATGGACTCACATTAGTCATAAAGAACTCATATACTTATTGCAAAAGTTTATTAGCCCTCAAAGCAAAGTACTACTACGCATGCCCCTAGAGGGATAGATTGGTAGGAAAAGACCACCGCTCGTCCCCGATCGCCACTCATAAGGAAAGCAATAAAAGAACACCTTATGTGTCAAAATTGTCACACAACTTTTACCATACGTGCATGCTACGGGACTTGCTAACCTTAACACAAGTATTTCTCAACTTCACAATTACTCAACTAGCACACTATAATATTACCACCTTTATATCTCAAAACACTTATCAAGTATCAAACTTCTCATGATATTCAATGAACTCAATATGGATGTTTTTATTATGCTCATCTTGGATGTCTATCACATTCGGATTAATTTCACAATTAAAGTAAATTACCATGATATTTAAGACTCTCTAAATAATATAAGTAAAGCATGAGAGATCAATAATTTCTATAAAATAAAACCACCATAGTGCTCTAAAAGATATAAGAGAAGCACAAGAGCAAAAACTATATAGCTCAAAAGATATAAGTGAAGCACATAGAGTATTCTAACAAATTCCGAATCATGTTTGTCTCTCTCAAAAGGTGTATTCAGCGAGGATGATTGTGGTAAACTAAAAATCGAAGACTCAAATTATACAAGACACTCCAAGCAAAACACATATCATGTGGTGAATAAAAATATAGCCCCAAATAAAGTTACCGATGGACGAAGACAAAATAGGGGATGCCTTTCGGGGCATCCCCAAGCTTAAGCTTTTGGTCCTTGGGCATCCCCAATCTTAGTCTCTTGCCAATCCTTGTTCCATAATCTATCAAATCTTTACCCAAAACTTGAAAACTTCACAACACAAAACTTAACAGAAAATCTCGTGAGCTCCGTCAGCGAAAGAAAACAAAACACCACTTAAAGGTACTGTAATGAACTCATTATTTATTTATACTGGTGTTAAACCTACTGTATTACAACTTTTATATGGTTCATAAACTCCATTACTAGCCATAGATTCATCAAAATAAGCAAACAACACGCGAAAAACAGAATCTGTCAAAAACAGAACAATCTGTAGTAATCTGTAACTAACTTGAACTTCTGGAACTCAACAAATTCTAAATTAAATTGATGGACGTGAGTAATTTATCTATTAATCATCTGCAAAAAGAATCAACTAAATAGCACTCTCCAGTAAAAAGTTGTAACTAATCTCGTGAGCGCTAAAGTTTCTGTTTTTTACAGCAAGAGCGCAAAGACTTTCCCCAAGTCATGCCAAAGGTTCTACTTTGCACAAACACTAATTAAAACACAAAACCACATCTAACAGAAGCTAGATGGATTATTTATTGAATAACAACAAGTAAAAATATTCGGGTGTCTCCCATAGATAATTTTAATGATGCTCACATGAAAGACAAGAATTGAAGCGCAAAGAGAGCATCATAAAACACGTGACAAACACATCTAAGTCTACCATACTTCCTATGCATAGGCATATTATAAGCAAACAAATTTTCAAGGCAAGCAAAAACTAGCATATGCGAGGAAGAAGAAAGTGACAATAGCAATCTCAACATAACGAGAGGTAATTTAGTGACATGAAAATTTCTACAATCATATTTTCCTCTCTCATAATAATTACATGTGGGATCATAAGCAAATTCAACAAAATAGCTATCACATAAAATATTCTCAACACGATCCACATGCATGCAAAGTTGACACTCTTCCAAAAGAGTGGGATTAAAATTAACTAAAGTCATGAGCTCTCCAAACCCACTTTCAATATTATTGCAAACATTATTATCAATCTCATATTTATCATGGGGCTTAAATAAATTTTCAAGACCATGAGAGGAATCACCCCAATCATGATCATTGCAACAAATAGTAGTCATAGCAAAACTAGCATCCCCAAGCTTTGGGTTTTGCATATCATTAACACAATTGACATTAATATAATTTATAATAACATCATTGCAATCATGCTTTTCATTTAAAGATCTATCATGAATCACTTCAT
The DNA here is from genome assembly GCF_056163025.1 of Triticum urartu. Classification (NCBI taxonomy): domain Eukaryota; kingdom Viridiplantae; phylum Streptophyta; class Magnoliopsida; order Poales; family Poaceae; genus Triticum; species Triticum urartu. Next base: position 552,411,117 of record NC_141873.1, read on the forward strand.
AAAGCACTTCATCACAATTTTCATATTCATGGATTTCAAGCAAAACCTTATAAAGATAATCTAGTGCACCCAAATCACTAGGAATTGGTTCATCATAATTGGATCTCTTAAAAAGATTGGCAAGCGGATGAGGATCCATAGATCTTAGGTTCTCTGTTTAGCAATAAATATACAACTATTCCAACCAAACGAGCAAACGAGCCAAGTAAGACATCAAGGCAAATGAAAAGACAAACGGAAAGTGAGGGCGAATAAGACGGCAAGGGTGAAGTGGGGGAGAGGAAAACGAGAGGCAAATGACAAATAATGTAATGCGAGGGATAAGAATTTGTGATGGGTACTTGGTATGTCTTGACTTGTGCATAGACTCCCCGACAACGGCGCCAGAAATCCTTCTTGCTACCTCTTGAGCACTGCGTTGGTTTTCCCTTGAAGTGGAAAGGGTGATGCAGCAGAGTAGCTTAAGTATTTCCCTTAGTTTTTGAGAAGCAAGGTATCAATCCAGTAGGAGGCCACGCTCAAGTCCCTTGTACCTACACAAACAAATAAGAACCTTGCAACCAATGCGATAAAGGGGTTGTCAATCACTTCATGGCCACTTGCAAAAGTGAGATCTGATAGAGATGATAAGATAATATTTTTGGTATTTTTATGATAAAGATTAAAAGTAAAGATTGCAAAATAAATGGCAAAAGAAATAGCTTGTTGACGGGAGATTAATATGATGGAAAATAGACCCGGGGGCCATAGGTTTCACTAGTGGCTTCTCTCAAGATAGCATAAGTATTACAGTGGGTGAACAAATTACTGTCGAGCAATTGATAGAATTGAGCATAGTTATGAGAATATCTAGGTATGATCATGTATATAGGCATCACGTCCGTGACAAGTAGACCGACTCCTGCCTGCATCTACTACTATTACTCCACACATCGACCGCTATCCAGCATGCATCTAGAGTATTAAGTTCATAAGAACGGAGTAACGCATTAGGTAAGATGACATGATGTAGAGGGATAAACTCAAGCAATATGATATAAACCCCATCTTTTTATCCTCGATGGCAACAATACAATACGTGTCGTTTCCCCTACTGTCACTGGGATCGAGCACCGCAAGATTGAACCCAAAGCTAAGCACTTCTCCCATTGCAAGAAAGATCAATCTAGTAGGCAAAACCAAACTGATAATTCGAAGAGACTTGCAAAGATAACCAATCATACATAAAAGAATTCAGAGGAGATTCAAATATTGTTACAATTCATCGGATCTCGACAAACACACCGCAAAAGAAGATTACATCGAATAGATCTCCAAGAGAATCAAGGAGAACTTTGTATTGAGATCCAAAGAGAGAGAAGAAGCCATCTAGCTAATAACTATGGGCCCAAAGGTCTGAGGTAAACTACTGACACATCATCGGAGAGGCTATGGTGTTGATGTAGAAGCCCTCCGTGATCAATGCCCCCTCCGACGGAGCACCGGAAAAGGCCCCAAGATGGGATCTCGCGGGTACAGAGAGTTGCGGCGGTGGAAATAGGGTTTTGGCTCCTGTTCTGATGTTTCCAGGGTATATGTGTATATATAGGCGAAAGAGGTCGGTTAGAAGAGCTACGAGGGGCCCATGAGTGTGGGGGGCGTGCCCAGGGGGCAGGCACACCTCCCTGCCTCGTGGCCACCTTGTTGATTGCTTGACGTCCACTCCAAGTCCTCTAGATCACGTTTGTTCCAAAAATCACGTTCCCGAAGGTTTCATTCCGTTTGGACTCTGTTTGATATTCCTTTCCTTTGAAACACTTGAATAGGCAAAAAAACAGCAATTTGGGTTGGGCCCCCGGTTAATAGGTTAGTCCCAAAAATAATATAAAAGTGTATAATAAAGCCCATTTAACATCCAAAACAGATAATATAATAGCATGGAACAATCGAAAATTATGGATACGTTGGAGACGTATCAGCCTACACCTTCCCCGCTTGGTGCTGGTGCATCTTTTAAGGGGAAGAAATGCGGCATTAAGTGCAAGGTTGCACCTGCAAAGGTCAACAAGGGTGTCAAGAAGCGTCCTCGTCTTAATCCAGAGGACAAGGATGATGCTGATTTCAACGCTGATGATGAGGGTGACGATGATGATGTTAGTCAGGTATGAATGTCTCATGTTTACTGCTTTTGAGAGTATTTGTAGATTTGTTGTAGTTTTTTGTTTTTAGCACTGCCTTGGCGCATATAGTTGACCTTCTGCTTCATATGGACGAATAAATTAGCTGAACTGCTTTGCTTTTATGGTGTTACTGCCTTTTGTGTACATAGTTGGACTTCTGGATATATACATGTAGAAATTAGCTTAACTTACCGGTATACATGTTTTATTACTACCTTGGTATACATGGTTGAACTTCTGCTTTGTAAATTTCCAGCATTTTGAAAGCATGTTAACTTGTGGTCATACATGGTTGTACTGCCTATGTAGATATAGGTGGACTTCTGAAATGTACTGCGTATGTGGGCATTAGTGGAATTTTGGTGTAGCTTGTTTATCTCATTGCTCTGCCTTTTTTCATTGTCATTGTATTTTTTTTAGTATCAGCTTGTGGAGAGGCCTGAGAGGAGGAGGAGTGGAGGCAAAGCCCCCAAAGTAGGTGGCCAAGGAGGAGATGAGGCGAAACGTTTTAACAAGACGGTTCGCTGCTCACTGAAAGAGGTCAAGACGTGTGCGAAAATGCTACAACTTAGGCACCAGACGAGGGTTATCAAGGCTGGTTTTGGATGTGTGTTTGACTTGGAGGTTGATTCGAACATTTCTCGTCCTTTGATGGGCAACATCTACACGAGGATTGACCCTACAACCATGATTCTGGACATGGGTGCGGATAACAAGGTTCTCCGTATTACAAGTGATGCTATTCACCATCTGTTTGGATTCCCTCAGGGTAATCGTACCCCTCCTAGGCCCTCAAATGATGGGTTTGATGATGCTGTTATGAGGCTGAAGGGCAAGCTTGGGTACGCTAGGAGTGACGACATCAAGACAAAGGATCTGTGGAATATCCTCCAGGAACTTGTGAAGGACGAGACGAAGGATGATCATGCTCTGCAGGCGTTTTACCTGATTGTCTTCATGAAGGTGGTTATTCCTGGAACGTCTACACGAGTGTCCATGGAGGCAGCAATGGCTGAGAATCTTGTGTTTGAGGATATGGCAGATATGGACTATTGCCAGTTGGTTGTTGATGATATTTGAAGTGCTGTTGTTAGGTATCAGCAAGGTACGAGCAGAGGAAAAGCTGTCACAGGCTATGCCATCGCGCTGCTTCTTATGTATCTGGACTGCCTCATCATTGGCAAGACGCCTAATGTGGACTTGAGGACCCCTCGCATCAATTTCATGGATCAGGCCAAGCTTCTTGAGCTTGATGCGGCTGACTTGGTCAAGAAGGGTGATGATGACCCAGCCAACTGGGTGTTTGGGAGACTGCCTGTGAGTGTTTATATGCATCATTCTTTCCTGTGTAGTTTAACTTGAACTTCTGGTATTGTCTTGTATATCTTTGTTCCCATGTTCCTTCATTTCATTTCTGACGTGTTGACTTTTGTTTTTGTATGAAGTGGAAGACACAGGCTGAGGTTGTGTTCTTTAGGCATATCGAACGTCCTGTTCTTTCTATGCCTTGTGCCGCTGGCCTAAGGAGTGGAACTTCTCCAAGATTTGAATTCTCCCGGGATGTTAATACTGGTGCCCCCCGTAGATCCAGGAGGTTCTTCTGCCCGTGTGAGTGCTGCAGGTGGCGTGTCTTTCAAGAGTTTTTTTGAGTAGCGAATGTTTCCCATGTTAAGATTGACGGTCTTCTTGAAACTATCTGTGGGGAGTTGGCCCGTGTTCCGTCAACTGTTGAGCGTCTTAGTCGCGTTGATGGGATTCTTCCTCCCGGGCACGGTTTTGATGCTGAGTCTTCAAGGGAGGTTTCGTCAATTGAAGCTAGATATCTTGAAGAGATTCGTCAGAGCATTTCCCACCTCCGGGTTAGCTTTGTGTTGTTCAAGGAAATGCAGGATGCTCGTTGCAAGCCTTTTGAAGATGAGGCAAGTGTTGTTGTGAGACAGATTCAGAGGCAAGATTGTGTTCGTTTGAGTCGTGAAGGAGGTCACGTGGAGCATACCGAAGAGGTTTGTTTATGTTGGCTTTTTGACATTTCTTGCACTAATGTTCATTGTTAGCTTTTCAGTAATTACTATTTTTAGTCACAGGTGACCCTTGTTGATTTCACGTGTCGTAAAGTCTTTCTTTTTAGTACCAGTGTTTCCTAGTTGACCTTCTCTGTTTATAGCAACTGAACTTCATTGGCTATAGCACCTGAACTTCTGTGATTTCAACAACTGGCCCTTTTCCCTTTTGTATTAGAGTAGTTTGATATCTGACCTGCTATGTTTAGTGTATTTGGACTTCCAGTATCTGTCAGTGGTCATGGCTGACCTTCTGTGATTATGTAATGTGAACTTCTGCTGATTAGGTATTTGTGTTCTACATTTTTTTGTAGGCTGTTGATGATGGTGCTAGGGTTGAGGAGGACGTTTCACCTGTGCATGAACCGGCTCCCTCGAGTGATGTATTAGTTGATGAGCTTCATGGCAGTGAAAATAAAGTACCATTTTTCTTGTCCATTTATCTCATTTTTAAATCTTAGTTGTTTGTGCATTTTATCACTATGTGCCCTTTTTGTAATGACTTTCTGTTTTTCGCTGCAGATTGATGATGCTAGTGTTCCTCTAGAGAAGGTTGCAGACAAGTCCTTGTCAGGCACCGGCTGCTCCGACGGGGTGGACCCAACTGAACCTCAGTCGTCCATTGGCGCTGAGGTTTCTGATGCTGAGCAGGGCAAGAAAGCTGAAGTTTCTCATGCTGAGCAGGGCAAGACAGCTGGAGATATCATTTTGGAGAAATATCCCATTGAGGCTGCTGTTGAGGCTGGTGGTAGTGCTGCTGCAGGCCCGGAGAAGTCTCCTGCAACAGAGCCATGAGTTGCTGTTGATGTTGTTCAAACACAACCAACAACTTTTGTTGTTTCAGATTCTCCAGTTGCTCCAGCTGCTGCTGGTGTCCTTCCCGACGACGCTGCAATGTCTACTGGAGTTGATGATGAAGAGACTAAAAGCGATGGCTATGGAGAGGAGGTTGATTATTCCAGCGCTGTCACTGGTCTAGGCAAGAATCCATAAAGAGAGTAGCATGCTCCTCTCTTCTTTCCCCACCCCCGTCCATTTTGTTGTTTGTTTCTATGCGTGTTATCCATGTGAACTGCATGTGTGGTGCAAGTTGAACTTCTGGTTTGTCCTTTTGTCGTGTGGTCTATAAATAAAATTAAGTGAACCTGTTTTTATGTGGGGGAAGGTTTGTAATGCATGGGTTGTTATGTTTTCTGGTGTAGCAGCTGGGATGTGCTTGTGTTTGAATGTTGTGATTGAATGTTGCTATTAATTAAACTGTCATGAATCTATGTTCTTTGAATGTTGCCCTTAATTTCTATTTCTTTTGCTTGGCAGATAGCGACCTTGCTGTCATCCGAAAGAAGGTTGATGACTTTTATTTCAGTGTAACTAGGCTTAAGAATGATCGTTCCAAGAGGTGAGTGCAGCTGGTCAATATTTACATCCATCTACCCCCTGTTAACTGCGTGTGGTTTCGTACCTGAACTTGTTTACTCTATGTTGCTGAACTTCTATTTTGTTTTACTTCCCTAGTGCTGAACTTCTGGCCTTTTTGTACTGCCTGTTGTGATATAGTTGAACTTCTGTGCTTGTATGTGTTATGAATTTCCTGAGTTTCTGATGCTGAACTTGTTTTACTTTCTATTGCTTGTTTTAGATCAATGATTATGTTCCAAAACAAGGAGTGTGAAGCTTCTGTTGAAGATGTCGCAATATCTTTTGCTTCTCACGGAATGCTTCGATCTAATGTGGCTGAGGTTGCACTCTACTGTCTATGTGTGAAGTACCAGGTGTCGGTGTCAAACCGGCGGATCTCGGGTAGGGGGTCCCGGACTGTGCGTCTAGGCGGATGGTAACAGGAGACAAGGGACACGATGTTTTTACCCAGGTTCGGGCCCTCTCGATGGAGGTAAAACCCTACTCCTGCTTGATTGATATTGATGATATGGGTAGTACAAGAGTGGATCTACCACGAGATCAAGGAGGCTAAACCCTAAAAGCTAGCCTATGGTATGATTGTTGTAATGGTTGTTCGTCCTACGGACTAAAACCCTCCGGTTTATATAGACATCGGAGAGGGCTAGGGTTACACAGAGTCGGTTACAATGGTAGGAGATCTCCATATCCGTATCGCCAAGCTTGCCTTCCACGCCAAGGAAAGTCCCATCCGGACACGGGACGAAGTCTTTAATCTTGTATCTTCATAGTCTTGGAGTCCGGCCGATGATGATAGTCCGGCTATCCGGACACCCCCTAGTCCAGGACTCCCTCAGTAGCCCCTGAACCAGGCTTCAATGACGATGAGTCCGGCGCGCATATTGTTCGGCATTGCAAGGCGGGTTCCTCCTCCAAATAATCCATAAAAGATTGTGAACACCAGGATAGTGTCCGGCTCTGCAAAATAAATTCCACATTCCACCGTAGAGAGAATAATACACACACAGGTTCAATCTGCTGACGTATTTTGTGGCATGACGTCACACCACCACCAAGCCTTTACTTGAATCGTTTTTCATTACACCACCTCAGCGCATTTAGTGAAGTGGTTTCCTTGGCACGTCTTGTCGAAGCAGAGATCGTGTTCCCCTTATTCCGGGATTCCCATCAATACGGACATGGGTAACCCAACCGTCCTCGTTGCCATGCCTCCTCTATCGAAGGTGAGTCCCAAACGGTCACGGGGATGGCTCTTAGTATTCTCCTTCTTTATAATGAGACCAAGGCTTGTTTCTTTTCTTCAATCCTCAATCGAATCTACCCCTCGCCCCGAGTTCCAACACCCAGAGCCCTAGATTCGAGCGCTTCGGACCTTCAACAATGTCCGGCTCCGACCTTCAGGGCCGGTGGATGCCCTCCTCCGTCACGGAGGAGGACGTGCAAAAGCTGAGAGAAGCCAAGTACCTGACTTACGAGATCTCGCATAGATTGCCCGTCGAAGGGCAAGTCAATCCCATCCAGAGCCCGGCGAAAGCGTCATGTTTATGTCCCACCTCCCTCGGGGTTTAGGCTTCCCGATGGATCCTTTTGTGAGAGGGCTCATGTTTTACTACGGGTTGGAATTCCATGACCTGGCTCCGGAGTCCATCCTCCACATCTCATCATTCATCGTTGTCTGTGAAGCCTTCCTCCGCACTACTCCCCACTTCAGTTTGTGGCTCAAGACCTTCAACGTGGAGCCGAAGATGATCGAGGGGCGTCAAGTAGAGTGCGGCGGGGCGGTTATAAGCAGAAGGGCCGATGCTCCATGGCCCGAGGGCTCTTTCCAGGAGGAGCTCGGCTTGTGGCAACAGGAGTGGTTCTATATCACCGCTCCTAGGGGCAGCAAGCAGAATCCGCCGCCCATCTTTCGCTCGGGCCCTCCACAGCGGCTGATGTCGTGGGTCAACCAAGGGCTCAACTAGGGGCCGTCAAAGGACGTACCCCTACTGCAGGGCCGGATTCGAGACCTCCAAGAGAGGGAGATCAATCTGGTCATGGTGATGCAGGTTATGCTGATTCGGCGTCTCCTGCCCTGCAAGCGTCGCCCCCTCCGCCTGTGGGAATTCAATCCAGAGGGGCCACGAGCTCTCCAACACTTCATGGGTACGACGCCCGTGGAGATGTATAAATTGTTCTTCGGATCACAAGAGATGTGTCCGGAATTGACCGAGGATTCCGGCCTAAGCTACAATCGCCCAGATGCTCAGGTAAGTGGCCCTGCGTCCAGACACACCGTTTGTTTGCGCCTTCTTGAATTTGCCTTTTAACCCATCGTCTCTTGAATAGGAGTGGATAGCGCAAGCGAAACTGATACGGTGTCCGGCCCCCCTCCCGGAGACCGTGCCGGATCCCGTGCTGGTCAGGATGCTGAAGGTTGCGCCTTCAGAGGAAGGCGAAGGGGAGAACAGGGACACTGCCGCCTCTACCAAGGAGGCTTTTGAGAAAGGGGGGATCGAGAATCCCTCCTTCCAAGGGGAGAAGAGGACCGCTTCCGAAAACCCAGAGGCCAAGGCCTCGAAGCGGGGGAAGAGATCTTCCCCAGAGGGTCCTGCGTCCGGGGAGGCCCCGGCCGCACTATCTCCCCTAAGGAATCAGCCCTCCAGCGAGCCGTAAGTAGAAAAAAGGGGGTTCTGTAATAAGAGACATCCCTATTTTCGCTTCTGAGGATAACCGAAGTTTTTACCTTGTAGTTCAGATCTCCGTCCTTCTCAGATGAGCTCGTCTTCGGGGGACCTTCGTCCGGAGATGATGGAGAGCGAGACGCCTCCATCTGCCGCACCGTCGGATAGGGCGGACGAACCTGAGGTGTCATCATGGAGGGTATCCCCGAGTCTGGCAGGGCCGGAGCGTTCGGCACCAACTGGTGTGCGGCCGGGGGAGCTGAAGGATCTGTTTCAGAGGGTGTCTATCTCAGAAGGTCACCGTACATTGATGAGTATGGTGATTGGAAGAATTTCGTCCGCCGAAGGCGGGTTGCATGATGCCGTCAGGAGTTTGCTGGCGGGGTTTGAGGTACGTAAAAATGACATACCTTTTGACAGTTTTACACATAAAGTGCGCCCTGTATAGATAGTAGCCCCTAAGACTCGGTAGGTTGTCGAGAGCGACAGCGTGCCGAGGATCAAAATCGCAGGTATTGATTTTCGCCTTTCCTATGCAGGTGGCGGATGGTCCGGTGACCAACCGGACTGATGGAGTTGCCGAACTAAAGCGGCAACTTGACGTTGCGGATGCGGACATCGCGCTGGCCAATGAGCGACTTGACGAGTCACAAGGTAGGTTTTTTCTCCGCGGTCACCTAGTAAGGGAGCCGAAGCCCATTCCTTACAACATGTGTGCTTAATGCGGATGGTGCCGCTGCTGTGGAGAGCCTTCGGGCAGAACTTGCTCGAGCCAAGGAGCAGGCCAGAAGGAGTGATGCGGCTGCCTCGAGGGCGGCCGAAGAGCTAGATGCCGAGAGGGCTGCTCACTGCCGAAGCAGGGAGGAGATGGCCGAAATGGCCGTGAAGGTGAAAGATGTTACCGACCGCTATGAGGTTCTTGAAAAAGAACGCCGAGCGGAGCAAGAAGACCTGGCGAAGGCCACCGCCGAAGCCAAGGATGCCCGTTCTGCAATGAGGGCTATAAAGGAGGAGCTGCGCCAGGCCGGAGATATTGTGGCTGGCAAGCCCTTTCTGCTGCGTAGGAGGTTTACAGATCCAAAGTACGCTCAGCTTGGCCAGCTGTGGGGTCCGGAGGATCCTTATATGGACTTAGCGGCGAGTGTGGCAGATGCTATTGTGCACTTCCGAAGTCAAAAGGATCACGAGATGGAAGAGCTTTTTTGGTCTCAATTCCATAGTCCGGAGCGTTCACTTCCGCTGACCGATCGGCTGGCTGAGTGGGCCGAGCTAAATCGATTGTCCGGACTTGCCATGACGGATATCGTGGCTCATGTCTGGCCGGATAGGCCCAAGCCGAAGAGTTATTTCGGCTTATTGCAGCAATTCCTTGGGGCGGTGCCGCATATAAAGGCGATGAAGCGGTCGGCCTGCATAGAGGGTGCGCGGATGGCCCTCGCCCGTGTGAAGACACACTGGACGGAAATGGACGCCACCGTTGTTGCGACCCGGGGTTCGGACGAGAGCCGGTTACCCGCCGAGCACTACTTTGGGGAAGTTCTGCGTGGTGCTCGTGTAATAGAGTCGCAGTGCTCAAAAAATGTCATGTTCAAATGATCTTTATGGTTTTGTAAAATAATGTTTATAATATGAGCGCTTTTTGTACTTGTGCGTTCAAGTATTGAAACATCTCCTGTGCGGCCGTTAATGTATACTTGTGTATAACCTGAAAGATGGCAGTCTTCGGCTTCAGCCCCCACGCACATGGTGCGGGGGTGTTTGCGAAATAGCGCACTTTCACACTTAGTCCAACGTCTTGGTCCTGTGAAGGAGGTGGTAGCGTAGCAAACGAGGCAACCGGACTATAATGCTTTATCACTTTCACTTAGCCATAGGAGTTCGAAGGTGGGGCTACGATATAGCCCCTAGGGGCACCGCGCTCTCCAGATTTGGGGCGCGTGTGTGCCTGACCGAGCAGCGGTCCTTCGTCAAAGCGGAGGAATTCTAAACATTCCGGAAGTCGATCGAGTGGTTGACCAGTCTCTCGCTACATCATGACAGTCAGTTTTCGGCTTTCTCTACTGAGGTGCTCACCCGGCCGAACCGGGGCACAATCGCAGTAGTTCTCCTGGTGCCGCGTTAGCCGATGATACGGAACGTAAGGCAGCAAAACACAGGAGTTGGGCAAACCCAACATTTGACCAAAGACATGATTCGGAGCTGATGCATATAAGGCCTAACTCGAGACGCCGAACACTCCCTGAGGTGTTCGGTCTTTATGATGACAGGCAGATCAATGCCCTAAGCCCCTAGTGTCCAGGTACGCGCAAGATCCTCTGACGCGGCCGATGCCAAAACGTCAGCCTCCTCTCTGGTTATGATTAGAAACTAGGGGATGCAAAGCAACAAGAGACAGTAAAAAAGGTTTACGCAGGGTCTTAATCTGAAAAGAATCCTTGCAACGGGTCCCTACTGCACGTCTGCGCCTGTGTCTCCGTTGTGCTATATCCTGGACGGGTGTAACACGCTGTTCATCTGTAAAAGAGAGGAACTTAGTTTGAAAAGAAATCGTGTCAAAAATGTATTTAAAACAGAGCATGAATAAATGAATAAAGTTGAGCTTTTGTTGGCTTCTTATTGCTCATACACACAGCCCCTTGTAAAGGGGTGTGTGGCTAGGGAGCCCCTAGTTTATTTATGCCGGACTCGTTCTAGCCGTGTCCGGGGTCTTGAACGACCTTTTAATGAGATGATGCCGCGTGGACCGGGCATTTTAAGTGTAAGAGACGCGTAGTGTGGTATTGCATTAAAGCGGACAAAAGCTTCATGTCCCAATAGTGCTTGATGGCTACTTTTGAATGGGGCGACATGGAAGATTAGCTTTTCACGTCGGAAGTTGTTGGGTGACCCAAACACAACTTCTAGTAGTAAGGAGCCCGTGCACTTGGCGTAAGGGCCTGGCGTCACTCCTTTAAAGGAAGTGCGGCTATGTCGAATTTTAGTACGGTCTACCCCCAACTTGCGGATTGTGTCCGGATATAGCAGGTTTAAGTCGCTGCCGCCATCCATTAGGACTTGTGTAAATTGCAGTCCGTCAATTATAGGATCCAATATCAGAGCAGTCCATCCTACGTTTCGGACGCTTATGGAGTAGTCCAGGTGGTCGAAAGTAATTGGTTTTGACATCCAATCTCGGGGTTCCACTGGGGTGGACCGTGCGACACGTACTTCAGCGAGTGCCGCGCTGTTGTTCCGTGGTATCACATGAAGTGAGTTTACTGTTTTGACTTCTTGTGGGAAAGTCTTTTGTTTTCCCGCGCTCCACTGGTGGGGTTCGTCGTCATCCTCGCTTGGCGCGTTGAGCCCCTTGTGTTCGGCGTTGAGTCGGCCGGACTGTTTGAAGACCCAACAATCTCGGTGGGTGTGGTTTGCAGGCTTCCCGGGTGTACTGTGGATTTGACATATCCGATCCAAAATTGTGTTTAGGTTGGATAGCTCATCACTGTTGTCCTTAAGCGGCAGTTTTTTGTTGTTCGGCCGCGAGCTTTTGAATCCGGCGTTAACCGCCGTGCTCTTTGGGCTCTTTTCTTTATTTCGGCGCTAGTCCTTTCTGCGCTGTGATTTTCCGTTTCCATCTCTGATCTCGGATGTACTCGGGTCGCTGGTGCTGCATCTTGCTAGCCAGTTGTCTTCCCCCACGCAGAAGCGGGTCATGAGGCTTGTTAGCGCGGCCATTGTTCTCGGCTTTTCTTGGCCGATGTGTCTGGCGAGCCATTCGTCTCGGACATTATATTTAAAAGCTGCTAAGGCTTCGGCGTCCGGACAGTCGACTATTTGGTTCTTTTTGGTGAGGAACCTATTCCAGAATTTGCGCGCTGTCTCTGGGCTGTTGGGTTATGTGACTTAAATCGTCTGCATCCGGAGGGCGGACATAAGTCCCTTGAAAATTTGCTCTAAACGCGTCCTCGAGCTCTTCCCAGCTTCCAATGGTATTTTCTGGGAGGCTTTTGAGCCAATGCCTGGCCGGCCCTTTGAGCTTGAGGGGTAGATATTTTATGGCGTGGAGATCATCTCCTCTAGCCATATGTATATGCAGGATGTAATCCTCAATCCAGACTCCGGGGTCTGTTGTTCCGTCGTATGCCTCTATGTTTACGGGCTTAAACCCCGCTGGAAATTCATGATCCAGCACCTCATCGGTGAAACATAGTGGGTGTGCGGCGCCCCTGTATTTGGGTGTGCCGTTATCTTCGAACACTCGGCGTGTTGTGTTGCTTCCTGGGGCCCTCTTCTTTGGCCCATAAATGGACCTTACCGGGCCATCCGTTTTGCAGAGATATTTATGTGTGTCATGTGCTAGTTTATGTGCGGCGCCGCTTGCCGCTCCTGGCCTGCCTTCTGGTCGTCTATCCGGCCAGGCGACCTCTTTGTTTATTAATTGTGGGGGCTCTACGGCCACCTCGTCGAATTCGGGCAGCAGCTTGCGCTTCGGGTAGCTCTTTGTTTGTTGGCTATTGCCATATTTGTCCGCGGTCTTGAGTACTTTGCTCCACCTCATTCTGAGTATGTCTTCCGCTGTTTTGAGCTTCCGTTTCTCCTTCTTCAAACTTCTTGCAGTGGCGACAAGCCTTTTTTGGAGGTTCTTATGCTCCGGTGGTGTGTCCGGTGTGAGATCGTCTGGACTGTTGTTTTCACCGAGGATGAGTTGATTATCCGATTCATCCTGTTCGGATGGCTGCTTGGTTGCATGTTCATCGCCCACTGGTTTGCCCTGCTCTATGGCTGGGTCATTATGAGTGCTGTTGTTATCGAGGCCGGACTTTGGGCGGCGCTTGCGTCGCCGTTTTGGTTGTTTTTCGGGGGAGTTATCCTTCGCCGTGTCCCGTTGCTCCTCGTTATCGCTCCCTTTTGGGGTGTCCACCATGTATATATCATGAATTAAGGTGGCTTTCCAGTGCCCGGTAGGCGCTGGTTCTTGGTCGTCTCCGGCATTGTCGTCCATACCGTCGATGTCTTCGGAGTCATAGTCTAGCATGTCGGTTAAGTCTTCGACAGTGGCTACAAAGTGGATGGTAGGTGGGATTTGAATTTCTTCGTCGTCCGCATCCCAACCATCCTGACCGCAGCCCGGCCAGGGCTCTCCTGATAACGAGAGATATTTTAGTGAATTCAGGATGTCGCCAAAGGGTGAGTGCTGAAAGATGTCCGCAGCAGTGAACTCCATGATCGGCGCCCAATCGGATTCGATTGGCAGGGGCGCAGGAGGTTCGGAGTCCGGCGAGGAGTCCGGCACCTCGGAGTCACGGGTTTTGCAAAGGACAAGGTCAGTATTCGGCTCCATCGCCGTAGAAGTTGCAGCCCCCGAGGCGGTGTCCAGCCACCTGTCCTCGATCTGCGCGGTCGGCTCCGAACTATGGGTCGGAGCGGACTCATGTGCGGCCTCCAGGGCACTGTCCGGTGACAGAGCTAAATCATGCCCACCGTGATAGTGTGGCGCGCTCGGTTGTGGCTCGAATCCATCGAAGATCAAGTCTCCACGGATGTCAGCCGTGAAGTTTAAGCTTCCAAACCTGACCTGACGGCCAGAGGCGTAGCTTTCGATCTGCTCTAGATGGCCAAGCGAATTGGCCCGCAGTGCAAAGCCGCCGAACATGAAGATCTGTCCGGGGAGAAAAGTCTCACCCTGGACTACGTCGTTGATTGAAGAAGCCATCAAGCCTATCGGTGACGACACAGAGGAACTCTCAATGAAAGCACCAATGCCGGTGTCAAAACCGGCGGATCTCAGGTAGGGGGTTCCGGACTGTGCGTCTAGGCGGATGGTAACAGGAGACAAGGGACACAATGTTTTTACCCAGGTTCGGGCCCTCTCGATGGAGGTAAAACCCTACTCCTGCTTGATTGATATTGATGATATGGGTAGTACAAGAGTGGATCTACCACGAGATCAAGGAGGCTAAACCCTAAAAGCTAGCCTATGGTATGATTGTTGTAATGGTTGTTCGTCCTACGGACTAAAACCCTCCGGTTTATATAGACACCGGAGAAGGCTAGGGTTACACAGAGTCGGTTACAATGGTAGGAGATCTCCATATCCGTATCGCCAAGCTTGCCTTCCACGCCAAGGAAAGTCCCATCCGGACACGGGACGAAGTCTTTAATCTTGTATCTTCATAGTCTTGGAGTCCGGCCGATGATGATAGTCCGGCTATCTGGACACCCCCTAGTCCAGGACTCCCTCACCAGGGATCGGATAAAACATCCTGACGTATTGGGTTTGTGTAAGTCAACCATATAGTGATTTCTTTTGTGTTTTGTTCCTTATCATTTTAGTTAAAATTTGTTTGTCTTATTTTTTTATTTTCATATTGGTGTTGTCTGCATTATTTTAGGACAAGATTTTGAGAGGTCAATTTGATTCTCATGTGAGGAAGTACTTCTTGGCGCCAGGTCCAGATAGCATGGATGCACATGATTCTGTATGCAATATCTTGTTATTTTCCTCTGTATTAGTTTTGCAGTGTGATCCACTGTGTTAATATTGTTTTATTTTTCTTTGTACCGTTTGATATTAATTCTAAGTTTTTAATGATTCGTGTCTTCATGTCGCTTCAGGTTGTTTTCCCCACTTTTGACCCGCCTGAAATTCCCGCTTCCATGGGTGATGCTGGTCATTGGGTTTAGATATATCTTGACCTGAAGAATTCAAGGTTCCAGCTTCTCGACTCCTATTATGGACCAGACAATGACTGTGAGGTACGGTTATTTTGGCGGATGACCGATAACATCAAGAAGCTTTGGAGCGATGCCAGCAACGACAGCGAGACACCCTTCAGTCCTATTTCCATCAACCATTTCGCTTTGGAATGGATTGATGTCCCCCAGCAGACTAACAAGTATGAGTTCCACTTTTCTTTTTATCACTTTTGTTTAACTGTAGTTGTACTTAATCTGTGACGTCTTTTATTCGTTGGCTTCCTTTTTTGTTCTAACACCAATCTTTTTTGTGTTTGATGGCAGTATCGACTGCGGATTCTTCATGCTTACGAATGTTAATTCATTTCACAATGGGGTTCTTGCAAATTATTCCCATGAAAATATCGCGGATATCAGGAAGACGTGGCTGTACTCAATCGCTTCTTCTAACCTGTTTGAGACAGACTTCCAAGCTTTGTTTGGCTACTTCACATGTAAGTCTTGGAACTTGGACTGCTTACCTGTACTGCATCTTTTGTTTTACATGAACTTCATTTTTTCTTGAACTTGAACTTCTGCGTGAGATCTGGCTGGGCTGCTGTTTTGAGATGGAGAGGAGCATTTCTTGTACATGAACTTCATTTTTATCTTTATTATTTTGCTTGTTTGTTTTGTTTCAGTATTTTTTTGCTTCCATTGCTTAACTAGGCACGAGCATTTCTTCTGCTTGAACTTCAGAGATGATGCCTTTCTATGCTTTTGTTAGCTGTAGTTGAATGTTTTCTAGTTCATCAGTTTATCTTGAATTGTGCCTTTAGTTGTGCCTGAACTTCATTTAGTTTTTAAATGCAACTAATTTTTTTAGGTCGGCTTGAGTAGTAACCATGTCATCTATATTAGTTGGACTACACGTTGTGCTGTGCCTGAAGTTCAGTTATATTTTAATGGTGTTTTTTCATCTTCCTGACCGCTTACCACTACTCATTCCTCGGATCACAGGAATACCAGCCCAGGGAGGAATCGATGAGTACAACTCCGAGAGAAGATGGTAGACCTCGAACGCTTATCCCTTCCATGTTGGGGAAGCAGGCTGGTGGTATTTGTGGTACTCCCAAAACCCCTTGCTCTAGGAAGGTTGGTGTAGTCGAAGCAGCCGAAGCAGAAGTGATTTCGTCGGACGATGATTTGAGAAGATTGCTTACCCAAAGAATGGTAAATCTGATGCTGGTGCTGTTGTTGGGAAAGGTGGGAAGAATGCTGTCATCACCAAGAGGAAACCGGCAGTTGAGTCTGGCAACATAACTTCCTCCAAGAGAGCATCAAGATTGCCTTTGAAGTGGCGTTCTGCTGTCGCTCCCCTGAAGAAGTACATGTTGGGGAACGTAGTAATTTCAAAAATTTCCTACGCACACTCAAGATCATGGTGATGCATAGCAACGAGAGGGGAGAGTGTGATCTACGTACCCTTGTAGACCGACTACGAAAGCGTTGACACAACGTAGAGGAAGTAGTCGTACGTCTTCACGATCCAACCGATCAAGCACCGAAACTACGGCACCTCCGAGTTCTAGCACACGTTCAGCTTGATGACGATCCCCGGACTCCGATCCAGCATAGTGTAGGGGAAGAGTTCCGTCAGCACGACGGCGTGGTGACGATCTTGATGTTCTACCGTCGCAGGGCTTCGCCTAAGCACCGCTACAATATTATCGAGGATTATGGTGGAAGGGGGCACCGCACACGGCTAAGAATATGATCATGTGGATCAACTTGTGTCTATGGGGTGCCCCCTGCCCCAGTATATAAAGGAGTGGAGGAGGGGAGGGCCGGCCCTCTCTATGGCGCGCCCTGGGGGAGTCCTACTCCCACCAGGAGTAGGATTCCCCCTTTCCTAGTCCAACTATGAGTCCTTCCATGTAGTAGGAGTAGGAGTCAAGGCAAGGGAAAAGAGAAGAGAAGGAAGGAGGGGGCGCAGCCCTTTCCCCTAGTCCAATTCGGACTAGGCCTTGGGGGGCGCCCAACCTCTCCTATCTCTTTCCCCTAAAGCCCAATAAGGCCCATATACTCCCCGGCGAATTCCCGTAACTCTCCGGTACTCCGAAAAATACTCGAATCACTCGGAACCTTTCTGATGTCCGAATATAGTCATCCAATATATCGATTTTTACTTCTCGACCATTTCGAGACTCCTCGTCATGTCCTCGATCTCATCCGGGACTCCGAACTCCTTCGGTACAGCAAAACTCATAAACTCATAATATAACTGTCATCGAAACCTTAAGCGTGCGGACCCTACGGGTTCGAGAACAATGTAGACATGACCGAGACATGTCTCCGGTCAATAACCAATAGCGGAACCTGGATGCTCATATTGGCTCCTACATATTCTACGAAGATCTTTATCGGTCAGACCGCATAACAACATACGTTGTTCCCTTTGTCATCGGTATGTTACTTGCCCGAGATTCGATCATCGGTATCCCATACCTAGTTCAATCTCGTTGCCGGCAAGTCTCTTTACTCGTTCCGTAATACATCATCTCGCAACTAACTCATTAGTTGCAATGCTTGCAAGGCTTATGTGATGTGCATTACCGAGGGGGCCCAGAGATACCTCTCCGACAATCGGAGTGACAAAACCTAATCTCAAAATACGCCAACCCAACATGTACCTTTGGAGACACCTGTAGTACTCCTTTATAATCACCCAGTTACGTTGTGATGTTTGGTAGTACCCAAAGTGTTCCTCCGGTAAACGGGAGTTGCATAATCTCATAGTTACAGGAACATGTATAAGTCATGAAGAAAGCAATAGCAACATACTAAACGATCAGGTGCTAAACTAATGGAATGGGTCATGTCAATCAGATCATTCTCTTAATGATGTGATCCCGTTAATCAAATAACAACTCATTGTTCATGGTTAGGAAACATAACCATCTTTGATTAACGAGCTAGTCAAGTAGAGGCATACTAGTGACACTTTTTTTGTCTATGTATTCACACATGTATTATGTTTCCGGTTAATACAATTCTAGCATGAATAATAAACCTTTTATCATGATTATAAGGAAATAAATAATAACTTTATTATTGCCTCTAGGGCATATTTCCTTCAGTCTCCCACTTGCACTAGAGTCAATAATCAAGATTACACCGTAATGATTCTAACACCCATGGAGCCTTGGTGCTGATCATGTTTTGCTCGTGGTAGAGGCTTAGTCA
Organism: Triticum urartu; assembly: GCF_056163025.1. Lineage (NCBI taxonomy): Eukaryota > Viridiplantae > Streptophyta > Magnoliopsida > Poales > Poaceae > Triticum > Triticum urartu. Next base: position 552,429,318 of record NC_141873.1, read on the forward strand.
ACGGGTCTGCAATATTCAGATCGGTATGTATCTTGCAAATCTCTATGTCTCCCACCTGGACTAGATCCCGGATGGAATTGAAGCGTCTCTTGATGTGTTTGGTTCTTTTGTGAAATCTGGATTCCTTTGCCAAGGCAATTGCACCAGTATTGTCACAAAAGATTTTCATTGGACCCGATGCACTAGGTATGACACCTAGATCGGATATTAACTCCTTCATCCAGACTCCTTCGTTCGCTGCTTCCGAAGCAGCTATGTACTCCGCTTCACATGTAGATCCTGCTACGACGCTTTGTTTAGAACTGCACCAACTGACAGCTCCACCGTTTAATGTAAACACGTATCCGGTTTGCGATTTAGAATCGTCCGGATCAGTGTCAAAGCTTGCATCAACGTAACCATTTACGACGAGCTCTTTGTCACCTCCATATACGAGAAACATATCCTTACTCCTTTTCAGGTATTTCAGGATGTTCTTGACCGCTGTCCAGTGATCCACTCCTGGATTACTTTGGTACCTCCCTGCTAGACTTATAGCAAGGCACACATTAGGTCTGGTACACAGCATTGCATACATGATAGATCCTATCGCTGATGCATAGGGAACATCTTTCATATTCTCTCTATCTTCTGCAGTGGTCGGGCATTGAGTCTTACTCAATTTCACACCTTGTAATACAGGCAAGAATCCTTTCTTTGCTTGATCCATTTTGAACTTCTTCAAAATTTTGTCAAGGTATGTTGTTTGTGAAAGTCCAATTAAGCGTTTTGATCTATCTCTATAGATCTTTATGCCTAATATGTAAGTAGCTTCACCGAGGTCTTTCATTGAAAAACTCTTATTCAAGTATCCCTTTATGCTATCCAGAAATTCTATATCATTTCCAATTAGTAATATGTCATCCACATATAATATCAGAAATGCTACAGAGCTCCCACTCACTTTCTTGTAAATACAGGCTTCTCCAAAAGTTTGTATAAAACCAAATGCTTTGATCACACTATCAAAGCATTTATTCCAACTCCGAGAGGCTTGCACCAGTCCACAAATGGATCGCTGGAGCTTGCACACTTTGTTAGCTCCTTTTGGATCGACAAAACCTTCCGGTTGCATCACATACAACTCTTCTTTAATAAATCCATTAAGGAATGCAGTTTTGTTTATCCATTTACCAGATTTCATAAAATTCGGTAATTGCTAACATGATTCGGACAGACTTAAGCATAGATACGAGTGAGAAACTCTCATCATACTCAACACCTTGAACTTGTTGAAAACCTTTTGCAACAATTCTAGCTTTGTAGATAATAACACTACTATCAACGTCCGTCTTCCTCTTGAAGATCCATTTATTTTCTATGGCTTGCCGGTCATCGGGCAAGTCAACCAAAGTCCACACTTTGTTCTCATATATGGATCCCATCTCAGATTTCATGGCCTTAAACCATTTCACGGAATCTGGGCTCACCATCGCTTCTTCATAGTTCATAGGTTCGTCATGGTCTAGTAACATAACCTCCAGAACAGGATTACCGTACCACTCTGGTGCGGATCTTATTATGGTTGACCTACGAGGTTCGGTAGCAACTTGATCCAAAGTTTCATGATCATCATCATTAACTTCCTCACTAATCGGTGTAGGCATCACTGGAACTGATTTCTGTGATGAACTACTTTCCAATTTGGGAGAAGGTACAATTACCTTATCAAGTTCTACTTTCCTCCCACTCACATCTTTCGAGAGAAACTTCTTCTCTAGAAAGTATCCATTCTCAGCAACGAATGTCTTGCCTTCGGATCTGTGATAGAAGGTGTACCCAACTATCTCCTTTGGGTATCCTATGAAGACACATTTCTCCGATTTGGGTTTGAGCTTATCATGATGAAACTTTTTCTTATAAGCATCGCAACCCCAAACTTTAAGAAACGACAACTTTGGTTTCTTGCCAAACCATAGTTCATATTGTGTCGTCTCAACGGACTTAGATGGTGCCCCTTTTTAATGTGAATGCAGCTGTCTCTAATGCATGATCCCAAAACGATATTGGTAAATTGGTAAGAAACATCATAGATTGTACTATATCCAATAAAGTACGGTTATGACGTTCGGACACACCATTATGCTGTGGTGTTCCAGGTGGCATGAGTTTGTGAAACTATTCCACATTGTTTTAATTGAAGGCCAAAATCGTAACTCAAATACTCTCTTCTCTACGATCAGATCGCAGAAACTTTATTTTCTTGTTACGATGATTTTCCACTTCACTCTGAAATTCTTTGAACTTTTCAAATGTTTCAGACTTATGTTTCATCAAGTAGATATACCCATATCTGCTTAAATCATCTGTGAAGGTGAGAAAATAACGATATCCGCCACGAGCCTCAATATTCATCGGACCACATACATCTGTATGTATGATCTCCAACAAATCTGTTGCTCTCTCCATAGTTCCGGAGAACGGTGTTTTAGTCATCTTGCCCATGAGGCACGGTTCGCAAGTACCAAGTGATTCATAATCAAGTGGTTCCAAAAGTCCATCAGAATGGAGTTTCTTCATGCGCTTTACACCGATATGACCTAAACGGCAGTGCCACAAATAAGTTGCACTCTCATTATCAACTCTGCATCTTTTGGTTTCAACATTATGAATATGTGTGTTACTACTATCGAGATTCAACAAGAATAGACCACTCTTCAAGGGTGCATGACCATAAAAGATATTACTCATATAAATAGAACAACCATTATTCTCTGATTTAAATGAATAACCGTCTCGCATCAAACAAGATCCAGATATAATGTTCATGCTTAACGTTGGCACCAAATAACAATTATTTAGGTCTAATACTAATCCTGAAGGTAGATGCAGAGGTAGCGTGCCGACTGCGATCACATCGACTTTGGAACCGTTTCCCACGCGCATCGTTACCTTGTCCTTAACCAATCTTCGCTTAATCCGTAGTACCTGTTTCGAGTTGCAAATATTAGCAACAGAACCAGTATCAAATACCCAGGTGCTACTGCGAGCATTAGTAAGGTACACATCAATAACATGTATATCACATATACCTTTGTTCACCTTGCCATACTTCTTATCCGCCAAATACTTGGGGCAGTTCCGCTTCCAGTGACCAGTCTGCTTGCAATAGAAGCACTCAGTTTCAGGCTTAGGTCCAGGTTTGGGTTTCTTCTCTTGAGTAGCAACTTGCTTGCCGTTCTTTTTGAAGTTCCCCTTCTTCTTCCCTTTGCCCTTTTTCTTGAAACTAGTGGTCTTGTTGACCATCAACACTTGATGCTCCTTCTTGATTTCTACCTCCGCAGCTTTCAGCATCGCGAAGAGCTCGGGAATAGTCTTGTTCATCCCTTGCATATTATAGTTCATCACAAAGCTCTTGTAGCTTGGTGGCAGTGATTGAAGAATTCTGTCAATGACGCAATCATCTGGAAGATTAACTCCCAATTGAATCAAGTGATTATTATACCCAGACATTTTGAGTATATGCTCAGTAACAGAACTGTTCTCCTCCATCTTGCAGCTATAGAACTTATTGGAGACTTCATATCTCTCAATCTGGGCATTTGCTTGAAATATTAACTTCAACTCTTGGAACATCTCATATGCTCCATGACGTTCAAAACGTCGTTGAAGTCCCGATTCTAAGCCGTAAAGCATGGCACACTGAACTATCGAGTATTCATCAGCTTTGCTCTGCTAGACGTTCACAACATCCGGCGTTGCTCCTGCAGCAGGCCTGGCACCCAGCGGTGCTTCCAGGATGTAATTCTTCTGTGCAGCAATGAGGATAATCCTCAAGTTACGGACCCAGTCCGTGTAATTGCTACCATCATCTTTCAACTTTGCTTTCTCAAGGAACGCATTAAAATTCAATGGAACAATAGCACGAGCCATCTATCTACAATCAAACATAAACAAGCAAGATACTAATCAGGTACTAAGTTTCATGATAAATTTAAGTTCAGTTAATCAAATTAATTAAAGAACTCCCACTTAGATAGACATCCCTCTAATCCTCTAAGTGATTACGTGATCCAAATCAACTAAACCATAACCGATCATCACGTGAGATGGAGTAGTTTTCAATGGTGAACATCGTTATGTTGATCATATCTACCATATGATTCACGCTCGACCTTTCGGTCTCCGTGTTCCGAGGCCATATCTGTATATGCTTAGCTCGTCAAGTATAACCTGAGTATTCCGCGTGTGCAACTGTTTTGCACCCGTTGTATTTGAACGTAGAACCTATCACACCCGATCGTCACGTGGTGTCTCAGCACGAAGAACTTTCGCAACGGTGCATACTCAGGGAGAACACTTCTTGATAATTTAGTGAGAGATCATCTTATAATGCTACCGTCAATCAAAGCAAGATAAGATGCATAAAAGGATAAACATCACATGCAATCAATATAAGTGATATGATATGGCCATCATCATCTTGTGCTTGTGATCTCCATCTCCGAAGCACCGTCGTGATCACCATCGTCATCGGCGTGACACCTTGATCTCCATCGTAGCATCGCTGTCGTCTCGCCAAGCTCGTGCTTCTACGACTATCGCTACCACTTAGTGATAAAAGTAAAGCATTACATCGCGATTGCATTGCATACAATAAAGCGACAACCATATGGCTCCTGTCAGTTGCCGATAACTCGGTTACAAAACATGATCATCTCATACAATAAAATTTAGCATCATGTCTTGACCATATCACATCACAACATGCCCTGCAAAAACAAGTTAGACGTCCTCTACTTTGTTGTTGCAATTTTTACGTGGCTGGTACGGGCTTAAGAAAGAACCAATCTTACCTACGCATCAAAACCACAATGATAGTTTGTCAAGTTGGTGCTGTTTTAACCTTTGCAAGGACCGGGCGTAGCCACACTCAGTTCAACTAAAGTTGGAGAAACTGACACCCGCCAGCCACCTGTGTGCCAAGCACGGCGGTAGAACCAGTCTCGCGTAAGCGTATGCGTAATGTCGGTCCGGGCCGCTTCATCCAACAATACCGCCGAACCAAAGTATGACATGCTGGTAAGCAGTATGACTTATATCGCCCACAACTCACTTGTGTTCTACTCGTGCATATAACATCAAACCATAAAAACCTAGGCTCGGATGCCACTGTTGGGGAACGTAGTAATTTCAAAATTTTCCTACGCACACTCAAGATCATGGTGATGCATAGCAACGAGAGGGGAGAGTGTGATCTACGTACCCTTGTAGACCGACAGCGGAAGCGTTGACACAACGTAGAGGAAGTAGTCGTACGTCTTCACGATCCAACCGATCAAGCACCGAAACTACGGCACCTCCGAGTTCTAGCACACGTTCAGCTCGATGACGACCCCCGGACTCCGATCCAGCAAAGTGTCAGGGAAGAGTTCCGTCAGCATGACGGCGTGGTGACGATCTTGATGTTCTACCGTCGCAGGGCTTCGCCTAAGCACCGCTACAATATTATCGAGGATTATGGTGGAAGGGGGCACCGCACACGGCTAAGAATATGATCACGTGGATCAACTTGTGTCTATGGGGTGCCCCCTGCCCCAGTATATAAAGGAGTGGAGGAGGGGAGGGCCGGCCCTCTCTATGGCGCGCCCTGGGGGAGTCCTACTCCCACCAGGAGTAGGATTCCCCCTTTCCTAGTCCAACTATGAGTCCTTCCATGTAGTAGGAGTAGGAGTCAAGGCAAGGGAAAAGAGAAGAGAAGGAAGGAGGGGGCGCAGCCCTTTCCCCTAGTCCAATTCGGACTAGGCCTTGGGGGGGCGCCCAACCTCTCCTATCTCTTTCCCCTAAAGCCCAATAAGGTCCATATACTCCCCGGCGAATTCCCGTAACTCTCCGGTACTCCGAAAAATACTCGAATCACTCGGAACCTTTCCGATGTCCGAATATAGTCATCCAATATATCGATTTTTACATCTCGACCATTTCGAGACTCCTCGTCATGTCCTCGATCTCATCCGGGACTCCGAACTCCTTCGGTACATCAAAACTCATAAACTCATAATATAACTGTCATCGAAACCTTAAGCGTGCGGACCCTACGGGTTCGAGAACAATGTAGACATGACCGAGACACATCTCCGGTCAATAACCAATAGCGGAACCTGGATGCTCATATTGGCTCCTACATATTCTACGAAGATCTTTATCGGTCAGACCGCATAACAACATACGTTATTCCCTTTGTCATCGGTATGTTACTTGCCCGAGATTCGATCATCGGTATCCCATACCTAGTTAAATCTCGTTGCCGGCAAGTCTCTTTACTCGTTCCGTAATACATCATCTCGCAACTAACTCATTAGTTGCAATGCTTGCAAGGCTTATGTGATGTGCATTACCGAGGGGGCCCAGAGATACCTCTCCGACAATCGGAGTGACAAAACCTAATCTCGAAATACGCCAACCCAACATGTACCTTTGGAGACACCTGTAGTACTCCTTTATAATCACCCAGTTACGTTGTGGCGTTTGGTAGTACCCAAAGTGTTCCTCCGGTAAACGGGAGTTGCATAATCTCATAGTTACAGGAACATGTATAAGTCATGAAGAAAGCACTAGCAACATACTAAACGATCGGGTTCTAAGCTAATGGAATGGGTCATGTCAATCAGATCATTCTCTTAATGATGTGATCCCGTTAATCAAATAACAACTCATTGTTCATGGTTAGGAAACATAACCATCTTTGATTAACGAGCTAGTCAAGTAGAGGCATACTAGTGACACTTTGTTTGTCTATGTATTCACACATGTATTATGTTTCCGGTTAATACAATTCTAGCATGAATAATAAACCTTTTATCATGATTATAAGGAAATAAATAATAACTTTATTATTGCCTCTAGGGCATATTTCCTTCAGTACAGTTACCCTCATCTATCCGAGGCCCGGAGGTTGAAACAATATGTGCTTAGTGAAGACGGTGTAGAGAAGTATTCCGAGTGAGTTTTCTTCTTCTTAACTTTGTTGCTGCCAAAGATGCTACTTTGTGTCTGAACTTCTGTTGTCGTAGTATGTGGACTTCTATTCATTTCTTCCTTGCCTTGGAGTTATAGTGTCTGAACTTCTGTTCTTATAGTATCTGAACTTCTGGTTGTTATAGTATCTGAACTTTTGTTCATTTCCCCTTGTTCTGAACTTCTGTTTGTTATTGTATCTGAAGTTCTAATATTTTTTCCCATCCTTTTAAATCTGCAGCACAAGCTACTGCATGTTTACCATCCCTGGGAATGTGATTGTGAAAGTGCAACTATCCCTAGGTGGTTTTGGTAATTCTAACAACATATAGCTCATTGAGCCAACATTATTCCAAGATGAATATTTCAGGAAAAGCTCAATGAATGGCATGGCATGGATGAGAAAAGTGGACCCCTCAAAATGCTAAGAACAAAAGGATTGGCTCAAGCTCAAAATCTCAAGACTCTACATTTTATACTTTAGTGATCCAAGATCACATTGAGTCTATAGGAAAAGCCAATACTATTAAGGAGGGATGAGGTGTTGCTTAATGAGTTTCTTGCTCCATAGTGCTTAGTGATATGCTCCAAAGCCCTCAACTACTTTCTCACATCCACATATGACCTAAACCAAAAGTCAAACTCGGCCCCACCGACTCCTTCTATCCGGCGCCACCAAGTTCATATGTCATAGCCACTGCCACAAACCCTAGGCAAATCGGTCTCACCGATAGGGATCTTGGTCTCACCGAGATGGGATTGTAATCTCTCTGTTTCCCTTTGTAACGTTTCGGTACCACCGAGATGAGCGATCGGTCCCACCGAGATTGCAATGTAAACTCCCTGTTTCCTTTTTGTAACATTTTGGTCCCAACGAAATGAGCGAACCGGTCCCACCGAGTTTACCTGACCAACTCTCTGGTTAGCTTATTACCAAAATCGGTCCCACCGAGTTTGTGTAATCGGTCTCACCGAGATTACGTTATTCCCTAACCCTAACCATATTGGTCCTACCAAGTTGCATGTCGGTCCCACCGAAAATCCTAACGGTCACTAGATTTGCTAAATGGGTCCGACCGAGTTTATCAATTCGGTCCCACTGAGACTGGAAAGTTGTGTGTAATGGTTAGATTTTGTGTGGAGGCTATTTATACCCCTTCACCCACTCTTCATTCGTGGAGAGAGCCATCAGAACGAACCTACACTTCCAACTTGCTGTTTCTGAGAGAGAACCACCTACTCATGTGTTGAGGCCAAGATATTCCATTCCTACCATATGAATCTTGATCTCTAGGCTTCCCCAAGTTGCTTTCCACTCAAATCTTCTTTCCACCAAATCCAAATCCAGTGAGAGAGAGTTGAGTGTTGGGGAGACTATCACTTGAAGCACAAGAGCAAGGAGTTCATCATCAACACACCATTTGTTACTTCTTGGAGAGTGGTGTCTCCTAGATTGGCTAGGTGTCACTTGGGAGCCTCCGACAAGATTGTGGAGTTGAACCAAGGAGTTTGTAAGGGCAAGGAGATCGCCTACTTCGTGAAGATCTACCGCTAGTGAGGCAAGTCCTTCGTGGGCGACGACCATGGTGGGATAGACAAGGTTGCTTCTTCGTGGACCCTTCGTGGGTGGAGCCCTCCATGGACTCGCGCAACTGTTACCCTTCGTGGGTTGAAGTCTCCATCAACGTGGATGTACGATAGCACCACCTATCGGAACCACGACAAAAACATCCGTGTCTCCAATTGCGTTTGAATTCTCCAAACCCCTCCCTTTACATTCTCGCAAGTTGCATGCTTTACTTTCCGCTGCTCATATACTCTTTGCATGCTTACTTGAATTGTGTTAAGATTGCTTGACTTGTGCTAAGATAGCTAAAATCTGCCAAAGACTAAAATTGGGAAAAGGATAAGTTTTTATTTGGTCAAGTAGTCTAATCACCCCCCTCTAGACATACTTTCGATCCTACATATTGACCTCACAGGACGTGTAATTTATACTCTTTTCGGTGAAGGGAAGCAGATGGAAGGAGACGTAATGGACTATCTTATAAATTTGTGGAAGGATAATACGGAGACCTCTGATATATTCTCTTGTGCTGACAGGGTTGTACTTAGTCCCTACTTCATACAGGTTTTAGTTCTTTGCACCCCGATCTCCCTTTTTTGCTCTAGTTTTGGTGTAGTGGCATTTGGGAGGTGTTTTAAATCTGTTTTTGTGAATGCACAGTACTGCCTGGAGTATGATTTTTTCGCTGCAACAGTTCCAAAGTTTGATGCGAAAAATTCGGCTAAACTCCTCCCAATGTTTGTTCGCAAGGGAGAAGACCTTCTTAACGCAAAGCTGGTTAGGTTTTCATAACTCTTGCTTTTTTACTTTTATGTACATCCTTTTGATGAGTTTGTCAAGAAGTTTTTGTTCATGCCAGTTGTTCAATACGTATGCTTTATAGTTTGTGTTCACCGTTTCTTTCATTCTTGGCAGGTTTTTTTGATACTATTCAAGCCACTTGTCCCAATGGCGCACTACAGTGTGTATGTGCTGAATAGATATCGTGGGAGCATTGACATCCTTGATTCACTTTCTTACACTGATATGGAAATGTCATGAACAAGTTTCCACGGAGACTGCCAAAATATCGTGAGTGTTTCTTAGCCTGAACCTCCTTTCATATTCTCTTGTTTGACGCAGGTTATTATGCCTTCTGTTGGCAAAATATGTTTCTGTCTCTGTTGTGGTAATACTGCTTGAACTGACTATCATTTGACAGTTGAACTTCTGCTATTTGTTTAGCTGGATCTTATGCAAGTGTTGCTTTTTATGTACTTGAACTTAACTATTTTGGTTAACATGTTTTTGACTTCATCTTATTTGTTATTTCTAGTAGATCAAGATATTTGTTGGATTGCTCGAGGAGGTGTATGGCAAGGCTGCGTACAAAGCGAGCAAGCAGCCTAACTGGGTGACTATTGCAAAGAGGCCGACTTTTATTGATGTTCCAAAGCAAAAGAATAATGATTGTGGTTTCTTTGCCGTGAAGTTCTGTTTTTCATATGAAGGCGATGAGCTTGTTGAAGATTTTGGTGATGTGGAAGTATGTTTTGTCGTTGTTCTTGTCTCATCATCCTTTTCATTTTTCTTGTGTGTTTTTGCTGAGACGCTCCTGCTGTTGTTTTAGTTACCTGTTACTAAACCATCATTTCATTTCTTGTTTGCAGGCTGCTGCAGATGACTGGAAGGCTGAGTTCATGCACACTCTAATGTTTAGCGAGAAGAATGAAGTCATGCGTGCAGAGCTCCCTAAAGAGATCCAGTCCTTGGGTCCGTGAATTCAAAGCATTAGTTTTCAGTGCAGATTTGAGTTCGTATAGATTTTAGGTTTGATAATGGTTGGAACGATTCCGTAAAGATTTGGTTTTAAGAATGTTTTAGTGATTTGTGTATCTATAGTTGCAGCACTATTGCTTATGATATTGTGGACAAATGTATTTGGTGTGAAGAATGATTTGGCTTGTGAATTTCAATGTACTGCATCGTTTTCAGTATCCATGTGTTGTATGTTCCCCCCCCCCAACAGGTGTACCTGAACTTCTCCCTCGGCTATGGTTGAACTGCTTGTTTTTTTGTGTTGTTCATTTTTGGGCCCCAACATATGATATTTTGATTTGAACTTCTGCTTGAGATCTGGCTGGGCTGCTGGTTTCAGATGGATAGCATTTTCTATGTTGTGCAATGTATTGTTATTTTTCAACGCAACCATTACGTAGGCTTTTGCATAGAATCTATATTTGTTTTTTCGTGATTTTTCAACTGCGAATGGATTTCAACCGTAACTTTGTGCAAAAATATTCTGATACACTCCTTAACTTTTCTTTATGTTTTGCCGGCATTGTACATGAACTTTTGCACGTATCCAAACAGAACTTCATATCTGAGCGTGTTGTCTTAGGCTTGCTAACCTAAGTTCATACGGCAAAACTTTATTTTTTTAAGCATATTTTTTCCTACATCGATTTTATATACCAGAACTTCTTCTATAAGCTAACCTGAACTCCAAAACTGTATAATTATTTGCTGGTTGCTCTATTATGGAATACAACACCAGCACCTCCTGCCATAATATACCAGAACTTCCACTATAATGTTACTTGAACTTCATAGTGTATATTTTTCATTTTTATTCTTGCTTGCACTTAGCATGGAATACATCACCAGCACAGCACTTCCTCTCATAATATAGCAGGACTTCTGCAGTAATATTACTTGAACTTCACATTGTATATTTTTCATTTTATTACTGCTTGCTCTTTCATACTTCACATCACCAGCACCTCCTCTTATACTATACTAGTACTTCTGCAGTAACTTGAACTTCTACTGTATAATTTCTTTTAAACTTCATCATTAAAAGTTCAAGTAAGCTTCTCCTAAGATACTTTTTCAAAAGTGGAATAATATTTCTGCAGATTGACATGACATAAGTTTGCTTTTTTTAATTAACCTAGTCTAACTGTTCATCAGCCTTGCGCTCCTCCTAGGCTTTGGTTGTATTGGTTTTTTCTTGACATGTACCTCTTACTCTTACTCTTCATCGTCCTCTTCCTCTTCATCATCCTCTTCCTCTTCCTCCTCACATTCCACTTCCTCTTCCTCTTCGTCTTCGTCTTCTTCGATGGTGTCTTCCTCTTCCTCCTGTTCTTCTTCAACTATTTTCTTTTTGCCGGCTCTAGTTTAAGCTTTCTGTTTCTTTTCTGGTCTTTTGCTTGTCTTTTCAGCATCTGCGTGCTTCGGGCATGTTCTTGCATTGTGTGGTTCATACTCCTTGCATATGCTACAAAGCCTGCTACTTGCTTTCTGTGGGTGTCGTCCCTTGCTTTCTAGAACTTTGGGCTGCTGTTTTTGAACTTTGGGTTGCTTGACCTCCTCAGCATCGTTTCCTTCTAAGAGTGTTGGACATGTGAGTTTGTTTTGTCGTGCAACCTGTTTGCACACACTACACTTCCTGTGTCCAAGTGGCACTTCGTTCTCATCGAGCATGACCACTCTTTCTGCAGATGGTACCTTTATTTGAGCTCTTTTGTCACTTTTCATAGCCGCAGAAATATTCTTCCTACCCTTTGTTTCAGAGTAGAGCGGCAGTTTCATCGTCTGCTCCTGCCGTTGCTGCAATAATTGGTCAACATCCTGCTTGCATTGGTTTGCTTGAGCAGCTATCTGGAGCTTTTCAGCTTCATAATAATGAAGGTCATCTTCAATTTCAGCATCTTCTTCAACCATCCTTTCGTCAGCATCCGCTCGATTTGCTGAATGTATTGCATCAAGCTCTTCCACGAGCCTCTTGAGAACATAGAAGGTTCTGTCATATGGTTGGTCACATCTCATCGCTTTCTTGTTAACCATCAAATTTAGCTGCAGCAAGGTGTCTTGCTTCGATAGTCTTGAGCTGCCATCCGATGCAGTTGTGTTGTAGTCCCTTGTATCAAATGTTGGTTGTGATCTTGCAGTCTTTGTGTATCTTTTTAGGATATACTTGTGTGGAAATTTGTCAGGCTTCAGGTAGTCTAGTATGTTCATGATGTGAAGGCAGAATAGGCCTGCATTTTGTGATGAATGCAGAATTAAATATCTTTGTGAGCCAGCAATGAGTTTCATATTTTTTTGATATGATACTACTACTTTAGCTATTTAATGAGTTTGTTTTTCTCTCACCTGTGTGTGTCCAATGCTTGCATTCACACTCGTATATTTCATTCTTTGGGCCAGCTACAACCTGGAATTCATGCTTTGACCAGGAAAATCTTCTTCATCATCATGGCCAACCTTGTTGTGGTAGTACACAAGGTACTTAGTGGGCTCTGCTGTAGGTTTTGCGCTAAATAGCGTGGCTTTTCTCATCCTAGTCCTCATCTTGGTGTACACGTCTCTCGTGTACTTGATAGACATGTCTTCCTCGTAGCCGTAAGCTGTTTTTGTCACAGGATTGGTCTGCACATGTCAAAAAATAAGATTTCAGTCGAAGCAAAGTCATGGGTTTCATTTTTTAAAATTCAAAGTGCACATGTTGAAGGAAAACACAATATGATGGTTTTTTGTCTTCATACCATGTTGGTCATTGTCTGCTCGTTCTCCTTCTGCATCCGAGTTTGTATGCAAGCATTTACCCGCCTAGCAAACTTGTGCAGGTTCTGGGTCCCCTTGACAAACCCTTTCTTGAGCACGTGGTTCATGCTCTCGCTTTGTTGTGTGGAAGTCATTCTAGCACAGAAAATGTTCTTGTAATATGCTGAAATCCACATTTTCCTATCACTCCACAGCTGTATCATCATTTGGTCTTTCTCCAGGTTGTACTTGTGCATGAGTTCAGCCCAGGCAGCTTCAAACTCCGTTGGCATCAGCGGCTAGTTTAATATAGCTGTGAACTCCTCTTTGAATGTTTTATACTTTTTGTACAGCAACGTGAGGTCTTCCCTGTACTTCTTCATGATGTGCCAATGGGACGGTGTTTGGAAATGATTGTGGTATAGCTTTCGCCATCGACAGTCACTGGTCTGCATGAATTAAAAAAATGAAACTTGCTTCTTTTTGCACTGATGGTGAACTTATGTTGTACAAGTACTTGAACTTCACATGTAGCAGTACGACTATCTAAAAATGTCACATGTATTTTTTTCTTACAACAGTGTTCTTTAACTTCTGTGGTACCAGTGCTTGACTTCACATGTAGCAGTAGGACTACCTAGTAGTGTCACACTCAAAATTTTCTTAAAGCAGTGTTCTTGAACTTACGTGGTACCAGTGGTTGAACTTCACATAAATAACTATATTTTTCTGAACATGTTACATATATTTTTTCTTACACCTTTTGTCCTTTGAACTTCTATGATTCCTGTATTTGAACTTCACATTCATAACTAATTTTTTCCTAAACATTTGATAGGTAATTTTGCTTTCTTTGTACTGTTAGTTGGACTTCTGTGCTAACATTGGTTGAACTGCTTGCTTTACATTATTTCAGATAAAACCAAATATACCCAGTACAGACCCATAGGCTGAAAAGATGATGAAACTTGTAGAGTTTTTTTGAACCCACCTGTTAGAATGCAAGTTGGGTGCTTGTTGTTCATGCACTATACAAATGTATCGAACAGCCACTTGAATGACTTTGCATCTTCGTCTCTGATCAGGGCAACAACAAATATTGTTGACTGCAAGTGATGGTTTGTTCCAACAAACACTCCCAGAGGCATATGAAACCTGTTGGTCTTGTAAGTTGTGTTGAATGTTATGCAATCACCAAAGTCTTGATACGCTCCTCGGCAGCTTGCATTGGACCAGAAAATGTTTTTAATTGACTTGTCCTTGTCTACTTGTATGTCATAGAAAAACTCATCATTGATTGCCTTCATGTATTTGAAGAATGAAACAAGTTTCAATACATCATCCAAATCATCTTTCCTTGAATTCATGGCTTTCCTGCAAATTACATGCAAACATGCATTTGTTATTTTTGCTAGCAAAGGGTTATGACTTAGGATGCTATGTACATTGCAGTATGTGGATGTTTGAATACTTACTGGTTTAGTAGGTCTCGTCCGGTCATGCTTAGGAAGTAGCTCCCATCTTCATTTTCAGACAGCATGGACATGATTGTTGTGTGCTTGACATCATGGTACTGCAGGAGCTTTACGTACTCCAAAATAGTGGGGTCATAATTCTTGCGTGAGTGCAAGAATACCAGCATGTCGTCAGTTTGCATGAGTTGGTGATTATGATTGTACTCAATGTCCACTGCCACGCATGTGTTATCCTCCTGCACCTTCACCCTCATTATTGCTTTGCAGCCTGTCCTCTGCGATGTTTTGTTTCGCTGCCTGTCAGCCTCTGAAACAGAAGTTGTGTGTTTTCCTTAGAACGCGCAAACAAAATACTTGTGATTGTCATTCCCTCCCGTCTTCCTAATTCCAAAATGGCGTATCTGTTATAAAATTCCCTTGCTTTCTCTACATCTTGGAATCGCATCTTTAGTCTTCGTATTAGATAATCCGGGAGATCCGACATCTGCAGAAAAAGAAAAAATAATCCAAACGGCACGTTAAAATGCAGTCTATGAATGTCTTATCATGGAGGGAGCAGAAAATTTGCAGATAATACAAGATGCGTATATAAATATTTTTGTTTCACTTACGTGCGTGTATGATCGCAACTCCACCGGAGTCTGATGCTGTCCCTCTGGGATGGGACACGGCGGAGTAATCGTAGCAGGATGCAGGAGTGGATCACGAGGAGTACGGAGGGCTGAAGATGGCCTCTCTCTTGTTTGTGTCTTTTTTGCTTGAGGTGGTTGTGGAGGTATTGCCATCCTAGTATTGGTTTGCTCTTTTGTTTTGTGAAGCAATCCATATACCTTATGTCCCGTACAATTCTGACTTGTAGCAGTAGCAGCAGGATCCAACAGTGGTAGTGTGCAGAGCACTCTCCTCCGTGTGTGTGTGTTCCTGTTGGATTTGTCCTGGGATCATGTTTAGTTGCTTCGCTTTGCCATTGATGAGGCACACCAGCATAACCTCCAGAGTTACACGCAGGACTTGAGCTAACCCCTCCTCCATGGGCGTGCTTTGGAGTCTGCTGGTGGATACAAAGAATCCGCGGGGGATTTCCGGCGTCACCCAATTAGGTGGAGGCACAAAGTTGTGCGGATAGTGCTGTGACCCAGCATCTTGGAAGTTTCCATGTGTTTCGGGTGTCATCCATTTTTGGACTAGAGCAGGTTGGCAATGATGTTGGTGCGTTTGTGGTGTGACCCATTGAGTGGGTGGTGCAACGCGTACAGGCTTAGGATTGTGTACTTGGTGCTGGGAACTTCTAAGCTTCTTCATTCGTCTCTCGTCTTGCTGACATAAAAGAAAAAAAATGTTTATTAGCACACAAGTTAGATCTGCCTATACCTTTGTAACTGAACTTAGCATTATTTGCAGCCCGAACTTCTGATATAAAAGTGGTGTTCATGTACATATTTTTCCCCTAGGACAGGCATCACACTCTTAACTGAGCTGAGCATCTGCCAATACTTTTGTACCTGAACTTAGCACCCTTCATAGAATGAACCTCACATTCTGTTAATTCTACACTATATGATTACTTATATGTACCTGAACTGAGCACTGTCGACACCCTGAACTTCTTGTTTGCAAAGGGGAAATACTGTCTATAGTAAAAAAAAGACTGAACCTTCATGACTTTGAATGCTTGAACCACTAGTGCATACCAACCTGACCTTCATGTGATCATATGTATCTCTTTTCCTTTTATTTTTTGCACACAACCAACTACGTACCGACCTGAACTCTAGCACACTTACTAGTTGAACTTCATATGGGTTTTCACATGTGAATGCAGGCAAGGGTTCTTCTGTTTGTAGCCTGGACGGAGGCTCACTTACTAGTTGAACTTCACATGGCTTTTCACATGTGAATGCAGGTAGATTTTCTATTGTTTTGTAGCCTGGACTGAGGCTCACACACTGCCAGAACTTCACATGGCTTTTCACACTACCAGAACTTCACATGGCTATAAGAAAATAATAGGCAGAAGGGAGTTCAACCATACCCTGGCTAGAAGTTCGGCCAACCTTTTTCCAGCAGTAGATAGGCCACCTTGAGAGCAATTCGTCGGGGAGCTAGGAGAGGAATTGCATGGCAATCCTTGTCTTGCAAAGGGCGCGAAGTTCATCTGCACGAAGAAAGAAGGTCAGGCAAGGCAAGATTGAAGGAGAAGGCAAGCAGAGTGAGGAAGTTCATCTACCTTTAGTAGATTTGAAGGCGTCGCTGATGCGGCCTCCGCCGCCGAGATGCTTCCTTAGCCGTGACGTTCACCGTAGCTTGCGTCGGGGCCGTCATCTGCTCTTCTAATCCGCTGGGCGGTGAGGATGGACCGAGGAGGAGGCTTCCGGAAGTCCATGGCGACCGTTCGTCTCAGAAATCCGGCGGCTTCGCCGGCTCCAGGCAACGCGGGCTCCCTCGCGCCCGCGTCCGCCGTCGCTCGCTCACCCGCGCCTGCTGTTGGAGAGGAGGTGGCAACGGAGGGGTGGCGCCGGATCCGGTCGGCGAGGAGCTTGAGATGGAGGGGAGGCGCCGGATCCGGCCGGCGAGGAGCTGGAGAGGGCGGCGAACAACGGGGGGGCGGGGATCGAGGGTAGGAGCCGCGAGGAGGGGGGCTGGGGCGGCTCGGATCGGGATGGGGGGGTCTGGTGGATCTTGTCAGGGCGGCCTCGGGATCCCGTTGGTCGGGCCGGCGGCACTTCAGGAGTTCGGGAGGGCCCTGTCGGGCCCTTATAGGGGCTGCTGTGATCCAAATAACTATTCTAATCCTGGGATTAGAATAGTGTTGTCCCATGCAACAATCTTGTGGATGTAGCAATCATAGCCACATGTTGAGCTTGGGATCTGGTCCAAAACTTTCCCCTGTTAGCATTTCTTGTATTTTAGGTATCACTAACTTATTTCCTCTTATAGCATATATACGCTACGGCGGTTTTGCCTAGGGCGCACATAAAAAGGTGGTTTGAGCCACAAAAGTAGATGGCATGGCGACAAGTCAGGAAAAACCAAACTTGACATCTCAGGCCCTGTACAATGAAAGGTGCTTAGGGGAGGTGATTAAAGAAATAAACTATATTTTTCTTAAGCACCAGTGCTTATTTGTACAGGAGAGACGCTTCCTGTAGAAATAGGCGCCGGTGTTTCAAAAACCCCGGTTTATTTTTCTAAGCATCTCTCGAAGCACCTCCCATTGTACAAGGCCTCATGCAACTAAAACCCGGAAAAGTAGGGACATTAAAAAATATTTAAATTAGAAAGATCTGTTTAAAAAATAGAAATGAAGATGTGATTCGAGGGATATATGTGGGAAAAATGCATGCAATATTTGAAACCAAGAAATGTGGGAAATACTAGAGTCTAGAGGTAAGTAAATGAACACTATGGATGATCTATGAATTTACTGAGATGAACAAAGGATGTGGACAAGGTCCACGTACACAGCGGACCAAACGACATGGTTTTCTCATCCCTTGGAACCAAACGACACGTTCGAGTTTTCTTGTTTGAAAGGGTCAGCGCACCTCCTCTAATATTTTCGCTCCTATATATGGGCCGGCCCTGGTACGGCGCTATATTCCCGATGCTTCGAGCCCCTTCCCCAAGCATTATCCAGAATATTCCGACTCCTCGAACCGTGTTCGTCCCTCTACAAATACCCTCTGCTCGGCCGTCAACAACAGAATCCCAACATAAGGTCAACAACCACCTAGATCGATCTCTCCCAATCTCTGCCACGGATCAATGGCGTTCTTTGGCTACGACCCATACGACTACGGCTATGGCTACCCCGCCTCGCCCTACAGCTACGATCCCTACTACCACCGCCCCGCTGCCGCCGATGCCTTCTTCCACGACGCCGAGGAGCTCATGCGGCTGTTGCTGCGCCTCGACGGCGTGCGTGGCGCCCGGGAGTACCGGAGGCGGGTCACCAGGCGCGTGCTCGCGCTCCAGGACGCTGTTGACGCGCTCGAGGACGCCCCTGCGGTGGTGACCGCCGATGCGCCGGAAGTTCAGGATGCAGAGGAAGAAGCAGAGAGCGGGATGGAGCCGGATCTGCCGGTTGAGGACAATACTGCGTCGGATTTTCTGGTTGCCGAGGCAACCGACACCGCGGCGATGGAGGATAATGCGGCGAGTCCCGTCGTCGTCGACGAGGCCGGGCAGACCGAGACCGAACTGGTGGCGGAAGGCGAGAAGGCCTCGGAGGCGGAAGGCGAGTGGGAGATGGTGGCGACGGGGGACAGCGACGTCTTCACCGGCGAGGAGGACCCTGCACCACCCAAAGCCCAGCAGCAGCAAGAACAGGCACAGGAGGAGAAGAAGACAGTGACCACCAACAGGCTGGACGCGAAGAAACTGATGGAGATGGTGACGGCGCTGTGCGAACAGAGCGCGCAGCAGTGCGCGCTCATCGGGGCCCTGGCCGAGCGGGTGGACACGCTGGAGGAGGCCGACCGGCGCAGGCGGAGGAACAAGAAGATCAAAGGATGGCAAGAAGAACACAAGTAGCTTCTACAGCGACTAATACGATAAATTGCTTCTAGCATGAGGCTTCGATTGGATTTTTTTTCATTAGCTTTTAGTAATCTTTTGTTTCAATTCCGTTGATTGTGTGAACAAACTTAGATTATGTCGGCAAATTTCATTACAGTTTGCTAAGTCTCAGTCGATTTAGACTTCATTATGTCTTAGCTGATGTAATATTCCACTGATCTTGCACTGAGATTCATACAAAAAAATTATTTTCAGTTTTTTTTCTCTGCATATACTATATGGCGCCTGCTAGGTGTCATCCGGATGATGCTAGTGGGAAATAAGCCGCCTCACCCACCGTTGATTTGAGTCAATATGGTATGGTTTGGGCCGCTGGATTCGCTGAGACTCGACCATGCCATGACTTCAAACCCAACTTGCACGTCTCCCCGCAGCCTCCAGACAGCAACGCATTGTCACACACACGTAACTCTACCCAGAGCAGCACTTCGCCGGCGAGCACCAGCTGCAACCCTCAGGCTGCAGCGACCACAGTAGCTCGTCACCTCACAACAAAACGGCCGAGGAGCTTGGCATACATTGACCACGTCAGTAGCGCCGACGAGCTCCGAGGTTGCAGCAACGCCTCTACTGTGATCACCCCTTCAGGCACCATTTGATGCTCCATTACTGCACCGGCGATGCTCCGACCATCCGCATATGCTCCATTGCAGCGCCGATGATGCTTCGACGACTCGGCGATGCTCTGTTGCAGCACCGGCGGTGTTCCCACGGCCCGATGATGCTCCATTGCACCACCAGTGATGCTCCGTTGCAGCGCAATGATGTTTCGGCAGTCTGACAAATGCTTTATTGGAGCACCGGCGATGTTCCGGTAGCCCGACGATGCTCCATCACAACGTCGGTGATGCTCCATTGCAGCGCCGGTGATGTTCTGGTAGTCCGACAAATGCTTCATTCCAGCACCGGCGATGTCCCGACAGCCCGACGATGCTCCATCGAGCGTCAGTGATGCTCGGTTGCAGCGCCGGTGATGTTCCGGCAGTCCAAAAAATGCTTCATTGGAGCACCGGCAATTTCCCGGCAGCCCGACGATGCTCCATCGCAGTGCTGGTGATGTTCCGGCAGTCCGACAAATGCTTCATCGGAGCACTGGCGATGTCCCGGCAGTCCGACGATGCACCATCAGGGCGCCGATGATGCTCGGTTGCAGCACCGGTGATGTTCTGGCAGTCCGACAAATGCTTCATTGCGGCACCGGCGATGTCCCGGTAGCCCCAACGATGCTCCATCGCAGCGTCGGTAATGCAACATTGCCGGAGATATTTCGGCAGTCCAGCGAGTGTTTCATCATAGCACCGATGAAGCTCCATTGTAGCTCCATCCCACATCGTGCAGCTCGATGGAGCTCCATCAGAGCACGTGCGACCCCTTGCAGCAAGGATGATACTGCAACCTGGTGACCACGTTGACGCCCTCTCGCAGCACGCCTTGCACGCGGTAGCGCCACCATCGCAGCCCCGGCGGCCTTCGCAGCCCTGCGCTCACCCACGATAGGCTTGCAGCAAAAGCCTTAGGCCGTCTTACAAACGCCGATCAGGAGGAGGAGGAGACGGGTCACACAGAGCTAGCAGAAGCCATGGCGTTCGTGTGGAAAAGAAAGTACGAGCGGGAGGAAGAAGCACGTGAGGATAAGATTTGTTGAGGAGAAAGATGCGGTACGTGGTGCTGGGCAGTTCACCGAGCCATGCACAACGTGAGTGGACGCATGGCATGCAGACGAGGCGGCTGATTTCTCTCCTAGAAATCAGCCAGATGGATTTAAGCGTTTTCCATATACTATATGCACTTGACTGAAATTTAGTTAAGTCTCAATCGACTGAGACCTATACACACCCATTTCATTAGTTTCAATTGAGTTGTCTGATGCTTGAGCTTTCAAAATTGGAACACATCTATGGCTAGATGTCTGTATTCAATTTGATTTTTTGATGAGTTTTTTTTTTCCAGTTCAGTTTTGCAATCTTCAATAATATACAGTATAAAAAAGTGTACATCTTTTACAAGTTGGGACACTTGTATACACACAAGCCTAAAAAGTACCTCTCTGTCCTAATCTCTATCTCATCTTTAATCTTATTACTGTGTATCTAACGGGGGGGGGGGGGGGGGGGGGGGGATCATCTCCATATGTAAACGAATGTCAAAATGAGGGTGAGGTTTAGCAGTGTTGGCACTGAACATCACACAGCAGCAGGCTTCGGGCTCTGGGTTCCGAGGTTCAGCCCATGTGTAAGCCGGCGGATTGGTAGTTGTTCGACATCTTGGGCAGCTTGATCACCGCGAGCACTCCGGCTGCCAGCGAGAAGACCGAGGCCAGGGCGAAGGCAGGGACGTTCCCTCCCCCCAAAAGCTTGTCCCATGGACTTGCTCCGAGTGACACTACTATCTGCAAAGTAGAATGCGGTCGACAGTCGTAAAGGTCAGGACATGTTCAGCGACTATGCATGACACAAGAGATCATTCTAGGTATAAGGGTCAACCTGAGGAGCGAAAATGGCGAGATTCAGAACTCCAGTAGCCAAACCTGGACATGGGCAGACATTCTCAGTTGAGAAGAACAACTGAAACATACTGTAACAAAGCAAACACCATTTAAATTTAAAGAAAGCTGCATGCATGGTGTGAAAGATTGACTCATTGCTTTTTGTGTAAGCCATGCTTCCTACTTTCATGTTGTGAATATGTTCCCTACAACATATATTTTTCTCTTCATCTCAATATTATTATGCTTCCATTGCCTATCATGTATGTTGTGATAGATCAAATCGTTGCTTCGTGGTGTGCAGATGCTTTGCGCCGAACAATGCCAACCACGCACTACACCACAGCACGGATGCAACAACATGTATTCTGCCGGGAGAATGCACTAAAGACGGCAGATAAACTGCCGGGAGGAAATTTCTCCCGGCAGATAGAACTGCCACAAACACGGCTGCCAGGGATTACTTGTCCCGGCAGTTTGTCTGTCTATTTTATTTGCCGGCAGTTATGTTCCTCCAGGCAGATTGATCATGACACGGGAACTAGTCACCGGCAATTAATCTGCTGGCAGAAACATGTTAACCCGGCAGTTAACATGCCATCACATTGATTTCACTAAAAAAAATTCTACGCAGCTTATCCATAATTTAATATACATTCAGTATGTTCGGACAATTAGGACAGATATCACAGCTCATATATACTTAGTTTTCAATCAAAGTTACATAATAGCCACATCCAAAACCTTAAGCTTCATTTGATAAGCGACCAAATACATGTTTCTGGATGCATTAAGGATGTTGTGCCACAAAAGAAAAAATGGACATGTTTCTAGATGTGCTACACATCCAAAATGAGCATACATCAGCTTATGTGCTGAAACAAACACCAAATGAGTAAAAAAAAAACCAAGTATGGACGCCTTGCAGATCTTGCCAAACCTCCAACACTTCAAGATCTTGTCAAGCCTTCATGAGATGTGTTCAAGGCTTTCTTTATAATGTTGAGCTGAAAAAAGTAAAGTGAGATTCCAGGTTAGTCCAAAGTGCATCTGCATGCTAAATAATCACTTGCTAAATATAAATATGCGACTAATAAAGGCACAATCTAGTGCTTCTATCTATCAGCAAAAGAACGACTCTTATGAGAAGAGGAGGCGCAGCTCGGCAGCAGCACCACCACCATCAGCATAGCGTGTAGAGGAGGGTCAGCAAAGATGATGACAGGAAAAGAAGTAGCATCAGCAGCAACACAGGATCAGTCTGTCCACTCGCCATTTTATTTGTTTCTTCTTATTCATGCTTGAAGAAAATGAAGTCTTGGACCAATTTAGGAATAGATAGCTGCACATAGAACATCCCCTAACACATGATATAACCAATTTTTCTTCTACTTCCCTATGTAACATACGAAGAACTCAAAACTACAATTCAGATATGTTTCAAGAAACTCATGTCCATGAATGTTTCATTTACATCATTCACTTGTCGTCCATCAACCGAAATCAGAACTTCAACATTATTTCATATATGTGGAAGAGCTATACAGTAATAGAGCATGAAAAAAGTGTACCACACTGTATGTACATCTGTGACAGCAGATCCAACATTGCTCCTGTCAAAATTCTGAAGCCCTAAAATTATCTGTACGTGGACAGGCAATAATCACTATCAGAGTTCATCAAAAGGAGTACACTGCAGCAATGAAATTTATTAATAAACAATGAACTATAATTATTACCAACTAATAACATGTTCTTGAACACGTTTCAAATGGCCAACCTAGAGTACATGCACATATATATGTTTGTTAACCTTTTGGCTACATAGCACATTAATAACTTCCATGAGATAATGAACATTTCGAGACCTTATCACCTCATTATTTCTTCTAACACTCTGCTCTTTTTCATCCATCACGCCCACTGCCATTGCATCTTCTAATCAGTCATCCATGTCACTTTATCCTCCCTGGGTCACTTATAATTTGGACTTGTTGTCCTATATTTTTTGGACAATGTATGTGGCTCAGATATGCAAAACACTATCAGTTCAACTATTTTCCATCGGCAGCATATTAAATCTAAATCATGGAATGGTCCTCTGTAACTCTAACAGCCAACATAAAACTTTTTTCTAATAATAAGATATTACAATAACTTTCAGTCCAGTTCTCACTATTGTCGGATTATCCGTTTATATACCTACTACTGTAGGATTATCTGTTTATACGTGAGTTAATCGGTAGCAAAAATGGCTGAGCGATGCGGGTTTTTCTTTTGCTCCACCCTGAGACTGAGTGATGCGTTTTTTCTGTTTTTTTGTTTGATTTCACGAGGGCCTTAGAGCGCCGCGTGCAAGCAACGGGCCATCAGCAAATTGCACCAATACTGACTGCTTGGCTAGCTAGTTGTCCTTTGCTCGAACAGATGGGCACGCTACAATATTTTGGCGCCGCTGAGGATCGGCTACATGGGCCAGATCAAGGGGGCACAGATATGCTCGAGGGGGCGGGACCAGAACTCGAGGGGACGGGGGCGTCGGGCCTCCCATGTGGCAGCCGGTAGCCTGACCGGGCAGATCAAGGCAGATGAACTCTCTAGAAATTCATTGGGGAAGAACAAGCTTCAAATTGAACCAGACAACACAACAGTGAAGTAAAGAATAAAGGAGATGCATATGACCTGAACATGACTCAGACCAGAGTACTAGCCACCGCATCATAGTGCATTAGGCTCAAATAGGAGCTCTACTGCAGACATATATCCACCCCTGTAATCTTGCTGCTCGTCAGATCCGTACACATCCTCTCCCCCACATGCACATAACAGATAACACAGTGTAATTGTTCAAAATATTAGACATTATTTGTAAGGAGAAAATTGGATAAAGAACTTGCCTTGGATTGAGCAACGTGCTCAAAGTAGAGGTACTTGAAGTAGAGGAAAGACCAAGTCAAAATGTCATCAAAGGCGACTAACATGCGAGCACCTATCTACTTCACTACAGTTCAAATGAACCATTATAAGATAGTACAAATTATATCAAAACTAAAGAACCAGGGGACTGTACAACAAACAATTGAAGGTAAAAAAGTTACATCCTAAATAATATGCATAGGAGACAAATCAAATGGAACAAATAAACACAGCAAAAACATAGAAATAGTATCACTTAGCAATAGCCAAGAGAAATATGAATATTACCTCCTCAGTTTGCTTGTGGTCGCGTTGCTTCTTTTGCCACAGACTTATCAACTTACAGCTGCAAACATAGAAGCATATTGTTAAGCAATCAACCATGATAGGTAAATTTAATCTTAAGAACAGAAGCTTTGCATGGCCATGTGCTACATCATCCATGAGAATATAGTTATCTATATAATAAAAAATAACATTTGTTCTGTCCACAAATCAGATTTCACAAAAAAAACAAGCTACTACTTTGAGGAATCAAACAATTTAGCTAGGTGGACAGAGCAAGCGGGCTGAAGGCTTAAAATAACTAGTTTTGTTTCATCTCAAATTAAAATGAGCTCTGAAGGTCGACTAAAAAACTTAGCCAGGTGTTAACAACTCTAAGGTATGCACTTGTTAATCACCAATTGTCATTGTCCTTGGATCTAAAGGCCTGCTATAATCATCTATGACATGCCGTTCAGTGCTTTGACTTCTCTAAATTACCCAGAAAGAAGTTTTCAAACCATCTACATAACAATCCGCAAGATACTACGCTTATTTATACACAGTATAATACCCGATAAATTCAGTACAAGTAACATTTTTTGAAGGAGTGAGTAAAAGTAGCATTGCTTAGATTCTAGTTGTACATTGCTAGTTGATTATCAATTTTAAATGGTGAGAAAAAGTCATCCTAGTGGACAATTTTAGTTGATTATCAAGATACTACGCTTCAACTAGTTGCCAAATTTCTTGAGAGGTAAACTGGACCTGTTTGACCAGTAGGCTGGAAAGGAATTCCTAATTGTAACATCGCCTTAAAAAATGCACTGTAAATAAATCAAAGATTATAACGATAGTAAGACAAAACGTGGGAGAGCTACCATCATAAACAAGTTCAGCGTAAACATCAGTAACAAAAAAAATCAGGACAGAAGTCTACCATCGGGAGAGGATGTTGAGGAGGCAGAGCTTCTCGCGGGAGGGGACGGACTTCCCGCTGCATGGGGGAGAGAACGTGGAGGAGGCGGCCCCGTTCGCTGCTGGGGTGACAAGTCCTTGGGAGAGGAAGATCACGGAGTACAGTTGTAGCGATGGAGCATTCTGCAGAGGAGCGTGGTCGGCGGTGGAGTGGCTCGGCCACGGGTCCGGTCAGCGGCGGCTTAGATCTATGTCAGTTGGGTGCTCGGCCCTCGGTGGCGCTGCAGACTGCAGTGGAGTGTTGGGGGCGAAGGCGGCAGTGGCCACGCCAGGGTGGAGGGTGGTTGGCGGTGGTTGGGGCGCAGGCGGGGTATGCGGTGGTTGGCGGCGGCAGCGGCGGCGAGGGCACGTCGCGATTGGGGGTGATGGCGGTCGAGTGAGGGCAGGACGAGTCGATTTGGGGTGATTTGGAGGATGGGTCGATTTGAGAGATTGGGGCCGCGTTTTTTTATTTTTGGAAGGGTACGTGCCGAAATTTTAGCCTCTCGCGGGCTTGCCTTTGCTTGCGTGCGCTTCGGCCCAGAACATTTTTCTTTATCATCAGTACAGACACAGGCGCTCATATACACGCGCATACACTCACCCCTATGAACGCACACACACCCTACCCCTATGAGCACCTTCGAGAGACTGAGTCGGCATATCATCTTGAGATTTACGAAGCCACCGTAGGCGCCTCGTCGTCGACGGGAACGTCTCCTCCCACTGAAAGCGCATCGCCGAAAATCCTAAAATAAATTCACGAATAATGCGAGCACCAAAATTTGAACCCTGGTGGATTGGGGATACCACTGTCCGCCTAACCATCTCAACCACGACAGGTTGATTCGCGGCCCAGAACATTTTGGTGTGGCGCCAAAGACATTGTCCCCGGCAGAAAATGGGCCGTGCTTTACTTCTTCCGGCAGAAAATAAGCCCTTGTACGTGGACACACTTCCCGGCAGTTTCTGTGCCCCTGTTGTTAAAGTTCTAACCGGCAGTTTTTCTGACCTGAAGTATTTCTACTGGCAATAACGAGCTTCCCGGCAGATCTTTTACTCTTATTCACATACTTCTCCCGGCAGTTAATAGCCCCCAATTAAGTGTTATGGTGTAGTGACGTATCACTAGTTTCTTAAGCATGTCATATTGTCCCCTCCTCACTATGTTGCCGGTGTCGATCTCAAGGCAGTGGAGGAGGTGGTGGAGACAAGGGGGAGACCGCGATTAAGGCCGCCCTTGAGGATGGCGTTTTCCTAAGTACTCCACCGACTAAACAACATGGACGCATTGCGGCACATGCTAGGGTGTGTGAGCTCTAGCTCACGCAACCATGAAACCAAGTGGTCAATCGGTTACATCGGCAGCCCTGCTGCTTGCTCTCACCACAATGGCGACAACTTTCATTGGTGATCCTTCGCCTACACATTCCCTATTGTGCAGCCGCGGCCCAAGAGAATGCCCTCACTTCCTAGACACCTTAGTCTCTTAGACATGGACCTTGGATAAGATTAATTTTTTCTGTTTTAATTGTATTAGGCTTTTATGTGGATTCGTTTGAAAACAATCTAGTTGGTACCGTGGAAACCATTTTATGCTTGAGTGGAAGCATATTTAATTGTTGACCATTGATGCAAATTTCCTTTCAATGGAAACAAATTTTCTGGTCGCCAGAAACAAACTCTTGCTTCATTGAAGATACAGAGTAAACGTTTATAGTGGGCACATATTTCCTAATGAATTTCTGTTAGACAAAAACTACTTTGGCTATTGTTGAAGCAAAATATATTGAGTTTATGGGAGCACATATGTGGGAAATAGATCGAGTTAAGAAAACAAAAGTATCAATCCCGGAAGGTATCATAGATGGAAGCACTAAATCAGAAGCAAATTGGAATCAATTTTTTTTGAAACTGGAATCATATTTATTCCATTAACCAAAGAGCTCAGCAGAATCGCTGGCTACCAAGTTTTGCACAAAATCAGGGGTACCATTTGGCCATAAAGCTGGGAATGATGGCCCTGCCCCTGCACCATACTTCGCTAGAGCGTCGGCAACTTTATTACATGCTCTTGGGCAAAAAGTAATGTGGAAAAAAAATAAAATTTAGCCGAGTAAAATATTTAATCTCCTTGAAGATAACACCATTTATCGCCATATCTTCGTCGTCTGACCAAAGCGCTTGCACAAGCTGGGATGCATCTGTTTCAACATGGACTTCTGATATACCCCATGCCTGGGCAGCCTGCAAGCTCTCAAGACACGCCATTGCCTCTGCATATGTAGAGGGACTTAGACGTGCAGCATGTATCCCTCGCCTGCCCCAAGCGCATGTCCTTGACTGTCACGGACAATGAAACCCCATCCTCCTGTTGCTAGGGCGTTCTACTATTTCTTGTATCCCACCACACCCAGAGCATTCTACTGTTTCTTGTATCCCACCACACCCAGAGTCTTTTGTCCTCTAGCAGTGATAGGATTCTGGTGACTAGCTCCTTCGCACCCACCTCATCAAGAAACTAAATTCTAGTTTGCTCCAACTGCAACTCCCTCCATGTTCACATGTTTACATCTTAAGAAAATGCACGCCCCATCCTCATTATTACGCCCACAAACTGGGCAAAGTGTATCCACTTCCATGCCCCGCCGAGAAATACTCAGACGGTGCGGAAGGCTATTGTGAGCAAGTCTCTACAAAAACTGCTTAACTCTCTCAGGGCATTGGATCTTCCAGATTGATCTCCATTTAAATTGGAATCAAACTTTGATTGCGTGCAATCTGAGGGCTTCATGTTTCAGGATTAATTAGTGAGGGTGTCGTGCATACTAATTAACCGGAAGCAGTTATTAGGAAGCAATAAAAGAACCATGCATGGCCTAGTACTAGATCCAACGGCCATCTTACATCTCATTCTAGTGCTTCCCTTTATATTTATCTCACATCCCACCTTAGAGCAACTCCAACAGGTCCCTTAGAAATCTTCCCATGAAAGTAGTTTTTTGGCCTTCCCGTAAAACATAAAGGAAGTTTTTCGAAAGTAACTTCTATCAGTTCCCTAATATTCTTCCCATAAATGCATTTGTTTACTTTTAATTAAAAAAGTAGATAATTGGTGGGACCCACCGGTCAGTGACACCGGCAGGAGGTGCTATGGCCACTGGTGAGGCTATGGCGGCGGGCGCAAGCGGTGGTGCGGGCGCAGGGGCGGAGGTCGGTGACGTCGGCGGGCGACGGCTCGGGCAAGGCGGCGGCAGCGGTTGGTGTTACTGTGCGGGCGATAGCGGCGTGTTTACTTTCCGGTGAAGTTCCGACGGGGCGGCAGCGTTCCTGTGGTCGGCGTGCGGAAGTTTCAGGTGGTTGCAATCCCGCCAAAGAGATATGGGAAGACCGTCTTCTCATAAATCAGCGGGGAGAAAAGACCTCTTTACGGGATCCTCTAAAGATAAAGCTAGTTTACGGGACTGTCAAAAAGGTTTTTGCCCCAACTTCGCATAAACGGCGGTTATTTTAGATACTAGATCATTGATGGCGCGCGTTGCTGCGCCCGTCATTTTGGCACTATAATGTTAACCATCATGATCTAACAGCCAAAAAACTGTCACATACAAGACCCGATGATAAAAAACACTTAGTGTGTGATAAGGCTGGAAAATGGTTCAGTGGCGCGCGTTGTTGTGTCTTCTACAATACGCGATAAAAATTCCAGAAAATATATGAAAAGTCGGTCGGTATAAATACTATATGGAACCAACACTATTTAGTTATTACTAAGAAGCCCGTAATGCAAAAGAACCGGGCATTGGCCAACAAAATTAGTAACCAATGAGGTTATGTTTGAACATGTAGTTCAAACCAGGTGTTATCCCAACAAATGTGAAGCTATGAAAGATTAAAGACAACAAATTGCAAGAGGGGTTCAAGTTTACGTTAGAGTTAGCTTTGGATAATCTATACTGCTATTAAAAGAGCAAACATGAATCCTTCTAAAGTCACACCACAAAGTGTACACAGAAGCATCAGAGGCGTTTGATCAATCCCACTAAATCACATCCGACGTTCTATATTATATTATATTATACTACTATTAAAAGAGTAAACATAAATCCTCCTAAAGTCACATCACAAAGTGTACACAGAAGCACCAGAGGCGTTTGATCAATCCCACTAAATCACATCCGATGTTCTATATTACATCAAAGGTCTGCCACACCAATCAACGCTCAGGATTAAATGTTCTGCCAGGGCAGACGCCCACGTCCTACTTCTCCCACGATCTACCTCACGCAAAGAAGCCGCCGCACAACAGGCCACCCCGCACAAGGAAACAGCACGTCCAATTCGCATGGACTTGCTCGACTATATGGAAAGAAATCTGCTAAATTAGGGGGGGATCAATCCAGGCGTCCGGCTTGACGTGCGCCATCGCTGCTCGCTGCCCTGCGCAGACGTCAAGGCACCGGACGACGACCGCGATGACGAGCTCTTCGCCAGCACAAGTGCAACCGCCGAGTCACCCGACGACGGCCACGACGACGAGCTCTTCGCCATCACAGGCGCAGCCGCCGAGGCGCCCGTCCACGGCCGCGCTGACGAGCTCGTCGCCAACACAGGTGCATGCTCTTCAGTATGTAACTGACCTCACCTGAAAGCCTTGCCAATCTGCATATAGCTCGTCCAATGCTTTAGTTACAAGTAATATGAACACAAATAAAGACACACCCAGAAAGAGACCTAGATGAATGGCATTACCAACTACTACATCATATTGCATTATTCCTTCAGGTACAGTTGTATGATAACATTCTTGACATTCACAGGGTTAAAGGACTGTATGGTCCCGACCACTCCCGACGGGACGCTCACCCCGTGCCAGGATATAAGCAACACCCAACACTTGGGTGATGATCAGTACCCAAGCACCCGATTCAGTTTTGTTGCTCAAATATTGAATTGTGTCATTGATTGCAGACCCTAAAGAAGTAAAAAGGGCAGAGGGATAGAGAGCAGTATGCACAAAATAGGGATGAGATTAATAAGATACGGCGTGAGGTCTATAAACAGAAGAAAATTGCCGCAGCCGATATCAATGGGGCACACACCCAGCTGGCTGTATCACAAGGTAATGATGATCAACTTCATGATATATGGCCCAGTTTTATTGCTATATAATGATCTATGATCTGTTCTTCTAGACCGTAATGAGATAAAGAATCAAATGGAAAGGGAGCGGTATGCACAAAATAGAGAGGACATTTTAAAGCGACAACGTCCAACCCGCGAGCAAAATAAGCATATTGCTGCCGTCCTTGATGGCAGTAACATTGTAACACAGGTGCCGGCTACCGGACAATCGGCAGTCACACAACTGCAGAACATAACATGTGCAGGTGGTGCAGTCACTGGATTGTTGCTCAACTGCTAAACTGTGTCATGAATTGCAGAGCCTAACGAAATAAAAAGGCAAAGGGATAGAGAGCGGTACTGTAGTTGGTCCTATCCTGAATCTCTCATCAAGGCAGAGATGAGTGGACGTTCCAAAAGCACTTGTACGGTTTGTAGTTAGTCCTACCACCCCATCTTCTCAAATAAGATTGTTTTTCTTTTTATTTGTGGCTTGTGATGCTAATACTTTTTCATTTCTTGGTGCCACAGCTAAAAGCCTGGATGATTTATCAAATATGCATCCAAGCACATGGAATTAAAATCCGGTAAGTGGAATGCTCTAAATGTTACAACAGTTTTCATTTTTCTGTATATAAATGAGGTCATCTTCTATTATAAAATTTTCATATTAGATGGCTGCAGGATAAGTATTGCATCATAAACAAAAATAGGAAAGTAAATGTATAGGCTCGAAAACAGTTTGGATTTTACAAGAGAAGATCTACTAAAGTACATTCAGGTAGAATCAATTGCAGAGCTAGGATTTGCAAGCAGGTTTGTCCTCATCTAAAAAAAATCCCTGTATCCCTCCCGGTTTGAACAGATTATGTGCAAACTTTATATATATGTATGTGCTCATCAGTGAAATGTCTCAAACTATGCTTTGATGTGAGACCAGTCAAACACTTACACAGTGTAATTACATAAACATGTTGCCATATGCAGAGTGTAAATGTAGGTTTACTGGTAAACGCCAAACTAAGACCTAAAAAGTACTATATCAGGACCAGATTTAAATAGGTTTTAAGATAGCCAAAGTGTACCGTACAGTCACACATACTTTGTAGTGGCCTCGAGAACGCTTCAAGGAGGGGGTAATATCGACCCCCCCACGTGTTGAAGCTATCGGGAGGGGTATATATCGACAACGACGACACTACATCTATGTCCCTCGACGACCCTCGTTCCCGATAAAAAAAAGGAGGAAGAAGAAAAAAAAAGAGGAGAAGAAAGAATAGAGGAGATCTCCTCTATTCTTTCTTCTCCTCTTTTTTTTCTTCTTTCTCTTCTTTTTTTATCCTCTTCTTTCTCTCATGTTCGAGAGGATCGCCGAGGGGTCGGGAGGTTTCCTAGTGTCAAAGGATTCAACAAAACCATGTCTTCGTCATTAGGCGAAAGTAACAGGTGCATGATGGTACGAAGCTCTCCAAAATTATTTTGGAACGGAGTCCTAGATAGGATAATTCGCTTTTTGGTACAAAGTTCAGCAAGAACCTTCCAAATATCGTTATTTGGAAGGCCTTTGCTGAAATTCATACAAAAAGGCAAATTATCCTATCCGGGACACCATTCCAAAATAACTTTGGAGGACTTCGTCATGCCCTGGTTACTTTTGGCTAATGATGAAGCCATGGATTTCTTCAATACTTTGACACTAGGAAATCTCTCTCTCGACCCCTCGGCGATCCTCGACCCCTCGAACCCTCGACGACCCTAGAACCCTCGACCCCTCGGTGATCCTCTTCTTCCTTTCATGTTCGAGAGGATCGCCGAGGGGTCGGGAGGTTGCCTAGTGTCAAAGGATTCAACAAAACCATGTCTTCATCATTAGGCGAAAGTAGCAGGTGCATGATGGTACGAAGCTCTCCAAAGTTATTTTGGAACGGAGTCCTAGATAGGATAATTCGCTTTTTGGTACAAAGTTTAGCAAGAACCTTCCAAATATCGTTATTTGGAAGGCCTTTGCTGAAATTCATACAAAAAGGCAAATTATCCTATCCGGGACACCATTCCAAAATAACTTTGGAGGACTTCTTCATGCCCTGGTTACTTCTGGCTAATGATGAAGCCATGGATTTCTTCAATACTTTGACACTAGGAAATCTCTCTCTCTCGACCCCTCGGCGATCCTCAACCCCTCGAACCCTCGACGACCCTGGAACCCTCGACCCCTCGGCGATCCTCTTCTTCCTCTCATGTTCGAGAGGATCGCCGAGGGGTCGGGAGGTTGCCTAGTGTCAAAGGATTCAACAAAACCATGTCTTCATCATTAGGCGAAAGTAACAGGTGCATGATGGTACGAAGCTCTCCAAAGTTATTTTGGAACGGAGTCCTAGATAGGATAATTCGCTTTTTGGTACAAAGTTCAGCAAGAACCTTCCAAATATCGTTATTTGGAAGGCCTTTGCTGAAATTCATACAAAAAGGCAAATTATCCTATCCGGGACACCATTCCAAAATAACTTTGGAGGACTTCGTCATGCCCTGGTTACTTCCGGCTAATGATGAAGCCATGGATTTCTTCAATACTTTGACACTAGGAAACCTCTCTCGACCCCTCGGCGATCCTCGACCCCTCGAACCCTCGACGACCCTGGAACCCTCGACCCCTAGACGACCCTGGAAACCTCGACCCTTGATCCCTCGACCCTATAGAACCCTCGAACCCTTGACCCTGAAACCCTCGACCCTTGACCCCTTAACGACCCTTGACCCTCTACCCTAGTTCCCGACCCTCGACCCCTCGGCGATCCTCGACACCCTCGTTCCCGATAAAAAATCCTTTCTTCTTCTCCTCTTCTTTTTTTTCTTTTTTCTTCTTCTTATTTATTTCTCCTCTTCTTCCTCTCCTCTTCTTCTTTCTAAGTCCTGCTTATATACACAGAGTATTGGTCCCGGTTCGTACCCCTCTCGACCCCTCGTCCCTCTCTTGACCCCTCGACGACCCTCGTCCCTGATAACATTTTTTTTCTCCCCTCGACCCCTCTCGACCTCTCGTCCCCCTCTCGACCCCTCATCATCATCTATCACCCCCCTCGTTTTCTTTAGCATATATCCATGAACAAAAAAATAATTCATATATAGAAAAAAATGCTATATGAACACATACATATGAGCATATACAGAGAGCATGTACATAGCCAAATCCATATACAGAGAGCATATACATACATACATACATACATATGAGCATATACATACATACATAGCCAAATCCAAATACATATGAGCATATACATATACACATATGAAAAAATTTATCACACACAGAGAGCAGCGGCGGCGGCGGTGATGGTCAGAGCGACAGGGATCGATGGGAAGGGGGGAGCTCACTGGGGGCACGACGGGGAGGAGGCCGGGGACGGGGAAGGAGGCCGGCGACGACGCGGGGGAGGCCGGCGACGCGGCGCGGGGCGACGGGGAGGGGGCCGGAGATGGCGCACGCAGCGACGAGGAGGAGGCTGGCGACGGCGCACGCAGCAACGGGGAGAAGGCCTGCGGCGGCGCGGGGCGACGGCGACGGGGGGCGGGCGACGGCGGGCTCGGGGCGGCGACGACGACGACGAACGGCCTGGCGGCGTCGGGAGGGAATGGGAGCGGTTGGCGAAATTTTCACAAGTGCTACCTTATATACCCAGAGCAATGGTCCCGATTCGTGCCATGAACCGGGACGAATGCCTACCTATGGTCCCGGTTGGTGCCACCAACCGGGACCAAAGGTCTCTTTTCAGCAGTCGAAAGGGCGGGAAGAAGAGGCCTTTGGTCCCGGTTGGTGGCTCGAACCGGGACCATAGGGGGGCAATCGTCCCGGTTGGTGCCACGAACCGGTACCAATGCCCCCCTATGGTCCCGGTTGGTGCCTCCAACCGGGACCAATGGCCTTGTGCTGGCGCTGGCGCGGCCGAAAGTTTAGTCCCACTTCGCTAGCTGAAGGGCGCCGGCACTTGTTTATAAGCGCTGGTGTGCCTCCCCATTCGAGCTCCTCCCTTATGCAGGCTTTCGGGCCTAAACTTGCTACTGCCTGTGGGCCTATTGGGCCTTCTGCGGGCCTGAATCCTGGCCCATGTAGGGTTTCTAGTCGTATTCAGGCCGTGGAGCCCCAGTAGGTGGCATTTTTTGGTTTTTTCTTTTTTATTTCTACATTTTTTTGGTTTTTTATTTTTTTATTTCTACTTAAAACTAAATACTTACAGTTTTTCAGTGATTTCTTTTTGCTTTTAGGTCACAAAAATTATAGACTTTCTGTTAGTGCCATTAGTTTTAAAT
Organism: Triticum urartu; assembly: GCF_056163025.1. NCBI lineage: Eukaryota > Viridiplantae > Streptophyta > Magnoliopsida > Poales > Poaceae > Triticum > Triticum urartu. Next base: position 552,464,518 of record NC_141873.1, read on the forward strand.
TTTGAATAGTTTAAATTTGAATTTTTAAAAATTTGTGTGAATCACTAGTTTAGGAATAACTTTACTATAAAAATAGATTTTTTTCTATTTATTTTTTATTTATACTTACAACTAAATACTTATAGTTTTTTAGTGATTTCTTTTTGATTTTAGGTCACAAAAATTATAAACTTTCTGTTAGTGCCATTAGTTTTAAAATTTTGAATAGTTTAAATTTGTATTTTTTAAAATTTGTGTGAATCACTAGTTTATGAATAACTTTACTATAAAAATATTTTTTTTTCTTTTTTGTTATTTATTTTTTATTTATACTTACAATTAAATACTTATAGTTTGATTTTAGGTCACAAAAATTATATTCTTTTTGCTATTGAAGAATATTATAGTTTTATTTTAGTTGATCATAACATAATATTTTAATTGATTGTTTTTATTTTCATAAAAGTTTTGTAGTTCATTCTGTTTGCTATTAATTCATTCTTTGAGCTAAATGACCCTGAAATTGAAAGGCATTTAAAATAAACTCTGAAAAGGTTGAAAGTTGGCATGGTATCATCATTTCACCCACATAGCATGTTCCAAAAAGTAGAGAGGGTTACGACAAAAACTTGATGCACTTCGTGTACAAAATGGACAATCACTTTCGAAGTATCAAAGTTTCGGACAATAACTGCGCCACATCATTGGCTAGGACGAATGGTTCGTCTCTGTACCCAAGATTGTTTAGATCCACTGTTGTCATACCGTACTGTGGGTCTACCTATACCCCGCCTCCTGACATATTGATCCATTTGCCTCAACACATAAAACCTTGAACCATAAGACATGAAAGCATTTCAAATGAACTCTGAAAAAGTTGAAAGTTGGGATGGTATCATAATTTCACCCACATAGCATGTGCATGTACAAAACGGACAATGGTAGCAAGTTCGTGTGTTACAAAGTTGGCATGATACATGGTATCATCATAATAGTTGCGGGAGAAAGTCTTCACTTTTTCTTCGCTTGTGTCATTTGCTTATTGCGCCGTAACCATGGATAATCTTTATTGTTTATCAGGATGCTTGGGTCAGCCTTGACATTGAAGGGAGGAATTTCATGAAACTTTTCATAATCTTCAGGCATGTTTGTCTTGCCGTCCACTCCCAGGATGTCCCTTTTTCCTGAAAGAACTATGTGGCGCTTTGGCTCATCGTATGATGTATCCGCTTCCTTATCTTTTCTTTTTCTCGGTTTGGTAGACATGTCCTTCACATAGATAACCTGTGCCACATCATTGGCTAGGACAAACGGTTCGTCAGTGTACCCAAGATTTTTCAGATCCACTGTTGTCATTCCGTACTGTGGGTCTACCTGTACCCCTCTGCCTAACAGATTGACCCATTTGCACTTAAACAAAGGGACCTTAAAATCAGGTCCGTAGTCAAGTTCCCATATGTCCCCTATGTAACCATAATATGTGTCCTTTCCGCTCTCGGTTGTTGCATCAAAGCGGACACCGCTGTTTTGGTTGGTGCTCTTTTGATCTTGGGCGATCGTGTAAAATGTATTCCCATTTATCTCGTATCCTTTGTAAGTTAATACAGTCAAAGATGGTCCCCTAGACAACAAGTACAACTCATCACAAACAGTGTTGTCACCTCTGAGACGTGTTTCCAACCAACTGCTGAAAGTCCTGATGTGTTCACATGTAATCCAGTCGTCGCACTGCTCCGGGTGTTTGGAGCGCAGACTGTTCTTGTGTTCATCGACATACGGGGTCACCAAGGTAGAGTTCTGTAGAACTGTGTAGTATGCTTGAGACCAAGAATATCCGTCCCTGCATATTATTGAGTCTCTTCCAAGAGTGCCTTTTCCAGTCAGTCTCCCCTCATACCGCGATTTAGGGAGACCTATCTTCTTAAGGCCAGGAATGAAGTCAACGCAAAACCCGATAACATCCTTTGTTTGATGGCCCATGGAGATGCTTCCTTCTGGCCTAGCGCGGTTACGGACATATTTCTTTAGGACTCCCATGAACCTCTCAAAGGGGAACATATTGTGTAGAAATACGGGCCCCAGGATGACAATCTCGTCGACTAGATGAACTAGGACGTGCGTCATGATATTGAAGAAGGATGGTGGGAACACCAGCTCAAAACTGACAAGACATTGTGCCACATCACTCCTTAGCCTTGGTATGATTTCTGGATCGATCACCTTCTGAGAGATTGCATTGAGGAATGCACATAGCTTCATAATGGCTAATCGGACGTTTTCCGGTAGAAGCCCCCTCAATGCAACCAGAAGTAGTTGCGTCATAATCACGTGGCAGTCATGAGACTTTAGGTTCTGAAACTTTTTCTCTGGCATATTTATTATTCCCTTTATATTCGACGAGAAGCCAGTCGTGACCTTCATACTGAGCAGGCATTCAAAGAAGATTTCTTTCTTTTCTTTCGTAAGAGCGTAGCTGGCAGGACCTTTATACTGCTTCGGAGGCATGCCATCTTTTTCGTGCAAACGTTGCAGGTCCTCCTGTGCCTCAGGTGTATCTTTTGTCTTTCCATACACGCCCAAGAAGCCTAGCAGGTTCACGCAAAGGTTCTTCGTCACGTGCATCACGTCGATTGAGGAGCGGACCTCTAGGTCTTTCCATTAGGGTAGGTCCCAAAATACAGATTTCTTCTTCCACATGGGTGCGTGTCCCTCAGCGTCATTCGGAACAACTAGTCCACCGGGACCCTTTCCAAAGATTACATAGTGTAAATCATTGACCATAGCAAGCACGTGATCACCGGTGCGCATGGCGGGCTTCTTCCGGTGATCTGCCTCGCCTTTGAAATGCTTGCCTTTCTTTCGACATTGATGGTTGGTCGGAAGAAATCGACGATGGCCCAGGTACACATTCTTCCTGCATTTGTCCAGGTATATACTTTCAGTGTCATCTAAACAGTGCGTGCATGCGTGGTATCCTTTGTTTGTCTGTCCTGAAAGGTTACTGAGAGCGGGCCAATCGTTGATGGTCACGAACAGCAACGCCTTAAGGTTAAATTCCTCCTGTATGTGCTCATCCCACGTACGTACACCGTTTTCATTCCACAGCTGTAAAAGTTCTTCAACTAATGGCCTTAGGTACACATCAATTTCGTTGCTGGGTTGCTTAGGGCCTTGGATGAGAACTGGCATCATAATGAACTTCCGCTTCATGCACATCCAAGGAGGAAGGTTATACATACATAGAGTCACGGGGCAGGTGCTGTGATTGCTGCTCTGCTCCCCGAAAGGATTAATGCCATCCGCGCTTAAAGCAAACCATACATTCCTTGGGTCCTTTGCAAACTCATCCCAGTACTTTCTCTCGATTTTTCTCCACTGCGACCCGTCAGCGGGTGCTCTCAACTTCCCATCTTTCTTTCGGTTCTCACTGTGCCATCGCATCAACTTGGCATGCTCTTCGTTTCTGAACAGACGTTTCAACCGTGGTATTATAGGAGCATACCACATCACCTTCGCAGGAACCCTCTTCCTGGGGGGCTTGCCGTCAACATCACCAGGGTCATCTCGTCTGATCTTATACCACAATGCACCGCATACCGGGCATGCATTCAGATCCTTGTATGCACCGCGGTAGAGGATGCAGTCATTAGGGCATGCATGTATCTTCTCCACCTCCAATCCTAGAGGGCATATGACCTTCTTTGCTGCGTATGTACTGTCGGGCAATTCGTTATCCTTTGGAAGCTTCTTCTTCAATATTTTCAGTAGCTTCTCAAATCCTTTGTCAGCCACAGCATTCTCTACCTTCCACTGCAGCAATTCCAGTACGGTACTGAGCTTTGTGTTCCCATCTTCGCAATTGGGGTATAACCCTTTTTTGTGATCCTCTAACATGCGATCGAACTTCAGCTTCTCCTTTTGACTTTCGCATTGCGTCCTTGCATCGACAATGACCCGGCGGAGATCATCATCATCGGGCACATCGTCTGGTTCCTCTTGATCTTCAGCAGCTTCACCCGTTGCAGCATCATTGGGCACATCGTTTGGTTCCTCTTGATCTTCACTAGCTCCCCCCGTTGCAGCATCACCGTATTCAGAGGGCACATAGTTGTCATCGTACTCTTCTTCTTCGTCGTCTTCCATCATAACCCCTATTTCTCCGTGCCTCGTCCAAACATTATAGTGTGGCATGAAACCCTTGTAAAGCAGGTGGGAGTGAAGGATTTTCTAGTTAGAGTAAGACCTGGTATTCCCACATTCAGTGCATGGACAACACATAAAACCATTCTGCTTGTTTGCCTCAGCCGCATCGAGAAACTCATGCACGCCCTTAATGTACTCGCGGGTGTGTCTGTCACTGTACATTCATTGCCGGTTCATCTGCGTGCATTATATATAATTAAGTGTCCAAATTAATAAAAGTTCATCATCACATTAAAACCAAAGTGCATACATAGTTCTCATCTAACAACATATAGCTCTCCAGAGCATCTAATTAATTAAACCATACATTGAAACTATGTAAAACATTTCAATGCGAAAACAAATGCGATCATAATCGCAACCAAGGTAACAATTGATCCAACGGCATAATGATACCAAGCCTCGGTATGAATGGCATATTTTTTAATCTTTCTAATTTTTAAGCGCATTGCATCCATCTTGATCTTGTGATCATCGATGACATCCGCAACATGCAACTCCAATATCATCTTCTCCTCCTCAATTTTTTTTATTTTTTCCTTCAACAAATTGTTTTCTTCTTCAACTAAATTTAACCTCTCGATAATAGGGTCGGTTGGCATTTCCGATTCATATACATCCTACATAAATAAAATCTATGTCACGTTGGTCGGCATAGTTTTCATAAACAATAAATGAACCAATAGTTATAAAGATAATATATATACCACATCCGAATCATAGACAGGACGAGGGCCGACGGGGGCGGATACCAAAACCATCACACTATATAAGATGCAATAATAAAAGTAAGAAAATAATACAAGTATCTATGTAAACATACAAGTAAGAATATTTTTCCTTTCAGAAAGAAGATAAGAATAAGAGGCTCACCACGGTAGTGCCGGCGATGAGCTCGGCGCGGGTGATCGACGGCGGTGAAGACGGGGACGGGGCCTGACGGACCGCTAAACCTAGACAAATGTTATGGAAAATGGAGTTTGGAGGTCGAGCTTGGAGAGGAGAAAGCTTAAGTAGTGTGGCTCGGGCATTCCATCGAACACCTTGTGTGCATAGGAGGTGAGCTAGAGCACCACCAAGCCCTCTCCCCCTCGGCCAGAGAAAAACAGAGCACTGGGGTGCTCTGCTCGCGAGCAAGGGGTATATATAGGCATCTCATTGGTCCCGGTCGGTGACATGAGCCGGGACTAAAGGGGAGCCTTTGGTCCCGGTTCAAGCCACCAACCGGGACCAATGGTGGTGGGCCAGGAGCGAGACCCATTGGTCCCGGTTCATCCCACCAACCGGGACCAAAAGGTCTAGATGAACCGGGACCAATGGCCCACGTGCCCCGGCCGGCCCCTGGGCTCACGAACCGGGACCAATGCCCACATTGGTCCCGGTTCTGGACTGAACCGGGACTAATGGGCTGACCCGGCCTGGACCAAAGCCCTGTTTTCTACTAGTGAGGAGGGATTAGAATGGGAAGAGGCGGGACGAGACTTGCCTGCTCCCTACGCGTGTGCCCATCTGTGCTCCCGCTTACGTGGATTGATTTGATTGGAACAAAATAAGGCCCATCCCCATCCCCTTAAAATCAGGGAGGAAGATATTGGATTAGAAAAGGAAAAGAGAAAAAGACAGCCGTAGGATGAAGTGGGAGCACGGATAGAAGCATTGGGAGGGAGCAGGCAAGCCAGATCCAAAATCAGGTAGTCCACAAAGAAGCCTTATTAGCGAGACACATCCGTACTCTGCTTGGTCTCATCTCATGAGCTGACCAATTTGCTATTATTGCTGATAAAAGGTACTTTTATTGACTCAAAGTGTCTTCGTATCAGAAAGATACGGGCACAATAAGCACACGGCCGGGGTCTCTGCACAATTAAGATGTACATTGACTTGTGTGATTAAAGTGGTTGTCTGAAACATGTCAACAAACTAACCGTACTCTCTACCCTTGATTTTGGCCACTTTCACAAACTGGTACCGTGACCCTCGAAATCTCCTAAGAGAGAGAAAAACCGTAGAGATCTGGCCAGTGCTTTCTAACCGGCCGGCAACACTGGTGTAGCGCATGTCCATTGCCATATGTGTTATGAAGATCGTGGCTCTCAAGGCCAACCATGTCAAAACTCGACCACAAAGACACAAATTACCCAGTCTAACACCAGCCAACAAGAGCAAAATTCTAATTGATGGCCTGCTCTATAATATTATACCCTCCAGTTATTAGTTTACATATGTTCTTGGCCTAGCACGGCAGGAACTAGTCTTGCACAGCTGAAAGTTAAGGCTCGTTACCTCAACAATGTAGACGTGATCAGAATATATGTATGCACGCACAAACACACCGGTATCCTACACTCAATTCGTCAACGCCGGAGGAGAAGGAGATATGACGACGAGCAGGGAGAAGAGGTGGAGCCTGGCCGGCGCGACGGCCCTGGTCACCGGCGGCAGCAAAGGAATAGGGTACGTGCGTTTTTCTTGAGTTTTGGAGCCATCACTTACTCTCAGAAGGCATCATGCTTGATTCATGCGTACGTACGTAGGCGTGCCATTGTTGAGGAGCTCGCCGGCTTCGGGGCGCGGGTGCACACCTGCTCCCGCAACGCGGCGGAGCTGGAAGAGTGCCGCCGGCAGTGGGAGGATGAGAAGCTGGCGGTTACCGTCTCCGTGTGCGATGTCTCTGTGCGCTCTGAGAGGGTGAAGCTCATGGAGACGGTCAGGGAGTCCTTCGACGGCAAGCTGGACATACTGGTAAGCTCTAGCCGAATTTGCCTTTGCTTCATGGAGGTACTTTGATTTAATAATACTTTCTTCGTCTCAAAATAAGTGTCTCAACCTTTATTAAAAAAACTTTATACTAAAATTAGGACCAAGTTTTTTTACGAGAAAAGTTAATACAAAGTTAAGACGCTTATTTTAAGACGGAGGGAGTATATGCCGCTAGGACCACGTTACGTCATACTAAAAAAACTTGGTGCATTTTGATTTAAACTACGGCAAAACTAAAAAAGAACTTCAGGTTCACGCGGTTGGGCTAGGCTCCCATGTCCAGGTTTATTTTGGTTAATATATAGAGAGCACTCCAAATGATCCACCTTTGTCGTTTCTTGGATTCACCATGCCAGATTTTTTGCTAAGGTGATGTTGAATGGATGAAGAAAGTGTAGTTTATCTCATGCTAAATATAGTCTGTACATACCATGTGGTAAGCGTGGTAAAAGCAATTTCAAACAGACAAAAAAAATACAGTTTGTACATGAACTCACATTTATAGTAGTTGTCTAAGACAAGACTTCAGCCAACAAATTGCCTGATTAATGTCTTATTGGTGTGATATAAATTGTATTTTCAGTTAGGTATTTCTCAGCATGAAGCTAACAACCTCAATTTTGTGTATTAGACAAAACAAATATTAATAATATTACCTATTGCTGGTTAAAGTCTTCACTTAATAAATGGAATATATCAAGTGAAGGAGTAATTGAAAATCCCAAAAAAGATCCACGGGATATATGAAACTTTCTTAACCCGTGCATATCGACAACATAGGTGAACAATGCAGGGCAATTGGTTTTGAAAGCGGCTACAAAGTGGACGGCGGAGGACTACGCACAATTGATGGAGACTAACTTAGAGTCAAGCTTCCACCTTAGTCAGCTCGCGCACCCTCTACTCGTCAACGCCTCTGTACTTGGAGGAGGTAGCATCGTCAACATCTCCTCTGTTGGAGGTATATTTGGCTACCCAGGCCTCGCACTTTATGGCATCACAAAAGGTACATATGCGCCTGACAAGATAAACAAGCTTATGGAATAATACTCCATGCAATAAATGTGGCCTAACCTCTTGTTTTGGTTTTTGTTTCTCATTTATACATGCTGGCTCACATGCAGGAGGAATGAACCAATTTACAAGGAGCCTCGCCACTGAGTGGGCTAGAGACACTATTCGTGTGAACTCTGTTGCCCCAGGCATTGTGTCGACAGACATGATCAAAGATGTAAGTGTTGAGATTGTATTGTGACTCTATCTAGTTTTTGGCTAGCCCTGTTCCAAGTATATGATGTCCTAAAAATACCCAGCAATTACTGAGATCAGTCAGATATATCTAACTGATTTATTGTTAAAACATTTTATACTTATCTAACTTCTATTTTGGTCCTGACATATATACTTTGGTTGTTGTGGATGCAACAGTTAGAGGCGGATGCCCTTGAGGAAGCATGCTCGCGGATCCCGATGGGCCGGAGTGGCAAGCCAACGGAGGTCGCTTCAGTGGTGTCCTTCCTTTGTATGCCCACGGCGTCCTATATCACCGGCCAGGTTATTTGTATCGACGGCGGTCGAACCATTTATTAGAGTCTACTACCTCCGTCCCATAATATAAGAACGTTTTTTACACTGTCACTAGTGTCAAAAATGTTTTTATATTATGGGACGGAGGGAGTAGCTGCTAGTGCTACTACTCCGATTGGGGAAAATAAATTAATTAATCAGGATATACCTACATCATGTTTGTCGATGTTTGGTCTCGTTACAAATATAGGAGTATGTTGTTCTATGACCATGTATGGAGTAAGAAATGCCTAGAAGAAGCATACACTCCAGTTATGCTCACATGTAAGTTCGCATTTTTGTTATGACATACGGCCGCATTGATATCAATCGCGAGCATTCGAGGACTCATTGCAACTCGTTAATATCATCGATTGTTTTGTAGAAACAACCCATGATATTGATTTTTAGAACTAGTACTTTTTCCTGGCTAGCCACGGGAAATGCTTTAGTCCTGTGAAACAACATGAACGACGCGGGGCTCTGCTTCATGTCTCACACCTGCCCGGCTTGGTTGGGTTGGGGTGGTGGCCCTCCCACCACTGCTCGCAGGCGACGCGCTTCTTGCGTGCAGGTCGCTGGCGGGGGGTCGTGCTCCTCTTTTGGCTGGCCTGTGGAGGAGGGCTGCTGGGTCTGGCTGGCGGCTAGATCTGGCTCGTCGCGCAGTGCTGCTGGGCAGCTTCAATGGCAACAAGGTGTGGTGGTGGTCCTGTTTGGTGATGGTGCGGTCGCTATGCAAGGTGTGCGGGTCAGTGAAGGCTCAGGCAATGGAGGTGCTGGTTGGCGTCACCAAGTGTGTCGCGGTGAGGTTGTGATGTTCCGGGTGAAAGTCTGGCTGGGGTTACGGCCGGCGGCGGCAACACCTGTGGGCATCGTCATCCTTCTTCGAGGCATCGCTGGGGAGATCCGTGTATTCTCATCTCCTAAATCAAGCTCTTCGGGTGAAAGCCAAGATCCTCTTGTAGGATCGGGCGGTGGCGGTGTCTCCAACACCGATTTCCCTCTTGAGGGCGCTGCCTTGAAGATCGTGATCCCTCTCGCTCTTCCTTGAGGCTGCACGTGCACGACATCATGGTCAGCCGGTGCCCGGCTAGCGGTGCGGTTGTTGCGTTGCGACTTGTGTGGCGACGATGATGGCTGCAAGATGAGCAGGGTCATGGCTTGTCTTCATTGTCGATAGTCTGGCATGTTCCTGGGGTTGAAGTCGGAGCTGCGGTATTGCGGGGCGGTACTACGGCAACGATGCCAAGCAATGGGCACATTGTACTCTCTCGGTCCAAGGCGCGCTCATTTTCTCTTGCGAGGCTCGTCATCAAAGTCGGAGCTGCCTCGTCCTCGACACGTGAGGTCGATTGTTTGGCCTCGAACGGCAGGGTTCCGTGTACCATTCGTTCGGAGGGGTCTTGACGGGTCGTCAACGACGAAGTCAGAGTCGCTTGCTCGGGGAGAGGTGATGACGATGACATTGCGGGCAGCCTCGATGGTGTCCTTTCCTCGGTGGTGTGTGTGGGTCTTGTGGGTGCCAGGTCGGTCGTGTGACTTCTCTGTGGGCATGTTGTAACGATTTTCGTCCGGGTTTCCTTAATTAACAGGGCAACTTTCTTCGACCTTTTTTAATGAATAGGGCTCTAAGGGCCGTGTTTCAAAAATAGCTGCAATAACCACTATGACAACGAACTTTCTTGTGCCCACTCACTTCTTTTTCTCTACTTGTGGCAAATGTAACGTTAAAAAAATATGTTCCTTTCTCGTTTTTTGTTCTGTTAGGCTGTTTTACTATATTTTTTTCTCCTATTTAGTGTTCTTCCTTACAAAAATTATTCAAATTCATGAACTTTCAGGAAAATATAATTTTATAAAAAATGCATGGTTTATTTTCAATTTTGTGAACTTTTTTCACATTCCATGAAATTTTTATAATTGTTGAAATATTTTTATCTAAATCGATGAACTTTTTACAAATCCATAAACCTTTTTTAAAATCTAGTGAACCTTTTTAAATTTCATGAATTTTCCTCAAAATCGATAACCTTTTAAAATTCACCTTTTCTAATCCATGAGCTATTTTCCAAAATTCGACGAACTTTTTTGGAATTTGTGAACATTTTTTCAAAATTGATGAAGTTTTTTGAAATTACGATTTTTTTTAATTCAAAATCAACGAACTTTTTTCAAATTTGCAAACTTTTCTTGAATTTGCGAACTTTTTCAGGTCAATGAACTTTTTCAATTTTTTGCTTTTTCAAATTTGAGATTTTTTTTCCAAAATCATGACAGAAACTGTTTCAAATCCATGAATTTATTTGAATTCAAAGGCTTTTTCTGATTTTCTTGAGGCTTTATTTTATTTTATTTTTCACAAGTCAATCGTTGATCGGTCAACTGGTCAAGCATCAACAGGTCAACCATTGACCCAAAGAAAATGAGCTGCGCGCCTGCCAAGTGATCACGCCGCGCGCTGATAGGTCGGCCCATATATGCAGCCGCATGGGCGCTGGAACCCATAACCTACATACAAGGCGCCAATTAGGAGATCTTAGCATTGTTTCCACTTCGCGTGAGTATAGCCGCGCCCCAATATGACGCATTTTTTTACATATAGAAGTGTGACGCACAGGGTCCAGGCGACTGGGCCAGCCCTACGACCACGACGCGAAGCATGTTTTCTTATAATGTGTGAAGCAAAAATGCCAAGAAAAGGAGCGTCCTCGCAACTTCGACGAACCCAAGACCTTGAAGTGTAATTGCCAGCTGCTGACAAGTACAACAACTAACTGTTCTTGATTGATACGAATCACAAAATTATTAATTTACAAACTTCAGCGCTAGCAATTCAAAAACATTTTTTGAAATGTTCAACAAAATTTCTTAAAAATTGAACAAATTTTGGAATTCTGAATATTAAAAAACAAATAAATTTTGAAAACATGAATACATTTATAAATTCCCCAAACATTTTTTAAAATGTGAAAAGTTTTTCAAAATTGCAAACATATTTTCAAGAACACGAACAAAATTTTGAAAACAATGAACAATTTTTGAAAAACATAAATAAAAACTTTGAAAATCAGGGAAAATATGAAATTCTGAACATTTTTGAAAAATTTGAATATATGAAAATTGTGAACCATTTGTTGAAAATAAACAAATTTGTAAAACATTAAAAAATCCAAAGAAACTTTGAAATTTATGACCTTCTGAAAAAAATAGAAACAGAAAAAAGAGGAGAAAGAATTTAAAAAGAGTGTAAAATAAATAAATAAAAACCAAAAGAAACCAAAAAAACCCAATAAAAGAAACAAAAACGGGTTCAAGGAACCTTCTAGAATGTTCCAAAAAACATATATGAACTCCTAACATGTTCCTAAGCCAGGAGAAAACGTAACAGTTAACATTGCCTCGCCCCCTATCGGTCCCTAGCATGGTGTCGGTGTCCAGTGCAAAAGCACGACACTTTGCCGCAATAAGCGGCATATAGGGTTTACCAGAGATGACAACTAAGACAACCATGCATGCTAAATAAGCATCACCTCACCTGCCCTTGGTTGTTGACACTAGACTAATCCCATCTTTGTTCGCAAAGACGCACATTCTTTGCTGCCTGCTTCGCTATGTGCACATGCATATGTGATTATGTTAATTAATTTTTTACTCTTTCCGTGTTTGGACAAAATAAAAGAACAAACATGTTAGTAGGTCAAATGCCAGAGGCAGGGTTCATTGATTCATCTTAAATCTTCAAAAGGAGGCAATCAAGTCCATGATGGTAAGCAAACTGATCAGCTTCTTACCTCTCATAATATAAGTACCTTACCTCAACAGAGCTGCACTGTTAGGACAGATCTTCTCATTTCAGGAGCTAAAATTTATTCTGATGCCGCTTTCAATTGTTCGACGATTCCAGGACTTCTACATGGAACAACAGCTACTGGAGTTGGAGTGTTTCTCTGTTTTTTGCAGGAGCAAGCTGAGGTTAATGTGCAAATTCAAGCTTCCACTCAAAACACAAGCACGCCTCTTCAAGCTGAAGCCCTTGCTTTTCTTCTTGCAGCTCAAATTGCTCACAGGCTTCACATTAATAGGCCTACTTTCCTCACTGATTGTCTCTCCTTGGCAAAAGCGGCAGCAGAAAGAAGTGTTTTGGCTGATTCTACCCCTTGATCCATCAGGAAATATCTTGCTGAATTTTTCTCTCTTACTAAAGATCTCCAAGCACATGTGTTTCATATATCAAGAGAGATCAATGGCATAGCTCACAATGTGGCTTATCAGGTTCTTAGATGTTGTATAGAACCTTACATTAGTTGTTTTGCTTCAGCTCATTCAAATAGGGCATGCCCTGTAGTTTCCCTCCTTTCCAATATCAATTTTCAGGGCTATGTACTTCACGTTGTAAGATGTTATTGAGCTGAATAAAAATGTTGGCGCTTTGTGCGCCTTTCTCTGTTAAAAAAAAAAGTAGTATAGTTAAACTTTATAATTTTTTTCTTACACCCATGTTTAAATCACCATGCTCTTGTAAAAAAGAAAGGGCTAAAAACTGCATAGCAGTATTGGGTAGTCTCTTACTTTTTTTATCACCGACGGCAACTCGCCTCCAAAGGTGCCACTTTTCAGCACAAAGACAAAAAAAAAACAGTGGCCAAAAATCGTATGACCCACGAGGATGACATGAAATGAAAAGAATCGAGAGACGAATCAGCTGCGAACAAATTAAGCTTTATGGACAAAGTGTCAAAATCAAAACAAGTCAGATTAGTTAGAGCAAGCAAGCAGGTTTCAACTTGGTGTGATTAAAGCCAACGACGACATTACCGATCTCTGTGGTGGGAGTGGGACCCACCAGTGGAAGCTGACAGACCATTTGCATGCAGTTTGCACATCTCAATGGTGGTCCTTCAGACCTTACGCAACGCTCCAGCCATGAGGGTTTCTTTAACCGCGAGGAGATGAGCCCGCCGTCGCCACTGGTCATGCAGACTTTGCCTGCCGTTTTCTCCGACGACGGTGAGGTGAGTGGCGAGGGAAGGACACATAGTCGATGGCAGTCGCTTCTGGGCCGTCAGCATATATATTCATCTAAGTATAGGTTGATCCTTACGTCTAGATACATTCGTTTGAGTGTTAATTAATATGGGACGAAGGGAGCAGTGTGAGTTGATCCTGATTTGGAAATGTCACGACGCACTGGATCGGATTGGAGTAATAGGCGAACAGCTATGAGCCAAACTAGGTCAACTTGTAGGGTGGCCGGTGTTTGTGTGTTTCACACAATGGGGATCTGGAAGCAAGTTTGGCATCTGGATCTTGAGAGGTGACAATCATGCTCCCTGATGCTTGCCCTGGCTTGGTTGGTGGCACTGAACTGATCCCATGCGTTGTTCGCACATGGCAACATTCTCTTCTGCCCTGCTTTTCTGTGTGCACATGCAAGTGCGATTATGTTAACCGGTACGGTCTTAGGCCTAACCAAAAACATGCTGATTGGTCAAATGCCAGAGGTAGGGTAGGTTCATCATTATTATGTATGAAGATTATAAATTTTGTCCAGATCCATGTTTAAAACATGGCTCTAACTATATCACATCTAGATGTGAGATAATATCTCACATCTAGATGTGAGATAATATCTCACATCTAACATGACATCAACCTACATGGCAGCCTCTTTTGTTGACAACTACGATTAGTTCCTCCCTCCCTTCCGTTTCCAACTTCATTCCCCAGGCCTGTTTGTTTGTCCTGGATTGTTTGTTTGTCGCTGCCCAACCCACCCCCATCACCCGCTGAAGCATTGGACACACATTTGTTATTGACATGTGCACGTACAGCTGCACGCTTGTCTCAAAACACACACACACACACACAGCTGAACGCACACTGAACACCACCATACATGTGTGAAACAATACGTAGAACCATGCATTTTTGTTTTCACTCTACATGCCACGTGCGTACATGCAAGAGTGAGATTATTATTTTTATTTAGTATCGAGAAATGTTCCCTGCTCACTGAAAAAATGTTCATGAAAAGTAGCATTGTTCGCATGTATTTTTAAAATTCATGCAGTGTAAAAAAATCGTGCAGCTTTACAAAAATGTTCATGAAATTTAGAGAATATTCACATAGTTTAAAAAAGTTTCATATAATGCAAGATAAATGTTCCAATGTGCATTTTTTAACATATACTCCTATAATAGAAAGTTAAAAAACATGTGCTTGAAAAAATGTTAATCATGCATTTGAAAAAAATATTAAACATATATAAAATTTGGTTGGGCTTGTAAGTGAGACAAAAAAAGGTTGGGCCCTAGTTGCGAGTCGAGAGTGGACTTGCAACTAGGACAAAAATGTTTGGGCCTAGTTGCGAGTCGAGGGTGAACTTGCAACTGAGACAAAAAAAGGTCGGGCCCCGGTTGCGAGTCAACAGTGGACTTGCAATTAGGACAAAAAAATATCGGGGCCGAGTTGCGAGTCAAGAGTGGGATTGCAACTGGGAAAAAAAGGTCAGACTCCAGTTGCGAGTCGAGGGTGGACTTGCAACTGGGACAAAAATAGGTCGGACGCACAGTTGCGAGTTAAGGGTGGGCTTGCAACTGGGACAAAAAAGGTCTGGCCCCAGTTGCGAGTCGAGAGTGGACTTGCAATTAGGACAAAAAAATGTCAGGGCCCAGTTGTGAGTCAAGAGTGGGATTGCAACTGGGGAAAAAAGTTGGGCCCCAATTGCGAGTCAAAGGTGGACTTGCAACTATGACAAAAAAATGTCGGACCCCCAGTTGCGAGTTAAGGGTGGAAATGCAATTGGGAAAAAAGGTTGAGCCCTAGTTGCGAGTCGAGAGTGGACTTGCATCTCGGACAAAAAAGGTCAGACCCCCAGTCCATGGTGGACTTGCAACTGGGATAACTACGAGCCTAGTTGCAAGTCGAGGGTAGACTTGCATCTGGGACGAAAACCAAACTACAGTCCCAGCTGCGAGTCAAGGGTAGACTTACAAAAACACGTGCTCCATTTGCAAGTCGGGGGTAGACTTACAACTGAGACAACTACAAAACTGAGAGCCCAGTTGCGAGTCAAGGGGTGACTTGCAACTAGGATTAAACAAATTACGGGCTCAGTTGCAAGTCAAGGATGGACCTACAAAAAAGCGATGAAAAGTAAAACATAGGTCGAATTTCAAGTCAAGGGTGGGCTTGCAACTGGGATAAAACAAACTACGGACCTAGTTGCGATTCGAGGATGGACTTGCAACTGGAACAACTAAAAAAATTATGATGCGAGTTGCGAGCCGAGGGTGGACTTGCAGCTCGGACAACTAAACAAAACTACAATACAAGTTGCAAGTGCAAGATGGACTTGCAGCCGTGACAACCACAAGCTATGGGTCCAGTTGCGAGTCAAGGGTGAACTTGCAACTGGGACAACTACAAAACTACGAGCCAAGTTGTGAGTTAAGGGTGAACTTGCAACTAAGATGAAAACAAACTACATGCCTAGTTGCGAGCAAAGGGTTGACTTGCAACTTGGACGCTAACAAACTACGAACCCAGATGCGAGTCGGGAGTGAACTTGCAACTAGGATGACAAAGAAAACACATGCATAGTTGTGAGTCGGGGGTGAACTTGCATCAGTGACAACTACGAATCTATTTGTGAGCCGAGGATGGGCTCTACAAATTCTCCACCATGCCACAAAAAACGCACAACGAAAACAAATAGAAAATAAACAGGTCGTGCCTCCCAAACGACAACATATATGGTTCATATCTAACGGTATATAAGTTAGGTGAGACATTGTTCACTCTCATGTACATGATAATTAGCAAAACTAATCAGAAACAGAACCCCTAGATCACGCCGTAAAAATGGTTGAACAAAAAACGGACGCACAAGAAGATCGACAAATAGACACCAGACATACGACACGATATGAGATGCGCGACAAAATAATCCGCAATCAAGATTTACATGACATTTAAAGCAAATAGATGACAGTGTGATTTTATTACGGATTTAAAAAATAAAAAAAGAATAAAAAAGAAAAAGAAAAAGAAAAAAGAAATGGAAAAGAGGAAAATATAAAATACAAAAACATGAAACTACAATAGTTCATAATTTAAAACAAATAATGAAAACAGAAAAGAAAGAAATGACAGAAAAAGAAATAAAACGCCACAGCTCATATATAGACTAGAACCCATAAGGTACGAGCCAAGCACAGTTAGCTAACGTAGCAGCCGAGCGCAGCTACCTGACGTAAGCTTCTGAAACGGAACAACCGGTCAAAAAAACGTAACGCTACACGAGTGCATGTTTTAAAAAAACACGGATCTTAAAATTTTCAATCAAATGGCTTAAGAGTTAGATGTGAGATAAGTATTTCACATCTAGATGTGAAATAGCAAACCTGTTAAAACATCGTACATATTTTTGCACACAGCATCGCTGTGGTAGTCTATTTTCGCACCGACGACTAAGCCCCAAAAGTGACACTTTTTCTCGGCAAAGGCATAAATAAATAATCAGTGGCGACTAATCGCGTGACCGCCGATGACGACGTGAATTGAAATGAAAAAGAAACCGAGATACAAATCAGCCGCGAACAAAAGCGTTGTCGACAAACATGTCAAAATTAATTAAAACAGGTGCTTTTCAATTCAAACGTAGGTAGTGGGTGAAATTCACGTTACCCCCAACAACGGCCGGGCCGGATTAGTTAGAGCACTTAGCTTTTTTTTTTAGAATAGCACTTAACTTTCACTGGGTGTAGATTAGTTAAGGCACTTAGCTTTCACTGGGTGTTGATTTCGAAGCCAACGACACTATTATCTCTATGGTGGGACCCACCAGGGGAAGATGGCCATATCGTTCGTTGCAGTTTGCACATTGTGACACAGTGGTGTGGTAGCTCCAACGACTCAAGATGCTTATATTATTGGAACAAGGGAGATCATGGAACATCGGTGTTATCAATGGATGAAGCTGCACTGTATTTTGGATACGGTTTTTGTACACTCAGCAAGCAAACCTTGGTTGGTGTTAGGAGGTGTACCATGCATGTAGTGCAGTGGCGCACATGTACTACTACTAAGGGGCCGTTTGGTTTTACGCCTAGCAATGCCACACTTTGCCGTACAATGTTGTTAAATTTGTCTAAGATTAGTTTTTTAAAATGAGAGCTACAAGTTAGCCAGCCCAAGGGAATCTTACTACATTTTTGTGTGTATGTCATGTGGGGTCCTAGTGTGGCTTGCCTAAGGTGTGGGTCAAATTTGCCTAACCTTAGGTGTGGCAATCTTTGGCAATGTTTTTCATAATGACAAATAGTGTTTGTTATAAATGTTATATATTTCACTTTGGCGATGTGATTTATGTACATCAGAGGTGATAGGACATGTGAGTTGCTG
Source organism: Triticum urartu (assembly GCF_056163025.1). Lineage (NCBI taxonomy): Eukaryota > Viridiplantae > Streptophyta > Magnoliopsida > Poales > Poaceae > Triticum > Triticum urartu. The sequence goes on from NC_141873.1 coordinate 552,482,432, forward strand.
GCGTTCGTTAGGATGCTCTACCCACCCAGCTGGTTGTTTATCTAACGACTAGCAATTCTATTTTGGCGCCATCGACGCCGAGATCAGTCCACTAAAAGATTAAGTTAGCTGAAACGACATGATCAGTAGGTTGTTACAGTTTTTAATATGGTTACACACGTGAAAGCTAGCAGCAAGCACAGCCACACACGCGTACACGTCACTGCATGCCGGGCCCGGCGCGCATGGGCCGCCGGATGTGTAGCGGATGGCTGGGATGCGTCCTCGTCGGAGAACACGCGAGTTGACGTGGCGGCCACTTCAACGCCGTCGCCTACCAGGTCGGCATGCAGGTGGGTGCCACTGATTGATAGCTCGGGCCCGCACGTCATGGACCACCTACCCGCCGGGCCACGTTGACAGTTAAACTGGCCACGTGACACACCAACGCCACCCGTTTTTAAGTTGGAGATTATGTGCAAATAGCACCCTGGAGTACCGTGATTAGTAGCACGGCACTCGGTGAAACTATTTCTTAGGGTGCACTCAAAGTCTCAAAGGAACGAACATTGGCTTCTGGTGATAGGGTCACAAGCTTGGGTCGTCATTAGCATGGCAAACCGTGCAATGCATGATTAGTCTAGCGATCACCGTGTGCTACCCCTAGACAAAGGCTAGTTGCTCACGGTTTTCTACTTCTTGGTAAAAGTCTATGCTAAGATTTGCGTTCGCCTTCGCAGTCAACTCCAAATGGTGCGTCAAGACCCGGTCATATAAAATTAGCCACGATGTAGGTAGCATTTTGATATCGGCAAGTAATTCCGTGAGTGTATGTATGATGTCACTTGGAAACTTCTAGTATTGGGTCGTCTACGATGTTAGAATTACGTGTGCCTGGTTTTTTTAAGAGGAAATGTTTACGGGATATTATAGAATTGGCACCATGATGGCAAAGAAGAACATGCATGATTAAGGCCTGTCTACGTCTCTGCTGACAAGAGAGCTCTATATCAATGTTTTACTAAGAGAGCTTTATATCAATGTTTGAGATTTACCGTTGTTTGACTATGATGGCTTTATATCATTCGACTAAGACGTAATGTAAGAGAGCCTTATATCAATGTTTGTAGAAATCGATTGAGACCTCAATCGATTAAGATCTAGCAAAATTGTATAATTAAGCAATGGTTTTAACTTGCCAGGTAATATATCAATGTTTTGATGATTCAAGACAGACGTAGTCTTGTCCATGAGTACAATTTTTTTCTATGGGTGAGAGTGACTTTTTGATCACACAATAGTATATTGAGTGGTCTTAAAAGCTTGAAAGTCATTTATGAAAGAGACTTCAAATGATATGTTGATACCTTGAAGAAAATAAATTCACTAACCTAACTACCATTTCTTCAATGGTAAGGACATTTTGTACGATTATGTTGGAGTTTCCGCTTTTAATATTAGAAGCTTGTATTGAGACTAACTGTTGCATCAACGCTTATACAACAGCATACAAGACCCCCCCCCCCCCCCCCCCAAATCGTAGCATACCTGGGCTCGATGAAGCCTTCAATAGGGCCACAAGAGGGATCGTTGACGGTGAGCTGCCGATTGCCATTGTCATCGACACGAAGCAAGAGGTATGACAACCTCTTACCTAGAAACTGGTGCCTTTCAAACGTAGTGGGTGAAAGTCATGTCACCCCCAACAACAGCCGGGCCAGATTAGTTAGAGCACTAAGCTTTCACTAGGTGTTGATTAGTTAGAGCACAAAGCTTTCATTGGGCGTTGATTAAAGCCAACGGCGTTGTCGGCTCTCAATGGTGGTAGTTCCAACAACTCGGATACGGGTTATCTAATGGAAGAAGAAAAAAGGAGAGCATGGAAGAATATCTAGTATGTTCGTCCATATCAATCAATCGATGGATGAAGCTAGCTCCACCGTATTTTGGGTACGGTTCCTGTACACTCATCAAGTCATCAAGCAACCGTTGGTTGGTGTTAGGCGGTGTACCATGCATACATAGTGCAGTGGTGCACAACTGCACATGTACTAAGATTCTTCATAATGCAAGTAGTGTTTGTTATAACTGTTATATAATTTATCTTGGTGATGTTGGTAGAGGTGATGAGAAATGTTAGTTGGTGTTAGGCAGCTACCCACCCAGCTGGTTATAGTTACACAAATATATACTCATATTTTAATGACCAGCAATTCTAATTTGCTGCCATCCACGACCAGATCAGACAACTCAAAAAACAAGTTAGCTGCTTTAAATAAAACAAGTTAGCTCAAAACAACATGATTAGCAGACTTGTTACTGTAAGATGATAAGCGTTCCTACTCCCTCGAGGGGAGCCGCGGTCTGTATATATTGATGATGGCTGAAGCCAAGCCTTGGCGTACAAGGAAGATTACAAGGAGTTTGAGTAGAATACGTAAAGGAAAGGAGTCGGAGTTTACATGGAACAATATTCTCTAACACCCTCCCTTAATCTTAACTATCCTAGATTAAGATTACTCTTAAACTCCTCAAATGGTCTTGCTGGTAAAGCCTTTGTAAAGCCGTCTGCCACTTGATCCTTAGAGGGAATAAACCATATTTCAAGTTTCTTTGCTGCAACCCTTTCTCGCACAAAGTGAAAATCAATTTCTATGTGCTTTGTCCTTGCATGAAACACAGGGTTTGCAGACAAGTATGTTGCTCCCAAGTTATCACACCATAAACATGAGATACGATTTTTCTTGATCCCCAATTCCTCAAGAAGTGATTCAACCCAAATGATTTCAGCAGTTGCATTCGCCAAGGACTTGTATTCAGCTTCTGTGGTTGATCATGACACAGTTGCTTGCTTTCTAGCACTCCAAGAAATAAGATTGGACCCGAAGAACACTGCAAAACCTCCAGTTGATCTTCTATCATCACTGCATCCTGCCCAGTCAGCATCAGAGAATGCACTCACAAGAGAGGAGCTAGAACGTTTGAAATGAAGTCTTGTTCCCATAGTATGCTTCACATATCTTACAATTCTCTTGACAGCTGACCAATGTGCAGAAGTGGGAGCATGCAGATATTGACAAACCTTATTAATAGCAAATGAGATATCTGGACGTGTGAGAGTTAAATATTGTAATGCTCCCACGGTACTTCTATACCTTGTGCTCTCTTCTTCTTGAAGTGGCTCACCTTCATATGCTGAGAGTTTTTCTAAGGAAGACAAAGGTGTAGGTACTGGTTTGCAATTCTTCATTCCCATGCGAGACAAAAGTTCAATGATATATTTCTCCTGATTTAACACAATACCATCTTGAGTCTTTCTGACTTCAATCCTGAGGAAGAAATGCAAGTCACCTAGGTCTTTCAAGGCAAACTCGAGCTCAAGTCATGTAGAAGTGCATTAGTAGCATTTTGTGAAGAACTTGCAACTATGATATCATCAACATATATAAGCACAAAGATGACTACTCCAGCCTTGTTATAAATAAACAAAGACATGTTAGCTTTACAGGCAATGAAACCAAGATATTTCAACTGTAAGCTTAATCTGGAGTACCATGCTCTAGGTGCTTGTTTTAGACCATAGAGTGCCTTGTCAAGCTTGCAAACATACTGTGGTGACTTCTTATCATCATATCCAGGTGGTTGTCTCATAAACACTTCCTCTTCCAGAACACCATGCAAAAACCCGTTCTGTACATCTAGCTGTCTTAGGCTCCAACCCTTAGATACCGCAATGGCTAGCACAAGTCTGATAGTTGCAGCTTTCACAACAGGACTAAAAGTGTCCTCATAATCAACACCATAACGTTTCTTAAAGCCCTTTGCAACTAGACGTGTCTTATACCTGTCAATGGAGCCATCTGCCTTCTTTTTAATTCTGTACACCCATTTGCAATCGATGATATTTTTGCCTTTTTGGTTTGGTACAAGATGCCAGGTTATGTTCCTCATAAGTGCGGAATATTCCTCATCCATTGCCTTCTTCCACTTAGGATCATCAAGTGCACTACTCAACGTTGTTGGATTCTCATGAAATACACAACATTCCATATGCTGGTATAGTTCCATCTTTTCTTATTTTAGGATTCTGAATACCTTTCTCTAGACGTGTCATAACCCGTGAAGAAGCTGCTGGCTGGACCTCAGGAATACTGGCCACAGAAGATCCTGGCGAGTCTGCATGCGCTGACATAGGGGAATCTGTCGCCTCCTCCGCAGATGATCCTGCAGCCGCTGGTGTGGCCGCCTCCCCGGTACGCACACAAGGGCCAACCACCCGAGCCAACACAGCAGATCCGCTGCCCGACCACGGTTGCAGGCGCACGCGGGGCGAGGGGGATCTGGCCCCGCTGCTGGTCCCGCCTGTTGCTGAGGTGGTGGCGCGGGAGTGGCCCTTCCTTGATTCGTTGCCGCAGCTGACAGAGGCGCGATCCGAGGCGGATCTGCTCGCACGATCCGAGGTCTACACGCGCACAGGAGTTCCAGGAGGCGCCGGATCGCCTTCGTCATCCGTGCCAGGTTCGTCTTCTTCCTCAGCATGCAATATAGGATCAATTTGAGCTATATTTTTGGGATTTTGATCATTTTGAGCCTTGTTTTCTCCAGAGACCTGCACAGGCAACAGAGAAGAGCAAGTATCAGTGGATCACTTTGATTAGTACAATTGTCGCCCCCATGATCAAAAGACCGAAGATGTGAAGGAAGAAGAAGAATCTCCTTGCGAAGAAGTGCACCGGCATTTGGATGAAGTGATGCAAACGGAAACACGGACTCATCAAAAATAACATCTCAGGATTTGTAGACCCTATCACTAGGAACATCAAGACATTTGACCCCTTTATGCATGGGACTATAGCCTAAAAAGACACCCTTTTTGGAGCGGAAAGCAAGTTTGCGTGTATTGTAGGGTCTAAGATTGGGTCAACATGCACAACCGAAAACACGAAGAGATGCGTAGTTTGGTGTGACACCAAGGAGTCGTGTAATAGGAGTTTCAAATTTGATAACTTTGCTTGGAAGCAAATTGATAAGATATGTAACAGTTAAGAATGCTTCATCCCAAAATTTAAGTGGCATGGATGCATTTGCGAGCAATGTAATCCCCATATCAACTATGTGACGATGCTTTCTTTCAGCAGATCCGTTTTGTTGGTGAGCATGAGGACAAGAAACATGATGTGATATGCCAAGTTTTTGGAAGAAAGAGTTCAATTTTTCATACTCACCACCCCAGTCACTTTGCATAGCAATGATTTTAGAGTTCAGTTTGCGTTCAACAAGATTTTGGAAATTGATAAAGACTTGGAAGACATCAGACCGTTTCTTTAACGAATAAATCCAAGTAAATTTACTATAGTCATCAATAAAGCTTACATAATAAGAAAATCTCCCAACTGAAGTAGGGGCCGGCCCCCATACATCTGAAAATATAAGTTGTAGAGGAGCAGTAGACACACTAGTAGAGATGGGATAAGGTAATTGATGACTTTTTGCTTGTTGACACGGATCACAAAACTGACTCAACACTATTCTCATAAGAGAGTTTATTTTTGCTAAGAACGTATTTAACTATGACTGAAGATGAATGACCTAGATGACTATGCCACCTTGATGATGATGGCTTGGTGACAATGTTGGCTTGTTTGTTGGACCATGAAGATGATGATGATGATGATATGAGTGGGTAGAGGCCTCCCACGCACCGTCCTTTAAGAATGATTCTCCTTGTTCTCAAATCCTTAACCAAGAAAAAATAAGGGTAGAATTCTATGAGAACATTGTTATCAAGGGTGAATCGATGAACGGAAACAAGATTTTTTGATGTTTGAGGGACATGCAAGGCATCTTTCAAGTGCAAATTTTTCATGGAGTTTTTAACAATTGAACTACCAATGTGAGTGATATTCATACCAGAACCGCTTGCCGTGCGAATTTGGTCACCTCCGTTGTACTTCTCTCGTGTTGTCAACTACTCAATTTCACCTGTAATGTGATTTGTTGCTGCACTGTCGGCCTACCAGTTTGTATCTACACCATAGGAGAAAGCATGCGCCTCCTTCTCTTCTTGATCGTTCTCTTCATAGCGCCACCAGCAAACACGTGCGCCTCCTGGATGGTGCCTGTAGCATATCTGACATTCAGGGTAGTCGTGCTGCTGTTCACGCACCTGCTGTTGCTGTTGTTGTCGAGGGCGTCCTCTGAATCCACCGCTTCTGTTTGCAGGAGAGGGCTGGCGATCACCGCGGTCACCGCGATCACCACGGTCGCGCCCCCTTCATCCTCGCCCACGGGGTTTGCCGCGGGACTGGCCACGGCCTCTGTAGACTGCGTTGGCCGATGAATGAAATCCTCCTAAAGACGAATCACCTAGCATCTCCATCCTCTGATCAAAAGCGGAGATCTGAGCAAAGAGATCGTCGGCGGTGATAGTGTTCTTGACAGCGACGATCGCCGCCACCACAGAGTCGTAGTCGCGGTCGAGTCCTGCCAGGATGTAGTCCACCATCTCCGGGTCAGAGACGGGGCGCCCAGCAGCAACAAGTTCGTCCCCAAGGCTCTTCATCTTCGCCATATACGCTGAGCTCGACATGCTGGTGCCCTTCTTGGTGTTGGTGATTGCGATCCTCAGATTGGTGATCCGGGATTGCAATTGCGAGGCGAAGAGATTTGTCACCATCGTCCAGAGCTCGTAGGTGGAGTCTTTCCCGACGACTTGTGCAAGGATTTCTGGAGACATGGAATTGAGTAGATATGATAGGACATGTTGATCTTTGGCGATCCAGGGCCCGTACAGAGGATTCGGCTCTAGGGTCGTGGTTTTGTCTGCCTTCGTGACCTCCACCATCTTCGGCGGAGCGGCGTCGGAGTTATCCAGGAGCCCAGTAACCTGCGCACCTCACAGGGCTGGGAGAACCTGCGTCTTCCAGAGGATGAAATTTCCTCTTGTGAGCTTCTCTGACGGCGGCGATCCAAGGTTAAGAGCGACGCCGACTGAGAAGGCCATGGAGATGATGGTATGTGGTTTAGGGTTTTGATTTTTGGCTAGATGTATGGGAAGAGGTGGCTCTGATTACCATGTAAGATGATAAGCGTTCCTACTCCCTCGAGGGGAGCCGCGGTCTGTATATATTGATGATGGCTGAAGTCAAGCCTTGGCGTACAAGGAAGATTACAAGGAGTTTGAGTAGAATACGTAAAGGGAAGGAGTCGGAGTTTACATGGAACAATATTATCTAACAGTTACATTTTCTATTGGTTACACGTATGGAGAGAGCACGTGGGGCCTGTCGGTCACTATTCCTTCCTTCCTTCCACCGGCCACTCCACGTGTTCTTGTGCAGCAGCAAGCACAGACACACATGCATGCAGTCACTGCGTGGCAGGCCCCACACACTTCGGCCGTTGGATACGATGACCCGGCGTAACGGATGGCACTGATGCGTCCTCGTGGACTAACTCGTGGCTCGCATGGCAGCCACCTCAACGCCGCTGCGAGGCCAGTGCGAACCAGTCTCGGGCCCGCACGTCATGGAGCACCCACTATCAGGCGACGCTCAGAGCAACTCCAATAACTCATGTAAAACCTTTCCGTAGAAATGGTTTACAGGATGTCTGTATAATTTTAGAGGAAGCTGGTGAGGTTTTTTCTTAGTTTACGTAAAACATCTTTACCTAAAATTTGTTTTTTCTGTTTCAAATTAAACAAGCCCATGCCCCGCAAGTCAGTGTTACTCGCAATGTTATCCGTCACCATTGTTGGGTGACATGAAGTGAGCTCCTAGCGGCGACGGCCTATGGTAGTGCGGCAGCGCGGAAAGGCGTCATGGCAAGGCGTGGCGGGTGGAGGCGAGACGGCGGGGCTGCGCGGTCAGGTGTGGCAGGAAGCGGGGTGGCGCGAGCCTATATTGGCGCAGCAGCGTGGTCAGGCGTGCCGGTGCGGGCCTGCAGTGACGCGAACCGGCGTCGGCAGCTCGACGACAGCCCAGAGTTTCCAGCAACGTGGGAGCAAGTGGGAGCAAGGATTGCGCGAGGGTTCCTTCCATGAACTTTCAGATGGTCTCGTACCCGCCAAATTGTACGGAAACAACCATCGTCCTGTAAACGTGAGAGGAATTGGGAAGAATTGTAGGGGACCTCATAGAAACGGGGGTTTACAGAAGATGTTGAAAGTATGTTTTTGACTTAATTTTTTGTAAACGGTAGTTTTTTGACAGATACAGGAGCTACAGCTGTTGTTGGTGACACTTAAAGTGGCCACGTGTCCCTCCAACTAAAGTTGGGTTGGGGGGGGGGGGATCTTAGGCTGCACTTCAAGGAATATTGGCTTTCTTCGTCTTGTAGTTGCACGACCTACTCCTCCCTAGGTATGTTTGTGGGTCCTCGACCTCCTCCGTAAACTCGGTATTTTTCGTCATCTTTTGGGTATACGAGAGTTCAAACCGTCAAAATTGATCATGGCACTAAGAGGTGGGCACAGGAGAAAATATGAGGTGAGCGCCAACAAATTTGCAAAACAAAAAACTCCAAGAGTCTTGTAATTGCACGCAAGTCCAGAAGCTCAGCCCATAACCCTTGAATCACATATCTAATGGCCTATTGGAGCACCTAAGGATTTGGAGCACCTGTTTTATTTTCCCATGAACACAGAGTAGCCTCTGAAACGAAAAGGCATGACAACTAATGGTGACTACTCGGACGAATCCCTGAGGACAACATGAAATTGAAACGATCGATGCAGACATATTAACAAAGTGTGGCTTTAAGTGGGTGCGGCACGAAGCTCCGCTTTTTGTCGATACCATGGGAAATGTCTAATTCTATGGCCAAACACTTCCCCGACGACTCCGCGGCGGCCAACGGTTTCGGCCGCCGCTCATTCCAGAAGGGCAAGGTGTGGCTTCTCTTCGAGGCCAATATCCTGGCGCCGCCGGACATGCGCAACGAGCCGATGGGGTGGAGGCTTAGCAACGGCGGCGTCCCCATCCCCCCGGTGCCCGACGTCGACGCGCGCCCCGGCCTCTTCACCGTCGAGGTCGACCGCGTGCGGTCGTCCCTGACGGAGAAGCAACGCGCCCTCCCTTAGTACGCCGCCGACAACCACGCGGCGTGGGCGGACTATTTCTAGCGACGGTAGGCGCAGCGGCTGGCGTCCACGAACGGGGCGCCGGTGATCGGCGGCCTCAAGAACAGCGACGGCCGCCGCGTCTGGTGGGGCGTCCCCGGCGCACCCTGCACGAGGTGATGGAATACCTCGAGGGCGGCAATAACCCGCCGCTAGCATACCTTGCCGCGGCGGCCGTCCCGACCCCCCGCCGGAGCGCCGGGCCGTGGGTGCCCAGGAGGTTCGCCAGTTCCTCCTCCTCCCACTCTTCCGGCTCGCCGGCGCTCCTCGGCGTCAAGGCCGAGCCCGTCGTGGAGACGCCGCTCGGCCGGCGCACCCGCAGCGCCGACATCTTCATCCACGAGGGCGGCCGACGCGCCTCCTCCTCGGCTCCTCCGTGCTTCGTCAAGCCAAAGACGGAGCCGAGGCTCGCCGCCGTCAAGCCGGAGCCAGGGCTCCCCGTCGTGAAGACGGCGCCCGGGCTCGCCGGTGGCGTTAAGGAGGAGGAGCTCGACGACGAAGCGGCCCGCAAATGGGCGCGCGACGACTGGACGCACACGGAGATGGAGCGCCAGTCCGCCGCCTTCACGCGGTTTGAATCTCGTCGCCGTGGGCGGGACGAGGGAGGCATTATCGACCTCGACGACAAGGACGACAACGACGACGCGCCGCCGCCGCCGCCGGTCCGCCATGGAGACGCCGGGCAGGGGTCCAGCAGGGGCGGCCGCGTCATCAAGAGGGAGAAGGCCGCCGACGACGGCGGCGACGTCGACGACTTCGCCGCACTCATCGACTTCTTCGCCCCGTAGATACTTTTTAAAATAATCTATGTAAACGCCGAACATGTTGAATATGAATATCAAGTTTGCTGAATTTTAGCCAAACTTTGCCGAATTCAGATTTTTTAAACTAAAAAAACGCGACGATTTTAGCGCCGGCTCGCTCCAAAGGGGCGCGTAAAATCGTCGCCTATAGGGCCAACGGCTGGAGATGCTCTAACGACTAGCAATTCTGTTTTGCTGCCGAGATCAGTCCACTAAAAGAAGAGGTTAGCTGAAACGACATAATTAGGTTAAGTTGTTACATTTTTCTATAGTTACACACACATGGGAAGAGCATTGGATCACGTGGGGGCGTGCAATGCAAGCCTGGCCATCGACCGTCGGTCACTCACTAATCACTATTCCTTCCTTCCTTCCACCGGTCACTCCACGTGCTGAGAGTCTCGTGAAAGCTAGCAGCGGCGAGCACAGCCACGCACGCGTACACGTCACCGACTGCCACACCTTGGCCGCCGGATGTGCAGCGGATGGCTGAGATGCGTCCTCGTCGGAGAACACGCGAGTTGACGTGGCGGCCACTTCAACGCCGTCGCCTACCAGGTCGGCATGCAGGTGGGTGCCACTGATTGATAGCTCGGGCCCACACGTCATGGACCACCTACCCGCCGGGCGACGTTGACAGTTAAACTGGCCACGTGACACACCAACGCTACCGGTTTTTAAGTTGAGATTATGTCATGTGCAAATAGCACCCTGGAGTACTGTGATTTAGTAGAACGGTACTCGGTGAAAATAATTGTTAGGGCGCATTCAATGTCTCAAAGAAACGAACATTGGCTTCTGGTGATAGGGGCACGAGCTTGGGTCGTCATTAGCATGGCAAACCGTGCAATGCATGATTAGTCTAGAGATGACTGTGTGCTGCCCTAGACAAAGGTTGATTGCTCACGGTTTTCAACAACAACAACAACAACAACAATAAAGCATGTAGTCCCAAACAAGTTGGGGTAGGCTAGAGGTGAAACCCATAAGATCTCGCAACCAACTCATGGCTCTAGCACATGGATAGCAAGCTTCCATGCACCCCTGTCCATAGCTAGCTCTTTGGTGATACTCCGATCCTTCAGGTCTCTCTTAACGGACTCCTCCCATGTCAAATTCAGTCTACCCCGCCCTCTCTTGACATTTTCCGCACACTTTAGCCGTCCGCTATGCACTGGAGCTTCTGGAGGCCTGCGCTGAATATGCCCAAACCATCTCAGACGATGTTGGACAAGCTTCTCTTCAATTGGTGCTACCCCAACTCTATCTCGTATATCATCATTCCGGACTCGATTCTTTCTCGTGTGACCACACATCCATCTCAACATACGCATCTCCACCTCACGGTTTTCTACTTCTTGAAAAAGTCTATGCTAGAGAATTGCGTTCGCCTTCACAATCAACTCCAAATGGCGCGTCGAGACCTGGTCATATAAAATTTGCCATGATGTAGGTAGCATTTTGATATCGGCAAGTAATTCCGTGAGTGTATGTATGACGTCACTTGGAAACTTCTAATATTGGGTCGTCTACGATGTTAGAATTATGTTTGCCTGTTTTTTTAAGATGAAATGTTTACGGGATATTATAGAATTGGCACCATGATGGCAAAGAAAAACATGATTAAGGCCTGTCTACGTCTCTGTCGACTAAGAGAGCTTTATATCAATGTTTGAGACTTTTCATTGTTTGACTAAGACGTAATGTAAGAGAGCCTTATATCAATGCTTATAGAAATCGACTGAGAGCTCAATCCATTAAGATTTAGCAAAATTGTATAATTAAGAAATGGTTTTAACTTGCCAGCAAACATATCAATGTTTTGATGATTCAAGACGGATGTAGTCTTGTCCATGAGTACAATTTGTTTTTCTACGAGTGAGAGTGACTTTTTGATCACACGATAGTATGAGTGATCTTGAAATAGTACTATAAAAGCTTGAAGTCATTTATGAAAGAGACTTCAAATGTTTTTTTTTCGCGGGAGAACTTCAAAATGATATTTTGATACATTGAAGAAAATAAATCCACTAACCTAACTACCATTCCTTCAATAATTAAGGACATTTTGTAGTATTATGTTGGAGTTTTCACTTTCAATATTAGAAGCTTCTATTCAGACTCATCGTTGCATCAACGCAACCCCCCCCCCCCCCCCCCCAACGCACACACCCAAGCATGTACCAAGGGCATGTCACCCCCAACCTCTTGACCTAGAAATTGGTGCCTTTCAAACGTAGTGGGTGAAAGTCATGTCACCCCCAACAACGGTCAAGCCGGATTAGTTAGAGCACTAAGCTGTCACTGAGTGTTGATTAGTTAGAGCACAAAGCTTTCATTGGGCGTTGATTAAAGCCAACAACGTTGTCGGGTCTCAATGGTAATAGTTCCAACAACTCGGATACGGGTTATCTAATGGAAGAAGAAAAAAGGAGAGCATGGAAGAATATCTATGTTCGTCCATATCAATCAATTGATGGAGGAAGCTAGCTCCACCGTATTTTGGGTACGGTTTCTGTACACTCATTCAAGCAACCGTTGGTTGGTGTTAGGCGGTGTACCATGTATACATAGTGCATAGTGCAGTGGTGCACAACTGCACATGTACTAAGATTCTTCATAATGCAAGTAGTGTTTGTTATAAATGTTATATATAATTTATCTTGGTGATGTTGGTAGAGGTGATGAGAAATGTTAGTTAGTGTTAGCAGCTACCCCCTCAGCTGCTTATAGTTACACAAATGCATACTCATAATTTAATGACCAGCGATTCTATTTTGCTGCCATCCACGGGCCAGATCAGACAACTCAAAAAACAAGTTAGCTGCTCTAAATAAAATTAGTTAGCTGAAAACAACATGATTAGCAAAGTTGTTACATTTTCTATTGGTTACACACACGGACAGAGCATTAGAGCACGTGGGGCCTGTCGGTCACTATTCCTTGCTTCCTTCCGCCGGTCACTCCACGTGCTCTTGTAAAACCTACCACCAGCAAGCACAGCCACACACGCGTACAGTCACTGGGAGGCAGGCCCCACACACTTCACCCGTTGTTCCCATGGCAGCCACCTCAACGCCGCTGCGAAGCCAGTGCGGATCTGGCTCCGGCCCGCACGTCATGGAGCACCCACTGTCAGGCGACGCTCAGAGCAACTCCAATAACTCGTGTAAAACCTTTCCATAGAAATGGTTTACAGGAAGAATGTACTTCATCCGTTCTGAATTACTTATCGCAGAAATTGATGTATCTAGCGACGAGTAATTTAAAACGGAAGGAGTATAATTCAGAGGAAGCTGGTGAGCTTTTTTCTTAGTTTATGTAAAACATCTTTATCTAAAATTTGTTTTTTCTGTTTCAAATTAAACAAGCCTATGGCCCGCAAGTCAGTGTTACTCGCAATGTTACCCGTCACCATTGTTGGGTGACATGCAATGAGCTCCTAGCAGTGATGGCCTATGGCGGTGCGGCAGCGCGGAAATGTGTTATGGTGAGGCGTGGCGCAGTGGCGAAGCCATGAAGGAAAACCTGGGCGGGCCAAATTAAAAGAAAACACACACAAAATTCAACTCAAGCAAATCGGTTATGCATTGGTTAGCCTTGCTGCCCATGACAATTATCTAGTACCAAATTAAGATGTGCATTATCAATTGATTGAATTTTAGATTGCCATATAGCCTATATTTTATAGGAAAATTAGTACCGATTAAGAGATGAGAGTGGGGGGAGCGTGCGCATGTGCTTGTGCAGCAGCGCTCGTCGTCTAGGTCGCTACTAGACTGGCTGGCCGCCGCCGCTGCTAGTTGCCTCCTGGGGCATGCCGCCACTGCATGGGTCGCCCTCAGACCTCTACATCGCTCGGCGCTACTACTCGATGCGTCGGTGCCACCGGCAGCTCGGCGCCGCCTCTCTGGCCCTCCCTGCGGCCGTGCGGCGGCTGTACGCGTGGCCCGTGCCCTAGCGTGGGTCTGCTACTCTGTTGGATACGAAGAGAAATCGAAGGAGGCATCGAGCAACAGAATCGTGAGTTCGTGACGAGGTTACACGCAAGTAAGGCAGTCGTGGGCTTGGCCGCTCGTATATACTACGTGTGTACTACTACTTCTTCTAGGGCGTATATACTACTACATGCATGTTTACCTCAAGGGCTGGGCGGGCCATGGCACGCTTTTGCCCTCACGAAGCTCCGCCAGTGGCGTGGCGGGTGGAGGCGAGACGGCGGGGCGGCGCGGTCAGGTGTGGCAGGAAGCGGGGTGGCGCGAGCCTATATTGGCGTAGCAGCGTGGTCAGGCGTGCCGGTGCGGGCCTGCAGTGATGCGAACCGGCGTCGGCAGCTCGACGACGGCCCAGAGTTTTCGACAGCGTGGGAGCAAGGGTTGCGCGAGGGTTCCTTCCGTGAACTTTCAGATGGTCTCGTACCCGCCAAATTATACGGAAAGAACCATCTTCCTGTAAACATGAGAGGAATTGGGAAGAATTATAGGGGATCTCATAGAAACGAGGGTTTACAGAAGATGTTGAAAGTATGTTTTTGACTTATTTTTTTTTGTAAACAGTAGTTTTTTAACAGATATAGGAGCTACTGCAGTTGTTGGTGACAGTTAAAGTGGCCACGTGTCCCTCCAACTAAAGCTGGAGATCGTTTACTACCATGCCCTCGGTAATTCTAGGGGGGGATCTTAGGCTGCACTTAAAGGAATATTGGCTTTCTTCGTCTTGTAGTTGCACGACCTACTCCTCCCTTGGTATGTTTGTGGCTCCTCGACCTCCTCCATAAACTCAAGTATTTTTCGTCATCTCTTGGGTATGCGAGTGTTCAAACCATCAAACTCGATCATGGCACTAAGAGGTGGGCACAGGAGAAAATATGAGGTGAGCGCCAACAGATTTGCAAAACAAAAAACTCCAAGAGTCTGGTAATTGCATGCAAGTCCAGAAGCTCAGCCTGTAAACCTTGAATCACATATCTAATGGCCTATTGGAGCACCTAAGGATTTGGAGCACCTGTTTATTTTTCCATGAACACAGAGTAGCCTATGAAACGGAAAGGCATGACAACCAATGGTGACCACTCGGACGAATCCCTGAGGACAACATGAAATTGAAACGATTGATGTAGACAATAAGATATTAACAAAGTGTGGCTTTAAGTGGGTGCGGCACGAAGCTCCGCATTTTGTCGATACCATGGGAAATGTCTAATTCTGGATTTCCATGGTATTGAGAGAGGCGGAGAACGTCATGTCGGCTGGGATTGGAGGATCAGAAGAAATGGCGGAAAGGTGCTTTGGATGCGATGAAGATTGAGCTTTGTGTTGAGTGACTTGCAGTAGCGGCCTCGGCAAGTGGAGGCGGCAGCACGGCAGGACTTCAGTCTTGGTGGTGCTGCTCGAGTACCGAGTCTCGTTGAAGGCATTGTTTTCAGAACTTGGCCTTTCTCCACGGTGAAAATCTAAGATCATTGGTCGGGTGACGATGATGCTTGTGCTCTGTTTCCTTCTTGGAGGCATCGTTTTTGGATACCCCTTTTTGCGGTCCTGGTGTTGTCTTTGGTGGTGGTTAGTGTGCTGCTGCGAGTGACTGATCACTATGGCGGCGTTGTTTTTATTTTTCTTTTCTCTCTCTCTTTTTGGCTGTGTGCATCTTTAATGTCTACTTGAGTAAATTGCACAAAACCATCACTTTGAAGGATAGGTTTGCGAAAAACACCACAATACATTTTTTTTGCAAAAAACACTATGTCTACGGTAATCTTTTTGCAAAAAACACTGATCGGCGGATCTTGCTCAGTTAAGTGAGTTTATGACAAATGGGGCCCGCCAGTCAGGCTGATGTGGCACCAATTTCTCACACTGTTACATGAAAACGTTTGCTGGACATGGGGCCTGGTTGTCAGCCTAACAAGCCTCTCCTGGGCATTCCATCGAACAATTTGCATGCAACGACTATGGCGGGCTCTGCCTCGTCTGGGGGCAGGACGGGCGACCTCGGTCGGGGTTGGGACGGGCCGCGGCAGTGAGCAGCAGGCAGCGGGCGCGGCGGGTGTGGCGAACAGCGAGCAGGCAGCGGGCGCGGCTGCCGCGGCAGTGAGCAGCAGGCAGCGGGGCGCTGTGGGTGCGGCGAACAGCAAGCACGCAGCAGGTGCGGCGGCGGCGGCGGGCGCGGCAGCAGCGAAGCGTGGTGGCCGTGGCGAGCAGCGAGGCGTGGTGGCCGTGGCGAGCAGCGAGGCGCGGAGGCGGCGGCGATCAGCGAGGCGCGGCGGCCGCGGCGAGCAGCGAGGCGCGGGGGCAGCGGCGAGCAGCGGGCGCGGCAGCAGCGAGGCACGGCGACCGCGGCGAGCAGCGTGCGCGGCAGGAGCGAGCACGACGGGAGGTTGACGAATCAGTTTTTTTTCTTTTTGTTTCAATGACAAGTGGACCCCACGGGGCCACACATGATGATAACGTTAGCCAATATCGTCGTTACTTAGGCTGTGCCACGTCGGCCTGACTGGCAGGCCCCATTTGTCATAAACTCACTTAACTGAGTAAGATCCGCCGATCAGTGGTTTTTGCAAAATGATTACCGTAGACATGGTGTTTTTTGCAAAAAAAAATGTATTGTAGTGTTTTTCGCAAACCTAGCCTTCAAAGTGGTGGTTTTGTACAATTTACTCTGTCTACTTAGACATTTTGTTGGTGTAGAGACGGGGTGTAGTTGGTATGTTCATGATATTAATATATTCTCTTGGACGAAAAATTAACAAATATGTAAGTGTCGATCGCCGAACCTCTTAACAATTACATCGTCACCGTTAATCATAACATGCTCTTTTCATAACATAGTGGGTGAAAGCCACGTACTCCCTCCGTCTTTTAAAGATGTACTTTTAGGAAAGTCAATTTTTTTATATTTGATCATATTTATACAATAATACATCAATATTTATGCTATCAAATTAGTAGCATTAGATTTATTATAAAATATATTTTCATCATATACCTATTTTGTTTCACAAACATTAATATATTTTTGTACAAATTTGATCAAACTTTAAGATAGTTTGATCCTTCAACAAAGTTGAAAGTACATTCTTTAAAGGACAGAGGGTATGTCACTGCAACGGGATTAGTCGGAGCACTAAATCTTCAACAGTATTTGACTAAAGCAAACAACATCATGTCTTAACTTGATGGACCCATGGAAGATGACCGATCGATCGGTCATTGGCACATCGCAACGGTGGTAGCTGGATCTGCAACAACTGAGATACTTGTATCATTGGAAGAGAATGAGGGAGAACGTGGCATTTTGGGTGCTCTCGGTTTTGTACTCCATCCAAGAACCATTTGTCCAGCTGATGTTGGACAGTCTACCATGTACATAGTGCAGGAGGTGCAGTGGTCAGGTCCGTCGACAAGGGTGTGCGAGCGGTGCGATTGCACAGGGCCCCCGAAATCGTGGGGGCCTCGATCGAAGGAAAAACCATGTAACGGCCGCGGTTCATGCGCTGGTTTGCTGCCTTTTTCGGCTGGCTCGCTCGATCCGGTTTAATTGGAGCAAACCTTGCACGAGAAGCGGAACCTTCGTTATGGTGCCCTAATACCTAGCCAACAGACCCTCTGTTGGCCCAGTATTGATTTATCTACTCCCCTTTCGGCCTGTTTGTAAGAGAGCAAGTAGAAAAACAAGGCAGGCTAATTACGCTAATGGGCCTAATCGCTATCGCCAACAGCGCATGTTTCTTTACTGCAGCAGTCTCTGACCACAGGTATATTTTCCAAGGTAAGTCGTAGCCATAAGTCTGGGATCAAAATAGATGAACGAAAAACTAGTTAGGGTTATTACTTTTTTGTTACAATCGTTCTCTTTCTTGTTCTTTTGATATCTTCCTGTCATATCCATTGACTCGATTAGGCATGCACTTAGTTTTAATCAAAATTAATAGGATTATCATACTAGCCGTATGCTAATTTCTAATTGTAGTACTAATTTTTTGTTGTGTGCTCCTCTGCTACACTATTTCATTCTAAGAAAGACTCAATGGATTTTTTGCTAAATTTTGAGCTCCATTTCACATTCCGCACCGGGGCCCCGAATTCCTGGAGACGGCCCTGGCAGTGGTGCGCTTGTACTAAGATTCTTCACAATTAATGGCAATAACGTTGCTCTGTCAGCTATGTACATGTCGCAAGTAGATCGAGGTGGTGAGAAATGTTAGTCGGTGCTAAGCTATACAGGAGTAGTACGCGTCGTAGTTGACAATTTAACGAGTGCTTTGATTTTGCTGCCATCCATCAACAATGAATCGATTCCCACGGTAAAAACAACAACACCAATGAATTGATCCACTAAAAATCAATTGTAGCGAACAATGGTATCTCAGCCCATCAAGATTCAAGTCCTCCCTCTCGCATTTATTTTGAATTTATTTCAGCATTTATGATGACATGTGTTTAGTGGGAGGAGACGTTTCCGTCGACTACGAGACGCCTACAGTGACTTTGTAAAATCTCAAAATAATATATCGGCTCAGTCTCTTGAGGATGCTCATAGAAGTAGAGTATGCATGTGCATTAATAGTGGTGGATGTATACGCATATATATGAGTGTTTATGTCTATACTAATGTTAAAAAAAAACTGAAAGAGCATACATGATCAGATCGTTGCACTGTTGAAAAAAAAACACAAAATGATTAGTCATTGCACGCGGGGCAAGCCTGTCAGGGCATCTCCAGCCGCGTCCTCAGGTAGGCCTCCCCAGGCGATTTTCTCACCCCGGCGCCAAAAAAACGGCACAGTCGCGCCTCCAGGAGCCCGATTTTCGCCGGCCTGGGACGAAAACAGCGTCGGCGGACCCAGGCAGAATCCGGCGCGCTGGGGGGCGCCCGGGGGCGCCGGGGCGAACTGTTTTGGCGCGAAACAGCCATGGGCCCGCCGCGTCAGCGACACGGCGCCTCGTCTTCCCCCAACGGCCTCGGTTCCCGCGGGAAATCAATGCCAAGGCTGCCGCCGGTCAGCCTTCCCATTGATTCCTCACGGGCGGCGCGTCACGGGACGGCGCGCCGACGCCTCCCCTCCCTCGCACGCGTACACACGGGTGCGGCGCGGCTATATAGCCGGTGGCCTGCACTCGCCTGTGCCCACACCAGCCCTGCCCCTCGCCGCCGCCCAGCTCCTCCCTCTCCCTACCTCTCCCGAGCGCCGCCGCCCAGCCCCTCCCTCTATCTCTCTACCTCTCCCGAGCCCGTCGCCATGGCGGAACGCTACCCCGGAGACGAGGCGGCGGCCAACGGCTTCGGCCGCCGTTCGCTCCGCGAACAGGAGTCCTGGCTCCTGTTCCAGGCAAATATCCCGGCGCCGCCGGACATGCGCCGGGGGAGTGCCCATTCCCCCATTGCCCATTCCCCCGTTGCCCGACGCCGTGGCGAAGCCGAAGTACTTCGCCGAGGAAGTCGAGGTCGTGCGCGCCTCCCTCACCGACGCCCAACTCTCCCTCCCCCAGTACGCCGCCGACAACCACGTGGCTTGGGCGGCGTATTTCGAGCGCCGCCAGCAGCAGCGCTTAGCGTCCATTAACGGCGCGCCGGTGGTTGGCGGCCGGCAGAACAGCGAGGGGCGCCACCTGTGGTGGGGCGTCCCCGGCCGCACACTCGAGGGCGTGCTGACGTACCTCGAGGGCGGCAACGACCCGCCGTTGGCGTACCCGGCGAGGGCGGCCGCCCCGGCGCAGCACCGACGCGCCGGGCCATGGGCACCAAGGAGGTTCGGGTCCTCCTCCTCTTCTTCCTCCTCCCGATATTCATCGCACTCCTCCGGCACTCCGGCCCTGCTCGGCGTCAAGGCCGAGCCCGCGGCGGAGATGCCGCTCGGCCGGCGCACTCGCAGCGCCGGCATCGTCATCAACGAGGGCGGCCGGCGCGCCTACTCGTCGGCTCCTCCTCCGTGCTTCGTCAAGCCAAAGACGGAGCCGGGGCTCGCGCCGGTGAAGACGGAGCCGGGGCTCGCGCCGGTGAAGAAGGAGCCGGCCGCGCCGGTGACGACGGAGCTCGACGACGACGACGCGGCCCTGGAATGGGCGCGCAGGGACTCCATAGCGATGGAGAAGGAGCGTCTGGAGAAGGCGAAGGAGTGCCAGCGCGCCGCCCTGCTTCGCTTCGCGGAGCATCGACGCGGCCGCGACGAAGGCGGAGTCGTCGTCATCTGCGACAGCGACGACGATGCGCCGCCACCAGTCCGCCATGGCGACGCCGGGCAGGGGTCCAGCAGGGGCGCCCGCGTCAAGGAGGAGAAGGCCGCCGACGACGATGGCGGTGACGGCGGGGACTTCAGCCAGTTTTTCCTTTAGATTAGTTTATATATATGTGCTATGTAATGAAAATCCATGAACTTCGTCGAAATGTGCCGAATTTTATCGTGTTTGGCCGAAATTTATTGTGTTTGGCCGAATTTTATCGTGTTTAAGCTGAACTTCGCCGAATTTCTTTTATTTTAAAACGTGCCTAGGGCGGCCCTGGGGCCGGCGGCTGGGGACCAACTCGCCCCCAGGCCCAATTTTTGCGCCGGCTCACCTCCAGGCAGCGATTTTAGGCGCCCCTGGGGGGCCAACGGCTGGAGATGCCTCATATGTCGGTCACTACTCCTTCCTTCCACCGGTGACGCTACGTGGTGATCATACTAAAGTTAGCACTAGCTACACCCACACCGTCTGTCCACTACACCATACACATGAACAGCTGGAGATCGAGAGGGTGGCTGCGGATCGGACGGCCGTGATCTGTCGTCGTCGGAGAGCACACGCGCCGCCGTTGCAACCACTGCACCGGCGCGTACGTCTCCGGCCAGGCCAATCCGGCGGGTCTGGTGACTGGTGAGACGGACACGAGCATGGGCTGCCATGAATGCCATCGCACTGCACGACTAGTTTAGCGATCAGATCACCGTGCGCTGTCCCGGACGACAAGGTTATTCACTACACAGTCTTCCATGTTCATGAGATGAGATATTTTTGGGAGAAAGTCTATAGAGTTTTGCTTTCTCCTTGCGTGGTCGATTGAAGATGGCGTGTCAAGACCTGGTCATATAAAATCAGTCTATGGAGTAGAGATGACGACACTAGCGGACTTTTATTGGGTTATCCATGGTATTTGTTGTAAGCAACTTCGTATTTAAAATGATGAAATCATGCTTTGTGTGATTAGATAATAGAAATAGATGAAAAAACAAAATCCAAGAAAAAAGAATCACAGGTGCCCTCTTTGTAAAGAGAAAAAAAAAGACTCCTAAGCAATGGTTTTAACTTCCTGTGGCTTTTCTTTTCAAAAGACTGGGACCATATATTAAACAACACAAACCCGTAAAAACATCCTTACATAAATTAAATATATTCAAATTCTTGAGGATGCCGAAGTCTTCTTCCTCCTACACCCACCGATGGCACGCCGTGAGCAAAACTCGCTGCCGTCTTTGAGCCTCTGTCTTGACGGAGCAAACTTGTCTTAAATAGATGAGCTTGTAAAATCAACACCTGGGAAGTCGTCGATGTACTCCCTCCGTTCCAAATTACTCGTCACAGAAATGGATGTATCTAGAACTAAAATATATCTAGATACATTCATACTTACGACAAGTAATTCGGAACGGAGGGAGTATACCATAAGACACAAGTGCCCGTGATATGCGTAGTAGATCGCCACCCCATCGAAGAAAACGACGGAAAGGGACCGTAGAACGCCTCGGCACCGGCCAAACGGACTCGGGGAACACAAACCTCATGCACTCACTGACGAGAATGAGTCTGGACAACCTTTGTCAGTCGGAGCTGGAGGAAGAGTACCAAGACACACAACCACGTTGCCCGCTCTACATACCAAAACAAACATGTAGAAGAAAACACCAGACATGAAGAACCAGGTCCAAGAACCCAACATCTTCCACATGCCTCCAGGCGATACAAACAAACATCATCGAAAAGAGAAAGAGGCGGGGAGACTTTATTCCATGCCGATGATGACAACATCGTCTCGCAACTGGCGAATGGAGACCTACCTAATGCAAGAGAGAAAAACTACCGCTCCCACCGGTAGATCGGGACTCCCAGCACACCCTCACTGACGGAGCCGGTGGAGGAGGAGGTCGTCGATCTACAAACGGAGAAGGATGATGGCGGGGGAGGAACCCTAGATCGCTTGGGGCTGGGCATGTGGTTCATTAACTAGTGTGACTTCTTTGTGGTTTGGTTAGTTAAGATGAACTTACTTTCATCCACCGGTGTGACTTCTATTTTATCACATGACATAATTGATTAATCTTGAATAATACAACAAAGGACTCAAATATCATTTATTAATTAGATTTCAAATGACATTTAAAGACCATGTAGTAACTATCAACTTGGCATAAATACCCCGGAGAAGAGATCCCCGCTATCTAACCACAATTTCTTCAACGATTAAGGGCATCTTTGATAGATACTCCTTCCGTCCTTGAAAAAGTGTACTTTCAACTTTTTTGGAGGGTCAAACTATCTCAAAGTTTGATCGAGTTTGTGCAAAAATATGTCAATACTCGTGAAACCAAATAGGTATATGATGAAAATATTTTTTATCATGCATCTAATGCTACTAATTTGATGGCATAAACGTTGGCCTATTATTGTATAAATACGGTCAAACATAAAAAAAATTGACGTTTCAACAAAGTTGGAAGTACACTGTTCCAAGGATGGAGGGAGTATTCCATAAGATCATATTCTTTCAACAACATGAGCTTTTATTAAAGCTTATTGTTGCATGAAGTTGATACAACCGCTTCAGAATATCCCCCACACCCCCCGCACCGCGTGAGAAGGGTTGACTCAGGGTGTTGTGCCATCACCTGCCAAAGCCCCCGCCATGGCCGCGATATGGATCGTCGACAATAAGGTGTGTCATTGTGGTCGACATGAAGCCGATGAACCCAAGAATTTACACTTTGGTATTCACGGTTAAAAAAAATATTGTGCAACAATTGATCAACTGTTGGCCTCTACAATTATTAGGAGCATTTGTATAGCTATACTTGATTTTTAGGGTCAGGTCTTTGGTGTTCATGTGAATGCACATGAATACCCTTTGGATCGTCCAAGCAGCGGGTCGACAACCTTCCGTGTTCCGACTCTTCAAGTAAACACCAAGTAAATTTATGGACCTCATATCAAAACTCTATTATGTCGTTATATAATTCACGCTCTTGTACCCAAATCACTTTGAATAATTGCATCTTTGAATAATTGCATCCTTTGGTACACACAAAGCAAAGAGGGGGCTCTTTTTTTTTTTGATGTACAAAGAGGGGGCTCTTCAAAGAACTGGATGAAGGAACACCGTGGTGGTAGGAGCAAAACAACCATCGCCGTCCGTCCGTCCGTAAAACCGCGAGGAAACGAGAAAAGGTCACAGCTTGAGACGCAACCTCCGACGGCGACGGCCGCCATTTGTTTACTCGCTCCTCCGCTCCGCTCCGCTGCCCCCTTTCCCCTCCCCCTCCCTATCCACCACCCTCCCTCCCTCCCTCCAGCCACCGCCGCACCAACTCCTCTCTCCTGTCCCCCTCGATTGGTTGCGCCACCAAACTGACCGCACCAAGCTGAGCCAAGCACGCCCGAGCAAAGCGGGAGAGAGAGAGAGAGGACCGGGAGGAGCATCCCGACAGCCGCGCGCCGCCGGCCCGTCCGGCGTCCAGATCCCGCCCAATTCGGAGGTACCCCCACCCGTCCAGTCCCCCCTTCCCTCCCCTGTTCTGTTCTGGTTTGTAGCTTTGCGGCGGAAATCTTCTGTGTCCGAATTTGGGGGGCGTTGCTGGTGAAATTGTGCTACCGTGCTCGGATCACAGGTTCCAGTTCATGCACGTCGCCCTGTACTTCTTTTGCACTTGATTTTTGTTGGCGCTGTTGCTGCGCGGTGGAATCCGCGCTGGCCATTTGGATCGGAAATTGGCTCTTTGGGTGCCGATCCTGTTTCTTGACGCATGGGGGTTAGTTGTTGGTTCAGTCGATTGTTGTGGGGGTGGGGGGAGATGTCTCCTCTCTGTGATCCTTTTTGGTGCCCTTGCAGATCTTGCTGTACTGAATTGCAGCTGCAGAAGTGGTTATAATTGCTGTACTGATCTCTACTTTCAGCTGAGCTAAGCCAATTCTTCAACTCGTTGTATTTGCAGGTACAATTTTTCTCTGCGTGTCCGCATGAGCAGAAGAGACAGTAGGAGAAGTGATCTTGGACTAAACTTCTGAGCAATTTAGGAGGCATACATGCATAATGATGTTGGAATGGTGTCCAGTAGAAGGAATTCCACAGGGGCGTTCCACCGCGACGGCCCACCCAAGGACTGGTCCCAGTTTGCCGACCCCTCGCCCTCTCCTAAACTGCTCTACTCGCAGTCCTATGTCATCATGAGGGGGCTGCTGGCGTCGCTGGCCTCTTTGGACTTCGCCCTGTGGTCAAGCACGATGAAGTCCGCATGGCGATCGCCTGAGAGGTCGAAATCTAAGGGGCCGGGCTGCAGGAGAGTCGCGTTCCGGCTGTTCGTGTGTTTCATGATCGGCATCTTCATCGGGTTCACGCCCTTCTTCTCGGTCGATGTCTCTCAGAAGATAGTCTCGAGGCTTCCGTTCGACGATGGGGTGGATGATAAGGTTAAGGAGTTGGATGCAATCGTAGTGCAGAAAGAGGTTGAGGTGGTTGATGAGCCCGAGGTTGAGCAGCTGAGCCCTCCGGTTCCTGCAATGTTGGATGATGAGGTGGATTTTGTCGAAGCTGCGAAACCTGCTATTACTGATTTGGTCATCCCTGTGAGGAAGCTTCTGATAGTGGTGACAATCACTTCTGCTCGGCCGCAGCAGGCGTATTACTTGAATCGCCTAGCTCATGTTCTGAAAGGTGTACCACCTCCTCTCTTATGGTTGGTGGTGGAATGGCCTGTTACTACCTTTGAAACAGCAGAAATCCTCAGGTCTTCTGGGGTTATGTACAGGCATATTGTCTGCAGGAAAAATCTTACCAGTGTACGGAAGATTGCTGTCTGTCAAAGGAACAATGCAATCTATCATATTAAGAAGCATCACCTTGATGGTATAGTGCACTTTGCTGACGAAGAGCGGTCATACATGGGTGATGTTTTTGAAGAAATGCGCAAGATCAGGTGACATTTCTCTACCAAATCTTCATTTGATGTACTGGTATACTATTTGATAAATCATGAATGCATGGTAAATTGTCTTGATGGTCCAAATGTAGGGTTGCAACTTTTTATTGTATAAATAGCTGTTGGTGACAACTTGTAGATTCTGATTTCCTTGTTCATTTTAGTCTTACTATTCTATATTATATTGGATGAATGAGTTGTTACATCTTCCTTGCTTATGACTCAAGTCAGTACTAGGTTGAGTGTTACATGATCCTTGCACATGAAATTAGTGAGCAGAGACAGCACCAAGTAAATGCTTTCTTCTCAAGGAATCTATGGACATCTATATAATATGTAGTTTCTTCAGTTGGATGCCACTTGGATTTTGGTAACAGCCAGTGAAGCAAGTTTCATAATCTCACACACATGGCTAGGATTTCTGAACTAACTGGCTTTGTAAACCATGGCTAAAACTGAAAGGTATCTATTTGCTTTTGCTCCTAGAATTGTGTGACTTGTGCACTGTAACTGGAAGATCTTTCCACTAGAAAAATTCACTTGTAAATTTCCCTTTTCTTTTTGCAACAGTATCAGGATAGAATATTAACATGTACTCCCTCCGTCCGAAAAAGCTTGTCCTTCAAATGAATGTATCTAGCACCAAGTTAGTGCTAGATACATCCATTTGAGGGACAAGCTTGGGACAAGCTTTTTTGGACGGAGGGAGTAATTACAATCTAAAAAGTTGGGCCATTACCCCCCCCCCCCCCCCCCCACAAAGCTCTTGTACTGTAATTTCAAGAACCATGCATCTTTACTTGGATTTAGCTTAATTTAATGGACATAAGAAGTATGTTCTATACTAGTGAGTACCAGTGGCACAAAAACATTCCCTACCGACACGTTGCTCAATGAGTGATACACAACCAGCCATGGGGAGGTTCTTGGTTTCTATGGATTCTTTGTTCATGGCAAACAATATTGGTGCTTCCAGATTCCAGCCAGTACCTTGCCAATTATTTCCAAACAGTTCTGTTCCTGAATGTGGTCTTCACTGGCATAAGAATATTACAGGGTACTATTATCTGTTGTTTCAGTTTATCTTAGTGATGACTGATGATATTACCAAATTGGGGGCTCAAACTTGAGAAGTTATGCAGCATGGTGGCAATTTTGCGAGAAAAAGTACTGATTGCAAATAGCCCTTTTATTATGAGAACAGACATATTGTCTGTAGAATTCAAAGATAAAGCCTGTGAAATAGGAATTTAGTTTAGGAGGTGAAACAATATCATGGACTTTGTTGCCTTAAAACTGCCTATCAGAGATTTCAGATCAAAGAAATCTGTAGTAATTTTTCTTTCTCTTATGAGTTTGTTCTTTTCTATGCAGGCGCATTGGTGCATGGCCTGTAGCGAACCATGATGCAAGTAAGTACAGGGTGGTTGTAGAAGGGCCTACATGTAAAGGAAACCGAATCACTGGATGGAACACAATTCAGAAGAAGGGTGCACCTCGTCGATTCCCAATTGGTTTCTCTGGGTTTGCTTTCAACAGTACAATGCTCTGGGATCCTCAAAGGTGGAACCGCCCAGCTATGGATTCTGTTATAGTCCACTCTGGTGGTAGAGGTGGTCTGCAGGTGAGTTTCTCCCTAATACAAACTTCATATATTCAAGCATATTACTATGTTTTGATGGAACTTTCTTTCTGCAAAATCGTACTGCAGCCTAGTTGAATTTCCATCTGTAGATCTCCATGGAGCAAACTGCAACCAGCACCTATCAATTCTATTTTGGGGTGGGTGGGGGGTGATGCTGTAATGAAATAAAATATCATAAAAGATGGTTAGAAAAATAAATGATACTCCCTCCGTTCTATATTACTTGTCCCTAATTTAGTACAAAGTTGTACTAAATCAGCGACAAGTAATATGGAACGGAGGGAGTAGTTGCTATCAAGACAAAATCAATAGAACTTGTAACCATCCGTAAGATATCTTAAGCAACTATAGCCAGTAGTATATGTCGAAGAAAATGCTGGATTATTGCTATTTTTGTGATCTGATATGAAGCCATACAACAAATAACTCATAAAAGTTTACATGGATAACAGAAGTCATGTAACTGACCTGATTATCTGTCATTGCAGGAGTCACGATTTGTTGAGAAGCTTGTTAAAAACGACCGTCAAATAGAAGGCCTTCCAGATAACTGCAACCGGGTCATGGTCTGGAATTTCGCCTTGGAACCTCCCCAGCTCAACTACCCCGCAGGATGGTCGCTGTGGAACCACCTTGAAGTTGTCAAGGACCTGTAACATAGAGATCCTGCCACCGGAAGTCCTCTGCTCCTACAGGCCATCATTTCTCTTGGCAAGCCGGAAGGATGATAAACCTTGCGGCGGTGCAGAGGATCTGAATCTCGACTTGGCGATGCCCGCTAGCGGCGCTGCTAACCGATTGCCCTCCTCCTAAACAGCCCGTGCAACAGGACCTGCAAAGTCGTAGTGTCAGTCATACTAGTAGCAGTGCCAAGCAGAACTGCCTGACCAGCTTTTTCCTATTTTTGTGTGCTCGCTGTATTCTTTTTGTGCCCTTCGTTTCCCCTCCGTATTCGCCGGTGCATACTGCCCTGTAGATTTTTTTCCCACGGCCTTTTTCTGTGTTTATGATACGTTTACAGATGTAAAAACCTGCAGCCATTGCAGCTGTTGACAGTGAATGCAATACCACAGATTTGTAACTGTTAACCCAGCAATGAAGTCGTCTAGGCTGTAAGCTGTGCAAATCCTTTTCGAGTCTTTACCTGTAATTATACATTATTACGCTTACATGAAACCTGTGAAGAATTTCTTTGGATTGCTCGGTGAGGTCATAGCCGTCCCAACCTTTATCATCTTCTCTCCAGAAAAGAACCTTTTATCATAAGAAGCCCTAACCAAACATGTAGCGCAAATGATGAGCAAACATAGCATGTGATTCGAACATTACTGGCTGTGCACAAGTAGTTGGGCTCTTTGTTGCAGAAATTTAAACCAGTTTGGTGCAAAAGGTGCATGCCATCCTGTAAATATTGTGGTTCGCTGACGGTTACTGTGACGACGTTTTTCCAAATTTTTTTTTATCGTAGTAGGTACAATTTTGCGGCACTCGTCTGGAAATGGTGGTAAAAATCCGGTATACGTGCATTCATTTGGACCTGGGCCATCGATTATATCCTTAGATATAGCCTCCTAAGTGAGTGTTAGCATCGAAGTCGATATGTCCGAGTGGTTAAGGAGACAGACTCGAAATCTGTTGGGCTTTGCCTGCGCAGGTTCGAATCCTGCTGTCGACGATTAATTCATTTTTCCTTTTTTTCCCTTTTGCAATGGACATTTATTGTCAACTGTCTCTTTGTTAGACTTTGAAGATTTTGTTGTAAGTTTTTTTTCGGGGACTGTAAGATTTTGTTGATGCAATCTTTGTAAAATGTTCATGCCTAATGAATTCCAATAAAAAGATGTCCATGTACTGAATTTTTCCTTTTTTTCCCTTTTGCAATGGACATTTATTGTCAACTGTCTCTTTGTTAGAGACTTTGAAGATTTTGTTGTAAGTTTTTTTTCGGGGACTGTAAGATTTTGTTGATGCAATCTTTGTAAAATGTTCATGCCTAATGAATTCCAATAAAAAGATGTCCATGTACTGAATTTTTCCTTTTTTTCCCTTTTGCAATGGACATTTATTGTCAACTGTCTCTTTGTTAGAGACTTTGAAGATTTTGTTGTAAGTTTTTTTTCGGGGACTGTAAGATTTTGTTGATGCAATCTTTGTAAAATGTTCATGCCTAATGAATTCCAATAAAAAGATGTCCATGTACTGAATTTTTCCTTTTTTTTCCTTTTGCAATGGACATTTATTGTCAACTATCTCTTTGTTAGAGACTTTGGAGATTTTGTTGTAAGTTTTTTTTTGGGGACTGTAAGATTTTGTTGATGCAATCTTTGTAAATATGTTCATGCCTAATGAATTCCAATAAAAAGATGTCCATGTACTGAATTTTTCCTTTTTTTTCCTTTTGCAATGGACATTTATTGTCAACTATCTCTTTGTTAGAGACTTTGGAGATTTTGTTGTAAGTTTTTTTTTGGGGACTGTAAGATTTTGTTGATGCAATCTTTGTAAATATGTTCATGCCTAATGAATTCCAATAAAAAGATGTCCATGTACTGAATTTTTCCTTTTTTTTCCTTTTGCAATGGACATTTATTGTCAACTATCTCTTTGTTAGAGACTTTGGAGATTTTGTTGTAAGTTTTTTTTTGGGGACTGTAAGATTTTGTTGATGCAATCTTTGTAAATATGTTCATGCCTAATGAATTCCAATAAAAAGATGTCCATGTACTGAATTTTTCCTTTTTTTTCCTTTTGCAATGGACATTTATTGTCAACTATCTCTTTGTTAGAGACTTTGGAGATTTTGTTGTAAGTTTTTTTTTGGGGACTGTAAGATTTTGTTGATGCAATCTTTGTAAATATGTTCATGCCTAATGAATTCCAATAAAAAGATGTCCATGTACTGAATTTTTCCTTTTTTTTCCTTTTGCAATGGACATTTATTGTCAACTATCTCTTTGTTAGAGACTTTGGAGATTTTGTTGTAAGTTTTTTTTTGGGGACTGTAAGATTTTGTTGATGCAATCTTTGTAAATATGTTCATGCCTAATGAATTCCAATAAAAAGATGTCCATGTACTGAACAGTGTGTCGACTAAAATACAGAGTCTTGTAATGAACAGTGTGTCGTCGAATCCTGCTGTTGGCGATTCAACCTTTTTTTCCTTCTTCTGTTTTGCGGATCTTGTCATATGCTACTGTAACATTTTTTTCGATACAACCTTGGTAATTATGTTCATGAAATGAACGATATGTTGCGTCAGTTTCAGTTAATGTGCAGTGCTGAAGCTGGCGTAAGATACAGGCCATTGGCTTCCTGAGATTTGGCCACCAATGCCCCTCACTGAAAGGTGGATACTTTCAGTTGTTTCCCGAGCTTATTGGGATGGGCAGCAGCTACACCTGAAGCTCTCTTTTAGGAGAGGTTTCACTGACAGGCTTATGGTCATGGAGCTATGGTTTCAGATAGTGGACATTGCCTCTTCTTTATTCTTAACCGAGGAAGAAGATAGCTTAGTTCGGATGCTGGATAACTCTGGGACCTGTACTTGACAATCTCTATACGCTATCATCATCTTTAGCAGGATTTCTCCTGTTATTTCTTCTTCATTCCTGCTGTTTGGCAATTACAAGTTCCCCCTAGGATACATAAATGTTTTTCTTGGTTATTACTTTCCCATAACAAACTGCTGGCACGTGATAACCTTTTAAAACGACTACACATACCTGAACACAGCTGCCTGTTAAGTTCTGAAACTAAAAACAGATTCCTGCCGCCCACAAGCAGGCTGAGCTACCTGGGACCAGTGTCACAACGCTCACCTGCTGCTGAAGAAAAGGAGGACTACCAACGATCTGGTACCTGCTGAAGATCCAACTGCTGTGACCCGGCAGCTGCTGAAGATTGCCTACTCAACTTCTCTCACGCATGATGATCAATGTTGGCCTGCGCCCCAATGCTTCTGCTGTTCTCAGATTACTTACACCTTTTGCTGCTCAGGCAGTGTTGCTGTAATGCGGAACCTTATAACTTTTGTTCTGTGTTTCATTTTTAAAGAAAAGTATCGGGTTTTATAAATATATTTTGAATCTGTTGGCTTCTGGCGAAATGCATGGAGTAGCACAAATTTAACAGCTTTGTGTGAGATTTGCACCAGACTTGTTTTTTTGCGAATCGATTTGCACCAGACTTTGACCTGAAGTTATTCCCCAAATAGAAGTGCACACATTTTTTTATACATGTTTAGCATTTTTCAAATATATGTTTAATATCTTTCAAATACATGATCAACACCTTTTTAACTACATGTTTTTGAGCATTTTCTGAAGGGACAATTGCATTTTTACCCCTAGTTGGTTCCTACCCACGGGTTTTACCCTTACTTTTCGAGGTTGCTCAGTTTTGCCCTTACTTTTTCAGTCGAGGTCCCTCGAATGCCCTTTGACCGTTTGACCAAAACTTTGAAAATTCATAACTAATTCATATGAACTCAGAAAAATGCAAATAAGATATCAAAATGTTTAGATAAACATTACCTTTATGTGCATATCATTTGCATTCAGGACAAAAGCACCCTTTAAACTACCTCAGGTAATTAATATTATTAACATTATTAAAAATAAAAAGGTATAAACAATATTTTTTTCATGAATAAAAATTACATGCAAATGTAGGTGATTTTTTCTAAACATCCAAATATCTTATTTGCATTTTTCTGAGTTCGTATCATCTTGTTATGAATGTTGTAACGACTTTGACCATTATTTAGAAACTTCATAACAAATTGATACGAACTCAGAAAAATGCAAATAAGATATCAGGATGTTTAGGAAACATCACCTACATTTGCTTGTAATTTTTATTCATGAAAAAATATTGTTTATACCTTTTTATTTTTAATAATGTTAATAACATTAATTACCTTAGGTAGTTTAAAGGGTGCTTTTGTCCTGAATGCAAATGATATGCACATAAAGCTAATGTTTATCTGAACATTTTGATATCTTATTTGCATTTTTCTGAGTTCATATGAATTAGTTATGAATTTTCAAAGTTTTGTTCAAACAGTCAAAGGGCATTCGAGGGACCTCGACGGAAAAAGTAAGGGCAAAACTGAGCAAGCTCGAAAAGTAAGGGCAAAACCCGTGGGTAGGAACCAACTAGGGGTAAAAATGCAATTGTCCCTTTTCTGAATACGTGTTAAATATTTTTCAAATACACATTGAAGTATATTTTTAATCTATGAAAACATTTCTTAATATTGTATAGACATTTTTTAAAATGTCAAAAACATATTTTGGTAAAGCATGTTAAAATATAACATAATTATGTTTTAATTACAGGAACTTATTTTTGCATTTTAAAATGTCATGTATATTTTTCTGAAACGCGTGAACGTTTTTAAAATGTCATGAACATTTTTTGCATACATTTTTGACATTACACTAACAACATTTTTTACACTGTGTTAACATTTTTCAAATTTGCGGTGAATATTTTTCAAATACTTAAGTACATTAAGCTTTTTGGAATATATGTAATTATAAATTTTTTTGTAAATGAAAAAAATGAATAATAACTGGTGTACGTGTACCTGCGTGATTATGGGCTGGCCCATTCAGGGAGTCCATGTAAAACCTCAACTAAACCTTCCCGACACCCTCTAGGATTGATTCTTCCCTAGGGCGGACATTGTCATCAATGTTGTTGTTTGAACACCCATGGGCAAGCACTCGAACAACCATGACACACTTTATCAGCGGGCTTGCACTTATCTCTCCCGATGCACTCCTCCTCAGTTTAAACCATTGATGATGCTCCTCAACAACTTTTGCAATGGTGAGAAAGAGAATTCGGTACATCCGAAATAGTATGCGAAAATACTTCTCAGACTAGGTTAATGGGTGCAAAGTAATCCTTTATAAGCTTGTCATGACCTTCTGCTCTATACTGATTGATGTACAAGTGGGCGAACTATGATCCTAGTCTTGGTCACTAGAAGTCCTTGTGAACGATTACGTCAATGGCCATTTCAAAATCATAATCGTCTTCTCCTCCTTCTCTGACAAAGAGTCATCGAAGAACATCTCCCTTAACCTCTTCATCTAAACTATGGAATATTCAACATTGAAATTTGATTGGAAAAACAGTAAAACACAATGAAAAGGCCAAAAAAATGCACCTAGGCAATTCACCGAACACTTTACGAGCGGAGAAGGTGACAGACACAACCGGCGGCTTTGAGGTGACGGCGAGGTTGCGGGTGGATGATGGGTGCTGGGGGATGGCCTGCGGGCTCAGAGGAAGAGGAGTCGCCTCCAAGCCATGCTCGCCCGTCGCCGATCAAGCTCGTCTCAACCGAACTCTGATTTTTAGAATTTCCCAGCGTGGCTGCAATTTCGGCGCCGCCTAGCTCATCCACATGTGTTGTACACCATCTCGGTGGTCTGCCGGTTCTGATTTGGATGAAACAAAGCTTGGCAGTGTCATTTTCGTCCTCGAGAGCACGACGGCAAAGATATGGTCCGATTCTGGTAGCGGTGTCGTAGCGGAGCTAATCTAACTTGGCCCGGGAGGTCCGCGAGCGTGCTCGGTGGACGCTAGGGGGAAGAAATCAGCGTAGACAACAACGAGGTGGAGGGTGTCGAGCGATATGGAGGTGCCACACAAGAGGGTTTTTTCCTGAGAAGTTGTTTCAACCGCTCAAATTTGAAGTACCGACGACAAACCACCTAATTTTTTTTGAGGAGTTAAACCGGCCGAGGGTTCGGCTAGGTGCGGCTTAACTCATCAAAAGGGCATATTTTGAGGAGTTAGCACTTTTGAGGGTTCGTCTGGAGATGCTCTAACACCGCATCACAAACTTATTCTCTACACGACAACTTACTGGCATCACATCTTTAGACCCAGGGATTTAACCAAAAGTAACCTAGAACCAGCCGACAGAAAACAACCATTTTACCATAACTATTCAATCAAATCCCGCAATTTCCGCTCTAATATGTCATTGCCTCATGGTAAGCGGATGACATAGATCAAGGTACACATAGCCATTGACAGTAATAGGACGAGGAACAATGTCTAGGAGCATGGAAACATCAAGTTGAGTAGATGGGTGCGATTAATTAAAAAAAATCTAGCCGAGCGTAATGTAAACTTGTGGCACAGTGTAGATTGAAGGGTGAAATACATCTTATGAATGCATATTTCGAGCTTTTCTTTGCCTTGCTCATGGCAAAAATAGAGCTTTATTCCGCAAAAAAGAGAGAGGCAAAAATAGAGCTTTTCATTGAAGAGGGAGGGCAAGGAAAAGTGCAGGCCCGGTTTTGCTTTGGGCCGGGAACGAGAAGACCTTGCCACTGCACTAATGCAATGATAGGGTACAATTTCTCTAATATTTACTTACTTTTTAAACTGTTTTCAGAGCAGTCGATATGTCCGAGTGGTTAAGGAGACAGACTCGAAATCTGTTGGGCTTTGCCTGCGCAGGTTCGAATCCTGCTGTCGACGGTTTTTTCCTTTGTTGAACATTTGTTGTCAACTGCCCCATTCGTTAGAGATTTGAGGAAATATTTTTACATGCTGCGATAATATTTTGTTGACGCAATCTTTGCATAATTGAAACTATGTTCATGAAATGAACAGTGTGTTGCCTCAGTTAATTTGCTCTGAAAACTGGTGTGAAATACAGGGCATCAGCTTCCTGAACTTTGACTACCACCATTGCCCCTCAACTATTTACTAAGTTGCGGTATCCCAAGTTTCTTGGCTTCTGAAATTGCCCGAAATGATTGACTTCTGGCGAAAGGCGGTATGCACGGAGTATCACAGTAACAGTTTTGTGTGACTTGTAGCAGACTTTGAACTGAAAGTTGTCCCCCAAACAGAAGCTCAGTACATGCATGTGTGGCTGTGTTGGTGCTAGTGTTTGATACAGTCGATCGTTACTTTCTTCTTTCACACGGTTCTTTTGGAGGTATGGACAGGCAAATTTGAGGCATACATAACACAACATCGCAAACTTAGAGCCCGTTGGGCAGTCATCCGGCTCCATAGAATACGGAAGCGCACGGAGCACTAGTTTGCCAACTCTGAAAAATTAAGCTGCGGAGCGGAGAGCTGCGGAGCAGGGCCTTATTCTCTACATGACGATTCACCGACCTGGCATTTTTAGCCCACCAAAAATAACACGTCGGGTAACCTGGAACGATACGATCATATCCCGTAATTGCCACTATAATATGCCATTGCCCAATGGTACATTAGCCAGACACGCCACCGCCTCGAAAACCCTAATTCGGTAGGTTCTTGTGAAGGTCTGGTCAGCTTGTGCTATTCAGTGTTTCTGTTATGCACCGCTGCACAATCATTCTTCTGCCTTGTCAAAGAAAAGGGCCGGGATTTTTCTACACGACATAAAAACAGATGAAGCTTGCCCGGCCCTTTGCTTCAGAGGCCCAGCCATCACCAGTTCGTGTTCCTCTACCATCCTTTCTGTTTATATAATCTGATGCCCCCTGAAACTCCTTTTCCTGAAAATGGCCGCATGCCGCATGCCTTCGCGGCTTGAGAGCATTGAGATGCCAGACAGTGAGCTTCTGATATCCGGTGGGTCACTGGAATTGTTGGCTCCAGAACCATCCGTGGCAATGGACTCTCAAGTAGCCAGTCGTGACACTATGCAGCATCCGAAAAAAGAAGAGAGTATATCTGAGCTTATTTCTTCAACTATCACACTTCAGTTCTGATCACAGCCATAACAAAACCGCGGTAAGAGCAGCAGCCAAGATGGGCATCAACTCAGGGTTGCTGAAGAAACACAAAGGCCAGGTCACGCACCTGTTTCTTAACTTATCAGAATTGCCCAACAATCTCCAGAAATTAAGAAAAAACATGGCCACATAAAACAATGGTTTGCCTTGCATTGTGAGGCTCTTACCCCGCCGAAGAACTGCTTGATTCCCTCCAGGGAACAAAGAAAAGTAGCCAAGAAGCAGTATAGATTCTAGAAAACAGTAAACTGACCTGAAAATAAGGAGCACAGGCACTTGCAAATAGAATTATCCGAAATGTATGCCTACAATTTGTCTCCTTGCGACCCCGTGGCTACGCTGTTAATACCGGTTCTTTCGCTGGGTAACCAGAAGAGAAAAAAAAGGAGCCATTGTAATGTTTCTTTTCAAATCAATAAAAAAGTCGTGCTGGCCATCGAATAAACTATCAGTGTGCAGTGCGAAAATTTTGCTTCATGCACATATCGGTTTTTGCAGAGTGGGTTGCCATAATGCAAACTGTTCTGGTTAGGAATGACTTTAAAAGAGTACACAATATCGGTATCCGTTTCATTTTGTTACCCATTAATTAGGAATAGCGATCTCAGCTTTATTATTCTTATGTCTCCAGTGGCAAAGAGCCCACAGCCTAATCTGTACAAGATTCCAATGGATAATGAACTCCAGAAGTTACTTGCTACCATCAGCCAAGGAAGAATGATTTACACACAGGAAAGCCTTGAAACCTGAAAGTAACTGCTACAACACTTCAGAGAAACGATCTACTTCAACCAAAAATCACTACTTCAAAAGCACCAAGATAGGGCCCTCCAGGGATGATGAAGGAGAAAGAAGCATACGTATATCACGCTAGCTACTGAGAATACACAGAAAACATGGTTGCAACTGCAAAAGCCTACACAATACCTTATCATTTGGTACTCTCCATTTATTCATGCCATGAGTCAGAAGAAAACCGATCAAATGAAAGAATTCCATCTCCAGATCTGATCAGCCTGAAAAGGGTTCAGAACCAGTAAGAATACAAATTAACATAGGTTGAAAAACAGATTGTTAAGATCTTCGGTACTCCCATATTAGAATGTTGTCGGTACATTTTTATGGATGATTAATTGTCTACTCACACTAAATAGTTAAAGATCCTTCTTTGTGCCTTCCAAGACTACATTTTGCAGTTAGGAAATTCATCTACTCAGAGTCAAACAATGCATGCAAAACAACAAACAACAAGCCAATGACAATCATACCCAGCCTTGAACACATCTTCTTATGTGTCCTGCCCGCTTCTCCTATGGATATAAATAGTCAAAGATCCTTCTTTGTGTTTTCCTAGGCTACATTTTGCAGTTCGGAAATTCATCTACTCAAGAGTCAAACGATGCATGCAAAAAAACAACAACAACAATAGGCAATAATAATAATAATACCCCTGCTCACTTCTCCTATGAATATGAATATATGATTGCCCCCCTACAAGAGTTGTGTTCCAGCAATGTTGTTACTTCCAGTTTGGCATGTTCGAATGTTTTTTGGAGAAAGGCATCTTGAACATTACGCGGTTCCACTGTCCAACTAGCACTGGGGCAACAGTGTGACTTTGGAAGAAGGTCTAGCTTTTGCACCGACGAGCAGACACAAGGATTAGCATTGGAATGAGAATCAAGGAGAGTTGTTTTGCTTGGGATGCTGACACAGCAGCCGAGCTCATCTGGTGCAGGAGCAGTTCCAAATTTTTAACTTGAGATACAACACTGCGAATCTAGTTACCATAGCTGGAAACGTCAGATCAACTAGATCCTAATTCTATCTACAGATATGAACAGCTGGAAGCTCCACACAGAGAGATGCGGCTTGATCGGCCGGCCTTCCTGGGTTTCTGAGCCGCCCATGAAAGCTCACAGCTAGATAGATCTTCCATCAATTCGATGTGTACTGCTATGGATCTGACACTGCTGGCTAACTATCTCTGAGGTCAA
The DNA here is from genome assembly GCF_056163025.1 of Triticum urartu. Classification (NCBI taxonomy): domain Eukaryota; kingdom Viridiplantae; phylum Streptophyta; class Magnoliopsida; order Poales; family Poaceae; genus Triticum; species Triticum urartu. The sequence goes on from NC_141873.1 coordinate 552,519,905, forward strand.
CTTGATCGTGTGCAGCAGTGCTGTGCTGTGCTGTTAATTAACTCAGCTAGGACACACCTGGCATTTTTGACAGCTCCATTTGGAATCTGCCGACGCCACCCAAGGTCTGCTTCTCCTGGTCAACAGGTCACCACTCGTGTGGCATTAACTGTCAGTTACATGAATGGCCCTGTGATCTAGGCAAAGATGCTGTGCACGGAGAACCATGGATCCTGCAAAATGTCAATGAAATCAGCAGGAGAAACACAGTGATTACTTCTCCCTCTTTCATCTGTCAGAACACAGCTGGTGAGGAGCTGACCTGAGAATTAACAAATGTCAGAACACAGTGGACGGCGCGTGACAGTGTCAGAAGCTTCTGCGGATCTAGCAAAACGTAGCCATTACCAAGGTCACCACCACTATAAATGGCTAGCGTTGCTTCCCATTCTGCACAAACCCGCAAGCCAACAAAAACAGCTCTCTCTGGTCGGTATTTAGGTTCAGCGTTCTCATCCTACGATGAGATCACTGCTAGTTGTAGTTCTTCCCCTCCTGATTCTTGTGATTGCTGCCCATGTATCCCAAGCTGATGACAAGGGCTCTGCTGGTGGAAATGGGAAGGGCTCCCATGGGAGTGGTGATCATAAATCCAATGGTGTAGGGCCAGTGAAAAATCCACATTGCCCCAAGCCAGGACGTGGTCCGAATCCCCATGACAAGGATGGCCCGACCAACAAAGGTCGAGGACCACCAAACAAGGACTGCGACGATGCAGAGACAACACCGTCATCGCCTGATGGAGCTGGGCCTTCACCAGACCAAGGTAATGGTACGCCATCACCACCGTCGTCCCCATCTTATTCTCCACCCATGGCTCCAACCGACCAAACTAATACTCAGCCACCTCCATCTCCATTAGATTCTAGTCCTACTACACCACCGCCCTATCAACCTAGCACTCAATCTCCTCCACCGCCATCACCATCTAGCCCCTCACCACAAGCTCCAGCCACCTCACAAACACCTCTATCTACTCCCCCTGTTACACCTCCAACATACGAACCTAACAATCAACCGCCACCACCTTCACTGAATCCTCCATCCATTCCCCCATCACCTCCATCGAGCCCACCCACAGCACCTCCAGTGGAACCAACTAACGAGCAGCCTCCTCCATCATCACCATTATCAAGCCCTCCACCACAAGCTCCTGCTACACCTCCACCCTACCAACCTAGCGATCAATCCCCTCCACCGCCATCATCATCTAGCCCCCCACCACTATCTCCGGCAACCCCACAAACACCTCAATCAAGTCCCCCTGTTTCACCTCCAACCTATGTACCTAGCGATCAACCACCACCACCACCACCATTGAATCCTCCATCCATTCCCCCACCGCCTCCATCTAGTCCCCTTGTTTCACCTCCAACCTATGAACCTAACGATCAACCACCACCGTCACCATTGAATCCTCCATATATTCCCCCATTGCCTCCATCTAGCCCACCCCCAACACCTTCAATGGCCCCGATTAATGAGCAGCCTCCACCATCACCGTCATTTAGCTCCCCACCAATAGCTCCCACTACACCTCCACCCTACCAACCTAGCAATCAATCCTCTCCACCACCACCATCATCTAGCCCCCCACAACTAGCTCCAGCCACCCCACAAACACCTCCATCTAGTCCCCCTGTTACACCTCCAACCTACGAACCTAACGACCAACCGCCACCGCCTCAATTGAATCCTCCATCCAGCCCACCTGTAGCACCTCCAATGGGTCCAACTGATGAGCAGCCTCCTCCACCATCGCCATCATCTAGCCCCACACCAATAGCTCCTACCACACCTCCACCCTACCAACCTAGTGATCAATCTCCTCCACCGCCGTCATCATCTAGCCCACCTCCACCAACACCAACCACCCCACAAATACCTCCATCTAGTCCTCCTATTACACCTCCAACATACGAACCTAATGACCAATCGCCACCACCTTCATTGAATCCTCCATCCATTCCTCCACCACCTCCTTGTAGCCCACCCGCAACACCTCCAATGGAACCGACTAATGAGCAGCCTCCTCCACCATCGTCGTCATTGAGCCCTCCACCAGTAGCTCCTGCTACGCCTCCACCCTACCAACCTAGCGATCAATCCTCTCCACCACCACCATCATCTAGCCCTCCTGTTACACCTCCAACATACGAACCTAACGATCAACCTCCACCGCCACCTTTAAATCCTCCATCCATTCACCCACCGCCTCCATCTAGCCCACCTGAAACATCTCCAATGGCCCCAATTAGTGAGCAGCCTCCTCCAGCATCACCCACATTTAGCTCCCCACCACCAATAGCTCCTACAACACCTCCCCCTTACCAACCTATTGATCAGTCCCCCCCACCACAATCATCATCTAGCCCCCCACCACTAGCTCCACCCACCCCACAAACACCTCCATCTAGTCCCCTTGTTACACCTCCAACACAGGAACCTAACAATCAACCGCCACCGCCTCCATTTAATTTTCCGTCCATTTCCCCACCACCTCCATCTAGCCCACTTGCAACAACTCCAATGGCCCCAACTAATGAGCAGCCTCCTCCACCATCATCGTCATTTAGTCCCCCATCAATAGCTCCTACTACACCTCCACCATACCAACCTAGTGATCAATCCCCTCCACCGCCGTCATCATCTAGTCCTCCACCACTAGCTCCAGCCACCCCACAAACCCCTCCATCTAGTCCCCCTGCTACATCTCCAACCTACGAGCCTACCGATCAACCACCACCGCTACATTGCCATAAGCCCGGACGTGGTCCAAATCCCCATGGCGGTGATGGTCATAGTAATAACGGTCGAGGACCACCAGAAAAGGATTGCAGTGAAGCAGAGACATCACCGCCATCGCCCGAGCCATCCCCAAACCAAGGTAATGGTTCGCCATCACCACCGCCACCCCAGTCTTATTATCCACCCATGGCTCCACCTCCATTAGATTCTAGTCCTCCTACACCACCACCACCATACCAACCTAGTGATCAATCCCCTCCACCCCCGTCATCCTCTAGCCCCCCACCACTAGCTCCAGCCACCCCACAAACACCTCCATCCAGTCCCCCTGTTACACCTCCAACATACGAACCTAACTATCAACCGCCACCGCCTCCATTGAATCCTCCATCCATTAGCCCACCACCTCCGTCTAGCCCACCTACAACACCTCCAATGGCCCCGACTAATGAGCAACCTCCTCCACCATCATCGTCATCTAGCCCCCCACCAGTAGCTCCTACTACACCCCCACCCTACCAACATAGTGATCAATCCCCTCCACCACCGCCATCATCTAGCCCCCCACCACTAGCTCCAGCCACCCCACAAACACCTCCATATAGTTCCCCTGTTACACCTCCAAGTTACGAACCTAACTATCAACCGCCACCGCCTCCATTGAATCCTCCATCCGTTCCAACACCACCTCCATCCAGCCTTCCTGCAACACCTCCAATGTCCCCGACTAATGAGCAACCTCCTCCACCATCGCCATCATCACCATTAAGTCCACCTGCCACACCTCCAACGTACCAAGCTAACCAACCACCGCCGCCGGCACCGACACCACCACCACCTAGTCCTTCAGCAACAACGTCACCACCTGGTCCCCCTACTGGTACTAATGGATGGGTGCAAGTTCATAACTTCCGTGACACTTTGTACTGGCAAATCGCACGCTTTGCGGTATTAATGCACAAGTTGGTATACAAGAAGGAGATGACCCTTGTCGATGTGTTGTATGTGAGCATGCAGCCTTCGGGAATTGGCAACAACTACTTTCTTGAGATAAAAGCTGCAGATGAGAATAATAAGGTCGGCAGGTATCAAGTGCTTGTATGGGGTGTGCCTGGGTCAACAGCTCAGCCATGGAAAGTACTGTCGTTTAAATTTATAGGATACTAAGCACATGGTGAAAATAAGAATCTAGCTAGTAGCCATGTTTGGTATTTCTAGGGAAAAGATATATAGAATTTTTGTGGTCAATGTGCGCCTGCATGTCTGTAGATTAGTTAATCTTTGTAGCACTTAGGGGCTTGATATACCAATATATGATTCTGATTTCAACGACAAATTTTTTCGTGTTCTTATTCAAAATTGCCTCAAATTTATATAATATGGTTGGAGATATGATCATATACCTAGAAGCGTAAGCACGCTTCGCTGCGCCATTTGTTTGATGGTTACCCTGTACCTGTTAAAGTTTTTTGCTTATTTGTAGTTCACTATTTGTTAGCTCTAATATTGCTACAAGTAGTACTAGTTGTTAACATTAATCGTGCCTGCATGCTGGCAAGAAATATCCTAGGCAGTACAGCTGCATGGATGCAGCTATGAAGAGCAAAGAAGAAGGTGAAAAATGCATGTAGTATGACGGTATAGCGGGTCAAAAGAATTTGACTAGTAGTCTTTGCTGATAAGTAAGTGACTAGTTGCACAAAGAATGAGCTGCATGTAAGCTAGATGCCAAAGTCAATTTGGCTAGCCAATAAGTAAGAGAACATGAATTCAATATCAGAAAGAAAACACACATAATTACTGACAGGTTGACTCAAGCAGGACCAAGTATATGCACAAAATTAAGAGTGTCAAGAGGTTGCATTTCCATGACTTGTTTTAGTAATGTAAGTGCAAGTGCCTAACTCGGTAGCGTTGAAACTTGTACTCGGTTACATCAGCCTAGTCATCCTAGACATAAGTTTAGAACCAAAAAGGAGAGTTGAATAAGTAATCAGCAGCAGCACATGGAAAATGATGGCTATCATGCTTCATAGTTAAGAAGCAACCGTTTTCAGTGTAAATAAAAAATATTCGGCAAGAAAATGAGACGTAAAAAGGAGTATTGAAACTTCAAAATTGAAATCATAGTGATACGCCTTCTCATCAGCCAAAAAAAAACTATGGCAAATAACTTAGTCAGGTTCAACTACAGGGGAAAACCTAACCAACAGGATAGCCAACAGAGGGCACCCCAACACCTGCCACACAATCGAAAAGAAAAGCACCCACCATATTTAGCCAAAAGAATACATACATGCTGCGCCCAAACATTTAATCTTGGAACAATAATCTTATGAAATACACATGCAAGCAGTTTTTGTGTTCATAAACTTGACAGAACCTGAACAAACAAAATGATCTAGGGGGACACAACACAATATGATATCATCATTTTTGTGTTGGCGTGATCGTATTAGAAGAAAATAATTCCACTCTTCAGCCGTCTTTCAGCCTTCTAGTCAAATTATATTATATGGCAAAGATTTAAAGCGAGTCTAAGGTACTAACAGCCTTTTGGCCTGATGCTGATCTTCGGTGTAGGCACACGTATTGTATTTGCAACTGTAAGTAAACATGGGGAAGGGCAGGTGTTACCAAGAACACTTTCAGCAGCAGCTCTGAAATCACCAGAATTAAATTATGCCTCTTCCACAGGGTTAAAAATAAGAGGAAAAGCTGACCATGAGCAAGGCCTCACTACGAGGATCTTACTTTCAGATGGTAGGTAAGCAGATGCAAATGCATAATATTCCCTCCTCATGGTAAACATACAACCTTTCAGGCAGGGGAAAAAGCTTGTTCATTCACAACCTCTCAACTGGCATCACCACAGCTTACCCTGTACAGAACAAGAGTATTTTTTTAGATGATAGAATAAGAGCATTGGCAACCAGATATGTTTATACTAGCTATAACAGGGATCAGTATATATAGTTGTAGAGAACACTTTCTATTTGGCCTTGTAGCAATATCTAGGGCTAGGCACGAGTATTAAATACGTACTTCACTTGGTCACGACGACTCCAAGAAGATCAAGAGAGGTGAACAAGACGTGAGCCGACTTGTGATCAGACTATCTGACATCATATAGCAAAATCAAACACTGGATCTATTATGGTCTCAAGAAAATACATGTCTTGCTTGCAGAAGATGTAATGCACTACCAGTTTTACCACCGAAAGATGCATGGTTTCAGCCATGAAGAGTTGCCTCAGATTCTTGCTTAGTGAGATCAGATGAAGGTTTTAGCTAGTGATATTCTAGATGATCCCTTGTCAATAATAGGTGGGTGCTGCAACCACAATCAGTAAAATAGTAAGCCTTAACAACTAACAATGCTGAACAGTCAACACAATCAATGGGTAACAAGCTGCAAGACTTATCAACAAAAAGCTATATCCCAAGAAAGGAAGAAAATGAATTAAATGACTGTATTGTTGCATCGTGCAGAGAACATATTTAAACAGGCATGGTAAGAATGGCTAAGTAAATATAGGAGCAACAGCGTACAATGGCTAAAACGGATGTCCAGAATAAAATGGTCTACATCTTCATACTTATTCACTTCAACCCACAAAAAGAGATACATAAAAAAAGGCCCTGCACATATAGAAGTGTATATTCGCTTAGACCTGAAATTAACTATTCGTTAAAATCCTTACTGAACAAGTATTCTGTACAAGTAAACTGAGATGTCACTTCAGCGTCTTACTCTTCCCCAACAAACAACTTAACGACCAGCAGCTTGTAACAAAACCTTAATTGTATATACAGATATGGTAGCAAGTTTTCACCATCCTGCTTGGGTACTTCCAATGGATGACCATTTCGAATGTACAATGGGACCAATTTATAAGTTGCTGAAGTTCAACTCACATTCTTCCCAACGCAAAAATGAAATACATATAACTAAAAAAGTGGCATGGTGATTGCAAAATAGTCGACAAAGAATACAATCAGGATAAAATGAGCGTACCATGTACACTATTTGTTATTATCCTAAAAAAACTACTGTGTGTTATTTGCCGGGGCCTTGACATGCCCATTTTTCACGCTAATCAAACTCAGCCGCTTGACGATTGCAAAAAGAAAAAAGAAAAGTAGCGAGTCGATGTAAAAGCATGGGCAAATTGGCGTGAAAGTAAAATTGCACCTTTTGTATGTGGTTTCTCTCGCTGAACCACAATACCATCAATTAGCATGACCAAGCGGATTAGAAGGTGTAGCCTGGCAGTGCATGGAGAGGACTTGCCATGGCGGTGCCAGCAGCGGCATGGCGACCTAGGCAGCCGAGAAGAGTTCCGGCAAGAAGGTGCGCCGCCAAGGAGGGGTTCTTCTTGGGATGGATTCCACCTGGGGCCCGCCGGGAGAGTGCAGGGAGAAGGTTGTTTCGGGGGGGCGCTCCTGGACCGGAGTGACATGCCGCAGCGATTCGTCGAACAGGTGGTGCGCGTCCTGCGGGGGTGAGCGTCCCGGAGCGCGCGTGAGTGCTCCGTGGCGGCGGCGGAAGTGGCGTGGCGCTTCCAGCTGCGTGAGGGCGGTGAGATGGAGGATGAGCGGGAGGAGGCGGAGGAGCGGCGAGGGCGGGGGCGGAGGCGGTGGCGGACATCGGCGTGGTGGAGGAGAGGCGACACACTCGGCGAGTGCGAAGTCACTCCTACATTTGAGTCTGCCTCTGTCCGGTATAGTAGTCTGCCTCGTTCATTTTGTCAAACTTTGACCGTAAATTTCAAAAGTCATTTTTTAAAACTTTTATCAAATTTATTATGAGAAAATACCGACATCTGCAATATCATAAAAATATAAAAGGATATTTCATGATGAATATAATGATACTGATATTAATGTTCATATATTTCTCTATAAATTTGGTTAGTTTAAAGAAGTTTTACTTTTGAAAAAACCAATACACCTTATGCCTTATACTACTTTGGAAGGAAGGGAGTATTTAATTGTACTAGTCAAATTTATACTCAAAATTTAATCCAAAATACAAGGGGGCTTATAAACCTGGATGGAAGGAGTACTTGCATGAACGTATCGTTTCTTTCTTCCAGAGGAAGAAAGTGATCTCACCGCCGCCGCTAGAAGCGCTTTCTTCCGTTGTCGTCCTCCGGTGGTTCCTCTTCGCCGACGATCTTGGTCATCAGTGGTGAGGGGTGTGGGGGTTGCCAGATTCACTATTACTAGCTTAGGTTTTGGACTGTTCATCGTCTTGGTTTCGGCGACGACGATGACAGCGTGGAATAAAGATTTTTCATATCCTACCCCGACAAGATGGTCGGTCCTATAGTTGGGGATGGATTTGAAATCCAATCTGTTCAAGCAAGGATGGTGCGGCAGCGGCGACATCCTTGTGGTGGACCTGTGTCCTCGGCCTCCGCCGTTGCGGCGGCGTCTGCTTCAGCATGAGCACGGAGCTTGGGAGGTAGTCCAAAAACGGATGCAGATTATGGTCTGCATCGGCGGCATCTAGAAAATGGTGGATCATGTGCTGAGTCTGTGGTGCGTGGATGGCAGGTATGTTCCTCCTTCGATATCTTAGTCATGTGAGGGGTGCCAGATCTGAAGTTCGATGGCGTATACGGGGCGTTGCCTTGGTCCGATTCATTCAACGGTAATGGTTTCATCTTTGGCGAGCCCCAGCAAAGTTGCATATCAGCGATAGAGCCACGTCGAGCTCGGGTGTGGAGGTGATCTGTCATGTTTTCCTTTGGTGGCTATGTATTGTGGTAGTTTCAGAGGTGATGATGGGTGTTGGTATCAAGCTCAGAGGATTCTTATAATTTTACTTCTTAACTGATATTCCTTTGTGTAAAGGCTAGCGTTTTATTGTCTTTTCAGATTTATCAGGTCGCTATGTACATGGCTTGTACTATGATGTTTATAATATAAATGAGACACATATTATCATGAAAAAAAGAGTACTTGTATGTCTGACTTATGTCGATTATATCCCCTCTAATGAAAAATAAATAAACTACTCCAACTAGTGGTAACTGCTAGAGTCTTCGTGTATCTACATTTATTTAAAGTGAATTTTATGTTCAAGTATATATTTCAAAATTACATGATTTGTGGTACTTTTGTTGAAAGGCACTAAAACAGATTGTTGTTCCCTATTCTCAATTAGTTGAAGTTCTGAAAAGAAGCTAGAATTTCTTTGACAAACTTTTGAAGTGTTTCTTGGCCTATCACATTTTGGGCATGCCTTTCGCGTTCGGTGGCTATGGCTTTACCGTACCGACAATTTGTGACCATGGCATAGTCTGCAACTCCAGCATAATATCAAGGTCCGAGAGCTCTTCTATTCGGCGACTATCAGCTCTGTGGGTGTCGGTGCATCGACATTATTCTGGGAGCATGCTTGGATCGATGGCAAAGGCATTCGTGAGTTTGTGCCGATGACCTTATTCCTCAACCTCCTCGAACCACACAGTCTCGCACTATGCGTGAAGGCATGTCCAATCATGCATGGGTCCGAGACATTCAAGGTGCCATCAGTGCTCTCTGAGCATTCATGGTGCAATATATTGGACCGTGTTTGGTCTGTATTATTCCTCGCATTTGTGGCCTGATTCAACCTCGCTGAGCTACTACATGCTCAGTGTCATGTTTTGCACTTAGCTTGGTTTCTCGTAAAACCCGAACCTGCATTAGAGGCAAACCACTAGCACCGTGTTTAGTTGCAAGCATCTAATACCAGATGCAACATGATGGTGGTCGGCTATGTTAAGACATGCGGTATGGTAACCTCTTGTTCGATTGGTGAGGCTATTGATTTCTACTACACAACCTTCTTCTTGTAGACGTTGTTGGGCCTCCAAGTGCAGAGATTTGTAGGACAGTAGCAATTTTCCCTCAAGTGGATGACCTAAGGTTTATCAATCCGTAGGAGGCGTAGGATGAAGATGGTCTCTCTCGAGCAACCCTGCAAACAAACAACAAAGAGTCTCTTGTGTCCCCAACACACCCAATATAATGGTAAATTGTATAGGTGCACTAGTTCGGCGAAGAGATGGTGATACAAGTGGTATATGGATGGTACATCATAGTTTTTGTAATCTGAAAATATAAAAACAGCAAGGTAACTAATGATAAAAGTGAGCGTAAATGGTATTGCAATGTGTGGAAACAAGGCCTAGGGTTCATATTTTCACTAGTGTAAGTCCCCTCAACAATACTAACATAATTGGATCACATAACTATCCCTCAACATGCAACAAAGAGTCACTCCAAAGTCACTAATAGCGGAGAACGAACGAAGAGATTATGGTAGGGTACGAAACCACCTCAAAGTTATTATTTCCAATCAATCCATTGGGCTATTCCTATAAGTGTCACAAATAGCCCTAGAGTTCGTACTAGAATAACACCTTAAGATACAAATCAACCAAAGCCCTAATGTCACCTAGATACTCCAATGTCACCTCAAGTATCCGTGGGCATGATTATACGATATGCATCACACAATATCAGATTCATCTATTCAACCAACACAAAGGACCTCAAAGAGTGCCTCAAAGTTCTACCGGAGAATCACGACGAAAACGTGTGCCAACCCCTATGCATAGGTTCCCATTGTCACGAAACCCGCAAGTTGGTCACCAAAACATACATCAAGTGGCACGTGATATCCCATTGTCACCACAGATATTCACGGCAAGACATATATCAAGTGTTCTCAAGTCTTTAAAGACTCAATCCGATAAGATTACTTCAAAGGGGAAACTCAATTCATTACAAGAGATAAGAGGGGGGGGGAAACATAAGATCCAACTATAATAGCAAAGCTCGCGATACATCAAGATCGTATCATCTCAAGAACACGAGAGAGAGAGATCAAACACATAGCTACGGGTACATACCCCCAGCCCCGAGGGAGAACTACTCCCTCCTCGTCATGGAGAGCGCCGGGATGATGAAGATGGCCACCAGTGAGGGTTCCCCCCTCCGGCAGGGTGCCGGAACAGGGTCCCGATTGACTTTTGGTGGCTACGGAGGCTTCTGGCGGCGGAACTCCCGATCTAGTGTCCGGTTCTGGAAGTTTTAGGTCATGTAGGTATATATGGGTGCAGGAGGTACGTCAGGGGAGCCATGAGGGCCCCACGAGACAGGGGGGCGCGCCCTAGGGGGGGCGCCCCCACCCTCGTGAGCACCTCATTTCTTCCTTGACGTGGGGTCCAAGTCCATCAGGTGTGTTCCCTTCCAAAAATAACTTCTCTAGTTGATTTCGTTCCGTTTCGACTCCGTCTGATATTCCTTTTCTTCAAAACACTGGAATAGGCATAAAACAACAAATCTGGGCTGGGCCTCCGGTTAATAGGTTAGTCCCAAAAATAATATAAAAGTGGATAATAAAGCCCAATATTGCCTAAAATAGTAGATAATATAGCATGGAGCAATCAAAAATTATAGATACGTTGGAGACGTATCAAGCATCCCCAAGCTTAATTCCTGCCCGTCCTCGAGTAGGTAAATGATAAAAAGATAATTTTTGATGTGGAATGCTAGTTGGCATAATTTCAATGTAATTCTTCTTACTTGTGATATGAATATTCAGATCCGAGAGATTCAAGACAAAAGTTCACATTGACATAAAAATAATAATACTTCAAGCATACTAACTAAGCAATTATGTCTTCTCAAAATAACATGGCCAAAGAAAGTTATCCCTACAAAATCATATAGTTTGGCTATGCTCCATCTTCACCACACAACATATTTAAATCATGCACAACCCCAATGACAAGCCAAGCAATTGTTTCATACTTTTGATGTTCTCAAACTTTTTCAATCTTCACGCAATATATGAGCGTGAGCCATGGACATAGCACTATAGGTGGAATAGAATGGTGGTTGTGGAGAAGACAAAAAGGGAGAAGATAGTCTCACATCAACTAGGCGTATCAATGGGCTATGGAGATGCCCATCAATATATATCAATGTGAGTGAGTAGGGATTGCCATGCAACGGATGCACTTAGAGCTATAAATGTATGAAAGCTCAACAAAAGAAACTAGTGGTGTGCATCCAACTTGCTTGCTCACGAAGACCTAGGGAATTTGAGGAGGCCCATCATTGGAATATACAAGCCAAGTTCTATAATGTAAAATTCCCACCAGTATATGAAAGTGATAACATGAGAGACTCTCTACTATGAAGATCATGGTGCTACTTTGAAGCACAAGTGTGGTAAAAGGATAGTAGCATTGCCCCTTTTATTTATGCTCTTTTTTTATTTGGCCTTTCCCTTTTTTTGGCCTTTCTTTTTTTATTTGGCCTTTCTCTTTTTTTTATTGGGACAATGCTCTATTGAATGATGATCATCACACTTCTATTTATTTACAACTCGATGATACAACTCGATACTAGAACAAAGATGACTCTATATGAATGCCTCCGGCGGTGTACCTGTTGGGGAACGTAGCAAAATATTAAAATTTTCTACGCATCACCAAGATCAATCTATGGAGTCATCTAGCAACTAGGGAGAGAGGAGTGCATCTACATACCCTTGTAGATCGCGCGCGGAAGCGTTCAAGAGAACGGGGTTGATGGAGTCGTACTCGTCGTGATCCAAATCACCGATGACCTAGCGCCGAACGGACGGCACCTCCGCGTTCAACACACGTACGGTTGGGAAGACGTCTCCTCCAACTTGATCCAGCAAGGGGGAAGGAGAGGTTGATGAAGATCCAGCAGCACGACGGCGTGGTGGTGGAAACGACGGTGATGTCGGCAGGGCTTCGCCAAGCTCAGGGAGAGGGAGGAGTGTCACGGGAGGGAGAGGGAGGCGCCAGGGGCTAGGGTGCGGCTGCCCTCCCTCCCCCCACTATATATAGGACCCCTAGGGGGGCGCCGGCCCTAGGAGATTGAATCTCCAAGGGGGGGCGGCGGCCAAGGGGGGTGGAGTGCCCCCCAAGCCAAGTGGGGCGCCCCCACCCCTAGGGTTTCCAACCCTAGGCGCAGGGGGAGGCCCATGGGGGGCGCACCAGCCCACTAGGGGCTGGTTCCCCTCCCACTTTAGACCATGGGGACCTCTGTGATAGGTGGCCCCACCCGGTGGACCCCCGGGACCCTTCCGGTGGTCCCGGTACAATACCGATTACCCCTGAAACCTTCCTGATGGCCGAACCTTGACTTCCTATATATAAATATTCACCTCCGGACCATTCCGGAAATCCTCATGACGTCCGGGATCTCATCCGGGACTCCGAACAACTTTCGGGTTACCATATACTAATATCTCAACAACCCTAGCGTCACCGAACCTTAAGTGTGTAGACCCTACGGGTTCGGGAGACACGCAAACATGACCGAGACGACTCTCCGGTCAATAACCAACAGCGGGATCTGGATACCCATGTTGGCTCCCACATGCTCCTCGATGATCTCATCAGATGAACCACGATGTCGAGGATTCAATCAATCCCGTATACAATTCCCTTTGTCAATCGGTACGTTACTTGCCCGAGACTCGATCATCGGTATCCCAATACCTCGTTCAATCTCGTTACCGGCAAGTCACTTTACTCATACCGTAATGCATGATCCCGTGATCAACCACTTGGTCACATTGAGCTCATTATGATGATGCATTACCGAGTGGGCCCAGAGATACCTCTCCGTCATACGAAGTGACAAATCCCAGTCTCGATTCGTGCCAACCCAACAGACACTTTCGGAGATACATGTAGTGTACCTTTATAGTCACCCAGTTACGTTGTGACGTTTGGCACACCCAAAGCACTCCTACGGTATCCGGGAGTTGCACAATCTCATGGTCTAAGGAAATGATACTTGACATTCGGAAAAGCTATAGCAAACGAACTACACGATCTTTGAGCTATGCTTAGGATTGGGTCTTGTCCATCACATCATTATCCTAATGATGTGATCCCGTTATCAATGACATCCAATGTCCATAGTCAGGAAACCATGACTATCTTTTGATCAATGAGCTAGTCAACTAGAGGGTCACTAGGGACGTGTTGTGGTCTATGTATTCACACATGTATTACGATTTCCGGATAACACAATTATATCATGAACAATAGACAATTATCATGAACAAAGAAATATAATAATAACCATTTTATTATTGCCTCTAGGGCATATTTCCAACAGTCTCCCACTTGCACTAGAGTCAATAGTCTAGTTACATTGTGATGAATCGAACACCCATGCAGTTCTGGTGTTGATCATGTTTTGCTCTAGGGAGAGGTTTAGTCAACGGATCTGCCACATTCAGGTCCGTATGTACTTTACAAATATCCATGTCTCCATTTTGAACACTTTCACGAATGGAGTTGAAGCGACGCTTGATATGCCTGGTCTTCCTGTGAAACCTGGGCTCCTTGGGAAGGGCAATAGCTCCAGTGTTGTCACAGAAGAGAGTCATCGGGCCCGACGCATTGGGTATGACTCCTAGGTCGGTAATGAACTCCTTCACCCAGATTGCCTCTTGTGCTGCCTCCAAGGCTGCCATGTACTCCACTTCACATGTAGATCCCGCCACAATGCTTTGCTTGCAACTGCACCAGCTTACTGCCCCACCATTCAAAATATACACGTATCTGGTTTGTGACTTAGAGTCATCCAGATCTGTGTCGAAGCTAGCATCGACGTAACACTTTACGACGAGCTCTTCGTCACCTCCATAAACGAGAAACATGTCCTTAGTCCTCTTCAGGTACTTCAGGATATTCTTGACCGCTGTCCAGTGTTCCATGCCGGGATTACTTTGGTACCTTCCTACCAAACTTACGGCAAGGTTTACATCAGGTCTGGTACACAGCATAGCATACATGATAGACCATATGGCCGAGGCATAGGGGACGACACTCATCTTTTCTCTATCTTCTGCCGTGGTCGGGCATTGAGCCGTGCTCAATCTCGTACCTTGCAATACAGGCAAGAACCCCTTCTTTGACTGATCCATTTTGAACTTCTTCAATATCTTGTCAAGGTACATACTCTGTGAAAGACCAATGAGGCGTCTCGATCTATCTCTATAGATCTTGATGCCTAATATATAAGCAGCTTCTCCAAGATCCTTCATTGAAAAACACTTGTTCAAGTAGGCCTTTATGCTTTCCAAGAATTCTATATCATTTCCCATCAACAGTATGTCATCCACATACAATATGAGAAATGCTACAGAGCTCCCACTCACTTTCTTGTAAATGCAGGCTTCTCCATTTGTCTGCGTAAACCCAAACGCTTTGATCATCTCATCAAAATGAATGTTCCAACTCCGAGATGCTTGCACCAGCCCATAAATCGAGCGTTGGAGCTTGCATACCTTGTCAGCATTCTTAGGATCGACAAAACCTTCCGGCTGCATCATATACAATTCTTCCTTAAGGAAACCATTAAGGAATGCCGTTTTGACGTCCATTTGCCATATCTCATAATCATAGAATGCGGCAATTGCTAACATGATTCGGATGGACTTCAGCTTCGCTACGGGTGAGAAAGTCTCATCGTAGTCAACCCCTTGAACTTGTCGATAACCCTTAGCGACAAGCCGAGCTTTATAGATGGTTACATTACCATCCGCGTCTGTCTTCTTCTTAAAGATCCATTTATTTTCTATGGCTCGCCGATCATCGGGCAAGTCAGTCAAAGTCCATACTTCGTTTTCATACATGGATCCTATCTCGGATTTCATGGCTTCCAGCCATTTGTCAGAATCTGGGCCCGCCATCGCTTCTTCATAGTTCGAAGGTTCACCGTTGTCTAACAACATGATTTCCAGGACAGGGTTGCCGTACCACTCTGGTGCGGAACGTGTCCTTGTGGACCTACGAAGTTCAGTAGCAACTTGATCTGAAGTTTCATGATCATCATCATTAACTTCCTCTCTAGTCGGTGTAGGCACCTCAGGAACAATTTCTTGAGCTGCGCCACTTACTGGTTCAAGAGGTAATACTTCATCGAGTTCTACTTTCCTCCCACTTATTTCTTTCGAGAGAAACTCTTTCTCTAGAAAGGATCCATTCTTGGCAATAAAGATCTTGCCTTCGGATCTGAGGTAGAAGGTATACCCAATAGTTTCTTTAGGGTATCCTATGAAGACGCATTTTTCCGACTTGGGTTCGAGCTTTTCAGGTTGAAGTTTCTTGACATAAGCATCGCATCCCCAAACTTTTAGAAATGACAGCTTAGGTTTCTTCCCAAACCATAATTCATACGGTGTCGTCTCAACGGATTTCGACGGAGCCCTATTTAAAGTGAATGCGGCAGTCTCTAAAGCAAAGCCCCAAAATGACAGCGGTAAATCGGTAAGAGACATCATAGATCGCACCATATCCAATAGAGTGCAATTACGACGTTCGGACACACCATTACGCTGAGGTGTTCCAGGCGGCGTGAGTTGTGAAACTATTCCACATTTCCTTAAGTGTGTGCCAATTTCATGACTCAAGTATTCTCCCCCACGATCTGATCGCAAGAACTTGATTTTTCTGTCACGTTGATTCTCAACCTCACTCTGAAATTCCTTGAACTTTTCAAAGGTCTAAGACTTGTGTTTCATTAAGTAGACATACCCATATCTACTCAAGTCATCAGTGAGGGTGAGAACATAACGATAGCCACCGCGAGCCTCAACACTCATTGGACCGCACACATCAGTATGTATGATTTCCAATAAATTGGTTGCTCGCTCCATTGTTCCTGAGAACGGAGTCTTGGTCATTTTACCCATGAGGCATGGTTCGCACGTGTCAAATGATTCGTAATCAAGAGACTCCAAAAGTCCATCTACATGGAGCTTCTTCATGCGTTTGACACCTATGTGACCAAGGCGGCAGTGCCACAAGTATGTAGGACTATCATTATCAACCTTACATCTTTTGGTATTCACACTATGAATATGTGTAACATTACGCTTGAGATTCATTAAGAATAAACCATTCACCAGCGGAGCATGACCATAAAACATATCTCTCATATAAATAGAACAACCATTATTCTCGGATTTAAATGAGTAGCCATCTCGAATTAAACGAGATCCTGATACAATGTTCATGCTCAAAGCTGGCACTAAATAACAATTATTGAGGTTTAAAACTAATCCCGTAGGTAAATGTAGAGGCAGCATGCTGACGGCGATCACATCGACCTTGGAACCATTCCCGACGCGCATCATCACCTCGTCCTTCGCCAGTCTCCGCTTATTCCGCAGCTCCTGCTTTGAGTTACAAATGTGAGCAACCGCACCGGTATCAAATACCCAGGAGCTACTACGAGTACTGGTAAGGTACACATCAATTACATGTATATCACATATACCTTTAGTGTTGCCGGCCTTCTTGTCTGCTAAGTATTTGGGGCAGTTCCGCTTCCAGTGACCACTTCCCTTGCAATAAAAACACTCAGTCTCAGGCTTGGGTCCATTCTTTGACTTCTTCCCGGCAGCTTGCATACCGGGTGCGGCAACTCCCTTGCCGTCCTTCTTGAAGTTCTTCTTACCCTTGCCTTTCTTGAACTTAGTGGTTTTATTCACCATCAACACTTGATGTTTCTTTTTGATTTCCACCTCTGCTGATTTCAGCATTGAATATACCTCAGGAATGGTCTTTTCCATCCCCTGCATATTGAAGTTCATCACAAAGCTCTTGTAGCTCGGTGGAAGCGACTGAAGGATTCTGTCAATGACCGCGTCATCTGGGAGATTAACTCCCAGCTGAGTCAAGCGGTTATGCAACCCAGACATTTTGAGTATGTGCTTACTGACAGAACTATTTTTCTCCATCTTAAAACTGAAGAACTTGTCGGAGACTTCATATCTCTCGACCCAGGCATGAGCTTGGAAAACCATTTTCAGCTCTTCGAACATCTCATATGCTCCGTGTCGCTCAAAACGCTTTTGGAGCCCCGGTTCTAAGCTGTAAAGCATGCCGCACTAAACGAGGGAGTAATCATCAGCACGTGACTGCCAAGCGTTCATAACGTCTTGGTTCTCTGGGATGGGTGCGTCACCTAGCGGTGCTTCTAGGATGTAATCTTTCTTGGCAGCTATGAGGATGATCCTCAGGTTCCGGACCCAGTCCGTATAGTTGCTGCCATCATCTTTCAGCTTGGTTTTCTCTAGGAACGCGTTGAAGTTGAGGGCAACATTAGCGTGGGACATTTGATCTACAAGACATAGTGTAAAGATTTTAGACTAAGTTCATGATAATTAAGTTCATCTAATCAAATTATTCAATGAACTCCCACTCAGATAGACATCCCTCTAGTCATCTAAGTGAAACATGATCCGAGTTAACTAGGCCGTGTCCGATCATCACATGAGACGGACCAGTCAACATCGGTGAACATCTTCATGTTGATCGTATCTTCTATACGACTCATGCTCGACCTTTCGGTCTTCCGTGTTCCGAGGCCATGTCTGTACATGCTAGGCTCGTCAAGTCAACCTAAGTGTATTGCGTGTGTAAATTTGGCTTACACCCGTTGTATTCGAACGTTAGAATCTATCACACCCGATCATCACGTGGTGCTTCGAAACAACGAACCTTCGCAACGGTGCACAGTTAGGGGGGACACTTTCTTGAAATTATTACGAGGGATCATCTTATTTAAGCTACCGTCGTTCTAAGCAAATAAGATGTAAAACATGATAAACATCACATGCAATCAAATAGTGACATGATATGGACAATATCATTTGCTCCTTTTGATCTCCATCTTCGGGGCTTCATGATCATCGTTGTCACCGGCATGACACCATGATCTCCATCATCGTGTCTTCTTGAAGTTGTCTCGTCATCTATTACTTCTACTACTATGGCTAACGCTTTAGCAATAAAGTAAAGTAATTACATGACGTTTATGTTGACACGCAGGTCATAAATAAATAAAGACAACTCCTATGGCTCCTGCCGGTTGTCATACTCATCGACATGCAAGTCGTGATTCCTATTACAAGAACATGATCAATCTCATACATCACATATATCATTCATCACATCCTTTTGGCCATATCACATCACACGGCACATGCTGCAAAAACAAGTTAGACGTCCTCTAATTGTTGTTGCAAGTTTTTACGTGGCTGCTATAGGTTTCTAGCAAGAACATTTCTTACCTACGCCAAAACCACAACGTGATATGCCAATTTCTATTTACCCTTCATAAGTACCCTTTTCATCGAATCCGATCCGACTAAAGTGGGAGAGACAGACACCCGCCAGCCACCTTATGCAACTAGTGCATGTCAATCGGTGGAACCAGTCTCACGTAAGCGTACGTGTAAGGTCGTTCCGAGCCGCTTCATCCCACGATGCCGCCGAATCAAGATAAGACTAGTAACGGCAAGCAAACTGACAATATCCACGCCCACAACTGCTTTGTGTTCTACTCGTGCATAGAAACTACGCATAGACCTAGATCATGATGCCACTGTTGGGGAACGTAGCAGAATTTTAAAATTTTCTACGCATCACCAAGATCAATCTATGGAGTCATCTAGCAAAGAGGGAGAGAGGAGTGCATCTACATACCCTTGTAGATCGCGCGCGGAAGCGTTCAAGAAAACGGGGTTGATGGAGTCGTACTCGTCGTGATCCAAATCACCGATGACCTAGCGCCGAACGGACGGCACCTCCGCGTTCAACACACGTACGGTTGGGAAGACGTCTCCTCCAACTTTATCCAGCAAGGGGGAAGGAGAGGTTGATGAAGCTCCAGCAGCACGACGGCGTGGTGGTGGAAGCAACGGTGATCTCGGCAGGGCTTCGCCAAGCTCAGGGGGAGGGAGGAGTGTCACGGGAGGGAGAGGGAGGCGCCAGGGGCTAGGGTGCGGCTGCCCTCCCTCCCCCCCACTATATATAGGACCCCTAGGGGGGCACCGGCCCTAGGAGATTGAATCTCCAAGGGGGGGGGGCGGCCAAGGGGGGTGGAGTGCCCCCCAAGCAAAGTGGGGCGCCCCCCACCCCTAGGGTTTCCAACCCTAGGAGCAGGGGGAGGCCCATGGGGGGCGCACCAGCCCACTAGGGGCTGGTTCCCCTCCCACTTTAGCCCATGGGGCCCTCCGGGATAGGTGGCCCCACCCAGTGGACCCCCGGGACCCTTCCGGTGGTCCCGGTACAATACCAATTACCCCCGAAACCTCCCCGATGGCCGAAACTTGACTTCCTATATATAAATCTTCACCTCCGGACCATTCCGAAACTCCTCGTGACGTCCGGGATCTCATCTGGGACTCCGAACAACTTTCGGGTTACCGTATACTAATATCTCAACAACCCTAGCATCACCGAACCTTAAGTGTGTAGACCCTACGGGTTCGGGAGACACGCAGACATGACCGAGACGACTCTCCGGTCAATAACCAACAGCGAGATCTGGATACCCATGTTGGCTCCCACATGCTCCTCGATGATCTCATCGGATGAACCACGATGTCGAGGATTCAATCAATCCCGTATACAATTCCCTTTGTCAATCGGTACGTTACTTGCCCGAGACTCGATCGTCGGTATCCCAATACCTCGTTCAATCTCGTTACCGGGAAGTCACTTTACTCGTACCGTAATGCATGATCCCGTGATCAACCACTTGGTCACATTGAGCTCATTATGATGATGCATTACCGAGTGGGCCCAGAGATACCTCTCCGTCATACGAAGTGACAAATCCCAGTCTCGATTCGTGCCAACCCAACAGACACTTTCGGAGATACATGTAGTGTACCTTTATAGTCACCCAGTTACGTTGTGACGTTTGGCACACCCAAAGCACTCCTACGGTATCCGGGAGTTGCACAATCTCATGGTCTAAGGAAATGATACTTGACATCCGGAAAAGCTATAGCAAACAAACTACACGATCTTTGAGCTATGCTTAGGATTGGGTCTTGTCCATCACATCATTCTCCTAATGATGTGATCCCGTTATCAATGACATCCAATGTCCATAGTCAGGAAACCATGACTATCTTTTGATCAACGAGCTAGTCAACTAGAGGCTCACTAGGGACGTGTTGTGGTCTATGTATTCACACATGTATTACGATTTCCGGATAACACAATTATAGCATGAACAATAGACAATTATAATGAACAAAGAAATATAATAATAACCATTTTATTATTGCCTCTAGGGCATATTTCCAACAGTACCGGGATATGCAATGAATCAAGAGTGACATGTATGAAAGAATTATGAACGGTGGCTTTTCCCCGAATACTATGTCAGCTACATGATCATGCTAAGCAATATGACAATGATGAATGTGTCATGAAGAACGGTACGGTGGAAAGTTGCATGGCAATATATATCTCGGAATGGCTATGGAAATGCCATAATAGGTAGGTATGGTGGCTGTTTTGAGGAAGGTATATGGTGAGTTTATGGTACCGGCGAAAGTTGCGCGGTATTATAGAGGCTAGCAAAGGTGGAAGGGTGAGAGTGCGTATAATCCATGGACTCAACATTAGTCATAAAGAACTCACATACTTATTGCAAAAATCTATTAGTTATCGAAACAAAGTACTACGCGCATGCTCCTAGGGGGATAGATTGGTAGGAAAAGACCATCGCTCGTCCCCGACCGCCACTCATAAGGAAGACAATCAATAAATAAATCATGCTCCGACTTCGTTACATAACGGTTCACAATACGTGCATGCTACGGGAATCACAAACTTCAACACAAGTATTTCTCAAATTCATAACCACTCAACTAGCATGACTCTAATATCACCATCTCCATATCTCAAAACAATTATCAAGTATCAAACTTCTCATAGTATTCAACACACTCGTAAGAGAATTTTATTATTCTTGAATACCTAGCACATTAGGATTTTAAGAAAATTACCATGATATTTAAGACTCTCAAAATAATATAAGTGAAGCATGAGAGTTCATCTATTTCTTGAAAATAAAACTACCACCATGCTCTAAAAGATATAAGTGAAGCACTAGAGCAAATGACAAACTACTCCGAAAGATATAAGTGAAGATCAATGAGTAGTCGAATAATTATGCAACTATGTGAAGACTCTCTAACATTCAATAATTTCATATCTTGGTATTCTATTCAAACAGAAAGCAAAGCAAAATAAAATGACATTCTAAGAATAGAAAACATCATGTGAAGAAGCAAAAACTTAGGATCAACCGGTACTAACCGATAATTGTTGAAGAAGAAAGGTGGGATGCCAACCGGGGCATCCCCAAGCTTAGACGCTTGAGACTTCTTGAAATATTATCTTGGGGTGCCTTGGTCATCCCCAAGCTTGAGCTTTTGTGTCTCCTTAATTCCTCTCATATCACGGTCTCCCTAAATCTCAAAAGCTTCATCCACACAAAACTCAACAAGGACTCGTGAGATAAGTTAGTATAAACTATTGCAAAAACCTTATCATACTATACTGTAGCAAATCACTAAAATTACTATTCAATATTGCATACTAAATGTCTCTGCATATCTAATAGTCTTATCCTCAAATAGAATCATTAAAGAAGCAAACATATGCAAACAATGCAAACATAACAGCAATCTGCCTAAACATGATAGTCTGTAAAGAATGCTGCAACATCAATACTTCCCTAACTCCAAAAATTATGAAAGAAAATTACCACTGTAGTAAATTTATAAGATCTTAATATGAAAAAGGTTTCAACATTTTATCACATTATGACTTTTCTAGGGAATTATTGCAACAGCGGTAAACTTTCTGTTTTTAAACAGCAACATGTGGACTTCTAAAATAGGCATAGTAAAGGCTATCAATGCCACTTTTATTGAAATAAAATATGCAAAACATTGTTCTAAATAACAGAAAGAAAATTCTAACAAAATAAATTGACACTCCAAGCAAAACACATATCATGTGGCGAATAAAAATATAGCTCCAAGTAAAGTTACTGATGAACGAAGACGAAAGAGGGGACGCCTTCCGGGGCATCCCCAAGCTTAGGCTCTTTTATATCCTTGAATATTACCTCGGGGTGCCTTGGGAATCCCCAAGATTAGGCTCTTGCCACTCCTTATTCCATAGTCCATCGAATCCTTACCCAAAACTTGAAAACTTCACAACACAAAACTTAACAGAAAACTCGTAAGCTCCGTTAGTATAAGAAAGTAAATCACCACTTCAAGGTACTGTAATGAATTCATTCTTTATTTATATTGGTGTTAAACCTACTGTATTCCAACTTCTCTATGGTTTATAAACTCTTTTACTAGCCATGGATTCATAAAAATAAGTAAACAACACATGAAAAACAGAATCTGTCAAAAACAGAACAGTCTGTAGTAATCTGGATCAAACGCATACTTCTGGAACTCATAAAATTCTCAAATAAATTGCTGGACCTGAGTAATTTATCTATTAATCATATGAAAAAATAATTAACTAAATATCACTCTCCAAATAAAAATGGCAGCAATTCTTTTGAGCGCTAAAGTTTCTGTTTTTGACAGCATGATCAACAAGACTTTCCCCAAGTCTTCCCAAAAGTTCTACTTGGCACAAACACTAATAAAAAGCATAAAGCCACATATAAAAAGAGTCTATATGAATTATTTATTACTAAACAGGAACAAAAAGCAAGAAACAAAAATAAAGTTGGGTTTCCTCCCAACAAGCGCTATCGTTTAACGCCCCTAGCTAGGCATGATGATTTCAATGATGCTCACATAAAGGATAAGAATTGAAACATAAAGAGAGCATCATGAAGAATATGACTAGCACATTTAAGTCTAACATACTTCCTATGCATAGGGATTTTGTGAGCAAACAACTTATGGGAACAATAATCAACTAACATAGGGAGGTAAAACAAGCATAACTTCAAAACTTTAAGCACACAGAGAGGAAACTTGATATTATTGCAACTCCTACAAGCATATGTTCCTCCCTCATAATAATTTTCAGTAGAATAATGAATGAATTCAACAATATAACTAGAACCTAAAGCATTCTTTTCATGATCTACAAGCATAGAAAATTTATTACTCTCCACATAAGCAAAATTCTTCCCATTCGGAATAGTGGGAGCAAACTCAACCAAATAACTATCATGTGATTGAAAATTAAGATCAAGATGACAAGCTTCATGGTTATCATTATTGTTTAAAGCATACGTGTCATCACAATAATCATCATAGATAGGAGGCATGCTTTCATCATAATAAATTTGCTCATCAAAGCTTGGGGGACAAAAAATATCATCTTCATCAAACATAGCTTCCCCAAGCTTGTGGCTTTGCATATCATTAGCATCATAGATATTCAAGGAATTCATACTAACAACATTGCAATCATGCTCATCATTCAAATATTTAGTGCCAAACATTTTATAGATTTCTTCTTCTAGCACTTGAGCACAATTTTCCTTTCCATCATACTCACGAAAGATATTAAAAAGATGAAGCGTATGAGACAAACTCAATTCCATTTTTTATAGTTTTCTTTTATAAACTAAACTAGTGATAAAACAAGAAACTAAAAGACTCGCTTGCAAGTCTAAAGATATATCTTCAAGTGCTAACCTCCCCGGCAACGGCGCCAGAAAAGAGCTTGATGTCTACTACACAACCTTCTTCTTGTAGACGTTGTTGGGCCTCCAAGTGCAGAGGTTTGTAGGACAGTAGCAAATTTCCCTCAAGTGGATGACCTAAGGTTTATCAATCCCTAGGAGGCGTAGGATGAAGATGGTCTCTCTCGAGCAACCCTGCAACCAAACAACAAAGAGTCTCTTGTGTCCCCAACACACCCAATACAATGGTAAATTGTATAGGTGCACTAGTTCGGCGAAGAGATGGTGATACAAGTGGTATATGGATGGTAGATAATAGTTTTTGTAATCTGAAAATATAAAAACAGCAAGGTAACTAATGATAAAAGTGAGCGTAAACGGTATTGCAATGTGTGGAAACAAGGCCTAGGGTTCATATTTTCACTAGTGTAAGTCCCCTCAACAATACTAACACAATTGGATCACATAACTATCCCTCAACATGCAACAAAGAGTCACTCCAA
Source organism: Triticum urartu (assembly GCF_056163025.1). Lineage (NCBI taxonomy): Eukaryota > Viridiplantae > Streptophyta > Magnoliopsida > Poales > Poaceae > Triticum > Triticum urartu. Next base: position 552,544,741 of record NC_141873.1, read on the forward strand.
AGTCACTAATAGCGGAGAACGAACGAAGAGATTATGTTAGGGTACGAAACCACCTCAAAGTTATTCTTTCCAATCAATCCATTGGGCTATTCCTATAAGTGTCACAAACAGCCCTAGAGTTCGTACTAGAATAACACCTTAAGATACAAATCAACCAAAACCCTAATGTCACCTAGATACTCCAATGTCACCTCAAGTATCCGTGGGCATGATTATACAATATGCATCACACAATCTCAGGTTCATCTATTCAACCAACACAAAGGACCTCAAAGAGTGCCTCAAAGTTCTACCGGAGAATCATGACGAAAATGTGTGCCAACCCCTATGCATAGGTTCCCATTGTCACGAAACACGCAAGTTGGTCACCAAAACATACATCAAGTGGCACGTGATATCCCATTGTCACCACAGATATTCACGGCAAGACATACATCAAGTGTTCTCAAGTCTTTAAAGACTCAATCCGATAAGATTACTTCAAAGGGGAAACTCAATTCATTACAAGAGAGAAGAGGGGGAGGAGAAACATAAGATCCAACTATAGTAGCAAAGCTCGTGATACATCAAGATCGTATCATCTCAAGAACACAAGAGAGAGAGAGATCAAACACATAGCTACTGGTACATACCCTCAGCCCCGAGGGAGAACTACTCCCTCCTCGTCATGGAGAGCACTGGGATGATGAAGATGGCCACCGGTGAGGGTTCCCCCCTCCGGCAGGGTGCCGGAACAGGGTCCCGATTGACTTTTGGTGGCTACGGAGGCTTCTGGCGGCGGAACTCCCGATCTATTGTCCGTTCTGGAAGTTTTAGGTCACGTAGGTATATATGTGTGCAGGACGTACGTCAGGGGAGCCACGAGGGCCCCACGAGACAGGGGGCGCGCCCTAGGGGGGCCCCCACCCTCATGAGCACCTCGTTTCTTCCTTGACGTGGGGTCCAAGTCCATCAGGTGTGTTTCCTTCCAAAAATAACTTCTCCAGTTGATTTCGTTCCGTTTCGACTCCGTCTGATATTCCTTTTCTTCAAAACACTAAAATAGGCATAAAACAACAAACCTGGGCTGGGCCTCCGGTTAATAGGTTAGTCCCAAAAATAATATAAAAGTGGATAATAAAGCCCAATATTGCCTAAAACAGTAGATAATATAGCATGGAGCAATCAAAAATTATAGATACGTTGGAGACGTATCAGCTATCAGCGCACACACACTCATAGGCAGACCTTAGCAATTTGAACAAGCATTTGACTACATTATAGGCAATTAACAAGCATAGTTGATAACCCACAAGTATAGGGGATCGCAATAGTTTTCGAGGGTAAAGTACTCAACCCGAATTTATTGATTCAACACAAGGGGAGCCAAAGAATATTCTCAAGTATTAGCAGCTGAGTTGTCAATTCAACCACACCTGGAAACTTAGTATCTGCAGCAAAGTATTTAGTAACAAAGTAATATGATAGTAGTGATAACGGTAGCAAAAGGTAACAGTAGTAAAAGTAATGTTTTTGGTATTTTGTAGTGATGATAGCAATAGCAACGGAAAAGTAAATAAGCGAAGAACAATATATGGAAAGCTCGTAGGCAATGGATCGCTGATGGAGAATTATGCCGGATGTGGTTCATCATGTAACAGTCATAACCTAGGGTGACACAGAACTAGCTCCAGTTCATCAATGCAATGTAGGCATGTATTCCGAATATAGTCATACGTGCTTATGGAAAAGAACTTGCATGACATCTTTTGTCCTACCCTCCCGTGGCAGCGGGGTCCTTACGGAAACTAAGGGATATTAAGGCCTCCTTTTAATAGAGTACCGAAAAAAAGCATTAACACATAGTGAATACATGAACTCCTCAAACTACGGTCATCACTGGTAAGTATCCCGATTATTGTCACTTCGGGGTTAACGGATCATAACACATAATAGGTGACTATAGACTTGCAAGATAGGATCAAGAACACTCGTATATTGATGAAAACATAATAGGTTCAGATCTGAAATCATGGCGCTCGGGCCCTAGTGACAAGCATTAAGCATAGCAAAGTCATAGCAATATCAATCTCAGACCATAGTGGATACTAGGGATCAAACCCTAACAAAACTAACTCGATTACATGATAGATCCCATCCAACCCATCACCGTCCACCAAGCCTACGATGGAATTACTCACGCACGGCGAAGAGCATCATGAAATTGGTGATGGAGAATGGTTGATGATGATGATGGCAACGAATTCCCCTCTCCGGAGCCCCGAACAGACTCCAGATCAGCCCTCCCAAGAGGTTTTAGGGCTTGGCGGCGGCTTCGTATCGTAAAACGCGATGAATTCTTCTCTCTGCCTTTTTTCTCTCCGAAACACAATATATAGAGTTGGAGCTAGAGTCGGAGGGGCACCAGGTGGCCCACGAGGTAGGGGGCGCGCCCCCCACCCTCGTGGACAGGTGGTGGGCCCCTTGGCCTTCATCTTTTGCAGGTATTTTTTATATTTTCCAAAAAGTTGCTCCGTGAAGTTTCGGGTCATTCCGAGAACATTTGTTTCTGCACATAAATAATACCATGGTAATTCTGCTGAAAACAGCGTCGGTCCGGGTTAGTTCCATTCAAATCATGCAAGTTAGAGTCCAAAACAATGGCAAAAGTGTTTGGAAAAGTAGATACGACGGAGATGTATCAACTCCCCCAAGCTTAAACCTTTGCTTGTCCTCAAGCAATTCAGTTGACAAACTGAAAGTGATAAAGAAAAACTTTTACAAAACATGTTTGCTCTTGTTGTTGTAAATATGTAAAGCCAGCATTCAAGTTTTCAGCAAAGATTATAACTAACCACATTCGCAATAACGCTTAGGTCTCAAGTTTACTCATATCAATAGCATAATCAACTAGCGAGCAATAATAATAAATCTCGGATGACAACACTTTCTCAAAACAATCATAATATGATATAACAAGGTGGTATCTCGCTAGCCCTTTCTGAGGCCGCAAAACATAAATGCAGAGCACCTTTAAAGACCAAGGACTGACTAGACATTGTAATTCATGGTAAAAGAGATCCAGTCAAGTCATACTCAATGTAAATTAACAGTAATGAATGCAAATGACAGCGGTGCTCTCCAACTGGTGCTTTTTAATAAGAGGATGATGACTCAGCATAAAAGTAAATAGATAGGCCCTTCGCAGAGGGAAGCAGGGATTTGTAGAGGTGCCAGAGCTCGGTTTTGAAATAGAGATGAATAATATTTTGAGAGGTGTACTTTTATTGTCAACATAACAACCAAGAGATGGCAATATCTTCCATGCTACACACATTATAGGCGGTTCCCAAACAGAATGGTAAAGTTTATACTCCCCCTTCCACCAACAAGCATCAATCCATGGCTTGCTCGAAACAACGAGTGCCTCCAACTAACAAGAGTCCCAGGAGGAGTTTTGTTTGCAATTATTTTGATTTAGTTTGCATAAAGCATGGGACTGGGCATCTCGGTGACCAGCCATTTATCTCGTGAGTGAGGAGCGGAGTCCACTCCTCTTGAGAATAACCTGCCTAACATGGAAGATACGGACAACCCTAGTTGATACATGAGCTATTCGAGCATACAAAACAGGATATTTATTTGAAGGTTTAGAGTTTGGCACATACAAATTTACTTGGAACGGCAGGTAGATACCGTATATAGGTAGGTATGGTGGACTCATATGGAATAACTTTGGGATTTATGGGATTGGATGCACAAGCAGTATTCCCGCTTAGTACAGGTGAAGGCTAGCAAAAGACTGGGAAGCGACCAGCTAGAGAGCGACAACAGTCATGAACATGCATTAAAATTAATCAACACCGAATGCAAGCATGAGTAGGATATAATCCGCCATGAACATAAATATCGTGAAGGCTATGTTGATTTTGTTTCAACTACATGCGTGAACATGCGCCAAGTCAAGTCACTTAAATCATTCAGAGGAGGATACCACCCTATCATACCACATCACAACCATTTTAATAGCATGTTGGCACGCAAGGTAAACCATTATAACTCATAGCTAATCAAGCATGGCACAAGAAACTATGATCTCTAGTTGTCATTGCAAACATGTTTATTCATAATAGGCTGAATCAGGAACGATGAACTAATCATATTTACAAAAACAAAAGAGGTCGAGTTCATACCAGCTTTTCTCATCTCAGTCAGTCCATCATATATCATCATAATTGCCTTTCACTTGCACGACCGAACGATGTGGATAATAATAATAGTGCACGTGCATTGGACTAAGCTGGAATCTGCAAGCATTCCATAAACAGGAGAAGACAAGGCAATATGAGCTCTTTTGTCAGATCAACAATAATGCATATAAGAGGCACTTCAACAATTTAATTATGGTGTTCTCCTATCGACCCCCAAAGAAAAGAAAAGAAATAAAATTATTTACACGGGAGAGCTCCCAACAAGTAAAAGAAGAACATGAAATCTTTTTGGGTTTTCTTTTTAATTACTACTACAAGCATGGAAAGTAAACTAATTAAAAGCTACAACCAATATTTTTTTTATTTTTCTTAAGGTTTATCAAACACACAAGAAGAAAGCATAAAAAGGAATTAAACTAGCATGGGTGACACAATGAAAAAGTATGAGCACCGGCATCTAGCAATGAGTGTGTGAACATAAATGTAATGTCGGTGAGAAATACATACTCCCCAAGCTTAGGCTTTTGGCCTAAGTTGGTCTATGGCCACGGCTGGCCTGGCGAATATCCATAATAGTAGTTGGGGTCGTACTGCGATGAAGAAGAAGACTCCGATTGCCACTGACTGGCAATCATCTCCGAATCCCACTGGTAATTAGACTGTTGTGAAGGATCAACTTGTGGTTCCGGCTCTGGCTCCATAGCTGGTGCAGGGTTCCGGTAGGCTTGAATAGCCTTTAACGGAACAAGATATTGGCCTGCAGATAAATCAATTAAACAACGACTAGCAAATAATGCAAAATAGCGTAAAACATGAAAATGTATGCTAGTGATTCGTGCATCAGAAACATTCCTTGTTTCCCCTACAGTGATAGTGTCCATAAACCCATCCACATCCTCACGATGTGGTTCCTCTGTCTTGCCCTCGAAAGGGACTAAACAAACCCGACAAAAATCATAAAGTGACATCTCCTTATGCTCATCATATAAATAAAACTCCACCGTAGGTGGTGAGCTCTGTGACGCCCGGGTAATTAAGCTACAGTAATCCTCACTAATGATGCCACGTCACCTCTGTCACTGTACTTAATCTCGGGTTAAATCAAAACGGTTTCGAAATTCAATTCAAAATTATGATGGTAATAAAAGTTTTCAAAAAAATTAATCAAACTAAAATGTTCGGGGGTTGTCAAATATTACAAGGTTAGTTATGGTGGGGTGCACACATTTTTATAAAGTGTCTGAATATTTTAAAATGAAATAAGACAAAAGAGAAAATACAAAAGAGAAAAACTAAAACCTAAGCTAACAGGAAAAAAAAAAGAGGGAACCCCCCCTCCCACGGCCCACTGGCCCAACTGGTCGGCCAGCCCGCCAGGCCCACCCGGCCACCCCCCACTCTCTCCATAACCCCCTGGAGGCCGAAACCTAACCCGTAACCCCCCACCGACACCTACCACTCCCCCTCCCCTCGTCTGGATCTGGATCGGGGGATCCCGATCCCCTCGCCCCACTTCCCCGCGTGCCCGCCGCCGCCTGGAACCGCCTGACGCCACTCGGAACCCCGTCCCCGGACCCCCCCCTCGCCGGCCTGCATCCTCCTCGCCGGACCGTCCCCATCTCTCCACCCCGAGCCCCATTGCCCCGATCCCTACACCCCTCGGTGAGCCCCGCCGCCGCGCTAGTCTCTGCCGCCCCCCTGCTACTCTGCCGCTGCCGCGCGACCTCGCCTACGCCGTGGCCGCTGGCGCCGCCTCTCCTCCTCTCTGCCCTCTACACGCGCCGTCAGTGAGCCCTGCTGGCTCGCGCCCACGGCGGCCTCGCCTCACGCCCGAACCACCTCGCCGCCGTCGAGCCCGTGGCGCTCGACTCCGGCCACCACAGCCTCCGCAGTCACCCCCATTCGCTCCGCCGTCGTCTTGCCGTTCGAATGCGACCGGTCCCGCCCATTTTGGTGGCCTGCAGACGAAACCCGCCACTCACCCGAGCCCTGACGTCCGCCTCTCTCCTCGCCGGCGACAGCTCCGGCGACCTCGGGACGAACCACCACCACCACTAGATGCGCGTCTTTGCGCTTGTTCGAACGGGCCCAGGCACGCGCGGATCCGTGCCCTGAGCACAAATTCTGGCGAACTCCGGCGGGTCGGCGCCGTGCTTTTGGTCGCCGGCGGCGAGAGCCGGCCCTGCTGACCTGGCACCGCGGGTCCCACCACCTGGGCCACTGACTGGTGGGCCAAGGGCCCCCCTGTTGACCTGTTGACTGGGTCAACTGCTGACTGGGCCGCCCCTATCTCACTGACCTATAGGCCCCACTTCAATAAACAAAATAAAATAAAAATGAATTAATAAAATTAATAATTAATTAGTTAATTAATTAGTGAACTAATTAAGTTAATTAATCTTGTTTAACTAATCTAATTAAGTAGATAGTTTAATTAAACCCTAGTTAGACTAATCAGTCAATGACGAATGGGACCCACAAGTCAGGTTGACCAGGTCAACCGCTGACGTCATGCTGACGTCATGATGATGTCAGCAAACACTATTCTGGATAATGTTGATTTAATTAATTAAATAAATCCTAAAAATGATTTAAATCTTTAGAAAATCATATATTTTAATCCGTAATTCGGATGAAAATATTTTATACATGAAAGTTGCTCAGAACGACGAGACGAATTCGGATACGCAGTCCGTTCGTCCGCCACACACCCCTAACCTATCGAACCCACAACTTTCCCCCTCCGGCTCCTTTGCCCGGAATCACGAAACATCGGGAATACTTTCCCGGATGTTTCCCCCCTTAACCGGTACCACCTCATACCACGTTAGGGCACGCCTAGCATCGTTACTTGTCATGTCATGCTTCACTATGCATATGCTTGCATTATATTTATTGTTTCTTCCCCCTCTTCTCTCTCTAGACACCGAGACCGACGCCGCTGCTACCCCGTACGACTACGGTGTTGACGACCCCTCTCTCTTGCCAGAGCAACCAGGCAAGCCCCCCCTTTGATCACCAGATATCGCCTACTCTTCTCTATACTGCTTGCATTAGCGTAGTGTAGCATGTTACTGCTTACAGTTAATCCTATACTGCTGCATAGCCTGTCCTTGCTACTACTGTTGCTGCCTTTACCTGCTATCCTACTGCTTAGTATAGGATGCTAGTGTTCCATCAGTGGCCCTACACTCTTGTCCGTCTGCCATGCTATACTACTGGGCCGTGATCACTTCGGGAGGTGATCACGGGCATATACTATATACTCTACTTTGACACATTACCTGTGATACTGTTCGGACATGGGGGCTGAAGGGGCAGGTGGCTCCATCCCGGTAGAGGTGGGCCTGGGTTCCCGACGGCCCCCGACTGTTACTTTGTGGCGGAGCGACAGGGCAGGTTCAGACCACCTAGGAGAGAGGTGGGCCTGGCCCTGTTCGGCGTTCGTGGATACTTAACACGCTTAACGAGATCTGGGTATTTGATCTGAGTCTGGCCATTTGGTCTATACGCACTAACCATCTACGTGGGAGTAGTTATGGGTATCCCGGCGTCGTGGTATCAGCCGAAGCCTTCTTGACGTCAGCGACGGAGCGGCGCGCGCTGGATTGGACTGGAACGCCACTAGGCTAGGTCTGCTTCCGGCCGCCCACGCAACGTGCAGGTGTGCTAAGGGCGATGGGCCCAGACCCCTGTGCGCTTAGGTTTAGACCGGCGTGCTGACCTCTCTGTTGTGCCTAGGTGGGGCTGCGACGTGTTGATCTTCCGAGGCCGGGCATGACCCAGGAAAGTGTGTCCGGCCAAATGGGATCGAGCGTGTTGGGGTATGTGGTGCACCCCTGCAGGGAAGTTAATCTATTCGAATAGCCGTGATCTTCGGTAACAGGACGACTTGGAGTTGTACTTTGACCTTATGACAACTAGAACCGGATACTTAATAAAACACACCCTTCCAAGTGCCAGATACAACCGGTGGTCGCTCTCTCACAGGGCGACGAGGGGAGGATCATCGGTTAGGGTTATGCTATGCGATGTTACTTGGAGGACTTCAGTCTACTCTCTTCTACATGCTGCAAGACGGAGGCCGCCAGAAGCGTAGTCTTCGAAAGGACTAGCTATCCCCCTCTTATTCCGGCATTCTGCAGTTCAGTCCACCTATGATAGCCTTATTCCAGTTGATACCAATGCATACATATGTAGTGTAGCTCCTTGCTTGCGAGTACTTTGGATGAGTACTCACGGTTGCTTTCTCCCCCTTTTCCCCCTTTCCTTTCCTTCTGGTTGTCGCAACCAGATGCTGGAGTCCAGGAGCCAGATGCCACCGTCGACGACGACTCCTACTACACCGGAGGTGCCTACTACTACGTGGTGCCCGCTGACGACGACCAGGAGTAGTTAGGAGGATCCCAGGCAGGAGGCCTGCACCTCTTTCGATCTGTATCCCAGTTTGTGCTAGCCTTCTTAAGGCAAACTTGTTTAACTTATGTCTGTACTCAGATATTGTTGCTTCCGCTGACTCGTCTATGATCGAGCTCTTGTATTCGAGCCCTCGAGGCCCCTGGCTTGTAATATGATGCTTGTATGACTTATTTTATTTGTAGAGTCGTGTTGTGATATCTTCCCGTGAGTCCCTGATCTTGATCGTACATGTTTGCGTGTATGATTAGTGTACGATTAAATCGGGGGCGTCACAAGTTGGTATCAGAGCCGACTGCCTGTAGGAACTCCCCTTCCACACTCCTTGGCCGAAGTCGAGTCTAGACATTGCAAAAACTTTTACTAACTTGGCTGTGTGCCTTATGGGCCCACGTCGCCATCGGGTGGTACTAGGATCTTTTACTCCTCGACCTTTACTCTGGGACTCTGAACTCCCTTCTACTCGGGTTAAACGAATTTACTAACTCTGACACTAGGATCCCGTTACGACATTCACCCCAAAGTTGGATAAGCCCTAGTTATTCTTTAGAAATGTATTTGAACATTATCCACATTGTCATTTGACTCCAGTGAAAACATCTGTGTTTTCAGATGGAACCCACGAGGCAGGTCGTGCGCCACACGACGGCCATTGGTGCCTCAGGATCACCTGCTGTGTTGGCTGAGATGATGACCTATCTGGGTTATCGTTGGCACCCTGAGTACACCGTCTATGAGGAGTACCAGGACTTCAACCAGGAGCAGTACCGTGCCATCGTCCACCTCTACTCTCGGGAGTATGACTCCACTACCGTGCTGCACACTGCTCATGGTGTTGGAGTGACTATCGATATGGCGGTCCACGATGCTGCTTATGCTGCTCTGACACGTCTTCGTGGAGAGTATCAGGAGTTGGACACCTCCCCCTTCAGGCACATTGCTATCGCATCCGATGTTGGTGCGGAGGGTTACTACACTGCTGCCTACTCCACTATCACCCGAGAGCCCTTCTACCATCAGAACCTGGTTCTGCATGCTGATGGGCTGGATCGAGCTAACCGAGCTCTTCGCCACGAGTTGTACACCACTCGTCAGCACCTCTACCGTGCTCTGACGATGTTGCACCCCTTCGTCGGATCTGGGGAGCTGTCGCGTTCTGCTATCTACCCAGCCAGGACCGTGATGCCCCAGGGCATCGGCTGGCCAGATGTGGGAGGCTACTCTCCTGCATTCGGCCCTCTCCTGCCACCTGCGCATCGGGTTCCGCACCAGAGTATCCGCGGACCCCAGGCTACTCGCGTGGAGGTCTTCCCTTCGCGTCACTACCAGCTGTCGGGCTACACCTACCTCCGCAGTACCGCATGGGACTGACGTAGACTTGCTTATTAGTGTTAGATGCATTCGCCGCGAGCCTGTGTGCCGCCTATAATGTCTTAGACTATGTACTGAACACTGTGTAACGAACTCTATGCATGATCTCTTTTGTAAGATATGCCGACTACTATGTGGTATCTATCGTGCTGCTTTCGTTGTGCATATTTCATCATGAATGATTCTTGTTTTTACAATTCCTCAATGCTGAACTACCCCTGTTAAATATTAGCAGGATGGTTAGACCAGGTGGTCGTGGTCGTGGTGGCAACGCCCCACCACCGCCTGAGTACATGGCTGGTATGATCCAACAGCTTGAGATGAATCGCCAGTTCATGGAGAATATGATGGCTCAGTTTCCTCGCCCCAATATGAATCAGCAGCCAACCCCAGTAACTCTGCAGGATTTCATGCGCCTGAACCCAACAGTGTACCGCAGCTCAACTCAGCCTCTGGATGCTGATGGCTGGCTCCGTGACATCACCTATGAGATGGAGTCTGCTGATGTAGCCCCTGCCAGCTATGTCACCTTTGCTTCCTTCTTCCTGAAGGGACCCGCAGCTCAATGGTGGGACAGCCACAGGCGTACACTGCCAGCTGGAACAATCATCACCTGGCCAGACTTCCAAGCTGCCTTCCGTGCTCGCTTCATTCCTCAGGGAGTTATGGACCGGAAGAAGCGTGAGTTCCGCAACCTCACCCAAGGCAATAAAACTGTGGAAGCTTATCAGCGGGAGTTTCTTGACTTGTCCCGCTATGCTGAAGAAGACATCGCAACTGATGCACGCAGACAGGAGAAGTTCCGGGATGGCCTTCAAGCTGACATCAAACTCGCACTTCTAGTGCATGATTTTGCTGATTTCGCCACTCTGGTGAACAAAGCCATCAATGTCGAAACTGGTCTGCAGGAATACCAGAGCTCTCACAGGCGCAACCGTGACACGGGCTCATCTTCGGGCCCGTCCTCGCAGAAGCGCAAGATATGGATTCCCAATAGCTTGTACCAGCCGGATGCACCTACCCCAAGGCAGACCTATGTTGCACCTCGTCTGCCTACTCCTCCGACTAGGCGGCCAAGACTCCCAGCTCCACCACCACAAGCTCCTGTTCCCACTCCCAATAATGGATTGTGCTTCAGGTGTGGACAACCAGGGCATCGTGCTAGGGAATGCAACCAGAACCCGAATCAACTGGCCCTTCCAGCAACTGGCCGTGGAAGTAACCAGCCCCGCAACAACAATGCCAAGTCTTATGGTCGTGTTCATGCCAACCACGTTGATCTGAGCGAAGCTCAAGACCAGCCTGCTACTGTGATGGGTACCCTCCTCGTAAATTCAGTACCAGCATCCGTTTTATTTGATACAGGTGCATCGCATTCATTCATGTCAGAAGGTTTTGCATGCTTGCACGACATTAAATGTGAGAACATGGATGCTTCACTATTAGTACACACCCCTGCGGGCCAATGTCGAACCTCCATGATTTGCAATGACGTCCCTGTAGAAATCGAAGGACTGGAATTCCTTGTCTCTCCCATCGTACTGAAGTCCTGTAGCATTGATCTCATTCTGGGAATGAATTGGTTAAAAGCGCATACTGCTTCTATAGTTTGCGCCACTAAGGTCGTCCATCTGCTACACCCTTCTGATGAAATAATAGCTTATCAGGCTCATCTAGTTCAGAACGCCGAGGCACGACTTTATGCCTTGAATGCGTTGAACGCTGCACCACTCGAGGGAATTGAAAACATTCCCGTCGTTCGTGAATTCAAAGATGTCTTCCCAGAAGAACTTCCAGGGATTCCTCCTGTTAGAGCTGTCGAATTCATCATCGACTTGAAACCCGGCACTACCCCTATAGCTAAACGACCCTACAAGATGCCGCCGCATGAACTCATTGAGCTTAAGGAGGAAATCGACAAATCTCTTGTCAAAGGTTTCATTCGCCCAAGTTGCTCTCCTTGGGGAGCACCTTCTCTCTTTGTTAAGAAGAAGGATGGGACAAACCGATTAGTCCAAGACTACCGTCCTATAAACCAAGCTACCATTCAGAATAAATATCCTCTTCCTCGGATCAATGATCTTTATGATCAACTGGCTGGCTCATCAGTGTTCTCCAAACTCGACTTGAGGTTGGGTTACCACCAGATCCGTGTTCGTGAAGAGGACATCCCAAAAACTGCCTTCGTGACTCGGTATGGATCATACGAGTACACCGTCATGTCATTCGGTTTAACGAATGCTCCAGCCACCTTCTCTCGTCTGATGAATTATATATTCATGGATTACCTAGACAAGTTCGTCGTGGTTTATTTGGACGATATCCTTGTATTTTCCAAGAACAAGGAGGAACATACTGAACATCTTCGTCTTGTGCTAGAGAAGCTTCGAGAACATCAACTCTATGCTAAGTATTCCAAGTGTGAATTCTGGCTCCCCGAAGTAACCTATCTTGGGCATGTCATCTCCAAGAATGGTATTGCCGTCAACCCTGAACGAGTTCAGGCTATTCTCGATTGGACTCCTCCAAAGAATGTGAAGCAAGTCCGAAGTTTCCTCGGTCTCGCCAGCTATTGCCGTCGATTCGTCGAGAACTTCTCCAAGATTGCCAGGCCTCTGACTAATTTGTTGCATAAGGGTGTCAAGTTCGACTGGACAGACAAGTGTCAGGAAAGTTTCCAGGCGCTCAAAGACAAGTTGACTTCTGCCCCCGTGCTTGCACCACCTGATACTAAGAAGGACTTCGTCATTTACTGCGACGCTTCCCGCCAAGGATTAGGCTGTGTCCTAATGCAGGAGCGCAGAGTGATTGCTTATGCCTCTCGTCAACTGCGCCCTCATGAAGAAAACTACCCAGTTCACGACCTCGAGCTTGCTGCTGTCATTCATGCACTGAAGCAGTGGCGACATTACCTTCTCGGTAATCGTTGCGAGATCTTCACCGACCATCAAAGTCTGAAGTATCTGTTTACTCAGCCAGATTTGAACCTACGCCAGCAAAGATGGATGGAGACTGTTGCAGACTTTGACGTGGATATATCATATACCCCCGGCAAGGCTAATGTGATGGCTGATGCCTTGAGCCGCAAGTCTTACTGCAACCACCTCCAGGTTCATAAAGTTCAGCCCTCGCTTACCGAAGAATTTAGAAGGCTGAACCTTCATATTGTTCCTCCGGGATCACTCGCTCCCCCTCCCGAAGGTTTTCCCAAACGGAACCTCCATGTTGTTTCCAAGGGTTCTCTCAATACCCTGGTTGCGAAACCAGATCTTGTGGACACCATCAAATGGATACAGAAATGTGACGATGAAGTCCTCAAGATTAAGCGCGACCTCAAAAGAGGAAAGCCCTCATTCTTCACGATCGCCGACGATGGCGCCTTGTATTTCAAAGGCCGCTTAGTGGTACCATGTTCGAAGAAAAACCTAGATAAGACTAAAAGGGTTATGCAAGAAGCTCATGATACGCCTCTGTCCATCCATCCTGGTAGTACAAAGATGTATCAGGATATTCGTCAAAGATTCTGGTGGTCTAATATGAAGCGGGACATTGCTCGTTATGTTGCTGAGTGTGACGTTTGTCGCCGAATCAAAGCAGAGCATCAAAGGCCTGCTGGAACTCTGCAACCTATCTCTATTCCTGAATGGAAATGGGACCATGCTGAAATGGACTTCGTCACTGGATTTCCCAAATCGCAGAAAGGTAATGATGCTATTCTTGTCGTCATTGACCGGCTTTCCAAAGTTGCCCATTTCCTGGCGGTCAAAGAGACAATCACTGCTAGTCAGCTTGCTACTCTCTACGTGGCTAGAATTGTTTCACTTCACGGTATCCCACTGGTTATCAGTTCAGACCGTGGCAGCTTATTCACTTCAAGATTTTGGGCGAGTTTCCAAGAAGCTATGGGGACTCATCTGTCGTTCAGTACTGCGTTCCATCCTCAGTCGCAAGGACAGGTTGAACGTGTCAACCAAGTTCTCGAAGACATGCTTCGAGCTTGTGTAATCTCATTCGGCAAGAAATGGGAGGAATCTCTTCCATATGCCGAGTTCTCTTATAATAATAGCTATCAAGCTAGTCTAAAGATGTCCCCCTTCGAAGTGCTATATGGACGAAAGTGTCGGACCCCTCTGAACTGGTCAGAAACTGGGGAACGTCCACTCTTTGGTCCGGATATTATCCAACAGGCCGAAGAACAAGTTCGCATTATTCGCGAGAATCTCAAGACTGCTCAGTCACGTCAGAAAAGTCAGTATGACCGTCATCACCAAGACATGGTCTATCAACCTGGCGAAAAGGCTTATCTTAGAGTTACCCCAATGAAGGGTGCTCACCGCTTCGGGATCAAGGGCAAGCTAGCTCCTCGCTATATCGGTCCTTTCACTATTCTCGAAAGGCGTGGTAAAGTGGCATATCAACTGGAGCTTCCGCCGAACCTTTCTCAGGTTCACGATGTGTTCCATGTGTCACAACTCCGACGCTGCTTCAAGGACCCAATCCGAGCAGTGGATCATGAAGTGCTCGAATTGCAGCAGGACCTCTCCTATAAAGAGCATCCGGTCCGCATTCTCGACCAAGCTGAACGCCGCACATGTCAGAAGGCGATCAAGTTCCTCAAAGTCCAGTGGTCGAACCACTCTGAAGACGAAGCCACCTGGGAACGCGAGGATCGTCTGCGTGATGAATACCCCGCACTCTTTCCTTCTACCTCCTAAATCTCGGGACGAGATTTCTTGTAGTGGAGGAGAATTGTGACGCCCGGGTAATTAAGCTACAGTAATCCTCACTAATGATGCCACGTCACCTCTGTCACTGTACTTAATCTCGGGTTAAATCAAAACGGTTTCGAAATTCAATTCAAAATTATGATGGTAATAAAAGTTTTCAAAAAAATTAATCAAACTAAAATGTTCGGGGGTTGTCAAATATTACAAGGTTAGTTATGGTGGGGTGCACACATTTTTATAAAGTGTCTGAATATTTTAAAATGAAATAAGACAAAAGAGAAAATACAAAAGAGAAAAACTAAAACCTAAGCTAACAGGAAAAAAAAAGAGGGAACCCCCCCTCCCACGGCCCACTGGCCTAACTGGTCGGCCAGACCACCAGGCCCACCCGGCCACCCCCCACTCTCTCCATAACCCCCTGGAGGCCGAAACCTAACCCGTAACCCCCCACCGACACCTACCACTCCCCCTCCCCTCGTCTGGATCTGGATCGGGGGATCCCGATCCCCTCGCCCCACTTCCCCGCGCGCCCGCCGCCGCCTGGAACCGCCTGACGCCACTCGGAACCCCGTCCCCGGACCCCCCCCCCTCGCCGGCCTGCATCCTCCTCGCCGGACCGTCCCCATCTCTCCACCCCGAGCCCCATTGCCCCGATCCCTACACCCCTCGGTGAGCCCCGCCGCCGCTAGTCTCTGCCGCCCCCCTGCTACTCTGCCGCTGCCGCGCGACCTCGCCTACGCCGTGGCCGCTGGCGCCGCCTCTCCTCCTCTCTGCCCTCTACACGCGCCGTCAGTGAGCCCTGCTGGCTCGCGCCCACGGCGGCCTCGCCTCACGCCCGAACCACCTCGCCGCCGTCGAGCCCGTGGCGCTCGACTCCGGCCACCACAGCCTCCGCAGTCACCCCCATTCGCTCCGCCGTCGTCTTGCCGTTCGAATGCGACCGGTCCCGCCCATTTTGGTGGCCTGCAGACGAAACCCGCCACTCACCCGAGCCCCGACGTCCGCCTCTCTCCTCGCCGGCGACAGCTCCGGCGACCTCGGGACGAACCACCACCACCACTAGATGCGCGTCTTTGCGCTTGTTCGAACGGGCCCAGGCACGCGCGGATCCGTGCCCTGAGCACAAATTCTGGCGAACTCCGGCGGGTCGGTGCCGTGCTTTTGGTCGCCGGCGGCGAGAGCCGGCCCTGCTGACCTGGCACCGCGGGTCCCACCACCTGGGCCACTGACTGGTGGGCCAAGGGCCCCCCTGTTGACCTGTTGACTGGGTCAACTGCTGACTGGGCCGCCCCTATCTCACTGACCTATAGGCCCCACTTCAATAAACAAAATAAAATAAAAATGAATTAATAAAATTAATAATTAATTAGTTAATTAATTAGTGAACTAATTAAGTTAATTAATCTTGTTTAACTAATCTAATTAAGTAGATAGTTTAATTAAACCCTAGTTAGACTAATCAGTCAATGACGAATGGGACCCACAAGTCAGGTTGACCAGGTCAACCGCTGACGTCATGCTGACGTCATGATGATGTCAGCAAACACTATTCTGGATAATGTTGATTTAATTAATTAAATAAATCCTAAAAATGATTTAAATCTTTAGAAAATCATATATTTTAATCCGTAATTCGGATGAAAATATTTTATACATGAAAGTTGCTCAGAACGACGAGACGAATTCGGATACGCAGTCCGTTCGTCCGCCACACACCCCTAACCTATCGAACCCACAACTTTCCCCCTCCGGCTCCTTTGCCCGAAATCACGAAACACCGGGAATACTTTCCCGGATGTTTCCCCCCTTAACCGGTACCACCTCATACCACGTTAGGGCACGCCTAGCATCGTTACTTGTCATGTCATGCTTCACTATGCATATGCTTGCATTATATTTATTGTTTCTTCCCCCTCTTCTCTCTCTAGACACCGAGACCGACGCCGCTGCTACCCCGTACGACTACGGTGTTGACGACCCCTCTCTCTTGCCAGAGCAACCAGGCAAGCCCCCCCTTTGATCACCAGATATCGCCTACTCTTCTCTATACTGCTTGCATTAGCGTAGTGTAGCATGTTACTGCTTACAGTTAATCCTATACTGCTGCATAGCCTGTCCTTGCTACTACTGTTGCTGCCTTTACCTGCTATCCTACTGCTTAGTATAGGATGCTAGTGTTCCATCAGTGGCCCTACACTCTTGTCCGTCTGCCATGCTATACTACTGGGCCGTGATCACTTCGGGAGGTGATCACGGGCATATACTATATACTCTACTTTGATACATTACCTGTGATACTGTTCGGACATGGGGGCTGAAGGGGCAGGTGGCTCCATCCCGGTAGAGGTGGGCCTGGGTTCCCGACGGCCCCCGACTGTTACTTTGTGGCGGAGCGACAGGGCAGGTTCAGACCACCTAGGAGAGAGGTGGGCCTGGCCCTGTTCGGCGTTCGTGGATACTTAACACGCTTAACGAGATCTGGGTATTTGATCTGAGTCTGGCCATTTGGTCTATATGCACTAACCATCTACGTGGGAGTAGTTATGGGTATCCCGGCGTCGTGGTATCAGCCGAAGCCTTCTTGACGTCAGCGACGGAGCGGCGCGCGCTGGATTGGACTGGAACGCCACTAGGCTAGGTCTGCTTCCGGCCGCCCACGCAACGTGCAGGTGTGCTAAGGGCGATGGGCCCAGACCCCTGTGCGCTTAGGTTTAGACCGGCGTGCTGACCTCTCTGTTGTGCCTAGGTGGGGCTGCGACGTGTTGATCTTCCGAGGCCGGGCATGACCCAGGAAAGTGTGTCCGGCCAAATGGGATCGAGCGTGTTGGGGTATGTGGTGCACCCCTGCAGGGAAGTTAATCTATTCGAATAGCCGTGATCTTCGGTAACAGGACGACTTGGAGTTGTACTTTTACCTTATGACAACTAGAACCGGATACTTAATAAAACACACCCTTCCAAGTGCCAGATACAACCGGTGGTCGCTCTCTCACAGGGCGACGAGGGGAGGATCATCGGTTAGGGTTATGCTATGCGATGTTACTTGGAGGACTTCAGTCTACTCTCTTCTACATGCTGCAAGACGGAGGCCGCCAGAAGCGTAGTCTTCGAAAGGACTAGCTATCCCCCTCTTATTCCGGCATTCTGCAGTTCAGACCACCTATGATAGCCTTATTCCAGTTGATACCAATGCATACATATGTAGTGTAGCTCCTTGCTTGCGAGTACTTTGGATGAGTACTCACGGTTGCTTTCTCCCCCTTTTCCCCCTTTCCTTTCCTTCTGGTTGTCGCAACCAGATGCTGGAGTCCAGGAGCCAGACGCCACCGTCGACGACGACTCCTACTACACCGGAGGTGCCTACTACTACGTGGTGCCCGCTGACGACGACCAGGAGTAGTTAGGAGGATCCCAGGCAGGAGGCCTGCACCTCTTTCGATCTGTATCCCAGTTTGTGCTAGCCTTCTTAAGGCAAACTTGTTTAACTTATGTCTGTACTCAGATATTGTTGCTTCCGCTGACTCGTCTATGATCGAGCTCTTGTATTCGAGCCCTCGAGGCCCCTGGCTTGTAATATGATGCTTGTATGACTTATTTTATTTGTAGAGTCGTGTTGTGATATCTTCCCGTGAGTCCCTGATCTTGATCGTACATGTTTGCGTGTATGATTAGTGTACGATTAAATCGGGGGCGTCACAAGCTCCTAGAATGGAAATGAAAGTTTTGCACAAAGATATTTGTGAGTAAGAGATACTGATTGGCGTTGGTCGTGGAGGAAAGCGGTGAGGCCTGCATTCTTAGCCAATTCATAAAAATCTTCATAAATCCCGGCTGCTCTCAAGAAATCATCGGAAGGCCATTCACACGCCCGAACCTTCGTGGTGCGAGGCATATTATACTTAGGCTTCGGCGCCTTTTCCTTCGAGCTTCGGCTCGATGAGCCCCTCAAAAGTCTCTTCATCATTTTCTAAAAAATTCTGAAATTTTTAGTAACTTCAAAATAAAAGTAAACCAAACTCAATAATATTGATAGCAACTACTCCTACAAGTGCCTAGGGCCTATATCATGCATCAAAACTACTTTTGACCATATAAATTTGACATGCAAGCTCAAGAACAGGGTCACCTAAGCAGCAAAAATTTGCAATGAATAAAGCACTAGAACAAAAACTAATTGGACCAATGGATGGGTCACATACCAAGGAACAATCTCCCCAAGCAGTTTTGTGAGAGGTGCTTTGAGCAAGGAGATTGAAAATGGCAGCAACATGAGCTAGAACTCATGCTTGAGCTGGATATTCGTGTTTGGGGAGGAAGAAGGAGTGTGTGGGTGAAAGGATAAGTGGAGGAGGGCCACCGTGGGCCCATGAGGCAGGGGGCGCGCCCAGGGGGTAGGCCGCGCCCTCCACCCTCGTGGGCAGGTGGTTGACCCCCCCCCTTGTTGTGTTCTCAGTGCCAAATATTCTCAAATATTCCAAAAAAAATCATATTTAAATTTCAGGGCATTTGGAGAACTTTTATTTTCGGGGTATTTTTATATTGCACGGATAATCAGATAACAGACAGAAAAATACTATTTTTATTTTATTTAATATACATAACAGAAAGTAAAAGGAGGGTACAACAGGTTGTGCTTTCTAGTTTCATCCATCTCATGATCATCAAAAGGAATCCACTAACAAGGTTGATCAAGTCTTGTTAACGAACTCATTCCGAATAACATGGAACCGAAGAAATTTCGAATAACACTATGTTACCTCAACTGAGATATGCACATCCCCAATAATAAGAACATCATATTTCTTCTTGACAGTAGGAAGAGGAAATTCAAAACCTCCAAATATAATCGATGGAATTTTTCCAATAGAGTCGATACTATGAACTTGAGGTTGTTTCCTCGGAAAGTGTACTGTATGCTCATTACCATTAACATGAAAAGTGACATTGCCTTTAGTGCAATCAATAACAACCCCTGCAGTATTCAAAAAGGGTCTTCCAAGAATAATAGACATACTATCGTCCTCGGGAATATTAAGAATAACAAAGTCCGTTAAAATAGTAGCGTTTGCAACTACAACAGGCACATCCTCACAAATACCGACAGGTATAGCAGTTGATTTACCAGCCATTTGCAAAGATATTTTAGTAGGTGTCAACTTATTCAAATCAAGCCTACAATATAAAGAGAGAGGCATAACACTAACACCGGCTCCAAGATCACATAAAGCAGTTTTAACATAGTTTCTTTTAATGGAGCATGGTATAGTTGGTACACTGGGATCTCCAAGATTCTTTGGTATTCCACCCTTAAAAGTATAATTAGCAAGCATGGTGGAAATTTCAGCTTCCGGTATCTTTCTCTTATTTGTAACAATTTCTTTCATATACTTAGCATAAGGATTCATATCAGTTAATTGCATACGCAAAAAGATAGGTCTAATCATTTAAGCAAAGCGCTGAAAATCCTCATCATCCTTTTTCTTGGATGGTTTGGGAGGAAAAGGTATGGGTTTCTGAACCCATGGTTCTCTTTCTTTACCGTGTTTCCTAGCAACAAAGTCTTTCTTATCATAACGTTGATTCTTTGATTGTGGGTTATCAAGATCAACAGCAGGTTCAATTTCTATATCATTATCATTACTAGGTTGAGCATCATCATGAACATTATCATTAACATTATTACTAGTTTCAGGTTCATTAACAGATTGTGTTTCAGCATCAGAAATAGAAATATCATTTGGATTCTCAAGTGTTTCAGTAATAGGTTCACTAGAAGCATGCAAAGTCCTATCGTTTTTCCTTTTCTTCCTTTTACAAGGACTATGTGCATCTATATTGTTTCTCTGAGAATCTTGCTCAATTCTCTTAGGATGTCCTTTAGGATACAAAGGTTCCTGAGTCATTTTACCACCTCTAGTCATAACTCTAACAGCATTATCATTATCCTTACTATTCAATTCATTAAGCAAATCATTCTGAGCTTTAAGTACTTGTTCTACTTGAGTGGTAACCATAGAAGCATGTTTACTAATAAGTTTAAGTTCACCTTTGACATTAGCCATACAATCACCCAAGTGTTCAAGCATATTTGAATTGTATTTCAATTGTCTACCAAAATAAGCATTAAAATCTTCTTGCTTAGCCATAAATTTATCAAACTCATCTAAGCATGGCTAGCAAATTTAGTAAATGGGATTTCAGCTTTATCATATCTATAGAGAGAATTTACCTTTACTACCTGTGTCGGGTTATCAAGACCATGAGTTTCTTCAATAGGTAGAGGATTAAGATCATATGTTTCTTCAACATGCGGTAAATTAAGACCATGTATTTCTTCAATAGGAGGTAAATTCTTAACATCTTCAGCTTTAATACCTTTTTCTTTCATAGATTTCTTTGCCTCTTGCATATCTTCAGGACTGAGAAATAGAATACCCCTCTTCTTCGGAGTTTGTTTAGGAATAGGCTCGGGAATTGGCTCCGGAGGTGTCCAATTATTTTCATTTTTCAACATATTATTCAATAGAATTTCAGCTTCATCCGGTGTTCTTTCCCTGAAAACAGAACCAGCACAACTATCCAGGTAATCTTTGGAGGCATCGGTTAGTCCATTATAAAAGATATCAAGTATTTCATTTTTCTTAAGAGGATGATCAGGCAAAGCATTAAGTAATTGGAGAAGCCTCCCCAAGCTTGTGGGAGACTCTCTTCTACAATTTGCACAAAATTGTATATATCCCTTAAAGCAGCTTGTTTCTTATGAGTAGGGAAATATTTAGCAAAGAAGTAATAAATCATATCCTCGGGACTACGCACACAACCAGGATCAAGAAAATTAAACCATATCTTAGCATCACTCTTTAATGAGAACGGAAATATTTTAAGGATATAAAAGTAACGAGTTCTCCCATCAGTCGTGAACAGGGTGGCTATTGCTACGTCTTGAGCTTGCGTTGGTTTTCCCCGAAGAGGAAGGGATGATGCAGCAGAGTAGCGTAAGTATTTCCCTCAGTTTTTGAGAAACAAGGTATCAATCCAGTAGGAGCCCACGCTCAAGTACCTCGTACCTGCACAAAGCGATAGCTACTCGCAACCAACGCGATTAGGGGTTGTCAATCCCTTCACGGTCACTTACGAGAGTGAGATCTGATAGATATAATATTTTTTGGTATTTTTGGTATAAAGATGCAAAGTAAAAAAGTAAAGGCAAAGTAAAAAAGCAAAGCAAGATTAAAGTGATGGAGATTGATATGATGAGAATAGACCTGGGGGCCATAGGTTTCACTAGTGGCTTCTCTCAAGAGCATAAGTATTCTACGATGGGTGAACAAATTACTGTTGAGCAATTGACAGAATTGAGCATAGTTATGAGAATATCTAGGCATGATCATGTATATAGGCATCACGTCCGTGACAAGTAGATCGAAACAATTCTGCATCTACTACTATTACTCCACTCATCGACCGCTATCCAGCATGCATCTAGAGTATTAAGTTAAAAACAGAGTAACGCCTTAAGCAAGATGACATGATGTAGAGAGATAAATTCATGCAATATGAAATAAACCCCATCTTGTTATCCTCGATGGCAACGATACAATACGTGCCTTGCTGCCCCTTCTGTCACTGGGTAAGGACACCGCAAGATCGAACCCAAAGCTAAGCACTTCTCCCATGGCAAGAACTACCAATCTAGTTGGCCAAACCAAACGGATAATTCGAAGAGACTTGCAAAGATAACCAATCTTTCATAAAAGAATTCAGAGAAGATTCAAATATTATTCATAGATAGACTTGATCATAAACCCACAATTCATCGGTCTCAACAAACACACCGCAAAAAGAAGATTACATCAAATAGATCTCCACAAGAGAGGGGGAGAACTTTGTATTGATATTCAAAGAGAGAGAAGAAGCCATCTAGCTACTAACTATGGACCCGAAGGTCTGAGGTAAACTACTCACACTTCATCTGAGAGGCTAGGATGATGTAGAAGCCCTCCGTGATGACAGCCCTCTTCCGGCGAAGCTCCGGAACAGGCCCCAAGATGGGATCTCGTGGATACAGAAAGTTGCGGCGGTGGAATTAGGTTTTTGGCTCCTGTTCTGATCGTTTGGGGATACGTGTGTATATATAGGAGGAAGAAGTACGCCGGAGGAGCAACGAGGGGCCCACGAGGCAGGGGGCGCGCCCTAGGGGGGCGCCCCCACCCTCGTGACCACCTCTTTTGTTCCTTGGAGCAGGGTCCAAGTCTCCTGGATCACGTTCGGTGAGAAAATCACGTTCCCGAAGATTTTATTCCGTTTGGAGTCCATTTGATATTCCGTTTATCTGAAACACTGAAATAGGCAAAAAACAGCAATTCTAGGTTGGGCCTCCGGTTAATAGGTTAGTCCCAAAAATAATATAAAAGTGGAAAATAAAGCCCAATATAGTCCAAAACAGTAGATAATATAGCATGGAGCAATCAAAAATTATAGATACGTTGGAGACGTATCAGGCATCCCCAAGCTTAATTCCTGCCCGACCTCGAGTAGGTAAATGATAAAAAGAGAATTTTTGATGCGGAGTGCTACTTGGCATAATTTCAATGCAAATCTTCTTAATTGTGGTATGAATATTCAGATTAGAAAGATTCAAGACAAAAGTTTATATTGACATAAAAATAATAATACTTCAAGCATACTAACAAAGCAATTATGTCTTCTCAAAATAACATGGCCAAAGAAAGTTATCCCTACAAAATCATATAGTCTGGCTATGCTCCATCTTCACCACACAAAGTATTTAAATCATGCACAACCCCGATGACAAGCCAAGCAATTGTTTCATACTCTAACTTTTTCAAAACTTTTTCAATCTTCACGCAATACATGAGCGTGAGCCATGGATATAGCACTATAGGTGGAACAGAATGGTGGTTGTGGAGAAGACAAAAAGGAGAAGATGGTCTCACATCAACTAGGCGTATCAACGGGCTATGGAGATGCCCATCAATAGATATCAATGTGAGTGAGTAGGGATTGCCATGCAACGGATGCACTAGAGCTATAAGTATATGAAAGCTCAAAAGGAAACTAATTGGGTGTGCATCCAACTTGCTTGCTCATGAAGACCTAGGGCAATTTTGAGGAATCCCATCATTGGAATATACAAGCCAAGTTCTATAATGAAAATTCCCACTAGTATATGAAAGTGATAACATGAGAGACTCTCTACTATGAAGATCATGGTGCTACTTTGAAGCATAAGTGTGGTAAAAGGATAGTAACATTGTCCCTTCTCTCTTTTTCTCTCATTTTTTTATTTATTTTTTTTGTTTGGGCCTTTTCTCTTTTTTTATGGCCTCTTTTTATTTGGGCTTCTTTGGCCTATTTTTTTTCGTCCGGAGTCTCATCCCGACTTATGGGGGAATCATAGTCTCCATCATTCTTTCCTCACTGGGACAATGCTCTAATAATGATGATCATCACACTTTTATTTTTCTTATAACTCAACAATTACAACTCGATACTTAGAACAAAATATGACTCTATGTGAATGCATCCGGCGGTGTACCGGGATATGCAATATGACAATGATGGAATGTGTCATGATGAACTAGATGGTGGAAAGTTGCATGGCAATATATCTCGGAATGGCTATGGAAATGCCATAATAGGTAGGTATGGTGGCTGTTTTGAGGAAGGTATATGGTAGGTGTATGATGCCGGTGAAAGGTCCGCGGTATTAGAGAGTCTAGCAAAGGTGGAAGGGTGAGAGTGCGTATAATCCATGGACTCAACATTAGTCATAAAGAACTCATATACTTATTGCAAAAATCTAGAAGTTATCAAAGCAAAGTATTACGCGCATGCTCCTACGGGGATAGATTGGTAGGAAAAGACCATCGCTCCTCCCCGACCGCCACTCATAAGGAAGACAATCAATAAACAAATCATGCTTCGACTTCGTTACATAACGGTTCACCATACGTGCATGCTATGGGAATCACAAACTCTAACACAAGTATTCTTTAAATTCACAACTACTCAACTAGCATGACTTTAATATTATCACCTCCATATCTCAAAACAATTATCATGCTTCAATCTTTTCTTAGTATTCAACACACTCAAAAGAAAGTTTCACAAATCTTGAATACCAAGCATATTATTATTAAGCAAATTACCATGCTATTAAGAGACTCTCAAAATAATTTTAGTGAAGCATGAGAGATCAATAGTTTCTTTAAAACAAATCCACCACCGTGCTCTAAAAGATCTAAGTGAAGCACATAGAGAAAAATTATAACACTCAAAAGATATAAGTGAAGCACATAGAGCAAAATTATCTAGCTCAAAAGATATAAGTGAAGCACATAGAGCAAAACTACTTAGCTCAAAAGATATAAGTGAAGCACATAGAGCAAAACTACTTAGCTCAAAAGATATAAGTGAAGCACATAGAGTATTCTATCAAATTTTTAATTCATGTATGGCTCTCTCAAAAGGTGTGTACAACAAGGATGATTGTGGCATACTAAGACACAAAGACACAAATAATACAAGACACTCCAAGCAAAACACATATCATGTTGGTGAATAAAAATATAGCTCCAAGTAAATTACCGATGGAAGTGGACGAAAGAGGGGATGCCTTCCGGGGCATCCCCAAGCTTTGACTTTTTGGTGTCCTTGGATTATCTTGGGGGTGCCATGGGCATCCCCAAGCTTAGGCTCTTGCCACTCCTTGTTCCATGATCCATCAAAAGAATTCACCTAAAACTTGAAAACTTCACAACACAAAACTCAAAATAGAAAACTCGTGAGCTCCTTTAGCGAAAGAAAACAAAAGACCACTTCAAGGTACTGTAATGAACTCATTATTTATTTATATTGGTGTTAAACCTACTGTATTCCAACTTCTCTATGGATTATAAACTATTTTACTAGCCATAGATTCATCAAAATAAGCAAACAACACACGAAAAACAGAATCTGTCAAAAACAGAACAGTCTGTAGTAATCTGTAGCTAGCGCAAGATCTGGAACCCCAAAAATTCTAAAATAAATTGATGGACGTGAGGAATTTATCTATTAATCATCTGAAAAAAGAATTAACTAAATATAACTCTTCAAATAAAAATGACAGCAGTTCTCATGAGCGCTAAAGTTTATGTTTTTTACAGCAAGTTCAACAAGACTTTCCCCAGGTCTTCCCAACGGTTCTACTTGGCACAAACACTAATTAAACACAAAAAACACAACCAAAACAGAGGCTAAATAATTTATTTATTATTAAGCAGGAGCAAAAAACAAGGAATAAAAATAAAATTGGGTTGCCTCCCAACAAGCGCTATCGTTTAACGCCCCTAGCTAGGCATAAAAGTGAGGATAGATCTAAGTATTGCCATCTTTGGTAGGCAATCCATAAGTGGCTCTCATGATAGTTTCATATGGTAATTTTATTTTCTTTCTTGGAAAGTGTTCCATGCCCTTTTTTAATGGAAATTGAAATCTAATATTCCCTTCCTTCATATCAATAATCGCACCAACCGTTCTAAGGAAAGGTCTATCAAGAATAATAGGGCAAGAAGGATTGCAATCTATATCAAGAACAATGAAATATACTGGCACATAATTCCTATTTGCAACAATAAGAACATCATTAATCCTTCCCATAGGTTTCTTAATAGTGTAATCCGCAAGATGCAAGTTTAGAGAGCAATCATCAAAATTACGGAAATCTAGTAAATCACACAAAGTCTTGGGAATAGTAGAGACACTAGCACCCAAATCACACAAAGCATAAAACTCATGATCTTTAATTTTAATTTTAATAGTTGGTTCCCACTCATCATAGAGTTTTCTAGGGATAGAAACTTTCAACTCGAGTTTTTCTTCATAAGATTGCATCAAGGCATCAACAATATGTTCGGTGAAGGCTTTATTTTGACTATAAGCATATGGAGAATTTAGCACAGATTGCAACAAGGAAATACAATCAATTAAAGAGCAACTTTCATAATTAAATTCCTTGAAATCCAATATAGTGGGTTTAGCAACATCCAGATTTTTATTTCTTTCAATCCCACTTTCATCAATTTCATCATCAAGATCTAAATACTCCGAATTTTTAGAACACCTTCTAGGTAAAGGAAGATCATATTCAGTTTCATCGAGATTAATATTGCAAAATAAAGATTTAATAGGGGACACATCAATAACTTTTAGATATTCATCTTGATTTTCATGGGTATTGGAGGAACACGCTTTAATAAAGGCATCTTTGGAAGCACGCATCCTACCGGTTCTTTCCTTGCACTCATCAATGGAAATTCTCATGGCTTTGAGAGACTCATTGATATCATGCTTAGGAGGAATAGATATAAGCTTTAAAGAATCAACCTCAAGAGAAATTCTATCAACGTTTCTAGCCAAATCATCAACTTTAAGCAATTTCTCCTCAAGAAAAGCATTAAAATTCTTTTATGAATTCATAAACTCTTTAACACTATTCT
Source organism: Triticum urartu (assembly GCF_056163025.1). Taxonomy (NCBI): domain Eukaryota; kingdom Viridiplantae; phylum Streptophyta; class Magnoliopsida; order Poales; family Poaceae; genus Triticum; species Triticum urartu. The sequence continues at coordinate 552,571,948 of NC_141873.1, forward strand.
CAAATTCAGAGGGCATCTTATTATAATTTCCATAAGATTTGTTGTAGGAATTACCATAATTATTAGAAGGGTTACTAGGATATGGCCTAGGATTAAAATTCCCTCTATAAGCATTGTTACCAAAATTATTCCTACCAACAAAATTCACATCCATAGATTCATTGTTATTCTCAATCAAAGTAGACAAAGGCATATCATTAGGATCAGAAGAAACACTCTTAGTAGCAAATAATTTCATAAGTTCATCCATCTTTCCACTCAACACATTAATTTCTTCTATTGCATGCACTTTTTTATTAGAAGATCTTTCAGTATGCCATTGAGAATAATTAACCATAATATTATCTAGGAGTTTAGTAGCATCTCCTAAAGTGATTTCCATAAAAGTGCCTCCCGCGGCCGAATCTAAAAGATTTCTAGAAGCAAAATTCAATCCAGCATAAAAATTTTGTATGATCATCCACAATTTCAAACCATGAGTAGGGCAATTACGTATCATTAATTTCATTCTCTCCCAAGCTTGTGCAACATGTTCATGGTCAAGTTGTTTAAAGTTCATAATATCGTTTCTAAGAGAGATGATCTTAGCGGGAGGAAAATACTTAGAGATAAAAGCATCTTTGCACTTGTTCCATGAATCAATACTATTCTTAGGCAAAGACGAAAACCAAGCTTTAGCACGATCTCTAAGCGAAAAAGGAAATAGCTTCAATTTAACAACATCATTATTGACATCTTTTTTCTTTTGCATATCACATAAATCAACGAAGCTATTCAGATGAGTAGCGGCATCTTCACTAGGAAGGCCGGCGAATTGATCTTTCATAACAAGATTCAACAAAGCAGTATTAATTTGACAAGACTCAGCATCGGTAAGAGGAGCAATCGGAGTGCTAAGGAAATAATTATTATTGGTATTGGTGAAGTCACACAATTTAGTAGTATCTTGAGCCATCGCGACAAGCAAGCAATCTAACACACGAGCAAACAAAAAGCAACGGGCAAAAAGAGGCAAATAGAGAGGGAGGATAGGGAGAGAGAGGGCGAATAAAACGGCAAGGGTGAATTGGGGGGAGAGGAAAACAAGAGGCAAATGGCAAATAATGTAATGCGAGAGATAGGGATTGTGATGGGTACTTGGTATGTTGACTTTTTGCGTAGACTCCCCGGCAACGGCTCCAGAAATCCTTCTTGCTACGTCTTGAGCTTGCGTTGGTTTTCCTCGAAGAGGAAGGGATGATGCAGCCGAGTAGCGTAAGTATTTCCCTCAGTTTTTGAGAACCAAGGTATCAATCCAGTAGGATCCCATGCTCAAGTCCCTCATACCTGCACAAAGCGATAGCTACTCGCAACCAACGCGATTAGGGGTTGTCAATCCCTTCACGGTCACTTACGAGAGTGAGATCTGATAGATATAATATTTTTTGGTATTTTTGGTATAAAGATGCAAAGTAAAAAGTAAAGGCAAAGTAAAAAAGCAAAGCAAGATTAAAGTGATGGAGATTGATATGATGAGAATAGACCCGGGGGCCATAGGTTTCACTAGTGGCTTCTCTCAAGAGCATAAGTATTCTACGGTGGGTGAACAAATTACTGTTGAGCAATTGATAGAATTGAGCATAGTTATGAGAATATCTAGGCATGATCATGTATATAGGCATCACGTCCGTGACAAGTAGATCGAAATGATTCTGCATCTACTACTATTACTCCACTCATCGACCGCTATCCAGCATGCATCTAGAGTATTAAGTTAAAAACAGAGTAACGCCTTAAGCAAGATGACATGATGTAGAGAGATAAATTCATGCAATATGAAATAAACCCCATCTTGTTATCCTCGATAGCAACGATACAATACGTGCCTTGCTGCCCCTTCTGTCACTGGGTACGGACACCGCAAGATCGAACCCAAAGCTAAGCACTTCTCCCATGGCAAGAACTACCAATCTAGTTGGCCAAACCAAACGGATAATTTGAAGAGACTTGCAAAGATAACCAATCATACAGAAAAGAATTCAGAGAAGATTCAAATATTATTCATAGATAGACTTGATCATAAACCCACAATTCATCGGTCTCAACAAACACACCGCAAAAAGAAGATTACATCGAATAGATCTCCACAAGAGAGGGGGAGAACTTTGTATTGATATTCAAAGAGAGAGAAGAAGCCATCTAGCTACTAACTATGGACCCGAAGGTCTAAGGTAAACTACTCACACTTCATCGGAGAGGCTAGGATGATGTAGAAGCCCTCTGTGATGACGGCCCTCTTCCGGCGGAGCTCCGGAACAGGCCCCAAGATGGGATCTCGTGGATACAGAAAGTTGCGGCGGTGGAATTAGGTTTTTGGCTCCTGTTCTGATCGTTTGGGGGTACGTGTGTATATATAGGAGGAAGAAGTACGCCGGAGGAGCAACGAGGGGCCCACGAGGCAGGGGGCGCGCCCTAGGGGGGCCCACCCTTGTGACCGCCTCTTTTGTTCCTTGGAGCAAGGTCCAAGTCTCCTGGATCACGTTCGGTGAGAAAATCACGTTCCCGAAGATTTTATTCCATTTGGACTCTGTTTGATATTCCGTTTATCTGAAACACTGAAATAGGTAAAAAACAACAATTCTGGGCTGGGCCTCCGGTTAATAGGTTAGTCCCAAAAATAATATAAAAGTGGAAAATAAAGCCCAATATAGTCCAAAACAGTAGATAATATAGCATGGAGCAATCAAAAATTATAGATACGTTGGAGACGTATCAGCTATATCATTCAATTTAGTAAGATGTGCCACAACAGTTTCAGATTCATAGCCATGAAAAGGATCAAATTCAACCAAAGTAATTATATTAGGATCAACAGAGAATTCATAATCCTTATCGGTAACACAGATAGGTGAAGTAGCAAAAGCAGGGTCAGGTTTCATTCTAGCATTTAGAGATTGCTTGTTCCATTTAGCTAATAACCTCTTAAGTTCGTATCTATCTTTGCAAGCTAAAATAGCTAAAGAATCTTCTTGATCAAAAATATAACCCTCAGGAATAACAAGTGATTCTTCATCATCACTTTCATCAGTATTATCAGATTCAATATTTTCAATCTCTCTAGCCCTAGCAAGTTGTTCATCAAGAAATTCACCAAGTGGCACAGTAGTATCAAGCATAGAAGTAGTTTCATCATAAGTATCATGTATAGCAGAAGTAGCATCATCAATAACATGCGACATATCAGAACGAATAGCAGAAGCAGTTTTAGGTGTCGCAAGCTTACTCAAAACAGAAGATGAATCAAGTGTAGAGCTAGATGGCAGTTCCTTACCTCCCCTCATAGTTGATGGATAAATCTTGGTTTTTGGATCTCTCAAGTTCTTCATAATGATAAGCAGATATAAATCCCAAGTGACTCAAAGAATAGAGCTATGCTCCCCGGCAACGGCGCCAGAAAATAGTCTTGATAACCCACAAGTATAGGGGATCGCTACAGTTTTCGAGGGTAAAGTATTCAACCCAAATTTATTGATTCGACACAAGGGGAGCCAAAGAATATTCTCAAGTATTAGAAGCTGAGTTGTCAATTCAACCACACCTGGAAACTTAGTATCTACAGAAAAGTATTTAGTAGCAAAGTAATATGATAGTAGTGATAACGGTAGCAAAAGGTAACAGTAGTAAAAGTAATGTTTTTGGTATTTTGTAGTGATGATAGCAATATCAATGGAAAAGTAAATAAGCGAAGAACAATATATGGAAAGCTCGTAGGCAATGGATCGGTGATGGAGAATTATGCCGGATGCGGTTCATCTTGTAACAGTCATAACCTAGGGTGACACAGAACTAGCTCCAGTTCATCAATGCAATGTAGGCATGTATTCCGAATATAGTCATACATGCTTATGGAAAAGAACTTGCATGACATCTTTTTTCCAACCCTCCCGTGGCAGCGGGGTCCTTACGGAAACTAAGGGATATTAAGGCCTCCTTTTAATAGAGTACCGAAACAAAGCATTAACACATAGTGAATACATGAACTCCTCAAACTACGGTCATCACCGGTAAGTATCCCGATTATTGTCACTTCGGGGTTAACGGATCATAACACATAATAGGTGACTATAGACTTGCAAGATAGGATCAAGAACACTCATATATTGATGAAAACATAATAGGTTCAGATCTGAAATCATGGCACTCAGGCCCTAGTGACAAGCATTAAGCATAGCAAAGTCATAGCAACATTAATCTCAGACCATAGTGGATACTAGGGATCAAACCCTAACAAAACTAACTCGATTACATGATAGATCCCATCCAACCCATCACCGTCCACCAAACCTACGATGGAATTACTCACGCACGGCGGAGAGCATCATGAAATTGGTGATGGAGGATGGTTGATGATGACGATGGCGACGAATTCCCCTCTCTGGAGCCCCGAACGGACTCCAGATCAGCCCTCTCGAGAGGTTTTAGGGCTTGGTGGCGGCTCCGTATCGTAAAACGCGATGAATTCTTCTCTCTGGCTTTTTTTCTCCCCGAAACACAATATATAGAGTTGGAGTTGGAGTAGGAGGGGCACCAGGGGGCCCACGAGGTAGGGGGCGCGCCCCCCACCCTCGTGGACAGGTGGTGGGCCCCCTGGCCTTCATCTTTTGCAGGTATTTTTTATATTTCCCAAAAAGTTGCTCCATGAAGTTTCGGGTCATTCCGAGAACGTTTGTTTCTGCACATAAATAACACCATGGTAATTCTGCTGAAAACAACGTCAGTCCGGGTTAGTTCCATTCAAATCATGCAAGTTAGAGTCCAAAAGAAGGGCAAAAGTTTTTGGAAAAGTAGATACGACGGAGACATATCAATAGTCATAATAACAGCGAAGGCAAGTGCTTCGTCGTGCGGTTGGCACCTTGAAGGTGTGCAGGATCATCACCTTTAAAGTGATGAGGTAGCCGATCGGGATCTGGTGAGCAACAGCAAAGCCGACCCACCCCTGATCCATGGCTAGCCTCCCGTTGATCTCTGTGAGCTTGACCTTCTAGGTGCAACCGGTGTTCGTCTTGAGTTTGATCTTACGTGAGATGGTGTCCATGTGTTTACAAAAGTTGCCAAGGATTGGCAGTAACATTCAAACCGACATGGAAAACATGTTCATCTACCACGACAGGAAGGCCATCATCATTGCCGACAAGCCCCTATAGAAAGATCAAGAGTTTTCATGCCGACAAGACCAATTCGAGCCCTATATCAACACACAAATCTAATCGGAGTTGGACACCCCAATCGAACCCCATATCCACACCCTAATCTAACCCCCATGGAGATACCCAAATCTAACCGTACTTGGACACCCAAATCGAATCTCATATCCAGACCCTAATCAAGTTGTATGAAACACTTAATCAACACCCTAATCGGGTTGTGTGAACCCTAAATCTAACCATAAACCCAAATCAGTGGGTACATGGATCCCTAAATCAGGCAGACAAGGGCTTAGCGCCATTAACGAAGGGATGATGGAGGGGTGATGAAGCTGGCGGTCACCGTCGGTGCTCGCCATCTAGATCTTCGACCCGCTGATACCCTCCGCCGCCCCAGTGAGAGAGAGGGTGATAGTGGAGAGAGGGATAGTGATCGGTGAGATAGAGATCAGGGGATTTATGGCATGACTTCGGGAAACAACATGACGTCTCCCACTCGTGCCCGCGTGTGTAACCGCCTGCAGCCACATGCCGTCCTTTCCCTCAATCGGGCCTGACTCGTTGGACACGATCTATTCGATCACTTCCTCTAGAGCTAGGCTTGGGCTGCTATGAGTACCGTGCTATGCAGGCTCGGCCACACGCGCTGGTAACCAAACGGGTTGCATCCCCAGGGCTTGGTTGGGTGTTATGCTGGCAACCAAACACACCCTTGAGCACCGGCGACCTCATCAATAAGTTTTTTTTAGGGGAACCTCTTCAATAAGTGAACCTTTCTACCAAGATGCAGTATTCAGAAACTGCATCAACAACAAAATTTCAGCGTTGGCAGAACCATGTCTTTTTTCTTTCTTTCTAGATGGCAGAACCAGATCTTAGAGGGGGCGGCTTGTTACCAGCTGGTTACCAATGAAAGCACAACTTGCCACTTAGACTCCATTGGTTAAACCAGACAGTAGATCACAGAAAAACACCAGATTATAAATAAACAATGTTGTTAACACTTTATATTGTGCCTTTTATACAGAGTGCTCATACCATTTGATCATCGGACTGGATGGCATGAACCTCCAGCTGTTAAAAAATAAAAAATTAGAGCACGCCAAGAGCATGCCACAGCTTTATAGAAGGCAGAAATATCGTTTCAACCAACACTCTGTAACCTCCAGCTGGTAATTACAGTACAAAATTGTTTCAACCAAGTGAGATAGGATAAAAGCCACGATGAGCTGAGGTGGTATCAAAACAGGATCAGCAGCAGCAAGGATTGGTAAAAATCTTCCCCAGAATCTCTCTGAAAAAGGTACCGATCCCGCATTCTCAGTTTCTCACAGCTAGGGTCGCTAAAGAACAAATATGCAGACAATGCCTCTCATGAAGGATGCCGCTTCAGCACTTGGATTCCTGACCGCTGTTATCATTGGTCGTCCAGCGTGACAGCGCCTCCCTCGACCTCCAGCTCGCTTGGCTCGACCGACGACAGCAAAATGTCGTCAAGGCCTCACCTGACGAATATGGAACAAGTTTATGCATCCGTACAGGTGGCTCCAAAAAAATCACTGGTACAACAACATGAGTTGATCGATCGACAAGGAACTCCTCTCTTTTTCTGCAGACAGACAATCAGAACGAGTGACTGAACAAGGACAGTATTATTGTACATGTTCTGTGGGCAGGCCATTACGCACTTTTAAGTATCTCACTGTTAACTGTTAAGTAATCTCACTGCTATACATAACATAACAATATGTCGTATATTTAAAACTCAAGCGCTAGCAGTGGCGTCATGTGCATGCATAGACTGCTAGCACCCTAATGCAAATTGGAGATTTAAATCGAGAACTTCAAAACTTCAACTGGAACCTATAACTAGGGAAGGCGTGTAAAGGCTCAAAGAAACAAGCCATAGCGAAACAAAGCGATGTGCATAGAAAATATTGGCCAATATCAACAGAGAACTCACGTTTCCAGGTAGCTCCACATTTTCACTATGGTAAAAAGTGCAATCCAATGGATACAGCTTCAAGATTCAACTCACTAACATCTAGGCAATTCCTAATGAACAGATATGCTCCCATTTCTAGCATTTCTTCCAACATTTGGTTGCACAAAAATAATATAGCCGTGAGAAGCTCCTACCAAGGAACACAAAACAGAAAAATATTCTCCCAGATGATATATTTAACATGCATAACTGTTCGAGAGAATCAGATATAAGACCTAGTCATCCCAAATGTAACTTTTTAATACTCCCTCTGATCCATATTAATCGTCGCTGATTTAGTACAACTTTTGGAGTGCCCCTTTGCCAGGCAGACTTGGCGTGAGATCCTCTCCTGGCTAAGGATGACCGCCGCAGGCCCAAATCACGAAGAATCCCTCATGGACTGGTGACTGCACGCCAGGCAGAACACACCGACAATGATGCGCAAAGAATGATAACAGAATTTTAAGAAAAAAATTGAAGTGATTAGCTAAAGTCTCACCAAATATTTTGTTACATGGAAGGAACTCCCAAGTTCAGTTTCACTTGTGATATATGTACCGGTGAAATTTTACCATCCCGAGAGACAAAAGGCAGGCTCGGTTCAGAGTACAGTTAGCAAGGTTAAGCTGTATCGCATGGCATTCACTCTCATATCTTCATAGAGTAGTAGTCTATATATAAACTTAATGGACAGAGGTTGAAAGCTTGAAACACTTTCTCATATCATATCTCCCAGAAGGTCAAAAAAGCATCCAACATGAAGCAAAATTACCAATTAGCCATGATATGTTCATATATGAAAATTATTTTCGTCCAGCATGTAGTACATAAACTAAGTATTCTCTGAATATCAATAAAATATATTAGAAATGACCAATGATGGCGACAAGATAAGTAGATGTACAAAAAAAGGTAATTTTGGAGCACTCACTGAAGTATTCGTATTTGAAGAATTTTAAACCCACACCCTTTAAGGCCATGTTCTTTAAAGCAATACATCGGAAAATAAAAGAACATTAAATCTGCAGTAATTTAAAGAAGAATATCTAACACCATACCTAACAGATGTTGCACAAAGCAGAACATCTACATTTATGTTTAACAGACTATTCTAAAATACAAACAGGACTGAGCAGAAACTAGCCACTCCGAAATGAAAATAACCAAGGAGCATGCCAGAACGCATGACCTTCCTGACCGAAGAGGAATAAAAAGAACATATGGAACAACTGCACCATGACATTTAGCAGCTAGAAATAACATAGGGAACAAGAGGTCAGGAGGCTAGCAGAACATTGTGAACTAGTATTCCTGAAACGGGAACTAGTATTCCTGAAATCGGAACTAGAGGTCAGGAGGTCAGCTAGATCATAGTTAAATGGGAACTAGTATTCCTGAAAATGGCATCCGCAACACATAGTGGATTTAGGTCGATTTTACAGTTATTTGCAGTACATTGCTTGGTATGCACATTTACATAAAAAAAAACCCTTCTCAATCAGCCACGCTGGTGGCAAAAAAACAAGCAGAACAAATCAAGCACAAATAAGTTGAATTTATTGAGCATTTTTTTGTACCAAACATGGTTGCATAGTATACTTGTGCGCTTATGTTCCGTCCTGTGCCACTTCAGAACATCTCAAGGACTAAATGCAGGATGCCTGGTAATTAAATATATGCTCCTAACACCACCGGGTATATGTAAATCAAGACATATCTAGGATATCAGACTGGTGAAGGAACAAATTAAACTTATTCTTGTATGCAACCTGAGACACGCAGCTTGCGAAAACCCCTTGATTTCGCTAGAGCTAGCGATTCTAGACAGCGGGCCTCTCTTTGTATTGGTGTTATGTCAGCAAAGGCGTTGAATGCCTCTCGGCACTCCTATGCAATGTGATGCGTCTCCTCACAACGTATTCTAGAAAAGAAAGTGAATATTTCTTACACTTTCAGTTTGCCATGTTCATCTACTTTCTACCCAAAGGCATCTTGAACGATTAAGTTTCCACTCTGTCAAATTAGCATTGGGCAACAATGTAACTGTTGATGTAGGTCTAGCTTTTGCACCGACGAGAAGAAAAGAGGATCAGCATAGGAATGAGAATCAATGAGATCTGTCTTGCTTGGGATGCTGACATGTACAGCAGCCGAGCTGATCTGGTGCAGGTCTGCAGGAGCAGTTTCCAATTTTTTAAATAAGTTGAGATTCTTGTTGCCTCCTGGTATAATATATGTGCCCATCTCACATAATTTTCAGGTCATGAGTTCTTACTAAGCTGTGGCGTCGATACTACCACCCATATGCAACATTGCGTGCATGGTCACACGTACCACCTGTGAATCTAGTAATCGACAACGTCAGATCAACTGGATCCAAAGTCTGCCTAGAGATATGAGAAGCAGGGAGCTTCACATGGAGAGATGCGACTTTTGATCGGCCGGGCTTCCTGGGTTCCAGTGCTGCCCATGAAAGCTCACAGCTTGGTAGCTCTCCCGTCCATTTGATGTGTGCGCCGCACTGCTGCTACAGATCTGACACTGCTAGCCAACTGGAGTATCTCTGAAGTCAACTAGATCGTGTGCAGCGGTGCTGTGCTATGCTGCTAATCAGCTCAACTAGGGCACCTGACAATTTTTGCCTGCTCCATTTGGAATCTGCCCACGCCTCCCAAGCTCTGCCTCTCATGGCCAACCCATTACCACCAGTGAGGCATTAATTAGTTCCATGCATGGCCCTGCAATCTAGGCTAAGATGCTGTGCACGGAGAACCATGGAGCCTATACAATGTCAACGAAATAAAATTATCAGAGAAACCCAGTGAGTTATACTGCTTGATGATTCTTTCTCCCTCTTTTATCTGACATGAAACAAATGCGGGCTGGTTGCGAGGAGCTGACCTAAGAATTAACAAATGCAGGCCGGTGCAGTGCGTGACAGTGTCAGAAGCTTCTACAAAGTCAGATCTAGCGAAACATAGCCATTACCGAGGTTAACACCACTATAAATGGCTGGCATTGCTGCCCATTCTGGACAAACCCATAAGCCAAACAAAAACAGCTCTCTGGTAGGTGTTTACGCTTAGCGTTTTCATCCTACAATGAGATCACTGCCCATTGTAGTACTTTCCCTCCTGATTCTTGTCCTAGCTGCCCATGTATCCCAAGCCGATGACAAGGGCTCTTCGGTTGGAAATGGGAAGGATTCCCATGCCGGTGATGATCATAAATCAAATGGTGTAGGGCCGGTGAAAAAACCCAAATGCCCTAAGCCCGGACATGGTCCAAAAAACCATGACAATGATGGTCGAGGACCACCAGAAAAGGAGTGCGATGATGAAGAGACAACACCGTCATCGCCTGGGCCTTCCCCAAACCAAGGTAATGGTTCGCCATCACCACCGCCATCCCCGTCCTATTCACCACCCATGACTCCATCACCTCCACCTCCATCAGAAACTAGTCCTCCTACTGCACCTCCACCCTACCAACCTAGCAATCAATCTCCTCCCCTGCCGTCATCTTCAAGCCCCCCACCAACACCTTCATCTAGTCCCCCTGTTACACCTCCAACCTACGAACCTAATGATCAATCACCACCACCACCATTGAACCCTCCGCCCATTCCCCCACCACCTCCATCTAGTGCGCCTGCGGCACCTCCAATGAACCCGACTAATGATCAGCCTCCTCCACCAACGACGTCATCTAGCCCCCCACCACTAGCTCCAGCGACCCCACCAACACCTTCATCTAGTCCCCCTGTTACGCCTCCATCCTACGAACCTAACGATCAACCGCCACCACCTCCATTGAATCCTCCGTCCATTCTCTCACCACCTCCATCAAGCCCACCAACCTTACCTCCAATGAACCCGACTAATGATCAACCTCCTCCACCATCTCCGTTGTCTAGCCCCCCACCACTAGCTCCAGCCACCCCACCAACACCTTCATCTAATCCCCCTGTTACGCCTCCATCCTACGAACCTAATGATGAATCGCCACCACCTACATTAAATTCCCCTGCCATTCCCTCACCACCTCCATCAAGCCCAACTGTGGCACCTCCTATGAACCCGACTAATGATCAGCCTCCTCCACCATCGTCGTCATTTAGCCCCCCACCAATAGCTCCAACTACTCAACCACCTCCCTCTAGCCCACCTGCTACACCTCCAACAGACTCAACTGATGAGGAACCTCCTACATCACCACCAGCATCCAGTCCACCAGCAACTCTATCAAGTCCTCCACCACCGTCATCGAGTACACCACCGGCTCCATCCATCACCACACCACCTTTGGCTAGTCCCCCTGCTACACCTCCAACGTACCAAGCTAATGACCAGTCCCCTCCACCTCCACCATCATATAGTCCTCCGCCATCAGCTTTAGCTAGTCCTCCACCACCATCACCACTGAGTCCACCAGCAATAGCACCAACCACTAGCGCACCTCCTCCATCTACTCCCCCATCGCCTATGTCTAGTCCACCAGCAACACCTCCAACTGATGAGCAAACTCCACCACCACCATCATCTAGTCCACCAGTAGCTCTATCAAGTCCTCCACCACCATCATTGAGTACACCACCGTCTCCATCCATTGCCACACCACCTTTGTCTAGCCCCCCTGCTACACCTCCAACGTACCAAGTTGATGACCAGTCCCCTCCATCTCCAACATCATACAGCCCACCACCGACAACTTTAGCTAGTCCACCACCACCGTTGAGTCCACCAGCAATAGCACCAACCACTAGCACACCTCCTCCATCTACTTACCCATCGCCTATGTCTAGTCCACCAGCAACACCTCCACCAGACTCGACTGATAAGCAAAGTCCATCACGACCACCATCTAGTCCACCAGTAGCTCTATCAACTCCTCCACCACCATCATCGAGTACATCACCGGCTCCATCCATTGCCACACCACCTTTGTCTAGTCCCGCTGCTACACCTCCAACGTACCAAGCTGATGACCAGTCCCCTCCACCTCCACCATCATACAGTCCGCCACCGTCAGCTTTAGCTAGTCCTCCTCCACCACCATTGACTCCACCAGCAATAGCCCCAACCACTAGCGCACCTCCTCCATCTACTTACCCATCGCCTATGTCTAGTCCACCAGCAACACCTCCAACGGACTCAACTGATGAGCAAACTCCATCACCACCACCATCTAGTCCACCAGTAGCTCTATCAAGTCCTCCACCACCATCATCGAGTACACCACCGGCTCCATCCATTGCCACACCACCTTTGTCTAGTCCTCTTGCTACACCTCCAACGTACCAAGGTGATGACCAGTCCCCTCCACATCCACCATCATACAGTCCGCCACCATCAGCTTTAGCTAGTCCTCCTCCACCACCATTGAGTCCACCAGCAATAGCCCCAACCACTAGTGCATCCCCTCCATCTAGTTACCCATCGCCTATGTCTAGCCCACCGGCAACACCTCCAACGGACTCAACCGATGAGCAAAGTCCATCACCACCACCATCTAGTCCACCAGTAGCTCTATCAAGTCCTCCACCACCATCATCGAGTACACCACCTGTTCCATCCATTGCCACACCACCTTTGTCTAGTCCCCCTGCTACACCTCCAGCATACCAAGCTGATGACCAATCCCCTCCACCTCCACCATCATATAGTCCGCCACCGACAGCTTTAGCTAGTCCTCCACCACCACCATTGAGTCCACCAGCGATAGCACCAACTACTAGCGTACCTCCTCCATCTACTTCACCATTGCCTATGTCTAGTCCACCGGCAACACCTCCGACGTACCAAGTTAACCAACCACCACCGCCACCACAATTTAGTCCCCCTGCCACACCTCCGACCTATCAAGGTAATGCCCCACCACCGGCATCGGCACCAGCACCACTTAGTCCCTCAGCAACAGCACCGCCACCTGGTGCCCCTACTGGCAATGGATGGGTGCAAGTTCAGAACTTTCATGACGCCCTATACTGGCAAATCGGGCGCTTTGTGGTGTTCAAGTTGGTAAACAAGAAGGACAACTCCCTTGTTGATGTGCTATATGTGAGCATGCAACCCGCTGGAAAGGGCAACAACTACTTTCTTGTGATAAAAGTAGCAGATGGATATAAGAAGGTCGGCAAGTATCATGTGCTCCTATGGGGTGTGCCTGGGTCACCAGATGAAGAATGGAAAGTATATTGGCTCAAATTTGTAGGATACTAAGCACATGGTGGAAACAAGATTATCCAGCTATCGACCATGCATGGCATTTCTAGGGAGAAGATATATAGACATTTTGTGGTCAACGTGCGCCTGCATGGATTAGTTGATCTTTGTAGCTTTGAGGGGCTTGATATCCAACTATATGTTCTGATTTCAGTGATAAATTTATGTTTTGTTCTCATTAAAATTGCCTTAAATTTACAAAATATGGCTGGAGATATAATCATATAACTCAAAGCATAAGCGCGCTTCACTGTACTGTTATTTTGATGGTTGCCTTGTAATTCTTATTAAAGTTGTTTGCTTATCTGTAGTTAATTGTTCACTGTTCACCGTTCACCTGGACGTCCAGATCCTTGCCCTTCGTCCCCAATTTAAAAGCTTAAAGAAAATTGAACAAGCTCAAATATTAACAACACGTAGCATACAACAAGCAAATCCTTACAACCACCAAAAAGGAAGCTTCCCCTGGCACAGAGGTAAAAGCTAGCACAATGCCAGCCAACAGAGACCACAAAAAATAAGTTGGAGTCAACTGCCAGATGTAGTTTACACAGCAACCACGCAGATGCAAGTGTGCAAAGAGGTTGCATTGACATGATCCACTGAAGAACCACAAGCGCAAGTGCACTAAATAACAGAACAAGAATTCAACTACAGCAAGACAGAAATAATTATTGATAGGTTATAACCGAATAGCATGAAGCAAGCAGGACCAGGTTTATGCACAAAATTAAGAGTGCCAAGAGGTTCCATTGGCAGGAACATATGTTTATAATATACCATGGATTATCAATACCGTTGTAGAGAACAATTTCTATTTTGCCTTGTAGCCATATATAGGGCGAGGGACCAGTATAAAATACTTCACATAGACATGAGAGACAATTCCAGGAAGATCAAGTGAGGTGCACAAGAAGTGAGCCGGCCTGTGATGGCGACTATCCAACATCACATAACAAAGCAATCACTGGATCAATGATGATCTCAACAAAATGTACATGTCTTGCTTGCAGAAGATGTAACGCATTACCTCCGAAAGATGCATGGTTTCAGCCATGAATGGTTGGCTCAGATTCCTGTTGAGTGAGATCCGGCGAAGGTTTTGGCAGAGTGGATATTCTAGATGATCTCTTGCCAAGAAGTGCCTTTATCCTCAGAGACATATATATAGGTGGAGTGCTGCAACCACGATCAATAATATAGTAAGCCTTAAGGAGTAACAATGCTGAATGAATCAATGGGAGTAACAGCCTGTGAGACTTAATCAATAGAAAGCTATAATGTGAGAAAGAACAAAATAACAATTAAATGACTGTATTGTTGTGTTGTGCAGAGAGCACTGTTTTGGTTACCGGTCGAAATTTCAAGATTTCCCATGGTTACCGCGTATTTCCGTGCCCCTCGGTAAATCGCCATACCGAGCAAAAAATACCATCTTTTTGAAATTTTTGAATTTAAACACTCGATTTACTATAAAGTACGTAGGATCTAATTAATGCCACGAGAGTTGGTCCTGGCGTGTTTAGTAGCAACCTAGTTCCTGTTTTGAAAGGTCTCTGGTTCGAATATTCGTTCATTCACTTATTTGAATTCAAAATTCAGCTACAAAATTCGCTCGAAATATTCTCGGTATTTCTCGATATTTCTCGGTAACCGTGGTAACCACATTTACCAGTCCCCTTCGGTAAAATTGCCGCATTCGGTAACCAAAACCTTGGCAGAGAGTGCGTTTACAAAGGCATGGTGAAGAATTGGCTAAGTAAATATAGGGGCAATAGCCTAGAACGACATGAAACGGATGTCGAGGATAAAATGGTCTAAAACTTCATGCGTGTTCACTTGCCATAAAACGAGGTCTTGGCAACCGAGAATAATCTCCTGCCGGTACAGGGTCACGAGTAATGAGTAATGACCTGAGACTTGGCCATGGCGTGGCGGCGGCGGCGAGGCCGTGCATGGCAGCCGATCGAGAAGAATCCCCTTCCGGTACAGCAGGAACGTGCGCCGACCTCCTCATCCCTTTGCCTCGGCGGGCAGGCGAGAGCACAGCGAGGTGTCATGCCGCGGCAATTCGCCGAACATGTGGTGCGCGTCCTCCGTGGTGAGCGTCCCGGACCCGCAGCTCGCGCGCTCCGTGGCGGCGGCGCGGGCGGCGTGGCGCTCCAAGCTGCGTGAGGGCGGTGAGGTGGAAGATGAGCAGGCGGAGGAGTGACGGAGGGAGGAGAGGCGAGAGACATCGGCGAGTGCGCGAAGTCTGAATTCTACTAGCAGGGAATCGTTTATTTCCTCTAACTACTCCAACTGCCAGAGTCTTCGGATACAGATACATATACATACCTTCAAAAATCAAACTTTGTTTTTCTTTTGCGGAAGGACGTGAATTTTTGGGACATGGTGGCACACGATGCCGTTATCTCGGCCGTTTGGATGCACATCATGATTACTACTTATTATAGGGCGTTGCGCAATACCTGACGCGTTATTTGCTGTTCAACAAGAATACGTCGTGGTATACCTCGGAGTAGTGGGCCAGGTGTCATTTATCATTGTATGAATACTCGCTTGTCCGATAGCGACTGAGCACACAGGTTGAGTCGGTCAATAACTGCTCTGGGTGTGGGGCTGTCGTCCAATAACACCGCCTCGCTCGTGCTATGCATTGTAGCTCGTCTTCAAGCTGTAGCTTGTGGAAAAGCAGCAGAATAAGAGAAAATGGCTTCAACGGAAACGGGTTAGCATCTTGACATTGTATTTGATCATGCATCTTTTGTTTATTTATAGGTATTACCGAACACGCTGACGTCTACTCATCCTGTTCGTACCTTAGCATGTCGACTGTTTTGGTGGAGAGTTCAGGAGCGGGGTGCTCACTGCATGCTGCCATGTCCATTAGCTATGCCCCGTGCCTGTAAGCTGGGTGATATTTACACATCGTGACGCACCCGCCCATAAGCATCGTCACCCTGCTCTCTCTCTCTCTCTCTCTCTCTCTCTCTCTCTCTCCTCTCTCTCTCTCTCTCTCTCTCTCTGTATGTCAGTAATGTAGCCCGTCTTCAAGCTGGATCCCTGGAAAGTAGAAGAACACCAGAAAATTGGCTTCGGCGTGCACATAAATGCAGAGGTTATCTTGTCAGTCTCAAATCGATCACGTGTGGTTGATTCTTAGGTATGGGCATATGGCACTACACGATCACATCTCATATCTGTTTCTTTTGTTTGACCTTACCATGAGCGGTGGTTTGACATCATCTGTATGTCCAATTGCCCATTAATCCCTCCTAGGTAGCTTAATGGCTGTCAGAGGCATTTACGCTGCCTTGGCTGCCAATTAAATGACTAAATTAAAGGCCGTGCGTCAGATATTTATATCGGCGGCTTGAATGGGGCACGTATTATGTGGGTCTACTCCCTGCTGATTTGGTGCGTTTTCATTGATGATTTAAATTAGACTTGCATGGTTAGCTGCTCGACGGAAATGAATACGCGGTACATGGAGACGCAAAGCCTACTAGATGGTGCAGGAAATAAATACTGGTACTAGATATCAGATGGTCTAATGGGTTCAGTGCTAAATAATGACGACGACCATCTTTTTGCAGTAGGGTTATGCTTCAGTTGCTGTGGACAAACAACAGGACGATGGCCACGATGCACAGGATGAAAAAGTTCATAAGCCACGAGAATGGTCTACTCCCTGTTCATTCCCACAGCCAGAACCTGCATTCTCCATGCTGCAAAACAAATCTTTAGTCGGCCAGAGAACGATATAGATGGATGGAGAAAAGGTGGATGATGAACTACCAGAGTTCAAACTTGTAAAGATGCCAACCAGGCTTTGATCTGTGGCAGAAACAAACCAGATGATGTAGCCCGCGGAGTAAAAGGTCCAGATCTGTGGCAGAAACAAACCAGAAACTCACCCATACACTTAAGCAGCACACTTGGTCCCATGTGCTAGGTTGAGTAAAAGGTCCATAGTGCAGTCTGGGTGAGTAATTTGTATTTAACTAGGAGCAGGCCTCATTTACTACGGGCCAGGTCACGAACGTTAATTGCATTGAATGGTAACCTGCATCCCTGCGTCCTGATCATAAACACACCAGTAGTTGGCCCACGTTAAATGTATTACCGTTGTGTATTTGCTAGCTTATCCCTATGTATTGTCGCAGTATCCACTTAATCACTATATTAAATGCGAATCGCTAGCATCAATCGTCGACCAGGATAACATCCTCACGTGGTACCATGTCCCAAAAATTCGCGTCCGTTTGTTATGGACGCGGATTTTTGGGACATGCGGCCACGCGATGCCGTTATCCCAGACGTCCGTGCGCGCATCGTGATTCCTAGTTAATATAGCCCCATTGGCAATACACGTCGCGTTAATAGTTTGTCCTTCGAATACATCGTGATATACATCACATGAGCAGGCTGTACCGCATTTATGATTCATAGGAATACATGCAAGTCTGCCAGCACTGCGCGTCACAGTTCTGGAGATGCCTTCATTCCTGTTGACGTGGGGCAGTGATCATTTAGCACCACCCTCTCTAGTCCCAGCCCTGTAGTAAAACAGAAGGAGGAAACGTAACAGAGCTAAAACAACGGAGGGCTGGGACATGGCTTCTGCACAAACGGTGCTCAACAGGTTGGTCAATAAAAAAAATCCTTGATTCCGTCATTTTTTGTTTATTTCGGTACAAGCGTGCGAGCTGGGTGTCATGATGGGCTGCAGACTACACGAGAGCTGGGAAAATTGATGGGCACAGAGGAGCTGAGTCTCATTAAAGGCTTGTCCATTTGTGATTTATGGACTGCCAATGGCTGTGGTGCACACGTAAATGGCGGTATGAATGACGTCCCTGATGTTTTGCAGTGTGTCTCGATGGAGAGCCATTTTGGGACCGGCGTTTTAAAATTCAAGTTGTATCTTTCATGATTAGAGTTAACGATGAAGAATGAAGCCAACTGATTTTTTCGGTTAGAAACTGATACATATAAGGATTTTCAGTTGTTAATCAGGAGTTCAAAACATGTGCCGAAATTAAAATACCACACTTTTCAAGTGAACAATGCTGGGTGGATAAAGTTGGTGTGATTATGCCAGAGTGCAAGCTTCTGGTGTAATTAACGGTTCACGACCTGCTCCTAATATACGCTTGATAAATGAAAGCCATTAATCATTCGTGGGTGCCTTGATTGCTGGCAGGGATTTACAGTGTGAGTAATAGTTAAAACAGCCAGCCAATACTGGATCGCACATTGATATGCATTGAGTAGCTTGGTCCAAACTTAAATTACTAGCTATTACTACATCAACGACCTTGGTGGAAAAAAAAACATTACTGACTGATGCATTGCTGGCTTGGATCCAGAAAAGGTCGAAATTGAAAGGTAAAAGAAGTAGACAGTTGGTGAGCAGATCAGCAAGGCACAACATGGTTATCTTCTTCAGCAAAGCTTGATTATCTTCGAGAATCTGAAAGGTAAACAAGGTAGACAGTTGACTGCAATATGAGAAGAACTTATGTAGTTCCCACTTCCAGAACCTGCACCCCATTTTTTCAGCCTCGTCAGTGCACGAAATGGATTGAAAGATCGAATATGAACTCACAACATGGCAATCACACTTGTAGAAGTTCCTCCCCGGGTTGAGGGCAGTGCCCGAAATGAACCAGAGCAGCAAGAGTGATGAGAGGGAGACGTGCAAACTATTGGACATGACGGATGAAGGTGGTGGAGAGCTAGCCTGGGACATGGATGAACACATGGTTGCGGAAGGGGTCGATTCGATGCTAGAAAGTGTGCGTGTGCGCGTGTGTGCGTGTGTGCGTGTGTGCGTGTGCGTGTGCGCGCGTGTGTGTGTGTGTGTGAGAGAGAGAGAGAGAGAAAATAGAGTGGAAGAAAATTGGGCAGGGGAAGAAGAAGAAGGCCAGAGTGATCTAAAGAGGAGAAAGGAGAGGAGCATGCTGCAGATAGCCGTTGTAATGGGTGAGTGGTTAATTGCATGTGTCAGATGCAAATACACGCTATACTGAATGCTATATGGTGAGACGGAAATCATTATACTGCCTGTGGGTATTCAGTTTGCACGAATCATGCGGCAACATGCGGTGTGGATACCGACCCCGCGTGGTCGCATGTCCACTCATGATTATTCGGTTTATTATATACTAACAAAAAAGAAGGACCTTGGTAAGGGTCACATGTGTGGCGGGAAACATTTTCGCCTGACGTTTTTTGATGGCAACTTTAGTTGTGAAGCATGACAAGTTTTAGTTTTTCGGGGTTTTTTTAATGACAATTTTAGTTATAAAAACGCCAGGATGGTGTTACTTCATGCCACACGTGTGACACTTATCGTTTTGGAAAAAAAAATGCACATCTCTGCTCCGTTATTATTAAAGGAAAAATTGTGATTGCGATTCAATAGTAAACATAATGATGTCTATCTCCATTTCCATTACTATTAAACAAACGAGTTAAGGTAGAAATATTGTATCTCAACCATATATTCATCATCCATCAATGGACCGAATTACTCTCATATTGTATCATATCAAATTCACATATTTACTACTTCATCTATCCCATAATGTAAGACATTTACATATGGGATGGAGGGAGTAATTAATTTTAATCATCTCCACAACACCTTGATAGGAATCATTGCACCTTAATTAGAAAATAAAATCATCACATTGGCCGGAATTTTCATAACACCATAAAAGAAACCTCTATCTGCATCGTATCCCCATGCTCGTGTCGCCGCCAACAAACATGCGTTGTCGGCCCGCCATGCCCGCCCCCATCACATGGCGCTCCTGACTCGACCGCTCGCACCATTCGCCATCGAACAATATCAATACAAAAAACTAAAAAAAGACAAATCCAATTAATCTCCGAACAATATCATCCCAACGACCTAGGTTGCTTCATGAACGCTCAAAATGTTTAGCATGCAATTAATATTCTATCATATATAACGTAAAAATGCAAGTGTGTGTGTGCGTGTGTGCGTGTGTGCGCGTGTGTGCGTGTGCTTGCGCGCGCGCGTGTGTGTGTGTGAGAGAGAGAGAGAGAGAATAGAGTGGAACAAAATTGGGCAGGGGAAGAAGAAGAAGGCCAGAGTGATTTAAAGAGGAGAAAGGAGAGGAGCATGCTGCAGATAGCCGTTGTAACGGGTGAGTGGTTAATTGCATGTGTCAGATGCAACTGACATGCTGCATGTGTCAGATGCAAATACACGCTATACTGAATGCTATATGGTGAGACGGAAATCATTATACTGCCTGTGGGTATTCAGTTTGTACGAATCACGCGGCAACATGCGGTGTGGATACCGACCCCGCGTGGCCGCATGTCCACTCATGATTATTTGGTTTGTTATAGACTAACAAAAAAGAAGGACCTTGGTAAGGGTCACACGTGTGGCGGGAAACATTTTCGCCTGACGTTTTTTGATGGCAACTTTAGTTGTGAAGCATGACAAGTTTTAGTTTTTCGGGATTTTTTTAATGACAATTTTAGTTGTAAAAACGCCAGGACGGTGTTACTTCATGCCACACGTGTGGCATTTATCGTTTTGGAAAAAAAATGCACATCTCTGCTCCGTTATTATTAAAGGAAAAATTGTGATTGTGATTCAATAGTAAACATAATGATGTCTATCTCCATTTCCATTACTATTAAACAAACGAGTTAAGGTAGAAATATTGTATCTCAACCATATATTCATCATCCATCAATGGACCGAATTACCCTCATATTGTATCACATCAAATTCACATATTTACTACTTCATCTATCCCATAATGTAAGACATTTACATATGGGATGGAGGGAGTAATTAATTTTAATCATCTCCACAACACCTTGATAGGAATCATTGCACCTTAATTAGAAAATAAAATCATCACATCGGCCGGAATTTTCATAACACCATAAAAGAAACCTCTATCTGCATCGTATCCCCATGCTCGTGTCGCCGCCAACAAACATGCGTTGTCGGCCCGCCATGCCCGCCCCCATCACATGGCGCTCCTGACTCGACCGCTCGCACCATTCGCCATCGAACAATATCAATACAAAAAACAAAAAAAAGACAAATCCAATTAATCTCCTAACAATATCATCCCAACGACCTAGGTTGCTCCATGAACGCTCAAAATGTTTAGCATGCAATTAATATTCTATCATATATAACGTAAAAATGCAACCATATAATTAACATGAAACTAATGTCCTAACTAATATAAACATGGAATTGATTTCCTCTCTAATTAATGTCCTTCCATCTGTCTTTTAAGAAGGTTGTCTCACATATAATGTGACTTATGAATTCTTAATTACCTAATGTTTACGTAATTGAATTGAATTGGCATCATGGAGACGAAAATAAACTGTGCGTATCAGCCTACCAACTCCCCTTTTAGGAGTAGAGATTTACAACCCCCAACTCTAATATCGTTTGCATTACAACCCCGAACTCTTAAAACCGGCTAGGATTCAACCATCCACTCCCCATTGACCAATTTTGACCCATTCACCAACATGTCCAGTCAGCAAAAAAATCAAAATTTCCAAAAAGCAAATCAGTAAAATAAAAAAACCAAGGAAAAAGTTTGTATACAGTTTACTTTTTTCCATAATTTTCAGAAAATAGCCCCGAAACTTTTTTCCGATTTTGCAATTTTTACAGAATTTTGAACTTTTTCCTTCAGAATTTTTAGAAAACAACCTCATTTTTTTCCGATTTTCCAGAATTCTGAAATTTATTTTTTGATTTTATAGTTTTCTTTCATTCTGCAAAACTTTTTTTCCTGGATTTTACATTTTTTTTCTAGAATTTTTTTTGCTAACGTAGGGAGGGGAGGGTTCAATCCTGGCCGGTTTTAAGAGTTAGGAGTTGTAATAATGCAGATAGTATTGAAGTTGGGGGTTAAAGTATGCACTTCTCTCTTCCGGTTTACAAGACGGACATGGATTTTTAGGTTTTAGTTTGACTAAAAATGTGTTTGATACCATGTCAAAAAAATTATATATTCACAAATTTTAACTCGATGAAAAATCATATGATACATTTTTAGTGGTATATAATAGACATTTCACTAATCAAACTACACACCAAAAATCCCGTGTCCGTCTTACAAATCTGGATAGAGTGAGCGGTGCTTTACCAAATGAACCATATAAACATAAAAGGCCAACAGTGTAGATAGTGTACCATTAATTGCTTTTGGCTATTGATATGCAATGATCCATTTGTTTTAAAAGCCTTTCAAGCGCGTGCATTTAGAGAAAAAAATCCAAAACATTTGTCACCTGTGTATTTATCAGAATACACTAAGAATATGCCAATTCGAAACGAAGGCTATAAAAATTGGAGTTCCGGATTTGTGTGTGTGTGCGCGAGCGCGCGTGCGGGCGTGCTTTGTGTGTGTTTGTGTGTGTGTGCGCGTGCGGGCATGCTTGTGTATGTGTGTGTGTGTGCGTGCGTGCATGCGGGCATGCTTGTGTGTGTGCGTGCGTGCGTGCATGCGTGTGTGTGTGTGTGTGTGTGTGTGTGTGTGTGTGTGTGTGTGTGTGTCAAATAGGGGCCTTGAGATTTCGTTGCGACAATGATGCAAAATTGTATTGTTCAATCTAAAACCTGGACGAGATGACCTGATCTATGAAGCTTGGAGATGAAAATTTTGAACAACCATGGTTGAGGATGACATGTGTATATTCATCAAAATACACTAAGATTATGCCAACTTGGAACAGAGTCTATAAAAAATTGAAGTTTCGACTTTCAAGCACAATCTCATATTCCACCTGCAATTTCATAAGCCCTTCTTAAAATGATTCCCCTGTTCTTTGGAATCAGAGATGGGTGTCACCGGCTGAGGATCATAGCAGTGGCGCATGTGAGTCTCCAGCGGATGCCACCTCCACTGTTGGCGTGTTGCTGTTCCAAGCGGCGCTGCCTGCTGTAGGCGACGCGATTAGGACCTCGCGAAACATCTCTCCACTCGCTCCTACTACACTCTTCCTGCACGGGAGCTATATCTCACATATTCCCCTATACTAGTGGTTGGGGCATCAAAAAAATCAATGCAACCCATCAGCGAACGCCATTTTGTGTAGCCCTCCATTTAAAAATATATATATATGAGGGTCATCACCTCCATGTAAAAAAGGAAAAAACATTTAAAAAAAATCCCTCTCACCTTAATCTATAAATAATATCCAAAAAAGATTTCACCACGGCCAACTAGGTTGCGCCACGTGGCATAGCTGGTTGGCCTCCCTTCACGCGACACTTAATGGGTTTAATGGGTTCGTGGAGGTGGTTTTAGGAGGCTTCTTGACTAGTTGAGACAAGTTTTCTGAAGCTTTCGTGTTTTCTTTTCTTTTGTTCTTTGTGTTCTTTGTGTCGTTTTGATCACCTTTTCTTTTCATTTTGGTCCTATGTATTTCTTTGTCGGTTCTCTTGTTTTATCATCCTTTTTAATTTTTGTAATACTTCTTTACTTTTTACAATACATGCTCTACATTTTTCATATACATTTGGAACATTTTTTGCATGTTGAATATTTTTTAAATACATGATGAATGGTTTTTCAAAAAATGTTTTGGAAAAACTCTAATATGTGTTAAGATTTTTTCAAATACACCCCAATTTTTTTGGATGATAAAATTTATGTTAAACTACATTATTACATTATATAAACATTTTAAAAATGTCATATCTTTTGAATAGTTGATTCTTAAATTACATGAACTTTCCTTTACATTGTATAATTTTTTTATATGTGAGGAACATCTTTTTGAATGTTATCGACATTTGAAAAGTTGCACAAACAGTTTTTTCAACACATCATGAACATTTTTTTAAAAACGTGATGAATGTTTCTTAATATATACCATTTCAAAAATATAAATAAAAGTAAAAAATAAGTCGACGCTCCTCCCATGCTGGGCCAGCCCATTAAGGAAGCGCCAGAGGCTACCGCTTTCTTTCATCTCGCACAAAAGCGAGACAAAAGATGCTCCCCTGCCTCCGCACTACTTGGGTATGGCCCATTATTTCCAGAGGCCCCTTCATTTCTTGGCCCGCTAGGCCTGATCTTGTATATGTACAAGGTCCGAAATCAGTAATTAAGGAATACCCATTGCAAAGAACATTTCACTTTCCCAGGTCACGACAAGTGGCGCATATGTAGCGCGCCACTTGTCGCAATCTGGGAGTTTTCCCATTCTTCATAGATCCGTTTATTCAAAACGTTTTATCTCTTAAACCATGCGTCCAAATCTCGAATCGTTTTCATTATTGGATTTCTTGCGTCGAGATCTTCAAAACTAGATCCCATGTTGATAGGTTTAACGAACTTTTTTTTTCACAAAAAAAATCAGACGAAAAAAATCGGGCGAAAAAACCGAACCGAGAGCACGTTTTTTTTTCCTTTCCGAAAGAGGCACGTCCGTGCCTCTCGCAAAATCACAACCGTGCCTCTCGTGGAAGCAAAACCGTGACTCTCGTGTAAGGAAAAAAAACAGAAAACACATTTTTTTCCATTTCCGAGAGGCACGGCCGTAACTCTCGCGAAAGCACAACCGTGCCTCTCACGAAAGCAAAACCGTGACTCTCGCGAAAGCAAAACCGTGACTCTCGCGAATGAAAAAAAAAACAGAAAACTCGTTTTGCTTTTCCCTTTCCGAGTGGCACGGCCGTGACTCTCGCGAAAGAAAAAAAAACGCGTTTTTTTCGTTTCCGAGAGGTACGGCCGTGACTCTCGCTAAAGCACAACCGTGCCTCTCACGAAAGAAAAACCGTGACTTCCACGAAAGGAAAAAAAAGAAAACGCGTTTTTTCGCGAAAAAAGAATTCGAATTTTTTTTGATCAAAATGCTAACAAAGACCAGGGAAAAACCAAAACGTCGAAAAACCCCCGAAAAAACTGTTTAAAAAGCCGAAAACGCATGCAGAAAAATAAAAAAATTAAAATCCGAAGAAAGCATTCAGAACGCGACACATGGCGAATGACTAAGAGCGCGCCAAGTGACGCTAATCGTTGCGAGGCTCCGAAGGAGCGCTCGTTAATTAGTTGCTCCCTACAAGATCCTTGCACTTGCGTAGGAACTACATGTCGTCTGAGGATCCCCCCTATAGGACGCACATGTGTGTGAAGAAGTCGTGGTTTCGCACTTGGGCAATCCAACTTGGTCGGCCCATTTGTAGTACAACTAAACAGAGGTACTCCCTCCTTCCCATTATGTTATGTTAGGCATCTTAGTTTTTCGCACAAAAATTAGCACACAGTGACTGTTTCTGTGTCATCTATATCTATATCTATATGTATACCAATATAAAAAAACAAATGAACAGGTTCAATTAATCTTGGCCGTCAAATCATGTCAATCCAACAATCTAGATTGCTTTAATGTCGAGCGCTCAACACGTTTAGCGTGCAGTTAATTTCATGTCAAATATAGTATTAATCACATAATAACACGCAAATAATTTTCTACTTAATATCCACATTCACTTAATATATACTTCCAAATTAACGTGCATTGCACGTACACATTGACTAGTACAGTTACAGGAGGCGAGGAATCCTCCATTATCTCCTCTACCTACCCTGGTTGATCAGTCCTTTTTCAGCTCCACCGTAAACTCCCTCGCGCGCCCCTGAAATTTCCCCACACCCATGCCCCAGTGGGGAACAGGGCCCCATTAGGGTCCCCTGTTGGGGAACGTAGCAGAAATTCAAAATTTTCCTACGTGTCACCAAGATCTATCTATGGAGAAACCAGCAACGAGGGGAAGGAGAGTGCATCTACATACCCTTGTAGATCGCTAAGCGGAAGCGTTCAAGAGAACGGGGTTGAAGGAGTCGTACTCGTCGTGATCCAAATCACCGGAGATCCTAGTGCCGAACGGACGGCACCTCCGCGTTCAACACACGTACAGCCCGGTGACGTCTCCCATGCCTTGATCCAGCAAGGAGAGAGGGAGAGGTTGAGGAAGACTCTATCCAACAGCAGCACAACGGCGTGGTGGTGGTGGAGGAGCGTGGTACTCCAGCAGGGCTTCGCCAAGCACCGCAAGAGACGGGGAGGGAGAGGGGTAGGGCTGCACCAACAGGGAGAGGAATTCGTGTGTATTGGGCAGCCCAAACCTCAACTATATATAGGGGAAGGGGAGGGGCTGCGCCCCCACCTAGGGTTCCCTCCCTAGGGGTGGCGGCAGCCCCCTAGATCCCATCTAGGGGCGGCCAAGGGAAGGGGAGAGGGGGAGGCGCACCAGGGTGGGCCTTAGGGCCCATCTTCCCTAGGGTTTGCCCCCTTCCCCTCTTCCTTGCGCCTTGGGCCTTGGTGGGGGGGCGCACCAGCCCACCTGGGGCTGGTCCCCTTCCACACTTGGCCCATGCAGCCCTCCGGGGCTTGTGGCCCCACTTGGTGGACCCCCGGGACCCTCCCGGTGGTCCCGGTACGTTACCGATAAAACCCGAAACTTTTCCGGTGACCAAAACAGGACTTCCTATATATAAATCTTTACCTCCGGACCATTCCGGAACTCCTTGTGACGTCTGGGATCTCATCCGGGACTCCGAAAAACATTCGGTAATCACATACAAACTTCCTTTATAACCCTAGCGTCATCGAACCTTAAGTGTGTAGACCCTACGGGTTCGGGAGACATGCAGACATGACCGAGATGACTCTCCGGTCAATAACCAACAGCGGGATCTGGATACCCATGTTGGCTCCCACATGTTCCACGATGATCTCATCGGATGAACCACGATGTCAAGGACTTAATCAATCCCGTATGCAATTCCCTTTGTCCATCGGCACGATACTTGCCTGAGATTCGATCGTCGGTATCCCGATACCTTGTTCAATCTCGTTACCGGCAAGTCTCTTTACTCGTTCCGTAACACATCATCCCGTGATCAACTCCTTGGTCACATTGTGCACATTATAATGATGTCCTACCGAGTGGGCCCAGAGATACCTCTCCGTTTACACGGAGTGACAAATCCCAGTCTCGATTCGTGCCAACCCAACAGACACTTTCAGAGATACCCGTAGTGCACCTTTATAGCCACCCAGTTACGTTGTGACGTTTGGCACACCCAAAGCATTCCTACGGTATCCGGGAGTTGCACAATCTCATGGTCTAAGGAAATGATACTTGACATTAGAAAAGCTTTAGCATACGAACTACATGATCTTGTGCTAGGCTTAGGATTGGGTCTTGTCCATCACATCATTCTCCTAATGATGTGATCCCGTTATCAACGACATCCAATGTCCATGGTTAGGAAACCGTAACCATCTATTGATCAACGAGCTAGTCAACTAGAGGCTTACTAGGGACATGGTGTTGTCTATGTATCCACACATGTATCTGAGTTTCCTATCAATACAATTCTAGCATGGATAATAAACGATTATCATGAACAAGGAAATATAATAATAATTAATTTATTATTGCCTCTAGGGCATATTTCCAACAGTCTCCCACTTGCACTAGAGTCAATAATCCAGTTCACATCGATATGTGATTAACACTCAAGGTCACATCCCCATGTGACTAACACCCAAAGAGTTTACTAGAGTCAATAATCTAGTTCACACTACCATGTGATTAACACTCGATGAGTTCTGGGTTTGATCATGTTATGCTTGTGAGAGATGTTATAGTCAACGGGTCTGAATCTTTCAGATCCGTTTGTGCTTTACAAATCTCTTTGTCATCTCCTAGATGCAGCTACCACGTTCTATTTGGAGCTATTCCAAATAACTGTTCTACTATACGAATCCAGTTTACTACTCAGAATAATCTGGATTAGTGTCAAAGTTTGCATCGGCGTAACCCTTTACGACGAACTCTTTTACCACTTCCATAATCGAGAAAATTCCTTAGTCCACTAGTTACTAAGGATAACTTTGACTGCTGTCCTGTGATCCATTCTTGGATCACTCTTGTACCCCTTGACTGACTCATGGCAAGGCACACTTCAGGTGCGGTACTCAGCATGGCATACTGTAGAGCCTACGTCTTAAGCATAGGGGACGACCTTCGTCCTTTCTCTCTATTCTGCCGCGGTCAGGTTTCGAGTCTTACTCAATGTTCACACCTTATAACACAGCCAAGAACTCCTTCTTTGCCGATCCATTTTGAACTCCTTCAAAATTTTGTCATGGTTTGTATTCATTTGAAAGTACTATTAAGCGTTTTGATCTATCCTTATAGATCTTAATGCTCAATACTCAAGTAGCCTAATCCAGGTTTTCCATTGAAAAACACTTTTCAAATAACTCTGCATGCTTTCCAGAAATTCTACATCATTTCCGATCAACAATATGTTAACAACATATACTCATCAGAATTCTATAGTGCTCCCACTCACTTCTTTGGAATTACAAGTTTCTCATAAACTTTGTATACACCCAAAATCTTTGATCATCATCAAAGCGTATATTCCAACTCCGAGATGCTTACTCCAGTCCTTGGAAGGATTGCTGGAGCTTTGCATACTTATTAGCATCTTTCAGGATTGACAAAACCTTCCGGTTGTATCACATACAACCTTTCCTCAAAAATCGTCGAGGAAACAATGTTTTGACATCCTATCTGCAAGATTTCATAAATAATGCAGTAATTGCTAATATAATTCCAACAGACTCTTAGCATCGCTACGAGTGAGAAAGTCTCATCGTAGTCAACTCCTTGAACTTGTCGGAAAACATCTTAACGACAAGTCGAGCTTTCTTAATGGTGATACTTACCATCATTGTCCGTCTTCCTTTTAAAATCCATATGTACCTAACAGCCTTACGACCATCAAGTAGTTCTTCCAAAGTCTACACTTTGTTTTCATATATGGATCCTCTCTCGGATTATATGGCCTCGAGCCATTTATCAGAATCCAGGCCCACCACCGCTTCTCCATAGCTCGTAGGTTCATTGTTGTCTAGCAACATGACTTCCAAGACAGGATTACGTACCACTCTGAAGTAGTACGCATCCTTGTCGTCCTACGAGGTTTGGGAGTGACTTGATCTGAAGTTTCATGATCACTATCATAAGCTTCCACTTCAATTGGTGTAGGTGCCACAGGAACAACTTCCTGTGCCCTGCCACACACTAGTTGAAGAGACGGTTTAATAGCCTCATCAAGTCTCCACCATCCTCCCACTCAATTCTTTTGAGAGAAACTTTTCCTCGAGAAAGGACCCGATTCCAGAAACAATCCCTTATTGCTTTCGGATCTGAGACAGGAGGTATACCCAATGTTTTGGGTGTCCTATGAAGATGCATTTATCCGCTTTGGGTTCGAGCTTATCAGCCTGAAACTTTTCCACATAAGCGTCGCAGCCCCAAACTTTTAAGAAATGACAGCTTAGGTTTCTTTAAACCATAGTTCATACGGTGTCATCTCATCGGAATTACGTGGTGCCCTATTTAAAGTGAATGTGGTTGTCTCTAATGCCTAACCCATAAACTATCGTGGTAATTCGATAAGAGACATCATGGTATGCATCATATCCAATAGGGTGCAGTTATGATGTTCGGACACACCATCACACTATGGTGTTCCAGGCTGTATTAGTTGTGAAACAATTTCCACAATGTCTTAATTCTGTGCCAAACTCGTAATTCAGATATTCATCTCTATGATCATATCATAGATATTTTATCCTCTTGTCACGATGATCTTTCAACTTCACCCTGAAATTACTTGAACCTTTCAATAATTCAGACTCGTGATTCATCAAGTAAATATACTCAACATCTACTCAAATCATCTGTGAAGTAAGAACATAACGATATCCACTACATGCCTCAGCACTCATTGGACTGCACACATCAAAATGCATTACTTCCAACAAGTTGCTTTCTAGTTCCATTTTACTGAAACCGAGGCTTTCAGTCATCTTACCCATGTGGTATGATTTGCATGTCTCAAGTGATTCAAAATCAAGTGAGTCCAAATGGTCCATTTGCATGGAGTTTCTTCATGCATATACACCAATAGACATGGTTCGCATGTCTCAAACTTTTCAAAAACGAGTGAGCCCAAAGATCCATCAACATGGAGCTTCTTCATGCGTTTTATACCGATATGACTTAAGTGGCAGTGCCACAAGTAGGTGGTACTATCATTACTATCTTATATCTTTTGGCATGAACATGTGTATCACTACGATCGAGATTCAATAAACCATTCATTTTAGGTGCAAGACCATTGAAGGTATCATTCAAATAAACAGAGTAACCATTATTCTCCTTAAATGAATAACCATATCGCGATAGACATAATCCAATCATGTCTATGCTCAATGCAAACACCAAATAAAAATTATTTAGGTTTTAATACCAATCTCGATGGTAGAGGGAGCGTACGATATTTGATCAACCTTGGAAATACTTCCAACACATATCGTCATCTCACCTTTTAGCTAGTCTCCGTTTATTCCGTAGCCTTTTGTTTCGAGTTACTAACACTTAGCAACCGAACCGGTATCTAATACCTTGGTGCTACTAGGAGTACTAGTAAAGTACACATTATAATGCATATCCAATATACTTCTGTCGACCTTGCCAGCCTTCTCATCTACCAAGTATCTAGGGTGGTTCTGCTTCAGTGACTGTTCTCCTTATTACAGAAGCACTTAGTCTCGGGTTTGGGTTCAACCTTGGGTTTCTTCACTAGAGCAGCAGCTGATTTGCCGTTTCATGAAGTATCCCTTCTTGCCCTTGCCCTTCTTGAAACTAGTGGTTTCACCAACCATCAACAATTGATGCTCCTTCTTGATTTCTACTTTTGTGGTGTCAAACATCGCGAATATCTCAAGGATCATCATATATGTCCCCGATATATTATAGTTCATCACGAAGCTCTAGCAGCTTGGTGGTAATGACTTCGGAGAACCATCACTGTCTCATCTGGAAGATCAACTCCCACTCGATTCAAATGATTGTTGTACTCAGACAATTTGAGCACAAGTTCAACAATTGAGCTTTTCTCCCTTAGTTTGCAGGCTAAGAAAATCGTCGGAGGTCTTATACCTCTTGACGTGGGCACGAGCCTGAAATCCCAATTTCAGCCCTCAAAACATCTCATATGTTTCGCGACGTTTCAAAACGTCTTCGGTGCCTCAACTCTAAACCGTTTAACTGAACTATCACGTAGTTATCAAAACGTGTATGTCAGATGTTCGCAACATCCACAGACGACGTTCGAGGTTCAGCACACTGAGCGGTGCATTAAGGACATAAGCCTTCTATGAAGCAATGAGGACAATCCTCAGTTTACGGACCTAGTCCGCATAATTGCTGCTATCAACTTTCAACTAAATTTTCTCTAGGAACATATCTAAAACGTAGAACTGAAGCGCGAGCTATGACATAATTTGCGAAGACCTTTTGACTATGCTCAGGATAATTAAGTTCATCTTATGAACTCCCACTCAGATAGACATCCCTCTAGTCATCTAAGTGATTACATGATCCGAGTCAACTAGGCCGTGTCTGATCATCACGTGAGACGGACTAGTCAACATCGGTGAACATCTTCATGTTGATCGTATCTACCATACGACTCATGCTCGACCTTTCGGTCTCTTGTGTTCCGAGGCCATGTCTGTACATGCTAGGCTCGTCAAGTCAACCTAAGTGTTTTGCATGTGTTCCGAGGCCATGTCTGTACATGCTAGGCTCGTCAACACCCGTTGTATTCGAACGTAAGAATCTATCACACCCGATCATCACGTGGTGCTTCGAAACGACGAACTTTCGCAACGGTGCACAGTTAGGGGGAACACTTTCTTGAAATTTTAATGAGGGATCATCTTATTTACTACCGTCGTTCTAAGCAAATAAGATGTATAAACATGATAAACATCACATGCAATCAAATAGTGACATGATATGGCCATCGTCACTTTGCTCCTTTTGATCTCCATCTTCGGGGCTCCATGATCATCATCGTCACCGGCATGACACCATGATCTCCATCATCATGATCTCCATCATCGTGTCTTCATGAAGTTGTCTCGCCAACTATTACTTCTACTACTACAGCTAACAGTTAGCAATAAAGTAAAGTAATTACATGACGTTTATGTTGACACGCAGGTCATAAATAAATTAAGACAACTCCTATGGCTCCTGCCGGTTGTCATACTCATCGACATGCAAGTCGTGATTCCTATTACAAGAACATGATCATCTCATACATCACATATATCATTCATCACATCCTTTGGCCATATCACATCACGTAGCATACCCTGCAAAAACAAGTTAGACATCCTCTAATTGTTGTTTACATGTTTTACGTGGCTGCTATGGGTTTCTAGCAAGAACGTTTCTTACCTATGCAAAGACCACAACGTGATATGCCAATTGCTATTTACCCTTCATAAGGACCCTTTTCATCGAATCCGATCCGACTAAAGTGGGAGAGACAGACACCCGCCAGCCACCTTATGCAACTAGTGCATGTCAGTCGGTGGAACCGGTCTCACGTAAGCGTACGTGTAAGGTTGGTCCGGGCCGCTTCATCCCACAATGCCGTCGAATCAAGATTGGACTAGTAACAGTAAGCATATTGAACAAAATCAACGCCCACAACTACTTTGTGTTCTACTCGTGCATAGTAACTACGCATAGACCTAGCTCATGATGCCACTGTTGGGGAACGTAGCAGAAATTCAGAATTTTCCTACGTGTCACCAAGATCTATCTATGGAGAAATCAGCAACGAGGGGAAGGAGAGTGCATCTACATACCCTTGTAGATCGCTAAGCGGAAGCATTCAAGAGAACGAGGTTGAAGGAGTCGTACTCGTCGTGATCCAAATCACCGGAGATCCTAGTGCCGAACGGACGGCACCTCCGCGTTCAACACACGTACAGCCCGGTGACGTCTCCCATGCCTTGATCCAGCAAGGAGAGAGGGAGAGGTTGAGGAAGACTCTATCCAACAGCAGCACAACGGCGTGGTGGTGGTGGAGGAGCGTGGTACTCCAGCAGGGCTTCGCCAAGCACCGCAAGAGACGGGGAGGGAGAGGGGTAGGGCTGCACCAACAGGGAGAGGAACTCGTGTGTATTGGGCAGCCCAAACCTCAACTATATATAGGGGAAGGGGAGGGGCTGCGCCCCCACCTAGGGTTCCCTCCCTAGGGGTGGCGGCAGCCCCCTAGATCCCATCTAGGGGCGGCCAAGGGAAGGGGAGAGGGGGAGGCGCACCAGGGTGGGCCTTAGGGCCCATCTTCCCTAGGGGTTTCCCCCTTCCCCTCTTCCTTGCGCCTTGGGCCTTGGTGGGGGGGCGCACCAGCCCACCTGGGGCTGGTCCCCTTCCACACTTGGCCCATGCAGCCCTCCGGGGCTTGTGGCCCCACTTGGTGGACCCCCGGGACCCTCCCGGTGGTCCCGGTACGTTACCGATAAAACCCGAAACTTTTCCGGTGACCAAAACAGGACTTCCTATATATAAATCTTTACCTCCGGACCATTCCGGAACTCCTCTTGACGTCCGAGATCTCATCCGGGACTTCGAACAACATTCGGTAACCACATACAAACTTCCTTTATAACCCTAGCGTCATCGAACCTTAAGTGTGTAGACCCTACGGGTTCGGGAGACATGCAGACATGACCGAGATGACTCTCCGGTCAATAACCAACAGCGGGATCTGGATACCCATGTTGGCTCCCACATGTTCCATGATGATCTCATCGGATGAACCACGATGTCAAGGACTTAACCAATCCCGTATGCAATTCCCTTTGTCCATCGGCACGATACTTGCCCGAGATTCGATCGTCGGTATCCCGATACCTTGTTCAATCTCGTTACCGGCAAGTCTCTTTACTCGTTCCGTAACACATCATCCCGTGATCAACTCCTTGGTCACATTGCGCATATGATGATGTCCTATCGAGTGGGCCCAGAGATACCTCTCCGCTTACACGGAGTGACAAATCCCAGTCTCGATTCGTGCCAACCCAACAGACACTTTCGGAAATACCTGTAGTGCACCTTTATAGTCACCCAGTTACGTTGTGACGTTTGATACACCCAAAGCATTCCTACGGTATCCGGGAGTTGCACAATCTCATGGTCTAAGGAAATGATACTTGACATTAGAAAAGCTTTAGCATACGAACTACACGATCTTTGTGCCAGGCTTAGGATTGGGTCTTGTCCATCACATCATTCTCCTAATGATGTGATCCCGTTATCAACGACATCCAATGTCCATGGTTAGGAAACCGTAACCATCTATTGATCAACGAGCTAGTCAACTAGAGGCTTACTAGGGACATGGTGTTGTCTATGTATCCACACATGTATCTGAGTTTCCTATCAGTACAATTCTAACATGGATAATAAACGATTATCATGAACAAGGAAATATAATAATAATCAATTTATTATTGCCTCTAGGGCATATTTCCAACATCCCCATCCCCATAAACAAATACTCATATACTTCCTTAGTTCCTAAATACAAGTATTTTTCAAGATTTCATTAAGGACTACATACGGATGTATATAATATTTTAGAGTGTAGATTCACTCATTTTGCTCCTTATGTAGCCCGCATTGGAATATTTAAATAGACTTATATTTAGAAACGGAGGGAGTACTTAATATAACAGACTATAATCAACATATATACATGGTTTTGTCTTGTTCTGCTAATGTTGATATAGGTCGTACTGACTTCTTGGTCGTGGTGGCAGCTGGGGTGAGGATGTGAGGTATGGTTCACATTTTCTTAAGGTTTTTTCTTTGTTTTCACAAGTTTGTTTATGAATATTTGAAGGTTGACCATAGTGTCATAGTTAAAAGGTGGGTCCCCGATGGGTATTGGGTCTGGGGAATAGGATATTGTCCCCATCTCCGTTGTACCATATGGGAAATAAATTAGTTCGGTAAATATCCCATGGGGAAGTTTTTCGCCCATCCCCGCCCCGTAATAGATGAAATCCCCATGGATTTGGCAGGTATGGGCCCCATTGCCATCCCTACGCCCCAGGCAATCAGTTAGCTCGCTAACCATGTGAGAGAAAATACTCAAGGAGAAAATTATGGCAGTTACTTTCGGGCTCTTCTGCCTTGG
Source organism: Triticum urartu (assembly GCF_056163025.1). Lineage (NCBI taxonomy): Eukaryota > Viridiplantae > Streptophyta > Magnoliopsida > Poales > Poaceae > Triticum > Triticum urartu. The sequence continues at coordinate 552,607,481 of NC_141873.1, forward strand.
CGCGCTCTTCGTCGGCGGATGCGGCGCAGGCAGAGACGGCCACGCCGGGGATGGAGGCGGCCTGGCACAAGCCAGCTGGGCCTTCTCGCAAGGCCATGTGGCGGCGATGTCGTGTTCTGCAGCGCCAACAAGGGATTGGCGTGCGCGGTAGGTCGGGTTCTGCTACCTCATTGGAGAGGAGGCAAATCCCGCCGGATCTCTATGGGCTGTGTTTTCGGTGCTTCAAGGAGGGCCATCAGAGGCAAGACTGTACGAACAATCCGTTGTGCATCAGATGTGGGATGTCGGGACACGTCTCATCGCAGTGTCCGCAACCCAGGAGTCCAATCTCGGCAGAGGAATTGCGTCGGGCGGTCATTGCCACGGTGGCTGGGGCTGAACCGATGGCGAAGAGGCAGGCTCGGGATGGTGGGAGGTTGTTGATGGAGCCTGGGCAGGGGGCGCCGAGGGCGCCTACCTCGCCGGTTGCGCCCAACAATCACCTGCTACTCTCGGAGACACCGTCGCCGGTGGTGGATGTCTGCATCCTGCCGCGCTCTGCTGCGATGAACGACATGGAGCGCCGGCTGTAGTTGTCGGTGGTGATGTATGTGGGGGGCCAACGGTCGTGGGTCACCTGTGATATGCCGGCGGAGATCTTATCGGTGCAGCTTGACATACCGCGGCACAGGTTTTCGGTGCACAAGTATCATCCGGAGGACTTTCTGGTGATGTTTGCCGGACAGGAGTTCAGAAACAAAGCTCTAGCTGCTCCATTCGTCGTCCAAGGAGGGGTGCAGCTGTTCATCAAGCCTTGGCTGAGGCAAGCGCAGGCAAAGTCCAAGCTGATGAGGATGCAGGTGGACTTGATGATAGAAGGGGTGCCGTCCCATGCTGGGACTAGGGACACGGCGGTGGAGCTTCTAGGCAACTCCTGTTTGATTGAGAGCTTGGCACCCAAAACGGAGAGCAAAGAGGATTTGTCGCTCTTCAAGCTCAGGGCGTGGTGCATGGATCCAAAGGAGGTGCCATTGTATCACCGTCTCTGGGTGCCGGAGCCGTCGTCGGCGAGTTTGAACCCGGCGGAGCGAAGGGAAACTTTCTGCCAACTACTTGAGTATCCCACGTTCATTCATGTTGGCAGAGTGTGGGATTTCACACCACCGGAGCTCTGGGGACGGGCAGACGGTGAGGAGGATGACAGCGGTCAAAGCGGCATGCTGGATAGGTCTCGCGATTCGGCGCCAGGGGCATTGGCAGGTTCAACACTGGACGCGCGGTGTTTGCGACGATCGTGGCGCCGGCAGGCAGCCAGCGGGGCAGTCTGGAGCTGGAGCTGACGGCGTTGGCAGATCGTACCGGCAGGTGCTGGAGGGCCAGGTGGGCCCATCGGATTGGAGAATCCCACCAATGGGGTCGGGTGGGGCCCCAGTGTTAGCAGACAACGGGACAAGGGCGGTGAGGCAGTCAAATTCAAACGTGCCTTCCCGGTCCACAATGAGGGGCAGGAATCTGTTGAGGACAGATGGCAGGCTGGTTTCATCGGATTCGCTGGAAAAGGAGAGAGGGAAGACCAAAGGCAATGGCACCAGGACAACCACCCAGGTTCTCGAGTCTTCCGGACCAATTACAGGCCCTGGGTTGGCGAGGGGCACCAATCAGCTGGTGGCACAGGCCGTGGAGCTGGCTGCGACAGCTTTGGTGATACGAAGAGGAGATGGGATTGGTGCAGAGGAGATAGGATTGGTGCAGGTGGGGGAGCCGACCGGGACAGAGGTGGTGATCCCATAGCATGGGGCCCAGGTGGAGTTGGGAGTGCAGCAATCCCCGAGGGTGGATCAATTGCGGGCAGATGATCTAGTGGTCTCCAACACTCAGCTGGCCATCCAGACTATGGACGCGCAGAAAATCCCATCGGCACCAGGGTCGAATGGGAGCTGGTACCTGACCAACGGATGGTTGGTGGATGGGCCCCAGTGGAGGATATTTTACGGACTGATACAGCCGGGGCGTGCAACGAGTTGGTGGTGGCGACAACTACATTGGGTGATGTGCCCATGCACCCAATGGTGGGTTCGGAGGCCACTGCGTGTGATGTAACCACGTCGAGTCCATGCAACATGCCATGCAACGTGCATGCGAGCCCTGGCCAGCTGGTCTGTGCGGATGCGAGACTTTCAACTAAAGAGCAAGTGGCACTTGGCAATATCAAGGACATTCTGTGCGGGTTTGTTAAAGAAGTTAGCACCTCCCCTGCTCAAGGAATTCGAGGGATTGCGGGGCGTCCGGCCTGGACAGGACCCGTTTACACTATGATGCACTACCAGGTCACTTGGTGTGGGCGGTCCACGCAAGTCCAAGGCCTCCGCAGCGGAATCGGTCCTACTCAAGACACTTGGGTTTGATTGTGATGATTTGGCGGTCTTCGAGGACGCGCTAGGTCAACTGAGAGAGGCGTTTGACTCACCGCTGCAAGAGCAGCAGTTGAGGGCGATCGCAACTATCTTTGGCAAGGCAATTCCATTGAACTTGGGAGCCGATCTGGAGAGCAGTGAGCTGGTGGCTGTCTAGGTCTCTAGCAGGGAGGTGGTACGGACAAGGAACGCTCGCTTTCCATGTCGTACAACAACCAGGAGTTAGTGTGTTGGAATGTGAGGGGACTCAATAGCCCCGCTAGAAAGAAGGCTCTTAGGGAATTTGTAGAATCTCTATGGGTAGCTATCATTTGTATCCTAGAAACTAAGTTGGAGACGGTGGATCAATTTGTAATAATGCAATGTTTAGGGCCAGTCTATGATGGCTTCTACTACTTGCCGGCTTCGGATACTCGGGGTGGGATCTTTGTGGCGTGGGATTCCACGAAGGTGCAATTGACAAACTTTGTCAACGATACTAACTTCACAACAGGATATGTCTCTCCCTTGGAGGGACCGTCGTGGTGGCTCATAGTGGTGTATGGACCGCAAGAGGATGCCCAAAAGATCATATTTTGGAAGAGCTAGCGGCGAGGTGACAGCTTTGCCCTGGCCCTTGGCTGGTTTGGGGAGATTTCAACATGATTTTATATGCGGCTGACAAGAACAATGCCCTTTTGGACCGGAGAATGATGAGTAGGTTTGAAAGGTTTGTGGAGGATAATGCGCTCAAGGAACTATTCTTGCATGGGCGTAGATTTACGTGGAGTAGCGAAAGGGAGACACCGACGCTGACCAAGATTGATAGAGCATTTGTCTCAATTGATTGGGAGTTAGACCATCCGAAATGCTTGCTGCAGGCTCTGTCTACCTCAACTTCGGACCACTGTCCCTTATACCTATCTCTCGAAGAACATATGCACTACAAGAAAAGATTCAAATTTGAGAAGTTTTGGGTCAAGATGGATGGTTTTTTGGAGGTTGTGAAGGAGGCTTGGGTTTGTGACCCGGAGATCACGGACCCATTCCATCATTTGGACACGTTGCTCAGGAACACGACCAACAACCTAGCGATTTGGGGTCAGAAAAGAGTGGGCAATATCAAGCTACAGATTGTTGTTGCAAACCTCGTGATTTTTCAGTTTGATTATGCTCAAGAAATACGTCTACTGACCACAGAGGAGCGTGGGATGAGGGGTAGGCTCAAGCACTTGGTGCTAGGTCTTGCTTCGCTAGAAAGAACAATATCCCGCCAGAGATCTCGGATTACCTGGCTGCACGAAGGTGATGCCAACTCTAAACTCTTTCATCTGGTGGCCAACGGAAGGAGAGTGAAGAATTACATCCCAGCTATACATGTGGATGGACAAGTCATTGCTGATCAAGCTGGCAAAGAGGAGGCCTTCCTTAATGCTTACAAAGCTCTCCTAGGCAGGGACGTGGCCAGGGAGCATACTTTGGACTTGGCCTCTCTGGATGTGACAGCGGTGGACTTATCTGAGCAAGACTTAGTATTCTCGGAGGCGGAAATTTGGGCTGTTATAAAAGAGATGCCGTCGGATAAGGCGCTGGGCCCGGATGGTTTCAAAAAGCTTGGGAGATTGTCAAGGGAGACCTGATTGCGGCTCTACATAAGTTGTTCATTGGCAATGGAGTTGGGTTTGGGAGGCTTAACCAAGCACTCATAACTCTAATCCCGAAGTCACCAGAGGCATGCGGCATTAACGATTTTCGGCCGATAAGTTTAGTTCACAGTATGCCAAAGATTGCTTCCAAGCTTATGGCGAAGAGATTGAGACCGAGGATGGGAGATTTGGTGGATATTAATCAGTCGGCGTTCATCAAAGGCGGGAATATACATGACAACTTCCTGCTAGTACGACAAATGGCACGTAGGTTGCACAAGAGAAAGGCCAAAGGTGTCATGCTGAAGCTGGACATATCGAGGGCATTCGACTCACTCTCATGGCCTTTCCTTTTCGAGGTGTTGCGAGCTAAAGGCTGTTCGGAGAGATGGATTGATTGGGTTGCCACTCTACTCACGTCGGCTAGTTCCAGAGTGATTGTGGATGGATCGGCCGGAGCTAAGTTCATGCATGCTAAGGGCCTTCGGCAAGGGGATTCTATCTCACCTTTGCTTTTGTTATAGCAATGGACGTTCTTACCAATATTATTATCAAGGCTCATGACTCCGAGGTGTTAAGCACAATGACTGGATGCAGCCCGTTGCAGAGGTTATCACTGTACGCTGATGATGTGATCTTGTTTATAAAGCCAACCATCCTGGACCTGCACTTTGTGCGAGAAGTGTTTGGCATTTTTGGAGAAGCTTCGGGACTGAAGATCAACTATGCGAGGTCGGCGGCAATCATGATAAGGGCTGAACTAGAGGATGAGCAGCTGGTCAGGGATGCTCTGCCATGGAAGATGGAGTCATTTCCATGCAAGTATCTTGGCTTGTAGTTGAGCATTAAGCAGTTGAAGCGATCGGAGTGACAACCAATGGTTGATGCAGCGCTGCACATCCTTCCTGGATGGCAAAGAGAATTGGTGACACGACCAGGGAGACTGATTTTGGTCAACCAGGTTATGAGAGCTAGGGCAACGCATCATCTGATCGTGGCCGAGGCGCCAAAGTGGGCATTGGAGAGAATTGACAAAGGATGCCGGACATTTTTTTGGGCCGGATCAGAAGAGGTACATGGAGGTAGATGACTGGTATCATGGAACAGAGTGTGTCGTCCAAAAGAGCTGGGAGGGCTTGGTGTCATTGATTTACACAAGCAAGGGATAGCTCTCAGGCTTAGGTGGGCATGGCTTTCGAGAACCGATGAGTCGAGACCATGGCAGGGGCTGAACTGGAAACCTGATAAATAGGTCTGTGCGGCATTTGGCAGCCTGGTGAAGTGGCAACTTGGTGCGGGCACAAAGGTGCTTTTCTGGACGGATCGTTGGATCAATGGTGCAACAGTTAAGGAGCTGGCTCCACTGGTCTCTCGTCAGGTCAGGACACAAACTGCCAACAGAAGATGTGTGAGAGATGCATTATGGATGCATGCTTGGATGGAGGATATTGGCGGAGAGCTGGACACGGAGGGTTTGGCACAATTCATCAGGTTGTGGGAGATTTTGTTGGAGGTACAACTGGTGCCGGACACGGAGGATAAACCTGTGTGGGAATGGAACAGGGATGGAAAATACACGGCCTCCTCGGCATACAAGATGATGTGTATTGGAGGGGTTAGATTCCAACATCACGCTGCAATCTGGAAGTGTTGGGCACCACTAATCTGCAAACTATTCATGTGGCTAGCCATCCAGTACAGGCTCTGGACCTCGGACAGGAGATGGAGACATGGACTGCAGGAGGAGAGATCACCGTGTTTCCCTTGTGAACAGGAGGAAGATACTGTTGACCATATTTTGCTGCAATGTGTTTTTGCTCGGCAAGTCTGGTACATGTGCTTTGACAGAATGGGGATTGACCTGGCTTTATGTCCCTCGACTCAAGATAGTATTGGGAGATGGTGGTCAGAAGTGAGGAAACAGATGCCAAAATTGCATCGGAAGGGTTTCGACTCTGTTGTCACATCGGTATGCTGGAACTTATGAAAGCAGCGCAACGGAAGGGTGTTTGGCAGAACGGACTTGCAGAACGCAGGGGGCACAGTGGACCTGATCTGGCAAGAACTAGAGATGTGGACTAGGGCTGGAGCGACCGGAGTAGCTATGTTTTGTGAGTAGTAGGCTTTGGGTTGTGTTAGGAGGCTGTGGTAGGACTATGTAGGAGGCCTACCTAGCGTTGATGTAAACCCTTATACATATCTTTCTCCCGTTTATAAAGCTAAGGTACACCATTGACGTACCTTTAAAAAAAAGTTAGCTCGCTAACCAAGAGAGAGAGAGAGGGGGGAGGGAGGTAGAGAGGGAGAGAGGAGAGACAGATTGCCGGCGGGAGGAGGAAGATAACACACCTTATATTTTAGGATATTCTAAAGGTTGAGACGTTTTAGATATATTGGGAAAAAATAAGTAATGTAAAGCCACTGTAGCGTTTTGGTATCGTACCAAAACAATACTGTACCTCCCCGGTTCACTGTAAACTCCCTCACGCGCCCCTAGGCAATCAATTAGCTAGCTAACCTCGAGAGAGAAAATACTCAAGGAGAAAATCATGGCATTCAGTTAGCCTGCTAACCGTCACACACACACACACACAGATATATATATATATATATATATATATATATATATATATATATATATATATATATATATATATATATATATATATATATATATATATAGTTATTCTTTACCCCCCTCTATTTTACCATCAATGCATCGTAATTTTACGTTCCGTAAGTTTTGTCTTATTTCCGACGCAAAAAGAGACCGTAAGAAATATATAATCACCATAAAAAATATTTTATGTTATGTAAAATTACAAACGTAAAAACATAGTCTAAAATACACATAAACTGTAAATTTTCTTGTCTTATGATCTATATTTTTATTTTCTTATGTCAAATTTTACGTAGTGAATCAATAGAAATGTAACTATAATTTTACGTAGTGAATCTATATTTTTATTTTCTTATGATCTATAATTTAATTATGAAATGATCGTAAGATTACCTCGGGTGTAGAATAAGTTATTCTTCACCCGAGGTAATCTTACGATCGCTTTCCAAATAAATTACGTTTATAATATAAATAGTTACATGCATATTGATTCAATATGTAAAATTTGGTATAAAACAAAAATATAGGTTATAAGACCATAAAAATCATATTTTATGTTTGTTTTACACTATGTTTTCACATTCATAATTTTACGTAACATAAAATAATTTTTATGGTGAGTACATACTTTCTTACATTCTCTTTTTATGTATGAAATACGACAAAATTTATGAAATGTAAAAATACGGTGTATTAATGTCAAAATATGTAGGCGGGAGGGAGGAGATAACATGCCTTATATTTTCGGATATTCCAAAAGCTGAGACGCCTTAGATATTGGGAAGAAAGGAGTAATGAGGAATTGTAGCGTTTTCGGTATTATAGCAAAATGATACTGTACTACCTGGTTCACTGTAGTGCCCGATTTCTTGCTTGGTTTTATTTCGAATATTTTATGAAAATATGACTATATACACCGAATGATTTTTAAACACACATTGCACATTTTGTAATATACATCCAAAAATTGTTAAATACAGTGATTTTTTTTGTAAAAAACAATGAACAAATTTGAAAGAGACAATGAACATTCTGTAGCATACACTGAAAAATGTCTTAATATACGGTGAAATTTTTTCAAATGCACAATGAACATTTTGTAATATATGTTGAATAATTTCTTAATATACGATGCCCATTTTTTTAATACAGGATAAACATTTTTATAATGCATTATGATATTTTTTTTCATAATATACTATGAACATTGTTTTAATATTTGATGAACTTTTTATATGATACGCAAAAAGGAGAAAAAAAGAAATAGAAATAAAGAACATAAAAGAAAAAACGAAATTAGTGAACCAACCTGTGGTTGGATGGTTAGAGGGACTGTGGTATCCTCAGCCCACCAGGGTTCAAGTCCTGATGCTCACATTTATTCCTGGATTTATTTCAGGATTTTTGGCGATGCGCATTTAGTGGGAGGAGACGTTCCCGTCGATGACGAGGTGCCTACGGTGACTTCGTAAATTTCAAGATGATATGTCGGCTCAGTCTTTCGGAGGTGCTCATAGGGATAGGGATTTTTTTTATATAGATTTAACATTTTTAAATACTCCCTCCGTCCCAAAATAAGTGACTCAACTTGTATGATTAACATTTTCTGAATACATGTTTAAAAAATTCAAACACAGTTTAAACATGTTTTGGTATGATATGAAACAGTTTTTAAACCATGTAAACATGTTTCTACATTGGATAAACATTTTTAGAAAATGTGACAATTTGTTTTGTTTGAAAGTATGAACATTTTTCGAAATGTAACACACAGTCGTTTCAATGGTACGAAACATTTTTGTTTGAATTAGACGGACATTTGTTTTCATGGTATAACAATAAAAATAATGTGATGCACGTTTTTCTGAAATACGTTAACATTTTTGGAATTTCACATACATTTATTTTGAATGATTGAGCAAACATTTTTTACACTGCATTTACATTTTTTAAATGTGTGACAAACACTTTAAAAAAATTTACTCCATCTGATCCATATTAATTGTCGCTGAAACAGAAGTATCTAGATGTATTTCATAATATATGTATTTAATATTTTTGAAATATAAACAAAAGGAAAAATGCGCATAACATCAGCGTGGCGAGACCATGTGTTTACTGGGCCCACTACCGGCATCATGCAGGCGACATTGTCTTTTGTCTCGCATAAAGCGAGACCTAGACTTGCCCCTACTCTTATCGATGGTCAAGATGTTTCTGTTTTTTTTTCATTGTACAAAGTGCTTTGTGATAGGTGCTAAATGAATATATTAGAAGCACATAAGCACTAGACCAAAACAGCATGCCTAAGTGGCTTGGTGGAAAGTAAGGTCGCATTCCAAATGAAAGCTATAAAAAAATGGAGTTTCATTGACCTTTTTTTCCGCAAAAACCGAACTTCCAAAGATTTGCTAGATACAGGCATCGGTCGATCGACGAGGGACTCCATTCTCCTTCTGCAGACAGACAATCAGAACAAGTGATTTTTGTGCAGTACAAAGGCGCGTAGATTCTGTAGAACGCAGGCATAAAGTGCTTACTACATGCAGGATAAAGTCAGAAAGTCTGATGTTCGCCATGAGATCAGGAAAATGCTAGCTATCCACCTCGCCCAGTTGTAAAGGGTGTGATAGCCTGAAATTGTGGGTAACGCTAACGGTGAGAGGAGTAGAAAAGTAACACTCATGCATGATGCATCAAATCGGCAAGATTGACAAGGAACGAATTATTGTTCATGTTATGTGGGCAGGCCATTACAACACTGTTAAATAATCTCACTGCTATTACGAAAAGTTCGTCTTTCCTGCCACCCGTAACATAATAATATGTCGTGTATTTAAAACTCAAGTGCCAGCAGTGGAGTCATTTGCAGGCATAGGATGTGATGCAAACTGGAGATTTAAACCAAGAACCTCAACTGGAACCTATCACTAGAAAGGCTCAAATAATCCAGCAATCGCAAAACAAAGTGATGTACATAGAAAACATTGGTCAATATAAACAGAGAACTGACATTTCCAACTAACTCCACATTTCACTATGGTAAAATGTGGAGCCCAATGGATGGATGGCCTCAAAATTTAACTCACTAACATCTATTCGAATTCCTTTTTCTTGTCGGAGCACCACAGCCCAGCAGTCAAGTACTCCCTCCGGTCCTTTTTACTCTGCACATTGGATTTGCCAAAAGTCAAACTTTGCTAAGTTTGACCAAATTTATATTAGAAATTATTAGCATCTATAATATCTAATTAATATAATATGAAAATATATTCCAAGATGAATCTAATGACAGTGGTGTTGTTATGTGAATGTCTATAATTTTTTATATAAACTTGGTCAAAGTTGGATGAGATTGACTTCGGACAAACCTAATATGCAGAGTAAAAAGGACCGGAGGGAGTAAATATGAAATATATGAACGACATACCAAGACGAATCACCTGGGCAATTTCTAATGAACACACATGCTCCCATTTCTAGCATTTCTTCCAAGGCACTACAGTTGCATTTCGTTGCACAGAAATAATATAGTCATGAGACGCTCCTACCAAGGAACGCAAAAACAGAGAAATATTCTCCCAGATGATATGTCTAACATGCATAATTGTTTGCGTGAATCAAATATAAGACCTAGTCATCTCAAATGTAACTGTTTAATATCTATTTACTGGAATGAGAAGACACTCATTACTAAAAAAAATCCACTTAGATGCACTAATGTAAAGGAAAGAGCATTAAGCAAAAGAGATGAAGAAAAGTAACACAAATCACCTTTTGTGCAATTTTCATGCTTTCATGTATGGAAAATATTTTCGTCCAGCATGCAGCACATAAACTAAGTATTCTCTGAATATCAACTAAATATAGTAGAAATGCCCAATGACGACCACAATACTAGTAGATGGACAGACAAAAAAAGTGATTTTGGAGCATTTAGTTGTGGATCATTACTAGTTTCTTTAACAAGTAACTGAAGTACTCTACATTTATGTTTCAGAAAGACATTAACAGCAATGAGCAGAAACTAGCTACTCCGAAATGAAAATTCACAAGAAGCATATCAGAACACAGGAGCTTCCTGACCCAAAATGATTTGTATATGGAACTAGAAGAGGTCAGTGAAGCTAGAAATAACATATGGAACTACTGCACCATGACATGTAGCACCTAGAAATAATATATGGAACTAGAGGTCCGGAAGCTAGCAGCAACAGCACCATACTTCAATGGGAACTAGTATTCCTGAAAATAGCATCTGCAAGACCTAGTGGATTTAGGTCGATTTTACAGTTATTTGCAGCACATTGCTAAGTGTGCACATTTATATTAAAAAAACCTTCTGAATCAGCCATGCTGGTGGCAAAAACCAAGCAGAACAATCGAGAAGCATATATTGAGCAAAGTTTTTTGTAACAATTATGGTTGCATAGCATACACGATTTACTTGCGCATTTATGTCCCGTCCCGTGCCTCTTTAAAACATCTCAAGGACTTAATGCAGGATGCCAAAATCGAGGATGGTAACAAAATAGACCCTCCTAACATTACCGGGCATGTAAAGCAAGGCATCTCTAGTACATCAGACTGGTGAAGGAACAAATTAAACTTATGCTTGTATGCAAACCAAAACACAAAGCTCAGGAAAACCACTTGATTTCACTAGAACTAGTGATTCTAGACAGTTGGCCTCTTTGTATTGGCATTGTGTCAGCAAAGGCGTTGAATGCCTCTTGGAACTCCTACGTAATGTGACGCGTCGCTCGCCACATACTTTTTAGAAAAGAAATAAGTGTATATTTCAGAAATATACACTTCTCCTATGAATATGATTGTCCCCCTACAAGAGTTGTGTACCAGCATCGTTGTTACTTTCTTGAACTGTTAAGTTTGCACTCTGTCAAATTAGCATTGGCCATTGGGGCAAAGATGTGACTGGAAGTAGGTCTAGCTTTTGCACCGATGAGAAGAAACGAGGACCAGCATCGAAATGAGAATCAATGAGAGTTGCTTGGGATGCTGACACAGCCACCGAGCTGATCTGGTGCAGGAGCAGTTTCCAAAAAAATTTAGTAGAGATACCTGTTGCCTCCTGGTATAATATATGTACCTATCCCACATAATTTCAGGTCATGAGTTCTTACTAAGCTGTGGCATTGATTCTACCACCCATATGCAACCTTGCGTGCGTGGTCACACGTACCACCTGTGAATCTAGTAATCGACAACGTCAGATCAACTGGATCCTAAGTCTACCTAGAGATATGAGCAGCTGAGGGCTTCACATGGAGATATGCGACTTTTGATCGGCCGGGCTTCCAGGGTTTCAGTGTGCTGCTGCAGATCTGAAACTGCTAGCTAACTATCTCTGAGGTCAACTAGATGGTGTGCAGCGGTGCTGTGCTGTGCTGCCAACCAACTCAACTAGGGCACCTGACAGTTTTTGCCTGCTCCATTTGGAATCTGCCCACGCCTACCAAGCTCTGCTTCTAATGGTCAACCCATTATCACACAGTGTGGCATTAATTAGTTCCATGCATGGCCCTGCGATCTAGACTAAGCTGCTGTGCACGGAGAACCATGGAGCCTGTAAAATGTCAACGAAATTAGCAGAGAAACCGAGTGGACTATACTGCTGGTTTTCACTTGTGATGATCCTTTCTCCCCTCTTTTATCTGACAGGAAACAAATGCTGGCCGGTCCGTGAGGAGCTGACCTACGAATTAACAAATGCAGGCCGGTGCAGTGCGTGACAGTGTCAGAAGCTTCTGGGACTTGGATCCAGCGAAACGTAGCCATTACCAAGGCTAACACCACTATAAATGGCTAGCATTGCTGCCCATTCTGCACAAACCCATAAGCCAAACAAAAACAGCTCTCTGGTAGGTGTTTACGCTTAGCGTTTTCATCCTACAATGAGATCACTGCCCATTGTAGTACTTTCCCTCCTGATTCTTGTCCTTGCTGCCCATGTATCCCAAGCCGATGACAAGGGCTCTTCGGTTGGAAGTGGGAAGGATTCCCATGATGGTGATGATCATAAATCAAATGGTGTAGGGCCGGTGAAAAAACCAAAATGCCCTAAGCCCGGACATGGTCCGAAAAACCATGACAATGATGGTCGTGGACCACCGGAAAAGGAGTGCGATGATGGAGAGACAACACCGTCATCACCTGGGCCTTCCCCAGACCAAGGTAATGGTTCGCCATCACCACCGCCATCCCCATCTTATTCACCACCCATGACTCCATCACCTCCACCTCCATCAGAAACTAGTCCTCCTCCGCCTTCATCAAGCCCCCCACCAACACCTTCATCTAGTCCCTCTGTTACACCTCCAACCTACGAACCTAATGATCAATCGCCACCGCCTCCATTGAATCCTTCGCCCATTCCCCCACCACCTCCATCTAGTGCGCCTGCGGCACCTCCAATGAACCCGACTAATGATCAATCTCCTCCACCATCTCCTTCATCTAGCCCCCCAACGATAGCTCCAGTCACCCCACAAACACCTCCATCTAGTCCCCCTGTTACGCCTCCATCTTACGAACCTAATGATCAATCGCCACCACCTACATTGAATCCTCCGTCTATTCCCTCACCACCTCCATCAAGCCCAACTGTGGCACCTCCTATGAACCCAACTAATGATCAGCCTCCTCCACCATCATCGTCATCTAGCCCCCCACCAATAGCTCCAACTACTCAGCCACCTCCCTCTAGCCCACCTGCTACACCTCCATCAGACTCAACTGATGAGGAAACTCCTACATCACCACCATCATCTAGTCCACCAGTAATAACACTATCAAGCCCTCCACCACCGTCATCGAGTACAGCACCGGCTCCATCCATTGCCACACCACCTTTGTCTAATCCCCCTGCCACACCTCCAACGTACCAAGCTGATAACCAATCCCCTCCACCTCCACCATCATACAGTTCGCCACTGACAACATTAGCTAGTCCTCCACCACCACCATTGAGTCCACCAGCAATAGCACCAACCACTAGCACACCTCCTCCATCTACTTCCCCATCGCCTATGTACACTCCACCAGCAACACCTCCAACGGGCTCAACTGATGAGCAAACTCCATCACCACCCCCATCTAGTCCACCAGTAGCTCTATCAAGTCCTCCACCACCATCATCGAGTACACCACCGGCTCCATCCATTACCACACCACCTTTGTCTAGCCCCCCCGCAACACCTCCAACGTACCAAGCTGATGACCAGTCCCCTCCACCTCCACCATCATACAGCCCGCCACCGACAGCTTTAGCTAGTCCACCACCACCATTGAGTCCACCAGCAGTAGCACCGACCACTAGCGCACCTCCTCCATCTACTTCCCCATCGCCTATGTACACTCCACCAGCAACACCTCCAACGGGCTCAACTGATGAGCAAACTCCATCACCACCCCCATCTAGTCCACCAGTAGCTCTACCAAGTCCTCCACCACCATCATCGAGTACACCACCGGCTCCATCCATTACCACACCACCTTTGTCTAGTCCCCCCGCTACACCTCCAACATACCAAGCTGATGACCAGTCCCCTCCACCTCCACCATCATACAGCCCGCCACCGACAGCTTTAGCTAGTCCTCCACCACCACCATTGAGTCCACCAGCAGTAGCACCGACCACTAGCGCACCTCCTCCATCTACTTCCCCATCGCCTATGTACACTCCACCAGCAACACCTCCAACAGACTCAACTGATGAGCAAACTCCATCACCACCCCCATCTAGTCCACCAGTAGCTCTATCAAGTCCTCCACCACCATCATCGAGTACACCACCGGCTCCATACATTGCCACACCACCTTTGTCTAGTCCCCCCGCTACACCTCCAACGTACCAAGCTGATGACCAGTCCCCTCCACCTCCACCATCATACGGCCCACCACCGGCAGCTTTAGCTAGTCCTCCACCACCACTATTGAGTCCACCAGCAGTAGCACCGACCACTAGCGCACCTCCTCCATCTACTTCACCATCGCCTATGTACACTCCACCAGCAACACCTCCAACAGACTCAACTGATGAGCAAACTCCATCACCACCCCCATCTAGTCCACCAGTAGCTCTATCAAGTCCTCCACCACCATCATCAAGTACACCACCGGCTCCATACATTGCCACACCACCTTTGTCTAGTCCCCCCGCTACACCTCCAACGTACCAAGCTGATGACCAGTCCCCTCCACCTCCACCATCATACGGCCCACCACCGGCAGCTTTAGCTAGTCCTCCACCACCACTATTGAGTCCACCAGCAGTAGCACCGACCACTAGCGCACCTCCTCCATCTACTTCCCCATCGCCTATGTACACTCCACCAGGAACACCTCCAACAGACTCAACTGATGAGCAAACTCCATCACCACCCCCATCTAGTCCACCAATAGCTCTATCAAGTCCTCCACCACCATCATCGAGTACACCACCGGCTCCATACATTGCCACACCACCTTTGTCTAGTCCCCCCGCTACACCTCCAACGTACCAACCTGATCACCAGTCCCCTCCACCTCCACCATCATACAGTCCGCCACCAACAACATTAGTTAGTCCTCCACCACCACCATTGAGTCCACCAGCAATAGCACCAAGCACTAGTGCACCTCCTCCATCTACTTCCCCATCACCTATATCTAGTCCAGCAGCAACACCTCCAACAGACTCAACTAATGAGCAAACTTCATCACCACCCCCATCTAGTCCACCAGTAGCTCTATCAAGTCCTCCACCACCATCATCGAGTACACCACCGACTCCAACCATTGCCACACCACCTTTGTCTAGTCCCCCTGCTACACCTCCAACATACCAAGCTGATGACCAGTCCCCTCCACCTCCACCATCATACAATCCGCCACCGGCAGCTTTAGCTAGTCCACCACCACCACCATTGAGTACACCATCAATAGCACCAACCACTAGCGCACCTCCTCCATCTACTTCACCATCACCAATGTCTAGTCCACCAGCAACACCTCCAACAGACTCAACTGATGAGCAAACTCCATCATCTAGTCCACCAGCAGCTCTACCAAGTCCTCCACTACCATCATCAGGTACACCACCGGCTCCATCCATTGCCACACCACCTTTGTCTAGTCCCCCTGCTACACCTCCAACGTACCAAACTGATGACCAGTCCCCTCCACCTCCACCTTCATATAGTTCGCCACCGACAGTTTTAGCTAGTCCTCCACCACCACCATTGAGTCCACCAGCAATGGCACCAACCACTAGAGCACCTCCTCCATCTACTTTCCCATCGCCTATGTCTAGTCCACCAGCAATACCTCCGACCAACCAAGGTAACCACCCACCGCCATCATCACCATTAAGTCCACCTACCACACCTCCGATGTACCAAGTTAACCAACCACCACCACCACAATTTAGTCCCCCTGCCACACCTCCGACCTATCAAGGTAATGCCCCACCACCGGCATCGGCACCAACACCACTTACTCCCTCAGCAACAGCACCGCCACCTGGTGCCCCTACTGGCAATGGATGGGTGCAAGTTCAGAACTTTCATGACGCCCTATACTGGCAAATCGGGCGCTTTGTGGTGTTCAAGTTGGTAAACAAGAAGGACAACTCCCTTGTTGATGTGCTCTATGTGAGCATGCAACCTGCAGGAAAGGGCAACAACTACTTTCTTGTGATAAAAGTAGTAGATGGATATAAGAAGGTCGGCAAGTATCATGTGCTCCTATGGGGTGTGCCCGGGTCAGCAGATGAAGCATGGAAAGTATATTGGCTCAAATTTGTAGGATGATAAGCACATGGTGAAAACAAGATATTCTAGCTATCGACTATGCATGGCATTTCTAGGGAGAAGATATATAGACATTTTGTGGTAAACGTGCGCCTGCATGGATTAGTTGATCTTTGTAGCTTTGAGGGGATTGATAGCCAACTATATGTTCTGATTTCAGTAATAAATTTATGTTGTGTTCTCGTTAAAATTGCCTCAAATTTACAAAATATGGGTGGAGATATGATCATATAACTCAAAGCATAAACGCGCTTCACTGTACTGTCAGTTTGGTGGTTGCCTTATAATTCCTATTAAAGTTTTTTGCTTATCTATTGTTCATTATTCACAGTTCACCTGGACGACCAGATCCTTGACCTTCGTCACCAATTTCAAAGCAAAAAAGAAAATGAACAAGCTCAAATATTAACAACACACAGCATATGACAAGCAAATACTTACAGCCACCAAAAGGGAAGCTTCCCTTGCAACAGAGGTAAAAGCTAGCACAATGCCAGCCAACAGAGAGCACAAAAAAAAAGTTGAGTCAACTGCTGGATGTAGGTTACACAACAACCACACAGATGCAAATGTGCAAAAAGGTTGCATTGACATGATCCATTGAAGAACCACAAGTGCAAGTGCACTAAATAACAGAACACAAACTCAATTACAGCAAGACACAAATAATTATTGATAGGTTATAACCGAATAGCATGAAGCAAGCAGGACCAGGTATATGCACAAAATTAAGAGTGCCAAAAGGTTCCATTGGCAAGAACATATGTTCATAATATACCAGGGGTTATCAGTACAGTTGTAGAGAACAATTTCTATTTTGCCTTGTAGCCATATATAGGGCGAGGGACCAGTATAAAATACTTCACATGGACATGAGAGACAATTCCAGGAAGATCAAGTGAGGTGCATAATAAGTGAGCCGACCAGTGATAGCGACTATCTGACATCACATAACAAAGCAACCACTGGATCCATGATGATATCAACAAAATGCACATGTCTTGCTTGCAGAAGGTGTAACACATTACCTCCAAAAGATGCATGGTTTCAGCCATAAATGGTTGGCTCAGATTCTTACTGAGTGAGATCCGATGAAGGTTTTCGCAGAGTGGATATTTCACATGATATTTTGCCAAGAAGTGCCCTTACTCCCAAAGACATATAGGTGGAGTGCTGCAAACAAATCAATAATATAGTAAGCCTTAACAAGTAACAGTGCTGAACAAATCAATGGGAGTAACAGCCTGCAAGACTTCTCAACAGACAGCTATAATCTTGTCGTGCAGATAATTTAAAAGGGGTGTGGTAAGTGGTCGGACCCTGCACAAGTGGGAGCTACATGCACTGGGCTGCCCTTTTTTTTATGGTAAAGAATGGCTAAGTAATTAAATACAGGGGCAATAGCCTAGAATGACATAAAATGGAGGGTTGATGTCCAGAATAAAATGGTCTAGAACTTCATACTTATTCACTTGAAGCCATAAAACGAGATACATCGAAAAAAGTAGGCAACCCAGAAGAATCTCCTGCCGGTAACAACCTGAGACTTGCGATGCCCAGCGGCGACGCCGTGCACGGCGACGTAGGCAGCCGAGAAGAATCCCCAGCCGGCAGTAACGTGCGCCGGCATTCCTCATCCCTTTGCCTCGGCGCCGCCTAGGACAACCTGGATCCCTACGGCTTTAGCGAGAGCGACGATGGACGCTGCTCCCATTTGCCGGAGGCGAAGCAGCGTGACGGGAGGCGACCGGTGGGGATGGAGGCGGGCGCCTCGGGACATGCAGCTAAAGAGGGCGTCTGTGAGAGTGCGTGGGCCCGCCGTCGCTGCAGGGCCCGGACGCCGGCGCGCGGGCCAGGGCAGAGCGAAGTGTCATGCCGCGGCAATTCGTCGAGCATGTGGTGCGCGTCCTCCGTGGTGAGCGTCCCGGACCTCGCGCGCGCCGCGGCGGCTTCCCAGGCGGCGTCGCGCTCGCAGATGCATGAGGGCGGTGTGAGGTGGAGGAATGGCGACTTGGCGAGGGCGGAGGCGGATGGAGGAGCGGCGAGACATTGACGGGTGCGCGAAGTCACTCCTGTCCTATGTCGCTCGCCTCGTTTATAGCATTACCGGTTTACTTCCTCTCTCGCTACTGCAACGAATTAAATCGAATCTCTTTTAAATCAAATTTATGTTCAACTGTAAGAACAATTTGGAAGAATGCAACCTTTATTGAAAACCACCAAAATATAGTGGTAGTACAAGTACTTTATGAAATGAACCATGTCAACATAAAAAGCCTAGAATGTACTGAAATAGCCAATGGGTCTCGGACCCATTGCACCTGATTTAAAAGCAATACTTTAGAAAATGCAAAAAGAAGTCAAAAAATATTCAAAAGAAATTGAAGCAATAACAGTATAGCTGTATAATCTTATAAAAAAGTTCCATGAACAAGTGACTTGCGTGGACTCTAGAGGAAAAGTAAAATTGTGAGTCCAAAAAATGTGAATAGTTTTTAATATTTATTATTTTCTAAGTTGGCGCTCTTTTCTCTCTTTACACATACCACACTAAGAGCATGCCAACTTGGAAACGAGGCTATACAAAATTGCGGTTTGCAGATTCTTTTTTGTTTGTGTGTTGGTAAATAGGGGCCTTGAGATTTCACAGCAGTAAGCATGCAAAATTATATTGCTGAATTTGAAACCTGGGTTAAACGACATAACCGTTGAAGCTTCGCGAGACGAAGTTGAAGTTTATGATGATGCGATGAGCGTGCTTAAATGGGGTTGGTTACATGCCAGGTGGCTACTGGGCGGGCTAAGGGCAACACTACCAATCCTTTATCCTATAATTCTTCAGGTGCTTTTTTAAACCATAACTTGGAGTTATATAGTGGTTGGACCTAATCGAACCTCTATATTTTTAACTCTTAAAAAAACTGTCTATTTTTTTATCCTTTGTCGCCCGCATTTAAAATAGTTGCATGATTTTCATCAATCATTTGAATGATACAAATTGATAATATGCAGCAATTCAACATAAAAACACACATATAGTTCATTCAGTCAAACAATCCAAATTAAAACATGCATATACTTCATCCAAAAGCCACCAAATGGATCGAGTTTGATAAAAAAAACACAACATAGCATGTCCTCATGTCATGGACAAAGCCTTCTCAAATTCATACTACACGAACTCAAGCACTTTCGTGCTTACCACCAAATGGATCGAGTTTGATAAAAAAAACACAACATAGCATGTCTTCATGTCATGGACAAAGCCTTCTCAAATTCATACTACACGAACTCAAGCACTTTCGTGCTTACCACCACCACCACCATGACCACCAGAGCCGACCTCCGATTGGGCCAATATCTCCCCATGAGTGAGTTCCTGATACCAGCAGCGGAGCTACATGCAGTCCTGGGGTGGCCACTGCCCCCAGCCCTAGCCTAATTACTGAAGAGATTTTTTTTGGAGGGTTAAATTAAGGAGAGTTTAGCCATTTGCCCCCCCCCGTCAAAGATGTGTATTTCTTGTTTGCCCCCACCCCCTAAGTGAAGGAAATATGCCCTAGAGGCAATAATAAATTTATTATTTATTTCCTTATATCATGATAAATGTTTATTATTCATGCTAGAATTGTATTAACCGGAAACATAATACATGTGTGAATACATAGACAAACAGTATGTCACTAGTATGCCTCTACTTGACTAGCTCGTTGATCAAAGATGGTTATGCTTCCTAACCATAGACATGAGTTATCATTTGATTAACGGGATCACATCATTAGGAGAATGATCTGATTGACTTGACCCATTCCGTTAGCTTAGCACTTGATCGTTTAGTTTGTTGCTATTGCTTTCTTCATGACTTATACATGTTTCTATGACTATGAGATTATGCAACTCCCGTTTACTGGAGGAACACTTTGTGTGCTACCAAACGTCACAACGTAACTGGGTGATTATAAAGGTGCTCTACAGGTGTCTCAAAAGGTACTTGTTGGGTTGGCGTATTTCGAGATTAGGATTTGTCACTCCGATTGTCGGAGAGGTATCTCTGGGCCCTCTCGGTAATGCACATCACTTAAGCCTTGCAAGCATTGCAACTAATGAGTTAGTTGCGGGATGATGTATTACGGAACGAGTAAAGAGACTTGCCGGTAACGAGATTGAATTAGGTATTGAGATACCGACGATCAAATCTCAGGCAACTACATACCGATGACAAAGGGAACAACGTATGTAGTTATGCGGTCTGGCCGATAAAGATCTTCGTAGAATATGTGGGAGCCAATATGAGCATCCAGGTACCGCTATTGGTTATTGACCGGAGACGTGTCTCCGTCATGTCTACATAGTTTTCGAACCCGTAGAGTCCGCACGCTTAAAGTTCGATGACGGTTATATTATGAGTTTATGTGTTTTGATGTACCGAAGGAGTTCGGAGTCCCGGATGAGATCGGGGACATGACGAGGAGTCTCGAAATGGTCGAGACGTAAAGATCGATATATTGGACGACTATATTCGGACTTCGGAAAGGTTCTGAGTGATTCGGGTATTTTCGGGAGTACCGCGGAGTTACAGGAATTCGTATTGGGCCTTAATGGGCCATGCGGGAAAGGAGAGAAAGGCCTCAAAGGGTGGCTGCACCCCTCCCCATGGGCTGGTCCGAATTGGACTAAGGATGGGGGCGCCCCCTTCCTTCCTTCTCCTTTTCCCTTCCCTTTCCTTCTCTCCTACTCCTACTACTTGGAAGGGATCCTAGTTCTACTAGGAAAGGGAGAATCCTACTCCCGATGGGAGTAGGACTCCCCTAGGGCGCGCCATAGAGAGGGCTGGCCCCTCCCCTCCTCCACTCCTTTATATACGTGGCCAGGGGGCACCCCATAGACACAACAATTGATCTCTTGATCTCTTAGCCGTGTGCGGTGCCCCCCTCATCCATAATCCACCTCGATCATATCGTAACGGTGCTTAGGTGAAGCCCAGCGTCGGTAGAACATCATCATCGTCACCACGCCGTCGTGCTGACGAAACTCTCCCTCAACACTCGGCTGGATCGGAGTTCGAGGGACGTCATCGAGTTGAACGTGTGCAGAACTCGGAGGTGCCGTGCATTCGGTACTTGATCGGTCGGATCGTGAAGACGTACGACTACATCAACCGCGTTGTGCTAACGCTTCCGCTTTCGGTCTATGAGGGTACGTGGACACACTCTCCCCTCTCGTTGCTATGCATCACCATGATCTTGCATGTGCGTAGGAAATTTTTGAAATTACTACGTTCCCCAACAGTGGCATCCGAGCCAGGTTTTATGCGTTGATGTAATGTGCATGAGTAGAACACAAGTGAGTTGTGGGCGATATAAGTCATACTGCTTACTAGCATGTCACACTTTGATTCGGCGGTATTGTTGGATGAAGCGGCCCGGACCGACATTACGCGTACGCTTACGCGAGGCTGGTTCTACCGACGTGCTTTGCACACAGGTGGCTGGCGGGTGTCAGTTTCTCCAACTTTAGTTGAACCGAGTGTGGCTACGCCCGGTCCTTGCGAAGGTTAAAACAACACCAACTTGACAAACTATCGTTGTGGTTTTAATGCGTAGGTAAGAACGGTTCTTGCTCAGCCCGTAGCAGCCACGTAAAACTTGCAACAACAAAGTAGAGGACGTCTAACTTGTTTTTACAGGGCATATTGTGATGTGATATGGTCAAGACGTGATGAGATATAAGTTGTTGTATGAGATGATCATGTTTTGTTGAAGTTATCGGCAACAGGCAAAAGCCTTACGGTTATCTCTCTATTGCATCAGATGCAAGCATCAAATAATTGCTTTACTTTATCACTATGCGATAGCAACAGTTGCAAGAGCAATTGTTGGCAAGACAACCATGTGACGACACATTGATATAGATCAAGATGATGGAGATCATGGTGTCATGCAGGTGACGATGGAGATCATGACGATACTTTGAAGATGGAGATCAAAGGCACAATATGATGATGGCCATATCATGTCACATATTTTGATTGCATATGATGTTTATCTTTTATACATCTTATTTTGCTTAGTTCGACGGTAGCTTTATAAGATGATCTCTCACTAATTATCAAGGTACAAGTGTTCTCCCTGAGTATGCACCGTTGCGAAAGTTCTTCGTGCTGAGACACCATGTGATGATCGGGTGTGATAGGCTCTACGTTCAAATACAACGGGTGCAAAACAGTTGCACAAGCGGAATACTCAGGTTAAACTTGACGAGCCTAGCATATAACAGATATGGCCTCGGAACACGGAGACCGAAAGGTCGAGCGTGAATCATATAGTAAATATGATCAACATAGTGATGTTCATCATTGAAACTACTCCATCTCACGTGATGATCGGACATGGTTTAGTTGATATGGATCACGTGATCACTTAGAAGATTAGAGGGATGTCTGTCTAAGTGGGAGTTCTTAAGTAATATGATTAATTGAACTTTAATTTACCATGAACTTAGTCCTGGTAGTATTAGCATATCTATGTTGTAGATCAATAGCTCGCGATGTTGCTCCCAGTTTATTGTGTTCCTAGAGAAAAATTATGTTGAAAAATGTTAGTAGCAATGATGCGGATTGGATCCGTGATCTGAGGATTATCCTCATTGCTGCACATAAGAATTATGTCTTTGATGCACCGCTAGGTGACAGACCTATTGTAGGAGTAGATGCAGACGTTATGAACGGTTGGCTAGCTCAATATGATGACTACTTGATAGTTTAGTGCACCATGCTTAACGGCTTAGAATCGGGACTTCAAAGATGTTTTGAATGTCATGGACCATATGAGATGTTCCAGGAGTTGAAGTTAATATTTCAAGCAAATACCCGAGTTGAGAGATATGAAGTCTCCAACAAGTTCTATAGCTAAAAAGATGGAGGAGAATAGCTCAAGCAGTGAGCATGTACTCAGATTGTCTGGATACTACAATCGCTTGAATCAAGTGAAAATTAATCTTCTAGATAAGATAGTGATTGACAGAATTCTCTAGTCACCATCACCAAGTTAGTAGAACTTTATGATGAACTATGATATGTAAGGGATAACGAAAACGATTCCCAAACTCTTCGTAATGCTGAAATCAACGAAGGTAGAAATCAAGAAAAATATCAAGTGTTGATGGTAGACAAGACCACTGGTTTTAAGAAAAGGGCAAAGGGAAGAAGGGGAACTTCAAGAAGAACGGCAAGCAAGTTGCTGCTCAAGTGAAGAAGCCCAAGTCTGGTCCTAAGTCTGAGACTAAGTGCTTCTACTGCAAAGGGACTGGTCACTGGAAGCGGAACTGCCCCAAGTATTTGGCAGATAAGAAGGATGGCAAAGTGAACAAAGGTATATTTGATATACAAATTATTGATGTGTATTTTACTAGTGTTCGTAGCAATCCTTCCTTCTCCTTTTCCCTTCCCTTTCCTTCTCTCCTACTCCTACTACTTGGAAGGGATCCTAGTTCTACTAGGAAAGGGGGAATCCTACTCCCGGTGGGAGTAGGACTCCCCTAGGGCGCGCCATAGAGAGGGCCGGCCCCTCCCCTCCTCCACTCCTTTATATACGTGGCCAGGGGCACCCCATAGACACAACAATTGATCTCTTGATCTCTTACCCGTGTGCGGTGCCCCCCTTCACCATAATCCACCTCGATCATATCGTAGTGGTGCTTAGGTGAAGCCCTGTGTTGGTAGAACATCATCATCGTCATCACGCCGTCGTGCTGACGAAACTCTCCCTCAACACTCGGCTGGATCGGAGTTCGAGGGACGTCATCGAGTTGAACGTGTGTAGAACTCGGAGGTGCCGTGCGTTCGGTACTTGATCGGTCAGATCGTGAAGACGTACGACTACATCAACCACGTTGTGCTAACGCTTCCGCTTCCGGTCTACGAGGGTACGTGGACACACTCTCCCCTCTCGTTGCTATGCATCACCATGATCTTGCATGTGCGTAGGAAATTTTTGAAATTACTACGTTCCCCAACACTAAGATCTCCTGCTAGCGTCGCCACTGCCTGATACTTTCTTGTCGTGGCATCCATCGTGCTCGGATCCATGAACATGATAGCACAGTCTTCTGCCTTCTCTTTTGCAAGCCTCTCCTCCTCAAGTGTAATGTTACGCTCCTCTATTTTCATCTTCCTCATTTGGGTCGCCAACTTTGCTCTGCTCTTCTCATTCTCCATGTACTTGAGCTTGTTCCACCTCACCGCCTTATCTTGTTTGCATTCATCTCCCAAATCTTTCTTGGTCTCAATCATAGCACAAAGCTCCTATTTGTAGGTGTCGACGCCTCCATGCTTCTTCCTCTATTTTATACTCTTTTTCACATCGTGCCTTTTGTGAGGATGGAAAATTCCATCCTCTTCGTCATCGGCTTCAACGGATATGTTAATTCGTGAACTTTAGCCAAGATGAGAGGACTTGATGATGATCCCGAAGTGGCTATAGTTCATTGTTCTTGCCCTCTTTGTGCTTGCTCGTGTCTCCATAGGATCACCGTCCTCCTCCACTTCGGGATCATCATGAAGTCCTCTCTCTTCTTAATCATTCCTCACACAGTCATAATCTAGACCGTCGAGACCAAGTATGTGTAATTCATTCAATTGAGACAAAAAAGTTGCAGCATTATGCTCCCCCACACTAGAATCAACAGCAACAAGCACGTCACAAAATCATCGCCGCAAACTATCATCAATCATCAATATCCACAGCAAGAACTACAATCAGCAACTTTTTTTACCTCTAGGTGGCCATGAACCTCAACCTCGACTGCATTGCCGAACATGCTGGAGAAGGAGTTGATGGGTGGCCGGAGAAGGCGTCGCGTGGACGCTTTCTTCCTTTTCTTGGATGATGCTCGGCAAAAAATGATTTTCTAAAATCTGGAAAATGATGAAATCATAAAATATTTTTGAATTTGAAAAGAAGTTCACAATTTTCAAGTTTTTAATAAATTTGAAAATTCACGAATCTTAACAATGCTCGCTGATTTTCAAAAAGTTCATGAATTTAAAAAAAACTGAATTCTAAAAAAATAAAATAAAAAAGTCCCAAAAAACTCAGAAATTTGAAAATATGTTCACGTTTTTTTAAACTACTCATAAATTTGAAACAAAACGGTAAATAAAAAAGAGTAAATGAGAAAGAAAAGAGAAAAATGAACAAAAAGTAGAGTAAAGACCCGATCAGAAACATAAAAACACAAAAACTATAGAAGAGAGAAGACCCACCTAAGGGCTTCATAAAACCGGAATGAGTGGTGCGGCTCGAACAGCCCACTAAATTCGACTGCTCGGCTGCAGTGGGCGCTTCGTACCGGGAGCGACTATGTCTTGCTTAGAGCAAGACCTAGTGCAGCCACGCGTCAAAAAAACCGCGACTATGGGCGGGCCCAACACGGACTACAGTTCTTCAGCACTTTTTCTCCCGTTTCCTTTTCATACTTTTGCATTAGCTTTTTGCTTTATTTTTTACCTGTTCATGATGTATGCAAAAAAAGTAAAACGATTAGGAAGACATCAAAGCATATATATGGAAAAATATTAATCACGTATTTGAAAAAATTTAAATGTATACACTCTAGGTGTATGTAAAAAGTACACATAAAAAATATTAGTTTCCAAAAATGTTAATTGTATATTTGAAAAACAAATAATATGAAAAAAAATGTTCCTTATGTATAAACATATATACATTGTTTATGAAAAAAGTAGATATAAAATAATATAGTTTGAAAAATGCCAAGCATGTATTGGAAAATGTTAAAAGTGTATAGAAAAAGATGTTCATCACGTATACAAAAACAATTTTAAATGTGTATAAAAAACAAAACTTGAAGAAAATATGTTTTAAAATGTTATCATGAATTTAAAAAAATTCTGTATTTTAAAAAATGTTTATTACCATAAAAAGTTCACCGTGTATTTTAAAAAAATCTTGGCCATTTATTCAAAAGTATTCAAATCATGTATTAACAGAAAATGTACATTGCATGTGTGAAAAATGTTCAATGTGTTTAAAAAAATCGTGTCACATGTACACTAAAAATGTATATGGTGTACTGAAAAAGGAGACACTTGTTTAACAAAAAAGAAAGCGATGTAAATCTACAAATAAACAAAGATAAACACATAGAAACTCAATAAAACCGAAAAAATACAAAAGAGAATGTGGAAAACGATGAAAATGAATGCAAAAAATGGAAACGGTGAAACCCGAGAAGGAAAGAAAGAAAAGAAAGAAACCTAGGAAAGAAACAAAGAAAAGCAAAAAAATAATGAAAACCGAGAAAAACAAAGAAAACACATGAACATGAAAACCTAGTAAAAATTGTGATGAAACGAAGAAATCCTGTGAAAAAAACATAGAGAAACAAAAAAACTGAGAAAAGCATGAAGAAACAAGGAAAAATTAAAAGAGAAAACAAAAGAAAAAGAAGAAACCGAAAAAACTCAAACCAAACGAACGAATAGTAGCGATCAATGGAGAAAGCCAGTGAACTTAGAAAAAGAACACCGAATCGAGCCATTCGAGTAAACGATTAGAGAGTAAAATAGTCGACGCGAGATGTTCTTCCATCTTGCTATAAGCGAGACATAGTTCTCGCGCCTCATACCAATTGCATTTGTATCTGGATTTGATGCTTTAAGTGCCAAGTATCATATTTCTCCATATGGATATATTAGTAGCAAATAGGTAGGAGAGCCCCCATTTGACACCTTGTGCATCAAAATGCTAGGCAAAACACATAGAGCTTCCATGAATAGGCCGCCTATATTAGCGGTATGTACTATAGATTATGTTACCAAGTGGGCAAAAGTAATTCCGACGTATGCTAACGCCGCTACTTCCATAAATATGATTAAAATATCATCTTCCTCAGGTTTGGAGTGCCTAAAGTTCTTATTACTGATGGCGGATCTCATTTTATACAAGGGATACGTAGGAGTATCCTACGTAGGTATGGAGTTACACCTCGCGTAGCATCTCCCTACCATCCACAAATGAGTGGGTAGGTGGAGTTGTCAACCCGAGAGCTAGTTAAAACAATGCTTTAGAAGACGGTGCAAAAAGTCAAGGACGAATTGGGCATGAAAGCTCAACGACGCGCTTTGAGCATATCGCACTGCCTACAAAAATTCCATGGGTATAATGCCATATAAAATGGTGTATGGTAAGGGGCATGTCATTTGCCTTTAGAATTACAGCATAATTTTGTTGGCCTATTTTGAATTTAAACATCGATCTTAAAGAGGTCGGAGAAAAGTGATGTTAGATGTACATGCTCCAGATGAATTTAGAAATGACGGTTATGAAATTGCTCGTCTGTTTAAAGAAAAGGTTAAGATGTGGCATGACAGAAAGATCTTGAAACAGAAGTTTCACGCCGGAGAAAAAGTTTTCCTATTTAACTCCCATTTTAAGTTGTTTCCAGGAAAGCTTAGGTCCAGGTGGGAAGAACCCTATAAGATCGAAGAAGTTCATAATTTAGGAGCTGTATGGTTGAAGGGGGGTAGGGGTACTCTGCAGATCGTAAATGGACAACGCCTAAAGTTGTACCTCAGAGATGAACAATAGGAGAGAGAGAGAGAGGAAATAAACTTCATAATGATCGAAGAGGCTATGCCACTTGAGAAGGCGACAAACTATTTGGTAAACTAGAATCATTAATAAAAGTCTAGTCTTCAGTTATAGACTAAGAGTGAATTCAATAAAAGTTACTAAAGACCTACCATTTTGAAGTGGTTCTAATTTGGAACCTAGACCTATGGAATATTTGTCCTTTGGATCTAACCCCACAAGAAGAAGAGAAAATGTCCTCAAGATTTTTTCTTAAAGAAAAGCAATTCAAGACAAACGAGGCGCAAGGTACACGTACCTCTGCTCGTACCATGCAGGCGAGGAAAGTCCAAAGAAACCAAGCAATCGACGACATTCAGTATGAGCGCTCACCCTCGTACTGGCGGTCGTGCCGATCGGAGGAGTTTGTACCAAAGTCCAAAGAAAGTCTCATTTTCTAAGACGGTGCAAGGTACCAGCAACTGAGTTTGTACCATTGCTCGTATTGCCCGACAACGCCAAGTTACAGGAGGTATGGTTTTCAAGACAGCTTAGGGTACGAGCGTGAGCTCGTAACAATGGTCGTACCAATCCTCAATTTCATCGACAGGTTTGAAAAACATATTCGGGTTTATTAATTATTCATTTTATAAAGAAATTTCTGGTTTAAAAAAATTATTTATAAATTCAAAAATAAATAGTAGCAATATTGAAAATTGGTTGGAAGTTTTCAAGAAATGTTTCTGCATTTCAATAAGAATTCAGAATTTCATAAACATGTCTCATTTTCAAATTTTCCATATAAATAAAAAATGTTCACATTTTCAAAAAACGTCCATGGTTTTCAAAAATTGCTCAGATATCCAAAATTGTTCTTGTTTCAAAATTTCTCATATTCAAAAAATGTTCATCTTTTTAAAAACTGGTCATGAATTTCAAAAATTGTTCATGCTTTTGCAAAATGAAATGAAATAAAAAAACCTTAAAAACAGGGTCGATTTATTGTATGGTTTGCTGCAGTAGCCGATCCGCATAAGTACGAGAACACCTATTTGACACTTTTTGCATGAAAATGCTCAAATGTTGGGCAAATGCACAGACCGTCCACAACTAGGCCGGCTGTTATGTACTGTAGAGATGAGTCCAAGCGATTTTCTTTTGTATTTCAAACATTCTTCTCAAAATTTTAAAATGTTCTCTAATTTAAAAATACTTTCAAAATTAGGAGATGTTAGTATATTTTAAAAGGTCACAATTTTTTTAAAATGTACATGAACTTTGGAAAAAGTTCTGAAAGTTAAGATTTTTTTCTCAAACATAAAGAATATGCATATTTACTATTTTTGTATAAAAAATAAGGAAAGAAATAATTGAAAATGGAAAATAAAAAGTTTAAAAACTGGAAGAAAATTGGTAAGGAAATAACGTCGAACATGGAGAAAAACTAGTAGACCCAGCTACTTCGCACCCTATGCGGATGGGCGACAATTTCACGCAACTAGAAGATACCACGTGCGTTGCTGCGGGAATTACTCGATGGAAATTGGTTTTAACATGAGAATGAAAATTTAAAACACATATAACTTGTTAAATATTTAAATTTGATTATCCATAGTTGTAACAATATTTATTTAATATAAGTAGAATAATTGAATGAAAATTATTTTCTCATGCACAGTTGAATGTTGTGGTGGGTATTTTTTCATGCATGATTGCATGTTGAGGTGCGCCTTATGACACTCATAATTGTATTGAATGCCCATGAACAATAGATCGAAACCAGATGTCGACTGGCTTGGTGGAAGGCGAAGGGGAATTCAAAATGAAGGCTATCCAAAAATTGGAGTTCACTTTTTTTTCCGGGGATACATGCCTTTGAGATTTTGCGAGTGGAAGTAATGCAAAACAAGATTGCTGGATCTAAAACATGCACAGAACGGGCTCGCCTTTGAAGCTCGGCAATGATGAAGTTGAACCGACATAGTTGAGGACAACACGACGAGCCAGATGGAGCAGGACACGGTGCGACGCCACATGGATGTCGACCGATGGTTGGTCACCGCCCGAGGAGAGGCTGACATTGGCGGCAGCAGTTGTCCATGTCGATGGCTTTGCCGATGCAAACCGATCTTTTGATGTTAGTACATATATGTTTTTTTTGCTTGCCTACACATATTTATGTTTTTCAATACATTTGTAAAAGCTTAGGCACGCTATTTTTTGGATAGAAATAAATGTGGACCAAAAATAAAAGGGGGCATTTTCCACGTGACATGGCATGCAGCTCATGTGCTGTGCACAGGTCGGCCCTGCGCCGTTCACGCGCAGAAGCACAGCCTGTGATTGTGAAAGAGGGAGTAATAAAACTGGAAAAGTGAAACGCGAGAATCGTGAGCTGTGGGCTGCGCCAGGCGACCACGGTTCGGTTGGTTTGAACGACGACGACGGCGGACGGCCCTTTCCTTCCTTCCTTCCTTGGCCTCTACTCCAAGTCGCTTTCCAACTCCGACCCCTTCTCGTCTCTCCTCTCCGACACTCGGTCCACCGCTGGCAGTCGCTGACGGGTGGTCCCCGTGGACCCGTGTCCTTGCCTGCCTGCCGCTAAAGCCGAAGCACGGGACGCGCCCGGCCGAGCTATAGCTGCTTCTGGAAAAACTGCTGCCTCGCGTCCGCATGGCGCCCGGCGGCACGATGCCCCCGTGCGCACCCCACCTCATGTTCCGCCGCCCGGACCTCGCCGCGCCTGCGCCTCACGCCGCCGTCATGCCGCCTCCTGCCGCCGCTGGTATGGACAGGGAGGGGGAGGAGCGCCGGCTAAAGCTGTCCGATTTGGAGTGGGTGGCCGACCTAGGCGAGGGCGCGAGCGGGGTCGTGACCAAGGTGCGGCTCCGCGGCAGCACCGCCGGCCCCGCGTTCGCGCTCAAGGTCGCGCACTACCCCGACGACACCGACGCGGGGAGGGAGCAGGACGAGGTGCTCCGCCGCGCGTGCGGGGCCGGACCGCCGTCGCCGTACGTCGTGCGCTGCCACGCCGTCCTCCGGAGCGCCGGCGGCGAGCCCGCGTGCCTCCTCGAGCTCATGGACGCCGGGTCGCTCCACGACGTCCTCCGCCGCCGGGGCGGCCGCGGCGGCCTCCCGGAGCCCGCGCTGGCCGAGGTGGCCGCGCGCTGCGCCCTCGGCCTGGCGCACCTCCACGCGCGCGGCGTCGCGCACCTCGACCTCAAGCCCGACAACCTGCTCGCCAGCGCACGCGGGGACGTCAAGATCGCCGACTTCGGCGTCTCGCGGATCTTCTCCCCCGACGGCCACCGCTCTCCTCGGGTCTCCGTCGCCGTTGGCACCACCGCGTACATGAGCCCCGAGCGGTTTGCGCCCAACGCCCAGGCCGGCCCGCGTGGGGCATGCGCCGCCGACGTCTGGAGCCTGGGCGTCACCGTCCTGGAGCTCTACTTGGGGCACCGCCCTGTCCTGCCCGCCGAACGGACGCCGTCCTGGAAGATGCTCAAGGAGGCCATCTGCTACGGCCATCCTCCTTCGGTGCCGGAGAGCGCGGTGGCGTCGGCGGAGCTGCGCGGGTTCGTGGAGGCGTGCGTGCAGAAGGATCCCCGGAGGCGCGCCACGGTGCCGCAGCTGCTCGCGCACCCGTTCGTGGCCCGCCGGGACGTGGAGGCGTCGCGCCGCGCGCTACGAGAGCTTATCGTGGAGACCATGTAGGATATCAGGACAGAGACAAGATCAATTGTATTCTTGAGATGAACTCTACTACTGTAGTTCTTTTTGAGTTATTTGTAGCTATAGATTGTGGTGAAGATTTCTTTCATCAACCTCAACTTTTAGACAAGCTAGGTACTCTTTTTAACTATTCTTATTAGTATCATGGTTTTTTATTTGTCTCTCAAAATGGATTTGACAATCCCAAAAGTAGTTTTGGTCTAATTCAAATTTCCTGATTTATCAAATGGTGTAACATTTTTTTTGAAATGCATGATCATTTTTTGATCAACGAACATTTTATGCATGAATAAATTATTTTGTAAGTCACGAACAGTTTTTGAATTCTTATGACATTTTTCCTATCATGAACATTTGTTGAATTGGCGAGATTTTGTTCAATTTGATTAACATTTTTATAACACACGAACTTTTTAAAAAATCATGGAAATTTTTTGATTTCCCGAATATTTGTTTTCAAAATTTCAATTTTTTTCAATAAGCAAGCATTTTTTTTATAAAATTCTGAACATCTTTTGTATCTGCAAAAAAAATACAAATGTTTTTTATCACTTATAGGTGGCATTGATGAGTAATATTTTGCAATTTTCGGGCAATTTCTGTGGCGTACTGCCAGAAACAATAGCCCATTTATTATTAGGTGTAGATGTATAGACTTAAGTTTTGGATTTAAGAATTATAGACAAATGAAAATCGAAATATCCTTGAAAATTATATGTTGGGGGTAGATATTGTCGGAAATAGATATGAAGCAAATATGGAGTGGTACAATGACAGAAGCAATTATTGTCAATAATCCCTTAGAATATGCAAAAGAATAAAAGAAAAGAAAAAAACTAGTCATGAGTGGTTAGCTATCATAAAAAGGAAAAACTAGTTCAACATTCCAACATGAATGTAGATAGTAGCAACCACGTGGTAAGGTATTTAAATAACCCAACATATAAAAATGAATGTAGATAGTAGCACTTGTTAAAGTTATATAATGCAATGTTGAATGTTTCATTTTTGAGAATCAACCAGGGCTCGTGGCATATATCAAAGTTATATAATGCATGTCAAAGTTATTATTTTAAAACAAAAAATAGAGGCTCATGGCATTTTAGACTCCACATTATATTATATATTAATACATAGCCCAATGTTTTGAGCGAGTAAGATGAGACGTGCAAGTTTATGCAAATTTGATATTGAACCAAGAAGAAAGATGAAACCAAGAAAACCACACATGCGTTTTAATGCAATTTGAGTTGAATGATACAATTTGGGACCAAACAGCTAATTGTATTTTGCCATTAAAGAACTTACAAAAGAACAATGCAAAAATTTGAGGACACATTCCTCATAGATTATTGTATATTCTAGAACTTTTTATTTTGAACATTGATATTTATGCAATTTATTTACTTATACCTAAAATAGACAACGATGCGTCTAGAAAAAGACACAAACATGTACATATATTTGTAGTTCATCAAAATGTCACAAAATAACTTGTTAAGACATACGATTTTGTTCATTTTAATTTTGTCTAGTCTACCGTCTTAGAACTAAAACAACTAGGTTGCACTATTTACAATTTATGATTTAAACTAAAATTAAGTAGTATCCATGGGTCAAATAAAAATTATATTAATTAAAAATGAGAATTATGTAATAAAATATTATATTTGAATATCAATGGTTAGTGGTTAAAATTAAATTTTGAAAGAATGAGTTATATATAATTTTAAACAAGTAAAAATATTTAGTATAAAATAAATAATAATCGTTTATTTTTAACTATAGACTGAGCGAAAGAGTAGTTTTTTCCGATTCTCATTGTAGTGAGAGGAACGGGTGGAAAAGTAAAAAACTTGAACTCAAGAATGGACAACTATAGCGAGACCCGGAGGATGCAAAATCTTAATTCAGTCTTTAAAAAAACTTCTTCACAACTTACGGATAGACTTAAACATACAATTTCATGATGTGGAGATGTCTAGAATTACAATAAAGATGATGCTTGTGCTAGAGGTGATCTACTAAAAAAACATCAGGCAAGGGTGATGGTGGAAAATAGTCGAAAAAACTGTCTTACGAGGATAGATTTTGAGGTTTTCATGCTATTATTATTTTTGCTACTTTTATAATGACTGATAACTTCATTAAGTTTCTAGTTTGAAAAATACATTAGATCACTAGATTGTCTTCTTGTACTGGTGTTGATGATCTATTAAGTTAGGTACAGAAGATATGATCGAAATTTTTGATCGTATCAAGAATAGTGTCTGTTGTAAGGGGTGTGCTTCCTCATGTACTTATAAAATGATTCTGGTTATATTTGTAGATATAGCTTTTTGATGCGGAGCATCCTATGGTCATCCCCATGAACGTACCTTCGTCTCCCAAGACACCAAGCGGACCAATGACTAGAGCTCATGCAAGGGCAATTGAAACTGAGGTGAACTCACTCCTCTTCGAACTTACACATTCCATATGTGAGACATGGCTCCTGCCTTAAGCGGAGACAGTATGTGTGATCAGGTACCTGGAAGAAGGCCATGGAACAGCTACAAACAATGGACAAGACGGCGAGGAGACCAAGTGCTAGAAGCAAGAGAAGAAGCTGCCGACAAGCTATAGGCACCGGACGACCGGTTGTTACCGGATGTCCGACACACAACAAATTAGCCAACCATAAGGGCCAACCCACATACGCTACAGCGGCCAGATGACTGTCAAGTACCGGACGTTCGACGTGCTACAAGTCCCGGATGACTGGACCCCACTAGATATCCGGCGCGCCAGGACCAGTACCAAATCACCAGAAATCCGACGCCTCCGGACAACCGACCCACACCGGAAATCCGACGCTGGCCCAACAGAGCCAAAACGCCAGAAATCCGAGCACATCGGACTTCCAGTCCTTCACAAGCCACCAGACGACTGGTAACTTCCGGATGCCCGGAACTTCCTGTGCGCAGCCACTCGAGTTTCGAGCCATGTATCCCCCTCTCTCTCCCTAGACTATATACACCCCTTCACTTGGACAAACTAGGGTTAGCAAAGTGATAGATCAGATTAGAGATTGAGGTTTTCTTACCCTCTTCCATGGAGATCAAGGCCTCCATGTGACAAGATCCCCTAGTGGATTGAAGACCCCTTCTAGGAAAGATCCTCTTGGATATCAAGCCCTTAATTCCTCTAAGGATTGGGATGAACTAGTTCCTCTTTGCCTTCTTGTGTTGGATTTGGACCTTTGTATCCCTCTTGTGTATGTGGATTTAGCATATGTGCCATTGGGATCTTGATCAATTGAGTGTTCTTCTTGTATTGTTTTCTTGATTTGCCTCTTTCCCTATCACCAAGTGTGAAAAGGTCATGAATTAGGGTTCCACCCTACATCACTTTTCATAGTTAAATATTGCATTTGTGAGAAACAACAGTGGCATTCAACCATATTGCCCTAATCAAATACAAGGGTAAGTCCAGTATCACCTTTTGGATGACTGTTGTTCTCGTATCTTTAGGACAACGACATCCAGGCGACTCTGAGATGCTGACATGTTAAGGTCAATCTCACCATATCTTTTGCAAGCTTGATTAGTCGTCTCACCGCTATCCACCCACACATCGCTCACAATGGTGGATACTGACATGTGGGGCGACACGTGTAGGGAGCTCCTAGGGTTCATCGGGTCAACGTATCTCGATGAGCTGCACCACGTGGTGGTGACTGAGATTGTCGGAAGGCTCAACGTCCTGGCACATAATTCATCGAGGTGGGCTAGCTAGGCATTGTGGATGCTGCTGCACAGTCGTATACATGGACGGCAGTGCGCTTCCAGGTGCGCCACGGCCACATTGGATTTTGTGGCATATCGGCCCTTCTTTATTTGTTGTTGTCGAGGAGAGGACATCTATAGTGGTGTTTCTTGGCAATCCGGTTAATCCGCTCAGTAACTAAATTAACAACCGATCGCTCCATAAAGTTTGTAATCCTTTGAGTGCGGCATTTGTTAGGACGGGCGGAGCCCTTTTTTAATAAATTTAAATTTAAATTTAATGTTACAAAAAATAAAAATAAATCTACGAAGACATATACATGTTGTTTAAGTATCCGTGAAGTTTCGATTATACAAATACATATACATCTTCTTTTAGGCTACGCAGAACAAATCTGGCTCAAATACAACAAATAAAAGGCCCACTTCAATCTATGTATTTGTCATTTTTTTTGTACACCGAATATGAGCATATATATTATTGAATTTTTTTACATGTATACTACAAATATATGTTTATGTGTTTATTTTTTTCTAGATTTTTTGAGCTGTGGAAATAGTATTTCTTTCTGAAAAGAAAAATAGCGGGCTCAGCACCTCTCTCATATGCACTTTTAGAGAATCTTTGGGTTGTTGAATATACAACCGAACATTTTCCTTTTGCATGGTGACAACTGAACATTTTATTAATTACTCTTTCTTCATTACATACAAGTATATACATACAGTACAAAAGACTTCACATTTCTATCTAGAAATTCTACTAGAATGTGGCTTGCACATCCTTTTGAGGCGGTGGCAGTGCATTTTGTCCGCATCTCATTATGGCGGACACTATAATTAGATACTCTGAAGTAATCTAAAAAATATCAAATCAACAAGTATTTTAGTACCACACACGATCATGCTAGTACTGCACATGATCATGTTGATTTTTTTTTTTTGCGAATACGCTAGGCAAGCAAGTAAGCTGCAAAGCGTTGGTGACAGGTCGCTCAGCCCGAGTACAAAGCTAGGCGACTACTCAAGTAATGGTCTAAGTCCGTGGGTGTCCGCTCATGTTGATTTAAACTGCATTATAAACACAAGAAAGTTTACAATCACCTTCAACTAACAGAAGATCCCCAAATAGCATGGATTTTCAAACAAGCACCATCTGTGGGTCTAAGCAGAAGCATATTCAGAAAATTAGATGAGCTAGTCCAGTCTAAACAGAAACATATTCAGAATCGATCCCAAGGTAAATTTGTATCCATATATAATGAGCTCCCAATTTAACGATGTAAAAAAAAAGAACTCCCAATTTAAAGAAACGGCCAAGGCCATATCTTCTCCGCCCTATCCTACAGTGCATACAGTACCTATCACACGATCTGGCGGCACATGTACATTCTGCCATGTGGCACCCAATTAACTTCCTTTAGACAGTAAGATAAGCTGAAAGCATGATCCAGCTCGCCAAGATGACACACGTTTTTTCTTCCTTTCTTTCAAAGGACATATTCATTACTCATTAGCAAACAGAACAGAGATGTAAAACCTTTCCCTGTTCGTACAAAAGGTCTCCAATAAGATGGCCCAAATGGGTCAATTTCTAAATATGAATAACCAACCAATAAGTTGAATGATCCATCATCCCAAAACCTTTCGACATTTTCTGGGCTTAAAGGCAATGCACGCATGTATTAATGTAGAAACTTTACTCTGTATTCGACTCAAGGGTTCTAGTCCTGAACCAAACAAAGCAACAAGTAGCAGGCTTTCCACTACGTGAAGAAAAGAAGAGTTCGGCTCATATGGGAGTCAAGTAACCTGTAGGTACAAGATCATTGCTGAGCTTGCAACACTTCTTTGTGAGCGGATCAACCCTGACGTCTGCAATCTCACGACGCCAGTTAAGCCCATCTTCTCCAACTTGGGCGCCCCACAGCTACCTTGGCAATCCCCATGTAGGTACCGCCAAGGTGATTCAGCTCACTTAGCCCAACAGCAGCCGCCGCCAGTGTGGTGACCTGTGCATAACGGCAAGCAAAAGCTCATGGCAGGCACACGTGTAACTTTTGAACTCTGATGAGAGTGAGGAAACTCCTATATATAGTCCTATTTGCAGCCTCAACGAGGAGCCAGTAGTTTTCTTTATACAGAACAGGCAGAAGATACCACCCGTATTTAGATTATGAAGAAGTAACAAAAACTGAATACAACAAAGAGACAAACAGCTAGAACCATGTGACAAGCAACCACTTTATACGAAATGCACATCAGGCAAGTACGCAGGGTTTGTCCTGTGTATAAATCAAATGATTGTACTCCCTCTGTAAAGAAATATACTTTAGTGATCTAAACGCTCTTATATTTCTTTACGAAGGGAGTAATTTGTTAAGAATATCGAGCTAGCTCACTGCCCGCTTGTCTTGGGCATAGAGAAACACCATGAACACACAAAGGAAAAGCATGGAGAGAAAGAGAAAAGGAACCATATTTGTTGAAAAGGAAAGGCAGGAAAAAAAACTAAACTGCGATGGTATACTCACCTACACTTCACAGAGTATCGAAATTGTGCTACTAGGCTGCTTGGCCAAATTTAGAACTGCCACCATGTGTAATAACTAATAAGTCTAGCACCATACAAGTCCGCCCGCAAGTGCAGTCAAATTAGGCAAAATTGTGTTCATCCTACTTTTCAGATAATCATAGAGATATGCTCTGCACTCATAAAGAGCAAAGAATATTTAACTTAAGTACTGATGGATACTACTCCAGCCTCCTTTACTGTGCTTCTAACTCGCTATCTGTCAGTATATGAAACAAAACAGAGCTTGTAACCAAGCAAGTTTCTTGCATAGGAACAACCGTCGTATTTAGACACGTCAACTTGTAGCTTTTGCATGGTGTATATTAGAATCACATGAACATAGAAAGAAAAAACACGGAGAGAAAGAGAAAAGGAACCCTAGTTGTGGAAAATGGAAGGCAGAGAAAAAAAAAGTAAACTGCGATGGTATACTCACCTACTCTTCACAGAGTATCTAAATTGTGCTACTAGGCTGCTTGGCCAAATTTAGAACTGCCACCAAGCGTAATAAGTAATAACTGATAAGTCTAGCCCCATACAAGTCCGCCCGCAAGTGCAGTCAAATTAGGCGGAATTGTGTTCATCCTAGTTTTCAGATAATCATAGAGATAAGCTCTGTACTCAGAAAGAGACAAAATTACTGCAGCCTCCTTTACTGTGCTTCTACCTCGCCATCTGTCAGTATATGAAACAAAACAGAGCTTGTAACCAAGCAGGTTTCTTGCACAGTATATGAAACAAAACAGAGCTTGTAACCAAGCAGGTTTCTTGCATAGGAACAACCCTCGCATTTAGAGACGTCAACTTGTAGCTTTTGCATGATTTATATTAGTATCTGTCACTATTTTAGTGAGCCCTGGGAAATGCCAATGTCAAGATCATCCAGTAAACCTATGGCCTGAATGATCATGGTACCAACCCATGAGGCAGATAACATATATGACTAGCTCACTTGTCCATGGGCAATACGGTTTCTCTACAAATAAATGCGTTATTGTCTCATGACTAGCCACAGCCGATAGGATGTTAGCTTCAATGAAAATTGCAAATGTAATTCAACAAAATATCAGCACAATAAGGCCAACAAGATCATGACAACAAAGATATATAACATGAAAATTGTTGGAAGATAGCATTGAGGAACCAACCCCCCTTTGATAGTAAAGATTACGAGATTTGCGGTTGATCAAGCCTGGTTGAAAGAAAATTTGACTGCATAACACAAAACATCAAAGCTGGATGCAAAGATCTACACGTTCAATTTTCTTGGCATGTCTTGAATTTGGCCCAAAAGTCTTTCATAGACAGACACAAAAAAAGGCAACCAGAATTTCCTGACACTGAAAGGCGACCACAATTTGCTGGCTCTGAAAGGCTGAGAAGATCTAACCCATCAAAGCTTTACAACCACTGTAGAGCATGATGCCCTTTTTTTAATCAATTTTTACAGTGAGCAATCTAGGCAGACACAATGTTACGGGAGATGGCATTTAGCCATGCAATGCAATCATATAAATACAAAAGCAGCTCAGCGTAGTAAATGATTTTTCCTACCTCTAAAACATGTGGCTTGAAAATCCTCTCTAGTCGAGACCTTTCTAGCATGAACATGAATGCAAAGATACATACATCTGGTGAGCACCTTTCCTATCTCCATCTTAATTACTAATGCTACTACAGCCGCTAACAACGATAAAGTCCTCACGAGCAAAGACATCGTATTTTAGATGAGTGTGATGGAAAGTGTGATGGAAACTATCTCGTTGCTTAACTGTAAGTTTCCTATAAAATCACTGCACTGCATGTACTCCCTCCGTCCCATAATATAAGACGTTTTTGCAAATTATTTTAGCTTGCGAAAACGCCTTATATTATGGGACGGAGGGAGTAATCCCCAATGTAAACTCGAACGTCTCTGATCATTTCCCTAACAACAGGCTCTCTTTTTAACAATAGCAACAAATTGCTACTGTGACCTTTCCCTCTACCGTTGCCCTGAGTACAAGATGAAATGACAGAGAGCCAATGTATGGGTGATAGGCAGAGGTGCGTTGTTGTGGGGGTTTGCTGATTGGAGTGGGTCAACCAGTGCCTTCACATCCCTTGCAGTGCAAATGCATGCCATTACAGCCTACATCCTTGTTATGCTTTGTGTACCCATTACATGCTCAAGAATGCACATAACTTACTGCCCTGAACCTAATCAGGAACACACGCAGCCTTTCAGCCATGACAACAACCAGGCTAAAGATCCAGGTACATTTTACTCACGACAACTCCTACTCTGTGCTCCATCTCTGTTATTAATGGACAAAAATGCAAGCTTAACATTTAACATTGGTGGACAACAAGTTACAGACTAAATGTAAGCTTGCAGGAAACTAAAATATTTCAGACATAGAGAATATATTAGCTTACCACATACGAGCTACAAGAGTGGCATCAATAACTATTACATGAAGGGGAATAGATTAGTGAATAGGTTCATTCATACAACTAAACATTCCCATTGGAGAGCCAGTGACTGATTCTTCATAGCTAACCAACATTGTTCAAAGCAACAAAAGGGCATGCACCCAGACACCAACGGAAAAACAAACTGAGGTGCAAAAGGGCATGCACCCAGACACCAACGGAAAAACAAACTGAGGTGCAAAAGGGCATGCACCCTATTGTATGCCTAATCCAACACACAGATTCAGAACTACTACAAGATTTAGCATATAGTACCCAACAACTGATGTCTCTACCAAGTCGCTAGTGCCACACTGAGTACGCCAAGTCTCCAGTGACCATCTGATTTCCACTCCGCAAAACAGGGAATGTAAGGAAGACCTCCCAGGAAATCTCCAGAAGAAGAGACAACATGCACTTCCTGGTTAGTCATATCATATGACAATGCCTTCTCCTTACCGTCAGTAAAGAAAATCAAATCACAATCCGGATGAATTGCAAACGTCCGGTAGCACTCACCTTCTTTGAGAGAATCTCGTCCGATCAGTTCCAAGCAGCTAACAGTACACTTTAGGTTCCACTGTCCAGTAGCATAATTCTCAAGAACCCAAACAGTGAGTTGGCAACCATCTTGGTTGTCTATACTCGAAGCATACAAGCGTCCCTGCGACTGCCCAACAAAAGGAACA
Source organism: Triticum urartu (assembly GCF_056163025.1). Classification (NCBI taxonomy): domain Eukaryota; kingdom Viridiplantae; phylum Streptophyta; class Magnoliopsida; order Poales; family Poaceae; genus Triticum; species Triticum urartu. The sequence goes on from NC_141873.1 coordinate 552,648,739, forward strand.
GCACTGTCATTTTTCATAATGGCAGGTGGCATTTTAATTTCCATGCAAGCATTCCCCTTCATGTCCACTGTGACTATTGACAAACGAGTATACCAGTGCATAGTGCCATTCAGGAAGGCACCAAATCGATGTGTTCTGAGATAATGACGCTGACCCTGCATGGCAGTCCATCCCCCAGTTTCTGATGAGCAGAACATTGTCATGGAGAGGCCAACATATTTTGGGATCAGGGACACAAATACCACAAAGCGGGAAGGAACTGCTGGGTCAAAACCCAAAAAGTATTTGCGTCGGGAGAAACGGTACAGGTGTCCGTGTGCCAGGTCGCCCAATTTTATAGGAGGTAGCGAAGTCCATTCCTGGGTAGCAGGGTTGCAGACAACATAATCGGCGCCATTAGCCTCGGTCCTTGTGAAGCTTTGATTAGGCTCACCTTCTGGAAATGAATTCCAACCGTGTTGCATAGGCTGGGGCGATTTCAAGCATTTGCAGAGGAGAAGGCTGGTGCTGCATTGTTCGACATAGAAGCATTCATAGGTGCTGCGCGAGAAAGGGAGATCAGGGTCGACCATCGGAGGGCCTTTCCCCGACAAATTGTGGAAGCGTAAACCGCGATTCAAGTAGAAGAATCCGGAGAGCGTCTGCGGGGACCTCTTGCGGACGCCGCGGTCGGAGCAGAGGGCAAGCCATGGCCTGGACACGCACTTGAAGCGGCATTGCGACCTGTAGGGCACCCGCGACAGGATCTCCATGAGGATGTCCTCGGGGATGCTCACCTCGGCCTGCTCGTGCTTCTGCTTCTTATTCTCCTCCTAAAAATGCAGAGAAAATTCGTTTAGGTTCCAGTGCCATCTGCCAGATCGATTATTGGAAAGAGGATGGGCGCGAACCTCATACTCTACGGAGACGACGGGGAGGCCGGGCAGCAACGGCGGCGGAAGCGGGGAAGAACGGGATGGATCCTCCTCGTCGCGGCGTTGCCCTCCGTGGGCGGCCGCCGGTTCCCCGTACACATGCCCGTGCTCGCCTCCTCCTGCTCCTGGCGGCAATGCCTCCGCCGGCTTCTCGTACCCATGTTCGCCTTCGCCTCCTCCTCCTCCTCCTGGCGGCATTGCCTCCGGCGGCTCAAACGTCGCCAAGCCTAGGGTTAGGGTTAGGGTTTGTGGGAAGGGGAATGGAGCTTGTGTTGGACTTTTTTTTTTTTTTGAGGGCTAGAGCTTGTGTTGGACTGTGCGGTGTCTTCCTCGTCACTCACTCACTGCGACCCACTGCCTTTTTTTTATGAGAAGATGCGACCCACTGCCTTTGAGAAATAATGGGAATGGGCAGGGCTGCTAAGGTCGGCCCAATTGATTCTGATATTTTTCTCGGCCTGCTCTTCAAGTGTTACCGGGGGCAAAATTGATTTTTTTTTCTGTCTACAAAAAGAAGACTAGAAATCCTATCTCCACAACAAAAAAATCATTTGAACTCAAAAAAGAAGATGAAAAATGCTTCACAAAGGGTCTCCCAGCAATGCTACATCGTACATGCACACATCTGCCTAATTAATGTGTGTCGATCCAACTGATGATCGGCATATCAACGAAACGAACCAATATCATACTAACATGATGCATATAGTTTATTAGGTAGATATATGAGAGATATGAGTCATATGACAGTTGATCCTATCCAGAATAGAAGTTGTTTCAAGGGGGTGTGCTTCCTCGTTTACTCTTCAAGTGATTATGGTTATATATGTTGGTAGAGTTTTTCTTAGTCAAATTATATTCAATGTTCTAACCGTTGTATTTTTGAGACAGCGGTTGTGACATACAGCCATATTGCCCTTAATCAAATACAAGGGTCAGTGTCCAATATCATTTTTTTTGTAGGATTATTGTTCTATCGCTACCATCTCGCCATGCATGTCAAGGTCGGTTTTTTTTAGGATTATTGTTCTCAATTACTCCTTAAGTGATTTTTTTGTAGGTAAAATCCATTCATCTCACCATATCTTATGCGATCTTGCACTCTCTCCGAAACTGGTTGCGACGAGATGCAGCTGAACTATGGTCCTTCACTTACAGACAATCGGATGTCAATTTTGCAGGTGTGATTGCAGCTTTCTTTTCTTTCTCTCCCTTCATACGAGCTATGATGTTTCCTTCTGCATCTTGAGCGGAGTTCTTAGTGCTACTTTCTGCAACAGATCTCTTTTTTGCTGGTGTTGTTGTGCGTCCCTCCATGTTGTTGTTTCTTCCTTGCTAATTTTATCTTAACTTTGTGATGTTTTTTTTTCTTCCTCGGATTCACAGTTCACTCTCCTCGGTCGCTTGTATTTCCAATGAGGTTTGCTTTATATATCCCAATTAGATGTCAAATGTAATTGTTGTTTGCAAAGCTTATAGTAGGAATCATGTGAAAGATAAATTGTCTTGCGTGTGAGGGGGTAATGCTGTTGCTTATTCATTTGAAATTTTGCGCATTTTGTGTTTCGGATTCTTGCATTCGATGAACTGATTTGTATTGCTACTCTATGAGTAGGACCTAGATTCCACCTTACTATTTCAAGCTACTACCACAACGTCATATATTTAGGAATGGAGGGGGTAACATATTGCCCACTGCTTTTATTGAATCCACGAATGCCATATGCAATTCTTAACATTGAATATGTGGAGCATTTATATCTTGACGTCATAGGCTCATTTCATATTAATGGATGATCATATATAGCGACACTGCTCATTCCCAATCTTGGGTATTAAACAGTTGTTCAATTATGATTTATCTTTTGTTTGATTTAACAGTTAGGGTTATCATTCATTGCGCCTTAGGATTTTACACCCAGATTCTTGGATATGTCTCTGTTCAATAGAAATTCAAGCACCGTACATATCTCGGTAGAATTTTCAAGCCAACCATAGATTGATTTCAATGTAGGATTGTAGGGATACAGATGCAATGGTCATATCTATTTGTAAGCACCACACAATGTCATGGTGATGTAATACAAAAACTATACTGGAACAAATGGCATATATTACTCCCTCTGTTTGTTTTTATAAGATGTTTCGGACACCTTGCTTTGTACTATTTTGAACAGTGTCCAAATGTCTAAAACGTCTTATATAAGTAAACAGGGGTAGTAGTTGTTAATTACACCATGATCATTTCATATTTCATTTCTAGCTCCATGTTTTACTTTTTGGAGGAAACAACATGAGATTATCATACTATACATAAGTATATTTTTCATCCCTCAACTCTTTCGAAAGTGTAGAAATGGTCCCTCAACTCCAAGACCAGCAGGACCCCATGGATCCAAGCATACGTACACGGGTTACCATCGCTCCTGCTCCTCCTAATCCTACCCCTGCTCCCGCTCCCGTGCGCCGCCGCCGCGCCGCACCGTAGTGCCCCCGCCGCCTTCCTTCGGTCCTCTCCAACGGCATCTCCCCTACCGCCGCCACCGTCGGGGGCTCGCAGGCAAAGCCCGTGCGCTGCAGCGGTGGCGACAGCGTTTCTTCTCGGCCAGATCTGGTCAGGGGGGCTGCATTCCACGCCGGCCGGACATACGGCAGTGGCGTGGGGAGGCGGCGGTGGCCAGTTTTGGCCTGCAGGCGGCGTTGTACGATGACGGGTCCTATGACGGTGGCTTGGGTGCTCGATCTGCTCCTAGATGGGTTTCGGCGGGCCGCACAAGCTGATGTCGTGTACCATCCCTGTTCCGTCAATGACATGCTGCCACTGGGCTCGACCTGCAACACGAGGACGTCGGGGACTCTGGCCCTATGCGTGGTGGTGGTGGCCACCTCCTTCGCCGGAGGTGGTCGGCCTGAGGCTGGGTGGTCGGATCTCATGATCCGTCATCTATTCCCGGATGCGAGTTGGGGAGGCATAGTTGCCGGTGAAAACCGAGCCGTTGGTGGGCGATGGCGTTACCTTGATGAAGGCATCATCGTGTAACTGTTGTCGACCCACTCATGCTGCTTCGGGGGAAACCCTAGGATCTGGTCTTCCAGATCAAACGATGGCGGTACCGCGGTGCCGTTTCTCTCCTGGGAGCATTGTTGGTGGAGCAGCGCTGGAAGACGAAGGCAGGAGGTGGAGCGACTTCGTCTTGCACGAAGCTTCGGTGGAGCTGTAAGTCATGCCTGGCCAACAGGTGCTACGCTGAGTCATGCCTGGTTGCCAGGTGCTACGCACGACAGATCTTCCAGAGTCTTCGCGTCTGGATGGACGAGCGCAGGGCGGTGGCGCCGTTGGGCGCCGTGGTGGCGTCAACGGAGGTTCGGATTGACAAGGATGATGTGTATCTCTCTCCTGAAGATGGGTCAATGGTCCTCGGGCCGTACTTATATTTATACTAATGTTGCTGTGTCTTACAAGCAGATCGATCGAGAGACCAATCAGGAATACAGAAAGAATCGGTAACGAGGGAGAGAAACAGAAGAAGAGATAGAACAGGAATCTAGTTCAAACAACTAGTCCTATCTCATTACAATGTATTCTAACACTCCCCCTCAATCTAAACCTAAGGAACTCCAAGGTTGACATTGTTCTTGAATTCCTCGAGCCTTCTCACAGTAAGGGGTTTTGTAAAGCCATCAGCTAGTTGATCACCAGTAGGAATAAACCTTATGTCAAGTAACTTGCGTGTCACTCTTTCTCTGACAAAATGAAAATAAACTTCAATATGCTTTGTGCGTGCATGGAAAACATGATTAGCTGAAAGGTAGGTTGCACCAAGATTATCACACCATAACCTAGCAGCTCGCGGAGTCTTAATTCCAAGCTCATAAAGTAATGTTTGAATCCACACCACTTCAGCTGTAGCATTCGCTAGAGCTTTATATTCAGCCTCAGTGCTAGATCTTGAGACTGTAGCCTGTTTTCTCGCACTCCATGATATAAGATTTGTGCCCAGGAACACAGCAAATCCACCTGTGGACCTTCTGTCATCAGCACACCCTACCCAATCTGCATCAGAATAGGCAGACACAAGCACAGACGGAGACCTGACAATTCTTAGTCCAAGCTCTCCTGAAAATCTGAGATACCTCACAATCCTCTTAACTGCAGTCCAATGAATAGTAGTGGGTGCATGCAAATACTGACATACTTTATTCACAGAATAAGAAATATCTGGACGCGTAAGAGTTAAGTATTGTAGTGCTCCTACAACACTTCTATAGTTTGTTGCATCCTCAGGTCTTAGAGCTTCACCACTGTCAATGGTGAGTTTTTCTGAAGTTGAAATTGGTGTACTTACAGGCTTGCAATTATCCAATCCCACTCTTTTGAGAATGTCATTAGCATGTTTTTCCTGTGATAAAAGTATACCATCTCTCACCTTTTTAACCTCTATACCAAGGAAATAATGTAGATCTCCCAAATCCTTGAGAGCAAACTCCATCTTTAAATCCTTGAGCAAACAAGTAGTGGCATCTGAACTTGAACTGGCAACAATTATATCATCAACATATACAAGAACAAATATAGTGACATTGCCTTTATTGTAGAGAAATAACGAGGTATCAGCCTTTGATGGTGTAAACCCAAGTCGTTGTAACTGTGTGCTCAACCTTGAGTACCAGGCTCTTGGGGCCTATTTCAATCCATATAAGGCTTTATCTAACTTGCAAATGTAATGAGGTGTGTGATGTCTACTACACAACCTTCTTCTTGTAGACGTTGTTGGGCCTCCAAGTGCAGAGGTTTGTAGGACAGTAGCAAATTTCCCTCAAGTGGATGACCTAAGGTTTATCAATCTGTAGGAGGCGTAGGATGAAGATGGTCTCTCTCAAGCAACCCTGCAACCAAATAACAAAGAGTCTCTTGTGTCCCCAACACACCCAATACAATGGTAAATTGTATAGGTGCACTAGTTCGGTGAAGAGATGGTGATACAAGTGGTATATGGATAGTAGATATGAGTATTTGTAATCTGAAAATATAAAAACAGCAAGGTAACTAATGATAAAAGTGAGCATAAACGGTATTGCAATGCGTTGAAACAAGGCCTAGGGTTCATACTTTCACTAGTGCAAGTCCTCTCAACAATAATAACATAATTGGATCACATAACTATCCCTCCACATTCAACAAAGAGTCACTCCAAAGTCACTAATAGCGGAGAACAAACGAAGAGATTATGGTAGGGTATGAAACCACCTCAAAGTTATTCTTTCCAATCAATCCGTTGGGCTATTCCTATAAGTGTCACAAACATCCCTAGAGTTCGTACTAGAATAACACCTTAAGACACAAATCAACCAAAACCCTAATGTCACCTAGATACTCCAATGTCACCTCAAGTATCCGTGGGTATGATTATATGATATGCATCACACAATCTCAGATTCATCTATTCAACCAACACATAGAACCTCAAGGAGTGCCCCAAAGTTCCTACTGGAGAATCACGACGAAAACGTGTGCCAACCCCTATGCATAGGTTCATGGGCGGAACCCGCAAGTTGATCACCAAAACATACATCAAGTGAATCACGTGGTATCCCATTGTCACCATAGATACGCATGGCAAGACATACATCAAGTGTTCTCAAATCTTTAAAGACTCAATCCGATAAGATTACTTCAAAGGGGAAACTCAATTCATTACAAGAGAGTAGAGGGGGGAAGAAACATCATAGGATCCAAATATAATAGCAAAGCTCGCGATACATCAAGATCATATCACCTCAAGAACACGAGAGAGAGAGAGATCAAACACATAGCTACTGGTACATACCCTCAGCCCCGAGGGAGAACTACTCCCTCCTCATCATGGAGAGCACCGGGATGATGAAGATGGCCACCGGAGAAGGATTGCCCCCTCCGGCAGGGTGCCGGAATGGGTCTAGATTGGTTTTCGGTGGCTACGGAGGCTTCTGGCAACGGAACTCCTGATCTATTGTGCTCCCGGATGTTTTTAGGGTATATGGAGATATATAGGCGGAAGAAGTACGTCAGGGGGCCATGAGGGGCGCACGAGGGTGGAGGGCGCGCCCAGGGGGTGGGCGCGCCCCCTGCCTCGTGACCTCCTCGCAGATCCCCCAACGTGCACTCCAAGTCTTCTGGGCTTCTTTCCTTCCAAAAATGAGTTCCGTGAAGTTTCAGGTCAATTGGACTCCGTTTGGTTTTCCTTTTCTTCGAAACCCTAAAACAGGGTAAAAACAGAAACTGGCACTGGGCTCTGGGTTAATAGGTTAGTCCCAAAAATGATATAAAAGTGTATAATAAAGCCCATAAACATTCAGAACAGTAGATAATATAGCATGGAGCAATAAAAAATTATAGATACGTTGGAGACGTATCAGCATCCCCAAGCTTAATTCCTGCTCGTCCTCGAGTAGGTAAATGATAAAAACAGAATTTTTGATGCGGAGTGCTACTTGGCATAATTTCAATGTAATTCTTCTTAATTGTGGCATGAATATTCAGATCCATAAGATTCAAGACAAAAGTTCATATTGACATAAAAATGATAATACTTCAAGCATACTAACTAAGCAATTATGTCTTCTCAAAATAACATGGCCAAATAAAGTTCATCCCTACAAAATCATATAGTTTAGTCATGCTCCATTTTCGTCACACAAGAATGCTCTCATCATGCACAACCCCGATGACAAGCCAAGCAATTGTTTCATACTTTAGTAATCTCAAACCTATAAACTTTCACGCAATACATGAGCGCGAGCCATGGACATAGCACTATGGGTGGAATAGAATATAATGAGGGGGTTATGTGGAGAATACAAAAAAGGAGAAAGTCTCACATCAACGAGGCTAATCAATGGGCTATGGAGATGCCCACCGATTGATGTTAATGCAAGGAGTAGGGATTGCCATGCAACGGATGCACTAGAGCTATAAATGTATGAAAGCTCAACAAAAGAAACTAGTGGGTGTGCATCCAACTTGCTTGCTCAGGAAGACCTAGGGCACTTGAGGAGGCCCGTTGTTGGAATATACAAGCCAAGTTCTATAATGAAAAATTCCCACTAGTATATGAAAGTGATAACATAAGAGACTCTCTACTATGAAGATCATGGTGCTACTTTGAAGCACAAGTGTGGTAAAAGGATAGTAACATTGTCCCTTCTCTCTTTTTCTCTCATTTTTTGGGCCTTCTCTTTTTTTATGGCCTTTCTCTTTTTTTTGGGCCTTCTCTTTTTTATGGCCTTTCTCTTTTTTTGGGCCTTCTCTTTTTTATGGCCTTTCTTTTTTTATTCCTCACTTGGGACAATGTTCTAATAATGATGATCATCACACTTCTATTTATTTACAACTCAATGATTACAACTCGATACTAGAACAAGGATGACTCTATATGAATGCCTCCGGCGGTGTACCGGGATATGCAATGAACCAAGAGTGACATGTATGAAAGAATTATGAATGGTGGCTTTGCCACAAATACTATGTCAACTACATGATCATGCTAAGCAATATGACAATGATGAATGTGTCATGATGAACGGAATGATGGAAAGTTGCATGGCAATATATCTCGGAATGGCTATGGAAATGCCATAATAGGTAGGTATGGTGGCTGTTTTGAGGAAGATATAAGGAGGTTTATGTGTGAAAGAGCGTATCATATCACGGGGTTTGGATGCACCGGCGAAGTTTACGCCAACTCTCAATGTGAGAAAGGGCAATGCACGGTACCGAAGAAGCTAGCAATGATGGAAGGGTGAGAGTGTGTATAATCCATGGACTCAACATTAGTCATAAAGAACTCACATACTTATTGCAAAAATCTACAAGTCATCAAAAACCTCGGTACTATGCGCATGCTCCTAGGGGGGTAGATTGGTAGGAAAAGACCATCGCTCGTCCCCGACCGCCACTCATAAGGAAGACAATCAAATAACACCTCATGTTTCAAATTTGTTGCATAACGTTTACCATACGTGCATGCTACGGGACTTGCAAACTTCAACACAAGCATTTCTCAATTTCACAACTACTCAACTAGCACGACTTTGATATTTTTACCTCCATATCTCAAAACAATCATCAAGCATCAAACTTCTCTTAGGATTCAAAACACTCATAAGAATTTTTTTACTAATCTTGAATACCTAGCATATTATGATTTTAAGCAAATTACCCATGCTATTTAAGACTCTCAAAATAATATAAGTGAAGCATGAGAGATCAATTATTTCTTCAAAATAAAACCGCCACCGTGCTCTAAAAAGATATAAGTGAAGCACTAGAGCAAAGGACAAACTACTCCGAAAGATATAAGTGAAGATCAATGAGTAGTTGAATAATTATGCAACTATGTGAAGACTCTCTAACATTTAATAATTTAAGATCTTGGTATTCTATTCAAAAAGCAAGAAAAGCAAAATAAAATGACATTCTAAGAATGGCAAACATCATGTGAAGAAGCAAAAACTTAGGATCAACCGAAACTAACCGATAGTTGTTGAAGAAGAAAGGTGGGATGCCAACCGGGGCATCCCCAAGCTTAGATGCTTGAGACTTCTTGAAATATTATCTTGGGGTGCCTTGGGCATCCCCAAGCTTGAGCTTTTGTGTCTCCTTAATTCCTCTCATATCAAGGTCTCCCTAAATCTCAAAAGCTTCATCCACACAAAACTCAACTAGGACTCGTGAGATAAGTTAGTATAAACCATTGCCAAAACCTTATCATACTCTACTGTAGCAAAAACACTAAAATTATTATTCAACATTGCATACTAAAGTCCTCTGCATATTTAATAGTCCTATCCTCAAATAGAATCATTAAAGAAGCAAACATATGCAAACAATGCAAACATAACAGCAATCTGCCTAAACAGGATAGTCTGTAAAGAATGTTGCAACATCCATACTTCCCTAGCTCCAAAAATTATGAAAGAAAATTCCCACTGTAGTAAATTTATCAGATCTTAATATGCAAAAGGTTTCAACATTTTATCACATTCTAAATTTTCTAGGGAATTATTTCAACAGGGGTAAACTTTCTGTTTTCAAACAGCAACATGTATACTTGTAACATAGGCATAGTAAAGGCTATCAATGCCACTTTTATTGAAATAAAATATGCAAAACATTGTTCTAAATAACAGTAAGCAAATCCTATCAAAATAAATTGACGCTCCAAGCAAAACACATATCATGTGGTGAATAAAAATATAGCTCCAAGTAAAGTTACCGATGAACGAAGACGAAAGAGGGGATGCCTTCCGGGGCATCCCCAAGCTTTGGCTTTTAGGTGTCCTTAGATTATCTTGGGGATGCCATGGGCATCCCCAAGCTTAGGCTCTTTACACTCCTTATTCCATAGTCCATCGAATCCTTACCCAAAACTTGAAAACTTCACAACACAAAACTTAACAGAAAACTCGTAAGCTCCGTTAGTATAAGAAAATAAATCACCACTCCAAGGTACTGTAATGAACTCATTATTTATTTATATTTTTGTTAAACCTACTGTATTATAACTTCTCTACGGTTTATAAACTATTTTACTAGCCATAGATTCATCAAAATAAGTAAACAACACACAAAAAACAGAATCTGTCAAAAACAGAACAGTGTGTAGTAATCTGGATCAAACGTGTACTTCTGGAACTCATAAAATTCTCAAATAAATTGATGGACCTGAGGAATTTATCTATTAATCATCTGCAAAAAGAATTAACTAAATATCACTCTCCAATAAAATATGTCAGCAATTCTCGTGAGTGCTAAAGTTTCTGTTTTTTTACAGCATGATCGCAAAGACTTTCCCCAAGTCTTCCCTAAGGTTCTGCTTGGCACAAACACTAATTAAAAGCATAAAACCACATCTAAACATAGGCTAGATGAATTATTTATTACTAAACAGGAACAAAAGGCAAGTAATAAAAATAAAATTGGGTTGCCTCCCAACAATCGCTATCGTTTAACGCCCCTAGCTAGGCATGATGATTTCAATGATGCTCACATAAAAGATAAGAATTGTAACATAAAGAGAGCATCATGAAGAATATGACTAGCACATTTAAGTCTAACATACTTCCTATGCATAGGGATTTTGTGAGTAAACAACTTGTGGGAACAAGAACCAACTTGCATAGGAAGGTAAAACAAGCATAACTTCAAAACTTCAAGCACATAGAGAGGAAACTTAATATTATTGCAATTCCTACAAGCATATATTCATCCCTCGTAATAATTTTCAGTAGTATCATGAATGAATTCAACAATATAACCAGCACCTAAAGCATTCTTTTCATGATCTACAAGCATAGAAAATTTACTACTCTCCACATAAACAAAATTCTTCTCATGAATAATAGTGGGAGCAAACTCAACAAAATAACTATCATGTGATTGAAAATTAAGATCAAGACGACAAGTTTCATGGTTATCATTATTCTTTAAAGCATACGTGTCATCACAATAATCATCATAGATAGGAGGCATGCTTTCATCATAATAAATTTGCTCATCAAAACTTGGGGGACAAAAAATATCATCTTCATCGAACATAGCTTCCCCAAGCTTGTGGCTTTGCATATCATTAGCATCATGGATATTCAAGGAATTCATACTAACAACATTGAAATCATGCTCATCATTCAAATATTTAGTGCCAAACATTTTATAGATTTCTTCTTCTAGCACTTGAGCACAATTATCCTTTCCATCATACTCACGAAAGATATTTAAAAGGTGAAGCGTATGAGACAAACTTAATTCCATTTTTTGTAGTTTGCTTTTATAGACTAAACTAGTGATAAAACAAGAAACTAAAAGACTTGATTGCAAGATCTAAAGATATACCTTCAAGGGCTAACCTCCCCGGCAACGGCGCCAGAAAAGAGCTTGATGTCTACTACACAACCTTCTTCTTGTAGACGTTGTTGGGCCTCCAAGTGCAGAGGTTTGTAGGACAATAGAAAATTTCCCTCAAGTGGATGACCTAAGGTTTATCAATCCGTAGGAGGCGTAGGATGAAGATGGTCTCTCTCAAGCAACCCTGCAACCAAATAACAAAGAGTCTCTTGTGTCCCTAACACACCCAATACAATGGTAAATTGTATAGGTGCACTAGTTCGGCGAAGAGATGGTGATACAAGTGGTATATGGATAGTAGATATGAGTATTTGTAATCTGAAAATATAAAAACAGCAATGTAACTAATGATAAAAGTGAGCGTAAACGGTATTGCAATGCGTTGAAACAAGGCCTAGGGTTCATACTTTCACTAGTGCAAGTCCTCTCAACAATAATAACATAATTGGATCACATAACTATCCCTCTACATGCAACAAAGAGTCACTCCAAAGTCACTAATAGCGGAGAACAAACGAAGAGATTATGGTAGGGTATGAAACCACCTCAAAGTTATTCTTTCCAATCAATCTGTTGGGCTATTCCTATAAGTGTCACAAACAGCCCTAGAGTTCGTACTAGAATAACACCTTAAGACACAAATCAACCAAAACCCTAATGTCACCTAGATACTCCAATGTCACCTCAAGTATCCGTGGGTATGATTATACGATATGCATCACACAATCTCAGATGCATCTATTCAACCAACACATAGAACCTCAAGGAGTGCCCCAAAGTTCCTACCGTAGAATCACGACGAAAACGTGTGCCAACCCCTATGCATAGGTTCATGGGCGGAACTCGCAAGTTGATCACCAAAACATACATCAAGTGAATCACGTGGTATCCCATTGTCACCACAGATACGGATGGCAAGACATACATCAAGTGTTCTCAAATCTTTAAAGACTCAATCCGATAAGACTACCTCAAAGGGGAAACTCAATTCATTACAAGAGAGTAGAGTGGGGAAGAAACATCATAGGATCCAAATATAATAGCAAAGCTCACGATACATCAAGATCGCATCACCTCAAGAACACGAGAGAGAGAGAGAGATCAAACACATAGCTACTAGTACATACCCTCAGCCCCGAGGGAGAACTACTCCCTCCTCGTCATGGAGAGCACCGGGATGATGAAGATGGCCACCGGAGAAGGATTGCCCCCTCCGGCAGGGTGCTGGAACGGGTCTAGATTGGTTTTCGGTGGCTACGGAGGCTTCTGGCGGCGGAACTTCCGATCTATTGTGCTCCCGGATGTTTTTAGGGTATATGGAGATATATAGGCGGAAGAAGTACGTCAGGGGGCCACGAGGGGCTCACGAGGGTGGAGGGCGCGCCCCCCTGCCTCGTGACCTCCTCGCAGATCCCCCGACGTGCACTCCAAGTCTTCTGGGCTTCTTTCCTTCCAAAAATGAGTTCCGTGAAGTTTCAGGTCAATTGGACTCCATTTGGTTTTCCTTTTCTTCGAAACCCTAAAACAGGGTAAAAACAGAAACTGGCACTGGGCTCTGGGTTAATAGGTTACTCCCAAAAATGATATAAAAGTGTATAATAAAGCCCATAAACATTTAAAACAGTAGATAATATAGCATGGAGCAATAAAAAATTATAGATACATTGGAGATGTATCAGTGTGCTTATGTTCTCATAACCTGGTGGTTGCCGCATGAAAACCTCTTCTTTCAGAACACCATGAAGAAACACGTTCTGAACATCTAGCTGCCTTAGACTCCACCCTCTGAAACAACAATGGATAATACAAGTCGAATGGTAGTTGCCTTAACAACCGGGCTGAAAGTATCTTCATAATCAATACCAAACCTTTGTTTAAAACCTTTTGCAACTAATCTGGCCTTATATATATCGATGCTTCCATCAGACTTTCTTTTAATCTTATACACCCATTTGCAATCTATGACATTTTTGCCTTTTTCTGGTGGTACTAGGCGCCATGTTTTGTTTTTCATGAGTGCCTCATATTCATTATCCATAGCATCTTTCCAATCTTTACTAGCCAGTGCATCATGCAAATGTGTTGGTTCACCCATACTAGTAAGGAAAGCACGTTTGATATTATCATACCTTATGGTGCCATCTTTGTACTCTTTTGCTTTGACAATACTAGACTGGGATCTAGTATGGCGACGTGGAAGTTCTGGCGCAGGAGCTGGTGCACGAACCTGAGTAGTTTCTGGCACAGAAGATTCTGGTGTGGCTAGTTCTGCAGTAAAAATAGTGGCCACAGAAGATCCTGCAGTACAATGTGCACCACCCGGCTCCTGGTCCAATGCTCCAGAAATCTGCCTCGTAATCCCCGAGCCAGCCAGAGGCTGCCCTGTGGCATCATCGGCGCCTGGTCGCCCGGTCAGGCAGGATGTGATGCTTGCACCAAATTCCGTGCCAGACCCCACGCGCACGGCTCGGTCGGGCGCTGCCCCGTCTCGCGTAGATGCGACATCCATCGATTGGCGTGGGCTTCCGCTGGCTGGGCTGGAGGGCCCCGTGCTATTGGGGCTGTCGGCCACCGCTGCATATGCCACGCTAGGCTCCTCCTAGTCCCGTGTATCTGCCTCGTCTGACGCACTGCAACAAGGATCTCCCTTGGATCCTGCGCTGATCCTGCCACTGCTGTCGCCTGAATCAGCCTGGGATCGGGTGCTTGTTTTTTCTGCATGCCCTTGCATAAAATGACGTCCGGAAACTGCACACTCATCATCAGAGTTAAAATTTTCTTTGGCACTAGTCAAATGATTAGCACTATTTAACTTGCCCCCGTGATCTGAACTAGGCATATAATCAGTAAGAAGTGCAATTTCTGCATGAAGCAAAGCTCCAGCATTTGGATGAAGTTTTGCAAAAGGAAACACTGTTTCATCAAATATAACATCTCAAGAAATATATATGTGTCCAGTGGAAATCTCAAGACACTTGTACCGTTTATGAAGATTACTGTAGCAAAGAAAAACACATTGAGTGGAACGAAATTCAAGTTTGTGGCGATTGTATGGACGGAGATTAGGATAGCAAGCACACCCAAAAATTCTTAGAGAATTGTAATCGGGTTTATGATGAAATGATTTTTCCAAGGGAGTAATATTGCCAATGACTTTGGTAGGAAGGCGATTGATAAGATAGGTTGCAACAATAAAAGCTTCATCCCAATTTTTGAGTGGCATTGATGCATGGGCTAAAAGAGATAGGCCTACTTCAACAATGTGACAATGTTTACGCTCGACAGAGCCATTCTGTTGATGAGCATGAGGACATGAGACATGATGAGAAATTCCAATATTGCGAAAGAAGGAGTTGAGTTTCTCATACTCCCCTCTCTAGTCACTTTGGACCGCGAGAATTTTTCTGTCAAACTGACGTTCAACAAGCTTCTGAAATTCTTGAAAAATAGAAAGAACTTCAGATTGAAACTTAAGCAAATATATCCAAGTAAACTTACTAAAGTCATCAATAAAACTGGCATAATATTTTTTTCTGCCAAACGAATCTCTTGCATGACCCCATACATCACTAAACATAAGTTCCAATGGAGCATGAGACACACTATTTGACCCAGGATAAGGAAGTTGGTGACTCTTTGCACATTGACAAGCATCACACACAGACTCAATATTAGAACTGTTGGAAATATGCCCTAGAGGCAATAATAAAATGGTTATTATTATATTTCCTTGTTCATGATAATTGTCTATTGTTCATGCTATAATTGTGTTATCCGGAAATCATAATACATGTGTGAATACATAGACCACAACATGTCCCTAGTGAGTCTCTAGTTGACTAGCTCGTTGATCAATAGATGGTTACGGTTTCCTGACCATGGACATTGGATGTCATTGATAACGGGATCACATCATTAGGAGAATGATGTGATGGACAAGACCCAATCCTAAGCATAGCACAAGATCGTGTAGTTCGTTTGCTAAAGCTTTTCTAATGTCAAGTATCTTTTCCTTAGACCATGAGATTGTGCAACTCCCGAATACCGTAGGAATGCTTTGGGTGTGCCAAACGTCACAACGTAACTAGGTGGCTATAAAGGTGCACTACGGGTATATCCGAAAGTATCTGTTGGGTTGGCACGAATCGAGACTGGGATCTGTCACTCCGTATGACGGAGAGGTATCTGTGGGCCCACTCGGTAAGACATCATCGTAATGAGCTCAATGTGACTAAGGGGTTGGCCACGGGATGATGTGTTACGGAACGAGTAAAGAGACTTGCCGTAACGAGATTGAACAAGTTACCGGTCTACCGACGATCGAATCTCGGTCAAGTGCTATACCGGTAGACAAAGGGAATTGTATATGGGATTGGTTGAATCCTCGACATCGTGGTTCATCCGATAAGATCATCATGGAATGTGTGGGTGAAGGAAATATGGCCTAGAGGCAATAAGAAAGTTATTATTTATTTCCTTATTTCATGATAAATGTTTATTATTCATGCTAGAATTGTATTAACCGGAAACATAATACATGTGTGAATACATAGACAAACAGAGTGTCACTAGTATGCCTCTACTTGACTAGCTCGTTGATCAAAGATGGTTATGTTTCCTAACCATAGACATGAGTTGTCATTTGATTAACGGGATCACATCATTAGGAGAATGATGTGATTGACTTGATCCATTCCGTTAGCTTAGCACTTGATCATTTAGTTTGTTGCTATTGCTTTCTTCATGGCTTATACATGTTCCTATGACTATGAGATTATGCAACTCCCGTTTACCACAGGAACACTTTGTGTGCCACCAAACGTCACAACGTAACTGGGTGATTATAAAGGTGCTCTACAGGTGTCTCCGAAGGTACTTGTTGGGTTGGCGTATTTCGAGATTAGGATTTGTCACTCCGATTGTCGGAGAGGTATCTCTGGGCCCACTCGATAGTGCACATCACTATAAGCCTTGCAAGCATTGCAACTAATGAGTTAGTTGCGAGATGATGTATTACAGAACGAGTAAAGAGACTTGCCGGTAACGAGATTGAACTAGGTATTGAGATACCGACGATCGGATCTCGGGCAAGTAACATATCGATGACAAAGGGAACAACGTATGTTGTTATGCGGTCTGACCGATAAAGATCTTCGTAGAATATGTAGGAGACAATATGGGCATCCAGGTCCCGCTATTGGTTATTGAACAGAGAGGTGTCTCGGTCATGTCTACATAGTTCTCGAACCCGTAGGGTCCTCACGCTTAACGTTCATTGACGATATAGTACTATGAGTTATGTATGTTGGTGACCGAATGTTATTCGGAGTTCCGGATAAGATCACGGAAATGATGAGGAACTCCGGAATGGTCCAGAGATAAAGATTGATATATGGGATAATAGTGTTTGGACTCCGGAAGGGTTCCGGAATTCACCGAAAGGGGTTCCGGATGTTTCCCTAAATGTTTGGGTACGAGAACACTTTATTTGGGCCAAAGGGGAAAGCCCACAAGGTTTTTGAAAAGCGCAAAAGGAAGTTTTGCGGAGTCGAGGGGCCAGACGCCAGGGTCCCTTGCGTCTGGGTACAGACGCCGGGAACCCTGGCGTCTGGCCCTGGAGTCTGAGAAGGACTCTTTTCCTTTCGGGTGAAACCGACTTTGTGGAGGCTTTTACTCCAAGTTTCGACCCCAAGGCTCAACATATAAATAGAGGGGTAGGGCTAGCACCCAAGTCACATCAGGAAACACCAAGCCGTGTGCCGACAACCCCGTCCCCTCTAGTTTATCCTCCGTCATAGTTTTCGTAGTGCTTAGGCGAAGCCCTGCGGAGATTGTTCTTCACCAACACCGTCACCACACCGTCGTGTTGCCGGAACTCATCTACTACTTCGCCCCTCTTGCTGGATCGAGAAGGCGAGGACGTCATCGAGATGAACATGTGCAGAACTCGGAGGTGCCGTGCTTTCGGTACTTGGATCGGTCGGATCATGTAGACGTATGACTACATAAACCGTGTTGATATGACGCTTCCTTGAACGGTCTACGAGGGTACGTAGACAACACTCTCCCCTCTCGTTGCCATGCATCACCATGATCCTGTGTGTGCGTAGGAATTTTTTTTGAAATTACTACGTTCCCCATCAGTGGTATCAGAGCCTGGTTTTATGCGTAGATGTTATATGCACGAGTAGAACACAAGTGAGTTGTGGGCGATATAAGTCATACTGCTTACTAGCATGTCATACTTTGGTTCAGCGGTATTGTTGGATGAAGCGGCCCGGACCGACATTACGGGTACGCTTACGCGAGACTGTTTCTACCGACGTGCTTTGCACACAGGTGGCTGGCGGGTGTCAGTTTCTCCAACTTTAGTTGAACCGAGTGTGGCTACGTCCGGTCCTTGAGAAGGTTAAAACAACACTAACTTGACGAACTATCGTTGTGGTTTTGATGCGTAGGTAAGAACGGTTCTTGCTCAGCCCGTTGCAGCCACGTAAAACTTGCAACAACAAAGTAGAGGACATCTAACTTGTTTTTGCAGAGCATGATGTGATGTGATATGGTCAAGGCATGATGCTATATTTTATTGTATGAGATGATCATGTTTTATAACCAAGTTATCGGCAATTGGCAGGAGCCATATGGTTGTCGCTTTATTGTATGCAATGCAAACGCCCTGTAATGCTTTACTTTATCACTAAGCGGTAGTGATAGTCGTAGAAGCATAAGTTGGCGAGACGACAATGATGCTACGATGGAGATCAAGGTGTCGCGCCGGTGATGATGGTGATCATGACGGTGCTTCGGAGATGGAGATCACAAGCACAAGAAGATGATGGCCATACCATATCACTTATATTAATTGCATGTGATGTTTATCTTTTTATGCATCTTATCTTGCTTTGATTGACGGTAGCATTATAAGATGATCTCTCACTAAATTATCAAGGTATAAGTGTTCTCCTTGAGTATGCACCGTTGCGAAAGTTCTTCGTGCTGAGACACCATGTGATGATCGGGTGTGATAGGCTCTACGTTCAAATACAACGGGTGCAAAATAGTTGCACACGCGGAATACTCAGGTTAAACTTGACGAGCCTAGCATATAACAGATATGGCCTCGGAACACGGAGACCAAAAGGTCGAGCGTGAATCATATAGTAGATATGATCAACATAGTGATGTTCACCATTGAAACTACTCCATCTCACGTGATGATTGGACATGGTTTAGTTGATATGGATCACGTGATCACTTAGAAGATTAGAGGGATGTCTGTCTAAGTGGGAGTTCTTAAGTAATATGATTAATTGAACTTTAATTTATCATGAACTTAGTCCTGGTAGTATTAGCATTTCTATGTTGTAGATCAATAGCTTGCGTTGTTGCTCCCCTGTTTTATTTTTGATATGTTCCTAGAGAAAACTAAGTTGAAAGATGTTAGTAGCAATGATGCGGATTGGATCCGTGATCTGAGGTTTATCCTCATTGCTGCACAGAAGAATTATGTCCTTAATGCACCGCTAGGTGACAGACCTATTGCAGGAGCAGATGCAGGCGTCATGAACGTTTGGCAAGCTCAATATGATGACTACTTGATAGTTTAGTGCACCATGCTTAATAGCTTAGAATCAGGACTTCAAAGACATTTTGAACGTCATGGATCATATGAGATGTTCCAGGAGTTGAAGTTAATATTTCAAGCAAATACCCGAGTTGAGAGATATGAAGTCTCCAACAAGTTCTATAGCTAAAAGATGGAGGAGAATAGCTCAAGCAGTGAGCATGTGCTCAGATTGTCTGGGTACTACAATCGCTTGAATCAAGTGGGAGTTAATCTTCCAGATAAAATAGTGATTGACAGAATTCTCTAGTCACCATCACCAAGTTAGTAGAACTTCGTGATGAACTATAGTATGTAAGGGATGACGTAAACGATTCCGAGCTTTTCATGATGATGAAATCGATGAAGGTAGAAATCAAGAAAGAGCATCAAGTGTTGATGATTAACAAGACCACTAGTTTCAAGAAAAGGGCAAAGGGAAAGAAAGGGAACTTCAAGAAGAATGGCAAGCAAGTTGCTGCTCAAGTGAAGAAGCCCAAGTCTGAATCTAAGCCTGAGACTAAGTGCTTCTACTGCAAAGGGACTGGTCACTGGAAGCGGAACTGCCCCAAGTATTTGGCGGATAAGAAGGATGGCAAAGTGAACAATGCTATATTTGATATACATGTTATTGATGTGTACTTTACTAGTGTTTATAGCAACCCCTCGGTATTTGATACTGGTTCAGTTGCTAAGAGTAGTAACTCGAAACGGGAGTTGCAGAATGAACAGAGACTAGTTAAGGGTGAAGTGAAGATGTGTGCTGGAAGTGGTTCCAAGATTGATATGATCATCATCGCACACTCCCTATACTTTCGGGATTAGTGTTAAACCTAAATAAATGTTATTTGGTGTTTACGTTGAGCATGAATATGATTTGATCATGTTTATTGCAATACGGTTATTCATTTAAGTTAGAGAATAATTGTTGTTCTGTTTACATGAATAAAACCTTCTATGGTCATACACCCAATGAAAATGGTTCGTTGGATCTTGATCGTAGTGATACACATATTCATAATATTGAAGCCAAAAGATGCAACGTTAATAATGATAGTGCAACTTATTTGTGGCACTGCCGTTTAGGTCATATTGGTGTAAAGTGCATGAAGAAACTCCATGCTGATGGGCTTTTGGAATCACTTGATTATGAATCATTTTGATGCTTGCGAACCATGACTCATGGGCAAGATGACTAAGACTCCGTTCTCTGGAACAATGGAGCGAGCAACTGACTTATTGGAAATAATACATACTGATGTATGCAGTCCGATGAGTGTTGAGGCTCGCGGCGGGTATCGTTATTTTCTGACCTTGACAGATGATTTGAGCAGATATGGGTATATCTACTTGATGAAACATAAGTCTGAAACATTTGAAAAGTTCAAAGAACTTCAAAGTGAAGTGGAAAAATCAACGTGACAAGAAAATAAAGTTTCTATGATCTGATCGCAGAGACAAATATTTGAGTTACGAGTTTGGTCTTCAATTAAAACAATGTGGAATAGTTTCACAAAAATCATGCCACCTGGAACACCACAGCATAATGGTGTGTCCGAACGTCATAACCGTACTATTATTGGATATAGTGCAATCTATGATGTTTCTTACCGATTAAACACTATAGTTTTGGGGTTATGCATTAGAGACAGCTCATTCACGTTAAAAAGGGCACCAACTAAATCCGTTGAGACGACACCGTATGAACTATGGTTTGGCAAGAAACCAAAGTTGTCGTTTCTTAAAGTTTGGGGTTACGATTCTTATAAGAAAAAGTTTTATCCTGATAAGTTCAAACCCAAATCGGAGAAATGTGTCTTCATAGGATACCCAAAGGAGACAGTTGGGTACTTCTTCTATCACAGATCCGAAGGCAAGGCATTTGTTGTTGAGAATGGATCCTTTGTAGAGAAGGAATTTCTCTCGAAAGAAGTGAGTGGGAGGAAAGTAGAACTTGATGAGGTAACTGTACCTGCTCCCTTATTGGAAAGTAGATCATCACAGAAATCTGTTTCTGTGACTCCTACACCAATTTGTGAGGAAGCTAATGATGATGATCATGTAACTTCAGATCAAGTTACTGCCAAACCTCGTAGGTCAACCAGAGTGAGATCCGCACCAGGGTGGTACGGTAATCCTGTTCTGGAGGTCATGTTAATTGACCATGACGAACCTACGAACTATGAGGAAGCGATGATGAGCCCAGATTTCGCGAAATGGCTTGAGGCCATGAAATCTGAGATTGGATTCATGTATGAGAACAAAGTATGGATTTTGATTGACTTGCCCGATGATCGGTGATTCATTAAGAATAAATGGATCTTCAAGAGGAAGACGG
This sequence comes from Triticum urartu, assembly GCF_056163025.1. Classification (NCBI taxonomy): domain Eukaryota; kingdom Viridiplantae; phylum Streptophyta; class Magnoliopsida; order Poales; family Poaceae; genus Triticum; species Triticum urartu. The sequence continues at coordinate 552,670,476 of NC_141873.1, forward strand.
ACGCTGATAGTAGTGTTACTATCTACAAAGCTCGAATTGTCGCAAAGTGTTTTCGACAAGTTCAAGGTGTTGACTACGATGAGATTTTCTCACTCGTATCGATGCTTAAAAGTCTGTAAAATCATGTTAGCAGTTGCCGCATTTTATGAAATCTGGTAAATGGATGTCAAAACTGTATTCCTTCATGGATTTCTTAAAAAGAAGAGTTGTATATGATGCAACCAGAAGGTTTTGTCGACCCTAAAGGTGCTAACAAAGTGAGCAAGCTCCAGCGATCCATCTATGGACTGGTGCACACATCTCGGAGTTCGAATATATGCTTTGATAAAGTGATCAAAGTATATGGTTTTATACAGACTTGTGGTGAAGCCTGTATTTACAAGAAAGTGAGTGGGAGCACTACAACATTTCTGATAAGTATATGTGAATGACATATTATTGATCGGAGATAATGTAGAATTATTCTGCAAAGCATAAAGGAATGTTTGAAAGGAGTTTTTCAAAGAAAGACCTCGGTGAAACTGCTTACATATTGAGCATCAAGATCTATAGAGATAGATCAAGACGCTTGATAAGTTTTTCAATGAGTACATACCTTGACAAGATTTTGAAGTAGTTCAAAATGGAACAGTCAAAGAAAGAGTTCTTGCCTGTGTTACAAGGTGTGAAACTGAGTAAGACTCAAAGCCCGACCACGGCAGAAGATAGAAAGAGAATGAAAGTCATTCCCTATGCCTTGGCCATAGGTTCTATAAAATATGCCATGCTATGTACCAGATCTATTGTGTACCCTACACTGATTTTGGCAAGGGAGTACAATAGTGATCTAGGAGTAGATCACTGTACAACGGTCAAAATTATCCTTAGTGAAATAAGGATATGTTTCTCGATTATGGAAGTGACAAAAGGTTCATCGTAAAAGGTTGCGTCGATGCAAATTTTGACACTAATCTAGATGACTCTAAAGTCTCAATCTGGATACATATTGAAAGTGGGAGAAATTAGCTAGATTAGCTCCGTGTAGAGCATTGTTGACATAGAAATTTGCAAAATACATACGGATCTGAATGTTGCAGACCCATTGACTAAACTTCTCTCACAATCAAAACATGTCACACCTTAGTACTCTTTGGGTGTTAATCACATAGCAATGTGAACTAGATTACTGACTCTAGTAAACCCTTTGGGTGTTGGTCACATGACGATGCGAACTATGGGTGTTAATCACATGGTGATGTGAACTATTGATGTTAAATCACATGGTGATGTGATCTAGATTATTGACTCTAGTGCAAGTGGGAGACTGAAGGAAATATGCCCTAGAGGAAATAATAAAGTTATTATTTATTTCCTTATTTCATGATAAATGTTTATTATTCGTGCAAGAATTGTATTAACCGGAAACATAATACATATGTGAATACATAGACAAATAGAGTGTCACTAGTATGCCTCTACTTGACTAGCTCGTTGATCAAAGATGGTCATGTTTCCTAACCATAGACATGAGTTTTCATTTGATTAACGAGATCACATCATTAGGAGAATGATGTGATTGACTTGACCCATTCCGTTAGCTTAGCACTTGCTCATTTAGTTTGTTGCTATTGCTTTCTTCATGGCTTATACATGTTCCTATGACTATGAGATTATGCAACTCCCGTTTATCGGAGGAACACTTTGTGTGCCACCAAACATCACAACTTAACTGGGTGATTATAATGGTGCTCTACAGGTGTCTCCGAAGGTACTTGTTGGGTTGGCGTATTTCGAGATTAGGATTTGTCACTCCGATTGTCGGAGAGGTATCTCTGGGCCCACTCGATAATGCACATCACTATAAGCCTTGCAAGCATTGCAACTAATGAGTTAGTTGCGAGATGATGTATTATGGAACGAGTAAAGAGACTTGCCGGTAATGAGATTGAACTAGGTATTGAGATACCGACGATCGAATCTCGGGCAAGTAACATATCGATGACAAAGGGAACAACGTATGTTGTTATGCGGTCTGACCGATAAAGATCTTCGTAGAATATGTAGGAGCCAATATGGGCATCCAGGTCCCGCTATTGGTTATTGACCAGAGAGGTGTCTCGGTCATGTCTACATAGTTCTCGAACCCGTAGGGTCCGCACGCTTAATGTTCGTTGACGATATAGTACTATGAGTTATGTATGTTGGTGACCGAATGTTGTTCGGAGTTCCGGATAAGATCACGGACACGACGAGGAACTCCGGAATAGTATGGAGATAAAGATTGATATATCGGATAATAGTGTTTGGACTCCAGAAGGGTTCCGGAATTCACCGGAAGGGGTTCCGGATGTTTCCCGAAATGTTTGGGTACACGAACACTTTATTTGGGCCAAAGGGGAAAGCCCATAAGGTTTTTGGAAAGCGCAAAAGGAAGTTTTGCGGAGTCGAGGGGCCAAACGCCAAGGTCCCTGGCGTCTGGGTCCAGACGCCGGGAACCCTGGCGTCTGGCCCTGGAGTCCGAGAAGGACTCTTGCCTTTCGGGTGAAACCGACTTTTTGGAGGCTTTTACTCCAAGTTTCGACCCCAAGGCTCAACATATAAATAGAGGGGTAAGGCTAGCACCCAAGACACATCAAGAAACACCAACCCGTGTGCCGGCAACCCTGTCCCCTCTAGTTTATCCTCCGTCATAATTTTCGTAGTGCTTAGGCGAAGCCCTGCGGAGATTGTTCTTCACCAACACCATCACCACGCTGTCGTGCTGCCGGAACTCATCTACTACTTTGCCCCTCTTGCTGGATCGAGAAGGCGAGGACATCATCGAGCTGAACATGTGCAGAACTCGGAGGTGCCGTGCTTTCGGTACTTGGATCGGTCAGATCGTGTAGACGTACGACTACATCAACCATGTTGGTATAACGCTTCCGTGAACGGTCTACGAGGGTACGTAGACAACACTCTCCCCTCTCGTTGCCATGCATCACCATGATCCTGTGTGTGTGTAGGAATTTTTTTGAAATTACTACGTTCCCCATCAGTGGTATCCAACATAGGTATCCAGATCCCGCTGTTGGTTATTGGCTGGACATATGTCTCGGTCATGTCTGCATGATTCCCGAATCCGTAGGGTCTACACACTTAAGGTTCGATGATGCTAGGGTTATAGGGAAAGTTTGTACGTGGTTACCGAATGTTGTTTGGAGTCCCGGATGAGATCCTGGACATAACGAGGAGTTCCGAAATGGTCCGGAGACAAAGATTTATATATGGGAAGTCCTTATTCGGTTGCCGGAAGTGTTCGGGGGTTTATCGGTATTATACCGGGACCACCGAAAGGGTTCCGGGGGTCCACCGGGAGGGTCCACCTGCCTCGGAGGGCCCTATGGGCTGAATATGGAGGGGGAACCAGCCCCTAGGTGGGCCGGGCGCCAAACCCCCTAGGGCCCATGCACCTAGGGTTTGGGGGAACCCTAAAGGGGGCGCCCCCCTTGGCTTGGGGGCAAGCCTTCCCTCCTTGGCCGCCGCCCCCCTCTAGATCCATCTGGAGGGGGCCGACCCCCCTCTCCTTTGCCCCTATAAATAGAGGGGAGGTGGGAGGGCAGCTGGACCACATCTAAGGCACATCTAAGGCGAAATACAGAGGTTGTTTCGGTGGGTCCCAGATGTCAGGTGGAGGAAATCATTATTTTGCGCGTAATAAGGAGGCATTTCCTTGCGTGCGGCCGTGGACCCAGCTGTCAGCCTCTCCACGTATAGTCCACTTCAGATGCATGTCGGTCGTTGACCACGCTGACCAGGCCACGCCGAGAGCACCAGGGCGGTGGACACGACACGGAGGCAGGGAAGACTTGGCCATTGTTTTTGTTTCCCACGCGGAGGGGAGTACGACTGTACGAGGGTTTACTAGTTCGTTTGCCGTCGCCGGAGAATAACAGCAGGTGTGGGTGAGTAGAGGGATGGCTAGGCCAGTGATGGGAGTACGGTGGGGCAGTGAGGCCTGCGCGGTAGCACAGCCGGCCGCGGGGAGGAGGGAGCAGGCAGTCCCGCCGGCGCTTGTTTGAGCGGCTGGAGCAGGAAGAGCAGAGATTGAAGAAGCACGACGGCCGTTGGATGGACATCCAACAGTCACTGCTTGTGCGTCAACCTTTTTTTAGGAAAGCCTCAAATCTGTGGAAAACAGCATACAGCCCATCTGCCATTATTTCTAATAATTTTCAGCCCATTTCCTAATTCTTAAGGTTTTTTTGGAGCCCATATTCTTTTTTTAGCATTACAGCCCAAATTGTGGCCACGGTTAAAAAATTATATGAAATTTTGCATATTTCGGTGCGGTCCGAACTGTTTTTGATCCCGAAATTTCGACTCACATTCAAACTAATTTTAAAAATAAATGTATATCAATATAAAATCCAACAAATTCTCCACGCATAAAAATTAATGTAATTTAAAATCTTGAAATGAAAAAAAGTATATTTGAAACTAATTGCCGGTTTGATGTGTTTTAAAAATGTACAGGCCATTTCTCATTACTGATGGGCCATTTTCTTGGCTAGCTGAATGAAAGCTCTTCTCGTCTTGAAATATTTGCAGCCCAACAGGCCTGACAAAGCGACTTGCTTGGCAAATCACAAAAAAACTGGGGTGTGGCCTTGGACCCAGCTGCCAGCCTCTCCATGTACTGTACTCTTCCGATGGAAGTCGTTCCTTGACCACGTTGACCACGCCGCGCGGAGAGCACCACGGCGGTGGACGACGACGAGGCCTGGGAAGGGGACGACACGACAGTGGAAGCCCACGCGGAGAGGAGTACGAGGGTTCACTGGTTCGGCTGCGGTGTGAGGCTGCCGTCGCCGCAGGGCCTGGCCAGCGGTGGGAATAGTAGGGGGCGGTGAGGCCTCCACGGCAGCACAGCCGGCCACGGGAGGCAGGAGCATGCGGCACGACCGGCGCTGCTTTGGGCGGCTTGAGCAAGAAGACCAGAGGTTGAAGAAGCACTATGGCCGTTGGATGGACATCGTTATTTTGCGCGTAATAAGGAGGCACTTCCTTGCGTGCGAAGATATAGCTGGTGGGTCCGACCTGTCAGCGGGGGGGGGGGGGGGCATTTTTTTAGTCCATTTGGTGGGCTGGGTGAAACAATGATGTAGCATCTATGCAACCCGTTTAAATCCCATTTGCATTTTTCTCGAAATCCGCGGACTTGCTGGGCTGGGTGAAAATATCATGTTGGGCTAGACGGAGAAATGTTATAAAAACATAAACACATGATTGCACGTCAGTAAAATCTTTGCAAGCTTATGTACGCAATCATTAGGAGTGAACTTGCCAAGTTATATATAAACAATTATTATTATTATTTTGTAAGAACTTTCAACTTACGAAATAAAACATCATTTTAATTTGATGAATTAATAGTATGTGGGGTATTATTATTTTTTAGGCTAGACGTGGGACAGTTGAGTTGGTTCTAGGGGAAAGTACTAGGAGAAAACTCAATTTACATCAAAAAAGAAAGTGGGAGAAAATTCAGAGACCTGCTAGGTCCACCTGAGGAGGGGAATATGTTGGGAGGAAGGCGATTCAAAGCACGGCAGCCGAGTGAACTAGTTTTTTTACGGACAAGTGAACTAGTTTACATACATAAGCAAATAGCCACTAAAAAAGCAATCAGGTTAATGGGTTCTTAAAAGAAATATTTCGGACAAAACAGATAATTACGACACATAGGCTAATGCATGAAACACTCAGATGATAAAGGTGCTTATAAACATATAAAGTACAACATCTAGACCTTCCTGGCATGCTTGATCATGACGCTGCGGCTGTTCGTGTACTCGTCGGTTATGGGAAGCAGACACACCCTCATGTCCAAGATCTGCCTGTACATGTCGTAGCATGCGTATGCGTCCTTGGCCGCGTAGGTTATATAGGCTAGATTCAGAGGTACCTCCCACGTGTTCAGGTCGTCTTCTTTCATGTTGGCGTATCAGGGGTCGATGATGGTCTCAGCGAGGTCAACCACGGAGTCCTTCTCCTGCCCGTTGCTGATGATCTTGTATTGCTTCTGGATGTCGACAAGCTTGTTGCACCACATGGCCGAATTGTCGCGTTCTTCCTTCGCTCCACCGTAGCGAAGGTGCAGTCAGCGCTGCCGATGAAATGGGCGAATGCTCCAGAACCTGGTGCAGCCATAGGACTGAGGCAAGGCAGAGCTTCACCGAGTCCGTATCGTTGGTGTACATCACATTCAACTTGGTGCAGCCATAGGGCTGAACGGCGAACTCAAAGGGGAACTCCTTGCTGAAGTCCATATCCAGCAGGCTCACCCCTCGGATCGCCATTGGAGTCTCTTCGAGTGAACAAGTGTGTAGGCGGCGGCAGCAGTTCGTTTTTCAGCTCCTGGGGAACTGGATTCAACAATAAGCTGAGTGTGTACAGGCGACAACAGTTACTACCCCTCCCTCGTCCGCTGCACGCCCGACAGAAGATGCACCCTCGGCCACACGTCGGTTCACGAGAGGGTCTGTATTGGTACTGTAATAACAGGAGTTAGTGGTCACTTTACTTAAATTTAATTAGCTCTAATCAAAATTTATACTTAAAACAAGCAATGCATTCGCTCATTCTATCAGTGCCACAGGATCAACATGCACAACAATTAGAATTATTATTCTCAGGACGCACACGATCAGCACATTTGTTGCACTTTCACAAAGATAATACTACCAAGTTTGAACTGTTTGTTATGGTTGTTGTCCTCTGCATCATCATGCCGTGTTTCCCAGCTTGCAAGATTCAGAACCAACAGATAAGATCCAAATAATAAGTACAACAAAGATTCCTACACATCTCATTGATTCCCAGCTTGCAAGATTCAGAACCAACAAATAAGATCCAAATAATAAGTACAACAAAGATGCCTACACATCTCATTGATTCCCAGCTTGCAAGATTCAGAACCAACAAATAAGATTCAAATAATAAATACAACAAAGATGCCTACACATCTCATTGATTCCCAGCTTGCAAGATTCAGAACCAACCCATTAGAGCCTTTTGATAAAGTGAATATCGAGATTAAATCCATCTTCGCTAGCCATGTCATACAATCGAAGAACTTGGTGAATGCTCTTGACCGTCACAACATCTGTAGTTGAGTATTCCTGTTTGCATAGCACAAACCAGGAGAGCATGATTTCACTTTAATAGTGGCCTCCTTTACTCAACCTGCAGCTCCACTCGGATGAAGCCTGCCTGGACTTCCATGATTCAATTCATGCGCCTTTTTCTGCAGTTCACCTGAAATGAAGCAAAGATTGCATCATTCAGCTAGCAAGAAGTACTTGCTCTCGTGAGCTGGCAGGTTCTTCTTTAGTAGTTGCACTAAAATTGAGGAACATTAAGGTTGGCTGTCCGGCTCATGTAAGGTGCAACTATAATTTTGTTATCCTTTTGTGCAGTTCCACTAAAATAAAGTGCCATTGTGGTGACAGTGACGGCTCATCTTGCAAAGGCTAATAAAATGTTGCACGAGATTACCAGCAGAACTAGACGGAGATTTTGGAAACTCCAATCACCATTTTGTGCAGTTCCAGCAAAATTGAGAGATGTTGCCCACGTGACATTTTAGTTGAACTGCATAAGACACGCATTCCAAAAAAAGTGTTTTGTGCAGTTCACCAAAAGGTCACAATAGCAACAAGGTGAAATGGAGGCTAATAAAATGTTTCACGAGATTACCAGCAGAACTAGACGGAGATTTTGGAAACTCCAATCACCATTTTGTGCAGTTCCACCAAAATTGAGAGATGTTGCCCACGTGACATTTTAGTTGAACTGCACAAGACACTCATTCCAAAAAAAGTGTTTTGTGCAGTTCACCAAAAGGTCACAATAGCAACAAGGTGAAATGGATATCCCTATCTGCACAAAAAGATAGAAAGTAAACAGTTGCTGGTCAATAAGAATATACGAAACATATACAAAATGAAAAGAAGCATCTTAATAATGTTCATGGCAATCACGCAAGGATAGTAGAAATTTTAAAACGTCAGCAATGCTTCATGTTACCAGAAGCATTACGATCAACAATGAGATTCCTCAAATATGGGATTACTTTAATGGTGGCATTGCTTGTTTACCAGACACAGTAAATCAACAGCAGCTAAAGAGTTGCTTTAAGGGCATGGGACCGTGGGGAGACCAAGACACTCAGCAGCATAAAGGAGCAACTTACTTATCATACTGGGGAAAACAGCAGGAGTGCCATTTGTAACACAGTTTAGTTGCATCTTATCACTGGAGGCATTAGATTAACAATAACACTGGTTAGATATGTCCCTAATGTAACAGTGTGATCGCTTCATTTTACATGCGCCCTTACATTAACAACAGCAAAAGGTTGGTATAAGGACATGCGACAGTGGACGCATCAGCACAATGTACCTACAAGGAGGCATAAAGTGGTGATGCCGAGTTTGTTCATGCTATGTGAGGGCAGCAAACCTAATCCTGGTTTTCCTTGTACTATGCGAGGTCAGCAAATCTAATCCTGGAGACCTTTTACTATGTGAGGGCAGCAAATCTAATCCTGGAGACCTTTTACTATGTGAGGGCAGCAAATCTAATCCTGAGACCTTTTACTATGTGAGGGCAGCAAATCTAATCCTGAGACCTTTTACTATGTGAGGGCAGCAAATCTAATCCTGGAGACCTTTTACTATGTGATGGCAGCAAATCTAATCCTGGACATACTCTGTTGACTTGTCCACCAGCCGCCACTTCCTATCCTTTTTTCAACCAATAATAGATCTGTTCCTTATCCAGTTTGTACTGCGTTTTCCCATTATTTCCCTTTTCAGCCAAGAGACCGGTTGGGTATTCGGTCTCTACTACTTTCACCATATTATTTCCTCTTTGAATCAAGTCCTAGATTCATGCTACAACTTTCCCCCCTTTCTTCGTTGTTTGAACAAAGCCCTAGATTCGAATGCATGAAGTAGCTTTACCTCTAATAATACTAAAAATTTAGGTGGCTTTGGAAGAGCTGATGGGAGTAGAAAAAGATGCACATGCAGACACGTGGGGAGTTGGGGCAGTAGAGCAAGGCCGCTTTCAAAGAACTTATACTTGAGGGTCGTCGGGATGTCGGCAGCGGCAGGTCGGATCTGCGGACAATACGGCAGGGAGGAAGAAGGGTCGGAGGACCTCCCGAGCCGACGTTGTGTCAGAGAGAACGAGATGGGCAGAGGATCTGGCCCCTCCGGCAGCTGTGGGTTTCCTCCCTCGGCGGCGATGACCGCGTGAACGATGCACCTTTTAGTCCTCTACACACACCGGCCGAAGGGATCCGACCGGATCTATGACCAGCGGTGAGCAGAGAGAAAATGTCGCTACCGATGTCTTGTTTATATCTAGAGACGATGAGAGAATGAAGAGAGCAACCCTAGTAAAGTAAGCGCTCAGGCCCCTACGTCCATATATAGTGGAGTGATTATCTTTTTTCTCTCCACAACAAGCGTTTCAATTTGTGTACGTGGCATTAAAGAAAAGAAACTCTCTATTTAAGGTGACTACTGTACGACTCCTACTTACTACTACTAGTAGTACTACAGTATTGTTCACTTGTGCTCCCCGCCCCTCCATTCATTGAACAACCCCACGAGTGAATAAACATACATTACTTACTATATTTATATAGAACGAACAAGCTCGAACTATTTTCGCGTAGTTAAAAGTTGAGGGCGGGGCTTTTCCCGGGCAGTACGCGCGGCAGTTTTCGGGTAGGCAGTTTGACAGAGAGGCGAGGAGGGTGAGCGAGTGGGGCTGTGCGATTTGACGGCGCGTTACTGCTGGAAAGACTTGTGATATGACCACTCACTATAGTCATGAATTACTGGCGCTCCGACCGGGGTGATGCCCCCCTTCCGTTCCGCGCTCTAATCTGGTGCATGACATGTCGACCCGGATGCTGGCTCTCCCACATGTCGGAGTAGTAAGAAGGAGCAAAGAATGATGCGGTATATACTAGTACTATACTATTCCCTCCATTCCTAAATATAAGTCTTTGGAGAGATTTCACTATGGACCACATACGGAGAAAAATGAGTGAATCTACACATAAAATGCATCTATATACATCCGTATATGGTCCACAGTGAAATATCTACGAAGACTTATATTTAGGAATGGAGGGAGTACTACTCAGGTCGGAGGAGTGCGAACCACGGTAGCCCAGTGAACCAGCAGTAGAAAACAATGTGGTGATATGGCCATAAAAACAATGTGCTACGGTCCACACTGTAGCAAGTACAGTAACACTCCTCTTTGTTTGGATCCCTGAGTTAGAGCTAGTTTGGGTTGAAATAGCCTCAAATTATCGAAACAAGAGGGGTTAGTTTGAGCTAGTTTGCTCTAACCCAGCTAAAAAAACTAGCCCGGTGGAGAGGTTCTAATTGGGTTAGTTATCCTCGGGCCCACTAGAAGAGAACTAAAAAAATCTCCCCTGCCCGCACCAGATCGCTCCCCCCACCTATCACACGACTCCTCTCGGTTCCCCATAGGGTCGCTCGCCCTCTCTCTCCTTCGGCCGCCCTCTCCTTCCGGCCTCCGCCGCCCTACTCCGGCCACCCTCTCCCTCCGGTCTTGGAAGGTCGCCCCGCTCCCCCTTCACCAGTCGTTTTTCTCCCTCTTTCGTGCGCGGCGGCGGCACATCTACCAGGGAGGTCGCGAGAGGGGTGAGTTTGTTCGTTCCTTCTCTATCTCACGGCCATATCAGTGATCTTTCTTGCTCTAGCGCTAATTCTGATTTGGAAAAGTAGATCCTGATCAAACATGGTATAGATTTGTGGTGCACGCATGGAATTGTTTGATGCTGCTTGAGGAGGTAATAAATCTTTCTAGAGGCCCAAAGATTCAGGTCACCTTTCTAGGTATTTCAATTTCAGGCTTGCATTATTTCTAGAGGCCCAAAGATTCAGTTCACCTTTCTAGGTATTTCAATTTCAGGCTTGCATTATTTCTAGAGGCCCAAAGATTCAGTTCACCTTTCTAGGTATTTCAGTTTCAGGCTTGCATTATTTCTAGAGGCCCAAAGATTCAGTTCACCTTTCTAGGTATTTTAGTTACAGGCTTGCATTATTTCTAGAGGCCCAAAGATTAAGTTCCCAGTCGGCGGCAAGCGGCCCTGCTACCCATGTCGGTGTCGACCTCAACTTGCAAGGGCCGGCGTCGGAGGGGTTCCCGGGGCTTGGGCTCTACAGAGCCTTCCTCCAGAGCGACAATGGAGAGCTCCTCCCTCGGTGCGTGAGGGGCTCCGGGCTCCCTCCCTATCGTGAATGACTTCCATGATGAGTTATCTCATTCTTTGTTTCATGAAGTGTTTTTTTATTTTGTGAAGCTTGATTGACGACTTGTATGTTTAAGTGGGATATCTCATTTGTATGGACAAAGTAAAAATTATCATGTTTTGCATGCTTGATTTGTATAGATGGTTCATTTATGTCAATTGTGAGCGGGAGGAGGCCATAGAAGAGCCGGCTACACCAAGAGGGTGCTTGGATCCAAGGGACTTATTTTAGTCTGACTAAAAATAGTCTCTTTAAGAGGCTAAAGGTTCCAAGCACCCCTGACTAAAGAGGGGCTAAAACTAGTCTTGAGACTAAAAAAATTTAGTCAGGGGTACCCCTACTAAAATGTGGATTAGTCATCTCTCTCCTCATTTAACTCCTCTCCTTTAACACGGGTGAGTTCTGGGTTGGAGGGTTTGGAGGATAATAAATGCTCATTAACTTGATTTTAGTCTCTTTAGTATTTGGATCCAAGCATGGGTGAGGCTAGAAAGTTTTAGTCTCACTACTTTTAGTCATGGAACTAAAACGTATCCAAGCACCCTCCAAATCCGGCAGGAAATAGGGTCCAAAGTAGTCAAATGATTGAGATAGAGCATTTATTGTCAATCTAACCCTGCCATCCATACACCTCTTTGGTTTAGAGTTAGTTCAGGGTTAGAATCTAACTCTAACCTCTAACTGAGTTAGAGTTCTCCTCGTCTCGGTTCATCGCCATCATACTTTCCCCATTCCTGTGTTTTCAGTATCTTGCGAATCAAAGAGGCCCTTTTTTGCCGGAAAAATCAAAGAGGCCCTTAGACTGGTTTTGGTCCGGTCATTTTTTATAAACGTGTTATGTCCAAAATTTAATGAACGTGCTCCGGTTTCCACGAAAATAATCCGGTTTCATGTAGTAATTCATTCATTTATTTATTCTTCTGCGGGGGGTTTGCATCAAATTCGTGAGGTCTGAAATGTAAAGTGCCCCGGCATATGCTCCGAGTCGTGCATGCACTACGACCCAGATGCTCTATGTCCCACATGTCGGCGAATGGGAGCACGTGGAAATAGCCTAGGAGTACATATAAGAGGATAAATGCGTGAAATAATATGTACTGTGAAGCGTAGCCGCGGTTCGAAAAGGAGACCTAAAGTGATGACAGCTATAGGTCGCACGCACCCAACTAGTGGTACTAGACATACGACTAATTTTTCCCTCAAAAAAGAAAAAAAGAGGCACGAGTGCTCAGTACTCCTATTCTATAAACACGAGTCCCATCTGACAACAGCGTCCGTGCTACAGCTAGCTCTCCTCCCTCGTTTCTCTCTTCTAATTCTAAACTCGGCCGACGCCCGGTGGGCGGGGTGGGTTTGCTCAATTGCGGCCCCACCTCACAGTGAAAACGTTACAACTGGAATAAAAATGCCATATGCTCCCTCCGTTCATAAATATAAGCCTTTTTAGATACTATTTCAAATGGAATACAACATACAGATGTATGTAGACATAGTTTAGAGTGTAGATTCACTCATTTTGCTCAGTATGTAGTAGTCACTTGCTGGAATCTTTAGAAAGACTTATATTTGGGAACGAAGGGAGTACTATACTAATAAAACATTAAGGCCACGAGGCGATGCAGTGCTGGTTACAGGAGGCAAGAAGAAGAGATGAATCCATCGACGACGTCCACCTCCTCGACTCAGGGCGCCGGCCCACCGAACGGCGCCTAAGTAGCAGCAGCTTTCGTGGCCAGGTCGACGTGCTTCTGAACAATGGCGTCCAAAGATTCCAGCCGCTAGAAGAAGGCCAACGTCTTTCTATCCTCGCTTGCCTTGTAGTGGCCTATGTAGATGATTTCCTCGTAGACGTGGATGTGCAGGTCGACGGTTTCTTGCATGGCGAGGCGCTGCGCGGCGAGCGCGGCCTCGAGGTGCACATTCTTCATCGCGACCTACGGCACCTGCAGGGCCACCAGGGCTTGAAAGAGTTCGTCACCATGGAGGCCGATGAGGGTGGCAGGCAATGAGGAGCCTGGGCGCGTGGGCTGGAGCAGTACGACAAGGTCGTCCGCGCGCTTCTTGACGGCGGTGAACTTGCGGATGGAGTTGACCATCATGTCGACCATGCGAGAGGCGAAGCCGGTGTCGGCGAGGGCTACGATGCCTGCGGTCGTCAGCACCGTCTAGAAACGCTGCGCGGTGCGGGGCCGCAGGCCAGCACCTTGGATGATTTGGCACAGCCGACTGCCGCTCGCGTCCATTGCCTCCATAGGTGCTTGTGGCTTCTGGTCACTTGGTCTTGGATTGGAGTGAGCAGTGTTGCGTAGAGACTTGGGAGTCGATGGATTGGAGTGGTGGGGCGCCTTTATTATATGAGAGTCCAAACTCTGTTGCATCACATCGTGCTGGCTCTATTTTGCTTCTCCAATTAATTCCCTCTCCATGTAATTGAGGATGCATCATTGACCGTTCAACGTCTCGAGAACTGCTACCCTCTCCCTCCTTGGCATTGAAGCACCTATGGACCCGTCGATGACGAGGTGCCTATGGTGACTTCGTAAATTTCAAGATGATAGTGCCGTGCGTGTGTGCGTTCATAGGGGTGAGTGTATGCGCGTGTATATGAGCGCTTGCGTCTGTACTGTGTAAAAAAACGTAAATGCGTGTCAAAAAGAGACTAGTCAGTATACTCAATATTGTGCACCTTGGAGAGGAAAATGATAGAACTAGTACGTACTCCCTCTATCCATAATATAAGAACGTTTTTGACACTAGTGTAGTGTCAAAAACGCTCTTATATTATGGGACAGAGGGAGTATTTATTTACGGTGCAGATTCACTCATTTTGCTCCATATGTACTCCGTCTCGGTGTAGTCTAGTCACTTGTTGAAATCTCTAGAAGGGCAAATACTCCTTTCTGGTTTACAGGGCTATACTAGCAAGTAGTTGTACGTACTAGTACAATAGTGGGCTCACATAGCAATTTTGTCTCATGCAAGAGCCTGGCTATATGCGTGCTCCAATGCTCGCAACTGCAACGTTCGGTTTGCGCTTGGCTCTTCGCCTCTTCGAGAAGACGAACAATGATGTTACTACTACTGCTTCTACAGTGTCGAATCCACTACTGCATGTCCGTCCACCGCGAGCGGGACGGATAGCTTGTTGTAGAAGTACTACTAAGTAAAAGCCTGTCCTCGTTTGCAAGAACCGCGCGCATGGGTGAGGGAGAAGGCGTGTAGTAAAATCAAGCTTCTCCTCGTTGTACGAGTTGACGCGGCACATCATAGCACTGGCCCCACATGCTTGCCTCTAAACTTGGCTGAAAGACCCGCAGTGTATAATATATTTGCTGCAACCTCTAACATTTACCCACCACAAATTAAAATATATGTGGCCGTATGCATCGTTCTGATCAGAGGCCGGGGAGTCCCCCCTTTTCAAAGAAAAAAACAAATTAAAATATATATTCCTGTCTTGACCAGATGAGCGTGCAAACTACAATCACCAGGGTGTCAGGTAGGGCCAGAAGACTATTTAATTTTTTTTTAAAACTTCGAGACGGCCACATAGCATGGACCCGACCCCAACGATTTTAAGCTTACAGGCACGATACACGCTATCCTAGACTACTCTACACATGAAACTGCCACACGAGCGTCCGGGCTGCGCTTGGCTCTTCGCCTCTTCGAGAAGTCGAACAATGATGGAGTACTACTGCACTGGAGGAGTACTACAGTACGCTTCTGGCCATCTGACACCGATTGAACTGCTGCATGTCCACCGCGTGCGGGAGGGAGAGCGTGTAGCGAAAGCTTCTCCTAGTCTTGCCAACCACCACGCTCGTGGGAGAGGGAGGGACGCTCCTGCCTTTGCGTGTATGACAGGTGGGCCCGACAGGTGTGTGGCCAACCTGTCATATAGCCAAAGGCAGCTGCAGTTAAGTCGGCGAGGGAGAGGATAATCAAACTTCTCGTTGATGTACGAGTTGACGCGACACATCAAAGCACTGCACTCGATATATTTCAATAATTTGCGTTTTACCGTTAATTACAACGCATGCAGCAACACATCAAGAAAGTAGAGATCAGCGAGCCAGATCCTTGTCTTCCTTCTTCTTTTGCCCTTGTGTATTTCGGGCGTAGCCGCATGTGGCTTTTTTAATTATCTTTCTAATTATGTAAGACAATTAATCGTCCTTATCTTTCTGTGGAAGATCAATGTTGCGAGGCTGGGATGAAGAAAACTCTTGCTGTGGCGACCCTGGCGTTGCTGTTCTTCTAGTTGCTGCTGGGCTTCCTTCAGTTTCCTGGATTCTTTTGATGTAATAATCGGTTTAGGATGTGGATTGTGTCGTCGGTTGTAATGTTGGGTTCTAGCGCGGATGTTTGGCCTTTGTTGGCCTCTTGGGATGTTGCGATTTCAATCTGGTAGCTTTTAGTCCTTCGTGTTAGGCTGGAGTTGTGCTGAACTTCTTATGAATTGTGGTGGTTTTCAGTAATGAAAATCGGAAGGGACAAGCCCTTCTTTGATAAAAAAATTAATCGTCCTTATATATTCATCAGTCTTGCTATAAGTCGCAGTAGATGCTATATAGGTCCGTCGGATCTTACATCAAGATCCGTGCTTTCAGATTTTCTTTTTTCTCTCTTAAATCTCAGTCGAGTGAGACATAGCCACACCATTAAACAGAGGCTCGGGCGCCATTAATGGAGACCTTGGGAGAGAGGTGGACGACAGATGGAGGTCAAAGGGCTCTCCTCCCGATAAGCACGTGCAGGGGTCTGATCGCACGCCTCTCGTACTACTCAAATAGCTACCCTGCACGGCGCCTCCTAGCTAATAAAAAATGAGGACGCGTGGCAGCACGTAAATGGTACTAGTAAGTAGAACGCCCACGGTTTCAACAATACTTGTGTTTCCGATTGTAACGTGACAGCACTTGTTCCAAAATGACTTTGTTGATTGTTAATGTGTGCGCCTTCGCAAATCGGACTGCAAATTTACCACAGCATGTTGGTGCCATGTCATGGCACCAAGCCAAGTTTCATTATTTTCATGCGTGTTTTGGATTTACAGGAATTAAAAAACTAAGTTTCTCAATGTTTCCAACCCAGCCACGACGCCCAGAATTTTGAATTTCATTCCCATTTCTTGCATGTAACCTAGAAATTTACCCGAGGACACACATGTGATTTTTCAACCAACTTTGGTGCACTGGAACATGTGCTTGTATTTCAAATTTGAATTATGCACACAAAGGTGACGCGTTCCCTCCCAGAACCACGAGCCTTCTTGAGACAAGCTCCGATTTGCAAGAAGCTTATACCAAAATTTGTTCCTATTCGGCCAATTTTTTTACCACGGCATGGTACTACCATCACATGACACCATGCCAAGTTTCATGATTTTAAAACCAAGTTTCTCAATGTTCTCGACCGAGCCACGATGCTCAAATGTTTGAATTTGATTCTCATTTTTTGCATGGGACCTAGAAATTCACCCGAGGACACAAATGTGATTTTTCAACCAACTTTGGTGCACGGGAGCATGTGCTTGTAGTTCAAATTTGAATTATGCACATTAAATGACCAAAAACTCAATTAATGTGTAAATAAGGCCAAACGAAGCCGGAATAATTCCAAAATTTAACAGGGCACTCATGTAGTTCTATGTTGCCTTTGTAAATAAACTCAAGGGGGACAACGTATATCGTTTCGCACTCAAAGGTGGCACGTTCCCTCTCAGAACCACGAGCCTTCTTGAGAGAAGCTTGGGTTTGCAAGAAGCTTATACCAAAATCTGTTCCTATTCGGCCAATTTTTTTACCACAACATGGTAGTACCATGACAGGACATCCATTCAGACGTGTTTTGGATTTACAAGAATTTAAAACCAAGTTTCTCAATGTTCTCGGCTGAGCCATGATGCCCAGATGTTTGAATTTGATTCTCATTTCTTCCATGGGACCTAGAAATTCACCCGAGGACACAAATGTGATTTTTCAACCAACTTTGGTGCACGAGAGCATTTGCTTGTAGTTCAAATTTGACTTATGCACATTAAATGACCAGAAACTCAATTAATGTATAAAAAACGACAAACGAACCCGGAATAATTCCAAAATTTAATAGGGCACTAATGTAGTTCTATGTTGCCTTTGTTAAACTCAAAGGGGGGGGCAGCGTATATCGTTTCACACTCAAAGGTGGCACGTTCCCTCTTGGAACCACGAGCTTCCAAATCGGCCCAATTTTTTTACCACAACATGTTAGTGCCATGACATGACACCATGCCAAGTTTCATGATTTCTAGGCGAGTTTTGGATTTACATGAATTTAAAATCAAAGTTTCTCGATGTTCTCGGCCGAGTCATGACGCCCAGATGTTTGAATTTCATTCTCATTTCTTCCATGGGACCTAGAATTCAACCAAGGACACACATGTGATTTTTCAACCCACTTTGGTGCACCGGAGCATGTGCATACAATTCATATTTAGATTATGCACATTAAAAGTCCAGAAACTCAATTAATGTATAAAAAGGCCAAATGAACCCGAAATAAGTCCAAAATTTAACAGGGCACTCATATAGTTCTATGTTGCCTCTGTAAATAAAATCAGGGGGGAGGCAGCGTATATCGTTTCGCACACGAAGGTGACATGTTCCCTTTCGGAACCACGAGGCTTGTTGAGAGAATCTCCGGTTTTGCAAGAGGCTTATACGAAAACTTGTCCCAATTCAGCCAAAAATTATACGTATGAAAACAGGGTTTAGATTATCCCAAACATCTCGCTACCTAGACCAATAATGTACTATGATTTGAATTCAACATAAAATGGATACAAATATTTGAATTGGAGAGCGTATGGTACATGTGGTTCATAGTGAAATATGATTACTGCTATATGTATGTTTTTTGTTATCAACATAATATTTAAATATTGTATAACTTGACAACAATCGTATTCAAATAAGGAAAATTGATTCAAATTTAGTCCATATGGTAGACGAAAATATATATGTTCACATGGTGGAGTAAAATGTTCATATATGATGGAAGATCAAAATGTACGACTACATCAATTATAAACCGCAAGGTCACCTAACGATATATTCGAATTCAACATAACGTGGATTCAAAAATTGAAATTCGAGATCATGGCATCTGTAATCATATAAAAGGGACATTACTCTTTCTTTGGTGGGAATTGATTTGTTTTTTGTTCTTGTTGAGGGAAGTGCGAATCGATTTGGTACTGTGCAGGGTAATCTTGTTCTCCCGATTTTTTTACATTTTTCTTGTAGTTTTTTCAATGGCATCTATAGCAATATAGTAAAAGGGGACATGACTCTCTTGTGTCTTGTATGAATTGTTTTTTTACACGTTAAGTTTGTTCTGCCGAACAAGGAATCCGCACCTTGTTATCCCGAAATTTTCAAGCTCGAGTATCTTTTGTCTCACCTGCTTTGAAACTCCCGCTTCTTCAACCCGCGCCGCGCCTTGTTATCCTGAAATTTGGACGCGCGCGAGAACTCCCTCCTCATCCAAAATCGCTCCCGCTGCCCAGACACGCGAAATCCCCCTTCTACCCCTCAGCCGGAAATGAAGCTCCACGTCGCGGTGTCAAAACCGGTGGGGGTACGCTGGTAACTTACCCTACATTTCGGACAAGCGCGTCCCTAAGCTTGGCTCCCCCTCCCCCTTCGCCCCCCATTCGTACACCGAGGCCGCCAAAACCCGCGAACCCCCATTCTCCTCCGTCGGCCTCCCGATCACTGCCCAGCCGGAGACTCTTCCCCGACTATGTCATCCACCGCAAGAGCTCGTCGTCCCTCATCCACCGCACCGGACGAGGATCCATTGTCGATCTCGTCGTCCCGCCGGATCAGCCGCCCCGTCCTCCACCTCCAAGGAGCTGCCCCGATGTTTGCCTCGTCTATCGCGCCACCTAAATCCCCACAGCGCCGTCTTGACCTGCCCCACCGGAACTGCATCACCCTCACCAATTCCTCCGATGAAGCCGAGGCCAACTCGGCGCAACCAAGGAGGTTCTGCACTCACCGCTGGATTTTATCTTTTATTCAATCTCACGGGGCTGCCGGTGCTTGATACCGAGCAGACATGGCGTGTCTCCATCGACGGCGCCGTCGCCGGCCACATCATCCATGGTGTCTCTCCCCCATGTCGTTGCTTCCTCGACGGCGACTTCCACAACGGCACTAGCTGTAGCTGCTCCGGCTCTCGCTCGCGCTGCGGCTCTGTTCTTGCTGTCGGTCGCGCTGCTGCACTACTCCTGCTTTCGTTCGTGCCGCTGCTCTGTTCTTGCTCTCGCTTGCGCTGCTGCTGCTGCTGCACGACCTCCGGCAGCTACAGGAGTTGCTGCTTTAGCACTCACTCGCGGTGCTACTGCATGACTTGCTCTCTGCTAGTGCGTTCCCTGCTCAAGCGTTTGCTGATTTAGATCACTGCTTCTCTGCTACTAGTGCTCGAACGCCCTAAACATCTATTGCAATGCTCTGTTACTAGTTCAATCAGTTTCGACAGTAAAATTCAGTTTCGACTGTGAAGTTCATTTTCTTCAGTTAAGTTCAGAGTGAACAGTACTTACAGCATCTTTCGGAGCGGCCGTGGCGCGGCTGATGCGTTTTACATCTAGCACTTTTTGGTGATGTATTTTACATCATCTATTGTAGATGATATTAGGGTCCCAATTCAGATTAACGTTGTCTGTCTTGTCATGCTTTAGCCTCATCGCCATACACCTTAGCGGAGCTGCTCCAACGACGGAACCGTCCATCACAGCGGAGCAGTACCCTTGGCGCCGTTTCCAGAGGCCTCGGATCTTCTTCCCCGCCTCCGACAGTCACACCAGCATCATCACCATCCTCCACGTCCAACCCAATGATGTTGAGGTCCACAAGGCTATGCCAAAGAGGTTGTACACTCGTCGCATCACTTTGTTTCTCCATTCCTCTGTTCTTCCAATTCATGTGAGCCAAACACACAGGTTGACTGAAATCCTATGTTTCCAAATGTTCTGTTTTGCACGTGTATTCCTATCCTATTCCTGTGTTTTTCCTGTCCCTGCGTTTATAGAATCCTCCAATTCTAAGGAGCCCTTACAGATTTACTTCATTTTCAGATAGGCGTCAAAGAAAACTCTGTGTGTTATGTCCTGCTCCTGCCGTGCCGTCATCCACCCCACCTGAGGTGCACCATCGACAGAAGCGTTCACTGTAGCAGAGATCCCCCCTGCAGACTTCCTTTCGCCGCCTCAGATCATCTTCCCCATTGCGGGCAGCCACGCCAACTGCATTACCATCACCGACTGAGCAGATGAACCTGAGGACTACACAGTTCCGGAAGAGAGGTCGCAGTCTTTCATGTTTGCTTACGTTATACATAGGTTATTATTACCTGCTACTTTATCGCTCAATCTCGAGTTTTGAATTGCCCATGGGTCTCATATCGAGCCAGCAACAATAGTATCTGTCTACTATCTGGTTCATCTGGGGTCTTCTATATGGTTCATGTTGGGTGGGCAACAAACAATAGATGATCCATTGTCTATCTTTTTAAACTGAAGCTATAATCTACCTGGTATCATTAGTTTTGGATCCATCCACTCGTTTGCTACCATCAGTCTTGATTTTTGCATGCACCCCTTAGGCCTTACAAAATCTAACTAATTTTTTTATTATGCATGTCAGATATTGTACACAATCGTACTGAACATGTAGAGAAAAAGAGAAGACCGTTGCGTGCGAATACAATGTCATGTAGACGCCGCTCCATGGTGGGCGAAGTGCCCCCCCCTCCTGTATTTCCAGATTGTATTCCAGAGGAAGATAACTGTTCAGATGGAGATTCAGAAGGAGCCGACCACGCCTGTTTACCACCTGAGGTGTTTGCTCTAACCTGGCATGCTGATGTTGGTCATATCATGCATATGGCGCCTTCCATTGCTTACATTATACATCTTATATTACATCAGCTTAGTTTAGATTTGCTTTGTGTGAATGCCACCTGTTTGGTTTCTATATCATACTCCCACCATTCCTAAATATTTGTCTTTTTAGAGATTTCAACAAGTGACTACATACGGAACAAAATGAGTGAATCTACACTCTAAAATATGTCTTTATACATCCGTATGTGGTAGTCCATTTGAAATCTCTAAAAAGACAATTATTTAGGAACGGAGGGAGTATATGGGAATTATGCAATGCCATCTTCTTTAGCCAGGCATCATATATGTGAATCATGCAATGCCATCCTGCTTAGCCAGTCATCGTATATGTGAATTGTATTGTGCCATATTTTTTCCATAATGTATTCCATTTGTCAACAATGTTTATACATTCATCTACTCTTCCTGTGCATCAGCCATTTGAGTCGGTCATTGGAAAATATGGAGTGAAAACAAGGTCTTCTGAGCAGTCAGTGCTACCTGTCGATGCAGATTTCTTGCTGGTTACAGATAGCTCCTCAGAGGAGGATTCAGAGAGAGATGACCAGTTGTATTCCCCTCCCCCCGAGGTGCATGCTCTAACTTGGCTGGGTTATATTGCTCATATCTTGCATATCTTGCATTGCCATGCCATTTGCTTAGATTAGACATGCTTTGTGTGAATGCCTCCTATTTGCTTTCTATATCAGATATGTGAATTATGCAATGCCATGTTTTTCAGCCAATTATCATATATGTGAATTATGCACCGCCATGGAGCCAGGCATCATATATGTGAATTATCTCATGCCATCTTTTTTTTCATTACGTATTCCATTTGTCGACAATCTATGTATATTGAACTACTCTTCATGTGTATCAGCCATTTGAGCCAGTTATGGAAAAATCTAGAGTGAAAACAAGGTCTTCAGAGCAGGCAATGGTACCTGTTGAAGCATATATCTCGATGGTTATAGGGAGCTCCTCAGAGGAGGATTCAGAGACAGATGACCAGTCCTATATCCCACCTAAGGTGTATGCTCTAAGTTGCAATATTTATATTTCTCATATGATGCATATGGTGTCTTGCATTGCTTAGTTTAGACATCATATGCACACTATTGAATTCTATCTGCTTAGTTTAGAGATCATACATGCGAGTGCCAGTTGCTTAGTATATGAATCAATTATGTCAATTATATCATGCCATCTTGTATACTTAGACAACATGTATGTGAATTATTTCATCCCAACCTATTTTAGAAAGACATCATATAGTTTTGTCATGTCATCCTGTTTAGGTACTCATCATATGTTGAATTATGCCATTATATCCTGTCAAGTTATCCATCATATATCTGAAACTGTGTCATGCTATCCTGTTTAGTTAGGCATCATATATGTGAAATTCTGTCATGCTGTCCTGTTTGGTTAGACAACATACATGTGAATTACCACATCTGTCTATCATACAATGTATGTACGTTCAATTTCTTTTCTTGGTTATCAGCCATTTGAATTGGAGGGGGTGATGGCAGTATCTAAGGGAGCAAAAACCCGTTCTTCACAAAATACAGTGCTACCCGTTGATGCAGATAGAACCATGGTTGTACTGGCCCACAAACTAGCCCCACCACACATAATCGAGACTCTTCCAGATTGCACACTTACACCGTTGGGCAGAGAACCAGCTACAACCCATCTAACCGCAACCCCAACGGATAGTAACCCACTTATAGTTGACAAAGCACCATGTCCACCACAGAGTACCCCACACGAGCAGTTTGTAAAGCTACTGCAGTGCCCAAAGCACGAAGACCACCACAGCTAACCCAAACTCCATGTTTAAAGCAGAAAAGCAACTGTTCTCAGGTCAGATTCCGTAGCTATGGTCCATACTCCTTTGTTGTTGCATCACTGTATTTACTCATACCAACTACTTTCGAATTTGAAGGATCCAATTGAAACTCCAATGGTGCAATAGGTATGTTTTAAACCTATTTCTTTAACTGGATTGCTGTTCTAACTTCTTGCTCTATGTTGATTTCAGTTTAAGTTGCATAAACAGTTATGTTCTCATGTGATGCACATTACAAGTGCTGCCAATGCTGTGTAGTTTCTCACACTTATATTCTGTCTATGCTGCTATGTCTTAAAAATATATGAGTTGAACTGTGTCTCTATCTTGATTAGGGAACATAAACTAGAATGATATGGACAATACAGTGACCATAGTACATAGATATATGTTTGTTTCATGCTGTTATCTTGTCCACCTTACTACTGAACCGGTTTACCAAAATGAGTTTCGTATACTACAAGCTAAACCTGTGATGTGTCTGCTTGTTTCTCTTGTAGTATGCAAATAGAATATTGGAGAAGAGCACCCCACTATGCAATGGTAGAGAAAGTAATGCAGATAAGGTTCAAGATAGTGAGACAACCCTGTTAGTCTCCAAGAAAGGTGATAAAAACGATCTTGTAGACAGTGAGAAAACCCCAGTCCTGCGTTGATGTAGTGTTTGAGTTACTGGCCAGTACCGCTGGCACAAGCTCTTCCAACTCGCTGCCTGAATCACTTCGGCTTCTTCAGTCTCAGCTACAAGCTGAAAGGCATCAGTCAGCTGTGCTGCGGTAAGAAGCCGAAGGACTGAGGAAGTCCCTGCAGAATTCAGATGTGTACTTTCTTGTGCAACAGCAAGCGCTGGAGGATTTAAGCGCCAAACAAGAGAAAGTTAATAAGCTTGCTAAGCATCTTGCCAGCATTATGGGTACCCAGGATATTGTTTCTTGAGCTCTTCTGAAGTGGTTTCAGTTCTGGACTTGTTTTGCTGCGGCATTTATATGCTGGTGTGTTCCCTATATTTGCACTGGTGGCGAACTTTGATGCCCAGTGGATGTAATATGTGTAATAGCCGTGATAGCCTAGCATAAGTTGCTCGCTTATTTATTTCCTTGTTTTGTTTATTTGTTTGCTTGTAGTCAGTGCAGTTCTTTTTCCGCGGTTTGCAAGTGGCTGCAATAACCTATTTTTTAAAAGTAGGCCACAATAACCATGGGCTAATATTTACTATAGTGACACTGGGCCTCCTACGGGCCGTAGAAACAGTGGGCCTTCTACGGGCTGTAGAAACAGTAGGCCTTCTACGGGCTGTAGAAACAATGGGCCTTCTACGGGTCATAGAAACAATGGGCCTTCTACGGGCCGTATCATCAATGGGCCTTATACAGGCCGTATGATCGATTGGCCAAACATGGGCCAATAACAGGCCTCATTATGGCCGTAAACGGGCTAGAGTTGGAATCGTCCGTTCATGGGCCAACCATAACGGGCCATCATTAATAGGCCGTATTCGATGACGCTATGAAAACGGCCCAACGAATTAACGGACCACAAACGGGCCGACTATAACCACGGGCTGAATTTGGCCCACAAGCAGAAAATGACAGTACGTAAGTAAGCGAATGCTGGAAATGAGCCCAAGAATAAATGGGATCTGAGAAGGCCGAAAGATAACATGGGCTGGAAACGGCCCAACGGAATAACGGGTCGTCAATGGATATAAAGTGATACACTGTCATCACGGGCTAGTTTCACCACGGGCCGTTAATGAGTGTAAAGTGATACACTGTTCATTACGGGCCAGTTTCACCATGGGCCGTTAGTAGGCCAAGAGTTACATAAGGCCTCATATGGGCCGAAAGACGTCATGGGCCATACATGGGCCAGAAGTGAAAACGGGCTGGAATCATATTGGATGGCCCAGATGATGCTACTCACTAGTAGAAAAAGGGTCAAACGTGAAGCACATTAGTGCCGGTTTGTATTTGAGCCGGCACTAATGTATACATTAGTGCCGGTTCCAACGGCTAGCCGGGCCGCTTTCATTAGTACCGGTTCGTGGCCAACCTTTAGCACCGGTTCGTGCCACGAACCGGTACTAATGAGAGTGGTGGCAGGATGTTGTCAGACTGGGGCCCCTCCAGCCCCTTTAGTACCGGTTCTTGGCACGAACCGGTACTAAAGGTCGTCCTACATAAACCCTTCGTCCACCCGAGCTCGCTCTGTTCTTCCCCTTTCCCCTCTCCTCTCTCTGTTCTTCCCCTCTTCCTCTCAAGCTCATCACACATTTTTCCCAAAATTTGTCAAGATTTGAAGGCCCCCATCCATTCAAATGATCACAAAGGTTAGCAACTTTGTCCTTTCATCTCTCATTGCTAGATTAGCTCTTGCAATGCTTTATATAGTGATTAATTTGTGAGTTTAGTAATTTGGGAGGATATATATATGTGCTAGTATTTGATTTATATGCAATTTGAGGTGAAAAATAACACTTAGTTTGCATATGTAGGTGTGGTTTACTTAGTGCCTTCTAAATCTCCATCGTAACCACCGTCGATCGCCCGCACCGTCCCGTCGCCGGCACCACCTTGTGGTGAGCCTCTTGTTCATGAAATTTTATATAAAAATTGATGTTTGTGTGATTTGGATATATAGTTACTCGTATAATTATCTTACCCGTACGTTGTTTGTTATACATATAGTGCCATGGTTTTGATATCCGTCCCCGTCCCCGTCGGCCCTCGTCCTTGTTATGATTCGGATGTGGTATATATATTCTCTTTTAAAACTAGTTGCATTTCGTGTTTATGACAAATTATGCCCATCAAGTTGACATAGAAATTTTTTCTAGGAGGTATGTGAACCGGAAATTCCAACCGACCCTATTGTCGAGAGGTTAAATTTAGTTGAAAGAGAAAACGAGTACTTGAAAGAAAAATTGAAAAGAATTGAGGGGGAGAAGATGGAATTGGAGTTGCATGTTGCCGATGTCGTCGATGATCACAAGATCAAGATGGAGAAAATGCGCTTGAAGATTAGAAAGATTAGAAAATATGCCATCAATAGTGAGGCTTGGTATCATTATGCTGTTGGATCCATTGTTACCTTAGTAGCGATCTTGATCGCATTTGTTGTTGCATTTAAATGCTTTAGCTAGAGAGTTATTTGTTTGTTGCATTTAAGTGATGAACTTTATGTATGAACTTGTATTAATTTGGTCTATTCGGTGTTGTGTAATGAAGATGAGCCGGCAATGGATTTATGATGACCGATGCTCTCCCCAGTTCGTTGAGGGCGTGCATACTTTTCTGCTTGCGGCTGAGGCAAACAAGCGGGCGGATGGTTTTATGCCTTGTCCATGTGCTGGCTGTAAGAATGGTCAGAATTACTCTACGTCAAGAACCATTCACGTCCACCTGTTTAAGTCCGGTTTCATGCCCCACTATAATGTTTGGACCAAGCACAGAGAAAGAGGGGTTATGATGGAAGACAATGAAGAAGAAGAGGACGACGACAGCTATCCTGGCCATGGGTTCCCTGAATACGATGATACAACAATGGGGGAAGAAGCTGAGCCGGTAATGCGGGAAGAAGCTGAGCCGGCAATGCGGGAAGAAGATGAAGAAGAGGCATCAGATGAGCCCGTTGATGATCTAGGTCAGGCCATTGCCGATGCAAAGAGAAACTGCGCAAGTGATTTGGAGAAGAAGAAGTTGCAGAGCATGTTAGAGGATCACAAAAAAATTTGTACCCGAATTGCGTAGGTGACAAGAAAAAGCTGGGCACCACACTGGAATTGCTGCAATGGAAGGCAGAGAATGGTGTATCTGACAAGGGATTTGGAAAGTTGCTGGTAATGATAAAGGATATGCTTCCAAAGGACAACAAATTGCCCGAGAGTACGTACGAAGCAAAGAAGGCTGTCTGCCCTCTAGGGTTAGAGGTGCAGAAGATACATGCATGCCCTAATGATTGCGTCCTCTACCGCGGTGAGTACGAGGATTTGAACGCTTGCCCGGTATGTGGTGCATTGCGCTATAAGATCAGCCGCGATGACCCTGGTGATGTCGAGGGCGAGCGCCCCAGGAAGAAGATTCCTGCCAAGGTGATGTGGTATGCTCCTATAATACCACGGTTGAAACGTTTGTTCCAAAACAAAGAGCATGCCAAGGCGATGCGATGGCACAGAGAAGACCGTAAGAAAGATGGAAAGTTGAGAGTACCCGCTGACGGGTCGCAGTGGAGACAAATCAAAAGAAAGTACGGGAAGGAGTTTGCAGATGACGCAAGGAGCGTATGGTTTGGTCTAAGCGCAGATGGCATTAATCCTTTTGGGGAGCAGAGCAGCAACCATAGCACCTGGCCTGTGACTCTATGTTTGTATAACCTTCCTCCTTGGTTGTGCATGAAGCGGAAGTTCATTATGATGCCAGTGCTCATCCAAGGCCCTAAGCAACCCGGCAACGACATTGATGTGTACCTAAGGCCATTAGTTGAAGAACTCTTACAACTGTGGAATGGAACAGGTGTACGTGCGTGGGATGAGCACATGGGGGAAGAATTTGACCTAAAGGCGTTGCTGTTCGTGACCATCAATGATTGGCCTGCTCTCAGTAACCTTTCAGGACAGAGAAACAAGGGATACCGCGCATGCACACACTATTTGGATGATACCGACAATATATATTTGGCTAATTGTAAGAAGAATGTGTACTTGGGACATCGTCGATTTCTTCCGAGCAGGCATCCCGTAAGAAAGAAAGGCAAGCATTTCAAAGGTGAGGCGGATCACCGGACGAAGCCTCGCCACCATACTGGTGCTGATGTACATGATATGGTCAAGGATTTGAAGGTGGTCTTTGGAAAGGGTCCTGGTGGACAACCTGTTCCGAATGACGCCGACGGACGCGCACCCATGTGGAAGAAGAAATCTATATTTTGGGACCTGCCCTATTGGAAAGACCTAGAGGTCCGCTCCGCAATCGACGTGATTCACGTGACGAAGAATCTTTGTGTGACCCTGCTTGGCTTCTTGGGCGTGTATGGGAAGACAAAAGATACACCTGAGGCACGAGAGGACCAGCAATGTATGCACGGAAAAGACGGCATACATCAGGGTCATGCAAGCTACGCTCTTACCAAAGAAGAGAAGGAAATCTTCTTTGAATGCCTGCTCAGTATTAAGGTACTGTCTGGCTTCTCGTCGAATATAAAGGGAATAATAAACATGGAAGAGAAAAAGTTCCAGAACCTAAAGTCTCATGACTACCACGTGATTATGACGCAACTGCTTCCGGTTGCATTGAGGGGGCTTCTACCGGAAAACGTTCGATTAGCCATTGTGAAGCTATGTGCATTTCTCAATGCAATCTCTCAGAAGGTAATCGATCTAGAAATCATACCAAGGTTAGAGAATGATTTGGTGCAATGTCTTGTCAGTTTCGAGTTGGTGTTCCCACCATCCTTCTTCAACATCATGACGCACGTCCTAGTTCACCTATGCGAAGAGATTAAAGTTTTGGGTCCTGTATTTCTACACAATATGTTCCCCTTTGGGAGGTTCATGGGAGTCTTAAAGAAATATGTTCATAACCGTGCTAGGCCAGAAGGAAGCATCTCCAAGGGCCGTCAAAATGAGGAGGTCATTGAGTTTTGTATTGACTTTATTCCTGACCTTAAGCCGATTGGTGTTCCTGAATCGTGGCATAAGGGCAGACTGGATGGAAAAGGCACGCTAGGAGGGGAACAAATAATATGTATGGACGGACATTCTCTCACTGAAGCACACTACATAGTTCTACAGAATTCCGCCTTGGTGGCTCCGTATATGGATGAACACAAGAATTTGCTATGCTCCAAACACCCGGAGCGGTCTGATGACTGGATTACACGTGAACAAACCAGGAGTTTCGCCAGCTGGTTGCAGACACGTACCATGCATGACACCTCTATTGAAGATGACCAGTACTTGCTGTCCCAGTTACCATCTTCGAATATAATGACTTTCAAAGGGTACGAGATAAATGGTAATACATTTTACACGATCGCCCAAGATAAGAAGAGCACCAACCAAAACAGTGGTGTCCGCTTTGATGCAGAAACCAAGACGGGAAAGGAAACATATTATGGTTATATACAGGACATATGGGAACTTGACTATCGACGTGGTTTGAAGGTCCCTTTGTTTCGGTGCAAATGGGTCAATATGACACGAGGCGGGGTAACGAAAGACCCGCAGTACGGAATGACAACAGTGGATCTCAACAATCTTGCGTATGCAGACGAACCATTCGTCCTAGCCAATGATGTGGCACAGGTTTTCTATGTGAAGGACATGTCTACCAAGCCAAGAAAAAGAAAAGATAAGAAAGCGAATGCATCGTACGATGAGCCAAAGCGGCACATAGTTCTTTCTGGGAAGAGAAACATCGTGGGAGTGGATGACAAGACAGACAAGTCAGAAGATTATGAAAAGTTTGATGAAATTGCTCCATTCATAGTGAATATTGACCCGAGCATCCCGTTAAATGATGAAGATTTTCCATGGTTACGGCGCAAAGGGACACACGCGAAGAAAAAGTTTCACACCCAAAGATCTGGGATGTGATTGGCTTCACTATCATCACTTTCTTCTGTGTTTCACACCCAGAAGGGAATCTCTGTAATAGTTAGGGTAGTTAATTATGTGTTTTGGCATTTGAAACGCGAAGAAATTTTATGTGCAAACAAATTCTTTCATGCCTTTACTGATTTTTAAAGTTAAATTATTCACAAACTAGTGATTCACACTAATTTCAAATAATTCAAAATTTAAACTATTCAAATTTGAAAACTACGGGCACTAACAGAAAGTTTGTAATTTTTTGTACCTGAAGCAAAAATATTCACAAAGAAACTCTAATACACAAAAAAACAACTCAAAAATAAATAAAGCAAAAAAAATAAAAAAGCCCGCCTACTAGGCCAGAGCGGCCTGCATACGACTAGAAACCCAACCTGTTGTTGGGCCAGGATGCAGGGCCGCAAGGGCCCAGTAGGCCAACAGGGCAGCACAGAACATGTAGGCCCAGTAGGCCTGCTTTGGAGAGGAGCTCGAGAGAGCTACCGCACGGGGGTTTATAAACCAGTGCGGTCGCCCCTCGGCTAGCGAGGTGGGACTAAACTTGCGCACCGCACCTGCGCCAGCGCACCCCCTTTAGTACCGGTTCGTGGCACCAACCGGTACTAAAGGGGGGCCTTTAGTACCGGTTGGAGCCATCAACCGGTACTAAAGGGGGTGCGGTTCCCGCCGCTTGGCCTGGCCAAAACAGGCCTTTAGTACCGGTTGGTGGCTCCAACCGGTACTAAAGGTGCCTTCTATATATACAACACTTACGAAAATTTCATTCTCCCTCTGTTTCTTCCTCTGTTTCCCCATTGAAGCACCGCCCGTGCGCCCCAATCGATCGACGCCGTCGCCGTCGCCGTCACCGTCGCTGCCCCGGGCCCATCCCCGTCGCGCCGTCCCCGCGTCGCCGCCCCCGCGTCAAGCCCTGGCCCGTCGCCGCCCCCGGCCGTCGCCTCGCCGTTGCCGTCGCCCCGCTGTGAGCTCTCCCCCTCTAACCCCTCTCCCTCGCCCCCGACGGCCACCATGGGCGCCGCCCCTCCCCGAGCCCATACACACACATGCATGATGAACACACACACACACGTACATATGTATGAATTAATGCATGTATATATTAGTATATACGTATTTTGTATGTTTAATTAGTTTAGATTTTTTAGATTATTATTTTTTCACTAGTATATATGTATGAATGCATGTTAGATGGATATAATTAGTGTTTAATTAGTATGGAATTTTTTTATATAATGTTGTTTTTCAGTTTTTTAATGGATGTATAAAAGTTGTGTTTTCTGTTTTTAGTGTTAGATGCTTAATTAGTATGAAATAGCATATAGAATTTTGACATATGCAATGATAGAATAATTAGTGTTATATAGAAATGTTAGAAATTTAGTTATCAAAATCCAATCATTAAAAAAATGTTACTTTTTGCGGGCATATAGCTAGTATTTGTTCTCGACGATGCCCGTCCTGCATCCTCGCCGTCGACCCGTCCGCGACGACGTCCGACTGACCCATGTCCGGGACTGGGCTCCGCCGGGCTGGCACTGGGAGGTGCTGCCTGGAGGGGCGCGCCGCTTGATGAGGAACCAGGCCCCGGGTCCCGTCGTCGACCCTGATCTCGTTTGGTGGCGTTCGCGTGGGCCAGTTTTGGTGCGGAGGGAGCCGGCCCCGCCGGAGGTGGTACATCGTCGTGTCAGGGAGGAGGACGAGCACGTCCATCGCTACATGGTTGCGTTAGAGGGCGGCAGGTTCTCCAATACCTGGCAGTTTCTTCAGGGATCTCACTTCAGCTATGATCCTGTGAGGGTTCCTTCTCTTTGGGTGTCCACCGCCCGCGCCGCAGGAACCGCGAGTGTCCTAGATTCTTCTGTAGTATTCAAGGTTTAATTAGCTACCTAGCCAGTGATGTACTATTCAATATTATATATTATTCGAGATGATGTATTCGAGATTATATCTATTATTCGAGACAATGTATTCGAGATTATATCTATTATTCGAGACGATGTATTCGAGATTATATCTATTATTCGAGACGATGTAATTTGAATACTAAATTGTTTTATATTTCTTTTGGCACAGTTAAATAAAAGCTATGGCGGACAATACCGACAGAGCGGGAGAACAGACCATGTTCGATATAATACGCGGGCCAGATGATGATCAGAATGAAGAAGATTATGACGGCTCCGAATTTCTAAACAACACCGGAGAGGGTGATATGATATTCGATCGCGACGACCGAATTGATGAAGTCATGACCGGCGAGGTATATATATTTATATAAGCAGGCATCTGGTGATCATCACATGTTTTAAATGAGTTGAAGATATATTAACGAATCGATCTTTCTTCTTTCAGCCATCCGGATCAAGCAAATCTTCAGGCAACAGGACGAAATGAGGCCCGATCAAAAAGTTGAAGGAGGGCGTAAAGTATAATATCGAGGCAAACAAACCTAATGGCGAACCATTAGCGCCTAAGAAGATTGCGGACAAGTTCGTTCATCAGTGCAGAGTTCTTGTGAAGGACCAACTCCCGATCTCCCTTCAAGAATGGAGAGAGCCAACAAAGCCACGTCCAGATCTTACTTTTGTTGACGACAGACAAAAAAGTCTGCTTTGGGATACTCTCATGGAACATTTCACCCTACCAGATCATTTCACAGAAGCAGATGTGCAGAAAGTCAAGGACGCTGCTCTTAGGAAGATGGCGGTTGCATTCAAGAACCACAAGAATCGTGAATGGGACAAGTACGTCAAGGGAGGAAGGAAGACTCCAGTATTCGAGGGAACACTAGAGTATCAAAGTGCTCATTGGGACGATTTCGTGAAATTCAAGGATTCAGAATTAGCTAAGGAACGATCGAGAATAAACAAGAAGAATGCCGAAAAAAGGATAAGTTCCATAAGCTGGGGCCAGGTGGCTACGCGGTGGCAATGCCTAAGTGGGATAAGTCTGAGAAAGATATGGAGGCTGCAGGTGTCACTCCGGTTACTAAGAGCTGGCCCCCCAGGTGCAGGACTTGGTTCTATGCGCATGGGGGGGAGTTGGACCCGAAGACAGGCAAAGTTTCGACGAAGGCATGTCTGAACAGAGCTGACGATAATATACTTGTTGCAATAGAAGAGGCTCGAATGGGGGTGTTCCAGCCCAACAGAGAGAACAACGAGCTTACGCGTGCCCTGGGAAATCCTGAACACCCGGGAAGAACACGAGGCAAGGGCGCTATTCCGTGGTATGAGGGTTTTTCGGACTGGAACACCGACTACAGAACCCGTGCGAGAAGGAAGATTGCGGAGGAGAAGCAGAGGAAGATGGAGGAGGAGAAGAGGAAGCTGGACTATGAACGCCTTCAAGGCCTAGAATCAGCGCATGCGGACTTGGTAGTCAAATTCCAGCGGCAGCAGGAGCAGATCGACTCACTTAGCCAGCAAAGGGGGTCTCAGCAGCTGCAGCAGCTAGCGGATGATCCAGCATTGGATACCACCGCCCCATCCATGCCGAGAAGCAGCGTGGGTTCCGCCCCATTTGACGCAATGCTGGATAGATACCCCGTGGATGACATCGCGGAGAACACTAACTGCGAGCTACACTTCAAAATTAAGAACATATCCTTAAAGGTGCCGGACGGCGTTACTTATACAAATTCCCCCGATGCAACCTTCCATTGCAACCCGATTCCAGCAGGCTATGCTCGTGTCGTGGTTGATGAGGTGGTGGACCAATATTCGGGGCTAGAGCTTGACATTCCTGGAGGTGACGAGGAGCACACACTCGGAGATGCCAAACATCATATCATCCTATGGAGAAAGGATTGCATCATCTTTCGAAGGCCATCGACACCGCGTCACCCGACTCCTCGTCGAAGTCCGCCACCGAGTCAGCAGACTCCCGCTCCTCCAAGTCCACCAACGCGTGAGGCCACTCCTCCTCCTCCAAGTCCGGCAAAGTGTCAGGCCACTCCTCCTCCAAGTCCGACACAGCGTCAGACGTCCACTCCTCCTCCAAGTCCGGCACAACCTCAGGCCACTCCTCCTCCAAGTCCGGCACAGCTTCAGGCCACTCCTCCTCGTCCAACTCAGCCCCGTCAGCCATCTCCGCCGCCTCAGCAATCGCAGAAGAGACACCCCGCAGCTATGGTGCGTAGCGGTACGAGTCGAGGTCATAGTACAGGAAGTACAGGCGGAGGCAAGCGATATAAATATGGTCCAAACCTCACTACTCCTCTTCCTGAGAGGGCTTACGACAGGACCGAGGAGCAAACCAATGCCATAGTGCGGGCAGAAGTCGGCGCCCATTTTGGACCGAAACCGCCACCGCCGCCAAGGGAGAAAGTGCCTGTGGAAGTAGTTGACCACTTCATTCGTATGGCTCAACCACCAGCTCCTAAGCCTGTTGACATAGACTATGAGCGCCACATCAGGAAGTTACATCGACAACGTCTACAGAAGGAGGCGAGCTCGAGCTCGAGCAAACAACAAGCAGCTGTCAAAAAATGCGGGAAAACCGTTGCCCAGCTGGGAGAACAGGCGGCGCAATCGATCCCCCTGTTTGTTGTGCCGCCAACAACACATGACAGTATGCGCGCCCAATATTATTGTGGGCAAACAGTTTACGTTCCCGAGGTGGGCGATGTGGTAATAACCCAAGAGCATATAATGCAGGCTGAAACTCTCAACATCACTGTTGGACAACTCCTCGAGATCGAGGACATGCCTGTGCTTACAGAGGAGGAAATAAAACGGAAATATGCCTGGGGCCAACCTTTGGTCAAGCCAGAAGAGGTCAAGAAGCTCCCAATGAGAATGTATGAATTGCATCAATGGTACATGGACATTACCAAGAGATCCGATCGAGAGTCCCTCATGGTGCAAGTCAAGAAGGACCATTACTACCATCAGAAACCTGTGACCGTTGAGTATTCTGAACTGTTTCAGTTATACAATCAAGACGCACTCGACAAATCTATCGTCAGTTGCTATTGTCTGTAAGTGATTTCTTTCTGTAATTTAAGTCTCAAGCTAGCTGTAGTGATCCTTTTGATCAATCATTACCTGTAATTATCCTCACTATATTCTTTTCTGTGGTATTATGCAGGATGAAGATGTATGAAATGAGAAAAGGTGGACGCTATGGCATTGGGTTCATTGACCCAAACACCGTTAATGAATACACATGGAAAATAAACAAGAATCATGAAAAGCAGGTAGAGGACAGCATGCTAGAGTTCTTGAAGCACCTCAAATACAATGAAGATATACTACTTCCTTACACCTTCCAGTGAGTCACACTTTCTTGTACTACAAATTCTCTGTTTTTGCCTACTAGCTAGCTACATGTTTTTGCTTACATATGCCCGCTTAATTAAGACATGCAAACGTGTGTGCATGCAGATTTCACTGGATCTTGTGTATCATTAAAGTTGACGCCGGAACAGTTGAAATACTGGACTCACTACTCAAAGCAAATAGTGACTATAACATCTTGTTTGGGATAGTCAACAGGTAATTTCAATCATTATTAACTATATATCTCGGCCTATTTAGTTCGTAATTTCATGATATGAACTATTTAATAACCCCTTTATTCATTTTCTTTGTCGACGGGCAGGGCTTGGGCAAGGTTCATCAGCGTCACGGAAGGCGAATGGAAACGACAGCTGAAATGGTTTCGACCCAAGGTAAGTAATTAAGTAGTACTAGCTAGCTAGCTAGCTGCCATCTCTTTAATTGTCATGCTTGATTAATTATTATCTGATCAAATTAAATTCCATTCTCGTAATAAAGGCCCTGAAGCAGGCGCAGGGGACTGATCTGTGTGCATTCTGTGTTTGCGAGAACATTCGCATGATGGCGTCCGAAAGGAGCAGATCTCAAAGACAGGAATGGGTACGCTTGTCAGAACACTATTCACATTTTTTACACCATTATCGATATCTAGTCACACAACTAATACACATGCATATTGATCTCCTTCTTAACAGTTCACAGAGGTGCGGGACAAGCTCCTAGAAACGGAGCGCGTAGAAGCACTTCAAGAGGAAATAGCGGGATTTTTGCTCGACCAGGTCATAAATCCGAAGGGAGAATACTATTACCTGCTACCGCCCCCATCGACCAGGTCATGAACCACTTCCAATTGTCATCGTGCTCCGAAGGCACCAATTAGGCTAATGCCACTGGCTCCGAAGGCAACATGCATATGTAGGAGAAATTGTATATAGCTATACATGTGTGTATGTGTGAATTAATATGGTGGTTTGTGAGACATTGATGATATATATATGATTGGTTCTATTAGAAATTCTATTTATATATATATATATGCATAACGTGTACAATGTGTAGTATCGTAAAATACCAGCAAACGAAAAAGAATTAAAATGGAAAACAAAAAATTAAATGAAAAAGAAATCATAAAACCAAAAACCCCCCAAACATTTTAGTACCGGTTGGTGTTACCAACCGATACTAAAGGGCTCCCGGCCCCTGGAGCTGGCTCGTGCCACGTGGTTGCCCTTTAGCACCGGTTCGTGCTGAACCGGTACTAAGGGGGGGGGGCTTTAGTGCCCACAAGTGCCGGTTATGGAACCGGCACTAAAGGGCCTTACGAACCGATGCTATTGCCCGGTTCTGCACTAGTGACTGGGCCTAATTCGGATAGGGCGTAACGGGCCTTAGGTTAGCGGGCTGTAAATGGGCTATATTCGAACATGCCGTTAACAGGCTTTCCATGGGCCGGCTCGCCAGCTTTTGACCAAGTCAAACGGGCCGGCGTTTACACAGGAATGGGCCTTTGTTGGGCCGTGCCACGTGTCGACGTATCATAGGCACCTATCTGACCCACTGACGAGCTGACACGTGTTTCGTCCGGCCATTAAGAATTTTACACGTGGAAATTTCCCATTGGTCGGGGCTGTTAACGGGTTATCGGATCCAAAACCCGACCCGATAGCTTAACGGCGTTCCGTTACGGTGGATGCCACATGTCGGTCACCCTTGACGAAAGCACTTCTGTGACACACAATTTATCATCATGGAAGTGGACACTTCCGTGATGATAATTTTGGTAATGTCATGGAACACTTCTACGACAGCACAGGTATGACTGTCTTGATTCTATCATAAATTTGTCATGGATGTACATGCATGACAAAAAAGGCAACCTACTGTGACAAACACGTATCATCACGGAAGTGTATTTTTTTTGTAGTGAAGGGGTTGACTACGATGAGACTTTCTCACCCGTAGCGAAGCTGAAGTCCGTCCGAATCATGTTAGCAATTGCCGCATTCTATGATTATGAGATATGGCAAATGGTCGTCAAAACGGCATTCCTTAATGGTTTTCTTAAGGAAGAATTGTATATGATGCATCCAGAAGGTTTTGTCGATCCTAAGAATGCTAATAAGGTGTGCAAGCTCCAACGCTCAATCTATGGGCTGGTACAAGCATCTCGGAGTTGGAACATTCGATTTGATGAGATGATCAAAGCGTTTGGGTTTACGCAGACTTATGGAGAAGGTTGTGTTTACAAGAAAGTGAGTGGGAGCTCTGTAGCATTTCTCATATTATATGTGGATGACATACTATTGATGGGAAATGATATAGAATTCTTGGAAAGCATAAAGGCCTACTTGAATAAGTGTTTTTCAATGAAGGATCTTGGAGAAGCTGCTTATATATTAGGCATCAAGATCTATAGAGATAGATCAAGACGCCTCATTGGTATTTCACAAAGCACGTACCTTGACA
Source organism: Triticum urartu (assembly GCF_056163025.1). Taxonomy (NCBI): domain Eukaryota; kingdom Viridiplantae; phylum Streptophyta; class Magnoliopsida; order Poales; family Poaceae; genus Triticum; species Triticum urartu. The sequence continues at coordinate 552,707,950 of NC_141873.1, forward strand.
AGATAATGTAAAAGTTCAATATGGATCAGTCCAAGAAGGGGTTCTTGCCTGTATTGCAAGGTGTGAGATTGAGAACGGCTCAATGCCCGACCACAGCAGAAGATAGAGAAAAGATGAGTGTCATCCCCTATGCCTCGGCCATATGGTCTATTATGTATGCCATGCTGTGTACCAGACCTGATGTAAATCTTGCCGTAAGTTTGGTAGGAAGGTACCAAAGTAATCCCGGCATGGAATACTGGACAGCGGTCAAGAATATCCTGAAGTACCTGAAAAGGACTAGGGATATGTTTCTCGTTTATGGAGGTGACGAAGAGCTCGTCGTAAAGGGTTACGTCGATGCTAGCTTCGACACAGATCTGGATGACTCCAAGTCACGAACCGGATACGTGTATATTTTGAATGGTGGGGCAGTCAGCTGGTGTAGTTGCAAGCAAAGCATCATGGCGGGATCTACATGTGAAGCGGAGTACATGGCAGCCTCGGAGGCAGCACATGAAGCAATCTGGATGAAGGAGTTCATTACCGACCTAGGAGTTATTCCCAATGCGTCGGGCCCGATGACTCTCTTCTGTGACAACACTGGAGCCATTGCCCTTGCCAAGGAGCCCAGGTTTCACAAGAAGACCAGGCATATCAAGCGTCGCTTCAACTCCATTCGTGAAAATGTTCAAAATGGAGACATAGATATTTGTAAAGTGCATACGGACCTGAATGTCGCAGATCCGTTGACTAAACCTCTTCTACGAGCAAAACATGATCAACACCAGAACTCTATGGGTGTTCGATTCATCACAATGTAACTAGGTTATTGACTCTAGTGCAAGTGGGAGACTGTTGGAAATATGCCCTAGAGGCAATAATAAAATGGTTATTATTACATTTCCTTGTTCATGATAATTTCCTATTGTTCATGCTATAATTGTGTTATCCGGAAATCGTAATACATGTGTGAATACATAGACCACAACATGTCCCTAGTGAGCCTCTAGTTGACTAGCTCGTTAATCAATAGATGGTTACGGTTTCCTGACCATGGACATTGGATGTCATTGATAACGGGATCACATCATTAGGAGAATGATGTGATGGACAAGACCCAATCCTAAGTATAGCACAAGATCGTGTAGTTCGTCTGCTAAAGCTTTTCTAATGTCAAGTATCTTTTCCTTAGACCATGAGATTGTGCAACTCCCGGATACCGTAGGAATGCTTTGGGTGTGCCAAACATCACAACGTAACTGGGTGGCTATAAAGGTGCACTACGGGTATCTCTGAAAGTATCTGTTGGGTTGGCACGAATAGAGACTGGGATTTGTCACTACGTATGACGGAGAGGTATCTCTGGGCCCTGATACGTCTCCAACGTATCTATAATTTTTGATTGCTCCATGCTATATTATCTACTGTTTTGGACTATATTGGGCTTTATTTTCCACTTTTATATTATTTTTGGGACTAACCTATTAACCGGAGGCCCAGCCCACAATTGTTGTTTTTTGCCTATTTCAGTATTTCGGAGAAACAGAATATCTAACGGAGTCCAAACGGAATAAAAACTTCGGGAACGTGATTTTCTCACCAAACGTGATCCAGGAGACTTGGACCCTACTCCAAGGAGTCAAAGAGGCGGTCACGAGGGTGGGGGGCGCACCCACCCCCCTAGGGCGCGCCCCCTGCCTCGTGGGCCCCTCGGTGCTCCACCGGCGTACTCCTTCCACCTATATATACCTACGTACCCCCAAACGATCAGAACATGAGCCAAAAACCAAATTCCACCGTCGCCACTTTCTGTATCCACGAGATCCCATCTTGGGGCCTGTTCCGGAGCTCCATCGGAGAGGGCCGTCATCACGGAGGGCTTCTACATCATCATAGCCCCTCCGATGAAGTGTGAGTAGTTTACCTCAGACCTTCGGGTCCATAGTTAGTAGCTAGATGGCTTCTTCTCTCTTTCTGGATCTCAATACAAAGTTCTCCCCCTTTCTTGTGGAGATCTATTCGATGTAATCTTCTTTTTGCGGTGTGTTTGTTGAGACCGATGAATTGTGGGTTTATGATCAAGTCTATCTATGAATAATATTTGAATCTTCTCCGAATTCTTTTATGTATGATTAGTTATCTTTGCAAGTCTCTTTGAATTATCAGTTTGGTTTGGCCTACTAGATTGGTTTTTCTTGCCATGGGAGAAGTGCTTAGCTTTGGGTTCGATCTTGCGGTGTCCTTTCCCAGTGACAGATGGAGCAGCAAGGCACGTATTGCATCGTTGCCATCGAGGATAACAAGATGGGGTTTATTTCATATTGCATGAATTTATCTCTCTACATCATGTCATCTTGCTTAAAGCGTTACTCTGTTTTTAACTTAATACTCTAGATGCATGCTGGATAGCGGTCGATGAGTGGAGTAATAGTAGTAGATGCAGAATCGCTTCGGTCTACTTGTCACGAACGTGATGCCTATATACATGATCATGCCTAGATATTCTCATAACTATGCTCAATTCTGTCAATTGCTCAACAGTAATTTGTTCACCCACCATAGAATACTTATGCTCTTGAGAGAAGCCACTAGTGAAACCTATGGCCCCGGGGTCTATTCTCATCATATCAATCTCCATCACTTTATTGCTTTGCTTTTTTACTTTGCCTTTTTACTTTTCACTTTGCATCTCTATACCAAAAATATTATATCTATCAGATCTCACTCTCGTAAGTGACCGTGAAAGGATTGACAACCCCTTATCGTGTTGGTTGCGAGTAGCTATCGTTTTGTGCAGGTACGAGGGACTTGAGCGTGGCCTCCTACTGGATTGATACCTTGATTCTCAAAAACTTAGGGAAATACTTACGCTACTCTGCTACATCATCCTTTCCTCTTCGGGGATATCCAACGCAAGGTCAAGAGGTAGCAAGAAGAATTTCTGGCGCCGTTGCTGGGGAGTCTACGCAAAAAGTCAACATACCAAGTACCTATCACAATCCCTATCTCTCGCATTACATTAGTTGCCATTTGCCTCTCGTTTTCCTCTCCCCCACTTCACCCTTGCCGTTTTATTCGCCCTCTCTTTCTCAATCTCCTCCTCCTTCTCTTTCTCCATTTACCTTTTTTCTCGCTAGCATTTTTGTTTGCCCGTGTGTTGGATTGCTTGTTTGTCGCGATGGCTCAAGATACTACCAAATTGTGTGACTTCACCAATACCAATAATAATGATTTCCTTAGCACTCCGATTGCTCCTCTTGCCAATACTGAATCTTGTGAAATCAATACTGCTTTGTTGAATCTTGTTATGAAAGATCAATTCGCCGGCCTTCCTAGTGAAGATGCCGCTACTCATCTGAATAGCTTCATTGATTTATGTGATATGCAAAAGAAAAAAAGATGTCGATAATGATGTCGTTAAATTGAAGGTATTTCCTTTTTCGCTTAGAGATCGTGCTAAAGCTTGGTTTTCGTCTTTGCCTAAAAATAGTATTGATTCTTGGAACAAGTGCAAAGATGCTTTTATCTCTAAGTATTTCCCTCCCGCTAAGATCATCTCTCTTAGAAACGAACTTTAAGCAACTTGATCATGAACATGTTGCACAAGCTTGGAAGAGAATGAAATTAATGATACGTAATTGCCCTACTCATGGTTTGAATTTGTGGATGATTATACAAAAATTTTATGCCGGATTGAATTTTGCTTCTAGAAATCTTTTAGATTCGGCCGCGGGAGGCACTTTTATGGAAATCACTTTAGGAGATGCTACTAAACTCCTAGATAATATTATGGTTAATTATTCTCAATGGCATACTGAAAGATCTTCTAATAAAAAAGTGCATGCGATAGAAGAAATCAATGTTTTGAGTGGAAAGATGGATGAACTTATGAAATTATTTTCTACTAAGAGTGTTTCTTCTAATCCTAATGATATGCCTTTGTCTACTTTGATTGAGAATAACAATGAATCTATGGATGTGAATTTTGTTGGTAGGAATAATTTTGGTAACAACGCTTATGGAGAGAATTTTAATCCTAGGCCATATCCTAGTAATCCTTCTAATAATTATGGGAATTCCTACAACAAATCTTATGGAAATTATAATAAGATGCCCTCTGAATTTGAGAATAGTGTTAAAGAGTTTATGAATTCACAAAAGAATTTTAATGCTTTGCTTGAAGAGAAATTGCTTAAAGTTGATAATTTGGCTAGGAACGTTGATAGGATTTCTCTTGAGGTTGATTCTTTAAACCTTAGATCTATTCCTCCTAAGCATGATATCAATGAGTCTCTCAAAGCCATGAGAATTTCCATTGATGAGTGCAAGGAAAGAACCGCTAGGATGCGTGCTTCCAAAGATGCCTGTATTAAAGCGCGTTCTTCCAATTCCTATGAAAATCAAGATGAAGATCTAAAAGTTATTGATGTGTCTCCTATTAAATCTTTGTTTTGCAATCTGAATCTTGATGAAACTGAATATGATCTTCCTTTACCTAGAAGGCATTCTAAAAATTCGGAGTATTTAGATCTTTATGATGAAATTGGGATTGAAAGAAATAAAAATATAGATGTTGCTAAACCCACTATATTGGATTTCAAGGAATTTAATTATGAAAGTTGCTCTTTAATTGATTGTATTTCCTTGTTATAATCCGTGCTAAATTCTCCACATGCTTATAGTCAAAAGAAAGCCTTCACCGAACATATTGTTGATGCCTTGATGCAATCTTATGAAGAAAAACTTGAGCTGAAAGTTTCTATCCCTAGAAAACTCTATGATGAGTGGGAACCAACTATTAAAATTAAAATTAAAGATCATGAGTTTTATGCTTTGTGTGATTTGGGTGCTAGTGTCTCCACTATCCCCAAAACTTTGTGTGATTTGCTAGATTTCCGCAATTTTGATGATTGCTCTCTAAACTTGCATCTTGCGGATTCTACTATTAAGAAACCTATGGGAAGGATTAATGATGTTCTTATTGTTGCAAATAGAAATTATGTGCCCGTAGATTTCATTGTTCTTGATATAGATTGCAATCCTTTTTGCCCTATTATTCTTGGTAGACCTTCCCTTAGAACGGTTGGTGCGATTATTGATATGAAGGAAGGGAATATTAGATTTCAATTTCCATTAAAAAAGGGCATGGAACACTTTCCAAGATAGAAAATAAAATTGCCATATGAAACTATCATGAGAGCCACTTATGGATTGCCTACCAAAGATGGCAATACCTAGATCTATCCTCGCTTTTATGCCTAGCTAGGGGCGTTAAACGATAGCGCTTGTTGGGAGGTAACCCAATTTTATTTTTATTCCTTGCTTTTTGCTCATGTTTAGTAATAAATAAATTATTTAGCCTCTGTTTTGGTTGTGTTTTTTGTGTTTAATTAGTGTTTATGCCAAGTAGAACCGTTGGGAAGACTTGGGGAAAGTCTTGTTGAAGTTGCTGTAAAAAACAGAAACTTTAGCGCTCACGAAAACTGCTGTCATTTTTATTTGGAGAGTGCTATTTAGCTAATTATTTTTGAAGATGATTAATAGATAAATTCCTCACGTCCAGAAATTTATTTTAGAATTTTTGGGGTTCCAGATATTGCGCTAGCTACAGATTACTACAGACTGTTCTGTTTTTGACAGATTCTGTTTTTCGTGTGTTGTTTGCTTATTTTGATGAATCTATGGTTAGTAAAATAGTTTATAATCCATAGAGAAGTTGGAATACAGTAGGTTTAACACCAATACAAATAAATAATGAGTTCATTACAGTACCTTGAAGTGGTTTTTTGTTTTCTTTTGCTAACGGAGCTCACGAGTTTTCTACTTTAAGTTTTGTGTTGTGAAGTTTTCAAGTTTTGGGTGAATTCTTGTGATGGATTATGGAACAAGGAGTGGCAAGAGCCTAAGCTTGGGTATGCCCATGGACCCCCCAAGATAATCCAAGGACACCAAAAATTCAAAGCTTGGGGATGCCCCGGAAGGCATCCCCTCTTTCGTCCACTTCCATCGGTAATTTACTTGGAGCTATATTTTTATTCACCAACATGATATGTGTTTTGCTTGGAGCGTCTTGTATTATTTGTGTCTTTGGTTGTTAGTGTGCCACAATCATCCTTGCTGTACACACCTTTTGAGATAGCCATACATGAATTAGAATTTGATAGAATACTCTATGTGCTTCACTTATATCTTCTTGAGCTAAGTAGTTTTGCTCTATGTGCTTCACTTATATCTTTCGAGCGCTATAATTTTGCTCTATGTGCTTCACTTAGATTTTTTAGAGCACGGTGGTGGATTTGTTTTAAAGAAACTATTGATCTCTCATGCTTCACTTAAATTATTTTGAGAGTCTTAATAGCATGGTAATTTGCTTAATAATAACATGCTTGGTATTCAAGATTTGTGAAACTTTCTTTTGAGTGTGTTGAATACTAAGAAAAGTTGGATGCTTGATCATTGTTTTGAGATATGGAGGTAGTAATATCAAAGTCATGCTAGTAGAGTAATTGTGAATTTGAGAAGTGCTCGAGTTAAAGTTTGCAAGTCCCGTAGCATGCATGTATGGTAAACGTTATGCAACAAATTTGAAACATGAGATGTTATTTGATTGTCCTCCTTATGAGTGGCGGTCGGGGACGAGCGATGGTCTTTTCCTACCAATCTATCCCCCTAGGAGCATGCGCGTACTACTTTGGTTTTTGATGGCTTGTAGATTTTTTCAATAAGTATATGAGTTCTTTATCACTAATGTTGAGTCCATGGATTATACGCACTCTCACTCTTCCATCATTGCTAGCCTCTACGGTACCGTGCATTGCCCTTTCTCACATCGAGAGTTGGTGCAAACTTCGCTGGTGCATCCAAACCCCGTGATACGATACGCTCTTTCACACATAAACCTCCTTATATCTTCCTCAAAACAGCCACCATACCTACCTATTATGGCATTTCCATAGCCATTCCGAGATATATTGCCATGCAACTTTCCACCATCCAGTTTATCATGACACATTCATCATTGTCATATTTCTTAGCATGATCATGTAGTTGACATAGTATTTGTGGCAAAGCCACCGTTCATAATTTTTTCATACTTGTCACTCTTGATTCATTGCATATCCCGGTACACCGCCGGAGGCATCCATATAGAGTCATACTTTGTTCTAGTATCGAGTTGTAATCATTGAGTTGTAAATAAGTAGAAGTGTGATGGTCATCATTCAATAGAGCATTGTCCCAAAAAAATGCCAAAGAAAAAAAAAAGAAGGCCCAAAAAAAGAAAATAAATAAAAAGGGGCAATGCTACTATTCCTTTTTTCCACACTTGTGCTTCAAAGTAGCACCATGTTCTTCATATAGAGAGTCTCTTGAGTTATCACTTTCATATACTAGTGGGAATTTTCATTATAGAACTTGGCTTGTATATTCCAACAATGGGCCTCCTCAAGTGCCCTAGGTCTTTGTGAGCAAGCAAGTTGGATGCACACCCACTTAGTTTCTTTTGTTGAGCTTTCATACATTTATAGCTCTAGTGCATTCGTTGCATGGCAATCCCTACTCCTTGCATTAACATCAATCGATGGGCATCTCCATGGCCCATTGATTAGCCTCGTTGATGTGAGACTTTCTCCTTTTTGTCTTCTCCACATAACCCCCATCATTATATTCTATTCCACCCATAGTGCTATATCCATGGCTCACGCTCATGTATTGCGTGAAAGTTTATGAGTTTGAAATTATTAAGGTATGAAACAATTGCTTGGCTTGTCATCGGGGTTGTGCATGATGAGAGCATTCTTGTGTAACAAAAATGGAGCATGACTAAACTATATGATTTTGTAGGGATGAACTTTCTTTGGCCATGTTAATTTAAGATAACATAATTTCTTTGTTGGTTTGCTTGAAGTATTATTATTCTCTATGTCAATATGAACTTTTGTATTGAATCTTCCTAATATGAATATTCATACCACAATTAAGAAGATTTGCATTGAAATTATGCCAAGTAGCACTCCGCATCAAAAATTCTCTTTTTATCATTTACCTACTCAAGGACGAGCAGGAATTAAGCTTGGGGATGCCTGATACGTCTCCAACGTATCTATAATTTTTGATTGCTCCATGCTATATTATCTATTGTTTTCGACTATATTGGGCTTTGTTTTCCACTTTTATATTATTTTTGGGACTAACCTATTAACCGGAGGCTCAGCCCAGAATTGCTGTTTTTTGCCTATTTCAGTATTTCGGAGAAACAGAATATCAAACGAAGTCCAAATGGAATAAAACCTGCGGGGACGTGATTTTCTCACCGAACGTGATCCAGGAGACTTGGACCCTACTCCAAGGAGTCAAAGAGGCGGTCACGAGGGTGGGGGGCGTGCCCACCCCCTAGGGCGCGCCCCTGCCTCGTGGGCCCCTCGGTGCTCCACGGACGTACTCCTTCCTCCTATATATACCTACGTACCCCCAAACGATCAGAACAGGAGCCAAAAACCTAATTCCACCGCTGCAACTTTCTGTATCCACGAGATCCCATCTTGGGGCCTGTTCCGGAGCTCCGCGGAGAGGGCCGTCATCACGGAGGGCTTCTACATCATCATAGCCCCTCCGATGAAGTGTGAGTAGTTTACCTCAGACCTTCGGGTCCATAGTTAGTAGCTAGATGGCTTCTTCTCTCTTTCTGGATATCAATACAAAGTTCTCCCCCTCTCTTGTGGAGATCTATTCAATGTAATCTTCTTTTTGCGGTGTGTTTGTTGAGACCGATGAATTGTGGGTTTATGATCAAGTCTATCTATGAATAATATTTGAATCTTCTCTGAATTCTTTTATGTATGATTAGTTATCTTTGCAAGTCTCTTCGAATTATCAGTTTGGTTTGGCCTACTAGATTGGTTTTTCTTGCCATGGGAGAAGTGCTTAGCTTTGGGTTCGATCTTGCGGTGTCCTTTCCCAATGATAGAAGGGGCAGCAAGGCACGTATTGCATCGTTGCCATCGAGGATAACAAGATGGGGTTTATTTCATATTGCATGAATTTATCTCTCTACATCATGTCATCTTGCTTAAAGCGTTACTCTGTTTTTAACTTAATACTCTAGATGCATGCTGGATAGCGGTCGATGAGTGGAGTAATAGTAGTAGATACAAAATCGTTTCGGTCTACTTGTCACAGACGTGATGCCTATATACATGATCATGCCTAGATATTCTCATAACTATGCTCAATTCTGTCAATTGCTCAACAGTAATTTGTTCACCCACCGTAGAATACTTATGCTCTTGAGAGAAGCCACTAGTGAAACCTATGGCCCCCGGGTCTATTCTCATCATATCAATCTCCATCACTTTAATCTTACTTTGCTTTTTTACTTTGCCTTTTTACTTTTCACTTTGCATCTCTATACCAAAAATACCAAAAATATTATATCTATCAGATCTCACTCTCGTAAGTGACCGTGAAGGGATTGACAACCCCTAATCGCGTTGGTTGCGAGTAGCTGTCATTTTGTGCAGGTACGAGGGACTTGAGCATGGCCTCCTACTGGATTGATACCTTGGTTCTCAAAAACTGAGGGAAATACTTACGCTACTCTGTTGCATCATCCTTTCCTCTTCGGGGAAATCCAGCGCAAGCTCAAGAGGTAGCAGGCCCACTCGATAAGACATCATCGTAATGAGCTCAATGTGACTAGGGGGTTGGTCACGGGATGATGTGTTACGAAACGAGTAAAGAGACTTGCCGTAACAAGATTGAACAAGGTATCAGTATACCAACGATCGAATCTCGGGCAAGTACTATACCGGTAGACAAAGGGAATTGTATACGGGATTTATTGAATCCTCGACATCGTGGTTCATCCGATGAGATCATCATGGAACATGTGGGAGCCAACATGGGTATCTAGATCCCGCTGTTGGTTATTGGCTGGATAGATGTCTCGGTCATGTCTGCATGATTCCCGAACCCGTAGGGTCTACACACTTAAGGTTCGATGATGCTAGGGTTATAGGGAAAGTTTGTACATGGTTACCGAATGTTGTTCGGAGTCCCAAATGAGATCCTGGACGTAACGAGGAGTTCCGGAATGGTCCGGAGACAAAGATTTATATATGGGAACTCCTTATTCAGTCGCCGAAAGTGTTCGGGGGTTTATCGGTATTGTACCGGGACCACCGAAAGGGTTCCGGGGGTCCACTGGGAGGGTCCACCTGCCCCGGAGGGCCCTATGGGCTGAATATGGAGGGGGAACCAGCCCCTAGGTGGGCTGGGCGCCAAACCCCCTAGGGCCCATGCGCCTAGGGTTTGGGGGAACCCTAAAGGGGGCGCCCCCTTGGCTTGGGGGGCAAGCCTTCCCCCCCTTGGCCATCGCTTCCCCTCTAGATCCATCTGGAGGGGGCGGCCCCCTCTCCCTTGCCCCTATAAATAGAGGGGAGGTGGGAGGGCAGCTGGACCACATCCAAGGCGCAGCCCTCCCCCTCCCCAACACCTCCTCCTCCTCCCGCGATGCTTGGCGAAGCCCTGCTGGAGTGCCACACTCCTCCATCATCACCACGCCGTCGTGCTACTGCTGGATGGAGTCTTCCCCAACCTCTCCCTCTCTCCTTGCTGGATGAAGGCGCGGGAGACGTCACCGGGCTGCACGTGTGTTGAACGCGGAGGCACCGTTGTTCGGTGCTTAGATCGGAATCGGCCGCGATCTGAATCGCTTCATGTATGACTCCATCGACTACGTTCTTGCAACGCTTCCGCATCGCGATCTTCAAAGGTATGAAGATGCACTCCCCTCTTGTTGCTAGTAAACTCCATAGATTGATCTTGGTGATGCGTAGAATTTTTTTTAATTTCTGCTACGATCCCCAACAAGAACTAGACGACAATGCATGATTGCCTTTATTCACTACTTGCTTGACTATGACCGAAGAAGGATGTCCTAATCTTTGATGCCATCTTGCCAAGGAGGGCTTGACGACGGAGTAGACTTGACGACGATGCTTTCGACTAAATGCTCCAGATGTAATGGGATACAAGCCTCCAATGCATCTACCGTGGTGAATGAGCTCCCTCATTGCCCGATCCTTTATGAAAAAATATGTGGGATGAGTTTCAAAGAAGACATTGTTATCATAAGTTAAACGAGACATAGATGCAAGGTTTTTGTCGGCTTGTGGAACATGAAGAACATCTTTTAGAATAAGATCACGTTTAAGATTAGGGGAATTAATAGATGCTTGACCAATATGACAAATATCCATACCTCCACCACTTGCGGTGTGAATTTGATCATTGCCAAAGTACTTATCCCTCATGGATAGCTTCTCAAGTTCATTGGTGACATGATCGGTGGCTCCTGAGTCAGCGTACCAGATGGTACCATCTCCTCCTTGCTCCCGGATTGCTGCTGCAACAAGACGAGCGTCCGGAACAAAGTCATCATCGTAACGATGCCAACAGTCCATGACTTCATGGCCTGCCTTTTTGCAAAGTTGGCACCGAACGCGACCATTGGAGGAGGACCCAGAGGAGGCGTGATTGGTGCTGTAGCCGCCCCCTCCAGATCGTGAGTTGTTGTAGTTGCCTCCGTTTGAGAGTGGGCCTTGGTTGTTGCCGCAGCCACGCCCACCGCTGCTGTTGCCGCGACTCCTGCCCCCCTGGTGATCGCGCCCACGAGCAGACCCGCGACCACGAGTGGCGGCATTAGCTGAAGACTGCCGCACGTTCATCCCGTGAAGAAGATGCAGGCGCGCGTCAAAGCTCGGCAACTGGGTATTCAACTCCTGGACAGTCACGTGCTCCACGCGCGCAGCAAGGGCCGACACGACCGGGCTGTAGTCGAGGTCGAGGCCGGCCAGAACTTGGGAAACAATCTCGCCGCTTGTCATTGCCGTTCGAGTGCATGCAATCTCATTTGAGAGCACCTTGATCTTGGCCAAATATTCTGCCATAGTCAGGTTTCCTTTTTCAGGTTGGTGAGCTCAATCCTTGTGTTGATGGCTTGAGCTTGATTTTGGGCATCAAACATGGCATGGATCGCTGCCCATACCTCTGCCCGTGTCTAAAGGGTGACCACCTGCGCAAGAATCTCGCGAGACAACGAACCCATCAGAAAACCTTGGACTTGATATTGTTGTGCATACCAGAGGACGCGGGCGAAGTTCGCAATCTTCTCCTCCTTGCCATCTTTGGTGATGGTGAGTGTCTCCGGCGGCGCTTGGCTCTCCGGATTGAGGTGGTGGCCCATCTGCGTGCCCTTGATTTGGGGCAGCACGATGGCCTTCCACATGAGGTAGTTCTGCCTCGTGAGCTTCTCCTGGGGTGGGGATCCAATGGACATAGGATAGGACGAGGTGGAGGAGGAGGGTGCGAAGGTGGAGGCTGATGCCATGGATGTGGAGAGGGCACCTATGGTGCTGGCTTGGGTGGAAGCGGTGGTCATGGCGAGGGTTTTGCGGGAGGGCTAATACTAGATGCGATCCTCTTTCGATCTCTGGGAAGAAGATGCTCTGATTACCATGTAAGAATATTTGGGAAGCGTTAAACCCTTTTCTCGGGCCGCACTTATATTTATACTGATGTTGACGTGGCTTACAAGCAGATCGATCGAGAGACCAATGGGGAATCCAGAAAGAATCGGTAACGAGGGAGAGAAACAGAAGAAGAGATAGAACAGGAATCTAGTTCAAACAACTAGTCCTATCTCATTACAATGTATTCTAACATGATGATGATGGCGGCTTCTAAAATGTGTGCATGTGGTGTGCGCTTTAGGTCTGCTACACCGGCTGTTGGCGACGACACCGATTTTAGATATAGGGAGTGAGAGCACTCCACATTATTGAGTTTGTAGGTGTGAGTGGTGGCTTCGGATGGATTGATCTATGTTCTTGTGAGACCTTTGTGGAATAATTAATAAAGATGGCTGCATGCATCGATTGATACTGAGGCCTGGGGTTTAACCTCCTTTCCTAAAAAAAACTCCAAGATCAGCAAAACTCAATCCCTCAACTTTTAAAACCCGATAAGTTTAGTCCTCGGGCGGTTTCCGTCCGGTGTGAACAATACACCGATGAACAGTCAACTCAGAAAAAAAACGGCAACAAAAAAAACAAAAAGTATGAAATTTTATGACATCGAAGATACTCAGGCGCGTGCAAAATTTAGTCATTTTTGGATGTTTAAGGAGCTCACGGCAAAAAAATGAACGTAAATCTGCTCTTATGTGGTCAACGGACAAATTACAATGCAAGATCCCCATTTAACATTGGTGGATAGCAAGTTGCATACTGAAGGTATACTTGCAGGAAATAAAAAGATTTTAAACATAGATGATAGATTAGCTGACCACATAAGAGGTGAAAGAGTGACATCAGTTATCATTACATGAAAGCATCATATAGATTAGTGACTAGGTGCATACATACAGCGAAAGTGCCAAACATTCCCATTGGAGGGCCAGTGAGAGATTCTCCATGGCTAACCAACCTTGTTCAAAGCAACAAGCTGAAGTGCCCCAACATTCATACATGCAACCAGACACCAACAGAATGAAAAACTGAAGTGTGTGTATGACTTATCCAACACACAGCTTCAGACTACAAGATTTAGCATATACCCAGCAACTGATGTCCACTAAGTCACTAGTGCCACGCTGAGTATGCCGTATCTAGTGACCATCTGATTTCCACTCGGCAAAACAGGGAATGTAAGGTAGAACTCCCAGGAAATGTACAGAAGCATAGAAGAGCTCTGTGGCATTTCAGACCTACTAGAATCAAGTAGCCATGTTAATTTTCCAGAAGCTGGCTTGCAATACTGCTAGTTGGAAAGCATTTTTCAGGGTCCAGACTATTTAGTCTCCTAAATACTGTAACTGGGATAACACTCACACGTTAATATGTTATCCAGCTATATGCAGATGCAGACATGCAGTTACCGGGATGAATGACAAGTATTTCTCCACAAATCAAAGTGTGCCATACTCTAAGCTTTATTTATTCTCATGCTAAACATTATGAATGGCCTTCTATCTGTTTTAACAATGACCTTCACCATTTCAGTTACCTGGATTGGATAAGTGTTTGGTCACAGTGCACATGAGTACAATAGTTCAGCGTTACTATTCACTGTTTAATTCACTGCAAAATCACTGTATAAGTAATTCACTGCAAAGGTAATTCATCTGGATAAATTAATGAAACACATAGTCCAGTGTTACTTTTCCTTTCAGTGAAGGAGTTACTGCTCTTACTCAAGATTGATAATTCAGTGCAATCCTAGTTAGTACAAATTACCAGTTCCAGCTCCATCAATTCAGTGCAATTCACTTTCAATTTGAGTTCAGTTTCAGGACTCACCTATCAGCCGCAGGAGCAGCTGGGGCGGGGAAAAGGCAGCAGCATGATCGGGGAACCTCGTGTGGCGGGTGAGCGGTGCAGGTTCTCAGTGGCGGAACGGACAGCCATGGCGATCGGGCAGAGGACGAAGGAAGGAGACGGGGGCCTTTTTTTAGAGGTTTGAAAGTACAAGATTTCTTTTGCAAAATGTCCAGTGAACTGCCTTGTCGAAGGACCTGCAGCTGATGCATCCACAAACAGTGATGAAAGTACAATATTTCTTTTGCGCCACATTACTTTTATCAACGAACATCAATGCCACAGATCAGCATTAATTAAACATTGGTGGATAGCAAGTTGCATACTGAATGTATGCTTGCAGGAAATTAGAAGACTTCAAACATACTAGATAATATATTAGCCGACCACATACGAGGTGAAAGAGTGACATCAGTTATCATTACACCAAAGCAAATAGATTAGCGACTAAGTTCATCATACAGCTAAACATTCCCATTGGAGGGCCAGTGACAGATTCTTCATGGCTTACCAACATCAACAGAATAAAAACCTAAAGTGCATGTACGACTTATCCAACACACGGCTTCAAAACTAGAAGATTTACCATGTACCAAACAACTGATGTCTACTAAATCGCTAGTGCCATGCTGAGTACGAAGTCATAAGTGACCTTTTGTTGAGGTCTGCTTCAGTACAACCACCCCCCCCCCCCCCCTCGCTTAACGTATAAGGGCATTTTGGGCATACGGTGCTTAACGTATCCCGCGCCGTATGCGGCGTGCCCATACAGGTAGAGCCGAGCGCACGGC
The DNA here is from genome assembly GCF_056163025.1 of Triticum urartu. NCBI lineage: Eukaryota > Viridiplantae > Streptophyta > Magnoliopsida > Poales > Poaceae > Triticum > Triticum urartu. Next base: position 552,723,098 of record NC_141873.1, read on the forward strand.
TCGAGCCGATACGGCCGGCTCGTATCTACCCTCTCCCCGTCGTGCGAAAAAAAAACCACGACCTGCGTTGATCACGCGGCCCGTTCCAACGTCGCCCCGCCCCGTCGATCGCCGCCCTTACCCGCCGATCGCCGCCTTTCCCCGCCGATCTAGCTGTGATCACGCTGCCAATTCCAACGTCTTCCCGTCCGGCCGATCGCCGCCTTTCCCCACCGATCGCCGACCATTTTCCCGTCTTCACCCGGGATCTGGCCGACGCGGACGTTGTTGGAGTCGCCCGCCGTACGTGATTTCGCCTCCGTGCAGGTCGTCGCGGTGACGTGGCCTACATGGACGTCGTCGCCGCCCGCAACTCCGTGATCAACCTCTCTGGGAACGTCCTCGCCGTCCGCAGCCACGCCAGGCCGGCCGAAGTGCACGTGCACGCCATGTAAGTCGTCTAGTTTGTCAAAAAAATTGTATCTGTAAATAATTATGTGCAATCACTTGTTAGATAAGAAGTTGTCATCTGTATGATCATAGTACATTTAATTTGATTTAAAATTGATAGATCAATTTTTATTATAATATTGCAGTGTTGGTTGTGAGATCATTCAATGGATAAAGAAACTGCATTTACGGATCTGTTTTTGGACACGAGTGAGTGGGATGGTAGCGATAGTGTTGATCATATGAATGGTAATGATAGTAAAAGATGATGATGATGGCAGCGACAATGAATCCTGGTCGTCGTACGATAATTTACCTGAGGAGGATTTTCAAAAGAAGGAGGAGGGTGCTTGTAAAACGTAAGTGTCGTGTACAATCTTTTCGTGGGATGAAGAACCATATGGTACTTACATGTGCATATGATTTTTTTATGTGCAGGAGGATATTGATGTCCAGAACAAGGAAAATCATGGTTGAATCTTTCGCGGATAACATAAGCCAGGTTCGGTCCAAAATTTAAGATGTCATTGAATAATAAAAAATTGTTAATGACAACTTACACTTGCTTATGTGGAATATTGTAGGCTAACTTTGATGGTTGGAGTGGTGATGATGGATATGAGCATGAGGATGGAGCTAATATGGACATTGAGGAAGCTGAAATCCAACAACGTGCGCTCAGACACAGTTGAAGGTTATGGGTATGACATTTGCATCACAATGGGAGGCCTACATGTTCTATAATAACTATGCCAAAGACCGTGGATTCAGTATCAGAAAAGATAAGGTGAAACGAGGAAAAGGACTTTCAACCACTGTTCGGTATAGGCGATACGTTTGCTCGAGGGCAGGAAAACGTCTCAGTAAATTTTTAAACCCGGAGGGCCGTACCCGCAGGCTAAGACCCGAGACTCGTTGCGAGTGTGGCGCACATTTAGTCGTGAAGCTGGACAAAGGACGTGGAGTTTGGTTCGTGGCAGCTTTTATGGATGATCACAACCATTTGTTAGCTAGACCAGATGAGGTGGTATTTCTGCGGTCACATCGAGTGATGGGAGATCACCAGATAGCTGAGATCTTAGCGATGGAAGGTGCTGGGATCAGAAAGCATATCATCATCGACAACTTCATTAGCAGGTATGGCTCGTATGATAAGTGTGGGTTTCTGAGACGAGACGTGTACAACCTATGTTGCCGAGAAAAAATGAAGTTGATTGCGAAGGGTGATGCTAACACGGCAATCGGGATTATGAGGAGCAGAAAGGAGAAGGATCTAGACTTTTTCTTTGAGTACGTGCTCGATAAGGAGGGCCGTTTGAAGAGCATGTTCTGGTGCGATGCACAGTCGCGGCGGGACTATCAGTTGTATGGAGATGTGACTGTGTTCGACAGCACGTATAAGATGAAAAAATATGGTATGCCGTTCATCCTCTTTGTTGGTGTAAATAATCACCGTTGCACCACAGTTTTTGGTTGTGCCATTGTGTCCGACGAGACCGAAGCGACGTACGTGTGGCTGCTCCAGACATTCCTGAAGGCCAATTGTCAGAAAAAGCCAAGGTCAATCATCACAGATGGAGACGCTGCAATGATACGAGCTATTCGGTTGGTTTTGGTTGATGTGTTGCACCATCTCTGCTCATGGCACGTGAAAAAAACATGCAGAAGCACCTTAATTACAAATCGCTAAATTAGTTCAGGGCACTCTTGTACTACTCCACCTCTCCAGCCAACTTTGAGGCGAGATGACACGCTTTCGTCCGTAAATGGAAGACTGATAAAACAGAAGAGTGGCTGAGTAGGATGTACAGAAAGAGGAGTCTGTGGACAGCATCATATCTGTCAGATGGTTTTTTTTCTGGGTATGCGCAGTAATCAGAGGAGTGAAAGCCTTAACTCTTGTCTTCACCTTCACTTGGACGGCGGTATGACTATTATTGACCTAGTTGTGCATTATGAGAATTGCATAGTTCGACTACGTGAGAACGAGGCGCATGATGACTGTGTTTCAAATCAGTCATTGCCACCATCAGTCACAGAATATAAGGATATTGAGAAGCATGCTGCCGAAGTATTCACTCATTCCAATTTTTATATTCTTCAACAAGATCTGAAGAAGATGGGAGAGCTTGAGATTTTTGAGACGCTGGTGGGAGTTGACTGCCACACCTTCATCGTGGCATGGAGAAATAACCGCAAATTTCAGTTCGGCGTGAATTATCGAGCTGAAAACTCTGAGAATACGATAGACTGCAGTTGTGGACAAATGCTTCGGAAAGGATTGCCTTGCAAACACATTCTGTATGTGTTGGTTCATCTGAAAATATCTAAAATACCTAAGTGTTGCATCCTTAAGAGGATGTCGAAAGTTGCGAGAGGTGGGCTGCCTGCACAGCGAAAGAGTGACAAGTTTGGCTGGGGTTGGACAGGGGCAGAGCAGCGTGCTCGCTATAGTCAACTCAGTATAACAGGAGCTGAAGCTTTTCATGTTGCTTCAAATGATCCATTCGTCTTTGATGAGTTGATGCAGTGTCTGCAGAATATAATAGCAAAGAAAAAGGTTCCTGATAATAATGCTGTTGGTAGTAGAAGAAATGTGCATGAGGAGCCATGTCAGCCGGAACAACATGTTGATGTCATAGGTGATCCCGTGAAAGTTTCGACGAAGGGCGCCCCTAAACAGAGCACGACATGACAGGCAAAGAAAGATCCAAATGTTACAAAAAATGGAAGACCAAAATCATTCTGAGAAAAAACCCGGTCCTCTTTGTGGCATTTGTCAGAAAGAGTGCCATAGACGGCAAACGTGCGCTGAGAATGAAAAGTAAGTTTTACATTATTTTAATTATTGTTTGGTTCTCTCTTTACAATTGTCTGATGAGTTGTTTACAATTTGTTATGTAGGAATCGGGCATAAAGATAAAGTATTCATAATCAATTGAAGGCACTCGCAATTTCAGTTTATTTGTTTAAGGATAAGAGACATGGCACTTTGAGTTTATTCTTTAAGCCACCTTGTTCGATGGAAGGCACTGACACTTTCAGTTTATTTGTTTAAGGATTGGAGACATGGCACTTTGAGTTAATCTTTATGCCAACTTGTTCGATGTTATGAGACACGCGATTTCTATTATTATGTGTGAAACATGATATATTTGTATGAGTGTGTTACTGCTGTCATGACTTTGTCAACTGATTAACATTTTTAAAATCTAATATATGTGAAAAAAATATTTGAAAAAAAGCCCAGCCGTGGCCGGGCGCGCGCACGGACAGTATACTACAACGCCTTCTGGGAGGCCTTTTGGCCGGCGAGCTGGGAGGCCACGGCGTACAACAGGGCATTCATTAGTGTTCTGTAGCGAGCTTGTGAGAAGGCGAAGACGCGGGTATATAAACCGGTCGGCGCGTCTCTCCGCGGGCGAGGTGGGACTAAACTTAGTCGGCACAACGCGCCAGCGTCCCCATCCGCACAAGAAGAGGATCGGCCCACGCGCCCGACGCGCGTCGTTTATGGGCCGACATATCGCCATATTCCCCCTCGGGATCGTTGCATGTGCCTGCTGGGTGGGGCGGGACGAGACCTCTGCCACCGTGCGCGCGGCTTTCGGTCGGTCGGCTGCTGGGCCAGCAGACCCGCGCGTGGCGCACGGCGAATCGCGCCAGCCCACACTAGCTGGACTGCGCGGGCCCGCCACTGCCTCGGCTGTCGGCCACCGCACGGGCTGGGCTGGAATATTAGTCGGATCCAGCGCCGCTACTGCCAGCAGAATCGACGTGAGAAATTGTGCAGGTTTTGTCCACATCGCGCCAACTCAGGACGGCGGGGATATTTTCTAATAAATAAATGACTGCCGCGAGTAGAAACAACAACAGTACATATAACATTGCAGCCGCAAACTGATACATTTTAGGATAGCAAAAATATTACTTGCCCACACGCATTTAAATGTTTAGTCTCACATGAAAGCGATAAATAAAACGTGAAAAATTGTCGAAATCTATCCCAGTGCCATGTCGCATTACAATCGTTCAAAGTATCCAACAACGGTAGGGAAACCTTCTACGGGACTAAAATCCTACCAATGCTAATGCCTATTCCTTCTCCATGATTTTAACAATTTTCATCTTGACCTTCTCTAATTTGTTTACCTCTGAAAAAATAATTTCCGCGACAATACGTGGCCTTGACTCATTAATCTCTTCCTGGTCAAATTCATGTATCTAGCGATCTCCGTCCCAGTATTTTATGCACCACATCACAAAAAGTCCACAAAACACACTGCAATAAACATGTGTGATCAGCTTAGGATATAGCATGCACTTCCTTGTACTCATTTAACTTATTCATCATTTTGTCTCGGCATTTTATACTCATTAATTGGCCACGATGAGACATCTGGAAATTTTTTTGATTCAAGAGTTGAGTTGGCCTCCATAATATCCTTAGAAATTTCAGCTCTCTGAAACAAATTAACAAATCAGAATTTAATGTATGACTCAATATTTTTCTGAATGCGAGTGTGAAAATTATAGCGTACCAGGGTGGCAATCATATTGCGAATTCTTTGGCTAATTGCGCCTTTAAAATTTGAGTCAAGAACTTGAAACTCCTCCTTGATGGTGTGCATCACTATGGTTATCCAATGATTATCATTAACGTGCATAGGAAAATACGCCTACATAGTAACCAAATGATGTTAGTGCAATTAAATAGTAATGTCTAATAAAAACAAATAAATATGAAAGAAATACCCTGTCCCGTCTGAAATACTCATCCATTACTCTTGCGATGACTTTTGTTTTCTTTGTAACATGTTCTGAGTCTAAATCATTTACTGACTTGGTCTTTCCTCTTTCCCTACTCAACATAAATTTGGGGAACCACGTTGTTGATATGTAACGATCAGAAAAATCACAGTGTTGTAGGTGTTTACAATATGCATTGATGATCTGCATACATAAATAAAAAATTTCTATCAACTTGTGAAGTACAAATGAGAGATTTGTTAAAACCAAACTCATACTTACAGCGCCGTGCAACCATTTAAACGTTAGGACATCGTGAAGCATAGTTGGCGTGCATATGTCCCCATCTGGTGGCGGCATATCGACCACGGTTCGGTGTGCATGCTTCTTTGTCGATGCTAGAGTCTCAACAAAAACTCTGGCTGCCTCTATGTGATCCGGAGTCATATTAAGAGGACTTGCTAGAATTGAATATGGTGACGATGCAAACAGATCTAAAACAATGCAGCTACAGTCATTAAAAATAATAATAAAATTACATAACGCGTGAATGAATTATAAAGTAGTACTTGACTTACTTTTTTTAACACGTTTCTTGCGGGTAATGAGAATGTCGTAGGGGGATTGGCAATATTTCAACTTTTTTCTTTTGCGCTTACCATCATTTTCCTGACTGCCTTCACAATTACCTATGTTGCTCTCTGCCGGGAAACTCTCAAACGTGTCTTCGGACTTTGTTGGTGACAAAGCATCCATAGACTCACCATAAATATCAGCATTCTGCGGGGTTCGGGACATAGACGGAAAGTCTTTTGTACGTACAGTTGATGCCGAAATGGAGAGTTTCCATTATCGTCTATAATGAAAGGATCAGTAGCTTCACCTTTACCCGGTGTCGTCGCCAGAGCACCCGTGTCATCAACGGGCACGGAGGTATCATTGATACCCGTGAAAGATGTTCCTACCTTTACGTCGGTAGGTGAATCAATATCTGGCCATTATTTTGATGACTTGTACTGGCCATTGTCCATCCCAACTCCTTCACCTACATTATCAAATTCGTCATTGTTGTCCCTCTTATTGGGTTTGTACAGCACACCTTCCATGTTCAACCTTTCCATTACCATCTACAAACACAAATAAAACACGATAAGTAGTTGAACAATTAAACCATGTTCAATACAACTTCTAAATTACCTGTGCACATCTTTCGGGTATATTGAGAACCTCCTTATGAAGCAGCTTTATGTATGTCATCACACAGTCCATACTACAAGTCGTGTTCGATGAAACCACAGACGTGCTTGGCTTTCTACTCCTGCCACCACCTTTCTGTTTAGGTTTCTTCGTTTCTTCCTCTGGGACAGTCCCTTCACGTACCTTAGCACGTCTCTACTCTTCGCTAACACAGTTTTCAATCTGTACAACAAAAAAAAAATTAAATAACAAATATAATTAATTACTATGTGCAACCAATAAGGACTATACTTATTGACTTACATTGCCGGTGCCACGCCCGTGCATGTTCTCATAGTCGTCTCGCTTTTTCCCTTCCGTTTCTGGCCAGTTAAGCATTAGTGGGTATTCACGAGACAAATGATCAAATGTATCCACACCAATTGGCTCAACTTTTTCCCAGTATATATACTGCATGATAGTAAACACAACTAGTCAGACACATTGCCGGGGTACTGATCCACGGGCACCTATGGGACCGGCGGACCGAGTCCCTTTCGGTTCGGCGGGGGCGAAGGTCGCACGAAGAGCGGATCGAGGCGAAGCACACGAGCAGTTTACCCAGGTTCGGGCCGCACGTATGCGTAAAACCCTAATCCTGCTTTGTGGTTTGTATTGAGTTCTTGCTCGAGAGCGCGGAGTGCTACAGTACCCTCCAGCAGCTAACGAGACCGAGCGTGAGTGTTCTCTTTTCTCCCCCCCCCCCTCTACGTTGCGCATGGGCCTCCTTTTATATGCTCAAGGGGTCACCGACAGGTGGCAACGTAGACAAGGGTAAAAATGGAAAGGTGCTGCGGTTGGTACAGCTACCTGCTACAGTGTATCATACCTAACCCTGACGGCAGGGGACAAGGGCATTAAATGCCCGTCTGTGTCGCCTAAATAGTGCAAAAAGGGACCGTCAGGGGCGCCACTGCTCGCCACGATGGCAATCTTGTCAGCGCCGCTTGCCACCGCGCAACGCTGGCTGCACAGCCTCCCGCCACATATGCCTGGAAGGGTCCCAGAGCGACACGTTGGTGGATGTGCTGGAGCGCGGACACAGAGTGGTGGCTTGCCGCGGCAAGCGCCTTGCCGCGGTCGTTGTCTTGCCGCGTCCGGGAGCTTGTCGCTCACCGGGCCTTGCCGGGACGTGTGGCGCGTCGTGGCAAGTTCCTTGAGATGCCTTGGTTGGCCTTCCCGGCAAGCTCCTCTTGTCGGGGTCTTGTCTCCTTGAATGGCTCCAGGGGAACCACGGAGGACCTTGGCGGTCACCCGGCAAGCCTTGCCGCGGGATGCTGCGACTGCCCGTGCACAAGTTCGGGATACTAGGGTACCCCTACTCTAGTACACCGACAGGAGCCCCGGGCCTGGGCCATACACGGTGCCGAGCGCTGTTGGGCCAGGCCCAAAACAGGGTACGGGCACGCGCGGCCTAGGTTACGCTGCATCTTTCTCCGTATCCACCGCGCCCTCCCCGAACGGCACGCGTTGAATGCGGCGTCATGGGAGAGATCGTGGGTGGTTTCTTTATTCGGAAATGCGGAATGTCCGCCCCCTCCCTCCTTATAAGCAGGGGAAACAGGGGCAGTTTGCCCATTCGCCGGTTGCTACTGCAATCTCAGAAATCTCTGCCGCTCCCTCGTCTTCCCAAAGCTGAAAGAGAGCAGCGCCTCGCCCCCCATCGCCACCAGCACCACCAACACCGTCGACCTCCTCCACCACTTCCGCCATGGCTCCGAAAGCTGACAAGGGGAAGGTTGTGAAGTCGACCGAGGCGCAGCGGCTTGCGGCGCTGCGAAAGGAGCGGGCAGTCTCCCCCCCCCCCAAGCTTGCCGCGAGGGAGCTGAGGGAGAACTACTATCTCTTCTAGTCGACGGAGACGCGAGCGCATCCGCGCACGAAGGTACTTCCAGCCGCCGCTTGGAAAATGGCTCCAAACGGATATCCTTTCTTCGCCTTGTTCTTCTACTGCGGGCTCTGCCCGCCCTTCTCTGAGTTTTTCTGTGATATCATGAACACCTACGGATTCCACCTCCTTGACTTCACCCCCAATGCCGTTCTGACCATGGCAGTTTTCGCACATCTCTACGGAAACTTTGTCGGAGTCCATCCCAACATAGCCCTTTTTCGCCACTTCTTTATGCCCCGAGTAGAGAGAGGAGAACCTTTATCCGGCAGAATCGCCTGGATCTCGAGGGCCAGCAAGAAGGACACTTATTTGGAGGGAGAGTTCCACGGCAAGTGGGAAGAATGGAGAGCAGACTGGTGCTGGATTGACGAGGAGAATCCGCAGCCGTTTACCGCCCGGCGCCAAACCCCAGTAGCACGCGGCAGCGATTGGAGTGACGTGGCCCCGGAAGATGATAGGCTGAAGATTGCCGTCACTCGGATCCTACGCCTCAGGCTTGCCGGGCTCACTGTAGGCACTGTTGACGCAGACTTTCTTCGCCACCGCATTGCCCCCCTGCAGGAACGGGGGAGACCCACCTGGGAATTCAAGAATGCGGCGGATATCATGAGGCTGTGTCCAGGCCTCAATTTCAACTTCACTATTTTGGAGCTCAACGCAATGCTCCAGGAGCTGTTCAAGTACGACCCTCAGCATCCCGAAGTGTTCAGGTTGCCGGGGGGTGTTGTTCCGCTGTGCAACAACTCTGCGCTCGACCGCATCCGTGCAATGATGCCACTGTGCGATTCGCATGGAATTGTCCCAGCTTGGCAAGAGCCTGCAGACGACGTTGTGCAGCAGTTCTTTGACGACTTGGTAGAAGTGCCGATCTGCTCCGATGAAAAGGATAGGCTCACCCGCGACACCACCGATGAGGAGATGACACGCATCGCCACCAGGCTAGAAGAGGCGGCGGCAGCCGCAGCCGCGGGCGAATTTGGATTCACCGTGGAGGAGGCAGATGCAGCAGAGGCGGCAAGCCGTGCCGAGCGAGTGGAGCCCGCCGGCAGGAAAGGGCTTGCCGGGCATAACGCCGAGTCGAGCGAGCCCGCCAAGGATACGAGCGGCTCGCTGGAGATCAACTCCTCTTCCTCCTCATCTTCAGGCAGCTCGCCGCAAGCAGAGCCTCCATCCCCGCCAAGAAGGCGTCTCCGCAAGGTTGGGGACGTAGCGGGGCGGCAGGCGGATGAACAGTCGCCGCGCCGCGTGACGCGCTCCACCGCGGCAAGCACTGGTGCTGCGGGATCACCTCATGCTGCTGCGGCAACTGGGGCGGGGTCGTCTCAGGCCACCGCCACCGTTCCCACCAAGCAGCCAAGGGAACCTACTCCTCTGCCTCCTCGCGCTGGACATGGGCCGGACTTCGACTTCTCCGCGTTCAGCTCCGATGAGGAAGAAGAAGAAGAGTAAGCTTCTCTTGTTGTACTTGTAGTTCTTCAATTCTTGCTGTTTTATCTTGTATCTCATTTGCTTTACTCTGAACTTGCTCCTTTTCAGGACTCTGGCCCAGAGAGCAGCGAAGAGAGCCAAGGTCCCGGTGATTGTCATCGAGGACGAACCCACCGCGATAGCAGGAGGTGCGCCCGAGGCCACCTTGCCGGACCCGGCAACTGTTCTCCAGAGCAAGCCCCAACGTAAGTATATGGTTTACTTGCCGCTGTTAGGCGCGCATGGATACTCTTTCTTGGCTGACATCTGACTGCTGGTTTGTGTAGGCGCAGAGCAGCCCCACCAGGAGCGCCCGGAGACCGTCCCCGAAATGCCAAGGGAGAGTCCTCCGGCAAGTGAGAGTTCTCCGGCAAGGGACAACACCAGCGTTCCCCCGACGACGGAGACTACGACTGCTGAACCCAGTAGAGGTAATCTTCTCTTCAAGGCTTCCCTTGGGTTCTTCTTCTTGGATATTTGCTTGATTTTTCTCGCTTCTCCGGCAATCAGACCCATCTGCTGCGGAGCCGATGGAGACTGAGGTTGTTGTCGACAACGCAGCTGCCACTGAAGAAACAGCCAGCGCTGATGATCCCGCCGGTGACGAGGCCGCCAAAGCTGTCGCCGCAGCAGCTGGCGAGGGATCTGGCGATCGCACTAACGGCCCTGAGGCCGCAGGAGCGCCGGGCGCTACGTCGACCGCCGACCCGTCCGCCGCTGCCGTAGCGCCAGGCTCCGAAGAGCCCCGGCCAAGTGTCTACCTGTAGGCCGGCGATGGCGTCTTCATCAACCTCCCCTGGGCGTCAAGCTCCAGGGCGCCGGTCGAGGGAGAGAGCTTCGACGGAGAGGTGCTCGCCTCCGCTGGGCTGACACTAGTTGACGCGCCGAGCAGCAGCAGCGGCGAGCCTGAGGAGGAGCGGCTGCTACGGAAGCTGTTGTCGCTCTACCGCGCGCGGCAAGCCAAGCTGGAATCCCGCAAGGCGCTTGTCGCGAAGGCGGGAGCAGATATCGAGAAGCGCGCAGATGAGCTCCGGGGTCTCCACCAGGAAACTCTCTGGTCCCTGGCAGAGGAGAGGGAGCAACTTGCCGAAGCGCAGAAGGCCTTCTTCCTCGAGAAGGCCGAAGTTGAAGAGCAACAGCGGCTTGCCGCTGAGAAGCTGTTTACGCAGGAGGGCGAGCTGGCGCAGCGGAAAGTTAACCTCGACAGCCACGAGAAGGAGCTTGCCGCGCGTGAGCAAGAATTCGGCGGAGCCCTTAAGCAAGCAGAGGATGCTGCCGCAGTTGCCGAGGCCGCCAAGGAGCTGGAGACGAAGGTGGCGTAGCTGGAGGCCGATCTCAAGGCGAGTGGTGAAGAGCTTGCCGCGCTCAAAATTGAGCGGGAGAAGGACGCCCACAGCAACTCAGAGCTGCAGGCTCGTCTCGCCGAGAAGGGCCAAGAGCTTAGCGCCACCAAGGACTCCAACGCAGATCTTGAGTTGAAGCTGACCACTTTGACCAAGACGCTGGAGAAAGTGGAGCACTGGACGGAGGGTCTTGTGAGTGCTACCGCAGATATCGACAGGGAGCTGGCACAGCTGGGGATGGAGGATCTCGGGTATTCCTCCGATGAGAACCTTCAACCCAGCGCCAAGCTCACCTTGTTCTTCAAAGGCGTGGCGACGGCCCTCCAGCGGCTCCGGGAGAAGATCCCAAAGCAGCTGGCCGACGAGTCACGCAAGATCTGCGCGGGAGCTCTCCAAAAGGTGTTGATGAAGGTGGTTTTCCGCAACCCGGGCCTCAACCTCACCAACGTCCTCAAGACCCTGCCGCCGGATGCTGACCTGGAGGCGCTCAAGACCCTTGTCGCACCCATTGTGGACAAGGTGAGCGGGATCAAGAGGATTGAGGGCGATCGTGTAGACTAGGCCGCCCGTTTCCTTCTTTTCTTGTCGCTGCTGGTCATGTTACGAAAACAATCTGTTAGAGCCGCGACAAGCTATTTTGTAATATAGCTCTTTTCTGGGTAATGATTGCAATGTTATTCCCTTTACTTGATTCCTCCCTTTGTATGTTTTTGCCCTACGCTTTTAGGGAACTTGCCGGTGCAGGCACCATAGCCGCGAGCGCTGAGTGCGGGACGTCAGTAGCCTGTTGGCGGTGCCGCTACCGACAAGAAACCTTGTCGCAACTAGTCGCAGCTCACTTAAGTTGTTGAGCGGACTCGAAACAAAGTAAGGGCGCAACTAGCTACGAGTTGGTTCCTCCGCGCACAGGTTTTCCATACAAAGTGCGGTAGTTCAAGGGAGATAACTTAAAAGTTTAAAAAATCTGATTGCTCAAACTTTGGCAACTTAGCTTTTCTGTTGTTTGCTTCCCGGTAAGGCGAAACTTTTCTTGAACGACACCTGGTCCGTATCATTATCTTCTCCTTTCCCCCCGGCAAACTTGTGGGTGAGGGAACCTTCCTTTCCTTGGGAAAAAAGAAAGAGGAGAAAAATAAAGATATGGAGCCTTACGGCTCGTTATTGCTTACCGGGGAGTAGGTGCTGCACAAAGTGTCAGATCACACATGCAAAAAATAGAAAGCATGAAATTGACAAGATGTGCGGAGCACATGAGCTTTACTTATGCACGGGGTCTGCGCCCGGCTTTGTACAAAGGATTACATGCAACAGCGGCAAGACTTGTACAAAAGGTGGTTGCCGGAACAGGTTCCGGCAACCGCGCCTTAGGGGTAAAACTTACGAAGGTGCTCAATGTTCCAGGAGTTGCTCACCGGAAAGGCATCTTCGGTCTCAAGGCGGACAGCGTCAGGCCTAGTGACTCGTTTCACCCGGTAAGGGCCTTCCCACTTCGGCGTCAACTTGTTGGAATTCTTGGCGGACTGAACACGCCGAAGAACAAGGTCGCCTTCCTCGAGACTTCTGGCATTAACTTTGCGGCTATGGTAGAGGCGCAAAGCTTGCTGGTAGCGAGCAGCTCGCATAGCAGCCTGAAGACGGTCTTTCTCAAGGAGCAGCGTGTCATCTTGTCGCAGCTGCTCTTGCTCAAGCTCATCATAAGCGAGCACTCGAGGTGACCCGTATACGAGTTCCGTGGGGAGAACTGCCTCTGCTCCATAGACTAGAGCGAAAGGTGTCTGGCCAGTGGCTCGATTTGGCGTCGTCCTGATCGACCAAAGAACCACCGGCAGCTCCTTGATCCAGTTTTTTCCGCACTTGTGCAGCCTGTCGAAAGTCCTGGTCTTGAGCCCACGCAGCACTTCAGCATTTGCCCTCTCCGCTTGACCGTTGCTTCTCGGGTGAGCAACAGAAGCGAAGCAGACCTTGGCGCCAAGATCTTGGACGTACTGCATGAAGGTGCCGCTCGTAAATTGCGTACCGTTGTCGGTGATTATCCTGTTAGGGATCCCGAAGCGGTAAACAATCGACCTGAAGAACTTGACTGCTGACTGTGCTGTCACCTTCCTCACTGCTTCCACTTCTGACTACTTTGTGAACTTGTCGATTGCAACGTACAAGTACTCAAAGCCCCCGACTGCTCGGGGAAAGGGGCCGAGGATGTCGAGCCCCCAGACCGAAAATGGCTAGGATAAAGGGATCGTTTGGAGAGCTTGAGCTGGTTGGTGTATCTGCTTGGAATGGAACTGGCACGCTTCACACTTGGTTGCTTGTGCAGTTGCATCCTGGAGGGCTGTCGGCCAAAAGAAACCTTGCCGGAATACTTTGCCAGCAAGTGCTCTTGCGCCAATGTGGTGACCACATATGCCTCCATGTATCTTTGCTAACAGCTTTTGTCCGTCTTCCCGGTGAATACACTTCAATTTCACACCGTTGAGTCTTCTTCTGTACAGTTTCTTGTCGACAAACTGGTACATACTTGACTGCCGGGCTACTCTTTCCGCTTCTTCTTGCTCTTCGGGAAGTTCTCCTGTCTGAAGGAAACGGACAATCTGTTGTGCCCATGCTGGACCTTGTGGCTCGACAACAAGGACTAAAGGAAAATTTGCTGCTGCGGGAACATCCGCTTCTACGGCGAGAACCTGCGGCTCTGCCGGAGCTTGACGTTCCCCGGCAAGCTTGCCGGAGCAAAACTTGTCGGGAGTTTGTGCTTCAACGGAACAAACCCTAGGGCTTGCCGGAGCAGACTGCTCCTCAGCACTCTTGGCGTTGATCTCAGCTGCTGCGGGAACATCCGCTTCTACGGCGAGAACCTGCGGCTCTGCCGGAGCTTGACATTCCCCGACAAGCTTGCCGGAGCAAAACTTATCGGGAGCCTCTGCTTCAACGGAACAAACCGTAGGGCTTGCCGGAGCAGACTGCTCCTCAGCACTCTTGGCGTTGATCTTGGGGACCTTCTTGGCGGCGGCTTCGGGAAGCTCTGCCGGAAAATAGTCACCAGAAATCAACTTCCTCTTCTTGCTCTGTCCAGTTGATGGCGTTACGGACGGTTGAGTCAGCTTGAGCACAAAGATCCCTGGTTCCACAGGTAACTTAAGTGCGGCGCACTTTGATAGGCCATCGGCAATGTCGTTCTGAGCTCTTGGAACATGCTCCATCTATAGGCCGTCAAAGTGCTCTTCTAGCTTCCTCACTTCGTCGACGTAGGCTTCCATCAATGGACTCTGATAGCTCTTGTTCACTTGGCGGACGACAAGCTGCGAGTCACCCCTGACAATGAGCTTCTTGATCCCAAGTTCTGCCGCGATCCTGAGACCGGCAAGCAAGCCTTCGTACTCTGCAGTATTGTTTGTTGCTTGCTCCTTGGGAAAGTGCATCTGGACTACGTACTTGAGGTGCTCTCTGGTGGGTGCGACAAGCAGCACGCCAGCGCCGGCGCCTTGCAGCGAAAAGGCACCATCAAAGTACATCAGCCACTCTTTGCTTGCTTCCTCGACGGGAATGCTTGTTTCTGGAATTTCTTCATCTGGAGTTGGCGTCCATTCTGCTATGAATTCTGCCAATGCTCTGCTTTGGATAGTTGAAGTACTCTCAAACTTGAGGCCAAAGCTTGTCAGTTCCAGTGCCCACTCAACAATCCTGCCTGTCGCTTCTGGATTCTGTAGTATCCTCTTCAGCGGAAAGCGAGTGACAACTGTGATCTCATGTGCTTGGAAGTAATGGCGCAGCTTTCTCGAGGCCATGAGAAGGCCGAAAAGCAATTTCTGCACGCCAGAGTACCTTGACCTAGCCCCCTGCAGAAGGAAACTGACAAAGTAAACTGGGCGCTGCACCATTCTCTTCTGTATCTCCTCGCGCGTCTGCGCAGATCCATCCTTGTCGAGACCAGAGCTTGTCGGGGAAGCCCCCTGCTTGTCGCTGGATGCGCTTGCCGTGGTTGCTGGCTCGTCATCTGCCTCCCTCTCCGCTACTAACGCAGCACTAACAACTTGATTGGTTGCCGCTATATACAGCAGCAACTTCTCTTGTGGCTTAGGTGCGACAAGTGTTGGAGGGGAGGACAGGTATCTCTTTAAGTCTTGCAGCGCAGACTCCGCTTCCAGAGTCCATTTCATTGGACCTGCCTTTTTCAATATTTGGAAAAACGGCAGGGCGCGCTCAGCAGACCTAGAGATAAACCTGCTGAGAGCAGCCACGCAACCGGTAAGTCTTTGTACATCCTTGACGCGCTTTGGTGCTTCAATCTGCTCAATGGCCTTGATTTTGTCGGGATTGGCTTCGATTCCCCGCTGAGACACGAAGAACCCGAGAAGTTTGCCGGAGGGGACTCCAAACACACACTTCTCGGGGTTGAGCTTGAGGCTGATCTTGCGCAGATTTGCAAAGGTCTCGTCTAAATCTTGAATCAGAGTTGTCCTGTCCTTGCTCTTGACCACTATGTCATCCATGTAGGCTTCCACATTTCTGTGTATTTGTGGCTCTAGAGCGACATGGACTACCCTTGCAAATGTTGAACCAGCATTCTTTAAACCGAAAGGCATCTGTATGAAACAGTACGTGCCACATGGAGTAATGAATGCGGTCTTCTCCTCATCCTCTTCTGCCATGAAGATCTGATGGTATCCTGAGTATGCGTCAAGAAATGAAAGCAAATCACATCCGGCCGTGGAGTCAACAATCTGGTCAATGCGCGGCAAAGGAAATGGGTCTTTGGGACAAGCTTTATTAACATCGATAAAGTCGATACAAAGTCTCCATTTCCCGTTTGCCTTGCGCACGACTACAGGATTGGCCAACCACGTAGGATGGAGCACTCCTCTGACAAGGCCTGCTGCTTCCAACTTCTTGATCTCTTCTGCGATGAATTCTTGGCGCTCCACTGCTTGCTTCCTGACCTTCTGCTTGACGGGCCGCGCATGAGGACAAACGGCAAGATGGTGCTCAATTACTTTCCTGGGAACACCGGGGATATCAGACGGTTGCCACGCAAACACGTCGACGTTCGCCCGCAGGAAAGCAATGAGCGCGCTTTCCTATTTGGTGTCGAGAGGGGCACTGATGGTGAAGGTACCACCAGTGCCGTCCTCCTTGGCGGACACCTTCTTGGTTTCTGGCGGAGCTGCCATTGCCTTCTTACACTTGCCGGTGGAGCTCGATGGTGCGTCATCGACGGCAGCGCAGCACTCCGAAGAGGTGCGCTTGCCGGAGTGGGCATCAGAACTCTTGCCGGACTTGGTCTTCTTCTTCCCCCCGGGAGCTTCAACGGCAGGTGACTTGCGATCTGCTACGGCTGCGGCTTCCCGGTAGATCTTGTCGGCGCAGATAAGGGCATCCTTCTTGTCGCCAGGGACAGAGATGACGCTTATCGGGCCTGGCATCTTTAGCATGTTATATGCGTAGTGAGAGGCTGCCATGAACTTGGCGAGTGCTGGACGGCCGAGTATCCCATTGTAAGGCAATGGAAAATCGGCAACGTCAAAAGTGACCCTCTCAGTTCTGAAGTTCAACTCGCTGCCAAATGTTACTGGCAATGCGACCTTCCCCTTCGGCTTGCTCCTTCCCGGGTTGATTCCTTGGAATGTGCCGGTCTCTTCAAGCTCGCTGTCAGGGATCTGGAGTTTCTGGAGTACAGCAGAGGAGATCAGGTTCAAGCCGGCCCCGCCGTCAACTAGCATCTTAGTGACCTTGAGGTTGCGGATAGTTGGTGAAACCAACATCGGCAAGCACCCAACCACAGTTGTGCGATCAGGGTGGTCCTCAATATCAAAGATGATAGGCGTGCTGGACCATTTCAGAAGCTTGGGTGACTCGACAGGTGGTTCCGCCGCATTGACTTCCCGCACCCACTGCTTGAGTTGGCGGTGCGAAGTATGCAGAGAAGCACCGCCGTCAACGCACAAGACCTCTGTGGCTTTCTGGAACTCCTGCTCACTGGTCTCGACATCATCCATGTCTTCGTCTTCGTCGTCATCTTCATCCTTGTCGCGGCCGCGGGGAGGTCTGTCTCCTTGCCGCTGCTTGGCTTTGCCGCGGTGTCCTCCCCGGCCGGCGCGCTTCTTGCCGGATTCTCCAGCGTCTCCTTGGGCCCTCTCCTTGTCGCGTCGCTCGTACTCAGCCTTTTGCTGTTGGACAAGCTGCTCGACCTTCTTGCAGCTCTGGAGGTCATGGCCCTTGGTGCGGTGGATCTTGCAGTACTTCTTGTTGGTGCCGTCCTGCTTGTCGGCGACCGCCACAGCCTGGCAGTTGGTGCATGCGGCAATCTCCTTGCCGGAGCTACCAGCTTTGGCTTTCTTGGTGCCACCTTCGTTGCCGGACTGCTCAACGACTAGCACATCTTTGCCTTTCTTCTTCCTGTTCCGCCGCCGGTTTTTCTTTGCCGGGGCAGCATCCTCGCTGTCAGATCCTCCTGCTCCTGCATTCTCTCTGGGGAGTTTCCTCCCTTCTTCAGCACGTGCACACTTGTCGGCCAGGGCATACAGCTCACTGACGTCTCTGATCTTGCACATCGCCATCTCCTCCCGCATCCTGCGGTTACGCACGTTCTGATGGAACGTGCTGATGACCGCGGCAGGGTGGACATCTGGGATGTTGTGCTGTACACGGCTGAATCTATGAATGTACTTGCGCAGGGGCTCTCCTTCCTTCTGGGTGAGTAGATGAAGGTCACTCTCTTGGCCATGAGGTTTGTGGCCGCCTGTAAAGGCGCCGACAAACTGATGGCATAGGTCTGCCCAGGAAGATATGGAGCTGTCCGGCAAGTGCATGAGCCAGGACCTGACGTTGGGCTTGAGCACCAGCGGGAAGTAGTTGGCAAGGATCTTGTCGTCCCGTCCCCCGGCAGCCTGCACCGCGATGGTGTAGATACTGAGGAACTCTGACGGATGCAACTTGCCGTCGTACTTCTCTGGTACATCTGGCTTGAAATTCTTCGTGCTGGGCCACTAGACTTGCCGTAGCTCACGAGTAAACGCAGGACAACCTACTGCGTACGGCAAGCCGCCTGGTTCCCCTGGCGCATGCATGTCGACAGAGGGCCAGCGCGCTGGTCTGATTGACGCCGCGCTTCCCTTCGGCGCTCGATACGAGTACGAGCGTCTTCTTGCTGTCGTTCGTGAAGAACTTGGCGCTGATCGCGACGAGCTCGTGGATCCGATGACGCGGTGGAGTTGCTGTCGAGATGGATCCGGCGAGTCGGCGATCTTGGCCTTCGGGGCGGAGAGTGCACAGTGGTTGCACCCCCACCGGTCTTGTCTCCACCGGCTCGTGCCTGGCTGACTTGCCGCGGCTGCAACGTGCTCGGCTGCCGTTGAGTGTCGCCGTTGGCGAAGCCGATGAGACTCTGAATGGTGGCCCTCCAGTCGTCGATCTTGTCTGCCGTTGGAGGGTAGCCAGGAGCAGTTGAGCTCGCGCCAAAGCTTCTGCTGCAGTGGCGGGTGGCGGTGGCGAACGGTGTGAGGAGTGGGATATGCTCGGACTTCTAACCATGTTAGAAGGAGCAGTATCCCGTCCAGGCGACCGTGCCTCGCTCGTGCCAGCATGTTGGCGTGCATGCTGGTCTTGAGCACTCCGTGATCCACCAGCTCGATCTTGGTCCAGCAAACGCATGGTACCGTGAATACCATGACGCTGCCGGTCCCGCGCCTCCTGAGATGGGCGCGGTGCATGTACGGATGCCGAGGTCTTGGAGTGCGCCCGGTCGTTGTGGGAGCCGGCTACGCCGCCGATGGGCAGTGCGGCCTTGTCCTTGGACCTGGCAGCACCGTGAGCTCCCTCGTCGACGCCCGTTCTTCCGCCGGCGTCTGCCCCATCAGCCATTTGCTCCGGCGGTGGTGGGTTCGGCGTGGACGGAGCAGCCGCCTCCGAAGCCTTCTTCTTCGGCGGCATGTCGATGAAGATGATGAAGATCTAGCTCGTGCGAACGCCGGATCTGGTTCACACAACCTCGACGCCCCCTACCTGGCACGCCAAAGATGTCGGGGTACTGATCCAAGGGCACCTATGGGACCGGCGGACCGAGTCCCTTTCGGTTCGGCGGGGGCGAAGGTCGCACGAAGAGCGGATCGAGGCGAAGCACACGAGCAGTTTACCCAGGTTCGGGCCGCACGGATGCGTAAAACCCTACTCCTGCTTTGTGGTTTGTATTGAGTTCTTGCTCGGGAGCGCGGAGTGCTACAGTACCCTCCAGCAGCTAACGAGACCGAGCGTGAGTGTTCTCTTTTCTCCCCCCCCCCCTCTACGTTGCGCATGGGCCTCCTTTTATATGCTCAAGGGGTCACCGACAGGTGGCAACGTAGACAAGGGTAAAAATGGAAAGGTGCTGCGGTTGGTACAGCTACCTGCTACAGTGTATCATACCTAACCCTGATGGCAGGGGACAAGGGCATTAAATGCCCGTCTGTGTCGCCTAAATAGTGCAAAAAGGGACCGTCAGGGGCGCCACTGCTCGCCACGATGGCAATCTTGTCAGCGCCGCTTGCCACCACGCACCGCTGGCTGCACAGCCTCCCGCCACGTACGCCTGGAAGGGTCCCAGAGCGACACGTTGGTGGATGTGCTGGAGCGCGGACACAGAGTGGTGGCTTGCCGCGGCAAGCGCCTTGCCGCGGTCGTTGTCTTGCCGCGTCCGGGAGCTTGTCGCTCACCGGGCCTTGCCGGAACGTGTGGCGCGTCGCGGCAAGTTCCTTGAGATGCCTTGGTTGGCCTTCCCGGCAAGCTCCTCTTGCCGGGGTCTTGTCTCCTTGAATGGCTCCAGGGGAACCACGGAGGACCTTGGCGGTCACCCGGCAAGCCTTGCCGCAGGATGCTGCGACTGCCCGTGCACAAGTTCGGGATACTAGGGTACCCCTACTCTAGTACACCGACACACATAGATCACATAAAAATCATATGTACATACAACTATTACGAAATGACTTGTACCTGAAGAAGAGCCAAGTTCCCGATAGGCCACTTGAATTTTTCAAGATCTTCGACCGATTTTTTAATAGCATCCATGCACACCCCCAACGTGAAATCGTTCCAATTGTAAGACTTGATAGCGTTCACGTCCTTCACCATTTTGTAATAACGATAAGGAACAAACTTGGTGGATTGTGGTGCTAAGACTGTACCCATAAGAACCAGTACGGCCCTTCTCACAAAATCATCATCATATGACTGAGTATCAACAATATTTTTTATCAACTCATCGATGAGGATTAGGCCTGTTCTTTTGTCTAGAAACCGATTCGGAACAATTTTTTTGGCATCTAGTTGTACTGTTGCTATCATGCTACTGACATCATCATCCTTGTTACGTAGCCCGAATATGTTATAAACATCTTCATTAAGCACACTGATGCCGTCAGTATTTGGCCAAATAATAAATTGCTTTCTACTATTATCATATGTTGTAATTATAAATTCCAATAAATTGTTCCTCATTTTCACTGAAGGAATTCTCAACATACTGTCCAAATTTGTGCCACGTAGCATCATGCGCTGTCTGGGTGTGAATTTTCCGACCAATTCGCATCACTTCTCAACCAAGCAGTACACATCTCCCTATTCTTGCATTCTAAATAAGATGACAGTTATCTAACTAGTTACGAGATTCAAAAAACATTACATATGGTTTAATACCATACCTTCCGGCGTCTCGACGTGCACCGGCAGCCCCCGTTGCCTAACCCCACCGGGTGTGGGTTAGTCGTGGCAGCCGCGCGCCCTCTGCCCACACCAGCGCGCTGGGCGATGGCCCATCCTAGGGTTTAGGGTGCCGGCAACTTAGCCGAGACGGCACGGCCGGGCCTGAGATCCAAGTCGCGCGCAGATGCCGGATTGTATGGCCGCCGTCAGGCCGGCAGGGAAGGGAGTTGGGACGGCCACGGCGGTGCGACCGTCGGATCGGGGAGGGGTGAGGACGTGCGTGGAGGCGGCGGGGTTAGGCGGTCCTGGGGCGAGGTAATGGCGGCGTGGTTTCCATGCCATGCACGCACGTACGGCGTCATAGACGTGGTCACGCCATGGTGGGCCACTTGGCCCGTCCCGTAAAACTACCGCCGGCCGGCCCACGATGCATTTATTAAAAACATGCATTGTACTTTAACATTTCAGTTTAATACCACATCGCTAAGCCGGCGCGCCGTTGACTCCTTTATATAATTTTCTTTTGGTCAATGCACAAACATCTCAGTTTGTGGGACTCTATTTGGAGGATATGCAGAATCGATGTGAGTCTTCACCTGCTCTGAGCTTGTGAAGGTTCGCATGGATCATGCATATTCTTCAAAAAGAGAGCCATTATCTCCGATGTTTTTTTAACGTCAGAAAATATTAATGCATTTTTTAATGCAATCATTCAAATTTTTTGCACACGCACTCATCACCAGGGCCATCATGCGTTCTCTTTTCGGACTCAGCCGATGGACCCCAAACTTTTTGCACACGCACTCATCAACAGGTCCATCATGCTTGCAAGTTTTCATAATTTTCCGGCACCGTATGAATTTCCTATGGTTTTCTCCGTGAAACGCACCAAAAACACTGATCGGGCGTGACGCAACGTGCGTTTGGTGTTTAAAGTCGCTCAAATCTTGCGTGGGGCCCTAAGATGGGCATGCCCACTGCCTCCCAAAATTGGGTGACGTTTCGTCCATGCCACCTCATACCACCAATGCAACCGGCACTGATCGGATATGAACGATGTTAGCCCCGTACTGCGTTCTCTTTTCGGACTCAGCCGATGGACCCCAAACTTTTTGCACACGCACTCATCGATAGGTCCATCATGCGTGCAAGTTTTCATAATTTTCCGGCACCGTATGAATTTCCTATGGTTTTCTCCATGAAACGCACCGAAACCACTGACCGGGCATGACGCAATGTGCGTTTGGTGTCCGACGTCGTTCAAATCTTGCGTGGGGCCCTAAGATGGGAATGCCCACTGCCTCCCAAAATTGGGTGATGTTTCGTGCATGCCACCTCGTACCACCCATGCAACCGGCATTGATCGGATATGAATTTTTTATGGTTTTTTTCATGAATTCAATTCTATATTAAGTAGTGCTTTAATATAATTACATAATAAATTATATATTAAGTATTGTTTTTAACATAACTACTAAATAAATTCTATATCAAGTACTGTTTAAAAAAGGTATTTTCCAAATTATTATTACTTCTAAATTATAACAAAAACCTCTTTATTATTATGAAAACTACTTTAGCCATTAATGCAAAACACATAAAAAATAATGAACATTACATAAATTATTGAACATTTATACAATATGTAGGACTTTTCATTATTATTTATACAATAAAACATTTATTAAAAAAATTACTATTATTTTTGAAACAATAAACAAATAACAAAAAAAAACAATGACACCGCGCGTTGGGCGGCCCAGTGACTGTGCGCGACGGCGCGCGTGGGCCGGCCCATTGAGTGTGCGCGCGGTGCAGGGGCAGGGTCGGCGGGGGTGAGGACTAAAGTTTAGTCCCACCTCGCCCGCCGAACGACGCCGCGACCGCCTTATATACCAACCTCCCACCACCATTTCGAACTCCTCTCATTCCCGCCCCGTCCCGCCACTGCCCCATTGGCCTGTGCTGCAGGCCGTAGCTGGGCTGAAAGGCCGGCCCTTTCGCCACCCGGCTTGATCGGGCCGGACCGATTAAGCGCAGTTGCGGCATGCAAGCACAGGTGGGCTTATTTTTTTTGCATCACAATTTTGTTGTCTTCTTTGAGTCACGGCGCGGGGGGAGGTGGAAGGGGCGCTTATTTAGTCTCACCTCGCGCGCCGAGGGACGCCACGACCGGCTTATATACCCGCGTTCGTGCACATTGCTATATGAGACAGTTAGTAATAATTTGGTTTGACTTTGCACTGCTAGCGGCGGCACTGCCGCACTGCCCGGTCAGTGTAAGCTCATTACACTGTCCGGGCAGTGCGGCCGTATACTGCAAACAGTGTAAACTCAAATCATATCATTATTATCTGTCTTATTTTTTATTATTTGCCACACTGTGCAAATTTTATGAGTACTATCTACAATATTTTTTTGACATCCTTCAAAAGAACCCAAATTACATTAGTAATATCTACCATCATATGTATAATGTCAATACGAAATAAATTCTGTATTAAGTACTCTTTGTAATATAATTACTTAATAAATTTTGTATTAAGTAGTGTTTTTAATTCTATGTGAAGTACTGTTTTTTTATGAACAGTCGTTTCCAAATTATTAGTTATAGCAATAAACTTATTAATTTATTTTTGACATCCTTGAAATGAACTCAAATTTTTTTATAGTGTTCCACCATCATCACTAGGATGCATGCCAAGTTTTCTATATTTTTTATCGCTTTATGAATTTTCTATAATTTTTTCTGTGAAAACAGCACATAGCACACCCCGGACGTGACACAACATGTTTTTGGTGTTCAAATACGTTCAATTCTTGGATTGGATGTCAGGGTGACCATACCAACTCACTTGCAAAAGTTGAGGTCATTCCGAATATGTCGAAAAATTGACCTCCTTCTCCGGAGACCGTTCAGGCAGGACTGAAGAACCCGTCCGAAAGGAGGGTTTTTTCGACATCCTTGAAATGAACTCAATTTTTTTATGGTGTTCCACCATCATCACTAGGATGCATGCCAAGTTTTCTATCTTTTTTATTGCTTTATGAATTTTCTATAATTTTTTCTGTGAAAACAGCACATAGCACACCCCGGACGTGACACAACATGTTTTTGGTGTTCAAATATGTTCAATTCTTGGATTGAATGTCAGGGTGACCATACCAACTCACTTGCAAAAGTTAAGGTCATTCTGAATATGTCGAAAAATTGAGCTCCTTCTCCGGAGAGCGTTCGGGCAGGACTGAAGGATCCGTCCGAAAGGAGTTTTTTTTCGACATCCTTGAGATGAACTCAAATTTTTTCCATAGTGTTCCACCATCATCACTAGGATGCATGCCAAGTTTTGTGGGTTTTTTTTACTTTATGAATTTTCTATAATTTTTCGGTGAAAACACCACATTCCACACCCCCGGACGTGACGCAAGATGTTTTTGATGTCCAAATATGTTCAATTCTTGTATTGAGTGTGGGGGTGGGCATACCAACTCACTTGCAAAAATTGAGGTCATTTCGAATATGTCGACAAATTGGCCTCCTTCTCCGGAGACCGTTCGGGCAGGACCGAAGGCTCCGCACGAAAGGAGTTTTTTTCTGACAGCCTTGAAATGTACCCACATTTTTTTATAGTGTTCCACCATCATCATTAGGATGCATGAAAATTTTTCTGGCTTTTTTATCGCTTTAAGGTTTTTTTAATAATTTTTCATGAAAACACCACATACCACACTCCGGACGTGACGTAATATGTTTTTGGTGTGCATGCATGACAAGTTCTCCGGAGACCGTTCGGGTATGAGGGAAGGCCCCATGCATGCGTTTTGCGACTGATTTTTCTACAATTTGTGTGTCAATTATCGTCTCGTAACGTTGAAATGTATGTTTCCGTTTATTTTTTGAAGTTGCACGACCAACATCAAATTAAACATACGGATTTTTTTTCAGATAAGCGATCCGAGTTCATTCATAATTCAAAATATTTTACATAACCCTAAGCATAACCGAGCACTGCTCTTACATAACTTAGACCGAAATTTAAATAAAAACCCTAAAACTAGACTACTCGTCATCGCTGGCGCCGGTGAGGTCGACGATCGGGGCCATACCGCCGGCCTCTCCTTCGCCGCCGTCACCGCCATCGTCGACACCGTCGTCGTCGTCGTCACTGAAATCCCACTAGTTGTCTTCCCGCGCCTGCTGCTCCTGCACCGCCGCTATGGCCGCCAGCCGCTCTCGTTCCTCATGATTGGCCGCCGCGCCTCCTCCTCTGCCGACCGGGCCAGCACCGCAAGTAGCCCCGGCGTGTCGTCATGGTCTCCGTCTTGCGCGAGGGCGGCCTGCGCCGGCGGGATCTCGACCAGCGCCGAGGCAGGGGGCGCCTGCTGTGCCGGGGCAGTGGGGGCGGCTGGAGGTGGGCCGTGGCGGCGGCGACCACGGGAAGTGCCGGCCTCGACGGTAATGTCCCCAACGGTGCGGCCGTCCGCCGCGTCCCTGAACGCGTGGAGGACGATGTCAAAGTTCTTCCCACGCCAGAACCTGCATTGGGCCCTCCGGTTGTACCTGCCGCCAGGGAACGCGCGGAGCTGCTCCCTCGTCGGCGGCGGTCCCATGGTTGGGATGCCGTCCGCCCCGATCCGCCATGGCCTCGGCAACTTGGCTGCCGGCGGCACCATCAGGCCGTACCGGGCCAGATCCTCCGTGTCGCCGATGGTCAGGCTCAGCGGCCAGACGCCGCTCGGCCACGCGCCCTCGTCGGAGTCGCTGGAAGACATTGCTGGCGAGGAGGGGGAGATGGGTGGGCGGGGAGAGGAAGAGAGATGGGCGGGGCGAGGGAGATGGCACGGCGTGGTGAGGGGCTGGCGCGACCTTTTATAGACGGCGGGGGAGGGAGGTGGGCGGGCGAGCCATCGGTGGCGCGCGCCCTGACGGAGAGGCGGGCGGCTGGCGGCACACGCGGTGGCGTGTGAAAGCAAGGCAGCGGCGGCGTGTGAAGGCGCGGCGCGGCAGCCGAGGCATCTGTGGCGTCTGGGCGCGGCAGCGGTGGCGTGGGAAGACGCGAGGACGGCAGGCGAGGCAGTCCACGCGTCGGTGGCGTCTGAAGGCGGGCGGGCGGTCACCGCAGCGGCGGCAGCCGACCAGTCGCGTCAACTGCCGGCCCGAGGCGGAAGCCTGGCGGCAGGCGCCTGGTCGCCGCACGCGCGACAGTGGAGGGCGCGGACTACGGGGCTACCAGGCGGGCGGCACGAGATCAGCCGTGAGCAGTCGGCGCCTGCATGCACGCCGCCATTACTGCACAACAGTTAGTTGGACGACGATACGGCCGTCCGCGCCACGTCCACACGTACGCCCCACCGGTCAACGCCGACTTTTTTTTAAAAAAACACGCCCTGCATCTGACATCCTGGGCCCATGGATGCTAACTGCTCGGCTCGGCTCGCGTCCTCACAGCTGCCAAGCGGCTCGGCTCGTCCTGCAGCCGCGTATACACAGGCGCGTGAGGGTATCGGCGTGGACGCGCGGGGGTAATTTTTTTTACATAAGACGATCGTGCCCCTGGCAGCGAAGGGGTATGGAGGAATCTCAGCCCTTGATGTGTTTAAGGTGGGTGTACCGAAGCAGAAGTGCCTTTTGTTTTCCATTCCGCAAAACAGGAAGTGTAAGGTAGACCTTCCAGTAAATCTCCAGAAACACAGATAACATGCACTTGTCCGTTATTCATATCATAGGACAATACCTTCTCCTTACCGTCAGTAAGGAAAATTGATTCACATTCTGGATGAATTGCAAACATCCGGTAAAACTCGTATTCTTTGCAACAATCCCTTCCGAACAGTTCCAAGAAATTAATAGTACACCTTAGGGTCCACTGTTCACTATCATAATTCTCAAGAACCCAAATAGAGAGTTGGCAACCATTTTGACTGCATATACACCAAGCATACAAATGCCCCTGGGACTGCCCGATGGAAGGATAACCATATTTCTTTTCCATGGCAGGTGGCATTTTAATTTCCCTCCAATCATTCCCTTCCATGTCAACTGTGACTATTGACAAATAATTAGACAAATGCATACTGCCATTCAGGAAGGTGCATTTTGAATGAGAAAACCAATATGTTTTGAGAGCATCCTGGTGACCCTGCACAGAAGTCCATCCCCTAGTATCCGATGAGTAGAACATTACCATGAGCGGGCTGTTGTAACACCTACGATGCGGCTATATCTCCCACGTGTCGGAGCACGAATTAAAGGGATAACCGCATAGTAGGCATGTCGCAAGAGGGGTAATCTTTACACATCCCATGTACTGAATAAGAAAGGGATAAAGAGTTGGTTACAATCGCCACTTCACACAATACATAAATATAGCATTGCATCATCCAAAATACAATCAAGGTCCGACTACGGAACCAAAAATAAAGAAAGACCACCCCTAATGCTAGATCCCCGATCGTCCCGATTGGGCTCCACTACTGATCAATGGGAAACGAAACAACACAACAACACGATCTTCATCGAGCTCCCACTTGAGCTCGGCTGCGTCATCTGCATTGGTATCAACGGCACCTGCAACTGGTTTTGGAAGTAATCTATGAGTCATGGGGACTCAGCAATCTCACACCCTCGCGATCAAGACTATTTAAGCTTATGGGTAGGAAAGGGTAGTGAGGTGGAGCTGCAGCAAGCGCTAGCATATATGGTGGCTAACTTACACAAATGAGAGCGAGAAGAGAAGCAAAGCACGGTCGTGAACTAGAAGTGATCAAGAAATGATCCTGAAACTACTTACGTTCAAGCATAACACAAGAACCGTGTTCACTTCCCGGACTCCGCCAGAAAGAGACCATCACGGCTACACACGCGGTTGATGCATTTCAGTTAAGTTAAGTGTCAAGTTCTCTACAACCGGACATTAACAAATTCCCATCTGCCCATAACTGCAGGCATGGCTTTCGAAAGTTCAAAACCTTACAGGGGTGTCCCAACTTAGCCCATCACAAGCTCTCACGGTCTACGAAGGATATTCCTTCTCCCAGGAAGACCCGATCAGACTCGGAATCCCGCTTACAAGACATTTCGGCAATGATAAAACAAGACCAGCAAAACCACCCGATGCGCCGACATCCCGATAGGAGCTGCACATATCTCGTTCCCAGGGCAACACCGGATGAACACTACGTACAGCTAAAACCAACCCTCAAGTTTCCCCGAGGTGGCGCCGCAAGTGGCTCCATTTCGGACCAAAACTTAGAGAAGCACTGGTCCGGGGGGTTAAAATAAAGATGACCCTTGAGTCTGTAGAACCCAAGGGAAGGTGATAGGTTGTTAGTGCAAATGTAAAACCAAGGTTGGGCCTTGCTGGAGGAGTTTTATTCAAGGCGAACTGTCAAGGGGTTCCCATTATAATCTAACCGCGTAAGGAACGCAAAATCAAGGAACATAACACCGGTATGACGGAAACTAGGGCGGAAAGAGTGGAACAAAACATCAGGCATAAGGCCGAGCCTTCCACCCTTTACCAAATATATAGATGCATTAAGTAAATAAGATATATTGTGATATCCCAACAATAACCATGTTCCAACATGGAACAAACTCCATCTTCACCTACAACTAACAACACTATAAGAGGGGTTGAGCAAAGCGGTAACATAGCCAAACAACGGTTTGCTAGGACAATGTGGGTTAGAGGCTTGACATGGCAATATGAGAGGCATGATATAGCAGTGGTAGATATTGCAGCATAGCAAAAGAGCGAGCAACTAGCAAGCAAACATAGAAGTGATTTCGAGGGTATGGTCATCTTGCCTGCAAAGTTCTCCGAGTTGATGAAAACTTGATCCTCGTAAGCGTACTCAAGGGGTTCCTCGATCACGAACTCGTCTCCCGGCTCTACCCAAGGCAAGAACACAAGCAAAAGAACCAACAATCAAACACGGTGCAATGCGCAAGTAACATGATGCAAAACATGGCATGATATGCGGGATGTGATATGCAATGCATATGCATGCTCCGGAAGGAAAAGATTGAACCAGGCCTCAACTTGGCAAACCAAGAGTGCCGCTGGAAAGATGAGTTGATTTTGGTCGAAATCGATATAAAGATCGCCGGAAACGGATGCACGGTTTGCAGATGGCAAGCAAAACAATAATGGCACCATTCTGCGATTAACAGCACGATGCCATCTAGAATGCAACACGAAACTAAGTTACTGCACTCCAACATAGCAACAAAGCACATGACAGTGATCTACTCAAGATGCTTGACAAAAGATGAACACTGAGCTACGGCTAAATCACACAAGAGCAGGTTCAAACAAGCACGGCAAAAGGGCAAAAGATAACAGCATCACAGACTTAGTGAAAATACTAACATGTTAGGAATTAACATCAGGAAGCAATGTTTAGAGTAAGATAACAACATACTATAGGAACAGGACATAGAAAATCAAGGCATGACATGAATCTACTCAAAGTATATAACAAAAGTCCATTACTGACCATAAGCCAAAAAGGATCATAAGATATGATGGCACCCATGTAAACATAGCAAGTTACGTTAACAAATTCAGACTTAGCAGAAAACAGAGCATGGCAGAAACAGAATTATGAAGTCATGTTTGCGAGCTCGATGCACTAAACACAAGGCATTGCATGACAAACTAAGCATACTACCAGCAAGAAGACATGTTCAAGAAGCTAACCATGGCAAGAACAAGCTCATAGCATGCATGGATCAACTATAACATCCATGGCAAAATTGATTAACATGTAAAAAATCTGCCAGGAACATTTTATAGCAAAAGTAGAGCAATATTGAGTCATGCTAGGGTACTCCATAAATGCAAAAAAAGACATGGATGGATAGAGCATAACCATATGTCCAAATCATCCTTACTGAACATACTCAAAAGAAGCATGGATCACTCTGTATCAACATGAATACATGACATGAAAATAACAGCAGAGCAAAGACTTGGTGAAATTCTAAGCCTCTGAAATCAGCAATATCACGAAAGCTACTTTGCATGCTTGTGCTAGTCACCACAAAGATTACAAAAATACATGGCATACACCCCTATAAAGGTGGCATGACATAGCCCAAAACACATATAGAGCTCATGCTCATATGTAGCACATAATAATCATGGCAAAAATGACAAATGCTCATAAATTGATAAGAATTAGGAACTAACATTTTATAGCACTCTTGCATCAACGATTTGGGAAACAAGATGGACTCAAACAAGCATGGCACAATGGAACAAAATGAAGAGAACATCATGATGAACATTTTGATATATCGCACGCCCAAAACGAAGCATCACACAGGAAGTTATGGCATGATGAATAATGCATGAAAATATGAGCAGGGACGAAGACTTAGTGAAAACCACCTCAGATCTAGGGTTCTTCGGATTTGCACGCGAATCGAGGAGGGCGCGAGCTTGCCGGAGATGGAGGTGGAACTCGCCGGATCCGGGGCCGGGGAGGCCGGATCCGGCCGCGGGACGGCGGGGCGGCGAGGTCCGCTGCGGGCGAAGGTGGCGCGGCATGGAGAAGACAGCGTATGGCGGCGGATGGGGGCGCTGCGCGGGCGGTGAACGGCGAAGGCGGCGACGGGCGCGAAGGAGCGCGCGGGCTCGTCGGGCCCAGTCGCGCCCGGGGCGGGCCGGCCTCGGGCCCCGGCGGGCCGCGGCGGCGTGGGAGGAAAGAGAAAGCGCGGGAGGACACGTGGCGACGCGCTAGTGGCTCGGGGGGCGGTGGAGCTGAGGTGGCGTCTCCTGGTTGGTCGGGGTGAGGTGGCCGGCGGACATGTCTGGCGGCGGAGTGGACATGTCCGGCGCGCGGAGGAGGAAGATCTAGGGTTTGGCCGCGAATTTCGAAGGGTGAGGTGTTTATATAGGTAGAGGGAGTTAGGAGTGTCCAAATGAGGTGCGGTTTTCGGCCACGCGATCGTGATCGAACGACCGAGAGGATGGGGGGGTTTGGATGGGTTATTGGGCCACTTTGGAGGGGTGTTGGGTTGCAACACACACGAGGCCTTTTCAGTTCCTCGGTTAACCGTTGGAGTATCAAACGGACTCCAAATGGCACGAAACTTGACAGGCGGTCTACCGGTAGTGTACCAAGGTCGCTTGGCAAATTTCGGTCCAATCCGAGAAAGTTTACACCCGCACACGAAAAGAGGCAAAAGGAGGGCGTCGGAGGACATAGGAGTGTCGGATTGCAAAACGGACAACGGGGAAAATGCTCGGATGCATGAGACGAATACATATGCAAAAGCGATGCACATGATGACATGATATGAAATGCATGACACGCAAACAGATGACAAGGCAAGAACAGCAAATAACTAGAAGACACCTGGCGCAACGGTGTCGGAGCCGGCCATCAATACTATGCCCGGTCACATTTTGGAAGAATTTTAACAAAAATGAGCAAATTTGATGCATGTTTGAATGTACTGGACAATATTCATTTATATTTGGATGATTTTAAGATTTTTACATAAAATTGGATTCTTTTCATCTAGACCAGAGCAAATTAGTACATTTGGACATATTTCAACTAAATCCGACTCTAAACCTAGACTAAAATGACCGCCGGCACCCATTCCCATCTTCGGCCGGCCATGAGCCCCTAAAAATGAAGCTCTGCCTCCACCGCAGCCCTTCGCAGCCATGTGCCCCGGAAACTAAAGCTATTTGCCTCCACCTTACCGCCAAGTGGCTAATCGGCTGACAATGTTGAGTCTATCAAGCTTGGCTTCAACGGGAGGGGAGAAGTGGCGGCCTACCATGCTCTACTTTTCGGACGGGAACGCGCGCAAAGGCGGGTTGGGTTTTTTGGTGGGTCGGGTTAGTCAGGAGCAGACATGGCAGCGGTCTGGACGCCCGCAAAGCCCCCAAGTTGTCTCCAGTTCGCGGGGAAAAATGTGTCCGGCCCGGCCTGCGGACCGATGCAGGACCGTGTTGGATGACAAATCTCGTCTAGGTTGTGTTGTCCAACGGTTGCGGGTGATTTGAGGGTAGGCGTTGGAGATGCCCTTAGGAACATGCTCCTAAAATGAGTTTTTACTATTTTATGTTTGAAAGGAGTTTTTGCTTTTGGGTAAGTGATACTCTTTTGCCCTAAAATGCAAAGAACAAAAAATGATCTCTCTCATTCGAAAAAGCAAACAAAGGGAAATCTTCCGTATTCTGAACAAAAAAGAAATGACGAAATGCTTCAGCACCTCGAAGCAATATAACATCGTTCAGACACAACTGCGTGACTGATGTATATTGGTTGATCGATGATAGGTTCAAGATAGGTTTTGTGTTGTGATAGACAAGTGTTACCCTCCCTTTAGTGTTTCTTTACTGCAATAACTACAGCGGACCATTACAGTCAGTGCAAGAAGCCTTATGCAAGCATTACAAGTTTTCATAGAACGGCGAAGAAACAAAAGAAGGGAACTTTATGACAGGTCGAATATGTATTATGGAAGGAAAAGTAGGAAAACATCTTTATAACAACTCTAGACTAGACATAGGACCAAAACCGAACATCTTCGGCACACCGCCCCCTCTTCCTGCCTCATGGAGTCATGGAGAAGGATGATGAACACCCATTAGTCATGTGCCCCCGCGCCAACGAAAAGTAGGAGCAGCGCCTTGCTAGACAAGACCTGCCTGAGCATCAATCTGGACGTGACGTGCCTGGAAGAATATTGTCAGTGCAACCACAGCGGCAAACTGCTAAGTACACATTTAACATTGTTGAGAGCCACAAGATCGATAACACCCTCCAGCGCGCTTAACTCAGCAGAAGCCTTCACAGTGAGGCAAGGCATGAGAAACCCCAAAACAGCCTGATCCAGGAGGGAGGAGGCACTGACATGAATCCGGGACGAGTGGGAGGCAGTAGCAGCAAAACATTCGGCAAGAGTTTCAGGGTGGTCAAAGCAAAAGGAGACAGAGGGGCCGGTGCCTGAAGTGACGATCGCGGTCGAAGCAAAATGATTCAGATTTTGGTTGTAAGCTCTGTCTGAGAAGAAACTGGTATGCAATGTCTCGCTCTGGTACGCATTGTTGGCGCCGCCTCTTCGCGCAACGCCGCTTCTTCTTCCTTGTGCTGCCACGCACAACTCTCTTCTCTCATGGTTTCTCTCAAGAACACAAAAACACACGCACACACACAACCAAGGAAGATGACCATCGGCTTAGCCAGGAACACTCTCCTTTGATGAGCACAAAGACTACATTATTTTGCCCAACCCTCACGGCCACGCTTTCTCATTCATCTAATCACCTTAAATACCAATACAGAAAGATCCACACATGCACTGACCAGCCGCCACACTCGGTGCTAACCCCCACTAATCCAACTAACTTGCATGCATCCATGTACGCACGATTCACTCAGCCCGGCCACGCGCACGGCGCGCTCCTACACGCACGACGCGGCTGCCTCCAACGGCTCCTACTGCACGCACTAACAAACTGGAGTGTAACTCAAGCTACGTACACCAATCATCACAGCCATCGTGTGGCTTATTCCTAACATTCTCCTCTTAAGCCACAACTTCGCCGCCCATCCTGACAGGACTCCGGCCTCTCGTCGACTGCCATGAAGAACGTCCTTCTTCATCTTCGGCGATACATGCCGCAGCTTCTCTTCCCGGCGCACTAACGCCACCGGCCGCAATTACAGCCGATTTCCTCAAGCACGAACTCGAGTCACACCTGTTACAACGCATACGGGGGGTTTTTATACCCTGGGGCGCGCCAGGGCACATACCCTACGCCCCAGTCCACGCCGAGCGCCTGGTCTGACCCGCTCTGCCCACTCCCGCAACATGTACACACACGTCCAGGTCGTGCGAGCCCGCCTAGGACCAACTCCGCGCTCCCCCCGATCTCGCCAACAGAATGCACACAAGCTGCACTCGTGCACGGACACACCCGTGCACACCACACACATGACCCGCCGTGGACCCGACGCGCCCAGCACGCCCGGCGCGCGCCCATACACGCGCCCGACGCGATAAGCTCGTCGCCATGGTTCCTGCCGCCCGACGCCACCGTGTGCTTCCAACACGAGCCGCCGCAGATGTCGTGCAACGGGGCCACCTCGCCGGCCGCTGTCGCGCACCATCGCCGATGCAGCTACCGTCGTGTTGCGCCCCGTCGAGCGCCACTCGCTGCCGCTGCCGAAACCCGCAGCTCTGTGCGCCGCCGTGCTGCGTCTGCGTGCCTCGCACCACTGCGCCTCCACGGCCGTTGCGCCGAGCTGCCGCGGCCTCTGCGCAACCACGCAGGTCCTCCGCGACCACCTCGCCTCCACGACCGCCGGCGCACGCCACGGACGCCCCTAGAACTTGGCTCTGAATACCAATTGTTGGCGCCGCCTCTTCGCGCAACGCCGCTTCTTCTTCCTTGTGCTGCCGCGCACAACTCTCTTCTCTCATGGTTTCTCTCAAGAACACAAGAACACACGCACACACACACAACCAAGGAAGATGACCATCGGCTTAGCCCGGAACACTCTCCTTTGGTGAGCACAAAGACTACATTATTTTGCCCAGCCCTCATGGCCACGCTTTCTCATTCATCTGGTCACCTTAAATACCAATACAGAAAGATCCACACACGCACTGACCAGCCGCCACACTCGGTGCTAACCCCCACTAATCCAACTAACTTGCATGCATCCATGTACGCACGATTCACTCAGCCCGGCCACGCGCACGGCGCGCTCCTACACGCACGACGCGGCTGCCTCCAACGGCTCCTACTGCACGCACTAACAAACTGGAGTGTAACTCAAGCTACGTACACCAATCATCACAGCCATCGTGTGGCTTATTCCTAACACGCATGTAATTTGTCTATGGGTAAATCAGTGAGGACAAAACAAATGTAATTCAGCCACAGCGGCAAGATGCTAGCTTCAATAATATTGCAAGCATAATTCAACAAGTGTCATCGCAAAAAGGCCTATGGGAGAATGACGAAAAAGATACTCTACATGATACGGAAAATGTTGGAAGAAAACAATGTTGTTCACGAGCCTCCGACGCCAAGGGGATTTGCTTACTGGAGTGCGTCTACCAGCGCCTTCACAATCTCTTTACATGCTCAACAAGAGTACGTGATCAGGAGCGCACACACACTTACAGCCATGGCAATAACCAGGCTAAGTATCCCCAGCTCCTGGTGCCCCATTTCTTTTACCAACAAACATCAATGCAAGATCAACATTTAACATTGGTGGACAGCAAATTGTGTATTAAAGGTATGCTTGCAGGAAACTAAAAGATTTCAAACAAACATAGATGATATACTTAGCTGACCACATACAAGCTCATATGGTGAAACTACCCTGCACATCTTCCTGGACTGCCCGCTCACGCAGCGAATATGGCAAAGGATTGGTTTCCGACCCCCCCCCCCCCCCCCCACTGCATAGACGAACTATGGGACTGCCGACTGCCTCCCCAAGTTGATGCATCGATCTGGCATTCAATGCTTCTGATCATCCTATGGAAAATATGGTGCTCCAGAAACGCAATGACCTTCCGACAGCAAAACCGCCACAGTGTCTTCACCCTCAAGCAAATCCTTGAAGACCTCATGCTCTGGACTCAGAGTATTTGACAAAAAACTGCCACATTAGGGGTTACCGTCCCACAGAACTACCACTTTCAAAAAAGTGACTAATAGCTACCAAAATTTTCTAATTTTGTGACTAAAAACTACCACTTTTGAAAAATGGCAAGTTTAGACGACTTAAACATATTTATGACATGTGGGACCCACTCGTCAGGGCTGACGTGGCAGCAAAGTCAACTAAGTTTGTTTTGACCATTAGTGTTGACCGTTATGACAAGTGGGCACTAGTAGAAAACGGAGCTTTAAAACCGGTTCGTAAGGGCCTTTAGTGTCGGTTCTGTAACCGGTACTAAAGGCCCCCTCCCCCTTTAGTACCGGTTCGGCACAAACCGCCACTAAAGGCCCACCACGTGGCGTGAGCTCGCGCCGTGGCATGGGAGACATTTAGTACCGGTTGGTGTTACCAACCGATAGTAAATGTTTTTTTTATTTATTTTTTGAAAAAATTGGAAAAAAATTTGATTTTTTTTCGATTTTCAATTTTCTAAATTGAATTATTAGATGATTTAGTCTCTAATCACCCCTCTTAACTGCTCAAGTGTGGATCACTCATTCCAAATCGTCTAACTTTCCGGTCGGTCACCCATCCTCTCACTCCCCCAGCCTGAGCACGCTTAACTTCGGAGTTCTATTCCCCATACTTTCCAAGTCTACACTTGTTGTTTTCCTCACAAATGTAAGCTGTCAATCCTATTAACCCTCAGCAGTTTAGCTTGAGCATTAGGTCATTCGTTTAACCATTTGAGATTGAAACTATTATTCTAAAAAACAGTAATTATTTAGTAACATTAATATTTCTTGAATAAGTTTGACCATAGTTTGACCACAGTTTGACCATAGTTTGACCAGATTTGACCAAAATTCAAAAAATTGAAATAATTATTTAGTAACACTAATATTCTTGAATAATTATGTAGTAACATTAATACTTCTTGAATAAGTAGTTTGACCATAGTTTGACCAAAATTAAAAAAACTGATATTTGAGCATATCTTTTTTCCTTTTGGAATTTGAGGATTCTAAAAAATTGCAAACAAGCCGTGGGCTATCAAAATCGGATGCGGATTTTTGTGCTGAATTTTTTGTTATATTATACGTTTTTTTCTGACATAGTATGCAAAAGTTATAGCCGTTTTACATTTTCCCTACACTTTTTGCAAAACATGTCCAAATTTAAGTTTTCAAATTTTCATAACTAGTAGGTGTAGTAATATAACTACCTCTTGAAGGATTTTATTTTTTGAAGTTTTTATCATTTTCTTTTGATTTTTTCAAAACTTAAATGGCGATACACGCGGGGGGAGAGTTTGAAAATTGCCATATAGTCCCGGTTTGTGTCTCCAGCCGGGACTATAGGTCAGACCCCTTTAGTCCCGGTTCATGGCACGAACCGATACTAAAGGTTAGCCCTTTAGTACCGGTTTGTGCCATGAACCGGTACTAAAGGTGATCATGGGGCCCCGGCCTGACGCCAGCCTGCCACCACCCCTTTAGCACCGGTTCGTGGCACGAACCGGTACTAAAGGTTCAACACGAACCGGTATTAATGCACAGCCGTTCGAACCGGCACTAATGGTGCCATTAGTACCGGGCCAAAATCGAACCGGGACTAATGTGTCTCACATTAGGTCCTTTTTCTACTAGTGGGGGCCCACATCAACCTTCTTCCTCCTCCTCCTCTCTCTTTGGTATTTCAATAAACATCTTATGTGCATGGAGGAAAGCAGGTGAACTCCGGCCGACGACGGTCGCGAGCGTGCTCATCCAGCTGCCGGCCCTAACCCCAAGACCGAGCCACACCGCTTCCCTCTACCGTGCAGGCGTGCACCAAAACCACGTTCTGCCGCAGCGCCCGAGCCGCCCGTCCTCTCCGTTGCTTGCACGCGACGCGAGCTCATGCAACCATGGCGCCCCTGAGTCGTCGGGCCCGTACAGGAGCAGCGGTGGCTCCGGAGGCGGGGCGGCGGGCGAGCGGACGAACTCCGGCATGGAACGCGCGGTGGTGGAGTAGCTCCCGGTGTTCCGCTTCGGGGCGCTGCGCGGGCAGAAGGCCGGACTCGAGTGCGCCGTCTGCCTCGGCCGCTTCGATCCGAGCCCACGGAGGCGCTGCGACTGCTGCCCAAATGTCGGCATGGGTTCCACGTTGAGTGTGTGGATACGTGGCCGGATGCGCACTCCACGTGCCCGCTCTGTCACTCCTGTGTCGACCCAGAGGACGTGCTGCTCCTGCCCGAGCCGCCCAAGCCGTCCACGACGGGACCTCCCGAACCGCCAGAGCAGAAAGTTGCCGCTGCCGTTGCGACGGTCAAGGACAATAGCCAGGACGCAGCCTTGGCTCGAACACGACCTCGCCCCCGTCGCCTCCTTCCCTTAGATGCACAGAAGGTGCTTATTGAAATGCCTGAGAGAGACGGGAGGAGGAGGAGGAAGATTGATGATGACGTGTGGGCCCCACTTGTCATAACGGTGACCTTGACGGTCAAAACAAACGGAATTGACTTTGTCACCATGTCAGCCCTGGCGAGTGGACCCCGTCTGTCATAAATGCGTTTAAATCGTCTAAACTGACCATTTTTCAAAAGTGGTAGTTTTTAGTCACGAAATTAGAAATCTTTGGTAGTTATCAGTCACTTTTTTGAAAGTGGTAGTTCTGTGGGACGGTAACCCCTAATGCGGTAGTTTTTTGTCAAATACTCCTGGACTCACCCTATGAAGAAACCAGAGCAGAAACAGGCTGCCTCTTCTTGGCGTTCCTACCTCTCATCACATTTACACATACTTATGTGCTGAAATTTGAGATGGGCTCTAGGCCCATATAGCAATTTCTGAAAAATCTCTAAGGGCCCATGTGGGTTATATGGCACTAGGTGTAGTGGGAAGTTTATTCCCACCCCGGAAGTGGAAGAGGAGTTGGACCTCCTTATAAGGGTTTCTCTTCTACATGCTATTGGAGCTTGAGAAGAGAAGAGGCCCTTGCGCACTCCTCCTCCGCCGCCTGCCTCGCCACGCCATGTCACGCCGCGCCGCGCCGCGGGTTGCGGGATTGAGCCGAGCCGAGCTCACACATACGCGCTTATTTTTGCTCTGACAGCTGGGCCACGATCTGAGACGTCGGATCGTGGGCTGTCACGGACTCGGAGGTGGGTCGAGCCCATGTCTCTCCACGCGCCTGCACCTATATAAGTGTGCGGTGTCTCCTAACCCTAGCCGCCACGAATAGATCACATCTGCTCCACGCGCACGCCCACCGTCGTTCCCTTGCTGCTGCTGCCGCCGGTGACTCCATCCCGTCCGCTGCGTACACGGTCGACGGGAGAGCAGGTCTCTGAAACCACGCCCTTCTGGTTCCTGTACGGGGTGAGGGGCGAATAGGTTTTTGGGCAGCGATTACGCGACTGCTCGCTTTCGATCGTCTACTTCCTCTACGTCCGTGTCGCCTTTATCATCACCATGTCCACCGACGCCGAACGTGCCACCGCCGAGATAGCTGAAGCCGACAAGAAGGCTGCCGAGGACGCCGCTACTGCCACAAAAGTCGCGGCCTCTGCATGGCCTACTGGAGGGTATAACTCGTTTATCCTGCTCCTACTATTTTCTGTTTTAGCCATGCTAGTGTTATACGTAGATCTTTGTGCAATTAGCGTAGTATGTGCTAGCTTGACTGAATATTAGTATGTGTTTATTTGTGTCAATGCCATGCTAGTGATTTACTCGTGGATTAATTTAATCGAGAAATTGCCTATTTATTCAACAATTCAAAAACCTATTCTGTGTAGGAATTTTTCGGCAAGTGGCTTTGCCGCTGCACTGAAACCGGATAAGTTTACCGGTTCGTGTTTTAAGCGTCGGCAGACTAAGACCACTATGGCTCACGGCTATGAACGTGTTCAGGGTCACCGGTGTCTCCACGGGAACGATTGCTCATGAACAGGAGAAGGCGTTCAAGGAGGCCACCGTTGTGTTCCTCGGAGCAGTTCTTAGCGTGATCGGAGATAAACTGGTCGACGCATATTTACATGTGCATGTCGCCAAGGACTTGTGGGAGGCGCTCGAATCTAAGTTCGGGGCAGCCGATGCCGAGAGCGAGATGTATATTATAGAGCAGTTCCACGATTACAAGATGGTTGAAAACCATCCTGTATTGGAGCAGGCTCATGAGATAATATGCATTGTTAAGGAGCTTGAACTTCTTAAGTGCGAGTTACCGGGCAAGTTTGTCGTGGGCTGCATAATCGCTAAGCTCCTTAATTCCTGGAGGAACTTTGCCACCACTCTGAAACATCAGAGGCGTGAATTCTCTGTGGAGGATGTCATTGGCCATCTGAGTGTTGAGCATAATTCAAGGGCAAAGGACTCACACGGAAAAGGGGCCGAAGGGACTTCTGTCACCAACATGGTGAACCAGAAGAACTTCAACTCCCACAAGCCCAAGGGAAAGAACGGTGTCCAACACAATACCGACTTTAAGAAGAAGGGTAAGAAGACCTTCAAAAAGAACAAGAAGGATGAGGGCTGCTTTACTTGTGGGCCGGTTGAACATTGGGCCAACAAGTGCCCAAACAAGTACGAGAAGTCAGGACAGGACTCCAAGTCCGTCAACATGATTGTGGACAACAATGAGAATGGTGCACCTAGGTACGGTAATTTATTTACTGTTTTTTCAGTGTTTCAGCCCACCGATTGGTGGGTGGACACAGGTGTAGGTGTACATGTGTGTGCTGACATTTCATTGTTCACTTCTTACCAGGTCACAGGCCACGGATCCTTATTGATGGGGAATGGCATGAGTGCTTCTGTTCATGGTGTTAGCACGGTCGATCTGAAGTTTACTTCGGGAAGGATCATGCAGCTGAAGAACGTGCAGCATGTCCCCGCCATCAAGAAGAACCTCGTTAGTGGCTCCCTTCTATGTAGAGAAGGGTTTAAGTTGGTTTTCGAGTCTAATAAATTAGTTGTTACGAAATATGGACTCTTTGTTGGAAAAGGTTATGAGAGCGGAGGGATGTTCCGCCTTTCCCTCGCAGATTTTTGTAATAAAGTCGTGAACCATGTTCATTCGAATGTTAATGAATCTAAAGTTTGGCATTCACGTCTTTGTCACATTAGTTTCGGTGTTATGACGCGGCTAGCCAAGTTGGATTTAATCCCGAGCTTTACTTTAGCCAAAGGTTCTAAGTGCCTTTCATGTGTGCAAGCTATGCAACCTCGCAAGCCTCAC
Organism: Triticum urartu; assembly: GCF_056163025.1. Classification (NCBI taxonomy): domain Eukaryota; kingdom Viridiplantae; phylum Streptophyta; class Magnoliopsida; order Poales; family Poaceae; genus Triticum; species Triticum urartu. Next base: position 552,763,754 of record NC_141873.1, read on the forward strand.
AAGGCCGCGGAGGAGAGACACTTGGCACCATTAGAACTCATACATTCTGATCTTTGTGAGATGAATGGTGTGTTGACTAAAGATGCAAAGAAATACTTCATGACATTGATAGATGATTCCACTAGGTATTGCTATGTGTATCTGTTAAATACTAAAGATGAGGCTCTACACTACTTTAAAATCTATAAGGCAGAAGTTGAGAATCAACTTGAAAAGAAAATTAAACGAGTCCGGTCAGATCGTGGTGGAGAGTACTTCTCGAGTGAGTTTGATTCTTTCTGTGCGGAACACGACATTATTCATGAGAGGACGCCTCCCTATTCACCCCAGTCAAACAGGGTTGCCGAGCAGAAAAACCGTACTCTAACTGATTTGGTTAACGCCATGTTAGATACACCGGGTTTATCCAAGGCATGGTGGGGGGAGGCTATATTGACGGCATGTCATGTCCTGAATAAAGTTCCGACAAAAGATAATGAGATCACTCCCTATGAGAAATGGGCAAAGAGAAGGACAACACTCTCGTACTTGCGTACTTGGGGCTGTTTGGCGAAAGTCAATGTGCCGATCCCCAAAAAGCGTAAGCTTGGACCAAAGACCGTGGACTACGTTAATTTGGGCTACGCTAAGAACAATGTTGGCTATAGATTTCTAGTAGTGAAATCTGAGGTACCTGACTAGAAGGTCGGTACAATTATGGAGTCTAAGGATGCTACGTTCTTCGAGGATATTTTTCCTATGAGAGATATGCAAAGCACTTCTAGACAGGAATCTGAGGATACTCCTGAACCTGCCATCCCTATGGAATATTATGAACAAACACATGATGAAAATCCTAAGGAGGATGACGGGAAACCCTTGGTAGGGGCAAGAGACAAAGGACTGCAAAGACCTTTGGTGATGATTTCTTCGTGTACCTCGTGGATGATACTCCTACTTCTATTTCAGAAGCGTATGCCTCTCCAGAAGCTGACTACTGGAAGGATGCGGTCCGTAGCGAGATGGATTCCACCATGGCTAACGGGACATGGGAGATCACTGAGCGTCCCTATGGTTGCAAACCATTTGGATGTAAGTGGGTGTTCAAAAAGAAGCTTAGGCACGATAGTAGGATTGAAAAGTACAAGGCTAGGCTCGTGGCCAAGGGTTATGACCAGAAGAAGAGGAAGATTTCTTTGATACTTATTCACCTATGGCTAGACTGACCACCATTAGAGTATTACTCTCGTTGGCGGCCTCGCATGGTCTTCTCGTCCACCAGATGGATGTTAAGACGGCTTTTCTGAATGAAGAGCTAAATGAGGAAATCTATATGCAACAGCCAGATGGCTTTGTGATAGATGGTCAGGAAAGAAAGGTGTGTAGGTTGCTGAAATCTTTATATGGCCTGAAGCAAGCACCTAAGCAATGGCATGATAAGTTCAATACAACTCTGACATCTATTGGTTTCGTTGTTAATGAGGCTGACAAATGTGTATACTATCGCCATGGCGGGGGCGAAGGAGTTATACTGTGCTTGTATGTTGATGACATACTGATATTCGGAACCAACCTCAAAGTCATTGAGGAGGTCAAGTCGTTTCTGTCTCAGAACTTTGAGATGAAAGACCTTGGTGTGGCTGATGTTATCTTGAACATCAAGCTACTGAGAGATAATGAGGGTGGGATTACACTTCTGCAATCCCACTATGTTGAGTCATTTTGGATATTCGGACTGCACACCATCTCAAACACCATATGATCCTAGTGTGTTGATTCGAAAGTCCAAAGGCATGGCTATAGATCAATTGAGATACTCTCAAATCATTGGTTCACGGATGTACCTAGCGAGCGCAACGAGGCCTCACATCGCTTTTGCTGTGAGCAAACTGAGCCAGTTTGTTTCCAAACCGGGTGATGCACATTGGCATGTTGTTGAAAGAGTTATGCGCTATCTGAAAGGTACTATAAACTATGGACTTCACTATACCGGATACCCATCGGTACTTGAAGGGTATAGTGATGCAAATTGGATCTCTGATGCTGATGAGATGAAGGCCACAACTGGGTATATATTTACTCTTGGAGGTGGCGTTGTTTCCTGGAAGTCTTGCAAGCAAACGATCTTAACGAGATCGACAATGGAAGCCGAATTAACAGCATTAGACACATCTGGTGTCGAAGCAGGATGGCTTCGAGATCTTTTGATGGACTTGCCATTGGTTGATAAACCGGTTCCGGCTATCCTTATGAACTGCGATAATCAGACTATCATCACCAAGGTGAAAAGTTCAAAGGACAACATGAAGTCCAACAAACACATAAGAATGAGATTAAAGGCTATCAGAAAATTAAGAAACTCCGAAGTGATAGCGTTGGAGTATGTCCATACGGCTAAGAATATGGCAGATCCCTTTACGAAAGGGCTATCATGTGCTGTGATAGATAATCCATCAAGAGAGATGGGTATGAGACCCACATGAGTTGCCATGCTAGTAACCCAACGTATGTGATCGGAGATCCCGTGAATTAGGACCTGGGAAAAACAAGCCAGTGGTGAACTGAGGAGAGTAACTATACTAACCCACTCCGTTGGAGATGCAATACTCTCGATACTGTATGGTAGGACGACTACTGTCTTAATGTGTTCCGAAGCTTATATAAGCAAGATGCTATCCTACGGAGCGATCTTTGGAGGAACACACCTATATGAGCCCGACTGCTGGTCACGGTCTATGAGATTGGGGTGATCTCTAGTAAGCTCATGAATAGGCCAGGAGTGTGACTTATATGCTCCACCCGAGGGGTCAGTCTTCGGCGGCCTAGTACTAGTAAGACATGTGGTGAAACTTCTTTACGCAAAACTGACAATTCAAGGCATAGTCCATTGTTCAGTTGTGAAGGAGTGTACACTACTAGGGAAAAGCCTACCAGCAGTGAGGGTTTTGGGCCTCTCAGTAGCGCGGGCACCGGCGCTACTAATAAGGCGCTACAGCTAACGTATAGCAGTAGGTGAAGCTCAACCTTAACAGATCTTCACTGAAACACTGGTATATCGAAACAGTAATTGGAACAGAGGACACAGTGGGCCCTCGAGATCTGGTGGGGGATTGCTGAAATTTGAGATGGGCTCTAGGCCCATATAGCAATTTCTAAAAAAATCTCTAAGGGCCCATGTGGGTTATATGGCACTAGGTGTAGCGGGAAGTTTAGTCCCACCCCGGAAGTGGAAGAGGAGTTGGACCTCCTTATAAGGGTTTCTCTTCTACATGCTATTGGAGCTTGAGAAGAGAAGAGGCCCTCGCGCACTCCTCCTCCGCCGCCCGCCTCGCCACGCCACGCCTCGTCACGCCGCGACGCGGCGCGGCGCGGCGCCGCAGGTTGCAGGATTGAGCCGAGCCGAGATCACACCTACGCGCTTATTTTTGCCAGTCACTAACGAAGAGTTCTCTGACAGCTGGGCCACGATCTGAGACGTCGAACCATGAGCTGTCACGGACTCGGATGTGGGTCGAGCCCACGTCTCTCCACGCGGCTGCACCTATATAAGTGTGCAGTGTCTCCTAACCCTAACCGCCACGAACAGATCACATCTGCTCCACGTGCACGCCCACCGTCGTTCCCTTGCTGCTGCTGCCGCCGGTGACTCCACCCCATCCGCTGCGTACACGGTCGACGGGAGAGCAGGTCTCCGAAACCACGCCCTTCTGGTTCCTGTACGGGATGAGGGGCGAATAGGTTCCTGTACGCAGACTTGACAATTTGTTGGCAACCATTTCTGTCCGCTAGCAATTAAAGAAACTTCGAGCACGTACATGCGCGAACAAATCGCTGTCTAGCTCGCACGCTAAGCCGGCCGACAGGATGCCCGAGCTTGGCCAGCTAAACGACGGCGCCATGACGAGGAAGCAACTGAATCGATACGATGTGTGCCTGGGCTAGATGGTGCTCTTTTGCCTTGTATGTCCCCAACCGCCAGCTCGGTGAGCTTTGGCTACTTAAAGGCATGAAAGCCGACGTGGTGCGTCCCCTTACCACTCACCCCACAAAGCAGTACCTCCTCAATCGTTCAAAATTCAAAATTCAAACTGAAGCATGGCCCCACATAGCAGAACACGCACCGCCCTTAAAAAACACACACATCGACCTATGTGGCTACTGATCGCCACTGTAGCCTGCAGTTTTTTTCTTACAAGACAAACTTTTCATACCATACGGATCAACATCAACACAAACGTACTTCACGTAAAATTAAAACGGCAACCGCACGTACAATTAAAACCGCAACCACTTGGAAAAAACTACATTGCAAGACTAGTAGAACATATCCATACAGATACAACACTACCAGGTCTGTCATGGGCACGCCTGCAGTTTAACAGCCTCCGCATTAGTGCAGGTGTTCCGCCTGTGACCGGCAACACCGCAGTTGCTGCATTTAGCTTCTTTCCTCGGTTTTTTTGGAAGATCACCTCTTTCCGGGCAAGTCGTCTTCTTGTGCCCTTTTCCGCGGCAAATGCTGCAATACCTGGTTCTCTTACTCAACTCTTCATACGGCGCCTTTTCTCTGCTGCTCGTTGGTCGACCAAGTTTCCTCCTCCTCTCTGGTGCATCGAGGCCAGCCAAAGTATCCACATTCATTTCTCCTCCATGGCCAGCCATTTCCGGTGTTGCCCCTTCGCATTGCCTTGCCTCCATGTTTGCCAAAGGAACCCTGTCCTCCAAGGCCAAGCCATCTCTCTGATCATCATATTCAGCCAACGCAACAATCCCATCCCTAATTATCTTCATGCCTTTCTCGTATGCCTCTATTGATGCGTTGCCCAGCCGAACCAGCTCCATCGCGTGCACGTACAAAGCTGTGTGCCGATGCGTCATCGTCCTGCTCCCAGCATGGTCTCGCTGGTATATCTGCAGGTGTGATGGGAGAACATCCCTCGCATCCCTAGTCCACCTTTTCATTATCAACCTTGAAGGTATTTCAGTGTAGCCAACGACATCCATAACCTGCAAGACAGGACAAATCAGATGGTGATAGCACCAGCAAGCTAATTTTCTCTATCCATAAAACTATCTTTCATCTTGTTGTACCTTAAGCATGTGGCAGCACGGCATGCCCATGTGTTCAAAATCTTCACCTCAAAGACAACCCGGGACCACCTCTCACACCTATCTGCTTGCGTGTGTGTCGCTTTGTAAATCTTACCCTTTTCGACTTCCTCAATTCTATATGCATGAGCCTGGTACAACAGATCTCCTAGCTTCTCGAACATCGCCCGTGTGTACACCTTCGCCGCATGCCTCTCCAATGACATATTGCATTTGACTACCACACCACCCTGTTTAGCAAATAACAGAATTTTCACATCCGATCAGTACATCAACGATGGTTCAATGGATTGCAAGCACGCCAGCACCAACTAAAACGTAAAAAAAAACCTGAAGCATACTCACAGTTTTATTCCGATTTTCTTCATAGCTCTCGTCCGCATCCCGGGCAAACTGCAGGCGCATGTAATGTTTCACAAACATATGCATTGGGCATCCCGGGGGGACATATGACTTCAGCATGCTGTTAGCGCTCTCACTCCGCTGCGTGCTGGTCATCTTAACACAGAACACATCCTTGAAAAATGGCTTCGCCCATTTGTGCCTAACCTCATACACTTGAGAAAGGTAGATGTGGCTTTCTAGGTTGTACTTCTCTATCAACATCTTCCAGGCTTGCTCAAACTCATCAATTGTAAGCATGTGATTAACCACCTTGTGGAACTCATCATGGAAATCTGTCTACTTCGTGTACATCGGCCCAAGAGTTTCCTTCACCTTTTTCAACACATGCCATTTGCACCACCGGTGAGCCGTCGAGGGAAGAACACTTTTCAAAGCCACCTACATGGCTCTGCATTGATCTGCTCAACAGCAACATTCACAATAATCAAAAAAATGTTTATATCTTTCCAATGAACATTTTTGATGCAAAAAACAGAGGACTTTTGCCAGCTGTTCTCATACCTGTGAGGATAGTTACGGGAGCCTTCCCTCCCATCATCCTGACGAACTCACTGAAGACCCACTCGAAGCTCTCAACCTGCTCGTCTTGTAGAAGAACCCCAGCCAATATGATGCTCTGAAAGTGGTTGTTCACACCAACAAACAACCCGAACGGCATGTCATATAGATTTGTCCTGTATGTTGTGTCAAATGTGACCACATCCCCGAAGTACATGTACTGGTTTCTACTGCTGCCTGTAGCCCACATCAAATTCTTAATCCTACAGCCGTTATCTGGTTGTACTCTAAAAACAAATTCCTGATCTTTAGCTGCTATCTCAGCAAAGACATCAATTGTCTTCTTGACATCATCCTCAGCTTGCTCTCTGTTAATCTTACCGCACAGGTTTCGCAGTGATCTTTTAGTAAATGGAACTTTCTCAGCATCCCCGAAAAAACTTGAAATTATGCTGTACACCTTTGTGACATTCACATTATTCTGCCTTAGCTGCTTCACCAAATCCTTGGTGTACATGTCTATGTGCTTATGTGACAGCCAATGCACTTTCTCGCCGCATGTCTGCGTCATTGAATGATTATGACTTGGTCTGTGCTCTGTTATGTACCAGCCATTGTCTGATGTTCTCAACAATCTTATCATCGCGGGGCACTCACACCGGCAGGACCTGCTATTCTCCCTAGTTGGTTTCCCCTGGAAAAAAACACATCTAGTTGTTAGCATTAACTTCCATCATCCAACCAAAACTTATTCATGCTCGTTAATGATAAAGCGTGGAAGAACTCACGGCACATCCACATACTACTTCCTGCATACACTTTGTCTTCTCTGCATTAAGCATGCTTTTGCCGTATCTGATGCCAAAGCCATTTTCCCAAGAATACAAATTATAAAAATCGTACGCCTCGCCCAATGAATCAAATGTCATCCCAATTAGTGGCTCAAGCACATGATCCCCGAGCTTTTCAGCATATCCCCTGATTGTTTGCTCCAGTGCCCCTACTCTCTCAGGACATGAAACTCTATCCAACGGCTGATTCCCAACTCTTACCCTGTAGGCATTCACAGTTTTTTCATAAGCACAACAACAACAGTACCATCACTGAAGACGCAAACTAAATCAAGCAACTAAACATCCCCTAGCGTCTGAACCAAGCAATACATGCAACAAAGTGGAAACGTTTTTTTCATTTCTGCTTATTGAAACATACTGTCGGATTTTTTTCATTTCAAGTAAAGATGATACTTTCAGGAAAGTGCACAAACAGTTCTGAAAATGACATACCTTTTTGTCCATCCTGGAGCCTGAGGATCTACCTTCCCAGTGGACTGAACAGTGGCAGCATCGTCGTCTTCACCAATTTCTCCCATTGCAGCCTCTTTCTGCTCCTCATCCTGGATTGCATCTGCGTTGTCGCCTTCGCTCTCGCTGAAACAGGGCATAGGTCCTCCAACCCCGCCAACACTTGATTCTTCGCCCAAAAAACGACCGGTGTTTTCAGCAGAGGTCCGCGCTGCCCCGCACAGGACTGCCCCACGAGATCCCTCGCCGGTGCGTTCTGCACCGCGCCCGCACATCTCGAGCAGCGCCGCCGCGCTAGATGCCTCATCTGGAAAGATTGGCAATCTGCTAACAATCAGCGGAGGAGATAACCACTAGCAAGCTCAATCTAAGCCTCAGAACGAATAAATCAAAAAACTTACTTGTCAACCGGAGAAACGGGGAAATCCATTGCAAAACGGCTCCGCCGGCGCGGCCACACCGCCGCCGCAGATGCAGCAACCCACCCCTCTGTTTTTTTTTTCGATCCCCAACCCCACCCCAGGGGCAAACCCTTTGTGGTGGTGCTGCCACGTCCATGTGTACCAATACCGCCAGGTGGGTCCAGCTCAGTACAGCTGCCAACATCGTCAACGACGCCTCAAACGGCTCGGCTGCAGTCCGTTAACGGCCTCTGGACGCCCGCAAACGACCGTCCATCTGACTACCAACGTACACATACCTTATGGCATTATCCACTCCCCGTATTGCTAGCATAGGAATACAGGTCACGGATCACAGCGCGTTTCTGGACGGCGCTGATAGCGGGATCATCTGGACCCGGGTGCCAAAACGCCGCTCCCAAACATCGTGAAGATATCATGTTTACGACATTCCCTTCCGAACAGTTCCAAGCAGTTAACAGTACACTTGAGGGTCCATTGTCCACTATCATGATCGTCAAGAACCCAAATGGAGAGTTGGCGGATATTTGTACGCCAAGCATACAAGTGTCCCTGGGACCTCCCAATGAAAAGATTGCCATAGCCCTTTGTCATGGCGGGTGGCATTTTAATTTCCCTCCAAGGACTCCCCTCCATGTCCACTGTGACTATTGAAAAATGAGTATAAAAATGGATAGTGCCATTCAGGGAGACGCGTTCTGAATCACGAAAAGAACGCTTTATGAGAACCCGTGGATCGATCATCGCAATGGTCATCCCACTGACCCTGTATGGAAGTCCATCCTCCAGTTTGTAATGAGTAGATCATTGCCACGGGCATGGGCAGGCCATACTTTGCGAACAGGGGCACATATACCATAAAGCGGGAAGGAATGGCTGGGTCAAAGCACAAAGAGTATTTGCCTATATGCGAAAGGTCATCCAATTCTATAGGGGGCAACAAAATCCACTCCTGGGTGGCGGGATTGCACACAGCATAATCGAATTGATCAGCCTCAGGCCAGCTGAACCGCCGAGAATGGAACCTTTTTCCTCGTGGAAACGAATTCCAACCGCATTGCATGCATAGGGTGGGGGGATTTCCAGCATTTGCAAATGAGAAGGCTGGTGCCACGCAAGAACGGGAGACCGGGGTCAACCATTGGAGCACCTTTCCCGGACAAATTGTGGAAATTGCAACTGAGGCTCAACTGGAAGGAGGCGGGGGGCGCAGTCTGCGGAGCCTTTAAGCTGATGTCGTAGTCCGAGTGGAAGAAGAAACCAGAGAGCGCCTGCGGGGACCTCTTGCGGACGCCGCGGTCGGAGCAGAGGGCGAGCCATGGTTTGGACACGCACTTGAAGCGGCATAGCAACCTGTAGGGCACCCGTGACAGGATCTCCATGAGGATGTCCTCCAGGAAGCAGCTCACCTCGGCCTGCTCGTGTTTCTGCTTCTTCTTATTCTCCTCCTAAAAACGTCCCCGTGCCCTTGCTCGCCTCCGCCTCAGCCTTCTCCTCCCGGCGGCATTGCCTCTGCCGGATCTGCTCGAACGTCGCCTCGCCTAGGGTTTGGGTCTGGATTTGGGAAGGGGAACGGAGGAGTTGGGTCAATCGTGTCGTCGCTCCTCACTGCCCACTCACCACTGCGGCCGACCCGGTGAGAAGAAGAATGGGAGGTTCACTTTATCTTGGACTGCATGCTGAGCTCGGCCCAGTTAGTTCTGCTCCCTCAAAAAAAAAATCTTGTTAGCAACATTGCTTTTTTTCCTATATTATCTATACCAATATAAAAAGACCCAAATGGGCAGATCCAAACCATCTCGGCCGTCAAATCATGTTATATAGCGGTTCAAATCATGTTATCTAGCGGTTCACGGGAATGATAGGATATTAATTTAAAAAAAAATTGATATCTTACCAAATACCAACGTGCAACAGATATATCTTACCTAATATAACGTGCAACTAATCTTACCTAATATAAACGTGCATTGCATGTACATTATTACTAGTATAAAAAAAGCAAAAGTGATCTCTCCTCCGAAAAATAAACAACAAACAAAGAGACGATTTCTTTACAATGAACAGAGATAAATACGAAATTCTTCACAAAGGGCCTTTCAGAAATGCAACATCGTACATACACACAGCTAGCTGCCAAATGTCTATTGATTGATCGATGATTGGTTCACACATGTTTTGTGTTGTGATGATTGATGACTCTTTGCCTTCGCCCATACATGAAACTGAACTGTTACTCCCTTTATTTCACTATACTGCATGAGAAAATATATGCGGGGTTAAAAATGTGTTTACCTATGGTACGGTTTACGCATTGCTTCACCTACACTAATTGTGTAATCGAGTAGAACCACAGGCAACCAAATATATGGTACTGCAAAAATTCTCATAACTACTAAAAACTTCTCTAGGGAAAACACGCCGTCTACATTTGTTCTTTACTTTACAAGCATGCATGCATATATTCCAGATAAGCAAGCGCTTGATGGTCTTGGATGATCGTGGCTCCGTGCAGTGGATAGGAGAGCTCATGGGCTTGCCTTCTTTGTCGGTGCCGACGATGAGCTTCTCTGGTTCTACGGAGACGACGGCGAGGCCGGGCAGCAACGGCGGCGGCGGCGGGGAAGAACGGGATGCATCCTCCTCGTCGCGGCGTTTGCTCGTGCCCGGTTCCCCCTGCCCTTGCTCGCCTCCGCCATCTCCTCCCGACGGCATTGCCTCTGCCGGATCGGCTCGAACGTCGCCTAGGGTTTGGGTCTGGATTTGGGAAGGGGAACAGAGGAGTTGGGTCGTGTCATCATCCTCACTTCCCACTTACTGTCTGGATTTGGGAGTGATCCCTTTCTCTTGGACCAGGCCGCTGCGCTGGTGACCTCGGCCCAATTACTTGTGCTCTTCAAGTGTTGGACAGCTTGCTCGAAACAGCCCCTAAAAAAACTTGCTCGAAACAGTTTTCTTTTATTCTAATAATAAAATATTGTCTAATAAAAAGAAGAAACGGCAAAAATTATCTTTCTACTCCGAAAAACAAACAAACAGGGCGACACTAGGGGCTGGCCGACCGGAGCCATGTCCTGATTGGTGGGCTACCGAGCCGTCCAATCTGGCCTTCTGAGTCGTTGGATGTCCCTTGCCTGAATCGTCTCCTTCCTCCCGCTCGTCAACACATACATAAAAAAATCCCATCGCCCATGCCTACAGCTTTCATGTGTGTGCGCTCCAATGAGGGCAGCAACACCCGCTCTACCCCTAATGTCGCCGCTCACAGGAAAATTGAAGCTTAAAGGGCGCCACACATCTTCATTTTGCCACGCTCCTTGTCATAGGACCATGTGCACGTGGTTGCGGTGAAGGTGATATATGTACATATTCAAGGATTTTCATGGTTTAGTAAGGTGATTACTAAGTTAGAATTTTGCCTGGATCAGTTACTTTGCTTGCCTGCTTCCCTTCTCCCCCTCCCCCTTCACTTTTCCTATTTTTCCTTTGCGCTGGTACAAACTTTTCGAGCCTAGAAATGCACTGAATGACTCTATAAAGTAATAAATGGAGATATCTAGGTTATCACTCCTATGACACTACCAAGTATGAAGGTACTAACATAGACTAGTAACATGCATAGTAGTCTAAGTTACTCTCCACTATGACTAGCTAAACACTAGCGACCTCATAGGACACTAAACTACGAGAGAAAAAGTACTTTCCACATCGATGGAAAGAGAGGATACCTTAGTCTAGGGGTTTTTGTGCCGAGATAGATCCCCCCCTCCCTCCCTCCCTCCCTCTCTCTCTCTCTCTCTCTCTCTCTCTCTCTCTCTCTCTCTCCACAACAGAAATTTGGAACTTTGCATAGTGCCAAGTTTTTTTGCTGGGTACTATTGTCATGGTTGCCAAAGCAAAATAGAGGGCTCTCCTAGGTATTAAGCTAGAGGGAAGCAAGAAAAGAATTGATGAAGGGATGCAAACCATCCCTAGTCTTGTGTACCATCATGGACATGTCATTTGCAAATCTGGCCTTCCAAAACTGAAAAGATGGCACAATCCCCCTGAAGTGTTTGTTATTCCTTTGCTTCCATATACCCCACGCAGCATAGTGAAGACTTCCATGAACATTGGCCTTCTACAGGAGTTCCTTGCAGCATGTAGAAGAGCCAACCTGCAATCTAGATGGACTTTTGACGTAACCCAACCGAGGTGGCATATTTGATCAGAAGTTGTTCCATGTGAGTGGCTTGAGTAATGTCAGCTGGCATGAAGAGTATAGTATCGTCCGCGTACTTTATAGTGAAGCAGCTTATTGCCGTGAGTGAAATCAGTATTTATTCAGAGAAATTAGGAAGCAAATTGAAAATGCAGTCCATGCATCATGAACGTGCGGCGGTCCAAAAACGAATATTCCGGCCGTCACCAACTTCTCATCCGCTATCGATGGATCCTTGGCTTGCCTCTCGCCGAAACGTACGTAGCTCGCCAAGCACACACGCCATACCAGACGTGCACCGCAGGCAAAAAAGAAGAATGAAAACTGATCGCGCGACAGCCTTTTCTTCTTCCTCCTCTCGCCGGTCGGTTCCCTCTGCGCGGCGTGCGTGCGTGCGCCGCCTCTGCCTCCCGGACGAGCTTCCCCTGCCAGCCCAGCACAGCCATGGCCACTCACGCGGCGACGGCGCTGCAGCACCACCTTGACCTCCTCGTCGCCGCGATCCTTTTCGGCGGCCTCCTCTCGGGCGTGCTCCTCGCCGCCGCCGCCATCGCCCTGCTGCTGCTCCTCGCCGTTGCGCTGCTCGCGGTGGCCGCGCTCGCCGCGTCCGACGTGTGCAGGCTCTCGGCTCCCGCCGCGCGCGCCCTCGACGCGGCCGCGGCGGACCTGAGGCTGGCTCGCGCAGTCGCCTTGTACGTCGTGCTCAGCGCCGTGGTGCGCGCTTCCGTGGCACTTCGGGCGTGGGCCGGCGCGCTCGCGTCGCGCGCGGGCTACGCGAAGAATCGGATGCTGCGGACAGCTGAGCGTTTCACCGTGGTGGTAGCATAGCGATTAGCATGAGACGTATATCAGCTGCCAAAAAAAATATCGAATGTATGTTTTCTTTGTTACACAGCAAGGAGTATAACCAATTATGTCAAGAGGTAATGGGAAAAAAAATCATGACCAGAGATTTATTTTTATATGTATTTATGATCTGTTGTGTTCTGTGAACGAAAACTTATATTACATGTAAATCATCAATGAATGTAAAGCTGTGGAGCTATTCAGTCTAGTGTACAACACCTAGAAAGTTTTTTTCACCGGAGCCGGGAGCTACCGGCGGAGCATCCACCGTTAAACGTTGCTTTGAGATTGATCTGGCTGAAGACCCCACTATGCTTTTATTTCCGTCTTCTTCTTCTTTTTCGCAGATGTTTATTTCTGTCTTTTAGCAATACAAATCTTATACAAACAAATATATTCGCTGGACGGGGCCACAGCAGCACATTTTGTCAGGTGTCAGCCTGTCAGGGTGAGAGCAAACAGGTGCATCACGGCTGCATGCAAACACTAAATACATGCACTTTGTTTTCCATGTGACATTTTAAAAGGTTGATAACTTTTGAACTAAATATCTTGAACTAAATATCCAGTTTTGAAACTTTTTATATTTTTGAATTCAGGGCGACAAGACCTTTAAAACATGATCAATCTTGGATACACTTTGGCTAGTTTGAATTTAATCGTCTCACTCATTTCAGAAAACGCATTTCAGTCAGTTTGACGTTTCATTAGTTTCGGAAAACCTTTCAGTCAGTTTCACATTTCACTAGATTCGGAAAACACATTACACCTCATTTACAAAAGATAGATTTCACTCATTTTAGAAATCACATTTCACTATATTTAACGTATTTTACACCGAAATATGTGCCATGTGTATGGAAAACAAATTTCACTCATTTCAAATATTGGTTTCACTCAATTCGAAAAATATTTCATTTACTTCAGGAAATTGATTTCACTCATTTCAGAAAAACTATCAGTAAAAAAATAATTTCACTTGTTTCAAAAAAAAATCACTCGTTTCAGAAAACACATTAGACTCATTTATAAAACTAATTTCAATGACTTTACGAAAAATATTGAAATGTATTTCATCATCAAAAATATCAATTTCAGACACAAAAAAAGCAGTTTCCTACAAAATATTCGTTATATTTCACTTTTTTAGAATAACTTGTTTCACTCATTCCAGGAAACACATTACACTCGCTCAACTGAAATTGTATATTTCACTTGTTCAAAAAACTGATTTCAATCATTGCAAAAATATATTGATTTCACTAGTTTCAGAAAACACATTACGCTCATTTTCATTTAAACACTCGTTTCAAAAACTGATTTTAAAACTAATTTCAGTTGTTTCAAATACATTACACTTTTGAAATACAAAGTTTCACCCTTTTGTGAAATATATTTCTGAAAGGATTAAAATATGCTTTTTAAGAAAACAGATCAGTTCTACATAAGTTAAAAAATAATTAGTTTCACTCTTTTGGGATATATGAAATTGAAATAATTAAAATCAGCTTCATAAAAAAGTGAGAGGAATTAGTATTTTGAAAATGAGTGAGATTTTTTCAAAAAGAATTGAAACTAGTTTTTGAAATAAATTGAAATGTTTTTTAATTCAAATCAACTTTACAAAAAAACGAATAAGTTTGAAGTGAGAGATCAGGTTGATCGGTTGGAGAAAATGAACTGACATAGTGAGAGGTGCGTCAGGTGTACGTGAAAAGAGTGACATGCACGTGGGTAGGACCCCAGTTGATCAAATACAATGGAGTTGAATGAACAAAGAAGAGAAATACATGGACACAACTTTTGAGTTGGCAGCATCCTATTGGTGAGAGAAGCACCGGTAGCTCCCGGCACTGGTAAAAAACATTTTGCGTGTACAACACACCATCCTACCGAGATCGACAACAAAGATCTACTCTTCACGATGTACACAAAATCAATAAAATGTATCTCCCTCGTATGAATATCAACTTCCCACACTCGCCGCGGTTTTTTTCAACTCTGACGGAACATGTTCGGCCTTCAAAACTGTTATAGCCGCTGCTGCTCGTGACATCCGACGAGCTAGATGTAACAACGTGCAAAACTATCTAGCTACTAATCTGGCCAGGACGTGAACAAGCTCACGCTACATGATCAGGTTTATTTGCAGAAAGCAAACCTACATGACAGGTGCGACAGGATTACAAGTTTCCAACAGCTAGCTCCTCCTCGCCTAGCCCATGTTATGTCTAGTACTCCAAGTTAACTTTTTCTTTTTTGAGCGGTTAGTACTCCAAGTTAATGATCCTCTCCCGTGAAGAAGTTGGACTCCGAGTGATTGACCCGGCCGCCCCTACCGCTTTGTCCTCTTCCACGATATCAATGTCCTTACTTTTGGATGATATTCATCGTCTCTTACTGTTACTGGTGTCTGAAAATCGAACCTGTAAGCGGTGGCCTCGCCGACATCCCCTAGTCCTTTGTGGGCCATGAGCAACCAAGCAAAGGTGAGGAGTTCACCTCCTCTGCTCAGCTGCGCAGCATGCATGTCCGCCCGAGACTTGCCAGCAGCGAAGAGAAGTAGCCTGGTCCACAGGTCTCTAATCTCGCGTAATGTTTCTTGGCGCTGCTCAGGCTGATGTAACCCCAAACCATCTTGCAGCAGAGAGCTGGCGCTACTAAGAATTCTATCAGCTGTGTAACTGGGACTGACAGCACTAGTAATTTTGTCGAGGAAGAATATCATGGTAGGTTCCGTGGTGCCACTGACCGGCAACATTTCTGGATGTGTGACTAGAAGGTAGAGCATGTAGTTTGACAACTTTCGGCAAACACCGACTAACAGAAAATCCTGGGGGTGATAATATTTTCTTAGGTGTATCTCTGTGAATATATGGAAGCAGACAATGCCATAACCGAAGCTCGCACCAAAGTCCGGAACTAATTTCTCTATTAATGAACCAAGATTTGGCCAGTCTTCGGGGTTCAAGGCTCTTGATCCATCTGAACAATCCACCATAACTACAATAGAATCCATTATCTCCTTATCAACCTCGATGTGCTTGCTATCGAGTAACTTGCTCAACCACAGGAATGACTTCCCATCACCAACACCGGCTATGCTCACCATCATCCTTGCCACTTTCTTCACCAACTTGGACTTCATTGGTACATCACAATCCACATAGCTCAGGAAGTTGTACTGCCCCATGCAATTTGACCATAGTGGCCCTCCCTCAGGGCGTCCAATCTTGCTATATAGGAGAAAAGAGGAGATGCGACTGAGTCTGTGGTAGCCCCGAGCCTCCAACCAAGCCCAAGTCCTTGGCGACATCAATAAGATAAATATTGCGCAAGCTTCAAGGCAAAGGCCTCCTGTAAATAACATATATGTGATTGCAACATCTGCTGTACTATATCTATGTTTCTTGTTCACAGTGAAGAGCACAAAAGCAACCACCATTGATACTTGAGATACACACCGGAGTATTATGCCACTCCTTGACCGAAGCACCATAGCCTTAGTGTAGATGTCATCATACATCAAGTTAAGTTCAATCTCTAGTAACTTGGGCAAATGTTTCTGATCAATCTTGGATCTCAGTGCCTCTCGGTGTCTTCCTTCCATCTGGGACAAGGTGCGGCCCTCGAAGAGCACTCGGATGCCTGGTGTCGATTTCAAAGCTGAAGAAATGATTCCCAAATATCCTTCATGCAAATTCAAGTCAATTTCACTGGAGCTGTTGATGCCTTTTAGGTTCCCATACATAAGAGCCAGTGTCCTCTCGCCATACTTGATAATTCCAGAAATAAAAACAAAGATGCCTGGAACTAGAATTACCACATTGCTGTGACCTACAGACTCCCAAAAGACATATAAAGCAAGGCCAACTTGAACTACCAAATTCAACAAATGCCTTAACCACAAGTTGTTGTCCTCGATGGCAAATGCAGTTATAGTGTCCTGCCCACCAAGATGCATCAGTAGGAAAGGGGCCCAAAGAAAAGCAAGTGGATGGGCTGCCCAGAATATTTCCTTTCCAATGTGGGCATCTTTGTGCCGAGAGAGGAAGCCAAGGGCATAAACTGCTACTAAATCTGCTCCCAAGTATGCTATCCACATGCAAAACCTAAGCGGTGTATTTCTGCTACGCAGCCGAAGGCCACCAGTAAAGAAGAGTAACATCTGTAGTATGAAGCTGAGGAGCACTAGCAAGCGGATCTCCCATTCATTAAGCTGTTGTAGTAGGTTCTCCATTGATAATTGGATTTCCAATATTTAGCGTCCTGTTGGTGGAAATAGTGTAATAACATCAATATGGATATTCTTTCAAAATAGTGAAATTCAAGTTTGCTTAACTATACAGTGTTCATCATAGAAGGTCCTACATGTTTTCAACAAGCTATCAATTGTGCCCATGCAACCGCTTGCACATTAAACAAGCAATTAATCCCGTGAAAAAAGCTGATACATTTAAAATTTGTTGCACTTGATATTAAGCATACGACCTCGACATTCCACAATGTAAATCCAATTCTACATGCATGCGCGCGCACGCGCACGCGCACGCACAAAGATCAGATGAATGTTCAAGTATCGTGCTTCTCCAAAGATCAGAATTAGTGAAATAAACAATAACTGTGATATTTAATTATGCTAGACTTCATAATAATTTAAAACAAAGGTTCACAACCTATAGTTAGTTGCAAAATCACTTCAAAACGAACAATTTATATTGGACATACACTTTTTAATTCATGAACACAAATGGAACATTTTCCAAAATATATTATGAGGTAGGCCTGCAATATGTAGCACTTTTGGTGGTTAAATTAGAGTCGAACTGAAAAATATAGCACTTTTATTATAACTTAAAAAATACTACCATGAACATTTTATTTTATTCATGCTTGGTTCTTAGATACTCAACAAATAATTTTAGAAAGTCTCATAACCTTTTGTAAATCAATCGTTCTATTTAAATCTATTCTGGTGTCAAATAGTAGAAACGAAAGCTCTGTTGAATTTCAGTTCAAAAAATTTAACGAAATTTAATTCAAAATCATGAGGGTTCGTATTGTTGATATGAATACACTGGTAGAAAAAGGGCCTTTAGTCCCGGTTCGTAAGGGCCTTTAGTCCCGGTTCAATCCAGAACCGGGACTAAAGGCCCTCCACGTGGCCGGTCCACCTTTAGTCCCGGTTGGTAACACCAACCGGTACTAAAGGAAATTTTCTAATTTTTTTTGAAATTTTTTTTTGAAATTTTTTTATTTTCAAATTTCTGAATTATTTTAACCTCTAGTCTCTAATCACCCCTCATCACTGCTCAATTTAATCTCTAATCACCCCTCATCATTCCAAATCATCTAACTTCCCGAACGGTCACCCATCCTCTCTCTACTCCAGCCTGAGCACGCTTAACTTTCGGGTTCTATTCTCCCTCGTTTCCAAGTCTGCACTTGTTATTTTACTGACAATAGTAAGATGTCAATCCTATTAACCCTTAGGAATTTAGCTTGATCATGAAGTCACATATTTCACTGTTTGAGTTTAAAACTATTGTTCTAAAAAACAATAATTTTTTAGTAACACTAATATTTCTTGAATAAGTTGTTTGACCATAGTTTGACCAGATCTGACCAAAATTCAAAAAAGGTGAAATAATTATTTAATAACACTAATATTCTTGAATAATTATTTAGTAACACTAATACTTCTTGAATAAGTAGTTTGACCATAGTTTGAAATGATTTACTGAAAATTTAAAAAAACTGAAATTTGAGCATAACTTTTTTTCCTTTTGGAATTTGAGGATTCTACAAATTTGCAAACAGGCCGTAGGCAGTCTCCATCGGATGTAACTTTTCGAGTAGATGATTTTTCATATAAAAAACTTTTTAATCCGAGTTCGTATGCAAAAGTTATGCCCATTTTACAAATTCCAGAGAGATTTTGTAAATAAAGTCGAAATTCATATTTGTAAATTTTCCCAACAACTAGACCACATATCACATGGGAAACTTATTTTATTTTATTTTTATTGACATTTCCATCATTTTCTTTTGTTTTTTCTAAAACTGAAAAGGCGGTCCACGGGGGGGGGGGGGGGGGGGAGTTTGAAAATGGGACCTTTAGTACCGGTTCGTGCCATGAACCGGTACTAATGCCTCAAAGCCCATTAGTCCCGGTTGGTGGCACCAACCGGGACTAAAGGTTTTAGACCTTTAGTCCCGGTTGGTGCCACCAACCGGGACCAATGGGCATCGCACCCTTTAGTCCCGGTTCGTGGCACGAACCGGGACTAAAGGGCCCAGGTGAATCGGGACTAATGCCTCAGCCGCACGAACCGGGATAAATGCATCCATTGGTCCCGGTTCTGGACTGAACCGGGACTAATGGGCTTACCCGGCCTGGACCAAAGCCCCCTTTTCTACTAGTGATAGTAAACTCCTATTGGATGGTATATGATTTGTTTCTCTATGTTACTGTAGAAAAATTACATTTACTTGTTGTGTGGTCCATGCTAGTGTTGGGGAACGTAGCATAAATTCAAAATTTTCCTACGTGTCACCAAGATCTATCTATGGAGTCATCTAGCAACGAGGGAGGAGTGGATCTACATACCCTTGTAGATCGCGCGCGGAAGCGTTCAAAAGAACGGGGTTGATGGAGTCGTACTCGTCGTGATCCAAATCACCGATGATCCTAGCGCCGAACGGACGGCACCTCCGCGTTCAACACACGTACGAAGCAGCGACGTCTCCTCCTTCTTGATCCAGCAAGGGGGAAGGAGAGGTTGATGGAGATCCAGCAGCACGACGGCGTGGTGGTGGAAGTAGCGGGATTCCAACAGGGCTTCGCCAAGTGCTGCGGGAGGAGGGAGATGTGTCATGGGAGGAAGAGGGAGGCGCCAGGGCTTAGGTGTTGCTGCCCTCCCTTCCCCCCACTATATATAGGGCCAAGGGAGAGGGGGGGCGCAGCCTTGGCCCTTCCTCCAAGGAAGGGTGCGGCCAAGGGAGGAGTCCCTCCTCCCCAAGGCACCTCGGAGGTGCCTTCCCCCTTTAGGACTCTTCCTTTCCCTCTTCTCTTGGCGCATGGGCCTCTTGGGGCTGGTGCCCTTGGCCCATATAGGCCAAGGCGCACCCCCTACTGCCCATTTGGCCCCCCGGGGCAGGTGGCCCCGCCCGGTGGACCCCCGGGACCCTTCCGGTGGTCCCGGTACAATACCGGTGACCCCGAAATTTGTCCCGATGGCCGAAATAGCACTTCCTATATATAATTCTTTACCTCCGGACCATTCCGGAACTCCTCGTGACGTCCGGGATCTCATCCGGGACTCCGAACAACTTTCGGGTTACTGCATACTAATATCTCTATAACCCTAGCGTCACCGAACCTTAAGTGTGTAGACCCTAAGGGTTCGGGAGACATGCAGACATGACCGAGATGACTCTCCGGTCAATAACCAACAGCGGGATTTGGATACCCATGTTGGCTCCCACATGTTCCACGATGATCTCATCGGATGAACCACGATGTCAAGGACTTAATCAATCCCGTATGCAATTCCCTTTGTCTATCGGTACAATACTTGCCCGAGATTCGATCGTCGGTATCCCGATACCTTGTTCAATCTCGTTACCGGCAAGTCTCTTTACTCGTTCCGTAACACATCATCCCGTGATCAACTCCTTGATCACATTGTGCACATTATGATGATGTCCTACCGAGTGGGCCCAGAGATACCTCTCCGTTTACACGGAGTGACAAATCCTAGTCTCGATTCGTGCCAACCCAACAGACACTTTCGGAGATACCTGTAGTGTACCTTTATAGCCACCCAGTTACGTTGTGACGTTTGGCACACCCAAAGCACTCCTACGGTATCCGGGAGTTGCACAATCTCATGGTCTAAGGAAATGATACTTGACATTAGAAAAGCTTTAGCATACGAACTACATGATCTTGTGCTAGGCTTAGGATTGGGTCTTTGTCCATCACATCATTCTCCTAATGATGTGATCCCGTTATCAATGACATCAAATGTCCATGGTCAGGAAACCGTAACCATCTATTGATCAACGAGCTAGTCAACTAGAGGCTTACTAGGGACATGGTGTTGTCTATGTATCCACACATGTATCTGAGTTTCCTATCAATACAATTCTAGCATGGATAATAAACGATTATCATGAACAAGGAAATATAATAATAACCAATTTATTATTGCCTCTAGGGCATATTTCCAACAGTCTCCCACTTGCACTAGAGTCAATAATCCAGTTCACATCGATATGTGATTAACACTCAAGGTCACATCCCCATGTGACTAACACCCAGAGAGTTTACTAGAGTCAATAATCTAGTTCACATTACCATGTGATTAACACTCGATGAGTTCTGGGTTTGAACATGTTATGCCTTTGAGAGATGTTATAGTCAATGGGTCTGAATCTTTCAGATCCGTATGTACTTCGCAAATCTCTATGTCATCTTGTAGATGCAGCTACTACGCTATATTTGGAGCTATTCCAAATAACTGTTCTACTATACGAATCCAGTTCACTACTCAGAATAATCTGGATTAGTGTCAAAGTTTGCATCGGCGTAACCCTTTACGACGAACTCTTTTACCACCTCCATAATCGAGAAAATTCCTTAGTCCACTAGTTACTATGGATAACTTTGACCGCTGTCCTGTGATCCATTCTTAGATCACTCTTGTACCCCTTGACTGACTCATGGCAAGGCACATTTCAGGTGCGGTACACAGCATAGCATACTATAGAGCCTATGTCTTAAGCATAGGGGACGACCTTCGTCCTTTCTCTCTATTCTGCCGTGGTCGAGCTTTAAGTCTTAACTTCATACCTTACAACTCAGGCAAGAACTCCTTCTTTGACTGATCCATCTTGAACACCTTCAAGATCATGTCAAGGTATGTGCTCATTTGAAAGTACCATTAAGCGTTTTGATCTATCTTTATAGATCTTGATGCTCAATGTTCAAGTAGCTTAATCCAGGCTTTCCATTGAAAAACACTTTCCAAATAACCCTATATGCTTTCCAGAAATTCTACGTCATTTCTGATCAACAATATGTCAACAACATATACTCATCAGAAATTCTATAGTGCTCCCACTCACTTCTTTGGAAATACAAGTTTCTCATAAACTTTGTATAAACCCAAAATCTTTGATCATCTCATCAAAGCATACATTCCAACTCCGAGATGCTTACTCCAGTCCTTAGAAGGATTGCTGGAGCTTTGCATACTTATTAGCATCTTTCAGGATTGACAAAACCTTCCGGTTGTATCACATACAACCTTTCCTCAAGAAAATCGTCGAGGAAACAATTTTTTGACATCCTATCTGCAAGATTTCATAAATAATGCAGTAATCGCTAATATAATTCCAACAGACTCTTAGCATCGCTATGAGTGAGAAAGTCTCATCGTAGTCAACTCCTTGAACTTGTCAGAAAACATCTTAACGACAAGTCGAGCTTTCTTAATAGTGATATTTACCATCATTGTCCGTCTTCCTTTTAAAATCCATATGTACCTAACAGCCTTACGACCATCAAGTAGTTCTTCCAAAGTCTACACTTTGTTTTCATACATGGATCATTTCTCGGATTTTTATGGCCTCGAGCCATTTATCGGAATTCAGGCCCACCATTGCTTCTCCATAGCTCGTAGGTTCATTGTTGTCTAGCAACATGACTTCCAAGACAGGATTACGTACCACTCTGAAGTAGTACGCATCCTTGTCATCCCACGAGGTTTGGTAGTGACTTGATCTGAAGTTTCATGATCACTATCATAAGTTTCCACTTCAATTGGTGTAGGTGCCACAGGAACAACTCCCTGTGCCCTGCCACACACTAGTTGAGGAGACGGTTCAATAACCTCATCAAGTCTCCACCATCCTCCCACTCAATTCTTTCGAGAGAAACTTTTCCTCGAGAAAGGACCCGATTCTAGAAACAATCCCTTATTGCTTTCGAATCTGAGACAGGAGGTATACCCAACTGTTTTGGGTGTCCTATGAAGGTGTATTTATCCGCTTTGGGTTCGAGCTTATCAGCCTGAAACTTTTTCACATAAGCGTCGCAGCCCCAAACTTTTAAGAAATGACAGCTTAGGTTTCTCTAAACCATAGTTCATATGGTGTCATCTCATCAGAATTACATGGTCCCCTATTTAAAGTGAATGTGGTTGTCTCTAATGCCTAACCCATAAACTATCGTGGTAATTCGATAAGAGACATCATGGTATGCATCATATCCAATAGGGTGCAGTTATGATGTTCAGACACACCATCACACTACGGTGTTCCAGGCTGTATTAGTTGTGAAACAATTTCCACAATGTCTTAATTATGTGCCAAACTCGTAATTCAGATATTCATCTCTATGATCATATCATAGATCTTTTATCCTCTTGTCACGACGATCTTTCAACTTCACCCTGAAATTACTTGAACCTCTCAATAATTCAGACTCGTGATTCATCAAGTAAATATACTCAACATCTACTCAAATCATCTGTGAAGTAAGAACAAAACGATATCCACTACATGCCTCAGCACTCATTGGACTGCACACATCAAAATGTATTACTTTCAACAAGTTGATTTCTAGTTCCATTTTACTGAAAACGAGGCTTTCAGTCATCTTGCCCATGTGGTATGATTTGCATGTCTCAAGTGATTCAAAATCAAGTGAGTCCAAACGGCCCATTTGCATAGAGTTTCTTCATGCATATCTACCAACAAACATGGTTCGCATGTCTCAATCCTTTCAAAAATGAGTGAGTCCAAATATCCATCAACATGGAGCTTCTTCATGCGTTTTATACCGATATGACTTAAGTGGCAGTGCCACAAGTAGGTGGTACTATCATTACTATCTTATATCTTTTGGCATGAACATGTGTATCACTACGATCGAGATTCAATGAACCATTCATTTTAGGTGCAAGACCATTGAAGATATTATTCAAATAAACAGAGTAACCATTATTCTCCTTAAATGAATAACCGTATTGCGATAGACGTAATCCAATCATGTCTATGCTCAACGCAAACACCAAATAACAATTATTTAGGTTTTAATACCAATCTCGATGGTAGAGGGAGCGTACGATATTTGATCAACCTTGGAAATACTTCCAGCACATATCGTCATCTCACCTTTTAGCTAGTCTCCGTTTATTCCGTAGCTTTTATTTCGAGTTACTAACACTTAGCAACCAAACCGGTATCTAATACCCTGGTGCTACTAGGAGTACTAGTAAAGTACACATTAATATACTTCTATCGACCTTGCCAGCCTTCTTATCTACCAAGTATCTAGGGTAATTCTGCTCCAGTGGCTGTTCCCCTTATTACAGAAGCACTTAGTCTCGGGTTTGGGTTCAACCTTGGGTTTCTTCACTAGAGCAGCAGCTGATTTGCCGTTTCATGAAGTATCCCTTCTTGCCCTTGCCCTTCTTGAAACTAGTGGTTTCACCAACCATCAACAATTGATGCTCCTTCTTGATTTCTACTTTTGTGGTGTCAAACATCGCGAATATCTCAAGGATCATCATATATGTCCCTGATATATTATAGTTCATCACGAAGCTCTAGCAGCTTGGTGGTAATGACTTCGGAGAAACATCACTATCTCATCTGAAAGATCAACTCCCACTCAATTCAAATGATTGTTGTACTCAGACAATCTGAGCACAAGCTCAACAATTGAGCTTTTCTCCCTTAATTTGCAGGCTAAGAAAATCGTCGGGGGTCTTATACCTCTTGACGTGGGCACGAGCCTGAAATCCCAATTTCAGCCCTCGAAACATCTCATATGTTTCGCGACGTTTCAAAACCGTCTTCGGTGCCTCAACTCTAAGCCGTTTAACTGAACTATCACGTAGTTATCAAAATGTGTATGTCAGATGTTCGCAACATCCACAGACAACGTTCGAGGTTCAGCACACTGAGCGGTGCATTAAGGACATAAGCCTTCTATGAAGCAATGAGGACAATCCTCAGTTTACGGACCTAGTCCGCATAATTACTACTATCAACTTTCAACTAAATTTTCTCTAGGAACATATCTAAACAGTAGAACTGAAGCGCGAGCTACGACATAATTTGCGAAGACCTTTTGACTATGTTCAGGATAATTAAGTTCATCTTGTGAACTCCCACTCAGATAGACATCCCTCTAGTCATCTAAGTGATTACATGATCCGAGTCAACTAGGCCGTGTCCGATCATCACGTGAGACGGACTAGTCACCATCGGTGAACATCTTCATGTTGATCGTATCTACCATACGACTCATGCTCGACCTTTCGGTCTCTTGTGTTCCGAGGCCATGTCTGTACATGCTAGGCTCGTCAAGTCAACCTAAGTGTTTCGCGTGTGTAAATCTGTCTTACACCCATTGTATGTGAACGTTAGAATCTAACACCCGATCATCACGTGGTGCTTCGAAACAACGAACTGTCGCAACGGTGTACAGTTAGGGGGAACACTTTCTTGAAATTATTATGAGGGATCATCTTATTTACTACCGTCGTTCTAAGTAAACAAGATGCATAAACATGATAAACATCACATGCAATCAAATAGTGACATGATATGGCCATCATCACTTTGCTCTTCTTGATCTCCATCTTCGGGGCTCCATGATCATCATCGTCACCGGCATGACACCATGATCTTCATCATCATGATCTCCATCATCGTGTCTTCATGAAGTTGTCTCGCCAATTATTACTTCTACTACTACAGCTAACGGTTAGCAATAAAGTAAAGTAATTACATGACGTTTATGTTGACACGCAGGTCATAAATAAATTAAGACAACTCCTATGGCTCCTGCCGGTTGTCATACTCATCGACATGCAAGTCGTGATTCCTATTACAAGAACATGATCAATCTCATACATCACATATATCATTCATCACATCCTTTTGGCCATATCACATCACATAGCATACCCTGCAAAAACAAGTTAGACGTCCTCTAATTGTTGTTTGCATGTTTTACGTGGCTGCTATGGGTTTCTAGCAAGAACGTTTCTTACCTACGCAAAAACCACAACGTGATATGCCAATTGCTATTTACCCTTCATAAGGACCCTTTTCATCGAATCCGATCCGACTAAAGTGGGAGAGACAGACACCCGCTAGCCACCTTATGCAACTAGTGCATGTCAGTCGGTGGAACCAGTCTCACGTAAGAGTACGCGTAAGGTCGGTCCGGGCCGCTTCATCCCACAATGCCACCGAATCAAGATTGGACTAGTAACGGTAAGCATATTGAACAAAATCAACGCCCACAACTACTTTGTGTTCTACTCGTGTATAGAAACTACGCAATAGACCTAGCTCATGATGCCACTGTTGGGGAACGTAGCATAAATTCAAAGTTTTCCTACGTGTCACCAAGATCTATCTATGGAGTCATCTAGAAACGAGGGAGGAGTGGATCTACATACCCTTGTAGATCGAGCGCGGAAGCATTCAAGAGAACGGGGTTGATGGAGTCGTACTCGTCGTGATCCAAATCACCGATGATCCTAGCGCCGAACGGACGGCACCTCCGCGTTCAACACACGTACGGAGCAGCGACGTCTCCTCCTTCTTGATCCAGCAAGGGGGAAGGAGAGGTTGATGGAGATCCAGCAGCACGACGGCGTGGTGGTGGAAGTAGCGGAATTCCAACAGGGCTTCGCCAAGCGCTGCGGGAGGAGGGAGATGTGTGATGGGAGGGAGAGGGAGGCGCCAGGGCTTAGGTGTTGCTGCCCTCCCTTCCCCCCACTATATATAGGGCCAAGGGAGAGGGGGGCGCAGCCTTGGCCCTTCCTCCAAGGAAGGGTGCGGCCAAGGGAGGAGTCCCTCCTCCCCAAGGCACCACGGAGGTGCCTTCCCCCTTTAGGACTCTTCCTTTCCCTCTTCTCTTGGCGCATGGGCCTCTTGGGGCTGGTGCCCTTGGCCCATATAGGCCAAGGCGCACCCCCTACTGCCCATGTGGCCCCCCGGGGCAGGTGGCCCCGCCCGGTGGACCCCCGTGACCCTTCCGGTGGTCCCGGTACAATACCGGTGACCCCGGAATTTGTCCCGATGGCCGAAATAGCACTTCCTATATATAATTCTTTACCTCCGGACCATTCCGGAACTCCTCGTGACGTCCGGGATCTCATCCGGGACTCCGAACAACTTTCGGGTTACTGCATACTAATATCTCTATAACCCTAGCGTCACCGAACCTTAAGTGTGTAGACCCTAAGGGTTCGGGAGACATGCAGACATGACCGAGATGACTCTCCGGTCAATAACCAACAGCGGGATCTGGATACCCATGTTGGCTCCCACATGTTCCACGATGATCTCATCGGATGAACCACGATGTCAAGGACTTAATCAATCCCGTATGCAATTCCCTTTGTCTATCGGTACGATACTTGCCCGAGATTCGATCGTCGGTATCCCGATACCTTGTTCAATCTCGTTACCGGCAAGTCTCTTTACTCATTCCGTAACACATCATCCCGTGATCAACTCCTTGATCACATTGTGCACATTATGATGATGTCCTACCGAGTGGGCCCAGAGATACCTCTCTGTTTACACGGAGTGACAAATCCCAGTCTCGATTCGTGCCAACCCAACAGACACTTTCGGAGATACCTGTAGTGTACCTTTATAGCCACCCAGTTACGTTGTGACGTTTGGCACACCCAAAGCACTCCTACGGTATCCGGGAGTTGCACAATCTCATGGTCTAAGGAAATGATACTTGACATTAGAAAAGCTTTAGCATACGAACTACATGATCTTGTGCTAGGCTTAGGATTGGGTCTTTGTCCATCACATCATTCTCCTAATGATGTGATCCCGTTATCAATGACATCCAATGTCCATGGTCAGGAAACCGTAACCATCTATTGATCAACGAGCTAGTCAACTAGAGGCTTACTAGGGACATGGTGTTGTCTATGTATCCACACATGTATCTGAGTTTCCTATCAATACAATTCTAGCATGGATAATAAACGATTATCATGAACAAGGAAATATAATAATAACCAATTTATTATTGCCTCTAGGGCATATTTCCAACAGCTAGGCATAATGTTCAAAAATGTTGAATTAGCATGTGATATGAAAGCATACGATTGGATATCGTAGCATGGACCCTGACTATTCATCTAGGGAATGAAGAATTAAGAACACTTGGGAACTACACTTAGAACTCCATCAAACCAAAGAACCGAGCAATTGGCGCTACAAGAATATTTTGCAGTAAATTCCTATGTCATTCTATAATCTTTTCCAAATCGACTCCTCAGCATACAAAAAGACTTTTGAGAATATTAAGTGATAATAGATATCTAATATCAAAAGTCAAATGCATAACTAATTTCTTTCTATTTTTCTTTGCATACCGTCGCACATACTTTTAGACAAATTGTATTTCATCTCTTGAAGTCGTCATTTCTTTAGCAAGTTCTCTCGGATATTAATTGCTTCCAGATGGCTGTAAAGAGTTCCTTCCCTGTAAGCATATTGGTAAGGTTCATATATTATATATTATTTCCCGCAAAAAAAAGGTCCATATATTATAGAAGGAAGTTATGGAAAAAAGTTGGAAACTTACCTTAGAACCCAATTAGATGGATGCTTTGGTCAGTTAATCAAATATGTGGCGAAGTGTTGTCTAGTTTGTGGCGAGTTAGCTGCATTGCTTCTTCACATGCTTACAATAGCCCTACCTCTGTTCCTTTCTTATATAGCAGATGGAGGTGTAAAGTGCACCAGATCTCCCAGCTGGTCCCTTGATACATTTCTTGCAAGAAGAGCGAAATAAAAGAGACTCCTTTTTTGTAGGGCCTGAAGCACCAGTGAATCCTGTCCTTCTACACATTTCTTGAATGAAGAGCAAGGGTAAAGACATGCTGGTAGCTTTTCTGCATGTTCAATCAACGTAACACTAACACCTGGAGGCAGGTTGGGCATGATATACATTTCCTATAAAAAAAAACACAACGATAACCATATGACAAGGTTCATATCAAAATCTTATCCACGATTTGAGAAACACGTGTGAATGAATTTTATATCAAACTGAGAAACATGGTGATGAAATTAACATGACCTTTCGTTTCTCTTTTTTATTTTTTCTATTTATCTTTTCCGTTTCATGAAGTAGACTGCAACTATTCTTGAGTCTTGGATCAATGACATTTGCATGTATTTGCTTTTTTTTCAATTTCTGCCGTTTTCTCCTTCTCCAAAGGAGGAATGTGATGCGACTATGTTCTGTGAGTGAAATACACTAGTACTTTATTACTGAACATGTATGCCAGACAGATAAGATAACTGGGTACAAGGATTTGCTATACAGTAGTACAGAGCGTAACATGAAGGGGCCAAGCCAACGAGGATACACACGTACTACGGTACCGGTGATTCCATCCATGAAATGAGCAAATAGCAGAGAGCAATATGTGCCATCCGTACGTACGTCATAACAAATTAATTGAGCTATTTTATTTATCCAGAGAGATTAGGAAGCAAATTGAAAATGCAGTTCATACATCATGAAACGTGCGGCACTGGCACCACTTCTCATCCGCTATCGATCCTTGGTTTGCCTCTCGCCGAAACGTACGTAGCTCATCAAGCATCCATACCATACCAGACGTGCACCGCAGGCGAAAAGAAAAATCAAAACTGATCGCGTGACAACCTTTTCTTCTTCCTCCTCTCGCCGGCCGGTTTCCTTTGCGCGGCGTGCGTGCGTGCGCCGCCTCTGCCTCCCGGCGGAGCTTCACCTGCCAGCCCAGCACAGCCATGGCAACGCACGCGGCGACGGCGCTGCAGCACCACCTTGACCTCCTCCTCGCCTTGCTCCCCTTCGGTTGCCTCCTCTCCTGCGCGCTCCTCGCCGCCGCCGCCCTCGCCCTGCTGCTGCTCCTCGCCGTCGCGATGCTCGCGGTGGTCGCGCTCGCCGCACCGACGTGTGCGGGCTCTCGGCTCCTGCCGCGCGCGCGCTCGACGCGGCCGGGGCGGAGCTGAGGCTGGCTCGCGCAGTCGCCTTGTACGTCGTGCTCGGCGCCGTGGTGCGCGCGTCCGTGGCTCTCGGTAGCTGGGCCGGTGTGCTCGCGTCGCGCGTGGGCCACGCGAAGTATCGGATGCTGCGGGCTGCTGAGCGTTTCACCGTGGTGGTAGCATAGCGATTAGCATGAGAGGCAAATCAGATGGCAAAAGAAAAAAAACTGGCAAAGAAATATCAAATGTAAAATACTTCCTCCGTCCGAAATTACTTGTCATCAAAATGGATGAAAATGGATGTATCTATAACTAAAATACATCTAGATACATCAATTTCAATGACAAGTATTTCCGAATGGAGGAAGTAATGTTTTCTTTCTACACAGTATAAGGAGTATAACCAATTGTATTAAGAGGTAATGGGAAAAAAATCATGACCGGAGTTTTTTTTTATAATGTAGAGTATTTATTATGATCTGTTGAAGTAAATAGTAGGGTCATGGGCGATATTAGGGCATGTTGATGTTCCGAATGTGAATTGAATCAGGCGATCCCATGCGTTGATATTAGTCCCTCCGTAAACTAATACTATATATAAGAGCATTTAGATCACTAAAATAGTGATCTAAATGCTTTTATGTCAGTTTACAGAGGGAGTATTTAGTAGCTGAGACGATGACACACACTTGTAGACTCCAAATATGGTAATACACTTGTGTTCTGTGAAGGAAAACTTTGCATGAAAATCATCAATGAATGTAGAGCTGTGGAGCTATTCAGTCTAGTGTACAACACACTATCCTACAACAAAGATCCACTCTTCACGATGTACACAAAATCAATAAAATATATCTTCCTCGTATGACTATCAACTTCCCACACTCGCCGCGGTTTTCTCAACTCTGACGGAACATGTTCGGCCTTCAAAACTGTTATCTTGTTGGGTCAATTGCACCACTATACACGAGCACCCAATGTCTGGAGCTGGTAAAAGGAAGGGGAAAAAATGATGTTTTAGGTAACCAGGGTTAATTAGGTCTGTAGGAAAGGAGGGAACGAGAGTTTAAACTGACTGATATGATTCAAACCTGGCTAACAAGAAGATCCACTTGTTCTCTGTACATGTCCTTTAGGTCAACAATATCATTTCGTAACTCTTCCAACTGCAAAACAGCGAGGTATTTTATTTATTTATTTAATCAGTGCGCATGAAATAGAAGGTGATGGTTTACAAAACAATACACTAGTAACTTATTAAAAATAGGGCAGCTTATGCTTCAAGAGTCAAACACTACTTCATTGTCAACCTCAATCATGGGTCAATTTCTAAGAAGAAAAGTAGTACTGATAATATGTCTACGTGTACTTACTAAGTCAAACACTGCTTTTATTGCCAGCCTTAATCATGGGTCAATTTCTAAGTGATCATAGGTACATTTCTAAGTAATCATAGGTCAATTTCTACGAGGACTCATTTTTCCCATGTGACCAGAGACTAAATATAATGACAGATTTTGGAAACAGGCAATGATTTCCATATCTTGTGACTGATGAACAATATGTGAAATGCCCAACCTTCTCCATCAGTTAGGACTTTTGGGTGAACTGATTGGTGCGTGAAACTTTAAAGTGATAAGGACATAAAGAGAGAAAGTAAAGATAAGTGGCAAGTCATGATATGCTGCATGAGAGCCATACATACCTCTTCATCACGTTCCCCCATAAGTTCTAGAGCGTGAAAGTGTCTTTGTTTCAGTGCTTCCAGTTCAGCCTTTAGGCCAGGCAGAGCAGCAGCTTCATTCCGCAACTTTTCACACTGCATAAAAAGGTCAGTTCAATTAGCATCCACATGGATAATGAAATAATAACGTAGTTGGTTCACAAGGATTTACTTGTTCCGTCAGTTTTACCAACTCCTCTGCCAGGGAATTCCGAATAGATTCCAGTGAGGCCTGTAACATAGTAGTATCGTTAGTGCAGTGAGAATAGCATTAGTGACTCCATGCAAGCAAACGCCTGTACGCCAAACTATTGGCCAAAACAAATTAAAACAAACACACGCAGACAAGAGTTCATGCTCTCACATCTGTACCGCGAGTTGTAAAACATACAAGACCATGGTTAATGGTTATAAAAGAAACATGGAATTATAGATCATGATGTTTGAGGTGACCTGGTGTCATGATAGAAACATGTACGCGCAAAACATCTTTTTATCAAAACTAAGTTATGAAACTATTCCAAGCTATTGCTGCAGCTTCCTCAGGCTTGGTAGCTCCACCATTTTTCACTTGGCAGTGTGAAATAATGTGTCGCACAAGACAAGTGCTAAAATCAATTAAATATATGTAAAGATCCATAATGCTTGGAATAAATCAGCTAAAACAGCTTTCGGCTCAAACTGGTATACTTTCAGAGACCCAGCTTGAATAATCAGCTACTGTCAGTTTCTAGAACGCCTATATTGAAGTGGAACAACTTCATGCAGTGTTAATTAAACAATTTAAGGAGAAATATTAAAAGGATGCATATACACACCAAGCGTGACATGTAAGAAGCCAATTCTCCATCCTTTTGACGGAGTGCTGATTCAAAAGCACTTGGAGTCATGCTCCTCAGATAGTATGACATATTACTGTCTGCAGACATTCTCCTCTCCAACGAAGCACTATCTGACAAGTCCAATGATGCTTGAAGGAAGTGGCTTTCTTCCATGCTACTACCGCTAGAGAGCTTTCTTTGGGGAGCATTTTCTTCAAAAGAAGCAAAGAGGAGACCAAAAAAGTTACAGTTATGGCAATAAACAGATATTGAAATATACAAATAGGATTAAACTCACAGATATTAACTGAAAGCAAATAAAGTACATACTTGTTTGATCTGGAAATGGAATTTTAGGTAAGTCGCGGGAAGATGTTTTCTCAAGTTCTGCCCTGGCAGCTTTTTCCCTTTCAAGGTCCTGGAAGTGCAAGAAACAGTTAAGACACATATCTTGCGAAGTAGGTAGTGCATGAACCAGCACATTAGTAATAGCAGTGACTGGTGGCACATGACTAATTTTGTTCATGTACGAGCAACAAGTAAAAGATGACTGTTGACCCTACAAAATCCTGTTATAAGATAACTTCAAAGTTAAATTGTGTATCACATGGGTATATTAGATTAAGTTTAAAGAAAGTGTCTCTGGGGCATATTAACGATTTTGGCAGGAGAAATGCTGCTTCCATACACCATCCTCAAAGCAATCAGATAAATTAACATGTGTACCCAGTTATTTTCAGGACATAATTCAAAATAAGTTGACTACCGTCTCAAGCAGCCCCCTGTGTTCTGCTGCATCTTGCAGCTCCTTTTTGTGCCTAGCTCTAAGCTCCTTTATTTCTTCTTCAAGCTGTTTCGCGCGTCCTTCTTGTAATGCTGCCTCCTCCTTAATTGCTAGATACTCCTGTCTACTTTCAGATGCTCTTTGTCTCTCCTTTTCAAGAGATCGGCTCAGCTGTGTCTGTTCTGTCCTAAGAATTGTAATCTGCATAAGAACCAACATTCATGTCAAGAACTAATTTTCTCACTAGAAGTCTCAAGCTGATCCCCCAAGACCATGGTTAGACTTATAGGAATGTCACATGCTTTTGGTCTCAGAAGAAATTGATGCACAAACCTGGGTCTCCAGAACAGTTATGCGGGATAAATTTTGTGACAGTCTCTCACTTATAGACCGCTCCTTTTCTTCTGAGGCAGCAGCTTTTGCTTCCGCTTCCTGAATATTTGAGTAGAACAGATAAAACTATGTCACTGAAATATTTCTGCTGTTTCTGGCTTTCTCCCTAATTGCATTAAAACGAGATAGCACCCATCTTCATATGTACTATTAATTGCTGATAAGCATAAACAACTATGCAAAAATAGCTACTAATGGAATAGTTTACGGATATTCCTATGTTGTAGTTCTAGTTATCTTCGTTATTTTTGTGTGGTCCACTGCTAACCAAAAAAATTAGAACAGAGTAGACCTGAAGGCGAGAGTTCAAGGTTCTCTCCACACCAGCCCACGCTTCTTCCCTTTGAGCAGCTGACTCCTGTTAAAATTAGCACACAATTGATTAGCCTACTAACTACACCCAATAAGCAAAGAAAGGTGAACTAACTACCTAAGAAGCACGGACACGGGGATACGGGATACGGCATTTTCCAAAAACAGCCATTCAGGGATACGGCAGGGTATATAAGTATTTAGAAAAATAAATATGAAAGTGTTTAAAAGATAAATATGAATAAAGATTTAATGAGAATTTTTTTTGTTGTTTTTGAGATAGCTCACCATCCATGCTGAATGGTAGATGATAATTTTTTTAGTACTGGATATATGGTATCTCCTTTCTATTCATGAAAGACTGAGAGCAGTCTACTGCTCAGAGCCCATGTAGCTCTCCGTCCACTTAGAGCCAATGTAAGGCCCAATTCCAGAAAACCCTGGACTAGTAGCGCTCCAGCCGTCCCCAACTTCCCATTCTCATCCTCCATTTCTCCAGCCGCCAGTGAAGAAACGACAGCGCTGCCAAATCGGCAGCTTCCATCACCCATCTTCTCCCTGCCCAAATCTTCTTCGCCCGGAGCTTCTTCCTTGTTGGCGGCCGCCTTGCCATCTTCCTCTACCAAGATCTCCTTCCTTGTTAGCAGCCATCGAGGTTACCTGCTCGTCATGGTTGCTATCAGGAGGAGAACTGGGCAGCAGCTTGGTCACTGGAGGCTGGCTGCCGAGTCCCCACCGTGTCCACGCCGTATCTAGGCCGTATCCCGATTTTATTTCTTTTTTTTAATTCGAGAAAGATGGGATAATGCGGGATACGCGTATCCAGCCGTATCCGGGCGTATCCCCGTGTCCCACCGTATCAGGATGGCAAATCGGCAGTCCTGGTCGTATCGGTGCTTCTTAGCTAACTACACCACAAAGGAAAAAAGAATTGGAAGTACCAATACCTGCATGGCTTCAATTTGCCTTAGGAGTGGCCTTGTCGACTCAGGAACTTGTGTGACCAGTTCATTATAACGAAGTTCACTGGCCTGAAGTGTTAAACAATGAAAGAAACTGACAATTAGTCCATGACTAATTTTACTCTGTAGTACCAGCTAAACCAGAAAAGCTCTGCTCACCTGATAGCGCTTTTGAAGATCATCATGATCCCTTTTTAACCGTTCTTCCCTGAAAGCAGCCTGAAATGCCCCCAAAGAAACACGCAATCAGTGGAATCCAAAGTGGAATAGTACAAAAAATAACGCTTCGGATAAACCTTTTGTAAACAAAGTGATATAGGTTAGAGTTAGATCAGCACAAACAATTGTACCAAGGATATTGAATTAAAATGCACATGTGTAGAACTGTAGATACTTATTTTCATGACTTACCTCCTGTTCTTGTCTGGTGAGAGCATTCCTCAACTCCTCAATTGTGTTAATCAGCATATTTTCTTTTTCACAAGCTTCTCTTAAACGGCTCTCGAGCTCAACTTTGGCTTCTGTGTTGACTCTTGATTCAGCTAATGCCTCAGCCTCTTTGGCTGCATTAAGAGCATTTGTGTAGAACTCCTTCTGAGCTGCAAGCTCAGTTTGATTTCTTTCTATTGTTTCTTGTAGCAGCTTCTCAGTTGCTGCCTTGTCTCTTTTAATACTCTCAACCTTTGTCTCCTCAACCTGTGAAATCACAAATTAAGTGCATGAGTTCACATGTAAGCAAGCTGTACAGACTATGCAACCTACTGTTTAAATGAAACCACGCAGCACCATATGTCCGCACATGATCAAAACAGAAAAGAAAAGACCACCTAAAAATGGGTCCTGGATTGATTTTGTATCATGCAAACAGCAACGGCAAATACTTACTATGTGCCATTAAAGCAGATAAGAAAATAATTTAGTTAGGATGAATTGATTATATATAAAAAGTTGATGATCCTTTACCTGGATCTTTGAGTTCAACCGTTGTTTTTCTTCTTCAAACTCACGAATCTAGCTTCAACCAAAAAAAAGAGAGCAGACTTGATTAACATGAAGAAGAAAAATATTTCAAAACGGTGTGGTGATAAGTTATATTCCATGCCTGTGCTCTAAGTTTTCGTATTGTAGCTTCTTGAGCACCCTGCTTTCTTGATAGCTCTTCGCCTGTTTCATCATTGGTAAAAGATGTTAGTGCCAACCAATGCCAAAACATACTGATAGGGCCAGACCAATCACATGGAGCCCATAGCGTGTATGTGGACTAAAGTAGTGAAGGAATGAATATCAGCAAAGTTACAATACACACATTAAACACATGTGTATGCCTACTTCCTAGTACCCTACCACTGCAGCGGGGAGCAGAGGACTTTAGCTCCAACTAAAGCAGTAACTCAACCAAGGCTTGTTAAGGGCATACAGCTTACAAATACCACAATAAGCTGCAGATGAGAGACCAATATCAAAGTGGTAGATGTGACTCTCATTTACAAGATATGTTTGAAAAGTGTATGATGTCATTATTATCTATGATCTGTAGGAGTGTAGGCAATTGGAGTCACGATTACAATGACCGTCACTGGCAAAGGATACTCAACATGGTGGGCCATACTGTATGGTAACATTAATACATGAAATTGTCACAAGAAAATATTTCAAGTGATAGAACTGCTAACTTCATATTTTTCTCAACTAATAACAGAATAACTTAACTAATGCAAAGTCATCAATAGTTCACACATAAGCATAAAAGAACAGGCACAAAAACGACAATTCTGCATACCTTCAGCCATGACCTGAGTGATAATCTCGTCCTTTTCTTTCAAAAGAGCAGCTGCATCACTTTTCTTATTTTGCTCTCTCCTTAATGTATCTCGTTCTTTGGTTAGTGCATACACCTACACATTGAGGCATGCACATTACAAACATTTCGCTAATAAGCCCAAGATAGTCTTGATGAACAAGAACACTGAGGAAAATTATGTCCCAGAAACAGTAAACAAATACCACAGAAACTTATGAGATTCTGGCTGTGGCATTTAATGATCCTCACTAATACAGCTCACTCAGATCTCTACTTTTACTATTCAACATTGTCTCAACTCTCAGTAAACGAATATTAGAGTAGAAGTTACACACAAAACTAACAAAACTAAACAAACATAAGAGTAAATGTGTCTAATGTGCGGTGTATCCAACTAGTCAAAGGGTTCAGAACTAGAAACATTGCAGGAAAAAAGTTCAAAGCGTAGCTAACTAACTAATTGTTAAAGTACAAAAGACAATCTTCAATTACCCCGACTATTATCAATTTATCATAAAGAAGCAACAAAAAAGAGGCATTGCATGAAAAACATGCAGTTTTAATTACAACATTGCATGTGGGCAGTATTATACACTATTTATGAACTCTCTAATCTTAGCAGATGTTTACACTTCTCAGTGGTTATTAATCTTAACTCTGATTGAGGCGTGCACTATGTAATGATCAATTGACCATGGAAGCATTGAGCAAAAAGAGTAATGTGTCCCACCTTCCTTTCAAGAGTTGCTACGCGTTGGTGATATTCATCCTTAAGCGCATCCATTTCTTCTTCAACTGACTTATTATCCTGTACAATATAAAACAAAAAACAAGAACTGAAATCCATGGAACGCTAAAGTAACTCAGGGAATTGTATAAGCATAGCATTCATCTTGTTCATTTTCACATGACTTCATTAAATTCTGCAGATTCCTAAACCGAAGACAGTCTAAATATCTAGTTCCAGAAGGCAAAAGATCAAAGATCTGCTTAGCAAACATACCTTCAGCTCATTAATTGTTGATTTCAGTTGCTCGTTCTCATTCATCAGTCTAGCAATTTCATCAGCTTTAGACTGCAGAAAGAATTAGGTGTTTTTAGACACTAAATCAGTAGTGAACAGACATGTATCTTGAGAAGAAATGACTACCGTGGGGCATTCAAATTATTCAATGATATAATGACGTGCTGTTGTACATGTAATAATTGTTAAAGGGCATGTGTAGTACACAATGACTCCTGATAAGGCACAGGCTAACATAAAGCTGAATAGTTAAACAACCCTCCTGTTTTGATACATTCACAAGATACAGTGTTAAGAAAAGAAAATCCCATGCTAGTCCTTTTTAACGCTACAAAGCCTATTACATAACTGTAGTTGTCTTCCCTAAAAATGAAATACAAGATGGACCTTCAAAGGTAAAACAGATTCAGATGGAACAACGTTTATACTAGTAACAAATTAGCAAGCACTCAATGGTTAATACCTGAAAATAGACGTGGTAAGGTATTACACTTCAACTAGTGTACTTTGTGATTGGAACTTTAGAAAATTGCTAATGTTTCGCTTCTTTTCTCTAGTCTAGCATATAAATATGAATACATGAAACTAAAAAAGTTTACTTCCAACTGGTAAATCATCTTCTAGGTGTAACTTTCATAATGTACAGATAGAACCCCAGAAAGCATTAAGGGTTTGAGGTATCATCTCATCCTAAATGGATTGCTTCATCATCCATCAAATTTGCTGGGATGACTCAATTCCTCATTCTGTGGAAAGGCAAAGTGGTGATGGACCAAACCATGCTTTTCCTCAACCCAAACACGCAGGCTATAATCAAAAGGTCAACTGAATGTCTAGTTCCAAAAACCAAACATGCTTTGACTGACTTGCTACCGTATATGCTAGAGCATGTGGAAATGATACCTGGGACTGTCTTGCAGCACCTTGCAATGCAGCTTCCATCATCTTCATGTCACGCTTTAGTTTCTCGAGTTCAACGACAGAACCAACAGATTCCAGAGAATTTGTGGTTGTAACAGAGTCCTGAATTTTTTCCTCTTTTCTCGAATCATCTGCACGAGAATCAACTTCTACTGGATCAACAGGCGTGTATGCAGCAGCTGGTACCAACTCATTTTGCAAGTCTGGATCATTGTCCACAATTATTGACTTTGAGCTAAGGTTTTCAAGCTTCGCAGTTGCATTATCCTCATTTTCAACAACAGATACAGCATGTGCTTCCGTTTGATTGTTTTCTTCCCCATTCTCGGTTGTATTAGTTTCACCATCATGTGCTTTGACTTCCCCATGACTGGCTTCGTCAGCGATATCACTGCTCTCCGGTGAGCTGATTATTTCCTTTTGGACATCAAATTCTTGAACAACGTTCACCTTAGCTTCATTTACATCATCTGAACTGGCAAGCATGGAATCTGCTGGTTGTGACAGCGAGGTGTTCCCATCATCGATGTCTTCCTTTCCAGCATCCATAGATTCTTCTGTTCCCATAACACTTGATTGATCCAATTTTTCAGGTGAAGACGTTCTACCAACAGGCATGTCCCTTACGGATTTACCAGGTTGACTCGGTAAAGCTTCATCGTTAGGATCAGAATATTCAGTGTCTTGATGACCCTGAGTTTCCTTCTTAATTGAGTTACTGGTCTCAACAGATCCATCATAAGTTTCTTCTGCTACAGATGGATGTGTTGAGGACTGTGCTGTTTCTGATACTTCAGAAGTGCCCCCCTCAGATGCAGGTGCCTCAGTGGAGCCATCATGCTTTTCTTCTGCTGCAGAAGAACGTGTTGGAGAATGCGGTGTTGCAGACTGCTCAGAACCATCCGCCTTAGATACAGGTGACTCAGCGGAGCTGCTAACGTTTCCTTGTAATTCTGAAGGCTGCTTTGGGGATTGTGTTGTTACTGGTACTTCAGAAGCATCTGCTTCAGATGTAGGTTGCTCGGTGGCGACCCTATGATTTTCTTCTAGTGCTGGTGAATGTTTTGGCGATGGTTGCTTTTCTGATACTTCCGTAGAACTCTCCTCATCATTATGTCCCATGAATGCCATGACAGGATTAAAGAATCCAATTCCATCAGAGTTAGATGTACGGGACCCTGATCCTGCATCACCAAAGCAGCATAAATTCATTGCTTCCAAGTTCCAATACTTCTCAAAAGGAAAGATTAAATAATATATAAAAACTGTTATAACGCAAAAAGTAATAAGAGGTAGGCATGACTTCCTATGATCTTTACAATTTTTTATGATCTGCCCAAACCAATCAATGATCCCTAATTCAGTAACTGATACATAGAGAATTTAGGGACTGGGTTTTGCTTGTCCAGTGTACAGATTATGACTTAACTAAGGATCTGTACATCAGAAGCAAACCATCAGTAGCCTGAATTCAAACTTTCACTTTCATTCAACATCAGTCACTCAGATCAGTCTCTACTCACCACTCTACCAAACTAGCATATGAGCAAAGCCACGAATAGCACTGCCGCCACTGACAATCACATCCCAATCTCCCCCAAAAACAATCCAACCGCAGCTTCAAATTGAGACTCGTGTACACAAGCAGGCACGCAGCAATGCAGCCCGGGTGCAGAGAGGAGGTGCGTGGGTGCAAGGGAGGAGAGTTTCAGCGACAGTGGCGGCGTAAGCGTATGCGTTACCTTCCTCCGCGTCGTCGCGCTTCTCCTCGAGGCCGAGCGCGCTGTCGAAGTTCTTCTCGATGTTCTTGACGCTCTCGCTGATCTTGTTGACGGCCCCGGCGATGTCCTGCAGCCCGCCCAGCGACAGCTTGTCCGACCACCACGCCATCCCGCCCGGGCCCGGGTCCGATCACCGGAAGCTCGCCGCCGCCTAGATCTCGCGCATAGATCTGATCCGCGCGCCCGCCCGCCCGATCAACCCGCGCGCACCCGCACAGGCCAGCCGCGCGGGATCTGATCCGCCCCGCGGCACCGGCGCCCCCCGACCCGAATCGGGTGGCCGAGGAGCCGGAGGCCGTGGAGGCGGGGAGCGGGAGGGAGTGCGGCGCTGGAGCACGGGGAGCTGCGTGGAGCTCGCTCCCGCCGCGGAGGGGCGGAGATGTAGGGGGGAGAGGAAGTGGGGGGTTCGGCCGGGGCGCACGACGGCGGCGGGTTGCTGTGCTTCTACCAGTGGGTTTGGCGAATTGGCCGTTGGTGGCGGGCGCGGCGTCGGTGGTGGGTCGCCTCACCTCACCGGACGGGACGGGTGCGCGAGCGAGCGATCCCGCGCGCGGGTGGATCTCGGCCTGAACCTGAGCCTGAGCCTGAGCCTGAACCGAGCAAGGCGCCAGTCACATCTGCTGCATCGCGTGTACATACCATACCTGTTGTGCACTGCGCAAGTCCGCGGACCCCCCTGAGGTTTACACGAATTGGTTCCATGGCCTCCATCTGAGTCCTTGAAGTTTGGAAAGCCCGGCAAATCGCCCCTCGGGGACCCTTGGAGGATGGTTTCGAGGGCTGTTTTCACTTTTTGCCATGTGATGATGTGGCATTTGTAGATGGACCCGTAAAGTGAATTAAAAAATAATTCTCCCGAACACCTCTGTCGTGACCACTGCTATGCCGGCACTATCCGCCAGCGCCTCCTCACGGTATCCATCGCGCCCTTTCGAGTTGTCGCCTAGTTCGCGCTCACAAAAACGACGCACGCACGTCTACTTTGTGTTCACATCACCTCCACCGCCTTTTTTGGCCTTGTCTGCCGTCGAGGGGAAACCGACAATCCTTGTGTGTGTGTGGGGGGGGGGGGGGGGGGGGGAGTGAAAGAGAAGAGCATGAAGGATAAACATTACTAACCATGTAGATCGTTGCAAACCATATACTACTTTTAATTTTAGAGAGATGGGTGTGGTAGAGACAATTGTAAAAAGGCAGAACTACATCGGTGCAACCAGGGCTTTAGCCCGATACTTGGACCGAATTACCACCCATCATATCTTAAAATAGAGTAACAACTGAATAACTCAAAGGCAGTCTTCTTTGAACCAGAATAATGGGCGTGGCGAGTTCATTCATGCCCATTAAATATGTGTGCTTCATAATTTTATATGAAGTAAACTTAAGTGTGTGTGGTAATAGGGATGGAAATTTGGAACCTCGAGGGTACCCTTCGACCCTACTTAGTTCAACCAAATGAACTAAATTTTCAAAATTTGCCTCACTTTTGAAACAAATAGTTTATTTCGTTGAACTATGAAGGGTCATAGGGGACTTTTTAGGTTCCAAATTTGCGTCCCTGTGT
The DNA here is from genome assembly GCF_056163025.1 of Triticum urartu. NCBI lineage: Eukaryota > Viridiplantae > Streptophyta > Magnoliopsida > Poales > Poaceae > Triticum > Triticum urartu. The sequence continues at coordinate 552,805,647 of NC_141873.1, forward strand.
GGTGGTAACATTTCAAGCATTTACTTATCAGTTTTGTAAAAAACTGGACTATCCATCGGGCATGTCTTGTTGTTAATCCCCTTACTTCTATGCTCGATACAAATGATGGAGGGCTTAAATTGATTTCAGGTCACTGATCCCCTATCATGTCTGCTAATTTTATTTGGTCGGTTCAATTTGGTCTACCTAGGTCAATGCACCCCGGGTATAGGCCCAACAAGGCCCAAGCCGATAGAAATGTGTTATTTTCGTCCCAACTTGCAAGCATGCATCATCACTACGTATTGCAGCTCTCGCGTTGTGCCTCGTTGAGCACCTTTGGTTGTTTTCCCCGCTCCTACACAAAGGCATGGTGCCTCCCACGAGCATTGGTATGCCAACAAATTTGAAACTCACAACCTACGATTAGAAAAACAAACATAATGTTTATGGTGGAAAGTGGTTGCAAGGTAGGCAAGGAGAAAATGAAATAGATGGTGATTAGCAGCAGCGGTTGGATGAGGATGATCAACGGTTAAAATAAATGATATTGAACTATTTGTAACAACAGTTGATGTTTGTTATATAATATTTCTCATGTTGCACTAAGCAAAATTAATCACATTGTATTAATGCTAGAATTTAGAATACAATGTTAATTGTTAGCATTCTATAACATTTGTCATCACAACACTAAATTTGAAAGTTGTTTCACAACAATGGTTACATTGGTTGTACCTTTTGAGATAGTGCATTATAAAAAAAATCAAAACTAGTCTATGTAGATATGAGAGAGGAAAAACATAGGAACAAAATCATATGTATCCTCAAATTACTTTTTGACACTTGGATAACTTATAGTTTGTATGCATGTGTTTTGGTCATGATTGTATACTTAAAAGTCTTGATATATTGTGCTCCAAAGTGCCATCTAACCCAAGATCTCGGTGGGGGTTTCTAGAGTATATGATTAAGAATTAGAAAGTTCTAAGATAAGGTGTCTACAAGGTTTCACTTTAAAATCTTCTTCGTTGCCCATTTAACGAGGTTTTCACGCTAAAACACATGGTTGTTTTGTTAATAAACATTCAATAACGAGTGTAGCAAAATGTGTGTGTGCTTAGCACCTAGTAGCAAAATACAACACCACTTGTAACATACATTTCAAATAATTCAACACGGGGTATAAAGTGCAATATTGTGCAAATGTTGTTTTCTTGATTTCATATGGCATAAGATGATAAAGAAACGTGCAACCCAGTTTGGATAGAGAATTATCCAAGTGACATGGGTAGTGAGTACTTGCGTAGTGGATAGATAGTGAAATTTTGCTGTACTTATCTCTGACCTACATAGGCCTTTGTGCTTCAACATTTTTTTACTACAATAACAAACTTACATGGGTACCAATCTGGTACAGTGTACACTTGCATGTTTTAATTGAATTTAAAATTTCAGCGACTAGAATATCGACAGCTCCTTGGGAATTCCAACAACATAATGTTATATAGTCACGCAAGCTTTTCACACTAGTCATTTTTTCTGCAACAATTGACCATGTTGATCCTATAGTCATCCGTTCAAAATATATAATGCATATTATGATTCAAAATATAATGCACATTATCATCTGTTAAAAATACGACGGCGACGATGAAGAGGATGGCATGTGCATGCATGTGCAACTGTCGACGTGGATGTGTCACGCTTCATCTCGGCCTAGAACTTCGGTCAAATGCCATTGAGCTTATTTTCGAACCTTGTATCGTTTATTTAGAGTATGAAGGATGACGAGCTACTCAATCATGGATGATGAGGTTTTATGCGATGCGCGGTTGGCCGTATCCGCGGATTTCGTAGGCATGGTCAGAGGGGAGGCCTTCTAGTAGCAAGTACATGAATTGTTTCATGCACGAAAGCACATTGCGCCCTACGACATGTACATCATTCAACAACGCAACATGAGGTCGTTATCGTGTCGCTGGTACGCAATCTAGACCTGCGTCACCAAGTTTTTTGACGTGGTTCGTCAACTAGAGGCAAGGTGCCCATTTGAAATATCGTGAATGTCGCCTAGAGGGGCGTGAATAGGAGCTTTAAAATAATTACGGTTTAGGCTTGAACAAATGCGGAATAAACCTAGCGGTTAATTTGACAAGCACAAAACCTACAACAACTAGGCTCACCTATGTGCACCAACAACTTATGCTGAGCAAGATAAGCAACTATGTGATAGCAAGATATATGACAAAGAACAATATGGCTATCACAAAGTAAAGTGCATAAGTAAAGGGCTCGAGTAAGAGATAACCGAGGCACGCGGAGACGACGATGTATCCCGAAGTTCACACCCTTGCGGATGCTAATCTCTGTTTGGAGCGGTGTGGAGGCACAATGCTCCCCAAAAAGCAACTAGGGCCACCGTAATCTCCTCACGCCCTCGCACAATGCAAGATGCCGTGATTCCACTAAGGGACCCTTGAGGGCGACCACCGAACCCTTACAAATGGCAACCCTTGGGGGCGGTCATCGAACCCGTACACTTTGGCAACCCTTGGGGACGGTCATCGAACCCGTACACTTTGGCAACCCTTGGGGGCGGTCATCGAACCCGTACACTTTGGCAACCCTTGGGGGCGGTCACCGGTACCTGTCAAATTGGTCGGGGTGATCTCCACAACCTAATTGGAGACCCCGACGCTTGCTCGGAGCTTTACACCACAATGATTGAGCTCCAAACACCACCAACCGTCAAGGGCGCCCAAGCACCCAAGAGGAACAAGCTCAAGGGTACCAAGCACCCAAAAGTAATAAGCTTCTCAACTTGTAACTTCCACGTATCACCGTGAAGAACTCAAACCGATGCACCAAATGCAATGGCAAGGGCACACGGAGTGCCCAAGTCCTTCTCTCTCAAATCCCACCGAAGCAACTAATGCTAGGGAGGAAAATGAGAGGAAGAACAAGAAAGAGAACACAAAGAACTCCAAGATCTAGATCCAAGGGGTTCCCCTCACATAGAGGAGAAAGTGATTGGTGAAAATGTGGATCTAGATGTTGGGGAACGTAGCAGAAATTCAAAATTTTCCTACGTATCACCAAGATCTATCTATGGAGAAACCAGCAACGAGGGGAAGGAGAGTGCATCTACATACCCTTGTAGATCGCTAAGCGGAAGCGTTCAAGTGAACGGGGCTGATGGATTCGTACTCGCCGTGATCCAAATCACCGATGATCCTAGTGCCGAACGGACGGCACCTCCGCGTTCAACACATGTACAGCCCGGTGACGTCTCCCACGCCTTGATCCAGCAAGGAGAGAGGGAGAGGTTGAGGAAGACTCCATCCAGCAGCAGCACAACGGCGTGGTGGTGGTGGAGGAGCGTGGCAATCCTGCAGGGCTTCGCCAAGCACCACGGGAGAGGAGAAGAACTTGGGAGAGAGGGAGGGGCTGCACCAAAGGCATAAGGGGTGTGTCAAGAGGCCCTCCTACCCTCACTATATATAGGGAGCCCAAGGGGGGGTGCGCCAGCCCTAGGAGATCCAATCTCCTAGGGGGCGGCGGCCAGGGGAGGTTTCCCTCCCCCCCAAGGCACCTAGGAGGTGCCTTCCCTCCTTGGGACTCTTCCTTAGGGTTCTCCTTTCACCCTAGGCGCATGGGCCCTAGGGGAAGTGGCGCCCCAGCCCACTTTGGGCTGGATCCCTTCTCACTTCAGCCCATGGGACCCTTCGGGATAGGTGGCCCCACCCGGTGGGCCCCCGGGACCCTTCCGGTGGTCCCGGTACAATACCGATGACCCCGAAACTTGTCCCGATGGCCGAAATAGGACTTCCTATATATAAATCTTTACCTCTGGACCATTCCGGAACTCCTCGTGACGTCCGGGATCTCATCCGGGACTCCGAACAACATTCGGTAACCACATACAAGCTTCCTTTATAACCCTAGCGTCATCGAACCTTAAGTGTGTAGACCCTACGGGTTCGGGAGACATGCAGACATGACCGAGATGACTCTCCGGTCAATAACCAATAGCGGGATCTGGATACCCATGTTGGCTCCCACATGTTCCACGATGATCTCATCGGATGAACCACGATGTCAAGGACTTAATCAATCCCGTACACAATTCCCTTTGTCTAGCGGTATTGTACTTGCCCGAGATTCGATCGTCGGTATCCCTATACCTTGTTCAATCTCGTTACCGGCAAGTCTCTTTACTCGTTCCGTAACACATCATCCCGTGATCAACTCCTTGGTCACATTGCGCATATGATGATGTCCTATCGAGTGGGCCCAGAGATACCTCTCCGCTTACACGGAGTGACAAATCCCAGTCTCGATTCGTGCCAACCCAACAGACACTTTCGGAAATACCTGTAGTGCACCTTTATAGTCACCCAGTTACGTTGTGACGTTTGATACACCCAAAGCATTCCTACGGTATCCGGGAGTTGCACAATCTCATGGTCTAAGGAAATGATACTTGACATTAGAAAAGCTTTAGCATACGAACTACACGATCTTTGTGCCAGGCTTAGGATTGGGTCTTGTCCATCACATCATTCTCCTAATGATGTGATCCCGTTATCAACGACATCCAATGTCCATGGTTAGGAAACCGTAACCATCTATTGATCAACGAGCTAGTCAACTAGAGGCTTACTAGGGACATGGTGTTGTCTATGTATCCACACATGTATCTGAGTTTCCTATCAATACAATTCTAGCATGGATAATAAACGATTATCATGAACAAGGAAATATAATAATAACCAATTTATTATTGCCTCTAGGGCATATTTCCAACACTAGATCTCCCCTATCTTTTCCCTCAAAAACTAGCAAGAATCCATGGAGGGATTGAGAGTTTGCAAGCTCGAAGAAGGTCAACAATGGGGGAAGAACACGAGCTCAAAGGATAAGGTTCATTGGGGAAGAATACCCCCTTTTATAGGAGGGGGAAAATCCAACCGTTATGTGCTCAGCCCGCACACGAGCGGTACTACCGCTCGGGCGGAAGAAGTAGGGAAAAGGAGCAACAAACATGAACCTTGGGGCGGTAGTACCGCATATAAGCGGTACTACTGCTCACCCCAGTGGTACTACCGCTGGAGGAGCAGAACACGGGACCAAAAGAGGCAGGGCAGAGCAGAGTACGGCGACAGTAATGCAGTAGCGGTACTACCGCCCGACCGTAGCGTTACTACCGCTTATAGGCGGTGCTACCGTGCCTTACTACCGTGCAACTACTGCTAAACCCGACACGAAAAGAGCAGGACCCAAAAACGAGGCGGTAGTAGAGCGGTACTGGAGCGGTACTCGCTTGACGCTATAAGCGGTACTACCGCTGCTGGCCGCGGTACTACCGTAGGGAGAAAACCAGAACTGCCAAATCTTCTTCATACGAGCTCCGAATTGAGAAAACTCAAGCTTGTTGGATACAAGACGACGAGTAGCATCAAAACAGCGACTAGTTATAGTAAGAAGAGGTAGGGGGTATGGCAACAAATAGAGGAGTGAAATCTCCGACCGAGAAGAACCGGCATAACCTCCAACATCGAAAACATCATAGAAGATGCGAGTGAAATCTGTTTTCGATGAACTCGAGCTTGTCACCAAGATGACCATAAGCTCCAAAACTCACAAAGAGAAGAACCAAACAAGAACCAATAAATATGATGCAAGGATGCAATGGTTTGAGCTCTCTACGAATGATACAATCAAGCTACTCATCGAGAGCCCCCCTTGATAGTACAACAATCGATCCTATAACCCGGTCTCCCAACAACCATCATGAGACCGGTAAAATAGAAAACCTATCAAGGGCAAACCTTTGCCTTGCACATGGTCCACTTGAGCTAGATGATGACGATCTTGACTCCCTCAAGTCGGACCACCTTTCTTGATTGTGTCGACTCGATGAAGACTAGTTGATTACTCCCCCATACTCCACTATGAGTGAGCCACTCTTCCGCACATCTTCACAAGTCCATTGTCACCACAAAGGACGACAAGCTTCAAGCATTTGATCTCTTCGTGATGCTCCACTTGAACTTGCACACCGCAACCTAACCCCACAAAGAGCTCTCACGAAGACCATGGGTTAGTACACAAAGCGTAATTGACAATGCTTACCATACCATGGGATCACTTGATCCCTCTCGGTACATCTTCTACGCTTTGTGGGTTGATCAACTTGATTCACTCTTTGACTTAGTGAAGGAGTCCTGGATTAGGGGGTGTCCGGGTAGCCGGACTATACCTTCAGCCGGACTCCAGGACTATGAAGATACAAGATTGAAGATTTCGTCCCGTGTCCGGATGGGACTTTCCTTGGCATGGAAGGCAAGCTTGGCGATGCGGATATTTAGATCTCCTACCATTGTAACCGACTTTGTGTAACCCTAACCCTCTCTGGTGTCTATATAAACCGGAGGGTTTTAGTCCGTAGGACAACTTCATCATACAACAATCATACCATAGGCTAGCTTTTAGGGTTTAGCCTCCTTGATCTCGTGGTAGATCTACTCTTGTACTACCCATATCATCAATATTAATCAAGCAGGACGTAGGGTTTTACCTCCATCAAGAGGGCCCGAACCTGGGTAAAACATTGTGTTCCTTGCCTCCTGTTACCATCCGGCCTAGACGCATAGTTCGGGACCCCCTACCCGAGATCCGCCGGTTTTGACACCGACATTGGTGCTTTCATTGAGAGTTCCTCTGTGCCGTCGCAATCAGGAAGGATGCCTCTTCCCGTCTTTAAAGACGGCGCCGTTACTAAGGGAGCCTTGGCTGTCGGCCAAACTCTCCGGCTAGGCGGTTTTCTCATGACCGCCTGTTCGGCCGTTGCGCCGACGGTGACCTCTCGGGTCATCAAAAGCAATCTTCACGTCAGCTCAGAACTCGTCGAGCAGTTAGATCCAATGGAGATCTCTTCCGTAAACGAGCTCTTGGATCGCATCGCCGCCTTGGGGGTCACTACGGATTATGACCAGGTTGGGCTTAAACCCGATCTAAGAGAAATTAATTCTCCCCAAGTCACCCATCACGTTGCCGTGGTAGAGGCACAGCGCGGCGACTCTTCATCTATCTTAAGGACTAGCTACGTCCGGATTCCCGATCCCTCCAAGCCGGATACCCACGGAGGGGAGGATGTAACTCAAGACCTGAACTTAGAATCAGGCAACGGGCTAGATTCACTGGACAACATCCAAGAATCCGAACTTCAGAGTTCGGAAACTCCTTGGCCTCTGAGTCTTAGATTGGGTGAAGTTCCGGATTTAATTCCACCCACCCACCCGAACATAAGCGATCTATCCCAAATCAGGCAAAACCCCGAAGAAACAGTACATCATTACTGGGCAAGGTTCCTCCTGGTTATGAACAGGATAAAGGACTGCCGCGAGGAAGACGCAATCTCAATCTTTTGCAATAATAGCACGGACAAGGGAATCCTCAACGCCACAGGTCGTCGTGATATTACACGCTTCTCTGACTTGGCGTCCATAGTACAAAAGTACTGTGCGATGGAAAGCGCCCGGAAAACCGAAACTAAATTTTGGGACAATCCGGCCCTGAATAGAAACCTCGTCCGAAATAAAAGGGTGCATCATCATCAGACACCCGGGTTAAAAACCAAAAAACCAAAACCCTCTATTGGGCATGGAACCGTACTGGAGGGATGGCTTAATGGACCCTGTAAAATTCATAGTACAGAGGACGCCACACCAACTCATAGCCTTAGAGCATGTTGGATACTCTGGCAGGTGGCCAAAAGGGGCGAAGATCTCCTAATTCCGGAGGCCGCAGAAAACCACCTCAGGGACTCCAGTACAGTCTTAACAGTCTTCGAGACTTTCGCATCAAATAATATGCGAAAAAGAACACTCCGCAGCCTCGCCGAAGTCTATCAAGTAGCAACAATAAACCCATGGAGTGACACGTCTATTACTTTTAATGCCAGTGATGAACCTAAAATCCGAACAGCTCGAGCACCGGCCGCATTGGTACTCAGTCCTATAGTGGACGGCTTTCGCCTCACCAAGGTACTCATGGACGGAGGCAGCAGATTGAACGTCATTTATGAGGAAACCCTTCAAAAAATGGAAATAGACTGGAACCGCATTGAGCGAAGCAGCACAACCTTTAGAGGAATAATCCCCAGTCGGGAAGCGCGCTGTGCAGGAAAAATCACACTAGATGTGGTGTTCGGCACGCCGGATAATTATAGGTCCGAAGAGGTCACATTTCAAGTGGCCCCGTTCAGTAGCGGATACCACGCTCTGCTGGGGCGGGAAGCGTTTACAATCTTCCAAGCAATACCCCATTACGGGTACATGAAGCTCAAGATGCCCGGGCCAAACGGAATCATCACTCTCGCTAGTGATCCGGACATAGCACTCCGCGCCAAAAACAAGACAGTCGCATTAGCCCTTGAGGCACTGTCCGAAGCCCTAGCGGCTGAGGAACTGACTACGCTGCGCTCCACGATAAACAGGGACGATGTGATACTCGATAAAAGATCCAAGTCCACCTCCTTTAAACCAGCGGATGAAATAGTCAAATTTCAGGTCCATCCAACGGACCCCAATAAAACAGCTTCCATCGGGGCACGATTAAACCCCGATGTAGACGCCGCACTGCGAGAATTCCTACGGGAGAACTGGGACATTTTTGCCTGGCACCCTTCAGACATGCCAGGAATCCCACGCAGGCTGGCCGAACACAGCTTAAATATCCTAAAAGGATTCAAACCTGTCAAACAAGCCCTTCGGCGTTTCTCTGAGCCCAAGAGACAGGCAATGGGAGAGGAGCTAGCCAAACTATTGGAGGCCGGATTCATCAGAGATATAAAACATCCGGACTGGCTAGCAAACTTGGTGATGGTACCAAAGAAGGACAAATCCTGGCGCCTGTGCGTTGACTTCAAAGACCTTAACAAGGCTTGCCCAAAGGATCCCTTCCCCCTCCCCCGCATCGATCAAATTATCGACGCCACTGCAGGACACGATTCGTTGTGCTTCCTCGACGCATACTCCGGTTACCATCAAATCAAGATGGCCGAGTCAGACCAAGCCGCAACGGCATTCATCACCCCATACAGCCCATTCTGCTTCAACACAATGCCTTTCGGGCTAAAAAACGCCGGCGCAACATATCAGCGCATGATTCAGACATGTCTGGCAAACCAGATCGGCAAAACAGTAGAGGCATACGTGGATGATGTGGTCGTAAAAACAAGACATGTCGAATCTCTAGTAGACGACTTGAGGCTTACATTTGACAACCTCCGAGCATATGACATCAAGCTAAATCCGGAAAAATGCGTTTTCGGCGTTCCAGCCGGAAAGCTCTTGGGCTTCATTGTATCCGGTAGAGGAATCGAAGCAAATCCAGCCAAGATCCGAGCTTTGTCACAATTGGATATCCCAAAGGACCTCAAACAAATACAAAAATTAACCGGATGCGTGGCGGCTCTAAGCCGCTTTATCTCCCGGTTGGGAGAAAAGGCGCTACCCCTCTATCGCCTCCTTCGGCGCACCGAACACTTCGAGTGGACGGATGCCGCCACGGCCGGACTCGAGGAAATAAAAGCCATATTGGCAACAAACGCCGTCCTGGCCGCGCCAAACATCGGCGAACCAATGCTATTGTACTTTGCAGCAACCCATCAAGTTGTTAGCGCAGTACTCGTCGTCGAGCGAGAAACGGACGGACACAAATTCCCCCTTCAAAAGCCGGTTTACTATGTGTCCACTGTCCTCACCCCATGCAAATCACGGTACCCACATTATCAAAAGATTGCATATGCGGTATTCATGGCATCCCGGAAGCTACGACACTACTTTCAAGAGTGTTCAATCACAGTAGCATCGGAAGTACCACCACTCAACGATATTATAAACAACCGTGACACAACGGGCCGAATTGCAAAATGGGCCATCGAGCTCCTCCCGTTCGACATAACTTATAGGCCACGACGAGCTATCAAGTCGCAAGTTTTGGCCGACTTCGTCGCAGAATGGACGAAGGCCGAACTCCCTAAAGAGTACGACACATATTCAAACTGGATCATGCACTTCGCCGGTTCCAAAATGTTGGCTGGACTCGGGGCCGGCGTCGTTTTGATGTCCCCCACAGGAGACACAGTTCAATATGTACTCCAGATTATGTACACGGACTCCAATAATGCAGCCGAATATGAGGCCCTTTTACATGGTCTCCGGATGGCAGTATCCATGGGCATTCAACGCCTAGAGGTGCGCGGGGATTCGAACCTCGCGATATCCCAAATAAATGGAGACTTCGATGCCAAGGATCCAAAAATGGCAGCTTATCGCAACGCCGTCCTCAAAATGTCAGCTCGGTTTGAGGGGCTCGAATTTCACCATATAGCCCGAGAAAACAATCAGGCGGCAGACGTCCTGGCACGCATCAGCACAAAACGCGATGCGGTCCCCCCCAACATCTTCCTGGAAAGGCTGTTCAAGCCATCCGTAGTATCGGAAAGGGAACATGGCAATATTAGCCCGGACCCAACCGCACTGTCCGACGCCGAACAATCTGACATAATCGGAGGCTCTGCCAATGAAATCACAACCTCAGCCCACGTACTAATGGCCGTTATCGCCTCGTGGACAGAACCATTCCTAGCCTACCTTACTAGGCAGGAACTCCCAGAGGACCAAAACGAGGCACGCTGTATAGTGCGGCGATCTAAAGCCTATAAAGTCCATGAGGGAGAACTTTATAAGAAAAGCACTACCGGAGTCCTTCAAAGGTGCATCTCCGAAGAGGAAGGGCGGAACCTGCTGGCTGAAACTCATGCCGGACTCAGTGGCCATCACGCCGCAGCTCGGTCCCTTGTAAGAAAGGCTTTCCGTACAGGCTTTTATTGGCCGACGGCCCGGGCGGACGCTCAGGACTTGGTCCAACGATGCGTCAGTTGCCAGCTTTTTGCAAACCAAAGCCATATGCCACCCACCGCCCTCCAAACTATCCCCATCACTTGGCCTTTCACGGTCTGGGGGCTTGACATGGTGGGACCCCTTAAAGGCGGAACCCACAAGAAAAAATACTTACTGGTCATGGTGGATAAGTTCACCAAATGGATAGAAGCCAAGCCTGTTAAGACGGCCGAATCCGGACCTGTGATAGACTTTATATCCGGGGTCGTACACCGTTATGGCGTCCCCCACAGCATCATCACCGATAACGACATGAACTTTACGGCCGATGAGGTAAAACTCTGGTGCAAAAACATGGGCATCAAGCTCGATTATGCTTCCGTCTATCACCCACAAACTAACGGTCAGGTCGAACATGCAAATGGTCTCATCATGAGCGGCATCAAACCCAGATTAGTGCGGTCCCTCAAGGAATCTAACACGCACTGGGTAGAGGAGCTCGACTCCGTACTCTGGGGGCTGCGAACCACGCCGAATCGCACCACCGGATACACACCATTTTTTATGGTGTACGGCGCAGAGGCAGTCTTGCCCTGCGACATAATTCATGACTCACCTCGAGTGCGCATGTACGAAGAAAGGGAAGCCAAGCTCGATCGGCAGGACGGTTTGGACGCCTTAGAGGAGGAGCGCGACGTGGCAAAAGCCCGTTCCGCATTCTATCAACAGCAGCTCGAAGATATCAAAGCAGAGAAGTGCGGGCCAAAAACTACAACGTTGGCGAATTAGTTCTACACCTGCCGGACAAGAAAAAGGACAAGCTGAAGCCCAAGTGGGAAGGTCCCTTCATAATCGACCAAGTCCTGACTGATGGAGCATACCGCCTGTGAGATGCGTCGGATAACCGACTCGAGCCGAACCCATGGAACGCAACCCGTCTCTGAAGATTCTACGCCTAGCGCCGGACTCTGTGTTTGTCTCCTTCCTCTGTCCATTTTTTACATTTTCTGTCTTACATTTCTCTCCTTCCCCTCTTTTCTTTTATAGCCCTTAAAGTCTCCTCAAGTGACGTGCTACTCGCGCTCATTAAACCTGGGGGCTTCTTTAACAGAAGCTTATTTATACGGGCTTCATGCCCACCACATGTGTCAAACTTCCGCATGTACCTTTTCTTCACCATTATATGCATCGATATGACTTAAGTTTTGGCCAAGTTGGGTTGCCTGGCTCCTGTGCTTACCCCTACGTTCCCGATTGTTCGGCTAGGTGGTAAAGAGAGCACCTCTGCGATTGTTACTGCCGGATCAGCCGGATGTGTACCTCAGACTGGGTGAAGCCGAAAGCTAGCGTTCTTAAGGGAATATTCGGTCGGTGAACTAAAAGATGACCTTTTTTACTTATTTATATATATGCCCCCAGATGATTTTCCTGCGTTTGCAGTCCGGACATGCACTTTAGGGCATGCCTCCCAGAGAAAGGAACCCCTAACGGAACTATTCTCTCTGGAAGATGTTTCTTACTAACCATGTAATATAACATAACTAGTTGGGCACTTGTCTGATAAAGCACTAATGACCCCTACGCCTGGTCTCCATGCATACCCCGGTTCTTACATAATCGGTAGGGTATTCGGACACACTCCGGACCGTCAGGTCCTGAGGTTGAAGCGAAAAGGTCGGCAACGACAAACGATCTACAATCCGGCTAGAAGGCATTACACATGTCAATTAAAAATTACAGTCACTCTGACTGATTGTATTCCTCTTCAATACCATCTAACAGGCTGTCTAACTTACAGTCCTGCTGGGAATACTTTGCGGCCAATTCTACTTGGCCATACACTAAGCTTACAGGGATCTCCTTCCTGCCAGGCCCCACAGGTCCGACCTCGGCCATGTGGTTTGGGTCAGACTTCGTGTACCGCGTCTTCACCATGGCCCAGGCCTCCCTAGCGCCTTGTCGGCAGGCCAATATCTTCCACAACCGGAAGCCCCGCCGAGCTCCCTTAAGCTTCTCCGAAAGCTCTCCAAGGCCCTCGGGCATGGAGTGGGAAGGCCATAAGGCTTGGGCAACGCCTCGCATCGCCTGCCGAACTCGCTCGTGCAGTTGCGAGAGCTCGGGAAGAAGGTCACCGGTAGAACCGGGCATCTCCTCTACAGGACGACCCGTTAGCATACCTACAGACATTACTCTGTTAGTCGACTTCCTCGCCGAACTCTTTTCTTTCAAAGATTCGCTTAAGCACTTACTAAATATGTCGCGTTGAAGCCGCTGATTCTCCTTAGTAGAGTCCGACAGCTGGCCACGAACATCTTTAAGTTCAACGTCCAGCTTGGTGTTGGCATCCTGAAGATCATTCTTCTCCTGCCTCACCCTTGTCAACATACTCTCACCGGCCTTTAGCCGGCGCAAGAGTTGTTGCCTCTCCGGATCTAGTCCGGCGCCATCTGCAATATGATTTGTCAGATTTACACCCACACCGCACTTCGCAAGATACTAATCTTTCAAGTGTATCTTACCAGAGGGGGTCTCTTTGGGCTCCCCTGCCGCGGCTAGTGCGGCCTCCAGTTGGGCTTTGCACTCTTCCAGCTCCTGGGACAGTACGGTATTCTTCTCTGTAAGAACCTGCATAACAAATGATCCTTAAATTAGTTACTCTAACGGTTTCAAGTCTCGGGGGCTACTGGTATATATATATATATATATATTTACCAAAATTTTCTTACCCGTATGTCTTTTACATATTGCTCCGTGGCTCTGGCTAAACCATTTTGAGCGGCACGGAGATACGCATCTCCCGAACTGAAGGCATCTAATGCCTCTTGGGAGAAACAAGCATCACGAAGAACTGTCCGGCGACGCCTGTGGTTCATGGCACTCTCCACCTCGGAATTGGTGGCAGACAGCCTGTCCGCATCCTCTGTCGGAGGAGCGTCCGGTGCGCGCCTTGTGTTTGCTTCCGCTTCCGGGCCAGGCGTTGGAGCCTGACTGGTGGAGGCGCGATTGGCAACCTCTCCGGATGTAGTCCGGCGAGGTCTCTTCGTCCTGAAGACAGCACGAACATTAATATGCCCTGAAGGAATAACACCAGGGAAAAAGAGGGTGCGCTATACCTTTGCGTCGGCGTCTCAGTCCGGACTACATTCCTTTTTACCCCACGGGGCCCTGCGGCTCCTCGTTGGCTAGCCGCCGCAGGTTCGGCCTCCCGCCTCGGAAACCTCCCCTGCAAAACACGGTCGTTGTCAGGAAAACTGAAATGCGTGAGAATGGATTCCTTCTCAAGGGGATGAGACTCCGCTCTCTGTTACTTGGGAGGCCGGGATTAACCCTGGGTAATCAGCCGTAATGGCCACCAAGGTATTGTCCTTGCTTAGCTGATGAAACACCCCGTCAATCAGCTCCACCGATATGTCCGGATCCTCTTCGGAGTCCGGATCGAGGGACCGTTCTGGATCCTCGGGCTGTGGGGGACGGCTGTTTATATCCTTTACTTCCTGACGCAGTTCCTGCGTTGAAATCGGAAGACTACATATTTAATCATGGGAAAACGGATGGGCAAGCACAATTGTCCACTTACCCAACTCGGAGGGTTGTACATAGAAAATCCGCCCTGCGGGTTGACGCGGAGGAATTCCTCCTCTTCTCCCTTGTACAAAGAGGATAAGATCTTTACTAGAGCGGCAGCTGAGGCTGGCCCCTTACGACCGTAACGGGTGGCGTCATCCTCCCCGTTAAAATCCCACATGGGGTGGCCTCTATATTGAAGCGGATGCACCCCCCGCATAATGCATGCGGCCATGACTTCAATCATGGTTAGTCTGGAATGAGCCAATAGTCTTATCCGACCCATCAGGTGAAGGACGTCCCTGTCGCCTTCTCTCTGAGAGCTTCGCGGATGCCAGCTTAGGTGTTTCTTTAAGGGAGCACTGTTGAATTCGGGGAGACCGGCCCGGATAGGATCCGGCAGCGGGACATCATCTATATAAAACCATTCCGAAGGCCAGTCCTCGGACGCCTTCTTTGGGGTTCCGGATAGATATCTGGTCCCGACGATATGCCACACTTCGGCTCCGCCCACTTGACATATAGACCCCTCTTGAGAGCGGGGCACCAGGCAGACTAACCTCTTCCTCAGCGCGGAATGAGCCTCAACACCCAAGAATAGCTCGCAAAGGGCGACGAAGCCCGCGATATGCAATATAGAGGCGGGCGTGAGATTGTGCAACTGGAGGCCGTAGAACTCCAGAAGCCCACGGAGAAATGGATGAATTGGAAATCCAAGTCCTCTTATTAGATAAGGGACGAGGCACACCCGCTCTCCTTTGGAGGGATTGGGGGTGCTCTCCGCTTGCTCTCCGCCATTATAGGTGGCGAGTCTGGCTCGGACCGGGACCATATAGGCCTGAGGGAGAAATCCCTTGGCCTGAAGCGACACTAGCTCGCTGTGCGGGATGGAGCACCTCTCCCAGTCTCCAGGTTTAGGACTAGAAGGGCGAGAGGAGGAGCTGCGACGGCTGGCCATGTTGGAATGGACCTTTGCTGGAGGCGCTCTGATGATTACTCGCGGAGAGGAGAAGGTGTGGTTTGGATCTGAATCCCCATCCCATTAAATAGGCGGCTCGTTTATGCGGCTAGGGGTGTGAATGTAAAAACACCCCGACTTTTCACATTCGTTTAACACGTGGAAGACGACCATTATTGGGCGTGGAAGCCAAGGTGCGCTACATTACGAAAATCGGACATTATTCAGCAGGTACACGGAATTTGGAGAAGAACCCGCCTTGCAATGCCGAAGACAATCTGCGCGTAGGACTCGTCGTCATTGAAGCCTGGTTCGGGGGCTACTGAGGGAGTCCTGGATTAGGGGGTGTCCGGGTAGCCGGACTATACCTTCAGCCGGACTCCAGGACTATGAAGATACAAGATTGAAGATTTCGTCCCGTGTCCGGACGGGACTTTCCTTGGCGTGGAAGGCAAGCTTGGCGATGCGGATATTTAGATCTCCTACCATTGTAACTGACTTTGTGTAACCCTAACCCTCTCCGGTGTCTATATAAACCGGAGGGTTTTAGTCCGTAGGACAACTTCATCATACAACAATCATACCATAGGCTAGCTTTTAGGGTTTAGCCTCCTTGATCTTGTGGTAGATCTACTCTTGTACTACCCATATCATCAATATTAATCAAGCAGGAAGTAGGGTTTTACCTCCATCAAGAGGGCCCGAACCTGGGTAAAACATCGTGTTCCTTGCCTCCTGTTACCATTCGGCCTAGACGCACAGTTCGGGACCCCCTACCCGAGATCCGCCGGTTTTGACACCGACACTTAGTCTTGATCAACCTCTCACAAGACCAATCTTTAGGTAATTCCTTGAATAGCACCTTGGTCGACACAAACTCTCCTTGAAACCAACACATGTACTCCAAGAAAAGCCTATGGGCAAAACCTTCAAATATAACTCAAGGCAACCATTAGTCCATAGAGATTGTCATCAATTACCAAAACCAAACATGGGGGCACCACATGTTCTTTCACCATTGCACACGGCAGAGGACGAGATCGTGATACGTCTCCAACGTATATATAATTTTTGATTGTTCCATGCTATTATATTATCAACCTTGGATGTTTTATATGCTATTTTATATGATTTTTGGGACTAACCTATTAACCAAGAGCCCAGTGCCAGTTTCTGTTTTTCTTGTTTTAGAGTACCGCAGAAAAGGAAAATCAAACGAAGTCCAATTGACCCGAAACTTCACGGAACTTATTTTTCGACCAGAAGAAGCTCACGGAGTATCAGAGATGGACCAGAAGAGTCTCGGGCTGCCCACAAGGGTGGGGGCACGCCCACCCCCTGGGCGCGCCCCACTGCCTCGTGGACAACCCGGAGATCCACCGACGTACTTCTTTCTCCTATATATATCCATATACCCTAAAAACTTTGGGGAGCATAATAGATTGGGAGTTCCGCCGCCAGAAGCCTCTGTAGCCACCGAAAACCAATCTAGACCCATTCTGGCACCCTGCCGGAGGGGGTGGGGAATCCCTCTCCGGTGGCCATCTTCATCATCCCGGCGCTCTCCATGACGAGGAGGGAGTAGTCCACCCTCGGGGCTGAGGGTATGTACCAGTAGCTATGTGTTTGATCTCTCTCTCGTGTTCTTGAGGTGGTACGATCTTGATGTATCGCGAGCTTTGCTATTGTAGTTGGATCTTATGATGTTTCTCCCCCTCTACTCTCTTGTAATGGATTGAGTTTTCCCTTTGAAGTTATCTTATCGGATTAAGTCTTTAAGGATTTGAGAACACTTGATGCATGTCTTGCACTTGCTTATCTGTGGTGACAATGGATATCATGTGATCCACTTGATGTATGTTTTGGTGATCAACTTGCGAGTTCCGTGACCTCGTGAACTTATGCATAGGGGTTGGCACACGTTTTCGTCTTGACTCTCCGGTAGAAACTTTGGGGCACTCTTTGAAGTTCTTTGTGTTGGTTAAATAGATGAATCTGAGATTGTGTGATACATATCGTATAATTATACCCACGGATACTTGAGGTGACATTGGATTATCTAGGTGACATTAGGATTTTGGTTGATTTGTGTCTTAAGATGTTATTCTAATAGGAACTCTATGATAGATCGAACGGAAAGAATAGCTTCATGTTATTTTACTACAGACTCTTGAATAGATCAATCAGAAATGATAACTTTGAGGTGGTTTCGTACCCTACCATAATCTCTTCGTTCGTTCTCCGCTATTAGTGACTTTGGAGTGACTCTTTGTTGCATGTTGAGGGATAGTTATGTGATACAATTATGTTATTATTGTTGAGGGAACTTACACTAGCGAAAGTATGAACCCTAGGCCTTATTTCTACACATTGCAATACCGTTTACGCTCACTTCTATCATTCGTTACCTTGTTGTTTTTATAATTTCAGATTACAAATACCTTTATCTACTATCCATATACCACTTGTATCACCATCTCTTCGCCGAATTAGTGCACCTATACAATTTACCATTGTATTGGGTGTGTTGGGGACACAAGAGACTCTTTGTTATTTGGTTGCAGGGTTGCTTGAGAGAGACCATCTTCATCCCACGCCTCCCACGGATTGATAAACCTTAGGTCATCCACTTGAGGAAAATTTGTTACTGTCCTACAAGCCTCTGCACTTGGAGACCCAACAACATCTACAAGAAGAAGGGTGTGTAGTAGACATCAGATCACAAATCTTGCTTCCTCTTGCTCAACATGTTGATTGATTCGTTCACTCGATGTTGGTCTACACATTATGTAGACCGCGCGAGCTGCCGTGGTGTACCACTTGACAGAGGGACGGCCGCTTACGTATACACATTGTCGGATGAAGCTGAAGAGGGAATATGTGTTGGAGGGCCTGATCCGTTGATAAAAACTTGTTGGACATCTGGTTAATCTAGTCAAATTTAAAACATTGTTGTACTAGACTTAATTTGCATATGTATGAATGATTTGTGTTATTTTCTATCTTTTTTATGAATATCAACCGGTTTGCATGAATTTCGTCTGATTAGTTCAATGAGGGTTGAAATGCATGCGACTATGGTAGGATGGCGGCCTCCCGCATCCGTGTCCACGGACGAATGCGGAGAAAATTTGCGAGTTGCCATTGAAGATGCCCTTAACCCCATAAAATGCAAGTCATGGACACATCCATTTTACACCCGGGCTGAGATGGGTTTAAGTGTGAACAGTAAAATCATTTTAAATAGCAAAAAATTCAAAAAAAATGTGGTGCCTGATATTCATGTGCGTGGTGCCCATGCAAAATTAGGTGAAGTTTGACATTGAAGGAGGTTGTGGCAAAAAAGATAAAATTCAATCGAATGTCCAAACTTCCCAAAAATTTGCCTGAACATCACACATCTGCGCATCTTCCATCATTTTCTTTTGAATTTTCCTGCTATTTTTTTATTTTACTGTTTGGGTGTAGATGAGTCGGGACACCGAATTGAATTATCAAATCACCTAGTTTTTTTTTGAGAAATATCAAATCATTTAGGTTTTTTTTGAGACACATCAAATCATTTAGGTGAAGCACCTAGCCAGTAGAAATGCTCAATTCCAGCCTTCCAGGCCCGTTGGGTTCATGTGTCTCTCAGGCCAGCTACATACCAGTGGACCGGGCCGGTAAACAGCACCCAGGGTATGGACAGTTACACTCGTCGTCGTTGTCTAAAAAAAAAAACTACACTCGTCGTCGACCTGTTCGTCTTCGATCCCCTCCGATGAGCCTCCCGGAACAACCGCAAACACAACGGCGGCCGGCCCAATCCCTCCCTCCGCCTCCTCATCTCTCCCCAGGCAACACTTATAAGCAAATAGTTCTCGCCAGATTCCTGCGCCGATGCCTTCTCTTGGCGCGGAGGCGGCGAGGGTGCAGATCGATTGCCGGCGACCGGAGACGGAGGATGAGGATATGGAGCTAGCGCGCGCAGGCGGCGAACGGGATACTTTCCCATCCTTCCATCGCCGTGGGGGAGATGCGCTCGCGGCGGTGTGAGGCGCCGGCGTCCACACGGGTAAGAGGAACTGTGCAGTCTGCAGTACATTGCATCTCTTTAGTCCCACATCGGTAGTTGAGTGCGATTTTCACGGATTTATAACTATAGGCTTCAGCAGGAGTGTCATCAATTTTTATTTTCTTTTGAAACCGTGTCATCAGGTTTCTGGTACAGGGAGATAGTGGTATATAGTTGTAGGAATAAAAAAAATTGCTCCATTAATACAGCCAGGTTTTTGCCACCAACGATTGATTGAAAAGTGGCATTTTTCCAATGGGAATGTGCATATGAGCAATGTAATTCACTATAGAATCGACCTAAATCAACTATGTGGCGCGACTGCTATTTTCAGGAGCACTAGCTCCCATTTTCGGTACGGTGCTGTTACCGCTGGCCTCCTGACCTGTAGTTCCAATATGTTATTTCTAGCTGCTACATGCCATGGTGACATAGTTCCATATGCTATTTTTCAGGAGGACTAGTTAATTTCTACTGTAGTTCTTCATACAAGATTAAGAAAAACTACAATCTTGAAATGTTCTCCAGATATAATATAACTCATAAGATGTAAAGACCTTGAAAACACCTTTTGTTTTTTCATCTTTTGCATTGCCCAGTAATCAGGATGTTAGAGTAGAGGAAAAGGTGAACTCAACTTAAAGTATATTTTCATGTTTGAAGCATAGTGATAAGACATTTCCGATAAAAAATCTGGGCTGCAATTTTCATGCTTGGTGTGTAACATACTGAAACCTCATGTTTTGTTTGTCAATATGGAGCACCATAGGTAGTTAGCGCTTGTGTTTTGCTCATGCTTCCTGGTAAATCCTTTTGGGCCGGGATTCAGGAAGCTCCTGTTTTCGGTTATGCTCGCTGTCATTTTCATTTTTGTATCTGCAGTCTTTCGGAGCTGCTAGTTTCTGCTCATTTTCTGTTTTTGTGTTCTGAAATTGTGTATGGCTCCCTTTCTGTCCTGCTTAGTTTGTAAAACATAAATATAGATGTGTTGTGCAGAGTTAAAGGTTTCTTTTTTCTAGTGTATTGCTTTCAAGAAGTATTTGCACAAATATATTTCAGTGCTGTTAAAAAATGATTATTTCCTGTGATGATTGTTCCATAGCACCAGTTTCTGTCAAATCGTCCTCCCAGTCCTGAAGTAGATCACGCAACTTCATGAGAGCTACCAGTATGTAGCAATAGCATCCTCTCAACTCTTGAAAGTGCGACGCAAGTCTTGCTAGTTGTACTAATAGCAGAATATTTTGTCAAAGTCCGCATTTTACTCATGGCTAATTTATTGAATTCATACCAACACGATTTATAGAGGCTGGGCGTGAGCTCTTAAAGTTGTATAGACTCGATGCGGCATTAATAGTCAATACAAATTATCTTTATTAAAAAATACCGACTCGATTTATAAAAACTCGATGGGACATTGCAAATCGCATGAGTTAATCGTGACAAGTGCAATCTCACTTGCCAAATCACTCTAGTGTGGCATAGCTTGCTCTGGTTTGTTTGCTCTGACATATATATGATGTTCTGGCTGCCTGCAATTTCATGGCTACTTCTCTCATGTTCATTCGTTCTCTTGGGAACAGACGGGTACAAGACAGAGCTACTTGCACAAGGGACACCAAGCACTGATATACCACGTTTCCTGCTTCCGCTGTTGCACGAATGAATCCCTTGCACTCTTCTTGGAGATGATCATCAATGATATGCAGTATCTGATCTGGAGAGTTCCTCTCTGCGAAATTGACAATGTTGAGTTCATTGTCAAAAATAGGGTCTGTTGGTCTCTTATCTATCAGCATCTCTAGAAGAACAACTCCAAAACTGTAAACGTCCCCATAAGTTGATGCTTGGCCAGTTTGAGCATACTCTGAAAACATATAAAATGAAACTGATTAGTGCCATATAAATCTAAAAAGCCAATGTTCAGACATTAAGCCTCACACAAATATATGATGTGGAGATGAATACCTGGAGCAATATATCCTATAGTTCCCTTCAATCCAATTGAGCCATCTGAAGTTGAGGCTGAACTTGAATGCCCAACTGATGTTGACTTTGAATTACGGACGAGGTTTGCAATGCCAAAGTCACCCAAATATGCATTCATATCAGTGTCCAGGAGGATATTGCTGGGTTTCAAATCGCAATGGACAATGGATCTTGTGATGTCATGGTGCAGGTAGGCCAATGCATCAGCGATATTAACAGCGATGCTTATTCTTTGCCCTAAGCTCAAAATCCTTGGACCTTCACCAGCAGATTTTGTGTGTAACCATGTGTCCAAATTCCCGTTTGGCATGAACTCATAAATTAGAGCTTTGAAAGTGTTACCATCATTATCTATTGTTGAGCATGCTGTTAAGATAGAAACAAGATTTCGATGTCGAATACTTCTCAAAACCTCGCATTCTGATATGAAACTTTTGTCTGCGTATCTCACATCGAGGTCAAAAACTTTAATAGCCACTTGTATTTTTGCTTGAGTTAACTTTCCTCTATATACTGAACCGTAGCTTCCTCTCCCAACCAGGTTTGACTCAGAAAAGCTCTGTGTAGCTTGAGCTAGATCCCTGTAGGTAACTCTAGGAAAATGCTTGCCAAAAGAAAGGAACAGTAAGTATGTTCTTCTTGGCGTCTTGCTCTCCAGGAGTACAAAGTAAGCGAACAATACGAGTGATGTGAAGCCAACCAAAGGGATACATACTCTGACCAAGTAGTACAGTCTTCCTTTTCTCTGAGAAATAGCAGAGCAAGTGGGCATACGAAGATCCACTGCTCCACCACAAAGTCCTGAATTCCCATCGAGAGAAACAGCCGTGACATTTTCAAATACCCCATTTCTTGGTACTTCTCCATGAATATGGTTGTAAGAGAGGTCTAGCTGGTTCAGATATTTCAGGTCACTTAGTGATGTCGGAATGGATCCAGACAAACTGTTATGTGAAAAGTTGAGCACCACCAAGCTCTTCAGATTGCTCAAAGACTCCGGAATATCCCCTGTGAGAATATTCTGGTCCATTTGGAGGATCTGCAGCTCTTGACACTCACCTAAAGCACTAGGAATTTCCCCAGAAAGTTTGTTGGATGAAAGATACAGCTCAACTAGCTGCCTAAGATTACTGAACTCTGTAGGTATTGTTCCTTGTAAGTTATTGTAGGATAATGCACATATGGTCAGTGTGGAGCCAGTGTGGAAGATCTCCCTAGGAATGTTACCCTGTAGATTGTTATAACTAAGGTTCAACCTTGTGAGCATGGTGAAGTTTCCCATACTGGAGGGTATCGGACCTTCAAACTCATTGCTTGCTAGATAGATCTTTATCAATTTAGTAAGATTACCGATAGAGTTTGGTATTGGGCCAGTGAAGTTATTCTCATCAAGAGCTAAAATTGCTAGATTTTTCAGCTTTCCAACCCATCCTTCAATGGAACCGCTGAGCTTGTTTCTACGCAAGTCTAGTAATGTTAAGCCACTAAGATTCCCCATGTTAGTGGGTATTGTCCCTGACAAGTCGTTTCTATCTAATGTTAGTATTTGAAGTTTGCTTGACAGGTTGCTAACAGAATTTGGTATAGCTCCTTGTAACTGATTTTGACCTACTGCAAGAACTTGCAGAGATGTGCAATTGCTCAATGCATCTATGAATTCCCAGCTTTGAATATCCTTTGCTTCAAGTTTATTATTCTGAAGGTTTAGATAGTTCAACATTCCAAGCCTACCAAGAGAACTTGGAACTTCAGCTGTCAATTTGTTGATTGATAGGTCCAATGTTGATAGCCCTGAAATATTACCTAGCGAAGCTGGGATGTGACCTTCAAATTTGTTATAGCCCAATGTGAGCCATGCGAGCCTCGGGAGGGTATCACCAAAATTAGGTGGCAATGTGTTCCCTATCATATTGGTACTTAAGTCTAAAATTTGCAGATAAGATTGATTAAGCAAGGTTGTTGGGATACTACCTGATAGGGTATTACCACCAAGTAATAAAACTGCCAGATTCGGAAATTGCCCTATCTCATTAGGAATGCTACCCATGAGTTGATTATCTGCAAGATCGATTGCTTCTAACTGGCTGATGTTTTTCAGGCTTGGTGGGATCGTTCCGGTGAGATTATTTTCGGCAATCTGTAATTCTGATAATTTGGAAAGCAAGCCTATATTAAGGGGAATTTCACCTATCAGGGAGTTACCAGATAGATATAAGGAATTTAGGTTGGAACTATTTGTAAGTGTGGCTGGAATGATCCCTTGCAAAGAGTTTTCACTCAGCCAAAGTTTTTGCAGTCTATGGAGACTGTTGAGTGGAGGTAACTCGCCAGTGAAGCTATTTGTGGATAGGTCCAGTGTCTCAAGGAACGTCAGGTTCCCAAGGGATGGGGAAATCGGACCCGACAACCCTTGCTCGGCAAGGTTCAGCTCCGTGATGCGACCTGGGTGTGTGAGGCTGCAGTTGACCCCCTCCCACTTGCAATGCGGGATGCTGGCGTTCCAAGAGCCCAAGACTTGCCTTGGATCGTTGGTGATGGCCCGCTTGAAATATAGCAACGAGAGCATGTCCGTGCTGTTACCGGGGACTGTTGAGCAGGTGGCAGTGCCAACTCCATCAGAAATGACCAGCAGGGCCAGTATCAGGATCATGGTGCGTCTCGCCGGTTGATTGGCATACATGAGCCCCCCGTTACCTGCAAAGCATGAAGAAATGAGCACTGTGGGTAGTATGTTCACCTATGGAGTTGGACTGTGTGACCCTTCTCTGATTAACAATCACAAAATTACTATCTAATAGTGGAAAAAAAGGTTGAGAACTCATGTGGACAGAGGTTGAACTCATGCTGATAACCATTCCAGTTTTTAGTGCACAGGGGTTAAACTGTCCGAAATGTTTAACGCCTGACGGCCTCACCCACAGCAATTGAGACGAAGTCGACAGCAATTAGGAGGAGGAGGGAGTGGGGAACCTTTGCTACGCCGGATCGCACAGAACGGCAGCCTTTGTTGTTGCTGTTGCATGGTTATGCTGTGGTGTGTGAGCTGGGAATAAAGCGTGGGCTGGAACGCTGGAGGCTCAGCTCGGCTGGCTGAGGTCCCAGGGGTTTTAAAAGCGCTTTCACAGCGCCATCGCGTCCACACACTTGCATCTGGTCAGAAATCCTCATGTCTTATCTTAAGCTTGACTGGCTATGGAGCTGAGGACCTGTATCCAGTCCGTCAACCTTGTCAGCTACTCCCTCCGTTTTTAACACTACGCTAGTGTTAAAAACGCTCTTATATTATGGGACAGAGAGAGTAGTTACCATTCCAGTTTTTATCTTCGTGCCCACCGCTGCTGTTGCTGTGTGAGCTGGACAGGATCGTTGCGGCATGCCCAGCCCCGAATCCAAGAGTTCTACTCGATACTTTTCAGCAGGAACTGGATAGAGAGTGATCTCCGCGTCGTTCAGTATACGACCTGACATGGAACGGTTCACTGGTCTAACATTCTCTTCTTCAATATTGTGATTTTTTTTCCCAGTATGAGTTCTAGTGTTGTTCGGATGGAGACCTCATAAATTAATTAGCTTGGAACCATCATTTTGTATGTAACGGCAATGTGCTTTCGTTCAGCTACAACGATTGGCCTGACTGCAGATCATAGGAGCTGTCAAATCACAAATTCAATAACGATGCCCGGACAATTGAGTCGTCCTCATTTCCCATGGTTGAGTTTGGTTTGGTGAAAATATTTTTGCTGAAATGATGCACTAGAGTCATGTCTACTGCTCTGACCAAATATTCTGTTTTTCGTAAGCGGTTCTCCAGCAAACACTCAAAGCTCCCATGTTTCCACAAGCATGAAACATGAAGCCTCTTAATACATGATGTATATTTCCAGTTCTAATTCCAGGTATATTTGTTGCACTTGCCCTGTGCTTTTATGTCTCGAGAGGGATTAAGGCCTGTTACGTCAACTTTGCATTTGGGATATACTATGGGCTCAAGTGTTTAACAGTAACAATGGCGGTGATGAACTGGTTTCAAGCTGCACAGTTGGTTCTGTTACATTTTCTCTCCTGTTAACCCTCTTTTCGTTTTCTCTCCTGTTTCTCATAGCAGCCTGCTCTTTTACACATGGTTATTGGCGTGACTGATTTGTCGATGTTCTTCACTCTTTGTGGAATGGATAAGTGATGCTCTCTGACCAGCCTCCAACACTGTCCTTCACTTCTGATTTTATCTCGCGGAATACCATAACTGGATAGTGTGAACAGTGAATGCACACACAGTGATCGCATACCTGTCGTTGCTGTGATTAGGGATGCAAATTAGGAACCTTCAGGGTACCCTCCGACCCTACTTAGTTCAACCAAATGAACTAAACTTTCAAAAATGAAGTAAATTATGAAATTTTAGTTCATTTAGTTGAACTAAAGAAGGTCGGAGGGTACCCTCAAGGTTTCAAATTTGCATGCCTAGACGTGATCGGTCGTTGCTTGCGTTTTCCATGGGCCATTGTAAATCTAAGTTGCTGTGATGTACCTTCAATTATTTCCTGGATTATGTAAAAAATTCAAGTGCTGTAAGTGGCATGTTTTTCATTTTCAATGGAAATGGAGCTGGGGCAGGAGGAGCCCCTTTCCTCTAAGTGGCATACTTCATGAGATGAGGTGCTGCCTGCTCATATGTGTTTTGGAGCTGCCAGAATGATTGGATGCTAGCTATGAGATCAATGCTTGTTTTCAGAGACGCCGAGAAAGATGCGAAGGGCATACTTTTTATGATTGTGTCAATTCCAGTTCCTACCATCTCAAATTTAGGACATGATCAACATTCAAAATGTCTTGAGATTTTTTTTGTAAGGTAATCTTGAGATTTTAGTTTGCAATGAGCTCCGTGGTGGAGTACTAAGGTGTGATGCATAGCCCATGATCGTTGCACCTAAAGGACTTATTCGTGTTGGGCCTTCTTCCCTTAATTGTGTGGGCCACATGAACACAACGTTCTAAAACTTACCATATGTGCTCAAGAATTCCCCTAAAAAATGTGCTCAAGAATGCAAGAGGTGCCAACCAACTTGTGGTTAGATTGTTAGGAGGACAGTGGTATCCCCAGCCCACCAGGGTTCAAGTCCTGGTGCTCGCATTTAACCTGGATTTATTTCAGGATTTTCAGCGATGCGCGTTCAATGGGAGAAGACGTTCCAGTCGACTACGAGTCACCTACGGTGAATTCGTAAAATCTCAAGATAATATGCCGGCTGAGTCTCTCATAGGTGCTAACAGGAGTAGGGTGTGCGTGTGTGTATTCATGGGAGTGAGCGTGTGCGTGTATACATGAGTGTTTGTGTCTATATTGTGTAAAAAAACAAGAGGTACTCAGCGATGGAATACATGATTTGGTCAAAAAAATTATGAAAGACCTTCATAGCTAGTTTTACTGATTACCCCCCCCCCCCCCTTCCTTTATCTAAGATGTATATTCTTTGGCACAGTGACCAAGGCAACAAATTATAGATACATTATTACAAAATTACCTTTGTAGTTATTACTGGCAAGTTAACCAGTTAGGCTTTGAAAGAAAGAGATATAAGCTATCAGAGGAGAGATATTTTTCTTCTTTTTCTATAAAGAAAGATACAGACAATCGGAAGAAAGATACTTTCATTTTTTCTACAGGGATAAAAAAGGGATTACGAGAAATTCGAAGAAATGCATCTTATATTATGGAATTTTATCAAAAAAAAACAAATACATCTTTTATATAAATAAATGGAGGGAGTATTTAGTAAGGATACATCCTGTTACAAGAAATGTTATTTAAGAAACTATACTTAGCTAGCTCATCAGCCACACAATTAGCTTCTCGTGATTTGGTCAGTTAAAAACGACTATCTGGCTAGACTTGGTCGCGGAAGAGTGGAAACAAATTAAAATTTGGAGAACGACCGATTCTAGGCATGATACATACATAGTCCCTAGTTTCTCGGCCACATTAAGATGTTTAAACTAGCTTGCTGCGACTGCACACTTATGAAAAGCAGAAGATCCCTGTACACACCAAACCGGTTTGCTTGCAGTTTCTTTGTAAATAAAACCGGGTTGCTTCCGAGATGGATCGAGCTGGCTGCAGTGCACAATTTCTTGTGCACACCAGAACCGGTTAGCTTGTAGTTTCTCTTAAAATAAAACCGGGTTGCTTCAAAGATCGATCAAGCTGCACACTTTGATAGAGGGCTCGTTCGTCTTAGGTCTTCTTACTTTGATTTTTTTTTCCTTGAGCCGCT
The DNA here is from genome assembly GCF_056163025.1 of Triticum urartu. Lineage (NCBI taxonomy): Eukaryota > Viridiplantae > Streptophyta > Magnoliopsida > Poales > Poaceae > Triticum > Triticum urartu. The sequence continues at coordinate 552,833,379 of NC_141873.1, forward strand.
TCTCCTTTTGACTCATTAACCATGGCTAGTTGAATATGATATTATTGACTTGACTTAATTTTCTCAAACTTTTACGTAGAGAACACGTAGGGCTCTCCGATGGCACATATATGTCCACAACAATTAGAACTCGATCAGTTGCCCCCATCCCAGCAAAGGATTGGATTCCACCATCTAGAGATAACATAATGGAACATATACTAGCTTCCATGTGTTTACATACATCATAAAATAAGAGTAAAAAAATAATAAAATAAAAGGTTCACGCTGTCGCCTAGCTCTAACAGCCAAAACAGTGGAAAGATGGGCAATAAAAATGGCTTATAATTACATTAGTGCAACAATAACTCGATTACATAGTCATACGATGCCTATGCTTGTTGAACAGGAGGATTTTTTTAGACTAACAAGCAGGAGCTCCCCGGCTCCAAAAATCATACAATGGCTTTTAAATGTTGTTCAGAGTCAAAACGCAGGAACTTAAAGCTAACGGAACAAACTAAAAGCAGACAATAGTTGTAACAACCAACAAATAAAGGCAAGTCGAGAGAGAACACACGCTAGCGTTGAGATCTAGAAACTTGCACTTTGCTTCATATTGCTCGCATCTTCACGCTTGAACTTCAAAGGAGGCTCGCCTAGCCTTCAGAGGCAGGGCATCACATGACTATGGAGACCAGCAGATCTACAGCTGGGACACATGGCTCATGATCAGTGTTATACCCTTGGAAGGCTTCATCTCTGACCAAAACACTTCATCACCTCCTGGGAAGGTCTGATTGGATGCTGGAGAAGTGGAGGCAAAATCAGGTGAAAGAATGTTCAGCCTGCACAGATCAATAGGGGTTTTCTCAGGAATTCTTCTGAGAGGAGGTGGAGAAGTTCTCCAACCTCTACCTGCATTGATCTGATGAGAGAATCATCCAATATCTGACTGTTCTCGGAATATTTCATCAAACATGTTTGATAGCAAGCCACTGTACATTTTTAAATATCATGGAATTCCTAATTCTTTAGATATTCCACATAATGAGAGAACAAAACAGTGTTTAGAGCATAATTATTACGTACTAATATAATTTTTTTGCGAGGAAAACTTTCGATTTATTCATCAACTGTCAAGATAGTACAAATAACACAAGAAGTAAAAAATACATCCATATTTGTAGATCACTTAGCGACGACTACAAGCACCGACAGAGCTACTCCATATTAATTGTCGCTGAGTTAGTACGACTTTGTACTAAATCAATGACGGTTAATATGGAAATGGAGGGAGTATGAAAATAAAATAAGATCCAACCCGGACTCCAAAAAGATAGCAAAATATTTCTGTCCACCGCACACAGTCAAGCAGGAGATGGTGGATGGATTCATATTCAATTCAAAAGACACATTCTGAAGGTCTAATAATATGGATTTTCCTTAAGTTGTCTCTAGTCACGAGTTAAAGAAAACTAATGAGCTTAAGAGTCCGAGAGATACTCATGAGCGCTGGCATAAGTGCTTTTGCCCAGGTGAAAAGCGACTTTAGTTGTGGCTAGATTTGGTCAAAAACTTCACGGAAAAGCAGAAACATAAATTGAGAAGGACCAATCCAAGGCATGGTAATATCATACACAATCCCTACGTTCTTATAATAAGTTTCTTTTTTACAAACTTTATTTAAACTAGGTTGCATCTACTGCGCACGTTTGAAAGTCGAGCGAGAGAGGAAGCAGAGGACGTTCCTATACACACCAGAACCGGTTTGCATCCAGTTTCCTTTTACTAAACAAAAACCTTCCTTTTCTATTGGATCGAGCTGGATGCATTGCATTGCATTGCACATTTTGGTACTAGAGCGGGTGCGCGCGAATCAGTGTATCAGATTTAATTAACCCAGTTTCCTATAAACTTTAAACTACGTTGCTTTCTCTCGCAAAGTGACTAGAGAAAACCTTTCTCCCCTCGATCTTCACCAGCGAGCGCGTGGATTTGCCTCCCCTTCTCACGCCGCTCCGGTGGCCGGTAGCGGGGAAGGAATTTCTGATGCCTTGAATCCAGCTAGTAGATAGGTAGGGTTTTAATCCTCGTAGGGGCGGCGTTTGGATGGATGATGGCGCTTCTTCTTCAAGTCAGTCTTTCGGGCTCCGATCCTCCCAACGTTCGTCCGTCGGAATGGATTAGAGAGAGCTCCGACATAGATTCGAGGTTAGGGTTTCTCATCGTGCTTTCGCAACAACGATATTCAGTGTCAGGTTCTTCGGATCGATTTAAGGATTCAACAGCGACGACTGTGGCTCCAGGGCGCTGGTCCTTAGGGGCACGTGCACGAAGACTTCCCGGCTGTTATCGACAAGGCTTCGTCGATGACCAAAACGCTTCATCGCCCCTGGGAAGGCCTGATTGGATGCTGGAGAAGAGGAGACGAGATCAGGTGAAAGAATGTTCAGCCTGGACAGATCGATAGCTAGAGAGTTCCTCGGGAGGTCTGACAGTTAGGTGGAGAAGTTCTCTAACCTCCGTCTACATTGATCCGATGACAAACAAAAGCTAGCTACAAAAAAAAAATCCAACCCGAGCTCCAAAAGAATAGCCCAATATTTATGGCACCACAGAGTCAAGCATGAGATGGTGGATGGATTCATGTCATTGCAAAAGACACATTCCGAAGGTCTAATAATAATATGCCTTTTTCTTAAGTTGTCTCTAGTCACGAGTTGTTTTTAACTTAAAAAACTATTGAGCTTAAAAGTCCAGGAGGCACTCATGAGATGGAACACGTACTTTTTCTGAGGTGAAAAGCGACTTTGCTGTAGCTAGATTTGGTCAAAAACTTGACACAAAAGCAGGAACAAAAACTGAGAAGGACCGATCCAAGGCATGTGATAATGTCATACACAATCCCTACGTTCTTATAATAAGTTTCGTTTTTGTACAGTTTTTGTTTAAACTGCTTGCTTTGACTGCGCACGTTTGAAAGTCGGGCGAGCGAGAGAGGAAGAAACAGAGGATGTTTTTTGTGTACACACCGGAAGCGGTTTGCATCACTCTCTCAAGAAGAAATAAAACGGTTTGCATCCAGTTTCCTTTTAAACAAAAACCGGTTTGGTTCCAACCAAGATGGATGGATCGAGCTGGATGCGCGCGAATCAGAGTATCAGATTTAATTAACGCAGTTTACTAGTATAAACTTAAACTAGGTTGCTTCGACTGCGCACGCACGTATGAAAAGCGGAGCCAGACATCGAGGAAGAAGCAAAGCACGTTCCCGCACACACCCGAACCGGCACGCTTCCGGTTTCCTTTTAAACAAAACCGGCTTGACCCCAGCCAAGATGGATCGATCGAGCTGGATGCATTGCATCGCACAGCTCGGAAGAGACTAGAGAGAGGGTGGCGCGAATCAGACCACTGAGACCAGCCAGCGGATCAAGACAGGGGAGCGGTTCACACCAGGAGCAGCAGGTGTGTGTGTCACTATAGCCGCGATCGATAGCCGATAGGGTAGCAAGTGCGTGCGCACACACACACACACACGTCTCCGGCACGCAACCCTCCTCCTCCCGCCGCCGCTGCGCTCCGGGGCCCACGGGTAAATAGATGCGCGCGGCGAGTGCGTGCATGGGGACGCGGGTCTCGTCGTAACGGCCGTGACAGGCACAGCGTTCCCACTAGTACAGACGGGGCGCCGGGATGCGACAAGGCACGCGCCGGTGGGGGCCCACCCGCCAAGCTTGGAGCGTTCACACCTCTTTTTTTTAAGACACAATATACAATCGACTACATACACAAGGTTATACTGGTCCCCTGTGAAGACACGCACGCACGCCTTATACCTACGAGGGATGCCCACCTATAAGCATTTTTAAATGAATGACTCGGCATAGCATTTTGAGACTCATGAAGTCACCATAGACAACGAAAACATCGTCTCCTACTGAATAAACATCGCCGAAAAGTCTGAATTAAATCTAGAAAATTGCGAGCACCACTGTTATTTATATATGACTTAGACTATCTATAGTGGAAGTAATATAGGTGGTAACATCACATATCTCTAGGCAAAACAGATGATGTGACGAGTAATTAATAAGAAAAGAGAGACATGTGGTAACATGACTAGTTACTGTAACGTCACACATACCAGACAAAACGAGTCTACAATCTAATAAATAAAGTGGTAACATAGCTAGTTAATGTAACATCATATATGCATGACAAAATGAGTCTACAACCTAATAAATAAAGTTTTTACATGACACCACGCATATGTTACTCCCAACTATAGAGGTAGTAACATATCGACTAGTAACATATACATGTTACTTGTCTAAATTACTGCCCATTGTGACTAGTCTTAAATCTTGATGGGTGGGTATACCATCTTTATGCTAACCGTCTAATTGGTTCGATGAAGCGTTCACACCTGGCCGTGCCTGTGATTGGTAGGGAGCGACTCCCGAACGGAGGGAGGGACTAGTGCGTGCCCTGCTTCGTACATGCAACGCAACCGAACGCAGCAGCAGCGACAGCGGCGGCGTTCCCACTTGACGCCTTCCTTCCTGCGTTCGTGCGTGCGTGGGCGCTCCACTTGTTAAAATTTAAGCGGCGCCGGCGCGCTCGCGGCCGCGGGTATATATACACGCCGCCGTGGGAGCACAGACTCGCTCACACCAAACATATAGCTCATCAGCTAGCCAAGGCCTGCAACTGCAAGCTCCGGCTGTCTGTCACGTACGTACATACTTATATACGTACACGCCGCCAGCCATGCCTGCCGCCGCCTGCGTCTCCTTCTGCCCCTCCCCCGCGTCCTCTCGCCACGGCGCCGGGCCTATCGTCGACGTCGTCGGGCTGCCGCCGGCTGTGGAGGAGGCGGAGGAGCGCGGCGCCGAGAGGGACCTCCTGGAGTTCGGCGCCGACGGGATGATCAGCGCCAGCAGGTAAACACACACCACATGGATGCATAGCAACAGCAAGCATGTATATTGACTTGATGCATACATTTCTTTCGACAAGATCTTGATACAGTACCTTAAATGTTGATAGAGATTAATTTGTTTTGTGATCGATGTGCACTATGCCACTCCTTGTGAACCGGTCTGTTATTTCCTTCAAAACCGAGGCAGAAGCTTTGTCTCGCCTCATTGATTAACAAGAGTTATTAACATTAGATACAAAAATAAAAAAAACAGTCCTAGGAACCAACTAGCTAGCCTACTCTAGCAGCATCAAGGACCTTCTCAAGTGCTCCGTACCACTCAGCCCCTTATTATTAAGCGCGAGCCTCGGTTTTTATCCTACTAGCTAGTGATTACATTTTTTCTGCAGGTAGCTAGTGATTATATATTAACCATGGCAAAAACATTTCTAAAAACATGTTCACCATGTACGATAAAAAAAGGGGTTTATGTATTTGTAGATTATTTTCAAAAGGGAACCTGTACAAAGTTTGACGAACTTTATACTCTTTTCGAAAGTCAACCTCTATTGAGTTTGATCAATATAATCAGGACATGGTGAACATGTTTTTTTTTATCGTCGTACTATTTTTTGTGTGTCAATGATAATATTTTCCTCGACAAACGTGGTCAAACTTATTATGACTATATTGGAAAAAGGTATATGCACTGTATTCCCAAACGGAAGGAATATAATTATAGTATACTTTACATTCTAAATGTTATCCCAACCTATATAGCTACCTTTTAACATCCGATTAATCTATGACATACTGGTTTTTGATCTTTTGCAATAATTAAGGAGGATATCGGCGCATGTGATGCATGCAGATTATATTCTCCATGTGATGCATATTCCACTTTCTAACCTCTCCTTGTGTGCGTGGCAGTGACAGTGACGAAGATGCTGCTGCTGCTGAGATCGATGACGAGGAGGAGCACTCGGTGAGGAGGCCACGGGCGGTGGTTCAGAAGTTCATGTGCGAACGCAAGGCTGTCGGCGACGGCTTCGTTCTCCGGAGGAGCATTGGCAGGTGATCAATCACATCATGCACCCTATCATCCATTTATATTGCCTAACAAGTTGCTCAATTCAAACTGTGTTACTTCTTGCAGGCCTGAGTTGCAGAGCTTGGATCCTTTCATCTCCCTGGACGAGTTTGAATGTACGTATGCACGATGATCATCCAAACAGGAATCTTCAGTTGTCCATTTCAGCGATCAGCTCTAGCATCTTAATTGAGAAATTGGATATTTTGCCACGCCTTACTTTTCCATTCCTCCCCCCAGGCTGCCAGGTGGGCCCGGGGCCACTGGTCATTGGAACAACTCTGGGGCAAATCCCCCCATCTTAATTTACCTTTTCATCCAGTTAATTAAGATACTCAAGGTCCCATTTCACTCGCCAGAAAAAAGGACTCCCCATCAATTAAAACGGGATACTTTCCGCAAAAATTAAATACTAAAAAGGGGACACATTTTGAAAGTGGTTGCATACAGGTTATAAAATCCAAGATGGTCTGGACCATACGAGAGTAACCAATCACATCACCAACATCAAATTTTATTAATGGAGTTTCGTAAACTTCACTACTCCTAGTGGAACAACTATGGGCGCTCCTCCAAATAATCTAAATGAACGTGATACACAACCACATAGCCGGGAGAAACTGTCAGGTTACATCCCTAATCACCTGCCATGGTCGGCAGGTCTGGTCACCCCTACCACGGGTATCCAGACCGTCACTCTCATAATTCATATCTAGTCTATCAGTTTCATCTAGTCTATTTTGACTACCCCGAGATGCTTATATTGTAAGGCTTGAGTTAATGGTGTCCAACTTAAACACCTAATCCATCGCTAAATACGTACAATGTTCAACTATAGGCTAACTAAATAAAATCATACGTATTTGATTGTTCGTATACTAAATTGGTCAACTTACAATTAATTCATACCTACCTTCTTTTCCAGTTTCTCGTCCAGCTGGCTTTTCCGATCATCCACACCGAGGTTTGTAATTTATTTACCATTCTTGTACATACTGATGGAGCATAGAATTTCTATGACACCCATTGCATGGATAAGCTAGTTTCATGTATTAAAGAATTATTATGGTCTGACTGTGTTTCTTTTTTCTATGGTGCCCCTTCAGGATTCGAGAATGTTACCTACATGCTTGAGGTAAAAAGTCCGTATAACTCTCATTATTCTTGCCAATGAAAAGAACAACATCCGTTGAATTAAGACTTATGCGGTAAAATTTCGTCATTTTCAGGGAGGCTTGAGTTACCATGACTTTTCAGGCCACAAGGGCACGATCAACACCGGGGATGTTCAGGTTTGGTCTCTCTTCAAACTCAGCAATTATACCAAGTGGCATTGTCAAGATAGCACTGTTGTGCATGTTCATAGTTTGAAAGCTAAAAATTGAGCATATATATGAGCGTTGAACGGGGCAGATGAGTTTGGGCTCAGAATTAGATTTTTTTTTTGTTTTTTTAGTACTTTTTTGGAATTTATTGTTCACCGGGTGCAGATGAGTCCGGGCTCATAATTGGATATTCATGTTAAACGCAATTACCTTCCATGGCATGGTCTTATATATGCTGATATTAACAAGGAAGGAAACACTTGTAACAGTGGATGACGGCCGGGCGTGGTGTGGTGCACGCAGAGATGCCGGGCGGTGAGGGGGTGCAGAGGGGCCTCAACCTCTGGCTCAACCTCTCCTCAAAGGACAAGATGTATGCATCGATCCACCTCAAATTTTGCAAATATTTGCTGAACGCAATAATAACAAATGTTGGTTCTACGTGTACAGGGTGGCGCCGAGGTACCAGGACCTGAGGAGCCACGACGTCCCCACGGCGGAGAAGGACGGCGTGTCCATCAAGGTCATCGCCGGCGAGGCCCTGGGCGCGCGCTCGCCGATCCAGACGCGCACCCCGGCCATGTGGCTCGACGTCACCATGCGGCCCGGCGCGCGCCTGCGCCAGCCCGTCCCGGCCGACTGGAGCGCGTGCGCCTACGTCCTCGACGGCGAGGCCAGCTTCGGCCAGCCAGGGGACGAGGCGGCCGGCGCGCACCAGTGCGTCGTGTTCGGCGGCGACGGCGATGGCGTGGACGTGCGGAGCGACAGCGCGACGACGCGTTTCTTGTTGCTGGCGGCGCGGCCGCACGGCGAGGCGGTGGCGCTGGACGGGCCCTTCGTGATGAACACGAGCGAGGAGGCGCAACAGGCCAGGGAGGACTACCTGAACCGCCGCAACGGCTTCGAGATGGCCGCCGGCTGGACCTCTAGCCAGTGACCACAGTCGTGCATTCACAGACATTGGTGGGCCAACGAGAGAAGAAGGTGCCATGGCAGTCGACGGCACAACGGGGCTGCATTGAATGTATATTTTTTTCCTGCCTAGTGAATTAGTGATCGGGCTAGCTCAAAATCCAATCCAAAGGCCCACGGGGTTATTTGTTCTAGTCAAGTTATAAGTGTTCTTTATGGCGAAAGAAAAATATAAGTATTGCATGATAGTCACATTTTTAAAAATAATATTCAAAATATTTTAAAACTATCTAAATTTCTAAAAACATCCCCATGCTTTCAAATATGTTGAAGCATCTCTGACAAAAAAACATGTACTACCTCTGTACCAAAATAATATAAGACGTTTTGGTGGGCTAAACTAGCCTACAAAAGCGCCTTATATTTTGATACCGAGGGAGTACATTTTATAAGATTTCTCATCTAATTTTGAACTATTCATACATTTTTTTTTTCTAAAAAAGGTTCATATTTAAAAACAAAAGAACCCACAAAAACAGGAGTAAACCAAGAGAATCAAATGAAAATTGAAAAAAAAACCCTTAGCACTACAACACTTGGCAGCTAACTTGGATCTCTGGCTCATAGATACTCCCTATGTGGTTCCTCGACTGTTTGAGGTGGGTGCTTTTATGTCTCACTTTTTTCCATTTTTGCAACTTTAAGAAATGTTATAAAAATATATTTAGAAATTTTTTCACAAAAATGACCAATATCTATTTTAAAAAGTGTTCACTCTACTTAAAAAATGATCACGCATTTTTAGTAAAATGTGCACTTGAAAAAATGTTCGTACATTTATAAAAATGTTTGTACCATTCAACAAAAGTGTTCACACGTTCCAAAGGGCATTCATGGCATTTAAAAAATCATAAAACTGTAGAAATTTGTGAAAAATGTGTGTGACCTATTAAAACATGTGTAAAGTTTAAAAATAAAATCACAACACTTGCAAAATGTTCACACACTGATAACGCTTTCCATGAAAATATAAATATTTGTTTGCAATTGTTTTTTAAATGCTCACAGCATATATAAAATAATGTTTGTGAGTAAACTCGGCCAGATTAAAAAAATTCATGCATCTGAAAAAAATGGAGAAAGGAAAGAAGAAGAAGGAAGAAAATAAATATATATATATATAAACAAAGAATAAAGACAGAAAAGAATAAACCTACCAAGACAATGGATAGAAGCTTTCCAAAACTGGAGCCAGATAGGGGTGCATTGAGGAGTCCTCCTAACACGCTTGCTTTTATGTAGCACCCCTCGATGATCTTAGTACCATCTTTCTTGCAAGCCACACTGGTACCGAGCTTTCTTTAAAAGCTTTTATGTTCCTAGTGTAGTCAGTGCAAAATTAACTCGCTTGTATCCCATTTCAAATTCATTTTCGGTGAAGTAAATTGTAATTCAAGATCAAGAAAAGCAAATGAGTTCCATGGAATAATTTTAAATGGTCACATTTTATCCCTAATAAAAGTTACTTCGTATACAAATTCAATTTGCTCGCAACAGGCAAGTACTTCTTTAAGGATGGCAATTTTATCCATGGGTATGGGTATCCGCGGATATCATACCTGCATGGGCAGGGTATGGGCACAATTTTATACCCATGGATAGTACTTGTACCCTACCCGTTAAGTCATGGGTAGGGCACGGGTATAATTTTATACCAATGGGTATACCCATACCCTATCCGTTTATACTGATATGTGGACTTTACCCGTGGAGGTCCAACATATGCGCAAGGGTCGGTAGTGGCAAAGGGGTTGCGCGACCCAACTACTCGCATAATTAAGCCTCACACCATCACACAAAAAACCGACTCCATGAGAGAAAAAAGCCATTTTGCTTAGCGCTTTGTTCTGTCGATGCCACTAACGTTTGAGCCAAGTCGTCGTCCTCAAGGGCCCAAATATATCTTGCCATCGTACAATTTACCAGGGACTGCCTCCAGGACTACGGTGCTCCACATAGGCCACAAAAACTATCATTTGCCATGTGTCAGTGAGCTCTAATATCCTCCGTAGGTAGGGAATGCTTCAGTAATCTCCATAGAAACATGCGAATTTTTTCCCGGCACCGGTGTCTTCCATAGTGTTTTGCACACCCCTTCTTAGATGAATTTGATGACCCTGGAGTACTTTATATTTTGAGTGAGCACATGTGAGTTCAGCTAGCTACGATCTCAGATGTGTTAAATTATAGATGGCCTTTGCCCATATAAGACAATATATTCTGGTTAATCTCTAAGGTCTATGTAGGTGCATGGCAAGTGGTGGAAGTTTAGGAGAGCCCCTATTGAGCGTCTTCAGCGCGACTTCCTCCAACTGGCGCTCACTACAAGGCTTAGTGGGCTGCATCTAAACAGTCCACCCGCTCGCTACTGTTTGAGGATTGGTTAACTGATAAAAGAATCTTCCACAAAAACTGATAAAAAATACAAAAGAAGGTAGAACATGTTTTGAGTCAATTTGACTCTTGACTTTTGGAAAAACCGGTCAACCATTGAATTGACAATATTGCATAAAAACACAAAAATAATCAAAAAAATCAAATATAAAAAAATCAAAAGAAATCTTGAATTAAAAATAATCATATATTTGAAATATAGTTCACAAATGAAAAGTTCATGAATTGGAAAAAAGTTTCATCAAATGCTGAAAAACATTCATCGAATTTGAAAAAAAACATCAAATTTGGAAAAAAATCACAAATCTGAAAAAGTTCATCAAAATAGAAAAAAGTTCATCAAAATTGGAAAAATGTCATACAATTTGAACAAAAGTTCATCAAATTTGAAACAAAATTCCATCAATTCTGAAACAATGTTCATAAACTTTGAAACAAAGTTCACAACTATGAAAAAAAGTTCATGAACTTTTAAAAAAGTTCACGATTTCGAAAAAAGGTTCATAAATTTTTTTAAGTTCACAAACTTGCAAAATGTTCATCAATTTTAGAAAGATAACCGAAGTTGAAAAAGGGATGTGCTATGTGTCGGCCAACGGATTTTTCTAAAAGATCCGTCGGCTCGCAAGTCGTCAGATCTGGCGCATCGAGCGACCGAGCAACTTCCTCCACTTTTGCAACATAAGTCTTGTTGCAGATTTTTTTTTTGCAACTAAGGTCTTGTTGCAGAATGTTTTTTATAACTGAGGTCTTGTTGCAGAATTTTTTTACAACTGAGATTATGTTGCCGAAGCGTCGCATCGCCGTACTGTGGTATTCCTGCAACATCGGTGATGTTTATGCACCAATGTTGATGTTGTTGTTCTGGCCGCTTGCAGCCAAAGGCGACTCAGGTGAGTGCTGGCAGGGCTTGCAACACTAGTGCCCGCCAGCAAAAGGAGGCTGCTAGCGCATCTCCAATCACAGCATCAATGTCTCCCGTCGGCCATGGCGGCAGCACTAGCGGTTCATGTGGAGCGGCCTGCTTGTAGCGACGGTAGTGGGAGCGGTGTGTCCACGGAGCTGGACGGGAAAGAGGAAGAAGATGGTTTCCTGAAGGATAAGATTTGTCTAAACGGTTCGTTGGACATGTGGCATGCTCCAGTTCCACGATAAGAAAGATCAAACGGTGATGGACGTGGCGGACACAACAAGTTGATCGGTCGGTTGATTTCGATCAATTCCTGTTGAAAAAAGGTTGTGCATTTTAAAAAATACTAATTGGCTGCCCGTGCGTTGCCACGGAACAACAAATTTAGGCAATTTTATATACGAGTGGCGGGTAGTATGCTTCACGGCTCCACAATATAAACGTATATATCCATCACTATCGCACAACTTACACTCTTTATAATTTTAGAAGAGCATTTTCTCTCCCTCTACCGCTATCCATAATGCATGAATTGCTGAAATGAATGACAATGATATTGCTTTGGAATATTTTTACTAAATCCAATGGATTATTAGCCTCTGAAAGGATAGAATTTTGAATAATATTTGAGCACACACATTGTCTCGAAGACAAGATAAAAATCATAAGTAAATTCAACATTTAGGAATTTTTAAGAGATAATAACACATAGTATTAAAAAACATATTCATACTTTGATCTCACTGAACGAAGTTGGCAGAGTATATGAAGTTCATATGCAGCTTCCAGGTTGTACAAATAAATATAAATATTAACAAAACTTAACCAGAAACAAACATGCCACCATCAACTTTCTCAGGTGCTGACGACATTTTCTGTAGAAAGACCACAATAAACCAAATCAAAAATTGAAGAATCAGAACTCACCAATATCTAGATTAGATCTTCCAACTTTTGGTGTTCCTTGAATAAAATGTAAAGAGAAACAATCCATGAATTTGCATATTACATAGTACCAAGGTTAAGCACACACCCAATATATAGGGTACTTGCACTTTTGATCAATCGAAATATTTAGTATTTTGCATCCCAGAAATATAGATGCTTTCTTATAATTAATGCCTCTACTGTTTTCATCTTATACAACTAACACTTTTCAGGAATGGAAGATGGTAAAAAGGTTTATCTCAACTATAGAGATTTTGAAAGTGACTGACCAATATCAAACAATTTAATCTTGGGTCAAATGACTATGCTAGTTAAACTGATCATATCAGATTTGTTCCAGAATATCCATTTTCATGCCAAAACAATATGTATATGACTCTGAAAAATTGTTCTCAATCCTTGAATAAAATGAGCACACTTAAAATAATTAGTTTACATACATACTGCACAGAGTCTATTATGAATACGGTTCAGTTACACCTAGACTAATACTGATTCTCATGTTCTCTACATACAAAAACTTCATCCGTCAAAGCGAAAGAACCGAGTTGCACAAAGTCTGTTATGAATACAGAAGTTCAGTTACACCTTGACTGATACTGATTGTCATGTTTTCTACGAACAAAAACTGTATCCGTCAAAGTGAAGGAACCGACATTCCGTAAAGACAGGAAATCGACCTTAGGGCACCATTAGGGAGTGAGCATATGTGATTCTTAATATAAAAGTTGTAAATTAATGCATGCCTGGAATATATATATGGATTAGCATAAATTTTCACACACCACTGGTACATCCACTCGGTTGTTCTAGATCATTCGATGGAAGTATTCCTCTGTAACGACCAATATTGAGGATCTCAACTTTTTCAAAGCCTACGACCACCAACCTGCATCCAAAATCGATGCAAATATATAAGTTAAGATTATGGACTTAACTGGAACCACACAAAGCCATTTTGTCGGCATGAGTAGGTCAAACGGAACATATGATGAGAACTCCAACTGCATTATTTAATTAAAAAAATGACCGAATAACACACCAATTTTAATAAAATAACAGGCATAAACTCATATGTAGCAGTATCTCTTCCACCAGTATGCAACAATTTTAGGCTAATACAAGAATATGTAAGGTACATAAGTGCTTGAAAGAAGAAACCCTTTTTGTTTGTAGAACATGACAAGTACATCTTTTTATGTTTCAGAAGAAAGCACCGCACCACCATTATTTATCAGAATTTCCTCATGTTTTATCTCACAAAACAGAGTCACCAATGGTAGCACATTAGCACAGAAATCCGTTGCATTCTAAACCGAGCACAACGTACTAATTTGTCATAGTAGGAGAACATCTCAAAGAGAGTTTACGAAGGATGGTAGAAAATCAAATAACTAATCATAGATTGATAGATAGGTAGATGACAAAGACCACTAACACAGATGAATACATTGTCCGTAAAGAGAAACCCGGGAAGGGGAAATATACGCCAAAAAATCAGTAGAGTAGAATGGAGAAGAATGGCCTCACTACTGGCTCAGGTTCACCTATCTGGAAGCAGCGAGGCTGGCATGATCACCACACATGCTCACGTTTTATGCAATATTTTATTCTCTTGGTGATCAGTGTGTACGACAATGAACTACTTTGAAAAAAAATTATGACTGTACACCGTGAGCACCATAAGTGAAGCCACATGTAATTTGGATTTGCCATGGGCCACAAAATACGACATATGGGATTCATTTACAGATTAATGTGTTACCTAAAGAAAGTGTTTGACCACAAATGTATTTGCCATGTGAATTTAAAGTTACTTACAACTCCAATTAATAGTGTATATGTAATGTCAATTTAAAGTTGCGTGCAACTGCAATTCATAGTGTATTTCATGTCAATTTAAATACTTATCCGATTTTTTATGCACAAGACTTAGAGGTTGACCCTGTCTAGCTAAGCTGTGGGTCAGTGGTTAACATGGATGAGCGGAAAACATCACCACATCCTATTCTCTCATTGTCATGGTAATGATAGCAAGAAAAAACAAATTTCATAAACAACAAAAAGATGGGAATTTTCATCGCTTCCTAGCTCTCTTGTTCATTGAGACGACAGAAGGATCTAATGATCGACTCGATGCTTAAAGTGAAATAAAGTTGACTGCATTATCGACAAGATGACAGGCCAAACTGGAAACAATGATCAAGATTAGCAAGCAACTACATTAGTGAAGTGAGTGATCACACTTAATAGTGGATGGTGCAGAAGTACTCGAAAAGTAAAAGAAACATAAGCATACCATGGAACAAAGATTCTGTTGGGGAACGTAGTATAATTTTAAAATTTTCTATGCATCACCAAGATCAATCTATGGAGTCATCTAGCAACGAGGGAGAGAGGAGTGCATCTACATACCCTTGTAGATCGCGTGCGGAAGCGTTCAAGAGAACGGGGTTGATGGAGTCGTACTCGATGTGATCCAAATCACCGATGACCTAGTGCCGAACGGACGACACCTCCGTGTTCAACACACGTACGGTTGGGAAGACGTCTCCTCCTTCTTGATCCAGCAAGGGGGAAGGAGAGGTTGATGAAGATCCAGCAGCACGACGGCGTGGTGGTGGAAGCAACGGTGATCTCGGCAGGGCTTCGCCAAGCGCAGGGAGACGGAGGAGTGTCACGGGAGGGAGAGGGAGAGGCCAGGGGCTTGGGTGCGGCTGCCCTTCCTCCCCCCACTATATATAGGGTCCCTAGGGGGGGGGGCGCCGGCCCTAGGAGATCCAATCTCCTAGGGGGGCGCCGGCCAAGGGGGTGCCTTGCCCCCCAAGGCAATGGTGGCGCCCCCCACCCATAGGGTTTCCAACCCTAGACGCAGGGGGAGGCCCAAGGGGGCGCACCAGCCCACTAGGGGCTGGTTCCCCTCCCACTTCAGCCCATGGGGCCCTCCGGGATAGGTGGCCCCACCCGGTGGACCCCCGGGACCCTTCCGGTGGTCCCAGTACAATACCAATTACCCCCGAAACTTTCCCGATGGCCGAAACTTGACTTCCTATATATAAATCTTCACCTCCGAACCATTTAGGAACTCCTCGTGACGTCCGGGATCTCATCCGGGACTCCGAACAACTTTCGGGTTACCGTATACTAATATCTCAACAACCCTAGCGTCACCGAACTTTAAGTGTGTAGACCCTACGGGTTCGGGAGACATGCAGACATGACCGAGACGACTCTCCGGTCAATAACCAACAGAGGGATCTGGATACCCATGTTGGCTCCCACATGCTCCACGATGATCTCATCGGATGAACCACGATGTCGAGGATTCAATCAATCCGTATATAATTCCCTTTGTCAATCGGTATGTTACTTGCCCGAGACTCGATCGTCGGTATCCCAATACCTCGTTGAATCTCGTTACCGGCAAGCCACTTTACTCGTACCGTAATGCATGATCCCGTGATCAACCACTTGGTCACATTGAGCTCATTATGATGATGCATTACCGAGTGGGCCCAGAGATACCTCTCCGTCATACGGAGTGACAAATCCCAGTCTTGATTCGTGCCAACCCAACAGACACTTTCGGAGATACCTGTAATGTACCTTTATAGTCACCCAGTTACGTTGTGACGTTTGGCACACCCAAGGCACTCCTACGGTATCCCGGAGTTGCACAATCTCATGGTCTAAGGAAATGATACTTGACATTCGAAAAAGCTACAACAAACGAACTATACGATCTTTTGAGCTATGCTTAGGATTGGGTCTTGTCCATCACATCATTCTCCTAATGATGTGATCCCGTTATCAATGACATCCAATGTCCATAGTCAGGAAACCATGACTATCTTTTGATCAATGAGCTAGTCAACTAGAGGCTCACTAGGGACGTGTTGTGGTCTATGTATTCACACATGTATTACGATTTCCGGATAACACAATTATAGCATGAATAATATACAATTATCATGAACAAAGAAATATAATAATAACCATTTTATTATTGCCTCTAGGGCATATTTCCAACAGTCTCCCACTTGCACTAGAGTCAATAGTCTAGTTACATTGTGATGAGTCGAACACCCATGCAGTTCTGGTGTTGATCATGTTTTGCTCTAGGGAGAGGTTTAGTCAACGGATCTGCCACATTCAGGTCCGTATGTACTTTACAAATTTCTATGTCTCCATTTTGAACACTTTCACGAATGGAGTTGAAGCAACGCTTGATATGCCTGGTCTTCCTGTGAAACCTGGGCTCCTTGGCAAGGGCAATAGCTCCAGTGTTGTCACAGAAGAGAGTCATCGGGCCCGACGCATTGGGTATGACTCCTAGGTCGGTAATGAACTCCTTCACCCAGACTGCTTCTTGTGCTGCCTTCGAGGCTGCCATGTACTCCGCTTCACATGTAGATCCCGCCACAACGCTTTGCTTGCAATTGCACCAGCTTACTGCCCCACCATTCAAAATATACACGTATCCGGTTTGTGACTTAGAGTCATCCAGATCTATGTCAAAGCTAGCATCGACGTAACCCTTTACGACGAGCTCTTCGTCACCTCCATAAACGAGAAACATATCCTTAGTCCTCTTCAGGTACTTCAGGATATTCTTGACCGCTGTCCAGTGTTCCATGCAGGGATTACTTTGGTACCTTCCTACCAAACTTACGGCAAGGTTTACATCAGGTCTGGTACACAACATAGCATACAGGATAGACCCTATGGCCGAGGCATAGGGTACGACACTCATCTTTTCTCTATCTTCTGCCGTGGTCGGGCATTGAGCCGTGCTCAATCTCGTACCTTGCAATACAGGCAAGAACCCCTTCTTTGACTGATCCATTTTGAACTTCTTCAATATCTTGTCAAGGTACGTACTCTGTGAAAGACCAATGAGGCGTCTCGATCTATCTCTATAGATCTTGATGCCTAATATATAAGCAGCTTCTCCAAGGTCCTTCATTGAAAAACACTTGTTCAAGTAGGCCTTTATGCTTTCCAAGAATTCTATATCATTTCCCATCAACAGTATGTCATCCACATACAATATGAGAAATGCTACAGAGCTCCCACTCACTTTCTTGTAAATGCAGGCTTCTCCATAAGTTTGCGTATACCCAAACGCTTTGATCATCTCATCAAAACGAATGTTCCAACTCCGAGATGCTTGCACCAGCCCATAAATCGAGCGTTGGAGATTGCACACCTTGTCAGCATTCTTAGGATCGACAAAACCTTCCGGCTGCATCATATACAATTCTTCCTTAAGGAAACCATTAAGGAATGCCGTTTTGACGTCCATTTGCCATATTTCATAATCATAGAATGCGGCAATTGCTAACATGATTCGGATGGACTTCAGCTTCGCTACGGGTGAGAAAGTCTCATCGTAGTCAACCCCTTGAACTTGTCGATAACCCTTAGCAACAAGCCGAGCTTTATAGATGGTTACGTTACCATCTGCGTCTGTCTTCTTCTTAAAGATCCATTTATTTTCTATGGCTCGCCGATCATCGGGCAGGTCAGTCAAAGTCCATACTTCGTTTTCATACATGGATCCTATCTCGGATTTCATGGCTTCCAGCCATTTGTCGGAATCCGGGCCCGCCATCGCTTCTTCATAGTTCAAAGGTTCACCATTGTCTAACAACATGATTTCCAAGACAGGGTTGCCGTACCACTCTGGTGCGGAACGTGTCCTTGTGGACCTACGAAGTTCAGTAGCAACTTGATCTGAAGTTTCATGATCATCATCATTAACTTCCTCTCTAGTCGGTGCAGGCACCTCAGGAACATTTTCTTGAGCTGCGCCACTTACCGGTTCAAGAGGTAATACCTCATCAAGTTCTACTTTCCTCCCACTTATTTCTTTCGAGAGAAACTCTTTCTCTAGAAAGGACCCATTCTTGGCAACAAAGATCTTGCCTTCGGATCTGAGGTAGAAGGTATACCCAATAGTTTCTTTAGGGTATCCTATGAAGACGCATTTTTCCGATTTGGGTTCAAGATTTTCAGGTTGAAGTTTCTTGACATAAGCATCGCATCCCCAAACTTTTAGAAACGACAGCTTAGGTTTCTTCCCAAACCATAATTCATACAGGGTCGTCTCAACGGATTTTGACGGAGCCCTATTTAAAGTGAATGCGACAGTCTCTAAAGCATAGCCCCAAAATGATAGCGGTAGATCGGTAAGAGACACCATAGATCGCACCATATCCAATAGAGTGCGATTACGACGTTCGGACACACCATTACGCTGAGGTGTTCCAGGCGGCGTGAGTTGTGAAACTATTCCACATTTTCTTAAGTGTGTGCCAAATTCGTGACTCAAGTATTCTCCCCCACGATCTGATCGCAAGAACTTGATTTTCTTGTCACGTTGATTCTCAACCTCACTCTGAAATTCCTTGAACTTTTCAAAGGTCTCAGACTTGTGTTTCATTAAGTAGACATACCCATATCTACTCAAGTCATCAGTGAGGGTGAGAACATAACGATAGCCACCGCGAGCCTCAACACTCATCGGACCGCACACATCAGTATGTATGATTTCCAATAAGTCGGTTGCTCGCTCCATTGTTCCTGAGAACAGAGTCATGGTCATTCTACCCATGAGGCATGGTTCTCACGTGTCAAATGATTCGTAATCAAGAGACTCCAAAAGTCCATCTGCATGGAGCTTCTTCATGCGTTTGACACCTATGTGACCAAGGCGGCAGTGCCACAAGTATGTGGGACTATCATTATCAACCTTACATCTTTTGGTATTCACACTATGAATATGTGTAACATTACGCTCAAGATTCATTAAGAATAAACCATTCACCATCGAAGCATGACCATAAAACATATCTCTCATATAAATAGAACAACCATTATTCTTGGATTTAAATGAGTAGCCATCTCGAATTAAACGAGATCCTGATACAATGTTCATGCTCAAAGCTGGCACTAAATAACAATTATTGAGGTTTAAAACTAATCTCGTAGGTAAATGTAGAGGTAGCGTGCCGACGGCGATCACATCGACCTTGGAATCATTCCCGACGCGCATCGTCACCTCGTCCTTCGCCAGTCTCCACTTATTCCGCAGCTCATGCTTTGAGTTACAAATGTGAGCAACCGCACTGGTATCAAATACCCAGGAGCTACTACGAGTACTGGTAAGGTACACATCAATTACATGTATATCACATATACCTTTAGTGTTGCCGGCCTTCTTGTCCGCTAAGTATTTGGGGCAGTTCCGCTTCCAGTGACCACTTCCCTTGCAATAAAAACACTCAGTCTCGGGCTTGGGCCCATTCTTTGGCTTCCTCCCGGCAGCTTGCTTACCGGGCGTGGAAACTCCCTTGCCGTCCTTCTTGAAGTTCTTTTTACCCTTGCCTTTCTTGAACTTAGTGGTTTTATTCACCATCAACACTTGATGTTCCTTTTTGATTTCTACCTCCGCTGATTTCAGCATTGAATATACCTCAGGAATGGTCTTTTCCATCCCCTGCATATTGAAGTTCATCACAAAGCTCTTGTAGCTCGGTGGAAGCGACTGAAGGATTCTGTCAATGACCGCGTCATCCGGGAGATTAACTCCCAGCTGAGTCAAGCGGTTATGCAACCCAGACATTTTGAGTATGTGCTCACTGATAGAACTATTTTCCTCCATCTTACAGCTGAAGAACTTGTCGGAGACTTCATATCTCTCGACCCGGGCATGAGCTTGGAAAACCATTTTCAGCTCTTCGAACATCTCATATGCTCCGTGTCTCTCAAAACGCTTTTGGAGCCCTGGTTCTAAGCTGTAAAGCATGCCGCACTGAACGAGGGAGTAATCATCGGCACGTGACCACCAAGCGTTCATAACGTCTTGGTTCTCTGGGACAGGTGCGTTACCTAGCGGTGCTTCTAGGACATAATCTTTCTTGGCAGCTATGAGGATGATCCTCAGGTTCCGGACCCAGTCCGTATAGTTGCTGCCATCATCTTTCAGCTTGGTTTTCTCTAGGAACGCGTTGAAGTTGAGGACAACATGGGCCATTTGATCTACAAGACATATTGTAAAGATTTCAGACTAAGTTCATGATAATTAAGTTCATCTAATCAAATTACTCAATGAAATCCCACTCAGATAGACATCCCTCTAGTCATCTAAGTGAAACATGATCCGAGTTAACTAGGCCGTGTCCGATCATCACGTGAGACGGACTAGTCAACATCGGTGAACATCTTCATGTTGATCGTATCTTCTATACGACTCATGCTCGACCTTTCGGTCTTCTGTGTTCCGAGGCCATGTCTGTACATGCTAGGCTCGTTAAGTCAACCTAAGTGTATTGCATGTGTAAATCTGGCTTACACCCGTTGTATTCGACCGTTAAAATTTATCACACCCGATCATCACGTGGTGCTTCGAAACAACGAACCTTCGCAATGGTGCACAGTTAGGGGGAACACTTTCTTGAAATTATTACGAGGGATCATCTTATTTAAGCTACCGTCGTTCTAAGCAAATAAGATGTAAAACATGATAAACATCACATGCAATCAAATAGTGACATGATATGGCCAATATCATTTGCTCCTTTTGATCTCCATCTTCGGGGCTCCATGATCATCGTTGTCATCGGCATGACACCATGATCTCCATCATCGTGTCTTCTTGAAGTTCTCTCGTCATCTATTACTTCTACTACTATGGCTAATGCTTTAGCAATAAAGTAAAGTAATTACATGACGTTTATGTTGACACACAGGTCATAAATAAATAAAGACAACTCCTATGGCTCCTGCCGGTTGTCATACTCATCGACATGCAAGTCGTGATTCCTATTACAAGAACATGATCAATCTCATACATCACATATATCATTCATCACATCCTTTTGGCCATATCACATCACAAAACACTTGCTGCAAAAACATGTTAGACGTCCTCTAATTGTTGTTGCAAGTTTTTACGTGGCTGCTATAGGTTTCTAGCAAGAACGTTTCTTACCTACGCCAAAACCACAACGTGAATTGCCAATTTCTATTTACCCTTCATAAGGACCCTGTTCATCGAATCCGATCCGACTAAAGTGGGAGAGATAGACACCCGCCAGACACCTTATGCAACTAGTGCATGTCAGTCGGTGGAACCAGTCTCACGTAAGCGTACGTGTAAGGTCGGTCCGGGCCGCTTCATCCCACAATGCCGCCGAATCAAGATAAGACTAGTAACGGCAAGATAATTGATAATATCGACGCCCACAACTGCTTTGTGTTCTACTCGTGCAGAGTAACTACGCATAGACCTAGCTCATGATGCCATTGTTGGGGAACGTAGCAGAATTTTAAAATTTTCTACGCATCACCAAGATCAATCTATGGAGTCATCTAGCAACGAGGGAGAGAGGAGTGCATCTACATACCCTTGTAGATCGCGTGCGGAAGCGTTCAAGAGAACGGGGTTGATGGAGTCGTACTCGACGTGATCCAAATCACCGATGACCTAGTGCCGAATGGACGGCACCTCCGCGTTCAACACACGTACGGTTGGGAAGACGTATCCTACTTCTTGATCTAGCAAGGGGGAAGGAGAGGTTGATGAAGATCCAGCAGCACGACGGCGTGGTGGTGGAAGCAACGGTGATCTCGGCAGGGCTTCACCAAGCACAGGGAGACGGAGGAGTGTCACGGGAGGGAGAGGGAGAGGCCAGGGGCTTGGGTGCGGCTGCCCTCCCCCCCCACCATATATAGGGTCCCTAGGGGGGGCGCCGGCCCTAGGAGATCGAATCTCCTAGGGGGGGGGCGGCGGCCAAGGGGGTGCCTTGCCCCCCAAGGCAAGGGTGGCGCCCCCCACCCCTAGGGTTTCCAACCCTAGGTGCAGGGGGAGGCCCAAGGGGGGCGCACCAGACCACTAGGGGCTGGTTCCCCTCCCACTTCAGCCATGGGGCCCTCCGGGATAGGTGGCCCCACCCGGTGGACCCCCGGGACCCTTCCGGTGGTCCCAGTATAATACCAATTACCCCCGAAACTTTCCCGATGGCCGAAACTTGACTTCCTATATATAAATCTTCACCTCCGGACCATTCCGGAACTCCTCGCGACGTCCGGGATCTCATCCGGGACTCCGAACAACTTTTGGGTTACCGTATACTAATATCCCAACAACCCTAGCGTCACCGAACCTTAACTGTGTAGACCCTACGGGTTTGGGAGACATGCAGACATGACCGAGACGACTCTCCGGTCAATAACCAACAGCGGGATCTGGATACCCATGTTGGCTCCCACATGCTCCACGATGATCTCATCGGATGAACCACGATGTCGAGGATTCATTCAATCCGTATACAATTCCCTTTGTCAATCGGTACGTTACTTGCCCGAGACTCGATCGTCGGTATCCCAATACCTCGTTCAATCTCGTTACCGGCAAGTCACTTTACTTGTACCGTAATGCATGATCCCGTGATCAACCACTTGGTCACATTGAGCTCATTATGATGATGCATTACCGAGTGGGCCCAGAGATACCTCTCCGTCATACGGAGTGACAAATCCCAGTCTTGATTCGTGCCAACCCAACAGACACTTTTGGAGATACCTGTAATGTACCTTTATAGTCACCCAGTTACGTTGTGACATTTGGCACATCCAAGGCACTCCTACGGTATCCGGGAGTTGCACAATCTCATGGTCTAAGGAAATGATACTTGACATTCGAAAAAGCTACAACAAATGAACTACACAATCTTTTGAGCTATGCTTAGGATTGGGTCTTGTCCATCACATCATTCTCCTAATGATGTGATCCCGTTATCAATGACATCCAATGTCCATAGTCAGGAAACCATGACCATCTTTTGATCAACGAGCTAGTCAACTAGAGGCTCACTAGGGACGTGTTGTGGTCTATGTATTCACACATGTATTACGATTTCCGGATAACATAATTATAGCATGAATAATAGACAATTATCATGAACAAAGAAATATAATAATAACCATTTTATTATTGCCTCTAGGGCATATTTCCAACAGATTCTGCAAGGAATTTTTATACATAATTCTCAGTCCTAATTCTTGTATCAACAAATGTATTGAGTTCCTGTTTCCTGAATTAGGTCTGTTTGGCAAGATACACCAAAAAGAATTTGTACGGAATTGTGTGATCAAAAGAGGGGGGAATGGGCAATAGAAAGTGCTGATTTTATATTAGATGGATCAAAGAACAACTGTTGAATACCGGTGCATATACCTTACAATGCAAAGTTTCAAATATTGTAGTAATAAGTAAGAAGAAGTTCATATATACATAGAAGTGCAAGGTTTTAGAATTCAGAAAGGGAGAAAAGACCTCACTTATATTGTGGGGCGCTGTGTAGAGTTTGGGCTATGACTCTTTGGTTGTGCATCACCACTGTTCTTTTCCTCGCATCTCAAATGGCAGCTAATAACAAGAAGAAGAAACAATGCTCAATACATTGCAAAAGGACCAATATGGAAATCACCAAGAACCACCTCACAATACTGGAGGCAAGAGGACACTTCTCAAACATCTCTCCATCTCCAACCCGTGACTGCTATAGGAACGAGTAGTGTTGTTGAATTCTGAACAATCCTCATAGTGGTTGACTCCTCCTCCGAGCTAGGGTTCGTCACCACAGCGATGGCCCACGCTCTCACGACTGGGTTGGTCAATGTCGCACTCAGCCGTGATGAAGCGGCCACCGCCGCGGCATCTGCACTGATGGCCCTCGCCCTCGCAGCCCTGATCGACTGCTGCGTGCCACTGTTACCATGCCCCGCCGATGCCCTTACAGCATTGTCTTGTGAGACCACGCGCTGGGTCGTCCTCAAGGTGCCTGCCTGCAAGGAGCCAAGGACATGGACGATATAGTCACTGGGCAAGGACAAGGACAAGGGCGCCGTTCCAATGGCCTGAGGCCCGCAGGTGTCCTCCCGAGCCACGAGCCATGGACATGGGTGGGTTGAGGCTGATCCCTAGATCGGATTGGGGATGAGATGGGCAACATAGGAGAGGCAGGAGCGGGAGAGTGCAGGTGCCGGGGTGGTTCCGGTTCGAGAGAGAGATCCTCTGCAGATTGAGATCGTGGGAGAAGTGGAGGACGTGCAGGTTTTCCTCTCACTAGTAGAAAACGGAGCTTTAAAACCGATTCGTAAGGGCCTTTAGTGCCGGTTCTGTAACCGGCACTAAAGTGTGGGCACTAAAGGCCCACCCCTTTAGTACCGGTTCGGCACGAACCGCCACTAAAGGCCCACCATGTGGCGAGAGCTCGTGGCATGGGGGACCTTTAGTACCGATTGCTGTTACCAACCGGTACTAAAGGTTTTTTTGAATTTTCTTTTTTGAAAATTTTGGAAATTTTTTTGATTTTTTTTATTTTCAATTTTTTGAATTGAATTATTTGATGATTTAGTCTCTAATCACCCCTCTTAACTGCTCAAGCGTGGATCACTCATTCCAAATCGTCTAACATCCCGGTCGGTCACCCATCCTCTCACTCCCCCAGCCTGAGCACGCTTAACTTCAGAGATCTATCCCCCCTACTTTCCAAGTCTGCACTTGTTGTTTTCCTGACAAATGTAAGCTGTCAATCTTATTAACCCTCAGCAGTTTAGCTTGAGCATTAGGTCACTCGTTTCACCATTTGAGTTTGAAACTATTATTCTAAAAAACAGTAATTATTTAGTAACACTAATACTTCTTGAATAAGTTTGACCACAATTACCATAGTTTGACCAGATTTGACCAAAATTCAAAAAATTGAAATAATTATTTAATAACACTAATATTCTTGAATAATTATGTAGTAACATTAATACTTCTTGAATAAGTAGTTTGACCAAAATTAAAAAAACTAAAATTTGAGCATACCTTTTTTTCCTTTTGGATTTGAGGATTCTAAAAAATTGCAAACAAGCTGTAGGCCGTCAAAATCGGATGCGGATTTTTGTGCTGAAATTTTTGATATATTATACGTTTTTTCGACATCGTATGCAAAAGTTATAGCCGTTTTACATTTTCCCTACACTTTTTGCAAAACATGTCCAAATTTAAGTTTTCAAATTTTCATAACTAGTAGGTGTAGTAATATAACTACCTCTCGAAGGATTTTATTTTCTGAAGTTTTTATCATTTTCTTTTCATTTTTTCAAAACTGAAATGGCGATACACGGGGGGGGGGGGGGGGGGGTAGAGTTTGAAAATTGCCCTATAGTCCTGGTTTGTGTCTCCAACCGGGACTATAGGTCAGACCCCTTTAGTACCGGTTCATGGCACGAACCGGTACTAAAGGTTGGCCCTTTAGTACCGGTTTGTGCCACGAACCGGTACTAAAGGTGATCATGGGGCCCCGGCCTGACGCCAGCCTACCACCACCCCTTTAGCACCGGTTCGTGGCACGAACCGGTACTAAAGGTTCAACACGAACCGACATTAATGCATAGCCGTTCGAACCGGCACTAATGGTGCCATTAGTACCGGGCCAAAATCGAACCGGGACTAATGTGTCTCACATTAGGTCCTTTTTCTACTAGTGTCTTATAGTTTTTTGCTGCTTTGGAACGTGGATTTTCTCGGTAGACTTTTTTCTGCATGGAAATCGTACGAGAGCGGGAGACGTGTGTGGGAGGACGTATCGATAGCTTCTGTCGATGCGTGGGTGGGAGGTCGAACCATCACGATGTTCGATCCCCCTTTAATAGTAGAGAAAAATAAAAGAACAACTATTGGAAAGAACGAGAATGAAAACAAAAAAGGAAAAATGGAAAAGAAAACACTGAGTGAAAACGTGCATAAAAACAAAACGAAAAAAACTAACTGAACATACACTACAGATAGGCTATCTCAGTTGGTTGGTGCGGTTGCACATAAACAAGAGCGCTGCTTTTTTTCTTCTTCTAACAAACATGAGTGCTTTCAAATCCCCAATACGACACATTATTTTTTGAAGGTTAAAAAAAACTAAATGGGCCGAGCCTAGAAGGGAGTGGCGTGTGCACCGGGTTTAATAATGGGCGCCAAATAGAAAATGCCGAAGTTTAATAACGTACTGCGAGTTGTGGAGAGTTGCTTTATCACCTGTCATTGAGAGCTTAGAAAGAGTAATTGTACACGCGCCTCCCGCCTCATCACGATGCACGCACGTACGCGCCGTAGGAATGAGCCGAACCGAGTTCACATCTATGTGTTTTATTTTTACCAGTCAGAAATGGTTAACAAGTCGCTAACAGAAGTGCCACTGTCAGAGACGTTGAACCATGGGCTGTTCGCGGACTCGGTCGTGGGCCTAAGCCCATGCCGATCTACCCAATGAAGAAAATATGCCCTAGAGGCAATAATACAGTTGTTATTTATATTTCCTTATATTATGATAAATGTTTATTATTCATGCTAGAATTGTATTAACCGGAAACTTAGTACATGTGTGAATACATAGACAAACAAAGTGTCACTAGTATGCCTCTACATTGACTAGCTCATTAATCAAAGATGGTTAAGTTTCCTAAACCATAGACATGAGTTGTCATTTGATGAACGGGATCACATCATTAGAGAATGATGTGATTGACTTGACCCATCCGTTAGCTTAGCACTATGATCGTTTAGTTTATTGCTATTGCTTTCTCCATAACTTATACATGTTCCTATGACTATAAGATTATGCTACTCCCGAATACCGGAGGAACACTTAGTGTGCTATCAAACGTCACAACTCACAACGTAACTGGGTGATTACAAAGATGCTCTATAGGTGTCTCTGATGGTATTTGTTGAGTTGGCATAGATCGAGATTAGGATTTGTCATTCCATGTATCAGAGAGGTATCTCTGGGCCCTCTCGGTAATGCACATCACTATAAGCCTTGCAAGCAATGTGACTAATGAGTTAGTTGCGGGATGATGCATTACAGAACGAGTAAAGAGACTTGCCGGTAATGAGATTGAACTAGGTATGATGATACCGATGGTCGAATCTCGGACAAGTAACATACCGATGACAAAGGGAACAACGTATGTTGTTATGCGGTTTGATCGATAAAGATCTTCGTAGAATATGTAGGAACCGATATGAGCATCCAGGTTTCGCTATTGGTTATTGATCGGAGATGAGTCTCGGTCATGTCTACATAGTTCTCAAACCCGTAGGGTCCGCACGCTTAACGTTCGATGACGATCAGTATTATGAGTTTATGTGTTTTGATGTACCAAAGGTAGTTCGAGGTCCAGGATGTGATCACAGACATGACGAGGAGTCTCGAAATGGTTGATACATAAAGATTGATATATTGGAAGGCTATGTTTGGACATCGGAATGGTTCCAGATGAGTTCGGGCATTTTCCGGAGTACTGGGAGGTTACCGGAACCACCCCCCCGGGGGAGTCAATGGGCCTTATTGGGCCTTAGTGGAAGAGAGGAAGATGCGGCCAGGTGGAGTGCGCGCCCCCAAGCCCAATCCGAATTGGGGTGGGGGGACGGCCCCCCTTTCCTTCTCTCCCTCTCCTTCTTCCTTCTCCTACTCCTACTAGGAAGGGGGAAACCCACTCCTACTGGGAGTAGGACTGCCCCCTTTGGGCGCGCCCTTTGAGGGCTGATACGTCCATTTTGCATCATGCTTTTATATCGATATTTATTGCATTATGGGCTGTCCTTACATGTTATGTCACAATACTTATGCCTATTCTCTCTTATTTTACAAGGTTTACATGAAGAGGGAGAATGCCGGCAGCTGGAAAAGGAGCAAATATTATAGACCTATTCTGCACAGCTCCAAAAGTCCTGAAACTTCACGGGAGTTATTTTGGGAATTAATAAAAAATACTGGCGAAAGAATCCACCAGAGGGGGCCCACACCCTGGCCACGAGGGTGGGGGGCGCGCCCTACCCCCTGGGTGCACCCCTACCTCGTGGGCCCCCTGGTGGCCCTCTGATACCATCTTCTGCTATATGAAGTCTTTCGTCCAAGAAAAAAGTCATAAGCAAGCTTTCGGTAAGAAACTCCGCCGCCACGAGGCGGAACCTTGGCGGAACCAATCCAGGGCTCCGGCAGAGCTGTTCTGCTGGGGAAACTTCCCTCTGGGAGGGGTAAATCATCGCCATCGTCATTACCAACGATCCTCTCAGCGGGAGGGGGTCAATCTCCATCAACATCTTCAATAGCACCATCTCATCTCAAACCCTAGTTCATCTCTTGTATCCCATCTTTGTATCCAAACCTCAGATTGGTACCTGTGGGTTGCCAGTAGTGTTGATTACTCCTTGTAGTTGATGCTAGTTGGTTTACTTGGTGGAAGATCATATGTACAGATCCATTATGCATATTAATACCCCTCTGATTATGAACATGAATATGCTTTGTGAGTAGTTACATTTGTTCCTGAGGACATGGGAGAAGTCTTGCTATAAGTAGTCATGTGAATTTGGTATTCGTTCGATATTTTGATGAGATGTATGTTGTCATCCCTCTAGTGGTGTCATGTGAACGTCGACTACATGACACTTCACCATTGTTTGGGCCTATATGGAGGCATTGGGAAGTAATAAGTAGATGATGGGTTGCTAAAGTGACAGAAGCTTAAACCCTAGTTTATGCGTTGCTTCATAAGGGGCTGATTTGGATCCATATGTTTCATGCTATGGTTAGGTTTACCTTAATACTTCTGTTGTAGTTGCGGATGCTTGCAATAGGGGTTAATCATAAGTGGGATGCTTGTCCAAGTAAGGGCAGTACCCAAGCACCGGTCCACCCACATATCAAATTATCAAAGTACCGAACGCGAATCATATGAACGTGATGAAAACTAGCTTGACGATAATTTCCATGTGTCCTCGGGAGCGCTTTACTTTATATAAGAGTTTGTCCAGGCTTTTCCTTTGCTACAAAAAGGATTGGGCCATCTTTCTGCACCTTATTTACTTTCATTACTTGTTACTCGTTACAAATTACCTTATCACAAAACTATCTGTTACCGATAATTTCAGTGCTTGCAGAGAATACCTTACTGAAAACTGCTTATCATTTCCTTCTGCTCCTTGATTGTTTCGACACTCTTACTTATCGAAAAGGCTGTGATAGATCCCCTACACTTGTGGGTCATCAAGAATCTTTTCTGGCGCCGTTGCCGGGGAGTGAAGCGCCTTTGGTAGGTGGAATTTGGTAAGGAAAAATTTATATAATGTGCTGAAATTTACTGTCACTTGTTACTATGGAACATAATCCTTTGAGGGGCTTGTTCGGGGTATCTTCACCCCGACCAGTAGAGCAAAGAGTTGCTCCTCAACCTACTAAACCTACTGAAAATGTTTACTTTGAAATTCCTTTGGGTATGATAGAGAAACTGCTAGCTAATCCTTTTGCATGAGATGGAACATTGCATCCCGGTTTACACTTAATCTATGTGGATGAAGTTTGTGGATTATTTAAGCTTGCATGTATGCCCGATGATGTTATCAAGAAGAGGGTCTTTCCTTTATCTTTGAAGGGAGAGTCATTGACATGGTATAGGCTATCTGATGATATGGGATCATGGAACTACAAACGATTGAAATTGGAATTTCATCAGAAGTTTTATCCTATGCATCTTGTTCATCGTGATCGTAATTATATATATAATTTTTGGCCTCGCGAAGGAGAAAGCATCGCTCGAGCTTGGGGGAGGCTTAAGTCAATGTTATATTCATGTCCCAATCATGAGCTCTCAAGAGAAATGATTATTCAAAATTTTTGTGCTCATCTTTCTCTCAGTAATCGCTCCATGCTCGGTACTTCTTGTACTGGATCTTTTATGATGAAGACTATTGAATTCAAATGGGATTTATTGGAAAGAATTAAACGCAACTCTGAAGATTGGGACCTCGACGAAGGTAAGGAGTTAGGTATAACACCTAAGTTTGATTGTGTTAAATATTTTATGGATACCGATGCTTTCCGTGAATTTAGCACTAAATATGGACTTGAC
Organism: Triticum urartu; assembly: GCF_056163025.1. Taxonomy (NCBI): domain Eukaryota; kingdom Viridiplantae; phylum Streptophyta; class Magnoliopsida; order Poales; family Poaceae; genus Triticum; species Triticum urartu. The sequence continues at coordinate 552,863,891 of NC_141873.1, forward strand.
TCTGAGATAGTAGCTTCTTTCTGTGAATCCTTTGCTACCCACGTTGATCTCCCTAAGGAGAAGTGGTTTAAATATAATCCTCCCATTGAAGTAAAAGTGGTTGCACCTATTAAAGTTGAAGAAAAGACTATCACTTATAATGATCCTGTTGTTCCTACTGCTTATATTGAGAAACCACATTTCCCTGTTAGAATAAAGGATCATGCTAAAGCTTCAACTGTGGTTCGTAAGAGTAATACTAGAACACCTACTCCCTCTGAGCAAATTAAAGTTGTACCTAGTGTTGCTATGGTTAAAGATCTCTTGGCCGATAATATTGATGGGCATGTTATTTACTTCTGCAATGAATCTACTAGAATTGCTAAACCTGATGCTAAAAATAAACATAGACCTGTTGTAGGCATGCCTGTTATTTCCGTTAAAATATGAGATCATTCTTATCATGGCTTATGTGATATGGGTGCTAGTGCAAGTGCAATACCTCATTCCTTATACAAAGAAATTATGCATGATATTGCACCTGCTGAGATAGAAGATATTGATGTTACCATTAAACTTGCCAATAGAGATACTATTTCACCAGTTGGGATTGTTAGAGATGTTGAAGTCTTGTGTGGGAAGGTTAAATATCCTGCTGATTTTCTTGTTCTTGGTTCCCCACAAGATAGCTTTTGTCCCATTATATTTGGTAGACCCTTCTTGAATACTGTTAATGCTAGGATAGACTACGAAAAGGATGTTGTTACTATTGGTTTGGGTGATATGTCTCATGAGTTTAATTTTGCTAAATTTAGTAGACAACCCCGTGATGAGGAATTTCCTAGTAAAGATGAAATTATTGGTCTTGCTTCTATTTCCGTGCCTCCTAGTGATCGTTTAGAACAATATTTGCTAGACCATGAAAATGATACGTATATGAATGAAAGAAGGGAAATAGATGAAGTATTCTTTAAACAGGGACCTATTCTGAAACACAACTTGCCTGTTGAAATCCTAGGGGATCCTCCTCCACCCAAGGGTGATCCCGTGTTTGAGCTTAAACCATTGCCTGATACTCCTAAATATGCTTATCTTGATGAAAAGAAGATATATCTTATTATTATTAGTGCTAACCTTTCAGAGCATGAAGAAGAGAAATTATTGAAAACTCTGAAGAAGCACCATGCTGCTATTGGATATACTCTCGATGATCTTAAGGGCATTAGTCCCACTCTATGTCAACACAAAATAAATTTGGAGAAAGACGCCAAACCAGTTATTGATCACCAACGACGGCTAAATCCTAAGATGAAAGAAGTGGTAAGAAAGGAAATATTAAAGCTCCTTGAAGCAGGTATAATTTGTCCCGTTGCTGATAGTTAGTGGGTAAGTCATGTCCATTTGGTCCCTAAGAAGGGAGGTATTACTATCATTCCTAATGGTAAAGATGAATTGATTCCGCAAAGAATTATTACAGGTTATAGGATGGTGATTGATTTCCGCAAATTAAATAAAGCTACTAAAAAGATCATTACCCTTTTCCTTTCATTGATCAAATGCTAGAAAGATTATCCAAACATACACATTTTTTCTTTCTAGATGGTTACTCTGGTTTCTCTCAAATACATATGTCAGCTGATGATCAAGAAAAGACTACTTTTACTTGCCCTTTCGGTACCTTTGCTTATAGACACATGCCTTTTGGTTTATGTAATGCACCTGCTACCTTTCAAAGATGCATGATGGCTATATTCTCTGACTTTTGTGAAAACATTTGTGAAGTTTTCATGGATGATTTCTTTGTTTATGGATCCTCTTTTGATGATTGCTTGAGCAACCTTGATCGAGCTTTGCAGAGATGTGAAGAAACTAACCTTGTCTTGAATTGGGAGAAGTGCCACTTTATGGTTAATGAAGGCATTGTCTTGGGGCATAAAATTTCTGAAAGAGGTATTGAAGTTGACAAAGCTAAAGTTGATGCTATTGAAAAGATGTCGTGTCCCAAGGACATCAAAGGTATAAGAAGTTTCCTTGGTCATGCCGGTTTTTATAGGAGGTTCATTAAGGACTTCTCAAAAATTTCCTGGCCTCTGACCAACCTATTACAAAAAGATATTCCTTTGGTCTTTGATGATGATTGTGTAGAAGCATTTGAAATACTTAAGAAAGCCTTGATTTCTGCACCTATTGTTCAGCCACCTGATTGGAATTTACCATTTAAAATCATGTGTGATGCTAGTGACTATGCTGTAGGTGCTGTTCTAGGACAAAGAGTTGATAAAAAAATAAATGTTATTCAATATGCTAGTAAAACTCTAGACAATGCCTAGAGAAATTATGCTACTACTGAAAAGGAATCCTTAGCAGTTGTATTTGCTTGTGATAAGTTCAAACCTTATATTGTTGATTCTAAAATAACTATTCACACTGATCATGCTTCTATTAAATATCTTATGGAAAAGAAAGATGCTAAACCTAGACTTATTAGATGGGTTCTCCTACTACAAGAATTTTATTTGCATATTGTTGATAGAAAGGGAGCTGAGAACCCCGTTGCAGACAACTTGTCTAGGTTAGAGAATGTTCTTGATGACCCACTACCTATTGATGATAGCTTTCCTGATGAACAATTAAGTGTCATAAATGCTTCTCGCACTGCTCCATGGTATGCTGATTATGCTAAATACATTGTTGCTAAATTTATACCACCTAGTTTCACATACCGGCAAAAAAATTCTATGATTTAAGACATTACTTCTGGGATGACCCACACCTTTATAAAGAAGGAGTAGATGGTGTTATTAGACGTTGTATACCTGAGCATGAACAGGAACAGATCCTACGCAAGTGTCACTCCGAAGCTTATGGAGGACACCATGCTGGAGATAGAACTGCACATAAGGTATTGTAATCCGGTTTTTATTGGCCTACTCTCTTCAAGGATGCCTGTAAGTTTGTCTTATCTTGTGATGAATGTCAAAGAATTGGTAATATTAGTAGACGTCAAGAAATGCCTATGAATTATTCACTCGTTATTGAACCATTTGATGTTTGGGGCTTCGATTATATGGGACCGTTTCCTTCCTCTAACGGGTATACACATATTTTAGTTGCTGTTGATTACGTTACTAAGTGGGTAGAAGCTATTCCAACTAGTAGTGCTGATCATAACACCTCTATTAAGATGCTTAAATAAGTTATTTTTCCGAGGTTTGGAGTCCCTATATATTTAATGACTGATGGTGGTTCACATTTTATTCATGGTGCCTTTCGTAAAATGCTTGCTAAGTATGATGTTAATCATAGAATTGCATCTCCATATCACCCGCAGTCTAGTGGTCAAGTAGAATTGAGTAACAGAGAGCTCAAATTAATTTTTGCAAAAGACTGTTAATAGATCTAGAAAGAATTGGTCCAAGAAACTTGATGATGCATTATGGGCTTATAGAACTGCATATAAAAATCCTATGGGTATGTCACTATATAAAATGGTTTATGGAAAAGCATGTCACTTACCTCTCGAATTAGAACATAAGGCATATTGGGCCATTAAAGAGCTCAATTATGATTTCAAACTTGCTGGTGAGAAGAGGTTATTTGACATTAGCTCACTTGATGAATGGAGAACCCAGGCCTATGAGAACGCCAAACTGTTTAAAGAAAAAGTTAAAAGATGGCATGACAAAAGGATACAAAAGCGTGAGTTTAATGTAGGTGATTACGTGTTGCTATTCAACTCTCGTTTAAGATTTTTTGCAGGCAAACTTCTCTCTAAATGGGAAGGTCCTTACGTTATCGAGGAGGTCTATCATTCCGGTGCCATAAAAATCAACAACTTCAAAGGCACAAATTCGAAGGTGGTGAACGGTCAAAGAACCAAACATTATATCTCAGGTAATCCCATAAATGTTGAAACTAATGTTATTGAAACCGTAACCCCGGAGGAATACATAAGAGACACTTTCCAGAATGTTTCAGACTCCGAAAAGGAATAGGTATGTGGTACGGTAAGTAAACCGACTCCAGAAGTAGTCCGGGAAGGACACGAGGCTTCCACAAGGCTTCCACGAGGGTGGAGGGCGCGCCCTACCCCTGGGCGCGCCCCCTGCCTCGTGGGCACCTCGTGCGCTCTCCGGACTCCGTTTTCTTGCACGATACTTCTTATGGTCGGTAAAAAATCAGTATATAATCTCTCGAAGGTTTTAACCACCGTACCACGCAAATATCCTCTGTTCTTGTTTCGAGCTGTTTTTCTGACAGATCTAGATCACCATGACGTCTCCAAGTGCCCCCAAGGACAAGTTCTTCGAGAAGGTCATCAACCCCTACCTCGCGGAAGTGCTGCAACATCCTCAAACCATTGAGATGCGTGAGGGGTTGCTGCACATCTGCGATGTTGAGGGACCAAGGAGGACCGAAAGCGTGGAGACAAGGCTCGACGCAATGGAGCAACAAGTTTTCAAGTGTCAGGAGATGGTGGAGCGTGGACTCGACTCCAATCACATAATGATCACAGAGTTCACCAACAACCACAAGCTGGACGCCAAGGACATTGGGGAGGCCATCTTCAAGCTTCATGAGAAAATCGAGCACCTCCAAGCCCAGATCTACGACCTGCAAAATCAAAACTGTGAGTATGAATATATATTCAAGAGGATGAGTTTGGCTGCAGATTTAAGGATCCCGGAGACTCGATCATCCTTCTATGATGGTGAGCCTATGCCTTCGAAGAGGGACGACAAGCCTACATCATCAACAACTCCATCTCCTTCACAGGCAAAAGAGATATAATCACATGGGTATGGGCACTCCCCTTGGCAACTACCAAGCTTTGGGGAGGTGCCCCGGTATCGTATCACCATCACACTCCTATCTTTACCATTTTTCTTAGTTTGATCCTTTTGGTAATATCTTGATCTAGTAGAATAAAGTTTTAATATGATTTAGTTTTGAGTTTTGCTTCTTGATCCTTATATGTAATCGAGTCCGTGAGCTATATATAATAAAGATTAGTGTTGAGTCAAGGGCTTGATTATCTTGCTATGATCGTGAGGGAATTGAAGAAAAAGAAAGAATAAAAAGAAATAAAGAGATCATATTGATCTTATGGAGAGTAATGACTTCACATATAAAGAGTATGATGATTAAAATTGTTGAGAGTTGACAAACTTAGTTTTGGTCATCGTTGCAATTAATAGGAAATAATAAAGAAAGAGAGGTTTTCACATATAAATACACTATCTTGGACATCTTTTATGATTGTGAGCACTCATTAAAGTATGACATGCTAAAGAGTTGATGTTGGACAAGGAAGACAATGTAATGGGTTTTGTTTTCTTATATCTGAATAAAGTATATTGTCATGGATCATCCAACATGTTGAGCTTGCCTTTCCCTCTCATGCTAGCCAAATTCTTTGCACCAAGTAGAGATACTACTTGTGCTTCCAAATACCCTTAAAACCAGTTTGGCCATGAGAGTCCACCATATCTATCTATGGATTGAGTAAGATCCTTCAAGTAAGTTGTCATCGGTGCATGCAATAAAATTTTTTGCTTTCTAAATATGTATGATCTATTAGTGTGGAGAAAATAAACTTTATACGATCTTGTGATATGGAAGCAATAAAAGTGACGGACTGCATAATAAAGGTTCATATCACAAGTGGCAATATAAAGTGACGTTCTTTTGCATTAAGATTTCGTGCATCCAACCATAAAATCACATGACAACCTCTGCTTCCCTCTGCGAAGGGCCTATCTTTTACTTTTACCTTATGCAAGAGTCATGGTGATTTTCACCTCTCCTTTTTATATTTTATCCTTTGGTAAGCACCTTGTGTTGGAAAGATCTTGATATATATACCCAATTGGATGTAAGTTAGCATGAATCATTATTGTTGACATTACCCTTGAGGTAAAAGGTTGGGAGGCAACACTATAAGCCCATATCTTTCTCTATGTCCGATTAAAACTCCATACCCACAAGTATTGCATGAGTGTTAGCAATTGTGAAAGACTAAATGATAGTTGAGTATGTGGACTTGCTGAAAAGCTCTTATATTGACTCTTTCCGATGTTACGATAAATTGCAATTGCTTCAATGACTGAGATTATAGTTTCTTGGTTCTCAATGAGGTTTCTGATTCATACTTTACATTGTGAATAGATTATTACTCGAGCATAAGAAATAATATGACAATATCCATATATGTTGCTGTTATAAGAATGATCATGATGCCCTCATGTCCGTATTTTATTTTATCGACACCTCTACCTCTAAACATGTGGACATATTTATCGTTATCAGCTTCCGCTTGAGGGCAAACGAGGTCTAAGCTTGGGGGAGTTGATACGTCCATTTTGCATCATGCTTTTATATCGATATTTATTGCATTATGGGCTGGCATTACACGTTATGTCACAATACTTATGCCTATTCTCTCTTATTTTACAAGGTTTACATGAAGAGGGAGAAAGCCGGCAGCTGGAATTCTGGGCTGGAAAAGGAGCAAATATTAGAGACCTATTCTGCACAGCTCCAAAAGTCCTAAAACTTCACGGGAGTTATTTTTGGAATTAATAAAAAATACTGGCGAAAGAAGCCACCAAAGGGGGCCCACACCCTGGCCACGAGGGTGGGGGCGCGCCCTACCCCCTGGGTCCACCTCTACCTCGTGGGCCCCCTGGTGGCCCTCTGATACCCATCTTCTGCTATATGAAGTCTTTCGTCTGAGAAAAAAGTCATAAGAAAGCTTTCGGGAAGAAACTCCGTCGCCACGAGGCGGAACCAATCTAGGGCTCCGGCAGAGCTATTCTGCCGGGGAAACTTCCCTCCGAGAGGGGGAAATCATCGCCATCGTCATCACCAACGATCCTCTCATCGGGAGGGGGTCAATCTCCATCAACATCTTCACCAGCACTGATGTCTACTACACAACCTTCTTCTTGTAGATGTTGTTGGGCCTCCAAGTGCAGAGGTTTGTAGGACAATAGCAAATTTCCCTCAAGTGGATGACCTAAGGTTTATCAATCCGTAGGAGGCGTAGGATGAAGATGGTCTCTCTCAAGCAACCCTGCAACCAAATAACAAAGAGTCTCTTGTGTCCCCAACACACCCAATAAAATGGTAAATTGTATAGGTGCACTAATTCGGCGAAGAGATGGTGATACAAGTGGTATATGGATAGTAGATAAAGGTATTTGTAATCTGAAATTATAAAAACAACAAGGTAACGAATGATAGAAGTGAGCGTAAACGGTATTGCAATGTGTAGAAATAAGGCCTAGGGTTCATACTTTCGCTAGTGTAAGTTCCCTCAACAATAATAACATAATTGTATCACATAACTATCCCTCAACATGCAACAAAGAGTCACTCCAAAGTCACTAATAGCGGAGAACGAACGAAGAGATTATGGTAGGGTACGAAACCACCTCAAAGTTATTCTTTCCAATCAATCCGTTGGGCTATTCCTATAAGTGTCACAAACAGCCCTAGAGTTCGTACTAGAATAACACCTTAAGACACAAATCAACCAAAACCCTAATGTCACCTAGATACTCCAATGTCACCTCAAGTATCCGTGGGTATGATTATACGAAATGCGTCACACAATCTCAGATTCATCTATTCAACCAACACAAAGGACCTCAAAGAGTGCCCCAAAGTTCTACCGGAGAATCACGACGAAAACGTGTGCCAACCCCTATGCATAGGTTCATGGGCGGAACCCGCAAGTTGATCACCAAAACATACATCAAGTGAATCACGTGATATCCCATTGTCACCACAGATATCCACGGCAAGACTGCCAAGACACACATCAAGTGTTCTCAAATCTTTAAAGACTCAATCCGATAAGATTACTTCAAAGGGGAAACTCAATTCATTACAAGAGAGTAGAGGGGGAAGAAAACATCATAGGATCCAACTATAATAGCAAAGCTCGCGATACATCAAGATCGTATCACCTCAGGAACACGAGAGAGAGAGATCAAACACATAGCTACTGGTACATACCCTCAGCCCCGAGGGGGAACTACTCCCTCCTCGTCATGGAGAGCACCGGGATGATGAAGATGGCCACCGGAGAAGGATTCCCCCTTCGACAGGGTGCCGGAACGGGTCTAGATTGGTTTTCTGTGGCTACGGAGGCTTCTGGCGGCGGAACTCCCGATCTATTGTGCTCTCAGATGTTTTTAGGGTATATGGAGATATATAGGCAGAAGAAGTACGTCAGGGGGGGCCACGAGGGGCTCACGAGGGTGGAGGGCGCGCCCCCTACCTCGTGACCTCCTCGCAGATCCCCGACGTGCACTCCAAGTCTTCTGGGCTTCTTTCCTTCCAAAAATGAGTTCCGTGAAGTTTCAGGTCAATTGGACTCTGTTTGATTTTCCTTTTCTTTGAAACCCTAAAATAGGCTAAAAATAGAAAATGGCACTGGGCTCTGGGTTAATAGGTTAGTCCCAAAAATGATATAAAAGTGTATAATAAAGCTCATAAACATTCAAAACAGTAGATAATATAGCATGGAGCAATAAAAAATTATAGATACGTTGGAGACGTATCAAGCACCATCTCATCTCAAACCCTAGTTCATCTCTTGTATCCAATCTTTGTATCCAAACCTCAGATTGGTACCTATGGGTTGCTAGTAGTGTTGATTACTCCTTGTAGTTGATGCTAGTTGGTTTACTTGGTGGAAGATCATATGTACAGATCCATTATGCATATTAATACCCCTCTGATTATGAACATGAATATGCTTTGTGAGTAGTTACATTTGTTCCTGAGGACATGGGAGAAGTCTTGCTATAAGTAGTCATGTGAATTTGGTATTCGTTCGATATATTGATGAGATGTATATTGTCATCCCTCTAGTGGTGTCATGTGAACGTCGACTACATGACACTTCACCATTGTTTGGGCCTAGAGGGAGGCATTGGGAAGTAATAAGCAGATAATGGGTTGCTAGAGTGACAGAAGCTTAAACCCTAGTTTATGCGTTGCTTCGTAAGGGGCTGATTTGGATCCATATGTTTCATGCTATGGTTAGGTTTACCTTAATACTTCTGTTGTAGTTGCGGATTCTTGCAATAGGGGTTAATCATAAGTTGGATGCTTGTCCAAGTAAGTGCAGTACCCAAGCACCGGTCCACCCACATATCAAATTATCAAAGTACCGAACGCGAATCATATTAACGTGATGAAAACTAGCTTGACGATGATTTCCATGTGTCCTCGGGAGCGCTTTATTTTATATAAGAGTTTGTCCAGACTTGTCCTTTGCTACAAAAAGGATTGGGCCATCTTGCTGCACCTTATGTACTTTCATTACTTGTTACAAATTACCTTATCACAAAACTATCTGTTACCGATAATTTCAGTGCTTGCAAAGAATACCTTACTGAAAACTGCTTATCATTTCCTTATGCTCCTCGTTGGGTTCGACACTCTTTACTTATCGAAAAGGCTACGATAGATCCCCTACACTTGTGGGTCATCAAGGGCCGTCCGAAAAGACACACAAGTTGAGTGTTTAGCCGTGTGCGGTGCTGTAACGCCCACGATGCAGCTATATCTCCCACATGTCGAAGCACGACTTAGAGGCATAACCGCATTGTAAGCAATGTCGCAAGTGAGGTAATCTTCACACAACCCATGTAATACATAAGGGAAAAAGATACATAGTTGGCTTACATTCGCCACTTCACACAATTACATGAATAAAACATTACATTCATCCAGATACACTCAAGGTCCGACTACGGAACCAAAATAAAAGAAGACTACCCCAAATGCTACATAGATCCCCGATCGTCCCAACTGGGCTCCACTACTGATCGACTGAAACGAAACAACACAATGGACAAGATCTTCATCGAACTCCTCCTTGAGCTCGGTTGCGTCACCTGCACGATATCATCGACACCTGCAAACTGGTTTTGGAAGTATCTGTGAGTCACGGGGACTCAGCAATCTCACACCCTCGCGATCAAGACTATTTAAGCTTATAGGTAGGGTAAAAGGTATGAGGTGGAGCTGTAGCAAGCGACTAGCATATATGGTGGCTAACATACGCAAATGAGAGCGAGAAGAGAAGGCAAAAGCACGGTCAAGAATCTATGATCAAGAAGTGATCCTAGAACAACCTACGTCAAACATTACTCCAACACTGTGTTCACTTCCCGGACTCCGCCGAGAAGAGACCATCACGGTTACACACGCGGTTGATGCATTTTATTTAAGATAAGTTTCAGGTTTTCTACAACCGTACATTAACAAATTCCCATCTACCCATAACCGCGGACGCGACTTTCGAAAGTTCAAATCCCTGCAGGGGTGCCCCAACTTAGCCCATCACAAGCTCTCACGGTCAATGAAGGATATTCCTTCTCCCAGGAAGACCCGATCAGGCTCGGAATCCCGGTTACAAGACATTTCGACAATGGTAAAACAAGACCAGCAAGACCACCCGCTGTGCCGACAAATCCTGATAGGAGCTGCACATATCTCGTTCTCAGGGCACACCAGATAAGCTAAGCGTACGGGAGCCAACATAACCCAAGTTTCCAAGGGACGGCCCCGCACGGTGCTCTGGGTTGGACCAACACTTAGAGAAGCACTGGCCCCGGGGGTTTAAATAAAGATGACCCTTGGGCAGGCCTACCCAAGGGAAAAAGAGGCTAGGTGGCAAATGGTAAAACCAAGGTTGGGCCTTGCTGGAGGAGTTTTATTCAAGGTGAACTGTCAAGGGGTTCCCATTATAACCCAACCGTGTAAGGAACGCAAAATCCGGGAACATAACACCGATATGACGGAAACTAGGGCGGCAAGAGTGGAACAAAACACCAGGCATAAGGTCGAGCCTTCCACCCTTTACCAAGTATATAGATGCATTAATATAATAAGAGATATTGTGATATCCCAACAAAATAACCATGTTCCAAACATGGAACAAGCTCCAATCTTCACCTGCAACTAACAACGCTATAAGAGGGGCTGAGCAAAGCGGTAACATAGCCAAACAACGGTTTGCTAGGACAAGGTGGGTTAGAGGTTTGGCTTAGCAATATGGGAGGCATGATAAGAAAGTGGTAGGTATCGTAGCATATGCATAGCAAAAGAGCGAGCATCTAGCAAGTAAAGATAGTGATTTCGAGGGTATGGTCATCTTGCCTGAGACCCCACAAGGAAGAAGAACGAGTCCATGAAGAAGACAAACGGACGTAGCCAACGGATCCTCACAAACGCAACGTTACCGGATTACCGAGAAGAAGTACACCGGAAAGAAAGCAAACAACCACCACATAAACATGGCATGATGCACAATCAAGTATGATGCATGTCCGGTTTAATGAAGCATGGCATGGAAAAATGCACAAACAATCCTACAAATTAAGTGGAGCTCAACATGCAACTCCGTTGCATATTGACGAAACACCACATTCAAGTTATTTAGTTCGATCTCGTTTATGTACCCAACAATATTCAATGTTGTTAGCATGGCAAGAGGTGAAGCAAAGTAGAACTACCTATCTAGTCAAGTTTAAATGAGGCCGGAACAACAAACAACAAGTCCGGAAAAATCCCCATGAGCATATTATAGATTTGATACTGTTCTGCCCTAAACAATATTTTAGAGTTGTTAAACATGCAAAGTAAAGCCACCATGTTAAACTAGGTATTTTTCCACCCCATTTACATATAAAGTTTGTTTAAAACCGAGCTACGGTTGTAGTTATGAATTAAAGTATTTTAGCATGACATAGGAGCAAATTTAACCAAACAACATTTTAAATATTTCAAACATGCATGAAAGTTGAATATTATTAAACTAGACAAAATTCTAAGCAACTTTCATATATAAAACATTTCAATCCGACGCACGGTTGTGGAATTATTAAATGCATGATCAACAAGGGCTTTTCTGTAAAACTGCAATCCTACGGATAATTAGCAAAAACACAGAGGCCAGAAAAAAAATGGAATGGGCCGAAACTGGCAGGCCCAGAGGTGCACAGGGGAGGCTGGGGCTGCTCACAGCGGGCCTTGGGCCGGTCGGTGGTGAGGTGAGGCCGAAAGGGGGGCGCTGGGCCTGGGGTGGCTGTGACCCAGCAGGATCGGTCAACGGGCGAGGGGTCGGGCGAGCTGCTCTGCTCGTCCTGGAAGCAGAGGACGCATGCGGTTTGGGCAGCGACGCGGTCAACGAGCAAAGGATCTGGCGGCTGGGCGCGATGTAGATGCAGAGGAGGCTAGCTCAGGCGCAAAACCGGCGAGGGTAGCGGATCCGGGCGCGGGGAGCCCCTTCCCGGCGAGATCTGGCGCCACCGGTGACGATGTACGCGAGCGGCGGTGGTGGTTCCTGTAGAGCCATGGGAAAGAGAGCGAGAGAGAGAGTGAGATCGTGAGAGCAGGTAGGAAGGAGAAGACCGACGGGAGGAAGGGAGCGAGCGGCGGGGCTCATCTGCAGTGGCGGGCTCTCCTCGAGGGTGCTCCGGTGGTGTATCTCGCCAGCGGGAGGCGGAGCGACGATGCTGGCGAGCACACGGGACGGCGGCTCGGGATCGAGGAACGGAGCGCGGTGGTTGGTTGGGCACGGAAATAGAGGAGATACAGTGGGGCGGCGGCTAGGAGGATCCCTAGGAAAAAGGGGTTAGGTTCAAAATGGACTAGGGGTAGACTAAATATATACATCACGGATTAGGTTAGGGGCTATCTCGACCCTACGATCGCAAACGGACGATCGCGGATAAAATAGCTAGGGAGTCCAAATAAGAAAACGAAAACGTTTTGTAGATGTTCGGGGTTGTTCCGGATCCAACGGTGACATGTGTCTGGGTCGGGTCCGGGACATCTTTTGGACGCGCGCGCGAGGAGGGCCGCGGGCTGACGGGAGAGGTTAGGTTGGGCCTGGCGGTGGTAGTGGACTGTGAAGAAGGCCTCAGGCTGAGAAAAGAGAAGAGAGAGACCCGGCGACTGTTTCCGGAGACCGAAAACGTCCGACGAAAAGACCGGCTATAATGCCGCTATAGTTTAACGGTTGGGCTATCAAACGAACTCCGAATGCGATGAAACTTGACAGGCGGTCTATCTACACTATAATAAGACCACATGCCAACTTTCAACCCAATCCGAGAACATTTTACGGCCACTTATAAAATAATAATTCGGACGTGCCGCGGGCGCGTGCGAGTGTGGTTGGCCTCAGAACGGACAACGGACGGAACTGGGGGAACCCGGACGGATGCAAGTTTTGAAAACATGATGATGCAATGCACATGATGACATGATGAAATGCAACACGCAAGCAAATGACAAGGCAACAACATCGAATAACTGGAAGACACCTGGCACATCGGTCTCGGGGTGTCACAGGTGCCCCCCTCCATAGAATTCCACCTCGGTCATATCGTTGTAGTGCTTAAACGAAGCCCTGCGTCGGTAACTTCATCATCACCGTCATCACGCCGTCGTGCTGACGAAACTTTCCCTCGGCCTGAACTGGATCAAGAGTACAAGTGACGTCACTGAGCTGAACGTGTGCAGATCGTGGAGGTGTCGTACATTCGGTACTTGATCAGTTGGATCGTGAAGACGTTCGACTACATCAACCGCGTTTCATAAAGTTTCCGCTTTCGGTCTACGAGGGTACGTAGACATACTCTCCCCACTCATTGCTATGCATCTCCTAGATAGATCTTGCGTGACCGTAGGAAATTTTTGAAATACTGCGTTCCCCAACACCCAACAACCCATATATTAGAAGAGTTGGCCAGTGTGGCCGGGACACCCTCACTCTCTTCTCGTGCAACCCTAGACGCCATCTACTTTTTCTCTCACTATGCTGCTTCCAACGTTCCCATCCCGACGACCGCGTGCACGGTTGTTCCAGAGAGCAGGTGCCTTCGGAACCCTATCCTTCAAGATCCTGCTCGAGAGAAGGGCGATAAGGTTTTTGGGAGCGTCTCGGCATGACTGCTCCCGATCGTTTCCCGTCTCCATCCTCCTCTGCTTCCACTACTTCCCCTGCGTCAACATCATGGCCGATGACGAAATCGCCAAGAAGAAGGTCGCGGACAACGCCGAGGCTGCTGTTGGCCCTGCTGCATCGGCCTGGCCAATCGAATGGTATAATTTGTTCATCCCTACATGCTCCTTCATGTATTGGCCATATATGTTGTGTTCATAGATATTTCGGTTCTATGTACTGCACGTACTCACATGCTTATGTATCGGTATATGAGTTGCATATCATGCTTATTATCTACTCGTGGATTAGATTAATAAAAAATGTGCTAATGTATCCATCACGATCTCGATCTTGCCCGGCCGTATGGGCATCACGTTGTGTTGGTGTACACACCCTCGCCATTTAACGAACGAAATCAATGTGTTGGTGTATATCGATCTCTCTTTAATTTCCTTGAGCAAAGATGATCCGTGCCGGTGCCCGTGCACGCGCTGTCCTAGCAATCCTCGTAGGCCCACAGTATCTCTACGAGCGATCCCGTCGACCGCACGCACGAACGGACGGCGAGATCTCCTCCACTCAGCCAGGAGCAAGCGGGGCGCCATGTCACCCCGCCACCGTGTCAGGGGGTCAGGATAGGCCTATCCGGAAGCGGCCGCGTGGCGCCCTCCCTATGGGCGTCGGCCGCGCGCAGCCTCTCCCACACAAACCTCATCGACGGCCAGCCGTTTCAAATCCTTAACAGCATCCACTGATCAAAGTGTGTGCACGTACCCCGCAGCTCCAGAACCAGGACACGCCCACGGTATACGCACGTACAGCTCGATCGCAATGGCGTCGCTCGTCGCCGTCCAGCCGGTCGCCGTGCGGGGCCTGGCCGGCAGCTCCATCTCCGGCCGCAAGCTCGCCGTCCGGCCCGCCTCCGCCGCCGTCTCCCGCTCCACCCGCAGGTACCACCCAACACGAGTTCGACAGCACGCACACCATCGATCGAGAGCAACACCGCGTGGCTCAACTGACATGGCATGAACGCAGGGCTCGCGGGGCGGCGGTGGTGGCCAAGTACGGGGAGAAGAGCGTCTACTTCGACCTGGACGACATCGCCAACACGACGGGGCAGTGGGACCTGTACGGCAGCGACGCGGCGTCGCCCTACAACGGCCTGCAGAGCAAGTTCTTCAACACCTTCGCCGCGCCCTTCACCAAGCGAGGGCTGCTGCTCAAGGTCCTGCTGCTCGGCGGCGGCTCCCTGCTCGCCTACGTCAGCGCCACCGCCTCCCCCGACCTGCTCCCCATCAAGAAGGGGCCCCAGCTGCCCCCCACCCCGGGGCCACGTGGCAAGATCTAAGTAGATCTGCAATCAAGGCCTTCTTCCTCCTCTCGCCTCGTGCTTGTGTACCATGGATCTGATGGATTCCCCCCTATGGCCCTATCTATGTCCTCTGTTGATACTTGATCTTTGTACTACTTCGTATCAGTAATTGGGAAGATGCTGCTTGCATGATGCATGCAATTACTACTAGTAGATCATTTGCTCTTTGACGATTGCCAGTACTGTTTTTTGCAGTACCATGTTTTTGCTGTACTGGCGGTTTAAATTACTACTCCCTCCATACCTGCGACAAGTAATCCAGAACGGAGGGAGTACTTGCCTAATGTGTGCGATGGTACGGGTACAGTGCCGATCTATACTTCTTTCCCTGGGTTTGGTTTGTGCTTTATATATAAAAAGCGGGGCGAAAGCCTGTTTCGAGCCAATATGTATTGTCCGGCCGGCCTACTCATCGCTCTGCGTGCACAGCTGCACACGTACATACTCCCTCCGTCCGGAACTACTATCCATTTCTGCGACAAATAATTCGAAACTAAGAGTTGTTGCTGCTGCCGGCAGGATATTAGTTCTTACCCCGCTTGTTTCGTTAATGTCTGATAAATACCATCAAGCATACATTGCGTCGTCGATTTTATGCAAAAATCCAACTGACATTATAACACTCCTACAAGACACTGGAAAGGCTACGCTTAACAAACATTGCACGGAAAACAGGGTCTGGAAGAGGTCAAGGTTAACTAGTACAGAAGCAGGCTAGAAAACTACATGTCCATTTCTCAGGCTCAGTGTGAAAAATCTCAACATTATTTAGTTCTTGTAGATAAGGGGGGGTCACACATCAGCAGCACATCATATTGGCCTCTGCACCAAATTTCCACTGGGGGTCGAACACAATGGAGATACAGACAGGTGTCCGAAAGCTTACATAAACCTCACAAGTCACAGTGCACCCTGATCGATCACAATGCTCTCAACACATATTTACATGCATTTTGGTCCGAATGATCTGGCACATATGTCTTCCCCCACCCCACCTCCCCTCCCCGCCACCCCCTACGGCAGCGCGCCACTAGTGTCTAGATATGGGGCTCCGTGCTCCGCCCAGGTTCTCAAGCTTGTCCAGGTAGGAGTACCTCTTGGTGCCGATCTTGGAGACCTTGCTCAGCTTCTTGCCCTGGGGATCCTGTGATTCTAGTATCATGGTCTCGATGGTGCCGTCCCGAGGCCCCACGAGGTCGAACAATGTCGAGTTAACCGGCTCCATTCTTCCCAGCCTCCCCATCTCGTCCTTGGCGTCTTGGACCACCGTGTCCGTGTCATCGGATGTCAAGCTCGGCATCCGCAACGAGTCCCCTTGCTTGGGGTCTTGGGTGAGGGAGTCGGCGTGGAGAACGTCCTCGATGCGGGACATTACGGTGTAGGCTAGGCTCTCGAGCGTCCTTGAGTAGCTCTCCAGAATGGCACTCCCAACATCCTGCAAAAACAACACGTACGGAAACACAAATGTATGTAGTTGGCATTATATATAGTAATGAAAAGGTACTCCTTTTCTAAAAAAGAGTAATGAAAAGGCACTGTAGCAATTCCGAAAACAAAGTGAGAATTGTGGGTACCCTGTTGTATTGGATTTTGCTGATGTCCAGAGCTGATTGGGAAATCCCTGGAAACCTGTGCTTGAGTAGGAGAAGAACGTTCTCCGCCCTCCCCTCGAATCGGCCCCGCTTCTCGTGGCTAACGCCATGGCCCCACTTGCCATCCCTCTGCATTTTCTTCTGCCAAATGACGACCGACGCTTCAATCCGGTTCTTCAGATCGACAATGTTGTACTCGTTCGACAGGTCAACCGTTGCTATGAGTTCTTCGGGGTTGAAATAATCGTCGGTTATAAGCTTGTACATCGAGTCCCCAAGGGTGGATTTCCCATTCTACAAAGCATAAGAGTAAGAGGATATTGTCATGTGAGATCTCAGTAATGTAGTCAAGTAAGTTAAATGTGATTGTTGTATAATAACGTCCTTGTGTTCTTATGGATCACCTTAGGCAGAGACTCCATGTATGCTTCTGGAACATCCATCTCCATGATAACATTAGCATTGATGGCCATTGTTGCCTTCAAGACTTGGTTGACGAGCTCCTTCTGGTGCTGAAGCCATCTCCTCGTGGAGTCTGACAGACCCTCGGGAGGGACCTTGACCGTCGGGAGCCACCATTTGTCACTCTGCTCCGCCGCGTCGCCCTTCTCCGATTCATTGTCATTTTTCTTCACATACCAAAACTCCTGCTTGTCGCCGAAACTATCGAGATAGTCCTGTTCGACAGCAGAAATGCGCAACGGTAACAAATTAGCAACTCAGCTATCTTCACATCAATCTCGTAAACAATTCAGAGAAGGGTGTGGAATTCTATATTACAAGGAGCATTCCGTCAAGCTTGCGCAATGCCGGGATGTTCATCAGCAGATCTCTGCGTTGCTGAGTTATCATAACCTGCTTGTCGAAAAAGAATAAAAATGTACTATTGTAATTAGTTGTAAACTTGTAATTCGATTTGCATAACGAGGTTGCATAGTACAGGCCCTAAGTAAGGCAAAAAAAAAAAAGTGTGACCGCCTAAGGCTCCAGTAGGCACAACCCACATTGTACGTCTTCACTAACCAATTTATTTTTCTTTGTAGGACCCTAACCACATTGTACAATCATGTTTTTTTTTTTGAAAAGGAGGAATACCCCCGGCCTCTGCATTTCTTGATGCACACAACCATATATAAACAAGCACGTGTAATGAAAACAGGGGTAGGGGTTTGTTTCTGACCTCCATGGTGCTGCCATCCTCAGCCACCTGGCGTGAAGGAACGAACTCGACGATGAAATCGGTGACAGAGAGAAGCCAGTCGATCTCCTTTGTCCACCGAGCCTTCGGCTCAGGGGCCATCGGTTGGAGACGCCGCTGCTCACCGAACACGGAAGCTGCAACAGCGTGCCACCACGAGAAAGGATACATAAGCGGTAAGATTTTCCACAAGAAACCAAGCACGAATTGAAATGATTTGAAATCCATAAATCATGCATCAAGCACGTGATAGGGCTAGGGCTCCCGATTTAGTCGTGCATGTACTCATTCGCGGGGTCGAAGATTGTCTCGTGTACAAATAAGTGTTTTCTCTAATGTCCACTAATTTATTTTGAGGATTAAAATCATTTAACCAATTACTTTCGTTTGGATTTTGTGGTGACAAGTACTCTCATTTCTGAGACCCATTTTTTCACACACCAAAAATTCCATTAATTTAGCTCGCACTACAGGCCTTTGAAACATGAGGGTAGGGGAGTGATTACCTGCTATATTGGCGGTGGCACAAAATGGAAAGAATTGAAAGGAAAGGGAGTGATTACCTGCAAGATTGGTGATGGCGTTGGAGAGAGCGAGAGCCGAGGAGACCCCTTTGCCGGTGCCGGACATGTCCTCCCCCAGCAGCAGCTTGGAGAACTTCTCCTTCACCATGTCCGTGTCTGCAATTGGAATGGATCGGCCACCGGAGCAAATCATTCGTGGAACAAGACCGGGACGATCATCCGCATTCACCGGGACGCTAGCTTAGAGATGAAGAGCGGCGACGAACCTGAAGGCGGGCCCTCGGGCCGTGGAGGGGGCTTCTGGGGCGGCGCGGCGGACGTGGACGGCCTTGGTCCGTCGGAAGGGCCGCCGGCGAGCGGCGGCGGGATGAGGTCGACCGAAAGCTTGCCCCTGGACCCGCAGCTACTCCTGGAGAGCATCCGCCTGGCGCACGGCAGCGTCTGGGCCTTGGACGAGGGCTCCATCGTGGGGCTCCCCGGGTCGAGGGCCACGTCCTCCGACGAGACCGAGGAGAGCGGCGAGGAGGGCGTGGACGACGCCTTCCCGGACTTGCGCCGCCTGAAGGAGAACCTGGAGTCGCGGCCGTGCCCGGTCTTGAGGAACGGCGGCGCCATCACGCGCTCATCGCAGGCATGCACGGGTCAGCACCGCATCCCGCGGGCACGCGCGCACGTACCCGTACGCCGACGTGCGGCGGGCCGGCCGAGGTCAGAAGGGGAGAAAGAAACACCGGCCGGCCGTCCGTCCGTCCGTCCGTCCGACCTCGCGCCCCCGCGCGCGAGAGAGAGATGGGAGGAGGGATGCCCGGTGGCTGGCGGGCGCGCGTGGCTGGCTGGCTGGCTGGCTAGATTCGGGGCGGGGGAGACGGTTTTGCGAGGGAGGCGAGGAGAGGAAAGGGGGGTGGGGAGGGACGTGTCTGTGGATGGATGGCGCGAGCTGCAGCCGCGCCGCGGGAAATGGGTCCGTTTTGTGTGTGTCGTCCAGCCCAGGTCGGCCACGCTCCCTCCCTCCAAACATGGGCAATGGGAGTGGTTTATCGTTGGAGATGTTGTACCACGCTGCTATTTTTAATCTCACTCGCCCGTGGTTACTTTTCTCCATCTCGGTTGGTGGTTAATTACCACGTGCTACTCTTAGGAGTACAACATAACAGTAACAGTACTTGGGATCGCCAAAATCATGGTGAATCATAATAGCTCAGCCTAAGCAGTAGTACTTGGGATGTCCCCTGGCGGCTCCCGTCTAGGGTTTGAGATACCTCCGGTGGCGACACCGTGAGGCTGTTCCGGACTCTACCACCAATCCCGATCCTCCCCGACTTGGTACTCGGGTTGATTAAGGGGATAGCCTCGCTATCTACCCGGCCTTGGTCCCTGTCTTGGGTTGCTAGGGTTTTGGTGGATCGGAAAACGCATCTCGCTAGGGTTTGGCTATGGCAGGATCGGGCTTGCAATCGTCAGCGGGAAGTGTGGCCCCTGGGGGGAAACCCATCGGGGTTGAAGAGATGATCGGAAAACTCAAGTTGCAGGAGCGGGAGGAAGACGATCTGATCTTTGAAGAGGACTTCCCGGATGAGATCGAGGAAGCGGAGTTCATGGCGCTGGCGACGGTGCATACGAACAAGCCCTTCAGCAAGGGGTCGTTCTATGATACGACGAGGCTCGCCTGGAACCTAGCGCGGGGTGTAACTTTCAAACCATTAGGTGAGAATCTATTCTCTCTGACGGTGAACTGTTTGGGAGATTGGAAGAGGGTCACGGAGGAGGGGCCGTGGCTGTTTCGTGATCATGAAGTGCTGGATAAACTGGCAGTTTGGACAACTTGGCTGTTTCGTGATCATGAAGTGCTGGATAAACTGACACTTCATCGCACGATTCGAAGAGATCGAAGAAGGACAACTTGGCTGTGATGGAGGCCAGCCACAATTTATCGGCGAGCTCCGAGAAGGGGCTCGACAGGTCGCAATGAAAATCATCGTGTGGAACTGTCATGGGATGCGTAAACCTGCGGCAGTTCGGGCGCTCTTGGGGATCCAAGAGCGAATAAACCCAGATGTGTTGTTCCTGTCTGAAACACACCTGGATAAAGCTAAGGCAGGGAAACTAAGAAGGAGGTTAGGGTATGATGAGATGGAAGTTTTGGAAAGTGACGGCAGAAGTGGAGGATTGACCATGCTTTGGCAATCTAGCTTGGGAGTCTCTTCTCGGGCTGTTCATGCAAACTATATAGATATACAAATAAAGGAGGCGACACCTGCGGGATGGCGCTTCACAGGTTTCTACGTCAAGCCAAGTAGTGACCGTAAATACCTGTCGTGGGAATATTTGCGTGGTCTGCACACATTGGCTGATCTGCCATGGATAGTGGGAGGAGACTTTGATGAAATTTTGCAAGCTCATGAGAAAGAAGGGGGGCGGCACGCCCCCAATGATGTATGCAGGCTTTTAGCAATGCGCTGAGCGATTGCGGGCTTGACGATCTCGGTTATTCAGGAGACATTTTCAGCTGGCGTAGAGGCCGAATTTGGGAGCAATTTGACAGAGCTGTCTCGAGTAGCTCTTGGGCTGATCTATTCCTAGCCTATGGTGTTTCTAATGAACCGTTTAATAAATCAGATCACCGGTCGATCCTAATTGATACTGATTTCCAGCAAGGCATACAACCAAGGGGTCCGCCGGGACCGAGGAAATTTGAAGCAAGGTGGCTTGCGGAGGAAGATGTGGAGGTGATAGTTCAAGCGGCCTGGGATAGAGCAAAAGCCAGGGGGACCGAGCCTTACTCACAAGTGACAGGGGAGATACATGCTACTTTGCGCACTTGGGATAAAGAGTCTCTAAAAGGCCCGCGAACCCGGCTAAGGAAACTTCAGAAAGAGCTGAATGAGGTGCTGTCGGGCCTGCTGTCGGACGAGGCTATGGCTCGACAACATGAACTCCACCTGCAGATCGAGAACCTACTTGAACAAGAAGAGATATACTGGATGCAGCGAGGACGTGCTGGTTGGCTCTGCCGTGGCGATCAAAACACGGATTTCTTTCACCGTGCAGCCACGGGGAGGCGCAAGAAGAACTTTATCAAGAAATTGAAAGGAGAATCGGGGGACTGGATCGAGGATGAGGACCAACTTAAGGGGCATGTGGTGCGCTATTTTGGTGGACTGTTTTCCTCCGAAGTGCAAGACCCGGACCAAAGTGTCTTGGACAAGGTAAAAGCCAGGGTATCTGCTGAGATGAATGAGGACCTGATGAAGCCCTATACCCGAGAGGAAGTTAAAGGAGCATCGTATAATATTGGTGACCTCAAGGCACCGGGCCCTGATGGGTTGCATGCGGTGTTTTATAAGAGATTCTGGCACATAATTGGCGATGATTTAATTGATGAAGTATTGTTGACAGTAAATAACAGGAAGATACAAGAAGGATGGAACAACACTACAATTGTTCTTATCCCAAAGGTGGAGAACCCGGAGGTTCAAAACTGCTATCAAACATGCTAAAAATTTTGTTGCCCAAGATTATTTCCCCTAATCAAAGTGCCTTTGTCCCCGGGCGTTTGATCACGGACAACTTCTTAGTGGCTTTTGAATCTTATCATGCTATCAAGAGGAAGAGAACGGGAAAGTTCGGAATATGTCCGGTAAAACTTGACATGCATAAGGCCTATGATAGGGTCTAGTGGGTTTTTCTTGAGAGAATCATGCTTCGGCTAGGCTTCACACCAGATTGGGTTGCTCTCATTATGGAGTGTGTAAGGTCAGTGAAGTACCAAGTTTGTTTTAACAACTCTCTCACAGATTTTTTTGTCCCTTCGCGAGGTCTACGCCAAGGAGACCCGCTATCACCTTACTTGTTCCTAATTTGTGTGGAGGGCCTCTCAAGTTTGCTTAATCACGAGGAGGAGATTGGTGATCTGATAGGAGTGAGAGTATGCCGGGATGCACCGGCTGTTTCTCATCTTCTCTTCGCGGATGACTCCCTCATTTTGATGCGAGCAGATGCTAGCAACGCCGCGAGCCTTCGCCACGCCCTTGATGATTACTGTGTTGCCTCGGGCCAATTGTTAAGTGAGGCCAAATCGAGCGTTTTCTTCAGCCCTTGTACTACGGTAGAAGTAAGGGCGGAGGTGTGCACTACTCTGAATATCATGGCAGATGCTATAACGGACAAGTATTTGGGGTTGCCCCCGATTGTTAGGGTAGAATGAATTGATTGTTTCCAACATATTGTGGATAGAATTCTGAATAGGATCGGAGGATGGAAGGAGAAGATGCTCCCTTTTGGAGGAAAAGAAGTGTTGTTGAAGGCTGTCATACAAGCCATTCCTTCATATGCCATGCTAGTCTTTAAGCTTCCAAAACAAATTTGTAATGCGATAACAACCGCTATGTCACAGTACTGGTGGGGGGATGAGGAGAAGAAGCACATGCATTGGTTCGCGTAGTGGAAGATGTGCATGCCAAAGAGCAATGGAGGTATGGGTTTCAGAGATGTTCACTGTTTTAACTTGGCCCTCCTAGCTAAACAGTGCTGGAGATTGTTAGCAGAACCAGATTCCTTGTGTGCCAGAGTATTGAGGGCAAAATATTTTCCGAATGGAGACCTACTGAATTGCCCCCTCAAGAAAGGGAGTTCTTACACTTGGCAGAGCTTGTGGAGTGGTGTTCAGACCTTCAAAAAAGGATACATATGGAGATTGGGAGATGTCACACAAATAAACGTATGTGATGATCCTTGGGTGGCTAGCAGCCCAAACAGGAAGGTAATGACTCCACGAGGTAATATCGTTCTCACTAAAGTTTCTAAGTTGATTAACATGGAGAATCGGTACTGGGATGAAGAACTTATCAGACATATCTTTTGGCCCATTGACACAAATCGTATTCTGAATATACCCCTTGCAACGGGGATGATGGGGGATTTTGTTTCATGGCACTATAATAAAACTTTCGGTCAAGACGGCTTACCATATGGAGTGGGATCACCAACATGGATGAAAGTTGAGACAAACAAATTCAGTATTGTCCTCAAGTACTAGTCCAGTCTGGCGCATTCTATGGAAGCTGCGAGTACCGGAAAAAATTAAAGTGCACGTGTGGCGAGCTTTGTATGGAGCAATCCCTTGCCGGGGTGTTTTGGCAAATCGACAAATGATTACAACTTTGGACTGCCCAATCTGTGAGTCAGACTGTAAGAGTGTTCGCCATGCATTCTTCAGTTGCCACAGGGTGCAGGATATTTGGACAAAGCTTGGCCTGAGTTCTACTATAAACGAACTATGTGAAATTGAGTCAGAAGGAGCATCGGTTCTAGGATATTTGTTGTTGATGCCCAATGCCACTGTCCCGTCGCTTCTGAATGTATCCAGGAAGGAGCTAGTGGCGGTGGCCATGCGGTACATATGGTGGGAACGCCGGAGATTCACCCATGGTGAGACCATTCAGGAGCCTGCTCGCAAGGCCCAGGCTATTGCAATGCTGACCAAGAATTTCATGAGAGCTAAAAATAAATGAGGAGGGCGGATCGAGAGGCATGGATGGACAAGACCAGCTGAAGGATTCGTCAGTTTAAATGTTGATGCCTCTTTTGATGCAGATAGCGGCACCGGTGGAACGGGTGCCATTATACGGGACTCCACGGGCGTGTTCATTGCGGCATCGGCATGCAACGTTCTCTTTGTCAAGGATGCAGCAATGGCGGAGGCTAGAGGCCTCAAGGACGGGCTAATCCTCGCGAACAGTATTGGATGCAACAAGGTGGAGATCCGAGCTGATTGTATGGAGGTGATTGAAATCATGCAACATGGAGGGAATTCCTTAGGTCCAGCTGCAACCATCTATGAGGAATGTACCTTGTTATGTCGTAATTTTATTTATGTTTCTTTCTATCATTGCCCTAGGGAGGCCAATATGGCGACAGATTTGCTGGCTACAAAGTCGAAGCACTCGAGAACTATTGTATGGCAGAACGAGGCTCCGGACTTTTTGCTTGATGTACTCTCAAACGATGTAGCCCTTTTCCCACAAGAAATATAAACCACCATGATAGCTTTTCCCTCAAAAAAACAGTAGTACTTGGGATCACATCCATGCCCCCTCCCCCCAGCACTCGAAGAAAACCTATGTCCGGTTCCTCGGATTAGATGGCAACAGGGTCACAACGTTGTTTCCTTTCATCAAGGCATTGTCTTAGTTGCTCGCGACGTCACTAGTATATTAAAATAGGAGATGTTGGATGTCGTGTTAGTTTAGGTTGTTTCTCGAGACGTATGTCCCAATGTACGACACCGTTATCACTACCTCTATGGCTTCTTCCTCCGACCCGCCCAGGTCCTGTAACTCACTTGCCGACCTTCTACGTGCTTCCTTCATGACTTCTTCCTCTAGCCTGGCCGGGTCTTGCAATCTACTTCCCGACTCTTCTAGGCGCTTAGAGAAACTCCAATGCGCCGACACATTATGCCCACGTGCGTCTGTTTGAATCGAAACGGACACCACATGCAGCCCAATGCGCCAACGCAAACGGACGAGTGTCTGTTTTTTGTCCACCCGCGACCCATTTCCAACCCAAATTCGAGTCGGGTTTGCGTCAGTGCAGATGATACGTCTCCAACGTATCTATAATTTTTTTATTGTTCCATGCTATTATATTATCTGTTTTGGATGTTTATGGGCTTTATTTAACACTTTTATATTATTTTTGGGACTAACCTATTAACCCAGAGCCCAGTGTCGGTTCCTGTTTTTCCCTTGTTTCAGTGTTTCGCAGAAAAGGAATATCAAACGGAGTCCAAACGTAATGAAACCTTCGGGAGCGTGATTTTTGAACGAATGTGATTCAGGAGACTTGGACTTGAAGTCAAGGAAGCTTCGAGGTGGCCACGAGGCAGGGAGGCGCGCCTGCCCCCCTGGGCGGGCCCCCACCCTCGTGGGCCCCTCGTAGCTCCCCTGACTGACTTCTTTCGCCTATATATGTCCATATACCCTAAAAACATCAAAGAACAGAATAGATCGGGAGTTCCGCCGCCAAAAGCCTCCGTAGCCACCAAAAACCAATCTAGACCCGTTCCGGCACCCTGCCGGAGGGGGGAACCCCTCTCTGGTGGCCATCTTCATCATCCCGGCACTCTCCATGACGAGGACGGAGTAGTCCACCCTCGGGGCCGAGGGTATGTACCAGTAGCTATGTGTTTGATCTCTCTCTTGTGTTCTTGAGGTGGTATGATCTTGATGTATCGCGAGCTTTGCTATTGTATTTGGATCTTATGATGTTTCTCCCCCTCTACTCTCTTGTGATGAATTGAGTTTTCCCTTTGAAGTTATCTTATCGGATTGAGTCTTTAAGGATTTGAGAACACTTGATGTATGTCTTGCATGTGCTTATCTGTGGTGAAAATGGGATATCACGCGATCCACTTGATGTATGTTTTGGTGATGAACTTGCGAGTTTCGTGACCTCGTGAACTTATGCATAGGGGTTGGCCCACGTTTTCGTCTTGACTCTCCAGTAGAATCTTTGGGGCACTCTTTGAAGTTCTTTGTGTTGGTTGAATAGATGAATCTGAGATTGTGTGATGCATATCGTATAATCATACCCACGGATACTTGAGGTGACATTGGAGTATCTAGGTGACATTAGGGTTTTGGTTGATTTATGTCTTAAGGTGTTATTCTAGTACGAACTCTAGGATAGATTGAACGGAAAGAATAGCTTCATGTTATTTTACTATGGACTCTTGAATAGACCGATCAGAAAGAATAACTTTGAGGTGGTTTCGTACCCTACCATAATCTCTTCGTTTGTTCTCCGCTATTAGTGACTTTGGAGTGACTCTTTGTTGCATGTTGAGGGATAGTTATACGATCCAATTATGTTATTATTGTTGAGGGAACTTGCACTAGTGAAAGTATGAACCCTAGGCCTTATTTCAACGCATTGCAATACCGTTTGTGCTCACTTTTATCATTAGTTACCTTGCTGTTTTTATATTTTCAGATTACAAAAACCATTATCTACCATCCATCTTGCACTTGTATCACCATCTCTTCGCCGAACTAGTGCACCTATACAATTTACCATTGTATTGGGTGTGTTGGGGACACAAGAGACTCTTTGTTATTTTGTTGCAGGGTTGTTTGAGAGAGACCATCTTCATCCTACGCCTCCCAAGAATTGATAAACCTTAGGTCATCGACTTGAGGGAAATTTGCTACTATACTACAAACCTCTGCACTTGGAGGCCCAACAACGTCTACAAGAAGAAGGTTGTGTAGTAGACATCAAGCTCTTTTCTGGCGCCGTTGCCGGGGAGGTTAGTGCTTGAAGGTATATCTTTAGATCTTGCAATCAAATCTTTTAGTTTCTTGTTTTACCACTAGTTTAGTCTATAAAAGAAAACTACAAAAAAATGGAATTGAGGGTACCTCATATGCTTAATCTTTTTAATATCTTTCATGAGAATAAGGATTCTGATAATTGTGCTCAAGTGCTAGAAGAAGAATGCATTAGAATGTTTGGCACTAAATACTTGAATGATGAGCATGATTGCAATGTTGTTAGTATGAATTCCTTGAATATCCATGATGCTAATGATATGCAAAGACACAATCTCGGGGAGGCTATGATTGATGAAGATGATATTTTTTGTCCCCCAAGTTTTGATGAGCAAATTTATTATGATGAAAGCATCCCTCCTATCTATGATGATTATTGTGATGACACGTATGCTATAAAGAATAATGATATCCATGAAACTTGTCATCATGATTTTAACTTTTAATTGGATTATGCCTCACATGATAGTTATTTTGTTGAGTTTGCTCCCACTACTATTCATGAGAAGAATTTTGCTTATGTGGAGAGTAGTAAATTTTCTATGCTTGTAGATCATGAAAAGAATGCTTTATGTGATAGTTATATTGTTGAATTCAATCATGATGCTACTGAAAATTATTATGAGGGAGGAACATATGCTTATAGGAATTGCAATAATATCAAGTTTCCTCTCTATGTGCTTAAAGTTTTAAAGTTATCCTTGTTTTACCTTACTATGCAAGTTGATTCTTGTTCCCACAAGTTGCTTGCTCACAAAATCCCTATGCATAGGAAGTGGGTTAGACTTAAATGTGCTAGTCATATTCGTCATGATGCTCTCTTTATGCTTCAATTCTTATCTTTTATGTGAGCACCATTGACATTATCATGCCTAGCTAGGGGCGTTAAACGATAGAGCTTGTTGGGAGGCAACCCAACTTTATTTATGTTCCTTGCCTTTTTCTCCTGTTTAGCAATAAATAATTTATCTATCATCTGTTATTATTGAGTTTTTATGCTTTTAATTAGTGTTTGTGCCAAGTAGAACAGTTGGGAAGACTTGGGGAAAGTCTTTTTGATCTTGCTGTAAAAAACAGAAACTTTAGCTCTCACGAGAATTGCTGCCATTTTTATTTGGAAAGTGTTATTTAGTTAATTCTTTTGGAAGATGATTAATAGAAAAATTCCTCACGTCCAGAAATTTGTTTTAGAATTTTTGGGTTCCAGAAGTATTTGAAACCTACAGATTACTACAAACTATTCTGTTTTTGACAGATTCTGTTTTCTATGTGTTGTTTGCTTATTTTGATGAATCTATGCGTAGTATAGGAGGGTATGAACCATAGATAAGTTGGAATACAGTAGGTTGAACACCAATATAAATCAATAATGAGTTCATTACAGTACCTTGAAGTGGTGTTTTGTTTTCTTTCGCTAACGGAGCTCACGAGATTTTATATTTTGAGTTTTGTGTTGTGAAGTTTTCAAGTTTTGGGTAAAGATTTGATGGACTATGGAATAAGGGGTGGAAAAGCCAAAGCTTGGGGATTCCTAAAGCACCCCAAGTTAATATTCAAGGACAACCAAGAGCCTAAGCTTGGGGATGCCCCGGAAGGCATCCCCTCTTTCGTCTTCGTTCATCGGTAACTTTACTTGGAGCTATATTTTTATTCACCGCATGATATGTGTTTTGCTTGGAGCGTCTTGTATGATTTGAGTCTTTGATTTTTAGTTTACCACAATCATCCTTGCTGTACACACCCTTTGAGAGAGACTCACATGATTTGAAATTTATTAGAATACTCTATGTGCTTCACTTATATCTTTTGAGCTATATAGTTTTTGCTCTAGTGCTTCACTTATATCTTTTAGAGCACGGTGGTGGTTCTATTTTATAGAAATAATTGATCTCTCGTGCTTCACTTATATTATTTTGAGAGTCCTTTAGAACAACATGGAATTTTGCTTTTAGGAATAATATAAAAACTTTCATACAAGTGCATTGAATACTAAGAGAAGTTTGATACTTGATGATTGTTTTGAGATATGGAGATGGTGATATTAGAGTCATGCTAGTTGAGTAGTTGTGAATTTGAGAAATACTTGTGTTGAAGTTTGTGATTCCCGTAGCATGCACGTATGGTGAACCGTTATGTGATGAAGTTGGAGCATGATTTATTTATTGATTGCCTTCCTTATGAGTGGCGGTCGGGGACGAGCGGTGGTCTTTTCCTACCAATCTATCCCCCTAGGAGCATGCGCGTAGTACTTTGTTTCGATAACTAATAGATTTTCGCAATAAGTATGTGAGTTATTTATGACTAATGTTGAGTCCATGGATTATACGTACTCTCACCCTTCCACCATTGCTAGACTCTCTAGTACCGCGCAACTTTCGCCGGTACCATAAACCCACCATATACCTTCCTCAAAACAGCCACCATACCTACCTATTATGGCATTTCCATAGCCTGTCGGTGTACTAGAGTAGGGGTAGCCTAGTATCCCGAACTTGTGCACGGGCAGTCGCAGCATCCCGCGGCAAGGCTTGCCGGGTGACCGCCAAGGTCCTCCGTGGTTCCTTTGGAGCCATTCAAGAACAAAGTATCCAAGTCAAAGAGACAAGACCCCGGCAAGAGGAGCTTGCCGGGAAGGCCATCCAAGGCATCTCAAGACCCCGGCAAGAGGAGCTTGCCGGGAAGGCCACCCAAGGCATCTCAAGGAACTTGCCGCGGCGCGCCACGCGCCCCGGCAAGGCCCGGTGAGCAACAAGCTCCCAGACGCGACAAGACAACGACCGAGGCAAGGCGCTTGCCGCGGCAAGCCACCTCTCCGTGCCCGCGCTCCAGCACATCCACCAACGTGTCACTCTGGGACCCTTCCAGACGTACGTGGCAGGAGGCTGTGCAGCCAGCGGCGTGCGGTGGCAAGCGGCGCTGACAAGTTTGCCGTCGTGGCGAACGGTGGCGTCCCTGACGGTCCCTTTTACACTGTTTAGGCGACGCAGACGGGCATTTAAGGCCCTTGTCCCCTGCCGTCAGGGTTAGGTA
Organism: Triticum urartu; assembly: GCF_056163025.1. NCBI lineage: Eukaryota > Viridiplantae > Streptophyta > Magnoliopsida > Poales > Poaceae > Triticum > Triticum urartu. Next base: position 552,893,891 of record NC_141873.1, read on the forward strand.
TGATACACTGTAACAGGTAGCTGTGCCTACCGCAACACCTTTCCATTTTTACCCTTTGCCTCCGTTGCCACCTGTTGGTAACCCCTTGAGCATATAAAAGGATGCCCATGCGCAACGTAGAGGAGGGTTAGTTGGCTCAGATACACTCACGCTCGGTCTCGTTAGCAGCTGGTGTGTACTGTAGCACTCCGCGCTCCCGAGCAAGAAATCAATACAAACCACAAAGCAGGAGTAGGGTTTTACGCATCCGTGCGGCCCGAACCTAGGTAAATCGCTTGCGTGCATCGCCTCGATTTTCTCTTTGCACGATCTCCGCCCCCGCCGAACCGAAAGGTACTCGGTCCGCCGGTCCCATAGGTGCCCGTGGATCAGTACCCCGACATCTTTGGCGCGCCAGGTAGGGGGCGTCGAGGTTGTGCGAACCAGATCCGGCGTTCGCGCGAGTTAGATCTTCATTATCTTCATCGACATGTCGCCGAAGAAGAAGGTTTTGGAGGTAGCTGCTCCGTCCGCGCCTTACCCACCACCGCCAGAGCAAACGGCTGATGGGGCGGACGCCGGCGGAAGAACGGGCGTCGACGAGGGAGCTCACGGTGCTGCCAGGTCCAAGGACAAGGCTGCGCTGCCCATCGGCGGCGTAGCCGGCTCCCACAATGACCGGGCGCACTCCAAGACCTCGGCGTCCGTACATGCACCGCGCCCATCTCATGAGGCGCGGGACCGGCAGCGCCATGGTGCTCACGGTATCATGCGCTTGCTGGACCAAGAGAGAGCTGGTGGATCTCGGAGCGCTCAAGACCACCATGCACGCCAACCTGCTGGCGCGAGCGAGACACGGTCGCCTGGACGAGATACTGCTCCTTCTAACATAGTTAGAAGTCCGAGCATATCCCGCTCCTCGCACCGTTCGCCACCACCACCCGCCACTGCAGCAGAAGCTTTGGCGCGAGCTCAACTGCTCCTAGACTACCCTCCAACGGCGGACAAGATCGACGACTGGAGGGCCACCATTCAGAGTCTCATCGGCTTCGCCAACGGCGACACTCAGCGGCAGCCGAGCACGTCGCAGCCGCAGCCAGTCAGCCAGGCACGAGCCGGTGGCGACAAGACCGGTGGGGGTGCAACCTCTGTGCACTCTCCACCCCGAAGGCCAAGATCGCCGACTCGCCGGATCCACCTCGACAGCGACTCCACCGCGTCATCAGATCCACGAGCTCGTCGCGATCAGCGCCAAGTTCTTCACGAACGACAGCAAGAAGACGCTCGTACTCGCATCGAGCGCCGAAGAGAAGCGCGACGTCAATCAGACCAGCGCGCTGGGCCCTCTGTCGACATGCATGCGCTAGGGGAACCAGGCGACTTGCCGTACGCGGTAGGTTGCCCTGCGTTCACCCGTGAGCTGCGGCAAGTCCAGTGGCCCAGTATGAAGAATTTCAAACCGGATGTGCCAGAGAAGTACGACGGCAAGTCGCATCCGTCGGAGTTCCTCAGCATCTACACCATCGCGGTGCAGGCTACTGGGGGGGCGGGACGACAAGATCCTTGCCAACTACTTCCCGTTGGAGATCAAGCCCAACGTCAGGTCCTGGCTCATGCACTTGCCGGACAACTCCATATCCTCCTGGGCAGACCTATGCCATCAGTTTGTCGGTGCCTTTACAGGCGACCACAAACCTCATGGCCAAGAGAGTGACCTTCATCTGCTCGCCCAGAAGGAAGGAGAGCCTCTACGCAAGTACATTCAGAGATTCAGCCGTGTGCAGCACAACATCCCAGATGTCCACCCTGCCGCGGTTATCAGCGCATTCCATCAGAACGTGCGTAACCGCAGGATGCGGGAGGAGATGGCGATGTGCAAGATCAGAGACGTCAGTGAGCTGTATGCCCTGGCCGACAAGTGTGCACGTGCTGAGGAAGGGAGGAAACTCCCCGGAGAGAATGTGGGAGCACGAGGATCTGACAGCGAAGATACTGCCCCGGCAAAGAGAAACCGGCGGCGGAACAGGAAGAAGAAAGGCAAAGAGGTGCTAGTCGTTGAGCAGTCCGGCAACGAAGGTGGCGCCAAGAAAGCCAAAGTTGGTAGCTCCGGCAAGGAGGTTGCTGCATGCACCAACTGCTAGGCTGTGGCGGTCGCCGACAAGCAGGACGGCTCCGACAAGCAGTATTGCAAGATTCACCGCACCAAGGGCCATGACCTCCAAAGCTGCAAGAAGGTCGAGCAGCTTGTCCAGCAGCAAAAGGCTGAGTACGAGCGACGCGACAAGGAGAGGGCCCAAGGAGGTGCTGGAGAATCCGGCAAGAAGCGCGCCGTCCGGGGAGGACGCCGCGGCAAAGCCAAGCAGCGGCAAGGAGACAGACCTCCCCGCGGCCGCGACAACGATGAAGATGACGACGACAACGAAGACATGGATGATGTTGAGTCCAGTGAGCAGGAGTTTCAGAAAGCCATAGAGGTCTTGTGCGTTGACGGCGGTGCTTCTCTGCATACTTCACACCGCCAGCTCAAACAGTGGGTGCGGGAAGTCAATGCAGCGGAACCACCTGTCGAATCGCGCAAACTTCTAAAATGGTCCAGCACGCCTATCATCTTTGACATTGAGGACCACCCTGATCGCACAACTGCGGTCGGGTGTTTGCCGATGTTGGTTTCACCAACTATCCGCAACCTCAAGGTCACCAAGATGTTAGTTGACGGCGGGGCCGCCTTGAACCTGATCTCCTCCGCTGTACTCCAGAAACTCCAAATCCCGGACAGCGAGCTTGAAGAGACCGTCACATTCCAAGGAATCAATCCGGGAAGGAGCAAGCCGAAGGGGAAGGTCACGCTGCCAGTAACATTTGGCAGCGAGCTGAATTTCAGGACTGAGAGGGTCACTTTTGACGTTGCCGATATTCCATTACCTTACAATGGGATACTTGGCCGTCCAGCACTCGCCAAGTTCATGGCAGCCTCTCACTACGCATACAACATGCTGAAGATGCCAGGCCCGATAAGCGTCATCTCTGTCCCCGGCGACAAGAAGGATGCTCTTATCTGCGCCGACAAGATCTACCGGGAAGCGGCAGCCGCAGCAGATCACAAGTCACTTGCCGCTGAAGCTCCCGGGGGGAAGAAGACCAAGTCCGGCAAGAGTTCTGATGCCCACTCCGGCAAGCGCACCTCTTCGGAGTGCTGCGCCGCCATCGAGGACGCACCATCGAGCTCCACCGGCAAGTGTAAAAAGACGATGGCGGTTCCGCCAGAGACGAAGAAGGTGTCCGCCAAGGAGGACGGCACTGGTGGTACCTTCACCATCAGTGCCACTCTCGACTCTAAATAGGAAAGCGCGCTCGTTGCTTTCCTGCGGGCGAATGTTGACGTGTTTGCGTGGCAACCGTCTGACATCCCCGGTGTTCCCAGGAAAGTAATTGAGCACCACCTTGCCGTTTGTCCTCATGCGCGGCCCGTCAAGCAGAAAGTCAGGAAGCAAGCAGTGGAGCGCCAAGAATTCATTGCAGAAGAGATCAAGAAATTGGAAGCAGCAGGCCTTGTCAGAGGAGTACTCCATGCTACGTGGTTGGCCAATCCTGTAGTCGTGCGCAAGGCGAATGGGAAATGGAGACTTTGTATCGATTTTACCGATGTTAACAAAGCTTGTCCCAAAGACCCATTTCCTTTGCCGCGCATTGACCAGATTGTTGACTCCACAGCCGGATGTGATTTGCTTTCATTTCTTGACGCATACTCAGGATATCATCAGATCTTCATGGCAGAAGAGGAAGAGGAAGAGGATGCCTTTCGGATTAAAAAATGCTGGTTCAACATTTGCAAGAGTAGTCCATGTCGCTCTTGAGCCACAAATACACAGAAATGTGGAAGCCTATATGGATGACATAGTGGTCAAGAGCAAGGACAGAGCAACCCTGATTCAAGATTTAGACGAGACCTTTGCAAATCTGTGCAAGATCAGCCTCAAGCTCAACCCCGAGAAGTGTGTGTTTGGAGTTCCCTCTGGCAAACTTCTCGGGTTCTTCGTGTCTCAGTGGGGAATCGAAGCCAATCCCGACAAGATCAAGGCCATTGAGCAGATTGAAGCACCAAAGCGCGTCAAGGATGTACAAAGACTTGCTGGTTGCGTGGCTGCTCTCAGCAGGTTTATCTCTAGGTCTGCTGAGCGCGCCCTGCCATTTTTCAAATTATTGAAAAAGGCAGGTCCAATGAAATGGACTCCGGAAGCGGAGGCTGCGCTGCAAGACTTGAAGAGATACCTGTCCTCCCCTCCAATACTTGTCGCACCTAAGCCACAAGAGAAGTTGCTGCTGTATATAGCGGCAACCAATCAAGTGGTTAGTGCTGCGTTAGTAGCAGAGAGGGAGGCAGATGACGAGCCAGCAACCACGGCAAATGCATCCAGCGACAAGCAAGGGGCTTCCCCGGCAAGCTCTGGTCCCGACAAAGATGGATCTGTGCAGATGCATGAGGATACACAGAAGAAGATGGTGCAGCGCCCAGTTTACTTTGTCAGTTCCCTTCTGCAGGGAGCTAGGTCAAGGTACTCTGGTGTGCAGAAATTGCTTTTCGGCCTTCTCATGGCCTCGAGAAAGCTGCGCCATTACTTTCAAGCACATGAGATAACAGTTGTCACTCGCTTTCCGCTGAAGAGGATACTACAGAATCCAGAAGTGACAGGCAGGATTGTTGAGTGGGCACTGGAACTGTCAAGCTTTGGCCTCAAGTTTGAGAGCACTTCAACTATACAGAGCAGAGCATTGGCAGAATTTATAGCAGAATGGACGCCAACACCGGATGAAGAAATTTCAGAAACGAGCATCCCCGTCAATGAAGTAAGCAAAGAGTGGCTGATGTACTTTGATGGTGCCTTTTTGCTGCAAGGCGCCGGCGCTGGTGTGCTGCTTGTCGCACCCACCGGAGAGCACCTCAAGTACGTAGTCCAGATGCACTTCCCCAAGGAGTAAGCAACAAACAATACTGCAGAGTATGAAGGCTTGCTCGCCGGTCTCAGGATCGCGGCAGACCTTGGGATCAAGAAGCTCATTGTCAGGGGTGACTCACAGCTTGTCGTCCGCCAAATAAATAAGAATTATCAGAGTCCGTTGATGGAAGCTTACGTCGACGAAGTGAGAAAGCTAGAAGAGCACTTTGACGGCCTGCAGATGGAGCACGTTCCAAGAGCTCAGAACGCCATTGCCGATGGCCTGTCAAAGTGCGCCGCACTTAAGTTACCTGTGGAACCAGGGATCTTTGTGCTCAAGCTGACCCAACCATTCGTAACACCATCAACTGGACAGAGCAAAAAGAGGAAGTTGATTTCTGGTAACTATTTGCCGGCAGAGCTTCCCGAAGCCGCCGCCAAGAAGGTCCCCAAGATCAACGCCAAGAGTGCTGAGGAGCAGTCTGCTCCGGCAAGCCCTAGGGTTTGTTCCGTTGAAGCAGAAGCTCCCGGCAAGTTTTGCTCCGGCAAGCTTGCCGGGGAACGTCAAGATCCGGCAGAGCCGCAGGTTCTCGCCATAGAAGCGGATGTTCCCGCAGCAGCAGATTTGCCTTTAGTCCTTGTTGTCGAGCCACAAGCTCCAGCATGGGCACAACAGATTGTCCATTTCCTTCAGACAGGAGAACTTCCCGAAGAGCAAGAAGAAGCAGAAAGAGTAGCCCGGCAGTCAAGTATGTACTAGTTTGTCGACAAGACACTGTACAGAAGAAGACTCAACGGTGTGAAATTGAAGTGTATTCACCGGGAAGACGGACGAAAGCTGTTGGCAGAGATACATGGAGGCATATGTGGTCACCACATTGGCGCAAGAGCACTTGTCAGCAAAGCTTTCCGGCAAGGTTTCTTTTGGCCAACAGCCCTCCAGGATGCAACTGCACAAGTAACCAAGTGTGAAGCGTGCCAGTTTCATTCCAAGCAGATATACCAACCAGCTCAAGCTCTCCAGACGATCCCTTTATCCTGGCCATTTTCGGTCTGGGGGCTCGACATCCTCGGCCCCTTTCCTCGAGCTGTCGGGGGCTTTGAGTACTTGTACGTTGCAATCGACAAGTTCACAAAGTGGCCGGAAGTGGAACCAGTGAGGAAGGTGACCGCACAGTCAGCAGTCAAGTTCTTCAGTACGTCCAAGATCTTGGCGCCAAGGTCTGCTTCGCTTCTGTTGCTCACCCGAGAAGCAACGGTCAAGTGGAGAGGGCAAATGCTGAAGTGCTGCGCGGGCTCAAGACCAAGACTTTCGACAGGCTGCACAAGTGCGGAAGAAACTGGATTGAGGAGCTGCCGGTGGTTCTTTGGTCGATCAGGACGACGCCAAATCGAGCCACTGGCCAGACACCTTTCGCTCTAGTCTATGGAGCAGAGGCAGTTCTCCCCACGGAACTCGTATACGGGTCACCTCGAGTGCTCTCTTATGATGAGCTCGAGCAAGAGCAGTTGCGACAAGATGACGCGCTGCTCCTTGAGGAAGACCGTCTTCAGGCTGCTGTGCGAGCTGCTCGCTACCAGCAAGCTTTGCGCCGCTACCATAGCCGCAAAGTTAATGCCAGAAGTCTCGAGGAAGGAGACCTTGTTCTTCGGCGTGTTCAGTCCGCCAAGAATTCCAACAAGTTGACGCCGAAGTGGGAAGGCCCTTACCGGGTGAAACGAGTCACTAGGCCTGGCGCTGTCCGCCTTGAGACCGAAGATGGCATTCCGGTGAGCAACTCCTGGAACATTGAGCATCTTCGTAAGTTTTACCCGTAAGGCGCGGTTGCCGGAACCTGTTCCGGCAACCACCTTTTGTACAAGTCTTGCCGCTGTTGCATGTAATCCTTTGTACAAAGCCGGGCGCAGACCCCATGCATAAGTAAAGCTCATGTGCTCCGCACATTTTGTCAATTTCATGCTTTCTATTTTTTGCATGTGTTATCTGACACTTTGTGCAGCACCTACTCCACGGTAAGCAATAACGAGCCATAAAGCTCCATATCTGTATTGTCTCTTCTTCCTTTTGAAAGCAAGGTTCCCCTCGCCCACAAGTTTGCCGGGGGGAAAGGAGAAGACGATGGTATGGACCAGGCGTCGTTCAAGAAAGTTTCGCCTTGCCGGGAAGCAAACAACAGAAAAGCTAAGTTGCCAAAGTTTGAGCAATCAGATTTTTAAAATTTTTTAAGTTATCTCCCTTGAACGACCGCACTTTGTATGGAAAACCTGTGCGCGGAGGAACCAACTCGTAGCTAGTTGCGCCCTTACTTTGTTTCGAGTCCGCTCAACAACTTAAGCGAGCTGCGACTAGTTGCGGCAAGGTTTCTTGTCGGTAGCAGCACCGCCAGAAGGCTGCTGATGTCCCGCACTCAGCGCTCGCGGCTCTGGTGCCTGCACCGGCAAGTTCCCTAAAAGCGTAGGGTAAAAAGACATACAAAGGGAGGAATCAAGTAAAGGGAATAACATTGCAATCATTACCCAGAATAAAAGTTATATTACAAAGATAGCTTGTCGCGGCTCTAATAGATTGTTTTCATGACATGATAAACATCGACAAGGAAAGAAGAAATGGGCGGCCTAATCTACGCGATCGCCTTCGACCCTCTTGATCCCGCTCACCTTGTCCGCAATGGGTGCGACAAGGGCCTTGAGCTCCTCCAGATCAGCATCCGGCAGCAAGGTCCTGAGGACGTTGGTGAGGCGGAGGCCCGGATTGCGGAAGGCCACCTTCATCAACACTTTCTGAAGAGCTCCCGCGCAGATCTTGCGTGACTCGTCGGCCAGCTGCTTGGGGATTCTCTCCCGGAGTCGCTGGAGGGCTGTCGCCACGCCCTTGAAGAATAGGACGAGCTTGGCGCTGGGTTGGAGGTTGTCGTCGGAGGGATACCCGAGATCTTCCATCCCTAGCTGCGCCAACTCCCTGTCAATATCTGTGGCAGCATCCACCAGACTCTCTGTCCAATGCTCCACAGTCTCCTTGAAGGCGTTCTGGGTGGCGGCAACACTCTCCAGCAGCGCCTTGTCGGCCTTGATCTCTTCCTTCAAGGCCGCCTCCCGCTTCTTGGCGCCGTCCAGCGTCTTGGTCAAAGCGGTCAGCTTCAACTCAAGACCCGCGTTGGAGTCCTTGGCGGTGCTGAGCTCTTTGCCCTTCTCGGCAAGGTCGGCTTCTAGCTGCGCCATCTTCGTCTCCAACTCCTTCTTGGCGGCCTCGGCGGCGGCAGCATCCTCTGCTTTCTTGAGGGCTCCGCCAAGTTTCTCCTCGCGCGTGGCAAGCTCCTCCTCGTGGGCATCTAGATTAACCTTCCGCTGCGCCAGCTCGCCCTCTTCCGTGGAAAGCTTCACAGCGGCAAGTCGCTGTTGCTCCTCGACTTCGGCCTTCTCGAGGAATAAGACCTTCTGCGCTTCGGCGAGCTGCTCCCGCTCCTCCGCCAGGGATCGGAGGGCTTCCCGGTGGAAACCCCCGAGCTCTTCCATGCGCTTTTCGATGTCTGCTCCCGCCCTCGCGACAAGCGCCTCGCGGGATTCCAGCTTGGCTTGCCGCGCGCGGTAGAGTGACATCAACTTCCGCAGCAGCCGCTCTTCTTCGGGCTCGTTGCTGCTGCTGCTTGGCGCGTCAACCAGCGTCAACCCCGCGGAGGCAAGCACTTCTCCGTCGAAGATCTCCCCCTCGACCGGCGCCCTGGAGCTTGACGCCCAGGGGAGGTTGATGAAGACACCTTCGCCGGCCTTCAAGTAGACGCCCGGCTGGGGCTCCTCGGAGCTTGGCGCTGCGGCTTCGGCGGACGGGTCGGTGGTCGGTGTAGCGCCTGGCGCTCCTGCGGTCTCAGGGCCGTCAGTGCGATCACCAGACCCTTCGCCAGTTGCTGCGGCGGCAGCCTTGGTGGCCTCTGTGCCGGCGGCATCTCCAGCACCGGCTGCTTCGTCGGCGGCGACCTCGGTCTCCATTTGCTCCGCAGCGGATGGATCTGACGGCCGGAAAAGGGGGAAGAGTCAAGCAAGAATCCAACAAAAAGAAGATCAAAAGAAGAAGAACCCAAGGGAAGTTTTGGAGCAAGAGGAGTACCTGCACCAGGTTCTGCAGTCGTGGTCTCCGCCGTCGGGGGGCCGCTGGTGCTGTCCCTTGCCGGAGAACCCTCCCTTGCCGGAGACTTCTCCCTTACCGGGAAGCCCTCCCTTGCCGGAGAATTCTCCCGTGTCGGGGGATTCTCCCTTGGCTCCTGGTGGGGCTGCTCGGCTCCTACACAAGTCAACAAGCAGATATCAGCAAAGACAAGTACCCATGCGCGCCTCACAGCGGAAAGTAAATCATACACTTACGCTGGGGGCTGCTCTGGAGAAAAGTCGCCGGGTCCGGCAAGGTTGTCTCGGGCGCGCCACCTGCTGTCGCAGTGGGCTCGTCCTCGATGACGATCACCGGGACCTTAGCTCTCTTTGCCGCTCTCTGGGCCAGAGTCCTAAAGAGGAACAAGTTCAGAAAGAAAAGCAAATGAGGGACAAGACAAACAGCAAGGATTGAAGAACTGCAAGTATAACAAGGAAATCTTACTCTTCTGCTTCTTCCTCGTCGGAGTTGAACGCAGAGAAGTCGAAGTCTGGCTCACATCCGGCGCGAGGAGGCGGAGGAGTGGCTTCCCTTGGCCGCTTGGCGGGAGCAGTGGCGGTGGTCTGAGACGACCCCGCTCCGGCTGGAGTAGAAGCGGTGGTCCGGGAGGGCCCCGCTCCAGTTGTCGTTGCAGCATGAGATGCTCCCGCGGCAACAATGCTTGCCGCGGTGGAGCGTGTCGCGCGGCGCGGCGGCTGTTCACTCGCCTGCTGCTCCGCCACATCACCGGCCTTGCGGAGACGCCTTCTTGGTGGGGATGGAGGCTCTGGTTGCAGCGAGCTGCCCGAAGATGAGGAGGAAGAGGAGTTGATTTCCAACGAGCCGCTCGTGTCCTTGGCGGGCTCGCTCGGCTCGGCGTCACGCCCGGCAAGCTCCTTCTTGCCGACGGGCTCCCCTCGCTCGGCACGGCTTGCCGCCTCCGCTGCATCTGCCTCCTCCACGGTGAACCCAAACTCGCCCGCGGCTGCGGCTGCCGCCGCCTCTTCCAGCCTAGTGGCGATGAGCGCCATCTCCGCATCCGTGGTGTCGCGGGTGAGGCTGTCCTTCTCGTCGGGGCAGACTGGCACTTCCACCAAGTCATCGAAGAACTGCTACGCGACGTCGTCTGCGGGCTCCTGCCAAGTTGGCACAATTCCATGCGAGTCGCACTCCGGCATCATTGCACGGATGCGGTCCAGCAAGGAATTGTTACACAGCGGAACGACGCCCCCCAGCAACCTGAAAACTTCGGGATGTTGGGGGTCATACTTGAAGAGCTCCTGGAGCATCGCGTTGAGCTCCATAACTGTGAAGTTGAAGTTGAGGCCCGGCCGCAGCCTCATGATGTCTGCCGCGTTCTTGAACTCCCAAGTAGGCCTCCCCCGTTCCTGTAGGGGGGCGATGCGGCGGCGAAGGAAATCCGCGCCAACAGCGCCTACAGTAAGCCCGGCAAGCCTGAGGCGCAGGATCCTGGTGACGGCAATCTTCAGCCTGTCGTCTTCCGGGGCCACGTCACTCCAATCGCTGCCGCGTGCTACTGGGGTTTGGCACCGGGTGGTGAATGGCTGCGGGTTCTCCTCGTCGATCCAGCACCAATCTGCTCTCCACTCCTCCCACTTGCCGCGGAACTCTCCCTCCAGATAGGTTTCTTTCTTGCCGGCCCTTGAGATCCAGGCGATTCCGCCGGATAGAGGCTCTCCTCTCTCTACTCGGGGTATGAAGAAGTGGCGGAAGAGGGCTACGTTGGGAAGGACTCCGACAAAGTTTTCGCAGAGATGTGCGAAAACTGCCATTGTCAGGACGGCATTAGGGGTGAAGTCAAGGAGGTGGAATCCGTAGGTATTCATGATGTCACAGAAGAATTCAGAGAAAGGCGGGCAGAGCCCGCAGTAGAAGAACAGAGCAAAAAGGGGTATCCATTCGGAGCCTTCTTCCAAGCGGCGGCGGGGAGTACCTTCGTGCGCGGATGTGCCCGCGTCTCCGCCGACCAGAAAAGGTAGTAGTTCTCCCTCAGCTCCTTCGCGCCAAGCTTGGGGGGGAAGACGGCCCGCTCCTTCCGCAGCGCCGCGAGCCGCTGCGCCTCGGTCGACTTCACGACCTTCCCCTTGTCGGCTTTTGGAGCCATGGCGGAAGCAGTGGAGGAGGTTGACGGCGTTGGTGGTGCTGGTGGCGATGGGGGGCGGAGCGCTGCTCTCTCTCTCTCAGCTTTGGGAAGACGAGGGAGCGGCGGAGATTTCTGAGATTGGAACGACAACGGGCAAATGGGCGAACTACCCCTGTTTCCTCTGCTTATAAAGAGGGAGGGGGCGGACGCTCCGCATTTCCGAATAAAGAAACCACCCACGATCTCTCCCACGACGCCGCGTTCGACGCGTGCCGTTCGGGGAGGGCGCGGTGGATACGGAGTGAGATACGACGTAACCTAGGCCGTGCGTGCCCGTGCCCTGTTTTGGGCCTGGCCCAACAGCGCTCGGCACCGTGTATGGCCCAGGCCCGGGGGCTCCTGTCGGTGTACTAGAGTAGGGGTACCCTAGTATCCCAAACTTGTGGACGGGCAGTCGCAGCATCCCGCGGCAAGGCTTGCCGGGTGACCGCCAAGGTCCTCCGTGGTTCCTTTGGAGCCATTCAAGAACAAAGTATCCAAGTCAAAGAGACAAGACCCCGGCAAGAGGAGCTTGCCGGGAAGGCCATCCAAGGCATCTCAAGACCCCGGCAAGAGGAGCTTGCCGGGAAGGCCACCCAAGGCATCTCAAGGAACTTGCCGCGGCGCGCCACGCGCCCCGGCAAGGCCCGGTGAGCGACAAGCTCCCAGACGCGACCAGACAACGACCGCGGCAAGGCGCTTGCCGCGGCAAGCCACCTCTCCGTGCCCGCGCTCCAGCACATCCACCAACGTGTCGCTCTGGGACCCTTCCAGACGTATGTGGCAGGAGGTGTGTACTGTAGCACTCCGCGCTCCCGAGCAAGAAATCAATACAAACCACAAAGCAGGAGTAGGGTTTTACGCATCCGTGCGGCCCGAACCTGGGTAAATCGCTCGCGTGCATCGCCTCGATTTGCTCTTTGCACGATCTCCGCCCCCGCCGAACCGAAAGGGACTTAGTCCGCCGGTCCGATAGGTGCCCGTGGATCAGTACCCCGGCATAGCCATTCCGAGATATATTGCCATGCAACTTTCCACCGTTCCGTTATTATGACACGCCTGATCATTGTCATATTTCTATGCATGATCATGTAGTTGACATAATATTTGTGGAAAAGCCACCGTTCATAATTCTTTCATACATGTCACTCATGAGTCATTGCACATCCCGGTACACCGCCGGAGGCATTCATATAGAGTCATATCTTGTTCTAAGTATTGAGTTGTATTTCTTGAGTTGTAAGTAAATAAAGTGTGATGATCATCATTATTAGAGCATTGTCCTAGTGAGGAAAGGATGATGGAGACTATGATTCCCCACAAGTCGGGATGAGACTCCAGATGAAAAATAAAAAAAAGGAAAAGAAAAGAGGCCAAAAGAAAAAAAGAGAGAAAGGCCCAAATAAAAAAATGAATGAAAAAATGATGAAAAAAATGAGAGAAAAAGAGAGAAGGGGCAATGCTACTATCCGTTTACCACACTTGTGCTTCAAAGTAGCACCATGATCTTCATGATAAAGAGTCTCCTATGTTGTCACTTTCATATACTAGTGGGAATCTTTCATTATAGAACTTGGCTTGTATATTCCAATGACGGGCTTCCCCAAAATGCCCTAGGTCTTCGTGAGCAAGCAAGTTGGATGCACACCCACTAGTTTCTTTTGTTGAGCTTTCATACACTTATAGCTCTAGTGCATCCGTTGCATGGCAATCCCTACTCACTCACATTGATATCTATTGATGGGCATCTCCATAGCCCGTTGATACGCCTAGTTGATGTGAGACTACCTTCCTCCTTTTTTGTCTTCTCCACAACCACCATTCTATTCCACCTATAGTGCTATATCCATGGCTCACGCTCATGTATTGCGTGTAGATCGAAAAGGTTTGAGAACATCAAAAGTATGAAACAATTGCTTGGTGCCGGGGTTTCTGATCCACGGGCACCTATGGGACCGGCGGACCGGGTCCCTTTTGGTTCGGCGGGGGGCGGAGGTCGTGCAAAGAGCAGATCGAGGCGAAGCACGCGGGCGGTTGGTCGTGCGAGGAGTAAATCGAGGCCAAGCACGCGAGCGATTTACCCAGGTTCGGGCCGCACGGATGCGTAAAACCCTACTCCTGCTTTGTGGATTGGTATTGATTTCTAGCTCGGGAGCAAGATCGAGCGTGAGTGTGTGGAATGGCTGAACCTCTCGAAGGCTCTCAAAATGGCCGACCCCCTTTTATGTTGCACCGGGCCTCCTTTTATATGCTCAAGGGGTTACCGACATAGGGCAACGGAGGGCAAAAGTGGAAAGGGTGCCGTGGATAGGCACAGCTAGGTGTTGTAGTAGGCACAGCTACCCGCTACAGTGCTATCATACCTAACCCTGACGGCAGGGGACAAGGGCATTAAATGCCCGTCTGTGTCGCCTAGACAGCACCGAAAGGGACCGCTAGGGACGCCACCGTTTGCCACGATGGTTGTCTTGTCAGTGCCTGCGTGCCACCGCATGCCCCTAGCTGCACAGCCTCCTGCCACGTGCGCTTGGGAGGGGCCCCGGAGCGACACGTGGGTGGATGTGCTGGAGAGCGGGCGTGGAGTGGGGGCTTGCCGCGGCAAGCGCCTTGCCGCGGCCGTTGACTTGTCGCTTCCGGGACCTTGTCGGGGCGCGTAGCGCGCCGTGGCAAGTTCCTTGGAATGCCTTGGATGGCCTTCCCGGCAAGCGCCTCTTGCCGGGGCCTTGGGACGCTTCTGATGGCCTTCCCGGAAAGCTCCTCTTGCCGGGGTCTTGCCTTCTTCCCGGCAAGCTCCTCTTGCCGGGGTCTTGTCTTGAGTACTTTGTTCTTGAATGGTCTTCAAAGGGACCGCGGAGGGTCCTGGCGGTTACCCGGCAAGCCTTGCCGCGGGGATGCTGCGACTGCCCGTGCACGAGTTCGGGGTACTAGGGTACCCCTACTCTAGTACACCGACAGGAGCCCCCGGGCCTGGGCCAGACACGGTGCCGAGCGCTGTTGGGCCAGGCCCAAAACAGTGCACGGGCACGCGCGGCCTAGCTTACGCCGAATCTTCCTCCGCATCCACCGCGCCCTCCCCCCGACGGCATGCGTTGAATGCGGCGTTGTGGGGGAGGTCGTGGGAGTTCCTTCTCTCGAAATGCGGAACGTCCGCCCCCTTCCCCCTTTAAGAGCAGGGGAAGCGGGGGCAGTTGGCCCATCTGCCCGTTGCCGTTCCCAATCTCGGAAGTCTCCGCCGCCCTCTCGCCTCCCCAAAGCAGAGAGAGAGAGAGCAGCGCTCCGCCCTCCCCCGTTGCCAGCACCACCAACACCGTCGACCCCCTCCACTGCTTCCGCCATGGCTCCGAAAGCCGACAGGGGGAAGACCGTGAAGACGACTGAGGCGCAGCGGCTCGCGGCGCTGCGGAAGACGCGGGCCGTTTCCCCCCCCCCCCAGGCTCGGCGCGAAGGAGCTGAGGGCGGACTATTCTCTGTTCTGGTCGGCGGAGACGCGCGCGCATCCGCGCACAAGAGTTCTCCCCGCCGCCGCCTGTAAGACTGCCCCAAATGGGTACGCCTTCTTCGCGTTGTTCTTCTATTGCGGGCTCTGCCCGCCCTTCTCTGATTTCTTCTGCGACATCATGAACACCTATGGGTTCCACCTCCTCGACTTCACCCCCAACGCCGTTCTGACGATGGCAGTTTTCGCGCATCTCTGCGAAAACTTTGTCGGAGTTCTTCCCAACGTAGCCCTCTTCCGCCATTTCTTCACTCCTCGAGTAGAGAGAGGAGAGCCTCTATCCGGCGGGATCGCCTGGATCTCGAGGACCGGCAAGAAGGAGACCTATCTAGAGGGAGAGTTCCGCGGCAAATGGGAGGAGTGGAGGGCTGATTGGTGCTGGATTGTCGAGGAGAGTCCGCAGCCTTTCACCGCCCGGCGTCAAACCCCGGTGGTGCGCGGCGATGACTGGAGCGACCTGGCCCCGGAGGACGACAGGCTGGGGATCGCCGTCACCAGGATCCTGCGCCTCCGGAATGCCGGGCTCACTGTCGGCGCGGTTGGCGCAGACTTCCTCCGCCGCCGCATCCCCCCCTGCAAGAGCGGGGGAGGCCAACTTGGGAGTTCAAGAACGCGGCAGACATTATGAGGTTGCGGCCGGGCCTCAACTGCAACTTCACAGTTCTGGAGCTCCATGCGATGCTGCAGGAGCTGTTCAGGTATGACCCCCAGCATCCCGAGGTGTTCAGGTTGCCGGGGGGCGTCGTGCCTTTGTGCAACAACTCCGCGCTCGACCGCATCCGCGCAATGATGCCGGAATGCGACTCGCACGGGATTGTGCCAACTTGGCAGGAGCCTGCCGACGAGGTCGTGCAGCACTTCTTCGACAACTTGTTGGAAGTGGCCGTCCGCCCCGACGAGAAAGACGGCCTCACCCGCGACACCACTGACGCGGAGATGGCGCGCATCGCCACCAGGCTGGAGGAGGCGGCGGCAGCTGCAGCCGCGGGCGAGTTTGGGTTCACCACCGCGGAAGCAGACGCGGCAGAAGTGGCGAGCTGTGGCGAGCAAGGGGAGTCTGCCGGCAAGGAGGGGCTTGCCGGGCAAGATGCTGAGCCGAGCGAGCCTACCAAAGATACGGGCAGCTCGCGGCAAGTCGACTCCTCTTCCTCCTTGCCTCCGGACAGCCTACCAGAAGCAGAGCCCCCAACACCGCCCAGAAGGCGTCTCCGCAAGGTTGGCGACGAGGCGGAGCGGCAAGTGGGTCAACAGTCGCCACGCCGCGTGACGCGCTCGACCACGGCAAACACCGTTGCCGCGGGAGCGCCTCATGCTACGACGGCAACTGGAGCGGGGTCCAGCCGGACCATCGCTTCTGTCCCTGCCGCTTCCCGTGCCGCGCCGACAGCCGGAGCGGGGTCTTCTCAGACCGCCACCACTGCTCCCGCTAAGCGGCCAAGGGAAGCTTCTCCTCCGCCTCCTCGCTCTGGGAGCGCGCCGGGCTTCGATTTCTCCGCGCTGAGCTCCGACGAGGAGGATGAAGAAGAGTAAGCTTCTCTTGCTGCACTTGCATTTCTTCGGTTTTTTGCTGTTGTTCTTGTTTCTCAATTGCTTTTCCCTGAACCTGCTCCTTTTTAGGACTCTGGCCCAGAGAGCGGCAAAGAGAGCTAAGGCCCCGGTGGTCATCATCGAGGACGCGCCCACTGCGACAGCAGGTGGCGCGCCCGAGACAACCTTGCCGGACCTGGCGACTTTCCTCCATGGCAGCCCCCAGCGTAAGTGTGTGAACTATTAGCCGCGGTGAGGCGCACATGGGTACTTGTCTTTGCTGATATCTGCTTGTTGCCTTGTGTAGGAGCAGAGCAGCCTCACCAGGAGCGTCCGGAGACAGCCCCCGGCATGCCATCTGCTTCAACTACGCCGCCCAGGGAAAATTCTCCGGCAAGAGATTCTCCGGCAGGGGGTGGCTCTCCGGCAAGGGGAAGCTCTCCGCCAAGGGACGGCACCAGCATCCCCCCAGCGGCAGAGACCATGGCCATCGAGCCCAGCGCAGGTAATCTTCTTGCTTCAAGACTTCCCTTGGGTTCTTCTTCTTCTGATCTTCTTGAGTTTTTGGCTGGATCTTGCTTGACTCTTCTCTCCTTTGCTGGCCGTCAGATCTATCCGCTGCGGAGCAGATGGAGACCGAGGTCGCCGCCGAGGACGTAGCCGGTGGTGGCGATGCCGCCGGTGCCGAGGCCGCCAAGGCTGGCGCCGCGGCGGCTGGCGAGGGATCTGGCGATCGTACTGACGGCCCAGAGGCTGCAGGAGCGCCAGGCGCCGCACCGACCGCCGACCCGCCCGCCGAGGCCGCAGCGCCAAGCGCCGAGGAGCCCCAGCCGGGCGTTTACTTGAAAGCCGGCGAAGGCGTCTTCATCAACCTCCCCTGGGCGTCAAGCTCCAGGGCGCCGATCGAGGGGGAGGTCTTCGACGGGGAAGTGCTTGCCTCCGCGGGTCTGAAGCTGGTCGACGCGCCAAGCAGCAGCAGCGACGAGCCCGAGGAGGAGCGGCTTCTGCGCAGGTTGATGTCGCTCTACCGCGCGCGACAAGCCAAGCTGGAGTCCCGCGAGGCGCTTGTCGCGAAGGCGGGAGCAGACATTGAGAAGCGCGCAGAAGAGCTCGCGGGTTTCCACCGGGAAGCCGTCCGATCCTTGGCAGTGGAGCGGGAGCAGCTCGCCGAAGCGCGGAAGGCCTTTCTCCTCGAGAAGGCCGAAGCCGAGGAGCTGCAGCGACTTGCCGTCGTGAAGCTAGCCGCGGAAGAGGGCGAGCAGGCGCAGCGGAAGGTCAACCTCGACGCTCACGAGGAGGAGCTTGCCGCGCGCGAGGAGAAGCTGGGCGGAGCCCTCAAGCAAGCGGAGGACGCTGCCGCCGCTGCCGAGGCCGCCAAAAAGGGTGCTGGAGATGAAGGTGGTGCAGCTGGAGGCTGACCGCAAAGCATATGGCGAAGAGCTCAGCGCCGCCAAGGACTCCAACACCGCCCTCGAGTCGAGGCTGGTCGCTTTGACCAAGGCGCTGGACGGCACCAAGGAGCGGGAGGCGGCCCTGAAGAAGGATATCGATGCCGACAAGGCGTTGCTGGAGAGTGCTGCCACCACCCAAAACGCCTTTAGGGATACGGTGGAGCACTGGACGGAGAGCCTTGTGAACGCCGCCGGGGACATCGATAAGGAGCTGGCGCAGCTGGGGGTGGAGGACTTCAGGTACTCCTCCGACGAGAACCTCCAACCTAGCGCCAAGCTCACTATGTTCTTCCAAGGCGTGGCGACGGCGCTCTAGCGGCTCCGGGATGAGATCCCGAAGCGGCTGGCCGATGAGTCGCGCGAGATCTGTGCGGGAGCCGTTCAGAAGGTGTTGATGAAGGTGGCCTTCCGCAATCCAGGCCTCCGCCTCCACAACGTCCTCAGATCCTTGCCGCCTGATATCGATCAGGAAGAGCTCAAGGCCCTTGTCGTACCCATTGTGGACAAGGTGAGCGGGATCAAGAGGGTCGAGGGTGACCGTGTCGACTAAGCCGCCGGCTTCCTTCTTTCCTTGTCGCTGCTAGCTATGTTATAGAAAACATTTATTAGAGCTGCGACAAGCTATTTTGTGATATAACTTTCTTCTGGGTAGCGATTGCAATGTTATTCCCTTTACTTGACTCCTCCCTTTGTATGCTTTTGCCCTACGCTTTTAGGGAACTTGCCGGTGCAGGCATCCGGACCGCGAGCGCTGAGCGCGGAACTGGCGGTGCCGCTACCGGCAAGAAACCTTGTCGCAGCCAGCTGCAGCTCACTTAAGTTGCTGAGCGGGGCTCGAAGCAAAGTAAGGGCGCGGCTAGTGTAGCAACTAGCCGCAGCTAACTTACGTTGTTGAGCAGGCTCAAAACAATGCAAGGGCGCGGCTAGTGTAGCAACTAGCCGCAGCTCACCTAATGTTGTTGAGCGAGCTCGAAACAACGCAAGGGCGCAGCCAGCTACGAGTTGGCTCCTCCGCGCACAGGTTTCCCATACAAAGTGCAGTCGTTCAAGGGAAATAACTTAAAATTTAAAAAATTTGGCTGCTCAAACTTTGGCAACTTAGCTTTTCTGTCGTTTGCTTCCCGGCAAGACGAAATTCTTGAACGACGCCTGGTCCATACCCTTTTTCTTCTCCCTTCCCCCCGGCAAACTTGTGGGCGAGGGATCCTTTCTTTCCTTGGAAGAAGGAAGAAAAGAAAGAAGAGAAAATAAAGATATAGAGCCTTGCGGCTCGTTATCGCTTACCGTGGGGTTAGTGCTGCACAAATGTCAGATCATATATGCCAGAAAATAGAAAGCATAAAATCGACAAAAATGTGCGGAGCACGCGAGATTTACTGCGCACGGGATCTGCGCCCGGCCTCGTATAAAGGATTACATGCAACAGCGGCAAGACTTTGTACAAGAGGTGGTTGTCGGAACGGGTTCCGACAACCGCGCCTTACGGGTAAAACTTACGAAGATGCTCCATGCTCCAGGAGTTGCTCACTGGGATGCCATCTTCGGTCACAAGGCGCACAGCGCCGGGCCCAGTGACTCGTTTCACCCGGTAAGGGCCTTCCCATTTCGGCGTTAACTTTTTGTGTTTTTACCCTACACTTTTAGGGAACTTGCCGGCGCAGGCACCAGGGCCGCGAGCGCTGAGTGCGGAACATCAGTAGGCTGCTGGCGGTGCCGCTACCGGCAAGAAACCTTGTCGCAGCCAGCTGCAGCTCACTTAAGTTGCTGAGCGGGGCTCGAAGCAAAGTAAGGGCGCGACTAGTGTAGCAACTAGCCGCAGCTAACTTACGTTGTTGAGCAGGCTCAAAACAACACAAGGGCGCGGCTAGTGTAGCAACTACCCGCAGCTCACCTAATGTTGTTGAGCGAGCTCGAAACAACGCAAGGGCGCAGCCAGCTACGAGTTGGCTCCTCCGCGCACAGGTTTTCCACACAAAGTGCGGCCGTCCAGGGGAGATAACTCAAAAGTTAGAGATCTGGTTGCTCAGGCTTTGGCAACTTATCTGTTCTGGGTGTGTTGATGTGCATGGTGGTCTTGGGCGCTCCGAGATCCACCAGCTCGATCTTGATCCAGCGAGTGCATGGTACCGTGAGTACCATGGCGCTGCCGGTCCCGCGCCTCCTGAGATGGGCGCGGTGCATGCACGGACGCCGAGGTCTTGGAGTGCGCCCGGTCGTTGTGGGAGCTGGCCACGCCGCCGATGGGCAGCGCGGCCTTGCCCTGGGACCTGGCAGCACCGTGAGTTCCCTCGTCGATGCGTGCCCTTCTGCCGGCGCCTGCCCCACCATCCGTTTGCTCCGGCGGTGGGTGGCTCGGCGCGGACGGAGCATCTGCCTCCGAAACTTTCTTCTTCGGCGGCATTTTGATGAAGATGTTGAAGATCGATGAAGAAGATGAAGATCTAGCCCGCGAGAACGCCGGATCTGATTCACACAACTTCGACGCCCCCTACCTGGCGTGCCAGAGATGCCGGGGTTTCTGATCCACGGGCACCTATGGGACCGGCGGACCGGGTCCCTTTTGGTTCGCCGGGGGGCGGAGGTCGCGCAAAGAGCAGATCGAGGCGAAGCACGCGGGCGGTTGGTCGTGCGAGGAGTAAATCGAGGCCAAGCACGCGAGCGATTTACCCAGGTTCGGGCCGCACGGATGCGTAAAACCCTACTCCTGCTTTGTGGATTGGTATTGATTTCTAGCTCGGGAGCGAGATCGAGCGTGAGTGTGTGGAATGGCTGAACCTCTCGAAGGCTCTCAAAATGTCCGACCCCCTTCCACGTTGCACCGGGCCTCCTTTTATATGCTCAAGGGGTTACCGACATAGGGCAATGGAGGGCAAAAGTGGAAAGGGTGCCGTGGATAGGCATAGCTAGGTGTTGTAGTAGGCACAGCTACCTGCTACAGTGCTATCATACCTAATCCTGACGGCAGGGGACAAGGGCATTAAATGCCCGTCTGTGTCACCTAGACAGCACCGAAAGGGACCGCTAGGGACGCCACCGTTTGCCACGATGGTTGTCTTGTCAGCGCCTGCGTGCCACCGCACGCCCCTAGCTGCACAGCCTCCTGCCACGTGCGCTTGGGAGGGGCCCCGGAGCGACACGTGGGTGGATGTGCTGGAGAGCGGGCGTGGAGTGGGGGCTTGCCGCGGCAAGCGCCTTGCCGCGGCCGTTGACTTGTCGCTTCCGGGAGCTTGTCGGGGCGCGTAGCGCGCCGCGGCAAGTTCCTTGGAATGCCTTGGATGGCCTTCCCGGCAAGCGCCTCTTGTCGGGGCCTTGGGACGCTTCTGATGGCCTTCCCGGCAAGCTCCTCTTGCCGGGGTCTTGTATTGAGTACTTTGTTCTTGAATGGTCTTCAAAGGGACCGCGGAGGGTCCTGGCGGTCACCCGGCAAGCCTTGCCGCGGGGATGCTGCGACTGCCCGTGCACGAGTTCGGGGTACTAGGGTACCCCTACTCTAGTACACCGACACTTGGCTTGTCATCGGGGTTGTGCATGATTTAAATATTTTGTGTGATGAAGACAGAGCATAGCGAGACTATATGATTTTGTAGGGATAGCTTTCTTTGGCCATGTTATTTTAAGAAGACATGATTACTTTGTTAGTATGCTTGAAGTATTTTTTTTTTCAATATTAAACTTTTGTCTTGAATATTATGGATCTGAATATTCTTGCCACAATAGAGAAGATTACATTGATAAATATGTTAGGTAGAATTCCACATAAAAATTCTGTTTTTATCATTTACCTACTCGAGGACGAGCAGGAATTAAGCTTGGGGATGCTGATACGGCTCCAACGTATCTATAATTTTTGATTGTTCCATGCTATTATATTATCTGTTTTGGATGTTTATGGGCTTTATTTTACACTTCTATATTACATTTGGGACTAACCTATTAACCCAGAGCCCAGTGCCAGTTCCTGTTTTTTCCCTTGTTTCAGTGTTTTGCAGAAAAGGAATATCAAACGGAGTCCAAAAGGAATGAAACCTTCGGGAGCGTGATTTTTGGAACGAACGTGATTCAGGAGACTTGGAGTTGAAGTCAAGGAAGCTTCGAGGTGGCCATGAGGCAGGGAGGCGCGCCTGCCCCCCTGGGCGTGCGCCCCACCCTCGTGGGCCCCTCGTGGCTCCCCTGACCGACTTCTTTCGCCTATATATGTCCATATACCCTAAAAACATCAGAGAACAGAATAGATCGGGAGTTCCGCCGCCAGAAGCCTCCGTAGCCACCGAAAACCAATCTAGACCCGTTCTGACACCCTGCCGAAGGGGGGAATCCCTCTCCGGTGGCCATCTTCATCATCTCGGCGCTCTCCATGACGAGGAGGGAGTAGTCCACCCTCGGGGCTGAGGGAATGTACCAGTAGCAATGTGTTTGATCTCTCTCTCTCTCTCTATCATGTTCTTGAGGTGGTATCATCTTGATGTATCGCGAGCTTTGCTATTGTATTTGGATCTTATGATGTTTCTCCCCCTCTACTCTCTTGTGATGAATTGAGTTTTCCCCTTGAAGTTATCTTATCGGATTGAGTCTTTAAGGATTTGAAAACACTTGATGTATGTCTTGCATGTGCTTATCTGTGGTGACAATGGGATATCACGTGATCCAATTGATATATGTTTTGGTGATCAACTTGCGAGTTCTGTGACCTCGTGAACTTATGCCTAGGGGTTGGCACACGTTTTCGTCTTGACTCTCCGATAGAAACTTTGGGGCACTCTTTGAAGTTCTTTGTGTTGGTTGAATAGAGGAATCTGAGATTGTGTGATGCATATCGTATAATCATACCCACAGATACTTGATGTGGCATTGGAGTATCTAGGTGACATTAGGGTTTTGGTTGATTTGTGTCCTAAGGTGTTATTCTAGTACGAACTCTAGGATAGATTGAACGGAAAGAATAGCTTCATGTTATTTTACTACGGACTCTTGAATAGATCGATCAGAAAGAATAACTTTGAGGTGGTTTCGTACCCTACCATAATCTCTTCATTTGTTCTCCGCTATTAGTGACTTTGTAGTTACTCTTTTTTGCATGTTGAGGGATAGTTATACGATCCAATTATGTTATTATTGTTGAGGGAACTTGCACTAGTGAAAGTATGAACCCTAGGCCTTATTTCAACGCATTGCAATACCATTTGTGCTCATTTTTATCATTAGTTACCTTGCTGTTTTTATAATTTCAGATTACAAAAACTAGTATCTACCATCCATCTTGCACTTGTATCACCATCTCTTCGCCGAACTAGTGCACCTATACAATTTACCATTGTATTGGGTGTGTTGGGGACACAAGAGACTCTTTGTTATCTTGTTGCAGGGTTGTTTGAGAGAGACCATTTTCATCCTACGCCTCCCAAGAATTGATAAACCTTAGGTCATCCACTTGAGGGAAATTTGCTACTGTCCTACAAACCTCTGCACTTGGAGGTCCAACAACGTCTACAAGAAGAAGGTTGTGTAGTAGACATCATGCTCTTTTCTGACGCCGTTGCCGGGGAGGTTAGTGCTTGAAGGTATATCTTTAGATCTTTCAATCAAATCTTTTAGTTTCTTGTTTTAGCACTAGTTTAGTCTATAAAAGAAAACTACAAAAAAATGGAATTGAGGGTACCTCATATGCTTAATCTTTGTAATATCTTTCATGAGAATAAGGATTCTGATAATTGTGCTCAAGTGCTAGAAGAAGAAGGCATTAGAATGTTTGGCACTAAATACTTGAATGATGAGCATGATTGCAATGTTGTTAGTATGAATTCCTTGAATATCCATCATGCTAATGATATGCAAAGCCACAATCTCGGGGAGGCTATGATTGATGAAGATGATATTTTTTGTCCCCGAAGTTTTGATGAGCAAATTTATTATGATGAAAGCATCCCTCCTATCTATGATGGTTATTGTGATGACACGTATGCTATAAAGAATAATGATATCCATGAAACTTGTCATCATGATTTTAAGTTTCAATTGGATTATGCCTCACATGACAGTTATTTTGTTGAGTTTGCTCCCACTACTATTCATGAGAAGAATTTTGCTTATGTGGAGAGTAGTAAATATTCTATGCTTGTAGATCATGAAAATAATTCTTTATGTGATAGTTATATTGTTGAATTCAATCATGATGCTACTGAAAATTATTATGAGGGAGGAACATATGCTTATAGGAATTGCAATAATATCAAGTTTCCTCTCTATGTGCTTAAAGTTTTAAAGTTATCCTTGTTTTACCTTACTATGCAAGTTGATTCTTGTTCCCACAAGTTGCTTGCTCACAAAATACCCATGCATAGGAAGTGGGTTAGACTTAAATGTGCTAGTCATATTCGTCATGATGCTCTCTTTATGCTTCAATTCTTATCTTTTATGTGAGCACCATTGACATCATCATGCCTAGCTAGGGGCGTTAAACGATAGAGCTTGTTGGGAGGCAACCCAACTTTATTTATGTTCCTTGCCTTTTCTCCTGTTTAGCAATAAATAATTTATCTATCATCTGTTATTATTGAGTTTTTATGCTTTTAATTAGTGTTTGTGCCAAGTAGAACAGTTGGGAAGACTTGGGGAAAGTCTTTTTGATCTTGCTGTAAAAAACAGAAACTTTAGTGCTCACGAGAATTGCTGCCATTTTTATTTGGAAAGTGTTATTTAGTTAATTCTTTTGGCAGATGATTAATAGAAAAATTCCTCACGTACAGAAATTTATTTTAGAATTTTTGGGTTCCAGAAGTATTTGAAACCTACAGATTACTACAAACTGTTCTGTTTTTGACAGATTCTGTTTTCTATGTGTTGTTTGCTTATTTTGATGAATCTATGCGTAGTATAGGAGGGTATGAACCATAGATAAGTTGGAATACAGTAGGTTTAACACCAATATAAATCAATAATGAGTTCATTACAGTACCTTGAAGTGGTGTTTTGTTTTCTTTCTCTAACGGAGCTCACGAGATTTCATATTTTGAGTTTTGTGTTGTGAAGTTTTCAAGTTTTGGGTAAAGATTTGATGGACTATGGAATAAGGGGTGGAAAAGCCGAAGCTTGGGGATTCCTAAAGCACCCCAAGGTAATATTCAAGGACAACCAAGAGCCTAAGCTTGGGGATGCCCCGGAAGGCATCCCCTCTTTCGTCTTCGTTCATCGGTAACTTTACTTGGAGCTATATTTTTATTCACCACATGATATGTGTTCTGCTTGGAGCGTCTTGTATGATTTGAGTCTTTGATTTTTAGTTTACCACAATCATCCTTGATGTACACACCCTTTGAGAGAGACTCACATGATTTGAAATTTATTAGAATACTCTATGTGCTTCACTTATATCTTTTGAGCTATATAGTTTTTGCTCTAGTGCTTCACTTATATCTTTTAGAGCACGGTGGTGGTTCTATTTTATAGAAATAATTGATCTCTCGTGCTTCACTTATATTATTTTGAGAGTCCTTTAGAACAACATGGAAATTTTCTTTTAGGAATAATATAAAAACTTTCATACAAGTCCATTGAATACTAAGAGAAGTTTGATGCTTGATGATTGTTTTGAGATATGGAGATGGTGATATTAGAGTCATGCTAGTTGAGTAGTTGTGAATTTGAGAAATACTTGTGTTTAAGTTTGTGATTCCCATAGCATGCACGTATGGTGAACCGTTATGTGATGAAGTTGGAGCATGATTTATTTATTGATTGCCTTCCTTATGAGTGGCGGTCGGGGACGAGCGGTGGTCTTTTCCTACCAATCTATCCCCCTAGGAGCATGCGCGTAGTACTTTGTTTCGATAACTAATAGATTTTTGCAATAAGTATGTGAGTTATTTATGACTAATGTTGATTCCATGGATTATACGCACTCTCACCCTTCCACCATTGCTAGACTCTCTAGTACCGCGCAACTTTCGCCGGTACCATAAACCCACCATATACCTTCCTCAAAACAGCCACCATACCTACCTATTATGGCATTTCCATAGCCATTCCGAGATATACTGCCATGCAACTTTCCACCGTTCCGTTATTCTGACACGCCTGATCATTTTCATATTTCTATGCATGATCATGTAGTTAACATCATATTTGTGGAAAAGCCACCATTCATAATTCTTTCATACATGTCACTCATGAGTCATTGCACATCCCGGTACACCGCCGGAGGCATTCATATAGAGTCATATCTTGTTCTAAGTATTGATTTGTATTTCTTGAGTTGTAAGTAAATAAAGTGTGATGATCATCATTATTAGAGCATTGTCCTAGTGAGGAAAGGATGATGGAGACTATGATTCCCCACAAGTCGGGATGAGACTCCAGATGAAAAATAGAAAAAAGGAAAAGAAAAGAGGCCAAAAGAAAAAAAAGAGAGAAAGGCCCAAATAAAAAAATGAATGAAAAAATGATGAAAAAATGAGAGAAAAAGAGAGAAGGGGCAAAGCTACTATCCGTTTACCACACTTGTGCTTCAAAGTAGCACCATGATCTTCATGATAAAGAGTCTCCTATGTTGTCACTTTCATATACTAGTGGGAATCTTTCATTATAGAACTTGGCTTGTATATTCCAATGATGGGCTTCCCCAAAATGCCCTAGGTCTTCGTGAGTAAGCAAGTTGGATGCACACCCACTAGTTTCTTTTGTTGAGCTTTCATACACTTATAGCTCTAGTGCATCCGTTGCATGGCAATCCCTACTCACTCACATTGATATCTATTGATGGGCATCTCCATAGCCCGTTGATACGCCTAGTTGATGTGAGACTACCTTCCTCCTTTTTTGTCTTCTCCACAACCACCATTCTATTCCACCTATAGTGCTATATCCATGGCTCACGCTCATGTATTGCGTGAAGATCGAAAAGGTTTGAGAACATCAAAAGTATGAAACAATTGCTTGGCTTGTCATCGGGGTTGTGCATGATTTAAATATTTTGTGTGATGAAGATAGAGCATAGCCAGACTATATGATTTTGTAGGGATAGCTTTCTTTGGCCATGTTATTTTATGAAGACATGATTACTTTGTTAGTATGCTTGAAGTATTATTATTATTTTTGTCAATATTAAACTTTTGTCCTGAATATTATGGATCTGAATATTCTTGCCACAATAGAGAAGATTACATTGATAAATATGTTAGGTAGAATTCCACATCAAAAATTCTGTTTTTATCATTTACCTACTCGAGGACGAGCATGAATTAAGCTTGGGGATGCTGATACGGCTCCAACGTATCTATAATTTTTGATTGTTCCATGCTATTATATTATCTGTTTTGGATGTTTATGGGCTTTATTTTACACTTTGATATTACTTTTGGGACTAACCTATTAACCCAGAGCCCAGTGCCAGTTCCTGTTTTTTCCCTTGTTTCAGTGTTTCGCAGAAAAGGAATATCAAACGGAGTCCAAAAGGAATGAAACCTTCGGGAGCGTGATTTTCGGAACGAACGTGATTCAGGAGACTTGGAGTTGAAGTCAAGGAAGCTTCGAGGTGGCCATGAGGCAGGGAGGCGCGCCTGCCCCCCCTGGGCGCGCGCCCCACCCTCGTGGGCCCCTCGTGGCTCCCCTGACCGACTTCTTTCGCCTATATATGTCCATATACCCTAAAAACATCAGAGAACAGAATAGATCGGGAGTTCCGCCGCCAGAAGCCTCCGTAGCCACCGAAAACCAATCTAGACCCGTTTCGACACCCTGCCGAAGGGGGGAATCCCTCTCCGGTGGCCATTCTCATCATCCCGGCGCTCTCCATGACGAGGAGGGAGTAGTCCACCCTCGGGGCTGAGGGAATGTACCAGTAGCTATGTGTTTGATCTCTCTCTCTCTATCATGTTCTTGAGGTGGTATCATCTTGATGTATCGCGAGCTTTGCTATTGTATTTGGATCTTATGATGTTTCTCCCCCTCTACTCTCTTGTGATGAATTGAGTTTTCCCTTTGAAGTTATCTTATCGGATTGAGTCTTTAAGGATTTGGAACACTTGATGTATGTCTTGCATGTGCTTATCTGTGGTGACAATGGGATATCACGTGATCCACTCGATATATGTTTTGGTGATCAACTTGCGAGTTCCGTGACCTCGTGAACTTATGCCTAGGGGTTGGCACACGTTTTCATCTTGACTCTCCGGTAGAAACTTTGGGGCACTCTTTGAAGTTCTTTGTGTTGGTTGAATAGAGGAATCTGAGATTGTGTGATGCATATCGTATAATCATACCCGCAGATACTTGATGTGGCATTGGAGTATCTAGGTGACATTAGGGTTTTGGTTCATTTGTGTCCTAAGGTGTTATTCTAGTACGAACTCTAGGATAGATTGAACGGAAAGAATAGCTTCATGTTATTTTACTACGGACTCTTGAATAGATCGATCAGAAAGAATAACTTTGAGGTGGTTTCGTACCCTACCATAATCTCTTCATTTGTTCTCCGCTATTAGTGACTTTGGAGTGACTCTTTTTTGCATGTTGAGGGATAGTTATACGATCCAATTATGTTATTATTGTTGAGGGAACTTGCACTAGTGAAAGTATGAACCCTAGGCCTTATTTCAACGCATTGCAATACCATTTGTGCTCATTTTTATCATTAGTTACCTTGCTGTTTTTATATTTTCAGATTACAAAAACCAGTATCTACCATCCATCTTGCACTTGTATCACCATCTCTTCGCCGAACTAGTGCACCTATACAATTTACCATTGTATTGGGTGTGTTGGGGACACAAGAGACTCTTTCTTATTTTGTTGCAGGGTTGTTTGAGAGAGACCATTTTCATCCTACGCCTCCCAAGAATTGACAAACCTTAGGTCATCCACTTGAGGGAAATTTGCTACTGTCGTACAAACCTCTGCACTTGGAGGCCCAACAACGTCTACAAGAAGAAGGTTGTGTAGTAGACATCAAGCTCTTTTCTGACGCCGTTGCCGGGGAGGTTAGTGCTTGAAGGTATATCTTTAGATCTTGCAATCAAATCTTTTAGTTTCTTGTTTTAGCACTAGTTTAGTCTATAAAATAAAACTACAAAAAAATGGAATTGAGGGTACCTCATATGCTTAATCTTTTTAATATCTTTCATGAGAATAAGGATTCTGATAATTGTGCTCAAGTGCTAGAAGAAGAATGCATTAGAATGTTTGGCACTAAATACTTGAATGATGAGCATGATTGCAATGTTGTTAGTATGAATTCCTTGAATATCCATGATGCTAATGATATGCAAAGCCACAATCTCGGGGAGGCTATGATTGATGAAGATGATATTTTTTGTCCCCCAAGTTTTGATGAGCAAATTTATTATGATGAAAGCATCCCTCCTATCTATGATGGTTATTGTGATGACACGTATGCTATAAAGAATAATGATATCCATGAAACTTGTCATCATGATTTTAACTTTCAATTGGATTATACCTCACATGACAGTTATTTTGTTGAGTTTGCTCCCACTACTATTCATGAGAAGAATTTTGCTTATGTGGAGAGTAGTAAATTTTCTATGCTTGTAGATCATGAAAAGAATGCTTTATGTGATAGTTATATTGTTGAATTCAATCATGATGCTACTGAAAATTATTATGAGGGAGGAACATATGCTTATAGGAATTGCAATAATATCAAGTTTCCTCTCTATGTGCTTAAAGTTTTAAAGTTATCCTTGTTTTACCTTACTATGCAAGTTGATTCTTGTTCCCACAAGTTGCTTGCTCACAAAATCCCTATGCATAGGAAGTGGGTTAGACTTAAATGTGCTAGTCATATTCGTCATGATGCTCTCTTTATGCTTCAATTCTTATCTTTTATGTGAGCACCATTGACATCATCATGCCTAGCTAGGGGCGTTAAACGATAGAGCTTGTTGGGAGGCAACCCAACTTTATTTATGTTCCTTGCCTTTTTCTCCTGTTTAGCAATAAATAATTTATCTATCATCTGTTATTATTGAGTTTTTATGCTTTTAATTAGTGTTTGTGCCAAGTAGAACAGTTGGGAAGACTTGGGGAAAGTCCTTTTGATCTTGCTGTAAAAAACAGAAACTTTAGCGCTCACGAGAATTGCTGCCATTTTTATTTGGAAAGTGTTATTTAGTTAATTCTTTTGGCAGATGATTAATAGAAAACTTACTCATGTCCAGAAATTTATTTTAGAATTTTTGGGTTCAGAAGTATTTGAAACCTACAGATTACTACAAACTGTTCTGTTTTTGACAGATTCTGTTTTCTATGTGTTGTTTGCTTATTTTGATGAATCTATGCGTAGTATAGGAGGGTATGAACCATAGATAAGTTGGAATAAAGTAGGTTTAACACCAATATAAATCAATAATGAGTTCATTACAGTACCTTGAAGTGGTGTTTTGTTTTCTTTCGCTAACGGAGCTCACGAGATTTCATATTTTGAGTTTTGTGTTGTGAAGTTTTCAAGTTTTGGGTAAAGATTTGATGGACTATGGAATAAGGGGTGGAAAAGCCGAAGCTTGGGGATTCCTAAAGCAACCCAAGGTAATATTCAAGGACAACCAAGAGCCTAAGCTTGGGGATGCCCCGGAAGGCATCCCCTCTTTCGTCTTCGTTCATCGGTAACTTTACTTGGAGCTATATTTTTATTCACCACATGATATGTGTTCTGCTTGGAGCGTCTTGTATGATTTGAGTCTTTGATTTTTAGTTTACCACAATCATCCTTGCTGTACACACCCTTTGAGAGAGACTCACATGATTTTAAATTTATTAGAATACTCTATGTGCTTCACTTATATCTTTTGAGCTATATAGTTTTTGCTCTAGTGCTTCACTTATATCTTTTAGAGCACGGCGGTGGTTCTATTTTATAGAAATAATTGATCTCTCGTGCTTCACTTATATTATTTTGAGAGTCCTTTAGAACAACATGGAAATTTGCTTTTAGGAATAATATAAAAACTTTCATACAAGTCCATTGAATACTAAGAGAAGTTTGATACTTGATGATTGTTTTGAGATATGGAGATGGTGATATTAGAGTCATGCTAGTTGAGTAGTTGTGAATTTGAGAAATACTTGTGTTTAAGTTTGTGATTCCCGTAGCATGCACGTATGGTGAACCGTTATGTGATGAAGTTGGAGCATGATTTATTTATTGATTGCCTTCCTTATGAGTGGCGGTCGGGGACGAGCGGTGGTCTTTTCCTACCAATCTATCCCCCTAGGAGCATGCGCGTAGTACTTTGTTTCGATAACTAATAGATTTTTGCAATAAGTATGTGAGTTATTTATGACTAATGTTGAGTCCATGGATTATACGCACTCTCACCCTTCCACCATTGCTAGACTCTCTAGTACCGCGCAACTTTCGCCGGTACCATAAACCCACCATATACCTTCCTCAAAACAGCCACCATACCTACCTATTATGGCATTTCCATAGCCATTCCGAGATATACTGCCATGCAACTTTCCACCGTTCCATTATTCTGACACGCCTAATCATTGTCATATTTCTATGCATGATCATGTAGTTGACATCATATTTGTGGAAAAGCCACAGTTCATAATTCTTTCATACATGTCACTCATGAGTCATTGCACATCCCGGTACACCGCCGGAGGCATTCATATAGAGTCATATCTTGTTCTAAGTATTGAGTTGTATTTCTTGAGTTGTAAGTAAATAAAGTGTGATGATCATCATTATTAGAGCATTGTCCTAGTGAGGAAAGGATGACGGAGACTAGGATTCCCCACAAGTCGGGATGAGACTCCAGATGAAAAATAAAAAAAAGGAAAAGAAAAGAGGCCAAAAGAAAAAAGAGAGAAAGGCCCAAATAAAAAAATGAATGAAAAAATGATGAAAAAAATGAGAGAAAAAGAGAGAAGGGGCAATGCTACTATCCGTTTACCACACTTGTGCTTCAAAGTAGCACCATGATCTTCATGATAAAGAGTCTCCTATGTTGTCACTTTCATATACTAGTGGGAATCTTTCATTATAGAACTTGGCTTGTATATTCCAATGATGGGCTTCCCCAAAATGCCCTAGGTCTTCGTGAGCAAGCAAGTTGGATGCACACCCACTAGTTTCTTTTGTTGAGCTTTCATACACTTATAGCTCTAGTGCATCCGTTGCATGGCAATCCCTACTCACTCACATTGATATCTATTGATGGGCATCTCCATAGCCCGTTGATACGCCTAGTTGATGTGAGACTACCTTCCTCCTTTTTTGTCTTCTCCACAACCACCATTCTATTCCACCTATAGTGCTATACCCATGGCTCACGCTCATGTATTGTGTGAAGATCGAAAAGGTTTGAGAACATCAAAAGTATGAAACAATTGCTTGGCTTGTCATCGGGGTTGTGCATGATTTAAATATTTTGTGTGATGAAGACAGAGCATAGCCAGACTATATGATTTTGTAGGGATAGCTTTCTTTGGCCATGTTATTTTAAGAAGACATGATTACTTTGTTAGTATGCTTGAAGCATTATTATTATTTTTGTCAATATTAAACTTTTGTCTTAAATATTATGGATCTGAATATTCTTGCCACAATAAAGAAGATTACATTGATAAATATGTTAGGTAGAATTCCACATCAAAAATTCTGTTTTTATCATTTACCTACTCGAGGACGAGCAGGAATTAAGCTTGGGGATGCTGATACGGCTCCAACGTATCTATAATTTTTGATTGTTCCATGCTATTATATTATCTGTTTTGGATATTTATGGGCTTTATTTTACACTTTTATATTACTTTTGGGACTAACCTATTAACCCAGAGCCCAGTGCCAGTTCCTGTTTTTTCCCTTGTTTCAGTGTTTTGCAGAAAAGGAATATCAAACGGAGTCCAAAAGGAATGAAACCTTCGGGAGCGTGATTTTTGGAACGAACGTGATTCAGGAGACTTGGAGTTGAAGTCAAGGAAGCTTCGAGGTGGCCATGAGGCAGGGAGGCGCGCCTGCCCCCTGGGCGCGCGCCCCACCCTCGTGGGCCCCTCGTGGCTCCCCTGACCGACTTCTTTCGCCTATATATGTCCATATACCCTAAAAACATCAGAGAACATAATAGATCGGGAGTTCCGCCGCCAGAAGCCTCCGTAGCCACCGAAATCCAATCTAGACCCGTTCCGACACCCTGCCGAAGGGGGGAATCCCTCTCCGGTGGCCATCTTCATCATCCCGGCACTCTCCATGACGAGGAGGGAGTAGTCCACCCTCGGGGCTGAGGGAATGTACTAGTAGCTATGTGTTTAATCTCTCTCTCTCTATCATGTTCTTGAGGTGGTATCATCTTGATGTATCGCGAGCTTTGCTATTGTATTTGGATCTTATGATGTTTCTCCCCCTCTACTCGTGATGAATTGAGTTTTCCCTTTGAAGTTATCTTATCGGATTGAGTCTTTAAGGATTTGGAACACTTGATGTATGTCTTGCATGTGCTTATCTGTGGTGACAATGGGATATCACGTGATCCACTTGATATATGTTTTGGTGATCAACTTGCGAGTTCCGTGACCTCGTGAACTTATGCCTAGGGGTTGGCACACGTTTTCGTCTTGTTTCTCCGGTAGAAACTTTGGGGCACTCTTTGAAGTTCTTTGTGTTGGTTGAATAGAGGAATCTGAGATTGTGTGATGCATATCGTATAATCATACCCACTGATACTTGATGTGACATTGGAGTATCTAGGTGACATTAGGGTTTTGGTTGATTTGTGTCCTAAGGTGTTATTCTAGTACAAACTCTAGGATAGATTGAACGGAAAGAATAGCTTCATGTTATTTTACTACGGACTCTTGAATAGATCGATCAGAAAGAATAACTTTGAGGTGGTTTCGTACCCTACCATAATCTCTTCATTTCTTCTCCGCTATTAGTGACTTTGGAGTGACTCTTTTTTGCATGTTGAGGGATAGTTATACGATCCAATTATGTTATTATTGTTGAGGGAACTTGCACTAGTGAAAGTATGAACCCTAGGCCTTATTTCAACGCATTGCAATACCATTTGTGCTCATTTTTATCATTAGTTACCTTGCTGTTTTTATATTTTCAGATTACAAAAACCAGTATCTACCATCCATATTGCACTTGTATCACCATCTCTTCGCCGAACTAGTGCACCTATACAATTTACCATTGTATTGGGTGTGTTGGGGACACAAGAGACTCTTTGTTATTTGGTTGCAGGGTTGTTTGAGAGAGACCATCTTCATCCTATGCCTCCCACGGATTGATAAACCGTAGGTTATCCACTTGAGGGAAATTTGCTACTGTCCTACAAAACTCTGCACATGGAGGCCCAACAA
Organism: Triticum urartu; assembly: GCF_056163025.1. NCBI lineage: Eukaryota > Viridiplantae > Streptophyta > Magnoliopsida > Poales > Poaceae > Triticum > Triticum urartu. Next base: position 552,927,867 of record NC_141873.1, read on the forward strand.
CATCAACAAGAAGAAGGTTGTGTAGTAGACATCAACAGACATGGCGCGGACGCGCGCGACGCCCGCCCTTGTCCTCCACCTGGCCTGCTACACAGTGGCACATCCACGCCATGCCCCTTGCCCCTCCCCAAAACCCTCCCACCCGCTCGCCATGGCCGACACGCCAAACCCCGTCACGGTGGCCGCCCCTCCACCCTTGCCTCCACCATCGACAAGCCACGCACCATGCGCGGAAAGGCAAGCAAGGCCAAGAAGTAGCAGACATTGACGCAGCGGACCATGCGGTCGGCCAAGAGGGCTGGCCGGAGGAAGGTGCGGGCCGACAAGCTGGAAGCCGCCAACGTGGCCACCATTGCTGCCACCGCCCAATAGGAGGCCGCCGTCATGGATAACGAGAACCCCGTCACCAAGGCCATGCAGCAGGCCCTTTTATTGCTAGGGTTCATCCATGGCCACAACCAGCTGACCATTCTAGCCACTGTCACCATGGTCGCGGCCAGCACGGGCTCGTCAACAGAGCGTCCATCACAGGCAGAGTCGGCAGGCATGTTAACCAGGCCGTGGACGCCCAGTTTTCATCCCCACGCGCAAGCCATCCGCTTATCAACCTCTCCCGCAAACTGCTCGCCTGAAGGTAGTGTGATCGCACCGCATATGCCCGCACGCATGGCCATCGACCTCAACGCCACACCTATGGCCGACGGGTCGTCCACCGTGGGGCAAAGGAAGCGACCGCATGAGATCCCCGTTGGCAACCATCCCGATGCCCAACAACAGTTCGATGCAATGCCATCGTCGACGGATGATGACCCGGCCAATGTTTTCATTATGGAGAACATTATTTTCAAGGGTGACGTGGGCGGCGTGGGTGGCGCGAGCTTTGATCTCGATGAGACCCAAAGCCAAGACGTTTGTTGCCACTTCACGACCAAGAGGGCATGGCCGGCACCTTCACGGCAGGCCAAGAGGGCATGGCCGACACCTTCACGCCACGCTAAGATGGCATGGTCGACACCTTCATGCAAGGCCAAGAGGGCATGGCCGACACCTTCATGCCAGGCTAGGAGTTCCCATATGACTACGGACAAGAGGAAGAATAGGAAGTGGACAACAAGGGGGAGGCTTTGTTTGCCGACGAGCTCACTCACCAAGCTAATGTGCAAAGGAAGAAGCGGTGAAGCATTCAGACAAAGGCATACACAAAGGATGATGACAATCTCATTTGCGAAATGTTGGAGAGATATTGGAAAAGATCCCAAGATCGGCGCTGAGCAAAATGGTTCAACCTTTTGGTTGAGAGTTCATGCCCAATTCCATGAATGCACGAAGTTCCCGCCCTTCAAGTTGGAGAGCAAGCGTGGTTGGGTGTCCATCTCCAAAAGGTGGGGGCTTAACCAAAAGGAGTGCAAAATTTTGTGCTACCCTTGAGAGCATCGCAGGCCGTTTGTTTTATGCTTGCATGTCCATTTGCATATGAATGTACATTGGTTTCTTCATTTTGTTCTGTAGGTATTTCGAGCTTTGGATTCAAGGCCCAACATGGGAATACGTGTTCACCCTTACCCATTGTTGAACGATCATTAACAATGATGAGAAATTCAAGGACCAATATGTCACCCTCAAGAAGAATGGACGGCCGGAGGCCGTCGCCAACCATGGCGAGGGAGAGAAGCGGCCGTGGGGAAAGACCAATGCCAACAAGGAGTAGAAGCATGATGCGACGACATTTTCCTTGCAAGAAACTTTGCAAGGCATGATGACCCAAAAGGAAACAAGAGAGGAGAAGTGTTGGCAAGATAAAAAAGAGCAAATGAAGGCCTACATCGACATACAAAAAGAAGGAACTCGAGATGGAGGCTTACATACAGGCAAAGAAGCTAGAGATGGAGGCGGAAATCCAAGCGAAGAAGCTACAAATGAAGGTCGACATGCAAGCCAAGAAGCCCGAGACAGAGGCGACCAATGCATAGACCAAAGCAAAAGAAGTGGCGCTCGCTTGCATGATGAAGGAGGTGGAGATCATGACACCGGACTTGAGCAAGTTTCCCCCGAGAAGGAGGCCTTAGTTCGAGAAGATGCAAAAGGAGATGCTCGAGCTTGATGATTGATCTATGGCCGAGAGCGACATATTTTTTGTATGCCGGCAAGTCTGCTGGCATGACCATGACCAAGATGGCGTGGTTGAACTACCACCCTTTTTGTGTGCTGGCAACTGCGCCGGCCGCTGGAATGTGCGCCGCCATGAACTATGGTGTGTTTTTGTAGGCTGGCATGTATGCCGGCCACTAGCATGGGCCGCCAGCATGAACTGTGGACGCTGATATGGCCACTGACATGAACTATGCCCGATGGTCTTTTTAAAGGTAAATTTGCTTTGGACACGTACGAAAAATGGGTCAGCCTGTTGGGCGCACCGATCGGACGCAGACGGACAATAAGCCTACAACCAACCCAAACAGCCAAAAGGGGACAAATCCCACATACGTCTGGGTCGGCGCATTGAAGTTGGTCTTAAGATGGGTTAAGCAAGGATTTCTTAAATGGTTTGAAAATGTGTAAACCGTTGAATTTCAGTGTCAGCTTGTTTATAAATAAAGTACATGAGATGATTAGTTGTCTATTATATAACCATATGTAATGAGGATGCGGGGGAGAGGAAAAAGTACTATATCAAAACAGATGCATCTAGTTTACGCAAGAGGAAAATGAACAACCTACTAATTAGCAATTGAGGTATCATACCGAATTGCTGATAGTCATAATATATGCAGTTGGAACAAGGACACATATTTGAACGGCTTGACGCACCAAAAGGAAAGCATGTTCATATTTTACAATACAGCTCCAAAGACCGTACGGAAAATACTGTGCAGGTGTCTTTCCCAACAAAACAATATTGTTCAGTATTTTTTTAACGAAACCTCGTCAAAGGGCAGGGTGCTCATGTGATTTCGTTAAGAAGAGAGTTAACCCGGTTTATGAGACAAACTAGACCAAAAACCACACAACGGCAAGGTTGATTAAAGGACAATCGAGCAAAAAGTCTCAATGACCAATACAAGCAACAATTAAACAAAAATAGACTTCGCCACCAAACACGAGCCTCGGACCGAGGGCCAGAGAGACCCAGGGTAGGGAGAAGAAACTCTTCAACAACGTCTTCGAGAACAAAATGATGTCTGCGGATGCCAACGTCACTGGCACCGACCCAAATCGGACTGTGATACTTATGTGAAAAAGCTAAAACCTGATAAGCTCGAACCCAAATCGGAGAAATGTGTCTTCATAGGATACCCAAAAGAGACAGTTGGGTACACCTTCTATCACAGATCCAAAGGCAAGATTTTTGTTGCTAAGAATGGATCCTTTCTAGAGAAGGAGTTTCTCTCGGAAGAAGTGAGTGGGAGGAAAGTAGAACTTGATGAGGTAACTGTACATGCTCCCTTATTGGAAAGTAGTTCATCATAGAAACCGGTTTCTGTGACACCTACACCAATTAGTGAGGAAGCTAATGATGATGATCATGAAACTTCAGATCAAGTTACTACCGAACCTCGTAGGTCAACCAGAGTAAGATCCGCACCAGAGTGGTACGGTAATCCTGTTCTGGAGGTCATGTTACTAGACCATGACGAACCTATGAACTATGAGGAAGCGATGATGAGCCCAGATTCCGAAAAATGGCTTGAGGCCATGAAATCTTAGATGTGATCCATGTATGAGAACAAAGTGTGGACTTTGTTGACTTGCCCGATGATCGACAAGCCATCAAGAATAAATGGATCTTCAAAAAGAAGACAAACGCTGATGGTAATGTTACTGTCTACAAAGCTCGACTTGTTGCGAAAGGTTTTCGACAAGTTCAAGGAGTTGACTATGATGAGACCTTCTCACTCATAGCGATGCTTAAGTCCGTCTGAATCATGTTAGCTATTGCCGCATCTTATGATTATGAAATTTGGCAAATGGATGCAAAGAATGCATTCCTGAATGGATTTCGGGAAGAAGAGTTGTATATGATGCAACCTGAAGGTTTTATCGATCCAAAGGGTACTAACAAAGTGTGCAAGCTCCAGCGATCCATTTATGGAATGGTCCAAGCCTCTCGGAGTTGGAATAAACGTTTTGATAGTGTGATCAAAGCATATGATTTTATACAGACTTTTGGAGAAGCCTGTATTTACAAGAAAGTGAGTGGAAGCTCTATAGCGTTTCTAATATTATATGTGGATGACATATTGTTGAGTGGAAATGATACAGAATTTCTGGATAGCATAAAAGGATACTTGAATAAGAGTTTTTCAATGAAAGACCTCGGTGAAGCTGCTTACATATTGGGCATCAAGATCTATAGAGATAGATCAAGTCGCTTAATTGGACGTTCACAAAGCACATACCTTGACAAAGTTTTGAAGAAGTTCAAAATGGATCAGGCAAAGAAAGGATTCTTTCCTGTGTTATGATACGTCTCCAACGTATCTATAATTTTTGATTGTTCCATGCTATATTATATTCTGTTTTGGACATTATTGGGCTTTATTATACACTTTTATATTATTTTTGGGACTAACCTATTAACCGGAGGCCCAGCCTAGAATTGCTGTTTTTTTGCCCATTTTAGGGTTTCACAGAAAAAGAATATCAAACGGAGTCCAAACGGAATGAAACCATCGGGAACGTGATTTTCGGAACGAACATGATCCAGAGGACTTGGACCCTACGTCAAGCAATCAACGAGGTAGGGGGGCGCTCCCACCCCCACCAGGCGCGCCCTCCACCCTCGTGGGCCCTCTGTTGCTCCACCGACGTACTCCTTCCTCCTATATATACCTACGTACCCCCAAACCACCAGATACGGAGACAAAACCCTAATTCCACCGCCGTAACTTTCTGTATCCACGAGATCCCATCTTGGGGCTTTCTTCGGAGCTCCACCGGAGGGGGCATCGATCACGGAGGGCTTCTACATCAACACCATAGCCCCTCCGATGAAGTGTGAGTAGTTTACTTCAGACCTACGGGTCCATAGTTATTAGCTAGATGGCTTCTTCTCTCTTTTTGGATCTCAATACAAAGTTCTCCCCCTCTCTTGTGGAGATCTATTCGATGTAATCTTCTTTTGCGGTGTGTTTGTTGAGATCGATGAATTGTGGGTTTATGATCAAGTTTATCTATGAACAATATTTGAATCTTATCTGAATTCTTTTATGTATGATTGGTTATCTTTGCAAGTCTCTTCGAAATATCAGTTTGGTTTGGCCTACTAGATTGATCTTTCTTGCAATGGGAGAAGTGCTTAGCTTTGGGTTCAATCTTGCGGTGTCCTTTCCCAGTGACAGTAGGGGCAGCAAGGCACGTATTGTATTGTTGCCATCGAGGATAACAAGATGGGGTTTATATCATATTGCATGAGTTTATCCCTCTACATCATGTCATCTTGCTTAAAGCTTTACTCTGTTCTCTTGAACTTAATACTCTAGATGCATGCTGGATAGCGGTCGATGTGTGGAGTAATAGTAGTAGATGCAGGCAGGAGTCGGTCTACTTGTCTCGGACGTGATGCCTATATACATGATCATACCTAGATATTCTCATAACTATGCTCAATTCTGTCAATTGCTCAACAGTAATTTGTTCACCCATCGTAAATACTTATGCTCTTGAGAGAAGCCACTAGTGAAACCTATGGCCCCCGGGTCTATCTTCCATCATATTAATCTTCCAATACCTAGTTATTTCCTTTGCCATTTATTTTACTTTGCATCTTTATCATAAGAATAACAAAAATATTATCTTATCATATCTATCAGATCTCACTCTCGTAAGTGAACGTGTAGGGATTGACAACCCCTTATCGCGTTGGTTGCAATGATTTATTTGTTTGTGTAGGTGAGAGGGACTTGTGCGCGGCCTCCTACTGGATTGATACCTTGGTTCTCAAAAACTGAGGGAAATACTTATGCTACTTTGCTGCATCAACCTTTCCTCTTCAAGGGAAAACCAAGGCAATGCTCAAGAGGTAGTGATACGTATCCAACGTATCTATAATTTTTGATTGCTCCATGCTATATTATCTACTGTTTTGGACTATATTGGGCTTTATTTTCCGCTTTTATATTATTTTTGGGACTAACCTTTTAACCGGAGGCCCAACCCACAATTGTTGTTTTTTTTGCCTATTTCAGTGTTTCAGAGAAACAGAATATCAAACGGAGTCCAAACGGAATAAAATCTTCGGGAACGTGATCCAGGAGACTTGGACCCTACGCCAAGGAACAAAAGAGGAGGTCACGAGGGTGGGGGGTGCCCCCCCTAGAGCGCGACCCCTGCCTCATGGGCCCCTCGATGCTCCACCGATGTACTTCTTCCTCCTATATATACACGCGTACCCCCAAACGATCAGAACAGGAGCCAAAAACCTAATTCCACCGCCGCAACTTTCTGTATCCACGAGATCCCATCTTGGGGCCTGTTCTGGAGCTCCGCCGGAGAGGGACGTTGTCGGTGTCAAAACCGGCGGATCTCGGGTAGGGGGTCCTGAACTGTGCGTCTAGGCCGGATGGTAAAAGGAGGCAGGGAACACTTTGTTTACCCAGGTTCGGGCCCTCTTGATGGAGGTAATACCCTACTCCTGCTTGATTAATATTGATGATATGGGTAGTACAAGAGTAGATCTACCACGAGATCAAGGAGGCTAAACCCTAGAAGCTAGCCTATGGTATGATTGTTGTGTATGGAGTTGATTGCCTACGGACTATGTAGCGACCCGACCCGAATGGATCAAGTCTCTGTGCTTATGTGTCATCCCTGGATCAGTATGCTGACACACACAGTACTCAAAGGATTTATAACAGAGGTAAATCACATGTATAAAGTAATGTAAATACTATTACCTCAATCCAAATAGCGGAAGCAACAAGGTTGTGGGTTCCCATCAACACCAACGGCCAAGTTGAGTGTAGAATCGTAACCCTAACGTATCACTTACTCGTCGTAAGAAACCTACAACATGAGACGTTGCAGCCTGAAACGGGTCAGTACATTGAATGTACTGGCAAATTCACACCATAGAGAATGATGAACAATGGCTATCACTATATGCATATTTGGCTGGTGGAAAAGCTCTATGGTTATAAGGTTTTTGCGAAAAGCCAATTTTTCCCTACTGCAAAGGAATAAAATTAATTACTATCATGGTGGTTGTGAAACATTGAGAATGGTTGACAGCATTCTCAATGTCGGGGTACTGATCCACGAACACCTATGGGACCGGCGGACCGGATCCCTTTCGGTTCGGCGGGGGCGGAGATCGTGCAAAGAGCAAATCGAGGCGATACACGGGAGTTTGTATTGATCCTACTCCTGCTTTGTGGTTTGTATTGATCTCTTGCTCGGGAGCACGGAGTGCTACAGTACACACCAACAGCTAGCGAGACTGAGCGTGAGTGTTCGAACCCCCCTCTACGTTGCACACGGGCCTCCTTTTATATGCTCAAGGGGTTACCGACAGGTGGCAACGGAGGTAAGGGGCAAAAATGGAAAGGTGCCGTGGTAGGCACAGCTACCTGCTACAGTGTATCATACCTAACCCTGACGGCAGGGGACAAGGGCCTTAAATGCCCGTCTGTGTCGCCTAAACAGTGCGAAAAGGGACCGCGAGGGATGCCACCGTTCACCACGATGGCGATCTTGTCAGCGCCGCTTGCCACCGCACGCCCCTGGCTGCACAGCCTTCCGCCACGTACGCCTGGAGGGGCCCCAGAGCGACACGTTGGTGGGTGTGCTGGAGCGCGGGCACGGAGAGGTGGCTTGCCGCGGCAAGCAGCCTGCCGCGGTTGTTGTCTTGTCGCGCCCGCGAGCTTGTCGCTCACCGGGCCTTGCCGGGACGCGTGGTGCGCCGCGGCAAGTTCCTTGAAATGCCTTGAGTGGCCTTCCCGGCAAGCTCCTCTTGCCGGGGTCTTGGGATGCTTTTGTTAGCCTTCCCGGCAAGCTCCTCTTGCCGGGGTCTTGTCTTCTTGACTTGGACACTTTGTTCTTGAATGGCTCCAAAGGAACCACGGAGGATCTTGGCGGTCACCCGGCAAGCCTTGCCGCGGGATGCTGCGACTGCCCGTGCACAAGTTCGGGATACTAGGGTACCCCTTACTCTAGTACACCGACAGGAGCCCCCGGGCCGGGGCCATACACGGTGCCGAGCGCTGTTGGGCCAGGCCCAAAACAGGGCACGGGCACACGCGGCCTAGGTTATGCCGTATCTCACTCCGTATCCACTGCGCCCTCCCTGAACGGCACGCGTTGAATGCGGCGTCGTGGGAGAGATCGTGGGGGTTTCTTTATTCGAAAATGCGGAACGTCTGCCCCCTCCCCCTTTATAAGCAGGGGAAACAGGGGCAGTTCACTCATTCGCCCGTTGCCGTCTCCAATCTCAAAAATCTCCGCTGCCCTCCTCGCCTACCCAAAGCTGAGAAGAGAGAGAGAGAGAGAGCAGCGCTCCGCCCCCCCATCGCCGCCAGCACCACCAACGCCGTCAACCTCCTCCACTGCTTCCGCCATGGCTCCAAAGGCCGACAAGGGGAAGGCTGTGAAGTCGACTGAAGCGCAGCGGCTCGCGGCGCTGTGGAAGGAGCGGTCCGTCTTCCCCCCCAAGCTCGGCGCGAAGGAGCTGAGCGAGAACTACTACCTGTTCTGGTCGGTGGAGACGCGCGCGCATCCGCGCACAAAGGTTCTCCCCGCCGCCGCTTGGAAGAAGGCTCCGAATGGGTACCCCTTCTTCGCATTGTTCTTCTACTGCGGGCTCTGCCCGCCCTTCTCTGATTTCTTTTGCGACATCATGAACACCTACGGATTCCACCTCCTCGACTTCACCCCCAACGCCGTCCTGACAATGGCAGTTTTCGCACATCTCTGCGAAAACTTTGTCGGAGTCCTTCCCAACGTATCCCTCTTCCGCCACTTTTTCATACCCCGAGTAGAGAGAGGAGAGGCTCTATCCGGCGGAATCGCCTGGATCTCAAGGGCCAGCAAGAAAGAGACCTATCTGGAGGGAGAGTTCCGCGGGAAGTGGGAGGAGTGGAGGGCTGATTGGTGCTGGATTGATGAGGAGAGCCCGCAGCCATTCACCACCCACCGCCGAACCCCAGTAGCTCGCGGCAGCGATTGGAGTGACGTGGCCCCAGAGGATGACAGGCTGAAGATTGCCGTCACCAGGATCCTGCGCCTCAGGCTTGCCGGGCTTACTGTTGGCGCAGTAGGCGCAGATTTCCTTCGCCGCCGCATCGCCCCCCTGCAGGAACGGGGGAGGCCAACCTGGGAGTTCAAGAACGCGGCAGACATCATGAGGCTGCGGCCAGGCCTCAATTACAACTTCACAGTCTTGGAGCTCAACGCAATGCTGCAGGAGCTGTTCAAGTATGACCCCCAGCATCCCGAGGTCTTCAGGTTGCCGGGGGGCGTCGTCCCGTTGTGCAACAATTCTGCGCTCGACCGCATCCGTGCAATGATGCCGGAGTGCGACACGCACGGAATTGTGCCAACTTGGCAGGAGCCCACAGACGACGTAGTGCAGCAGTTCTTCGACGACTTGGTGGAGGTGCCAATCCGCCCCGACGAGAAGGACGGCCTCACCCGCGACACCACGGATGCAGAGATGGCGCTCATCGCCACTAGGCTCGAGGAGGCAGCGGCAGCCGCAGCCGCGGGTGAGTTCGGGTTCACTATGGAGGAGGCCGATGCAGCAGAAGCGGCAAGCCGTGCCGAGCGAGGGGAGTCTGCCAGCAAGAAGGAGCTTGCCGGGCGTGACGCCGAGCCGAGCGAGCCTGCCAAGGACACAAGTGGCTCGTTGGAAATCAACTCCTCCTCCTCCTCTTCTTCGGGCAGCTCTCCGCAAGCAGAGCCTCCGTCCCCACCAAGAAGGCGCCTCCGCAAGGCGGGTGACGTGACGGAGTGGCAGGCGGGTCAACAGTCGCTGCGCCGCGTGACACGCTCCACCGCGGCAAACACCGTTGCCGCGGGAGCGCCTCATGCTGCGACGGCAACTGGAGCGGAGTCTAGCCGGACCACCGCTTCAGTTCCTGCCGCTGCTCCCGCCGCGCCGATAGCTGGAGCGGGGTCGTCTCAGACCACCGCCACTGCTCCCGCCAAGCGGCCAAGGGAAGCCACTCCTCCGCCTCCTCGCGCCGGACGTGGGCCAAACTTCGACTTCTCCGCGTTCAGCTCCGACGAGGAAGAAGAAGAAGAGTAAGCTTCTCTTGCTGTATTTGCGTTTCTTCAATTCTTGCTGTTGGTCTTGCTTCTCACTTTCTTTTCTTCTGAACTTGTTCCTTTTTAGGACTCTGGCCCAGAGAGCGGCAAAGAGGGCTAAAGTCCCGGTGATCGTCATCGAGGACGAGCCCACTGCGACAGCAGGTGGCGCGCCCGAGACAATCCTGCCGGACCCGGCGACTTTCCTCCAGGGCAGCCCCCAGCGTAAGTGCATGATTTACTTTCTGCTGCGAGGCGCGCTTGGGTACTTGTCTTTGCTAATATTTGCTTGTTGACTTGTGTAGGAGCCGAGCAGCCCCACCAGGAGCCAAGGGAGAATCCCCTGACAAGGGAGAGTTCTCCGGCAAGGGAAGGCTTCCCGGTGAGGGAGAAGTCTCCGGCAAGGGAGGGTTCTCCGGTGAGGGACAGCGCCAGCGGCCCCCCGACGATGGAAACCACGACCGCAGAGCTTGGTGCAGGTACTCCCCTTGCTTCAAAACTTCTCTTGGATCCTTCTTCTTTTGATCTTCTTTCTGTTGGTTTTTTGCTGGATTTTGTTTGACTCTTCTCCCCCTTTCCGGCCGTCAGATCCATCCGCTGCGGAGCAGATGGAGAGCGAGGTCGCCGCCTACGAACCAGCTGGTGCTGGAGACGCCGCCGGCGCAGAGACCGCCAAGGCTACCGCCGCAGCAACCGGCGAGGAGTCTGGCGGTCGTACTGACGGCCCAGAGGCCGCAGGAGCGCCAGGCGCTACACCGACCGCCGACCCATCCGCCGAAGCCGCAGCGCCAAGCTCCAAGGACCCCAGCCGGGCGTTTATTTGAAGGCCGGCGACGACGTCTTCATCAATCTTCCCTGGGCATCAAGCTCCAGAGTGCCGGTCGAGGGGGAGGTCTTCGACGGAGAAGTGCTTGCCTCCGCGGGGCTGAAGTTGGTCGACGCGCCAAGCAACAGCAGCAATGAGCCCGAAGAGGAGCGGCTGCTGCGGAAGCTGATGTCGCTCTATCGCGCGCGGCAAGCCAAGCTGGAATCCCGCGAGGCACTTGTCGCGAAGGCGGGAGCTGACATCGAAAGGCATGCGGAAGAGCTTGGGGGTTTCCATCGGGAAGCCCTCCGATCCCTGGCGGAGGAGCGGGAGCAGCTCGCTGAAGCGCAGAAGGCCTTCCTCCTTGAGAAGGCCGAAGCCGAAGAGCGGAAACGTCTTGCCGCTGTGAAGCTAGCCGCGGAGGAGGGCGAGCTGGCGCAGCGGAAGGTCAACCTCGATGCCCATGAGGAGGAGCTTGCCGCGCGCGAGGGAAAACTCGGCGAAGCCCTCAAACAAGCAGAGGATGCCGCCGCCGCCGCCGAGGCCGCCAAGGAGGAGTTGAAGACAAAGGTGGCGCAGCTAGAAGCCGATCTCGCCGAGAAGGGCAGAGAGCTCAGCGCCGCCAAGGTCTCCAACGTGGATCTTGAGTTGAAGTTAACCACTTCGACCAAGACTCTGGACAGCGCCAAGAAGCGGGAGGCGGCCTTGAAGGAGGAAATCAAGGCCGACAAGGCGCTGCTGGAGAGCGCTGCCGCCGCCCAGAACGCCTTCAGGGAGACTGTGACGCACTGGACGGAGAGTCTGGTGAATGCCGCCACAGACATCGACAAGGAGCTGGCGCAGCTGGGGATGGAAGATCTTGGGTATCCTTCCGACGACAACCTCCAGCCCAGCGCCAAGCTCGTCCTGTTCTTCAAGGGCGTGGCGACAGCCCTCCAGCGACTCCGGGAGAGGATCCCTAAGCAGCTGGCCGACGAGTCGCGCAAGATCTGCGCAGGAGCCCTCCAGAGGGTGTTGATGAAGGTGGCCTTCCGCAATCCTGGCCTCCGTCTCACCAACATCCTCAGGACCTTGCCGCCGGAGGCTGATCTAGAGGAGCTCAAGGCCCTTGTCGCACCCATTGTGGACAAGGTGAGCGGGATCAAGCGGGTCGAAGGCGATCGCGTAGATTAGGCCGCCCATTTCTTCTTTCCTTGTCGCTGCTTGTCATGTCATGAAAACAGTCTATTAGAGCTGCGACAAGCTATCTTTGTAATATAGCTTGGTTCTATGGAATGATTGCAATGCTATTCCCTTTACTTGATTCCTTGCTTTGTATGCCTTTTTACCCTACGCTTTTAGGGAACTTGCCGGAGCAGGCACCTGAGCCGCGAGCGCTGAGTGCGGGACGTCAGCAGCCTGCTGGCGGTGTCGCAGCCGACAAGAAACCTTGTCGCAGCTAGTCGCAGCTCACTTAAGTTGTTGAGCGAACTCGAAACAAAGTAAGGGCGCTAGCGGCTCACTTAAGTTGTTGAGCGGACTCAAAACAAAGTAAGGGCCCTAGCAGCTCACTTAAGTTGTTGAGTGGACTCAAAACAAAGTAAGGGCGCTACTAGCTACGAGTCGGTTCCTCCGCGCACAGGTTTTCCATACAAAGTGCGGTTGTTCAAGGGAGATAACTTAAAATTTAAAAAATTTGATTGCTCAAACTTTGGCAACTTAACTTTTTCTGTTGTTTGCTTCCCGACAAGGCCAAACTTTTCTTGAACGACGCTTGGTCCATACCATCGTCTTCTCCTTTCCCCCCCGGCAAACTTGTGGGCGAGGGGAACCTTGCTTTCAAAAGGAATAAGAGACAATACAGATATGGAGCTTTACGGCTCGTTATTGCTTACCGTGGGGTAGGTGCTGCACAAAGTGTCAGATCATATATGCCAGAAAATAGAAAGCATAAAATCGACAAAATGTGCGGAGCACATGAGCTTTACTTATGCACGGGGTCTGCGCCCGGCTTTGTACAAAGGATTACATGCAACAGCGGCAAGACTTGTACAAAAGGTGGTTGCCGGAACAGGTTCCGACAACCGCGCCTTACGGGTAAAACTTGCGAAGATGCTCAATGTTCCAGGAGTTGCTCACCGGAATGCCATCTTTGGTCTCAAGGCGGACAGCCCCAGGCCTTGTGACTCGTTTCACCCGGTAAGGGCCTTCCCACTTTGGCGTCAACTTGTTGGAATTCTTGGCGGACTGAACACGCCGAAGAACAAGGTCGACTTCCTCGAGACTTCTGGCGTTAACTTTGCGGCTATGGTAGCGGCGCAAAGCTTGCTGGTAGCGAGCAGCTCGCACAGCAGCCTGAAGACGGTCTTCCTCAAGGAGCAGCGCGTCATCTTGTCGCAGCTGCTCTTGCTCGAGCTCATCATAAGCGAGCACTCGAGGTGACCCGTATACGAGTTCCGTGGGGATAACTGCCTCTGCTCCATAGACTAGAGCAAAAGGTGTCTGGCCAGTGGCTCGATTTGGCGTCGTCCTGATCGACCAAAGAACCACCGGCAGCTCCTCGATCCAGTTTCTTCCGCACTTTTGCAGCCTGTCGAAAGTTCTGGTCTTGAGCCCGCGCAGCACTTCAGCATTTGCCCTCTCCGCTTGATCGTTGCTTCACGGGTGAGCAACAGAAGCGAAGCAGACCTTGCCGCCAAGATCTTGGACGTACTGCATGAAGGTGCGGCTCGTAAATTGTGTGCCGTTGTCGGTGATTATCCTGTTAGGGGTCCCGAAGCGGCAAACAATCGACCTAAAGAACTTGACTGCTGACTGTGCGGTCACCTTCCTCACTGGTTCCACTTCCGGCCACTTTGTGAACTTGTCGATTGCGACGTACAAGTACTCAAAGCCCCCGACAGCTCGGGGGAAGGGGCCGAGGATGTCGAGCCCCCAGACCGAAAATGGCCAGGATAAAGGAATCGTCTGGAGAGCTTGAGCTGGTTGGTGTATCTGCTTGGAATGAAACTGGCACGCTTCACACTTGGTTACTTGTGCAGTTGCATCCTGGAGGGCTGTTGGCCAGAAAAAACCTTGCCGGAATGCTTTGCCGACAAGTGCTCTTGCGCCAATGTGGTGACCACATATGCCTCCATATATCTCTGCCAAAAGCTTTTGTCCGTCTTCCCGGGGAATACACTTCAATTTCACACCGTTCAGTCTTCTTCTGTACAGTGTCTTGTCGACAAACTGATACATACTTGACTGTCAGGCTACTCTTTCCGCTTCTTCTTGCTCTTCGGGAAGTTCTCCTGTCTGAAGGAAATGGACAATCTGCTGTGCCCATGCTGGAGCTTGTGGCTCGACAACAAGGACTAAAGGCAAATCCGCGGCTGTGGGAACGTCCGCTTCTACGGCGAGAACCTGGGCCTCTGCCGGAGCTTGATGTTCCCCGGCAAGCTTGCCGGAGCAAAACTTGTCGGGAGCTTCTGCTACAATGGAACAAACCCTAGGGCTTGCCGGAGCAGACTGCTCCTCAGCACTCTTGGTGTTGATCTTAGGGACTTTCTTGGCGGCGGCTTCGGGAAGCTCTGCCGGCAAATAGTCACCAGTGATCAACTTCCTCTTTTTGCTCTGTCCAGTTGATGGCGTTACGGATGGCTTACTCAGCTTGAGCACAAAGATCCCTGGTTCCACAGGTAACTTAAGTGCGGCGCACTTTGACAGGCCATCGGCAATGGCGTTCTGAGCTCTTGGAACATGCTCCATTTGTAGGCCGTCAAAGCGTTCTTCTAGATTTCTCACTTCGTCAACGTAAGCTTCCATCAACGGACTCTGATAACTCTTGTTTACTTGGCGGACGACAAGCTGTGAGTCACCCCTGACAATAAGCTTCTTGATCCCAAGGTCTGCCGTGATCCGGAGACCGGCAAGCAAGCCTTCATACTCCGCAGTATTGTTTGTTGCTTGCTCCTTGGGAAAGTGCATCTGGACTACGTACTTGAGGTGCTCTCCGGCGGGTGCGACAAGCAGCACGCCAGCGCCGGCGCCTTGCAGCGAAAAGGCACCATCAAAGTACATCAGCCACTCTTTGCTAGCTTCATCGACGGGGATCCTCGTCTCTGGAATTTCTTCATCTGGCGTTGGCGTCCATTCTGCTATAAACTCTGCCAATGCTCTGCTCTGAATAGTTGAAGTGCTCTCAAACTTGATGCCAAAGCTTGACAGTTCCAGTGCCCACTCGACAATCCTGCCTGTCGCTTCTGGATTCTGTAGTATCCTCTTCAGCGGAAAGCGAGTGACAACTGTGATCTCATGCGCTTGGAAGTAATGGCGCAGCTTTCTCGAGGCCATGAGAAGGCCGAAAAGTAATTTTTGCATGCCAGAGTACCTTGACCTAGCCCCCTGGAGAAGGGAACTGACAAAGTAAACTGGGCGCTGCACCATCTTCTTCTGTATCTCCTCGTGCATCTGTGCAGATCCATCTTTGTCAGGACCGGAGCTTGTCGGGGAAGCCCCCTGCTTGTCGCTGGATGTGCTTGCCGTGGTTGCAGGCTCGTCATCTGCCTCCCTTTCCGCTACTAACGCAGCACTAACCACTTGATTGGTTGCTGCTATGTACAGCAGCAACTTCTCTTGTGGCTTAGGTGCGACAAGTATTGGAGGGGAGGACAGGTATCTCTTCAAGTCTTGCAGCGCAGCCTCCGCTTCCGGAGTCCATTTCATTGGACCTGCTTTTTTCAACAGTTTGAAAAATGGCAGGGCGCGCTCAGCAGACCTAGAGATAAACCTGCTGAGAGCAGCCACACAACCGGCAAGTCTCTGTACATCCTTGACGCGCTTTGGTGCTTCAATCTGCTCAATGGCCTTGATCTTGTCGGGATTGGCTTCAATTCCCCGCTGAGACACAAAGAACCCGAGAAGCTTGCCGGAGGGAACTCCAAACACACACTTCTCTGGGTTGAGCTTGAGGCTGATCTTGCGCAGATTTGCAAAGGTCTCGTCTAAATCTTGGATCAAAGTTGCTCTGTCCTTGCTCTTAACCACTATGTCATCCATGTAAGCTTCCACATTTTTGTGTATTTGTGGCTCAAGAGCGACATGGACTACTCTTGCAAATGTTGAACCAGCATTTTTTAATCCGAAAGGCATCCGTACGAAACAATACGTGCCACATGGAGTAATAAATGCGGTCTTCTCCTCATCCTCTTCTGCCATGAAGATCTGATGGTATCCTGAGTATGCGTCAAGAAATGAAAGCAAATCACATCCGGCTGTGGAGTCAACAATCTGATCAATGCGTGGAAAAGGAAATGGGTCTTTGGGACAAGCTTTGTTAACATCAGTAAAATTGATACAAAGTCTCCATTTCCCATTTGCCTTGCGCACGACTACAGGATTGGCCAACCACGTGGGATGGAGCACTCCTCTGACAAGGCCTGCTGCTTCCAGTTTCTTGATCTCTTCTGCAATGAATTCTTGGCGCTCCACTGCCTGCTTCCTAACTTTCTGCTTGACGGGCCGCGCATGAGGACAAACGGCAAGGTGGTGCTCAATTACTTTCCTGGAAACACCGGGGATGTCAGACGGTTGCCACGCAAACACGTCGACATTCGCCCGCAGGAAAGCAACGAGCGCGCTTTTCTATTTAGGGTCGAGAGTGGCATTGATGGTGAAGGTACCACCAGTGCCGTCCTCCTTGGCGGACACCTTCTTCGTCTCTGGTGGAGCTGCCATCGTCTTCTTACACTTGCCGGTGGAGCTCGATGGTGCGTCCTCGACGGCAGCGCAGCACTCCGAGGAGGTGCGCTTGCCGGATTGGGCATCAGAACTCTTGCCGGACTTGGTCTTCTTCTTCCCCCCAGGAGCTTCAGCGGCAAGTGACTTGTGATCTGCCGCGGTTGCTGCTTCCCGGTAGATCTTGTCGGCACAGATAAGGGCATCTTTCTTGTCGCCGGGGACAGAGATGACGCTTATTGGGCCTGGCATCTTCAGCATGTTATATGCGTAGTGAGAGGCCGCCATGAACTTGGCGAGTGCTGGACGGCCAAGTATCCCATTGTAAGGCAATGGAATATCGGCAACGTCGAATGTGACCCTCTCAGTCCTGAAGTTCAGCTCTCTACCAAATGTGACTGGCAACGTGACCTTCCCCTTCGGCTTGCTCCTTCCCGGGTTGATTCCTTGGAATGTGCCGGTCTCTTCGAGCTCGCTGTCAGGGATCTGGAGTTTCTGGAGTACAACGGAGGAGATCAGGTTCAAGCCGGCCCCGCCGTCAACTAGCATCTTGGTGACCTTGAGGTTGCGGATAGTTGGTGAGACCAACATCGGCAAACACCCGACTACAGTTGTGCGATCAGGGTGGTCCTCAATGTCAAAGATGATAGGCGTGCTGGACCATTTCAGAAGCTTGCAGGACTCGACAGGTGGCTCTGTTGCATTTACTTCCCGCACCCACTGTTTGAGTTGGCGGTGTGAAGTATGCAGAGAGGCACCGCCGTCAACGCACAAGACCTCTGTGGCTTTCTGAAACTCCTGCTCACTGGTCTCAACATCATCCATGTCTTCGTCATCGTCGTCGTCTTCATCGTTGTCGCGGCCGCGGGGAGGTCTGTCTCCTTGCCGCTGCTTGGCCTTGCCGCGGCGTCCTCCTCGGCCGGCGCGCTTCTTGCCAGATTCTGCAGCACCACCTTGGGCCCTCTCCTTGTCTCGCCGCTCGTACTCAGCCTTTTACTGCTGGACAAGCTGCTCGACCTTCTTGCAGCTCTGGAGGTCATGGCCCTTGGTGCGGTGAATCTTGCAATATTGCTTGTCGGAGCCGTCCTGCTTGTCGGCGACGGCCACAGCCTGGCAGTTGGTGCACACGGCAACATCCTTGCCGGAGCTACCAACTTTGGCTTTCTTGGCGCCAGCTTCATTGCCGGACTGCTCAACGACTAGCACCTCTTTTCCTTTCTTCTTCCTGTTCCGCCGCCGGTTTTTCTTTGCCGGGGCAGCATCCTCACTGTCAGATCCTTCCGCTCCGGTCTTCTCTCCGGGGAGTCTCCTCCCTTCCTCAGCACGTGCACATTTGTCGGCCAGGGCGTACAGCTCACTGACGTCTCTGATCCTGCACATCGCCATCTCCTCCCTCATCCTGCGGTTACGCACGTTCTGATGGAACGCGCTGATGACCGCGGCGGGGTGGACGTCTGGGATGTTATACTATATCCGGCTGAACCTTTGAATGTACTTGCGCAGGGGCTCTCCTTCCTTCTGGGCGAGCAGATGAAGATCACTCTCTTGGCCATGAGGTTTGTGGCCGCCTGTAAAGGCGCCAACAAACTGATGGCATAGGTCTGCCCAGGAGGATATGGAGTCGTCCGGCAAGTGCATGAGCCAGGACCTGACGTTGGGCTTGAGCACCAACGGGAAGTAGTTGGCAAGGATCTTGTCGTCTCGCTCCCCAGCAGCCTGCACCGCGATGGTGTAGATGCTGAGGAACTCCGACGGATGCGTCTTGCCGTCGTACTTCTCGGGTACATCTGGTTTGAAATTCTTCGTGCTGGGCCACTGGACTTGCCGCAGCTCACGGGTGAACGCAGGGCAACCTACCGCGTACGGCAAGTCGCCTGGTTCCCCTGGCGCATGCATGTCAACAGAGGGCCCAGCGCGCTGGTCTGATTGACGCCGCGCTTCTCTCCAGCGCTCGATGCGAGTACGAGCGTCTTCTTGTTGTCGTTCTTGAAGAACTTGGCGCTGATCGCGACGAGCTCGCGGATCTGACGACGCGGTGGAGTCGCTGTCGAGGTGGATCCGGCGAGTCGGCGATCTTGGCCTTCGGGGTGGGGAGTGCACAGAGGTTGCACCCCCACCGGTCTTGTCGCCACCGGCTCGTGCCTGGCTGACTCGCTGCGGCTGCGACGTGCTCGGCTGCCGAGGAGTGTCGCCGTTGGCGAAGCCGATGAGACTCTGGATAGCGGCCCTCCAGTCGTCGATCTTGTCCGCCGCTGGAGGGTAATCTAGGAGCAGCTGAGCTCGCGCCAAAGCTTCCGCTGCAGTGGCGGGTGGCGGTGGCGAACGGTGCGAGGAGCGGGATATGCTCGGACTTCTAACCACGTTAGAAGGAGCAGTATCCTGTCCGGGCGACCGAGTCTCGCTCGCGCCAGCAGGTTGACGTGCGTGGTGGTCCTGAGCGCTCCGAGAGCCACCAGCTCGATCTTGGTCTAGCGAACGCATGGTACCGTGAGTACCATGACGCTTCCGGTCCCGTGGCTCCTGAGACGGGCGCGGTGCATGCACGGACGTCGAGGTCTTGGAGTGCGCCCGGTCGTTGTGGGAGCCGGCTACGCCGCCGATGGGCAGCGCAGCCTTGTCCTTGGACCTGGCAGCATCGCAAGCTTCCTTGTCGACGCCCGTTCTTCCGCCGCCGTCTGCCCCACCAACCGTTTGCTCCGGCGGTGGTTGGCTCAGCGCGGACGGAGCAGCTGCCTCCGAAACCTTCTTCTTCGGCGGCATGTTGATGAAGATGATGAAGATCTAGCTCGCGAGAGCGCCGGATCTGGTTCACACAACCTCGACGCCCCCTACCTGGCGCGCCAAAGATGTCGGGGTACTGATCCACGAACACCTATGGGACCTGCGGACCGGATCCCTTTCGGTTCGGCGGGGGCGGAGATCGTGCAAAGAGCAAATCGAGGTGATACACGCGAGAGATTTACCCAGGTTCGGGCCGCACGGATGCGTAAAACCCTACTCCTGCTTTGTGGTTTGTATTGATCTCTTGCTCGGGAGCGCGGAGTGCTACAGTACACACCAACAGCTAGCGAGACCGAGCGTGAGTGTTCGAACCCCCCTCTACGTTGCACACGGGCCTCCTTTTATATGCTCAAGGGGTTACCGACAGGTGGCAACGGAGGTAAAGGGCAAAAATGGAAAGGTGCCGTGGTAGGCACAGCTACCTGCTACAGTGTATCATACCTAACCCTAACGGCAGGGGACAAGGGCCTTAAATGCCCGTCTGTGTCGCCTAAACAGTGCGAAAAGGGACCGCCAGGGACGCCACCGTTCGCCACGATGGCGATCTTGTCAGCGCCGCTTGCCACCGCACGCCCCTGGCTGCACAGCCTTCCGCCACGTACGCCTGGAGGGGCCCTAGAGCGACACATTGGTGGATGCGCTAGAGCGCGGGCACGGAGAGGTGGCTTGCCGCGGCAAGCAGCCTGCCGCGGTTGTTGTCTTGTCGCGCCCGGGAGCTTGTCGCTCACCGGGCCTTGCCGGGACGCATGGTGCGCCGCGGCAAGTTCCTTGAAATGCCTTGAGTGGCCTTCCCGGCAAGCTCCTCTTGCCGGGGTCTTGGGATGCTTTTGTTAGCCTTCCCGGCAAGCTCCTCTTGCCGGGGTCTTGGTATGCTTTTGTTAGCCTTCCCGGCAAGCTCCTCTTGCCGGGGTCTTGTCTTCTTGACTTGGACACTTTGTTCTTGAATGGCTCCAAAGGAACCACGGAGGATCTTGGCGGTCACCCGGCAAGCCTTGCCGCGGGATGCTGCGACTGCCCGTGCACAAGTTCGGGATACTAGGGTACCCCTTACTCTAGTACACCGACACTCAATCCCAATTAAAAATAATTAAAACCCAACAACATTAATTAGAAGTAACATGTTGAGATTCACAATGATATTCAAGTACTAGATACTCAAGTTGTCCATAACCGGGGACACGGCTAATCATGATTACTTTGTACACTCTGCAGAGGTTTGCGCACTTTTCCCCACATGACTCGATCGCCTCCATTTGGTTTCTCCCACTGCAGGGTGTTTGAGAAGACGGATGACCGAGACACAGTCTTTCAGAAGCGCTAGCACCTTACGATGGGTAGACCGGTACACCTACATCCCCTACATCTGCTAGTCTACCACTATAAGAGTTCGCACAACTTAGTCAACTATGCCAGAGCCCATAATGGCTTGTGGCTGCACACGGAAGTTTCTAGCATGAAAGATCTTATGATCCCTTTGAGCCTGGGTGGCGGTCCAAAATAAAACAGGCAAGTCCTGATAGACATCAGGTGCCTCAATCCACCCAGATGTGTGTTTAAGTTGCCACCTTAGATAAACCATTAAAATTATCAACTCACACCTGTCATGGATATCACTCACCCAATCCACGTCTACTAGCATAGCATGGCATAAAAGCAAACGTAGAAGTAACTCCCAAAGGTTTCATAGTAATACAGGTAATAGGTACTACCTCATCTACATCCCATCCCACAATTTAATTAGATCCTAATCATGCAGTGTGCGAAGATTGATCTAATGCAATAAAACTGGGTTGTAAAAAAGGTATGATCAAAGTGTGAACTTGCCTGCAATGTTGATGAAGATGATTCGCACTCAAAACTCTTGATAGATCTACTCGTCACACTCCGGTCAATCTATCGTAAGCAATCAATAGTAACCACACAATAAGTACTCATCTAATGCACAAGTAAAACTCGAACGAGAGAACGAACCATAAAGTTCAACTTAAGAACTCCGGTTGCAAAGAAAGAACGAACCGAACAAACGATGGAAAACAAACGGCGGAAGAAAACAACTCGGTTCTAGCAAGTTGAAACTAGGTCAAATTTTACCATAGCAAAACTTGTTCAAGTTGATTAGACGGAACGGCGGTTTCGAGACGAAACTCCAGGCGCTTGAATCACCTGATTCCGATAAACGGGCGAGAAGATAAACTAGAACGAAGATCGGATCTGAGATCGCGATCGCGGAATAAATCCGACGAAAAGAAATAGATGAACGGTTAAACGAACGGGCGTCGTTAACCGGGAATAATTGGTGATCACGTTCGTTGAGACGAACGGTCCGAAAGAAGAACGAAAACCGATCTAGGGTTTTCGGGAAAAGAAACAAAAAAGAACGGAAAACCGATCTAGAAAACGAATCAGAAGAGAAGAAAAGAATCGGAACGATTAGAAGAAAACGATCCGAGGAAAAGAGATGCGGGGCAACCTCCGGCGAGGCGGGGCGAACGGTGGCGACGGCGGCGTGCTAGGGTGGCGGCGGCGCTATAGGGGCGGCGGCAGCGGGTGAGGGGCCGCGGCGGGTGAGGGGCGGCGGCGGCGGGTGAGTGGCGCGGGGTGGGGCGCGGCTTGGGGAGGAGAAGGGGTTTGGGTTTTTGGTGTGAGGAGAGGGGGTTTGGGTTTTTGGTGTGAGGAGAGGGGGGGTCTATGGGGGTAATTATATAGGAGAGGGGAGAGATTACTTGGGGTAGGGGACAAGAAAAAGAGAAGCAAAAAGAGTCCTAGAAGAAAAAAGAAAACAGAACAAAGGAAAGAGGGGGGGGCTACGGTGGCCAGAGTCCCGCTGGGACTCGGCTTCGAGCGAAGGCGGCGGCGGCCTGGCGCTTGGCGCGGGCGCGCGCGCGGCTGGGGAGGCGGCCGGCTGGCTGGGCCTTTGGCCCGGCTGGCCTGGCGGGGGTTTTTTTAAACGGTTTCGCGCGCAGAAAAACACAGAAAAGAAAATCTAAACGGGCTCCAAAAATTCTAAAGTAAATTTTCCCCGACTCCTAAAAATGAGCCGAACAAAATGAACTTTTCTCCGGACCTAAAATGCAATTTTTGAAAACACGCATTTTTCCGTATCCGAATAAAATGCAAATAAAACTCCGGCAAAACCAAAACTTGATCTATTTATTTAAACTTCATTTTTCCTCAATTTTGGGAAAGTCATATTATTCCCTCTCTTATATATATATATATATTTTGATAACGGAAAATTGTTTGAAGATGAAATAAATAAATCAAATGATCCTCTTTTCAAATTCGAGAAAACTCTCAAATATGAAAATAACGAAATCTCCAACTCTCTCCGAAGGTCCTTGAGTTGCGTGAAATTTCTTGGATCGACCAAATGCAAGAAAATAAGAGATGCATGATGATCTAATGCATAACATTCCAAATTGAAAAATAAATTCAAAAGAACTTTGAATTTAATTCTTTGAAACTCCCAACTCATATTTCATATAATTTGAAGAAGTCATTTTATCTTCTCTCGTGAAAATCATTGAGTTGCATAAAGTTTCAGAATTGAAAATATTTTCAAATGAAATTCAAATATTTTCAACACCCCTTGTCATTTAAATAAATGGAAGAAGTCATGTCATCTTCTCTCCGGGGTTTTGTGTTTGAAAAGAATTTGAATTCATGGAGATCAGAAAGCAAATATGAAAGTTTGGGAAAGTCCTTTCATTCCCTCTCATTTAACTTTCAAAAAGTTTCGAATTTCACTCACTTTCAGACAGTCACTCAAACAATCAATCAAATCTATCTATTTATTATAACATTCCAAAAAATTAGAATTTTGGGATGTTACAAACCTACCACCCTTAAAATGAATCTCGTCCTCGAGATTCGGAGAGGCTAGAAAGAAAAGGTTAGGGTTTGGGGGTCTCCTCAAATCCATCGGTCATCACACGGTGTCTGGGGGTGCTACCACCTTTAGAAGCATGGTTACGGTTCTATCAAACTCATATACTCCATCCTTATTCTTGACCGTGTCGGTCTTCTCAGATCCTCGAGAAAATTCCTTCTTTGAGCTCTTCCGGTAGTGGCATAACCTTTTTCCTCAATTCTTCTGTCCTTTCCTCTTGGTAAGGTTATTCCGAGATTGGGTCTTCTTAGCTGACGGGTCTGGCGCCAAAACTAAACAACTATCGATATCTCATGGTGGTCAACAATTTATGGTTTCTGCTGCAGGAAATGGGTCTGGGTTGATCCTCACCGTATAACCTACGGTTGGCACAACTGCCGTGTACAAGGGAAAAATACGTATACCATTCTAAGGTTTAACAAGGTTTAATATCGTCGTCTCTCTACTATCGGTAAGTCACTCAGATTTACCATCCCATATAGCAAGGCGAATAATAAGAGTAAGTCGGTATGGTGATCAATCCATCCCGCACCCAAATCATTACCTTGTATACAGTTTAGCGAATCTCGCATTCTAACACTCGGTCATCCTCACAAGCATTGCAGAATTTCTCTTGTCGACGAACCAAGTTTGGAATAATCCATGGATTCTGCAAGCCAAACAATCATCTATCGTTCCTTCACCACTCTCAGGTTTGCGTAAACTCCTATAAAATCGTCTGTCGATAAAATCGTAACTTCTTTCAGGGTTTTTCCTTCAGCAAGAATGTGCTTGCTTCTTGGCAGGTCCTGGGGCCTGTGGGTTATGGCACATCTCGTCACTTGTAATCCTTGAACTTATCATTGGGCAACTTATCATTATTCCATCTTCCTAGTATTCTTAAATCCATCCAATTGTACCGTCTTCCTTCGTTCTATTGGCACCAAACTAGGACATGATTACTCAGACTTGTCATGGGGTTGCCATTTCTCCATATTACCAACATTATACCTCCTTTACATCCAATAGTACTTCATCTCTTCATCCTCGTGGGTTATTCCATATACCGAGATAAAAATTATACTTATGAAGTCCATATTCCACTTCGTGGAACATCATTATCCTTTCCGCAGTCAAGCATCCTTACAGGGGAATATTGGCCATCTCTGCATGGCACTTCTTCAACTGGGAAACGTGAAACACATCTTGAACTCCTGACAGTCCTTCGGGTAACTCAAACTTGTTGGCCACTTCTCCCATACGCTCCAAAACTAGGTATGGTCCTACAAATCTCGGGGCTAACTTTACCTTAACTCTAATTCGTTTAACTCCTCGCTGAGGGAACACATGAAGACATGCTCTATCTCCAATTTCATAGACTACCTCCTTGAGTTTTTTTAAGTCTGCATAACTCTTTTGCCTGGACTGAGCTACCTTCAATCTATCAACTTAACATTCTCTTTGGACTCCTTGATCACCTTTGGTCCAAACAACTGACGGTCTCCAACTTCATCCCACATACTCTTGGGGCATCACACATATCGAGACAAAACTCGTATTCATTTTTTTCCGAAATCCACTCAGTGGAGTATCCTTATCTTTTCCAGGGGTCAATGGTTCTTACAGGGTACTACCACTCTTAAAATGCACAAACCTTCTATAGACCATATTTCTCTTATCCTCAAAAATGGTCAAAATCTTTCCTCATAGAGTAACTCATAAAATCCAAATCAGTACCAACACTGCTAACTTTATTGATTCTCAAATTATTACAATCTCCTGTTTTTCCATTACATGCCTCAACTCAACACCTCAATATAAAGGAAAAATGTCCTCACTACTACGACTATATTTCTTCTGTTACAAACTCAACTACTTATCACAAGTCTCCTTCTCCTTCAGACAATCTCTGGCAAAGTGCCCTGCTTCATTACAACGGAAACATATTACTTCTGACAAGTTTCGAGGTTTCCTTGTGATTATATAGCCTCCTGGGGTTCTTGGCTTCCTTTTTGGGCAACTGTGGAGGTAGTGCCCTGACTCCTTGCACCTATAACAGGTGATATGACTTAGGTCCTTCCTGGAATCCAATCGGTTTCTCTTTCTGGACCTTTCCATACCAATCATGGCTTCTATTTCCTGTGGGTCATATTCTAATTCCTCTATCGGGAATTCTACTAGATCCCCATTCATACAATTCTGGGAGAGGTGTCCTTCTTCTCCACATGAATAGCAAGACTTAGTGCAGGGTTTACTTAGTTCTTCTTTGGGTGTGTCCTCCACCTCTTCCTTCATCACAGTTTCTTCTAAAATTCCCATGAGGGCTCCTTTCATTGCTTCTTCCTTCTGCTGGATGGTTCTTTGTACCATGGGGTAAATGTGACACTGTGCAGGGTAGTGGGTAGTCCCTTCACACAAGAAACAAGTGATCTGCCTAGTTGGGCATTCTTCAACTGGGTGACTTCCTTCACAATTAGGGCATTCATCCTTGTGTTCTTTATGGGTGTGTCCTATTTCTCCACAAATCTTGCATGCACAAGGTTTCTTCATATCCTTTCCATAAGGCTTCAACTTCTGGGACACAAGTCGAGACTTTAGCAAAGTCAACTTAAATTATTTCCAAGTGGTTCTCCTTGCCATTCATTGATGGTTTGGTACATTCTCCACCAAGTAGCAGCACCTCTTTCAAAGCATTGAAGAGCATGCTGGGCCATATCCTTTCCGACTATAGGCTTGTTCTCCATATGATCCTCCATGTTCTGAATCCATCGGTCTGTCTCCAATTGACTCATCGGTCCAGAAAATACAAGCTCATCTCTATTCATCCTCTATTGGGTCCAAGGGTTTTGGGGTGAGATAAGAGAGATAGAGAGGGATGCACACAATACAAACAAAAGTTTTGAAAAGACAGATTTTTGTTGTGACTGTCGAAAAAACATCAAACAAATGACAGCTCACAAACGTCGCATCTAACGTAGGTATATAATAGGGGTTTGGTCTTCTAAAGGTCAATAAATCTTCAACGTCTCCAAACTCTTCAAGCCTTGTTCAAGCCTCCAATGGCTTCTTCCAATCATGCTTGTCCTTCTCAAGTTCTTTTGCCAGATCATCTCTGTTGACGTGAAATCTCTCGTGACATCCTTTAATATTCTGGAGTTGCATTTCAAACTTCTAGGTTTCAACATCCTTGGCATGAGCCATGGTCATACTGTCCTTCAGTTCCTGACGAATCTCCTGTATCTCAAGGTTTTGCTCCTCTAGCTTGGCTACTTTCAACTTTTGGGTCCTGAGTTCTTCACGAAATGCTTTCTCGTCAAATACAACTTCCTGCATGTCCATCTTAACTTCTTGATGTAACACTCCAGATCCTGGTGATACACCAGCTAAGGTTAAAACTTCATCTTGCTGATAGGTGCTCCATCAGCCTTCTACCATTTAATCCTTCCATGCATATGCATGCTTAACTCAGCACAGTGACAATAGCATAAGCGGGTGATAACCTTATGGATAGCCATGGTTGTTCTCTTGTCATTTCCATGAGCTATCTCTCCATAGTTGATATCTCCTGCCTTAGGGTTTTCCTTGACAAATCCTTGAGTTCTTAACTCTACATGCTCTGGTCTTTCTCCAACACACCTTGATCTCGGGCATTGACAACTTCCATAGTCTGTCAAGTTCCATAAGGGTAGCCTTCCTAGGTCATACAAATCTGGGAATTCTTCAGAGCCTTCAAATTCTACTTGTCTTCGGCCTTCAACCGTTGTAGTTTCCATTATTATAATGCATGGTAAAATCTCTTTCATTCCATAGTGGTCTCAGTTGTCCGATATCTTGTACTTCTTGGAGTGGTCTCATCAGTCGAATCTTCGAATGGTCAAAAGGGGAAAGGGGTATGGTCTCACTAAAAAGAATTTGAATAAACTCGGAAGAGAAGAGAGGTAAAAGATCTTTTTTGAAAGGGGAAAGTTGTAGAGAAAAATCTTTGCTATGGGCTTGCCAGTTTCTAGGGTCACGTTCTATAGTCAACATGTGCTCTGATACCATCTTGTAGCGACCCGACCCGAATGGATCAAGTCTCTGTGCTTATGTGTCATCCCTGGATCAGTATGCTGACACACACAGTACTCGAAGGATTTATAACAGAGGTAAATCACATGTATAAAGTAACATAAATACTATTACCTCAATCCAAATAGCGGAAGCAACAAGGTTGTGGGTTCCCATCAACACCAACGGCAAAGTTGAGTGTAGAATCGTAACCCTAACGTATCACTTACTCGTCGTAAGAAACCTGCAACATGAGACGTTGCAGCCCGAAACGGGTCAGTACATTGAATGTACTGGCAAATTCACACCATAGAGAATGATGAACAATGGCTATCACTATATGCATATTTGGCTGGTGGAAAAGCTCTATGGTTATAAGGTTTTTGTGAAAAGCCAATTTTTCCCTACTGCAAAGGAATAAAATTAATTACTATCATGGTGGTTGTGAAACATTGAGAATGGTTGACAGCATTCTCAATCCCAATTAAAAATAATTAAAACCCAACAACATTAATTAGAAGTAACATGTTGAGATTCACAATGATATTCAAGTACTAGATACTCAAGTTGTCCATAACCGGGGACACGGCTAATCATGATTAGTTTGTACACTCTGCAGAGGTTTGCGCACTTTTCCCCACATGACTCGATCGCCTCCGTTTGGTTTCTCGCACTGCAGGGTGTTTGAGAAGACGGATGACCGAGACACAGTCTTTCAGAAGCGCTAGCACCTTACGATGGGTAGACCGGTACACCTACATCCCCTACATCTGCTAGTCTACCACTGTAAGAGTTCGCACAACTTAGTCAACTATGCCAGAGCCCATAATGGCTTGTGGCTGCACACGGAAGTTTCTAGCATGAAAGATCTTATGATCCCTTTGAGCCTGGGTGGCGGTCCAAAATAAAACAGGCAAGTCCTGATAGACATCAGGTGCCTCAATCCACCCAGATGTGTGTTTAAGTTGCCACCTTAGATAAACCATTAAAATTATCAACTCACATCTGTCATGGATATCACTCACCCAATCCACGTCTACTAGCATAGCATGGCATAAAAGCAAACGTAGAAGTAACTCCCAAAGGTTTCATAGTAATACAGGTAATAGGTACTACCTCATCTACATCCCATCCCACAATTTAATTAGATCCTAATCATGCAGTGTGCGAAGATTGATCTAATGCAATAAAACTGGGTTGTAAAAAAGGTATGATCAAAGTGTGAACTTGCCTGCAATGTTGATGAAGATGATTCGCACTCAAAACTCTTGATAGATCTACTCGTCACACTCCGGTCAATCTATCGTAAGCAATCAATAGTAACCACACAATAAGTACTCATCTAATGCACAAGTAAAACTCGAACGAGAGAACGAACCATAAAGTTCAACTTAAGAACTCCGGTTGCAAAGAAAGAACGAACCGAACAAACGACGGAAAACAAACGGCGGAAGAAAACAACTCGGTTCTAGCAAGTTGAAACTAGGTCAAATTTTACCATAGCAAAACTTGTTCAAGTTGATTAGACGGAACGGCGGTTTCGAGACGAAACTCCAGGCGCTTGAATCACCTGATTCCGATAAACGGGCGAGAAGATAAACTAGAACGAAGATCGGATCTGAGATCGCGATCGCGGAATAAATCCGACGAAAAGAAATAGATGAACGGTTAAACGAACGGGCGTCGTTAACCGGGAATAATCGGTGATCACGTTCGTTGAGACGAACGGTCCGAAACAAGAACGAAAACCGATCTAGGGTTTTCGGGAAAAGAAACAAAAAAGAACGGAAAACCGATCTAGAAAACGAATCAGAAGAGAAGAAAAGAATCGGAACGATTAGAAGAAAACGATCCGAGGAAAAGAGATGCGGGGCAACCTCCGGCGAGGCGGGGCGAACGGTGGCGACGGCGGCGTGCTAGGGTGGCGGCGGCGCTATAGGGGCGGCGGCGGCGGGTGAGGGGCCGCGGCGGGTGAGGGGCGGCGGCGGCGGGTGAGTGGCGCGGGGTGGGGCGCGGCTTGGGGAGGAGAAGGGGTTTGGGTTTTTGGTGTGAGGAGAGGTGGTTTGGGTTTTTGGTGTGAGGAGAGGGGGGGGTCTATGGGGGTATTTATATAGGAGAGGGGAGAGATTACTTGGGGTAGGGGACAAGAAAAAGAGAAGGAAAAAGTGTCCTAGAAGAAAAAAGAAAATGAAACAAAGGAAAGAGGGGGGGTGCTACGGTGGCCAGAGTCCCGCTGGGACTTGGCTTCGAGCGAAGGCGGCGGCGGCCTGGCGCTTGGCGCTAGCGCGCGCGCGGCTGGGCCTTTGGCCCGGCTGGCCCGGCGGGGTTTTTTTTTAAATGGTTTCGCGCGCAGAAAAACACAGAAAAGAAAATCTAAACGGGCTCCAAAAATTCTAAAGTAAATTTTCCCCGACTCCTAAAAATGAGCCGAACAAAATGAACTTTTCTCCGGACCTAAAATGCAATTTTTGAAAACACGCATTTTTCCCTATCCGAATAAAATGCAAATAAAACTCCGGCAAAACCAAAACTTGATCTATTTATTAAATCTTCATTTTTCCTCAATTTTGGGAAAGTCATATTATTCCCTCTCTTATATATTTTTGGATAACGGAAAATTGTTTGAAGATGAAATAAATAAATCAAATGATCCTCTTTTCAAATTCGAGAAAACTCTCAAATATGAAAATAACGAAATCTCCAACTCTCTCCGAAGGTCCTTGAGTTGTGTGAAATTTCTAGGATCGACCAAATGCAAGAAAATAAGAGATGCATGATGATCTAATGTATAACATTCCAAATTGAAAAATAAATTCAAAAGAACTTTGAATTTAATTCTTTGAAACTCCCAACTCATATTTCATATAATTTGAAGAAGTCATTTTATCTTCTCTCGTGAAAATCATTGAGTTGCATAAAGTTTCAGAATTGAAAATATTTTCAAATGAAATTCAAATATTTTCAACACCCCTTGTCATTTAAATAAATGGAAGAAGTCATGTCATCTTCTCTCTGGGGTTTTGTGTTTGAAAAGAATTTGAATTCATGGAAATCAAAAAGCAAATATGAAAGTTTGGGAAAGTCCTTTTATTCCCTCTCAATTAACTTTCAAAAAGTTTCGAATTTCACTCACTTTCAGACAGTCACTCAAACAATCAATCAAATCTATCTATTTATTATAACATTCCAAAAATTTAGAATTTTGGGATGTTACAGACTACAATCCTCCGATTTATATAGACACCGGATAGGGTTAGGGTTACATAAAGTCGGTTACAATGGTAGGAGATCTTGAATATCCGCATCGCCAAGCTTGCCTTCCACGCCAAGGAAAGTCCCATCCAGACACGGGACGAAGTCTTCAATCTTGTATCTTCATAGTCCAGGAGTCCGGCTGAAGGTATAGTCCAGCTACCCGAACACCCCCTAATCCAGGACTCCCTCAGTAGCCCCTGAAGCAGGCTTCAATGACGACGAGTCCGGCGCGCAAATTGTCTTCGGCATTGCAAGGCGGGTTCCTCCTCCAAGTCCTTCATAGAAGATTGTAAAAACCAAGAGTAGTGTCCGGCTCTGCAAAATAAGTTTCCACATATTGCCATAGAGAGAATAATATTGACACAAATCAAATCTGCCGACGTATTCCGCAGTGCGTCATCACACTACGGCCAAGCCCTTTACTCGAATCGTTTTTACTTTTCCACCTCAGCATGTTTTGCGAGGCGGTTTCCTTGGGACGTCTTGTCAAAGCAGAGATCGTGTACCCCCCCTTTTACGGGATTCTCATCAATACGGACGTGGGTAACCCAATCGTGCCCGTTAGCATGTTTTCTCGATTAAAGGCGAGTCCCAAACGGTTACGGGGAGGGCTCCTGGTATTCAACCTCTTATAAAGAGACCAAGGCCTTACTCCTTTTTTCCAATCTCAAACGAGTTCGCCCATCGCCTCGAGTTCCAACACCCTAGGCTCCAAATTCCAGGCGCTTCGGACCTTCGACAATGTCCAGTTCCGACCTTCAAGGCCGATGGATGCCCTCTTCCGTCATGGAGGAGGACGTGCTAAAGTTGAGAGAGGCTAAGTTCTTGACCGCCGAAATTCTGCATAGGTTGCCTACTCAAAGGCAGGCTATTCCCAGTCCCCAGCCCGGTGAGAGCGTAGTGTTCATGTCTTCCCGATGGATCCCTTCGTGAGGGGGCTGCTGTTTTATTACGGGCTGGAATTTCATGACTTAGCCCCGGAGTCCATCCTCCACATTTCCTCATTTATCGTTGTGTGTGAAGCGTTCCTCCGCGTTACTCCTCACTTCGGATTATGGCTCAAGACTTTTGGATTGGAGCCGAAGATGATCGAGGGACGGCACGCAGAGTGCGGAGGCGCTGTCATAAGTAAGAATGCTGATGCTCCATGGCCCGAGGGCTCCTTTCAAGAGGAGCTCGGCTTGTGGCAACGAGAATGGTTCTATATCACCGCTTCCAGGAGCGCCAAGTGGGCGGCGCGTCCTGCCTTTCGCTCGGGTCCCCCATCACGGCTAGCGTCATGGGTCAACAAAGGATTAGATTGGGGTTTGCCCAAAGACGTGCCCCTGTTACAGGGCCGAATTAAGGATCTCTTGGAAGGAGACCTCAGCTTGGTCAAGGTGACGCAGGTCATGCTGATTCGCCGAATATTGCCCGGCAAACGTCGCCCCCTTCGCCTGTGGGAGTTTAATCCGGAGGGACCGCGAGCTCTCCAGAATTTTATGGGCGCAACGCCCGCGGAGATGTATAGAATGTTCTTCGGATCACAAGAGATGTGTCCGGATTTAACCGAAGATGCAGGCCTAAGCTGCAATCGCCCGGATACTCAAGTAAGCAACCCTGTGCCCGGACCTTCTATCCGTATAATTGTCATAAACTTCCCCCTAAAAGAGCCATCCTATTAAACAGGAGTGGATAGCGAAGGCAAAGCTGATCAGGTGTCCGGCTCCCTTTCCTGAAACCAGGCTGGATCCCGTGCTGGTCAGGATGCTGGAGATAATGCCTTTGGAGGGGGAGGACAAGGAAGCTATGGCCTCCTTGAAGGAGGCTACTCCGAAGGGAGGAATCGGCAATTCCTCTCCTAAGGGGAAGAAGAGGGCCGCCTCTGACGACCCAGAAGCCATGGCCTCGAAACGGGGGAGAAAATCCTCGTCAGAGGGTCCGACGCCGGGGAGTCCCTCGGCCGGACTACGCCCTCAGGAAGCCGTAAGTAGAGAAAGATTTTCCTTTTGAGGGATGAGAGAAATCCTTGATTTATAGCTGAGAAGATTAACTGAAATTTTACCTTGTAGCTCGGACCTTAGCCCTTCTCAGCAGAGCTCGTCTTCGGGGGATCTTCTACCGGAGATGATGGAGAGCGGGACACCTCCCCCTGCCGTACCGCCTAGCGAGGCGGGCGACCCTGAGGTGTCGTCGCGGAGGGTTTCTCTGAATCTGGCAGGGGCGGGAGGTGGCTGTGCGGCCCCCCGAGGTTCTCCGCGTCCGGCCTTCGAAAGAGGCCATAAGACAAGTTCGGCACCATCTGGTGCTCGGTCGGAGGAGCTAAAGATTCTGCTGGGGCGAGCTTCTATCTCAGAGGAGCATCGTGCATTGATGGGCACAGTGATTGAAAGGATGTCATCCGCAGAAAGCGGATTGCATGAGGCCGTCAAAAGTTTACTGACGGGTTTTGAGGTACGTTAGATAATGTACACTTTTGTCAGTTGCGCATAAGTAAGATGCGCCCTGTGTAGATAGTAGCCCCTGAGACTCTGCGCGTTGTCAAGAAATGACGGCGCACAGAGGATCAAAATCCCAGGTCTAAGATGTTGCCTTTGAATGTAGGTGGCGAGGTGTCCGGATTCAAGCCGAACTGATGATGTGGCCGAACTAAAGCGGCAACTGGACGTGGCAGATGCCGACATCGCGCTTGTCAACAAGCGGCTTGATGAGGCTCAAGGTATGTAATTCTTCAGGCGGCATCAGGTAAGAGTAGCTTCATGCCAGTGTCTTACAATGTGTGTGCTTGACGCAGATGGTACGGCCGCCGTGGAGAATCTTAGGGCAGAACTTGCCCGAGCTAAGGAGCAAGCCAGAAAAAGCGATGCGGCTGCCGAGAAGGCCCTTGAAGAGCTGAGAGCCGAACAGGCTGCTCACTGCCGAAGCAAAGAAGAGATGGCCGAGATGGCCGAGAAGTTAAAGAGCACTGCAGACCGTTGCAAACTTCTTGAGAAAGAAGACCGGGCGAGACGGACGGGCTTAGAAAAGGCCGTTGCCGATGCCAAGGACGCTCGCTCTGCGATGAGAGCTGCGAGGGAGGAGCTGCGTCAGGCCGAACAGATTGCGGCTGGAAAGCCCTTTATGCTGCGGAGGAAGTTTTGTGATCCAAAGTTTGCTCCGTTGGACCGGATGTGGAGTGTGGAGGATACCTATCTGGATTTGGCAGCGGGTGCTGCTGATGCGACCGAACACTTTCGAGATCAGAAAGATCGCGAAGTGGAAAAGCTTTTCTGGTCGCAGTTTCCCAATCCAGAGCGTCCACTGGCAGTGGATGATCGTTTGGCTCAATGGGCCGAACTGAATAGGTTGTCTGGACTCGCCATAAAGTACGTCATGGGTCACCTGTGGCTGGGGAGATCGGAGCCGAAGAGTTACTTCAGCTTGGTGCAGCAATTCCTTGACGCGGTGCCGCGTATAAAAGCAATGAAGAGGTCATCATGCATAGAGGGCGCTAGGATGGCTCTTGCCCGTGTTAAGACATACTGGGCAGAGATGGAGACCACCATTGTTGCGTCCCGAGATTCGAACAAAAGCCGAGTACCCTCCGAGCACTATTTTCAGGAAGTTCTTGAAGGCGCTCGTATAATAGAGACACAGTGCTCGAAAGGTGCTATGTTATGATAGCATATGTAATTATAAAGTAATATTTTGATAAACTGTAGTGGCCTTTTTTATACTTGTGCCTCCAAGTATTGGTAACACCTCCTATGCGGCCGTTTTAAGATTTATATATATAGAATCTGAAAGATGGCAGTCGTTGGCTTCAGCCCCCGCGCACATAGTGCGGGGGTGCTCGCAGAAGACGCATTTTTACACTTAACCCAATGTCTTGGTCCTACAAAGGAGGTGATAGCGCAGCGGGCCAGGCAACCGGACTATAATGCTTTAACACTTTCACTTAGCCATAGGTGTTTGACAATGAGACTCTTTAGGTAGCTCCTTGGTGGCAACTGCGCTCGTCTGAATTCGGGGCGCGTATGTGCCTGACCGGGAAGCAGCCCTTTGTTAAAGCGGAGGAATCCGATAGATTCCGATAGGTCATCGAGTGGCTGACCAGTCTCACGCTGCATCATGACAGTCAGTTTTCGGCTTTCTCTACTGAGGTGCTCGCCCTGGCCGAACCGGGGGCACAATTGCTGTAGTTCTCCTGGTGCTACCTTAGCCGATAGAGCAGAACGTAAGGTAGCCGAACTCAGGAGCCGGGCAACCCAACATTTGACCAAAGACATGATTCGGAGCTGATGCATATAATGCCAAAACTCGCGACACCGAACACTCCCTAAGGTGTTCGGTCTTTATGAGTGCGGGCGAAACGACACTCTTTATTAAGGAAGCCCCTAGTGTCCAGGTACGTGCAAACATTCTAACGTGGCCACATGCCAAGACGCCAGCCTCCTCCTTGGTTATATCAGAAAGAAAAAACCAGGGGACGTGTAGCAACAAGAGACAGTAAAAAAGGTTTACGCAGGGTCTTAATATAAAAAGAATCCTTTAGGACGGGTCCCTACTGCACGTCTGCGCCTGAGTCTCTGTTGTGCCGTATCCTGGACGGGCGTCGCACGACGTTCATCTGTAAAAGAGAGGAACTGAGTTGAAAACGGGTCATGCCGAACAAAAGTTTAAAATAAACAAAGTGTAAAGTAAAATATATAAATTTGAGCTTTATTGTCTCTTATTGTATATGCATGGAGCCCCTAGTGCGGGGGTATATGGCCACTAAGCCTGCATCAATTATGATTTTGTACCGAACTCGTCTATCCGCGTTCGTGGTCTTTAATGACCTATTTCGAAGTTTTTTGGCCGGTGAGGCCATTTTACTGTGGGGCTGTCAAAGCGGCCGCACAGTCCCCCGCTTGGGGGGGGTGCACTTTAGTGCTTCCCCTTCAAAGAGATGATGCCTCGTGGACCGGGCATCTTGAGCGTGAGAGATGCATAATGCGGTATTGCGTTAAAGCGGGCGAAAGCTTCGCGTCCCAGTATTGCTTGATAGCGACTTGAGAATGGGACGATATGGAAGGTCAGCTTTTCGCGGCGGAAGTTATCGGCAGAGCTGAATATAACTTCGAGCCGGAGAAAACCCGTACAATGGGTGTCCGAACTAGGTGTTACCCCTTGAAAGGAGGTTTTGCTGCAGCGGGTTCTTGCTGGGTTTATCCCCATGTGCTGGATTGTATCCTGATATATAAGGTTTAGTCCGCTGCCGCCGTCCATAAGGACATTTGAAAACTGGAGTCCGCCAATTATTGGATCGAGTATCAAGGCAGTCCAGCCTACATTCTTGATATTCCTAGAATAATCTAGCTGATCGAAGATGATCGGTTTTGACAACCAGTGGCAGGACCCTTTGGGGATGGCCGTGTGGTGCGTACCTTTACGGGCGCTACACGTTTTGTTATGTGAAGTGAGTTCACTGTTTTTACTTCTTGTGGGAAGTTCTTTTGTTTCCTGGTGCTCTGCTTTTGGGGTTCGTCCTCGTCTTCGCTTGGTGTGTCGAGCCCCTTGTGTTCGGCATTGAGTCTGCCGGATTGTTTGAAAACCCAACAGTCTCTGTGGGTATTGTTAGCAGGCTTCCCGGGAGTACTGTGTATCTGACATATCCTGTCCAGGATTTTATTTAGATTGGATGGATCGTCCCTGTTATCCTGGGGGGTGATTTTTCCTGATTCTGTCGTGAGCCTTTGAATCCGGCGTTGACTGCCGTGTTCTTCGGACTTTTGTCCTTAGTCCGGCGACGGTCCTTGTTGCGTCGTGGTTTTCCGTTTCCATCCCTAGTTTCGAATGTACTTGGGTCGCTGGGGCTGCACCTTGCCAACCAGCTGTCCTCCCCTGCACAAAAGCGGGTCATGAGGCTTGTTAGTGCGGCCATTGTTCTTGGCCGAGGTGTCTGGCGAGCCATTCGTCTCGGATGATATGCCTGAAAGCTGCTAAGGCTTCGGCGTCCGGACAGTCGACTATCTGATTCTTTTTAGTGAGGAATCTATTCCAGAACTGCCGAGCTGATTCTCCGGGTTGTTGAGTTATGTGACTAAGATCGTCTGCATCCGGAGGGCGGACATAGATCCCTTGAAAGTTTGCTCGGAAAGCATCCTCAAGCTCTTCCCAGCTTCCAATTGTGTTTTCAGGAAGGCTTTTAAGCCAATGCCAGGCTGGCCCTTTAAGCTTAAGGGGTAGATATTTTATGGCGTGGAGATCATCTCCTCTAGCCATGTGTATGTGGAGGATATAATCCTCGATCCATACTCCAGGGTCTGTTGTTCCATCATATGCCTCTATGTTTACGGGTTTGAATCCCTCTGGGAATTCATAGTCCAGGACCTCATTGGTGAAACATAGGGGGTGTGCGGCGCCCCTGTATTTGGGTGTGCCGGATTCTGATGATGGCTTCATAGCGTTGCTTACGAGAGCTTGCTTTCTTGGCCCATAAATGGACCTGACTGGGCCATGATGCGAATCCTTAAGTGGGTCGCATGCCGATTCAGGTGCGGTGCCGCTTGCCGCTTTATGGGGTCGTCTATCTGACCATGTGGCTTTTTCATTTTTTGAATGCGAGGGCTCTAGGGCCTCTTCGTCGAATTCAGGCAGTAGCTTTATTTTCGGATAGCTTTTAGTGCGGCGACTGTTGCCGTACTTATCTGTGGTATTGATTACTTTACTCCATCTGATCTGGAGTGCGTCTTCCTCTGTTTTTAGCTTCTGCTTCTGCTTCTTTAGGCTTCGTGCAGTTGCCACGAGCCTCTCGTGGAGATTCTTCTGCTCCGTAGGTTTATTCGGCGTGAGGTCGCCGTTTTCACCGGAGGAGGGATGTTCGGTTTCTCTATCCGTGTTGCCCTGTTTGGACGGTTGCTCTGAGGCCTGCTCGTCGTCTACCGGCTCGTCCTGCTCTATGGCTGGGTTTTTGTTGAGGCGGGGCTTGGGTCGGTGTTTACGCCGACGCTTTGATTGCTTTTCGGGGGGTCGATCTCCCGTCCCATCCCTTTTTTCCTCGTTGTCGCTTCCTTTAGGGGTATCCACCATGTACACATCGTGGGATGAGGAGGCTGTCCAATGCCCTATGGGCGTTGGTTCGTCGGTATCTCCTGCATCGTCATCCATGCTGTCGATGTCTCCGGAGTCGAAGTTGAGCACGTCGTTTAAATTGTCGACAGTGGCTACCAAGTGGGTGGTGGGCGGGCTTTGAATTTCTTCATTGTCCATATCCCATCCTCGCTGACCGTAGTTCGGCCAGGGCTCTTGTGATAAGGAGAGAGACTTGAGAGAGTTCAGGATATCGCCATAGGGCGAGTGCTGAAAGATGTCTGCGGCGGTGAACTCCATTATCGGCGCCCAATCGGATTCGATTGGCAGGGCGCGGGGGGTTCGGAGTCCGGGGAGGAGTCCGGATCCTCGGAGTCACGGGCCATGCGGAGTGCGGGGCTGGAGTTCGGCTCGATCGCCTCTGAGATCGCAGCCCCCGAGGCAGCGTCTAACCGCTGATCCTCGATTGGCGCGGTATGCTCTGAATCAATGGTCAAAACCGATGTGTATGCGGCCTCCAAGGCACTATTCGGCGGCAGAGCTATATCATAACCATCGAGACAGTGCGGCGCGCTTGGCTGTGGCTCAGATCCGTCGAAGATCAAGTCCCCGTGGATGTCGGCCGTGTAGTTTAGGATTCCAAACCTGACCTGATGGCCAGGGGCGTAGCTTTCGATCTGCTCCAGGTGGCCGAGTGAATTGGCCCGCAGAGCGAAGCCGCCGAAGACGAAGATCTGTCCGGGGAGAAAAGTCTCACCCTGGACCGTATCGTTGTTGATGATCGAAGGAGCCATCGGGCCTGAAGGTGACGACACAGAGGAACTCTCAATGAAAGCACCAATGTTGGTGTCAAAACCGGCGGATCTCGGGTAGGGGGTCCCGAACTGTGCGTCTAGGCCGGATAGTAACAGGAGGCAGGGAACACTTTGTTTACCCAGGTTTGGGCCCTCTCGATGGAGGTAATACCATACTCCTGCTTGATTAATATTGATGATATGGGTAGTACAAGAGTAGATCTACCACGAGATCAAGGAGGCTAAACCCTAGAAGCTAGCCTATGGTATGATTGTTGTGTATGGAGTTGATTGCCTACGGACTACAACCCTCCGGTTTATATAGACACCGGATAGGGTTAGGGTTACATAAAGTCGGTTACAATGGTAGGAGATCTTGAATATCCGCATCGCCAAGCTTGCCTTCCACGCCAAGGAAAGTCCCATCCGGACACGGGACGAAGTCTTCAATCTTGTATCTTCATAGTCCAGGAGTCCGGCTGAAGGTATAGTCCGGCTACCCGAACACCCCCTAATCCAGGACTCCCTCAGCCGTCATCACAGAGGGCTTCTACATCATCATAGCCTCTCCGATGAAGTGTGAGTAATTTACCTCAGACCTTCGGGTCCATAGTTAGTAGCTAGATGGCTTCTTCTCTCTCTTTGAATCTCAATACAAAGTTCTCCCCCTCTCCTGTGGAGATCTATTCGATGAATCTTCTTTTTGCGGTGTGTTTGTTGAGACTGATGGATTGTGGGTTTATGATCAAGTCTATCTATGAATAATATTTGAATCTTCTCTGAATTCTTTTATGTATGATTGGTTATCTTTCCAAGTCCCTTCGAATTATCCATTTGCTTTGGCCAAGTAGATTGGTAGTTCTTGCCATGGGAGAAGTGCTTAGCTTTGGGTTCGATCTTGCGGTGTCCTTTCCCAGTGACAGAAGGGGCAGCAAGGCACGTATTGCATCGTTTCCATCGAGGATGACAAGATGGGGTTTATTTCATATTGCATGAATTTATCTCTCTACATCATGTCATCTCGCTTAAGGCATTACTCTGTTTTTAACTTAATACTCTAGATGCATGCTGGATAGTGGTCGATGAGTGGAGTAATAGTAGTAGATGCAGAATCGTTTCGATCTACTTGTCACGGACGTGATGCCTATATACATGATCATGCCTAGATATTCTTATAACTATGCTCAATTCTGTCAATTGCTCAACAGTAATTTGTTCACCCACCGTATAATACTTATCGTCTTGAGAGAAGCCACTAGTGAAACCTATGGCCCCCGGGTCTATTCTCATCATATCAATCTCCATTACTTTAATCTTGCTTTGATTTTTTACTTTGCCTTTACATTTTACTTTGCATCTTTATACCAAAAATACCAAAAATATTATATCTATCAGATCTCACTCTCGTAAGTGACCGTGAAGGGATTGACAACCCCTAATCGCGTTGGTTGCGAGTAGCTATTGTTTCGTGCAGGTACGAGGGACTTGAGCGTGGCCTCCTACCGGATTGATACCTTGGTTCTCAAAAACTAAGGGAAATACTTACGCTACTCTTCTGCATCATCCCTCCTCTTCGGGGAAAACCAACACAAGCTCAAGACGTAGCAAGAAGGATTTCCGGCGCCGTTGCCGGGGAGTCTATGCAAAAAGTCAACATACCAAGTACCCATCACAATCCCTATCTCTCGCATTACATTATTTGCCATTTGCCTCTCGTTTTCCTCTCCCCCCAATTCACCCTTGCTGTTTTATTCGCCCTCTCTCTCTATCCTCCCTCTCTATTTGCCTCTTTTTCCCGTTTGCTCTTGTTTGCTCGTGTGTTAGTTTGCTTGTTTGTCGCGATGGCTCAAGATACTACCAAATCGTGTGACTTCACCAATACCAATAATAATGATTTCCTTAGCACTCCGATTGCTCCTCTTACCGATGCTGAATCTTGTGAAATTAATGCTGCTTTGTTGAATCTTGTTATGAAAGATCAATTCGCCGGCCTTCCTAGTGAAGATGCCGCTACTCATCTGAATAGCTTCCTTGATTTATGTGATATACAAAAGAAAAAAGATGTCAATAATGATGTCGTTAAATTGAAGCTATTTCCTTTTTCGCTTAGAGATCGTGCTAAAGCTTGGTTTTCGTCTTTGCCTAAAAATAGTATTGATTCATGGAACAAGTGCAAAGATGCTTTTATCTCTAAGTATTTTCCTCCCGCTAAGATCATCTCTCTTAGAAACGATATTATGAACTTTAAACAACTTGATCATGAACATGTTGCACAAGCTTGGGAGAGAATGAAATTAATGATACGTAATTGCCCTACTCATGGTTTGAATTTGTGGATGATTATACAAAATTTTTATGCCGGATTGAATTTTGCTTCTAGAAATCTTTTAGATTCGGCCGCGGGAGGCACTTTTATGGAAATCACTTTAGGAGATGCTACTAAACTCCTAGATAATATTATGGTTAATTATTCAATGGCATACTGAAAGATCTTCTAATAAAAAAGTGCATGCGATAGAAGAAATCAATGTGTTGAGTGGAAAGATGGATGAACTTATGAAATTATTTGCTACTAAGAGTGTTTCTTCTGATCCTAATGATATGCCTTTGTCTACTTTGATTGAGAATAACAATGAATCTATGGATGTGAATTTTGTTGGTAGGAATAATTTTGGTAACAACGCTTATAGAGGGAATTTTAATCCTAGGCCATATCCTAGTAATCCTTCTAATAATTATGGGAATTCCTACAACAACTCTTATGGAAATTATAATAAGATGCCCTCTGAATTTGAGAATAGTGTTAAAGAGTTTATGAATTCACAAAAGAATTTTAATGCTTTGCTTGAAGAGAAATTGCTTAAAGTTGATGATCTGGCTAGGAACGTTGATAGAATTTCTCTTGAGATTGATTCTTCAAAGATTAGATCTATTCCTCCTAAGCATGATATCAATGAGTCTCTCAAAGCCATGAGAATTTCCATTGATGAGTGCAAGGAAAGAACCGCTAGGATGCGTGCTTCCAAAGATGCCTTTATTAAAGCGTGTTCTTCCAATTCCTACAAAAATCAAGATGAAGATCTAAAAGTTATTGATGTGTCCCCTATTAAATCTTTATTTTGCAATATGAATCTTGATGAAACTGAATATGATCTTCCTTTACCTAGAAGGCGTTCTAAAAATTTGGAGTATTTAGATCTTAATGATGAAATTGATGAAAGTGGGATTGAAAGAAATAAAAATCTAGATGTTGCTAAACCCACTATATTGGATTTCAAGGAATTTAATTATGAAAGTTGCTCTTTAATTGATTGTATTTCCTTGTTGCAATCCGTGCTAAATTCTCCACATGCTTATAGTCAAAATAAAGCCTTCACCGAACATATTGTTGATGCCTTGATGCAATCTTATGAAGAAAAACTTGAGTTGAAAATTTCTATCCCTAGAAAACTCTATGATGAATGGGAACCAACTATTAAAATTAAACTTAAAGATCATGAGTTTTATGCTTTGTGTGATTTGGGTGCTAGTGTCTCTACTATTCCCAAGACATTGTGTGATTTGCTAGATTTCCGTAATTTTGATGATTGCTCTCTAAACTTGCATCTTGCGGATTCCACTATTAAGAAACCTATGGGAAGGATTAATGATGTTCTTATTGTTGCAAATAGGAATTATGTGCCCGTAGATTTCATTGTTCTTGATATAGATTGCAATCCTTCTTGCCCTATTATTCTTGGTAGACCTTTCCTTAGAACGGTTTGTGCGATTATTGATATGAAGGAAGGGAATATTAGATTTCAATTTCCATTAAGAAGGCCATATGAAACTATCATGAGAGCCACATATGGATTGCCAACCAAAGATGGCAATACCTAGATCTATCCTCGCTTTTATGCCTAGCTAGGGGCGTTAAACGATAGCGCTTGTTGGGGGGCAACCCAATTTTATTTTTATTCCTTGCTTTTTGTGTTGGTGAACGTAGTAATTTCAAAAAATTTCCTACGCACACGCAAGATCGTGTGATGCATAGCAACGAGAGGGGAGAGTGTTGTCTACGTACCCAACGCAGACCGACTGCGGAAGCGCTGACACGACGTAGAGGAAGTAGTCGTACGTCTTCACGATCCAACCGATCAAGCACCGAAACTACGGCACCTCCGAGTTCGAGCACACGTTCAGCTCGATGACGATCCCCGGACTCCGATCCAGCAAAGTGTCGGGGAAGAGTTCCGTCAGCACGACGGCGTGGTGACGATCTTGATGTACTATAGCAGCAGGGCTTTGCCTAAACTCCGCTACAATATTATCGAGGAATATGGTGGCAGGGGGCACCGCACACGGCTAAGGAATAGATCACGTGGATCAACTTGTGTGTCTAGAGGTGCCCCCTGCCCCCGTATATAAAGGATCCAAGGGGGAGGGCTGGCCGGCCAAGGAGGAGGGCGCAGGAGAGTCCTACTCCCTCTGGGAGTAGGATTCCCCCTCCCCCCAATCCTAGTTGGAATAGGATTCACGGAGGGGGAAAAGAGGAGGAGGGGGCCGGCCACCTCTCCTAGTCCTAATAGGACTAGGGGAAGGGGGAGGCGTGCAGCCCATCCAGGGCAGCCCCTTATCTTTTCCACTAAGGCCCATTATGGCCCATATAGCTCCCGGGGGGTTCCGGTAACCCTCCCGGTATTCCGGTAAAATCCCGATTTCACCCGGAACACTTCCGATATCCAAACATAGGCTTCCAATATATCAATCTTTACGTCTCGACCATTTTGAGACTCCTCGTCATGTCCGTGATCACATCCGGGACTCCGAACAACCTTCGGTACATCAAAATGCATAAACTCATAATAACTGTCATCGTAACGTTAAGCGTGCGGACCCTACGGGTTCGAGAACAATGTAGACATGACCGAGACACGTCTCCGGTCAATAACCAATAGCGGGACCTGGATGCCCATATTGGCTCCTACATATTCTACGAAGATCTTTATCGGTCAGACCGCATAACAACATACGTTGTTCCCTTTGTCATCGGTATGTTACTTGCCCGAGATTCGATCGTCGGTATCCAATACCTAGTTCAATCTCGTTACTGGCAAGTCTCTTTACTCGTTCCGTAATACATCATCTCACAACTAACATCTTTGTTACAATGCTTGCAAGGCTTATGTGATGTGTATTACCGAGAGGGCCCCAGAGATACCTCTCCGACAATCGGAGTGACAAAACCTAATCTCGAAATACGCCAACCCAACATGTACCATTGGAGACACCTGTAGTACTCCTTT
The DNA here is from genome assembly GCF_056163025.1 of Triticum urartu. Classification (NCBI taxonomy): domain Eukaryota; kingdom Viridiplantae; phylum Streptophyta; class Magnoliopsida; order Poales; family Poaceae; genus Triticum; species Triticum urartu. The sequence continues at coordinate 552,971,670 of NC_141873.1, forward strand.
ATAATCACCCAGTTACGTTGTGACGTTTGGTAGCACCCAAAGTGTTCCTCCGGTAAACGGGAGTTGCATAATCTCATAGTTATAGGAACATGTATAAGTCATGAAGAAAGCAATAGCAACATACTAAACGATCAGGTGCTAAGCTAATGGAATGGGTCATGTCAATCAGATCATTCAACTAATGATGTGACCTCGTTAATCAAATAACAACTCATTGTTCATGGTTAGGAAACATAACCATCTTTGATTAACGAGCTAGTCAAGTAGAGGCATACTAGTGACACTTTGTTTGTCTATGTATTCACACATGTATTATGTTTCCGGTTAATACAATTCTAGCATGAATAATAAACATTTATCATGACTATAAGGAAATAAATAATAACTTTATTATTGCCTCTAGGGCATATTTCCTTCATTTTGCTCCTGCTTAGTAATAAATAAATTATTTAGCCTCTGTTTTGGTTGTGTTTTTTGTGTTTAATTAGTGTTTGTGCCAAGTAGAACCGCTGGGAAGACTTGGGGAAAGTCTTGTTGAACTTGCTGTAAAAAACAGAAACTTTTGCGCTCACGAGAACAGCTGTCTTTTATTTGAAGAGTGCCATTTAGTTAATTATTTTTTCAGATGATTAATAGATAGATTCCTCACGTCCAGCAATTTATTTTAGAATTTTTGTGGTTCCAGATCTTGCGCTAGCTACAGATTACCACAGACTGTTCTGTTTTTGACATATTTTGTTTTCCGTGTGTTGTTTGCTTATTTTGATGAATCTATGGCTAGTAAAATAGTTTATAATCCATAGAGAAGTTTGAATACAGTAGATTTAACACCAATATAAATAAAGAATGAGTTCATTACAGTACCTTGAAGTGTTCTTTTGTTTTATTTCGCTAATGGAGCTCACGAGTTTTCTATTTTGAGTTTTGTGTTCTGAAGTTTTCAAGTTTTGGGTGAATTCTTTTGATGGATTATGAAACAAGGAGTGGCAAGAGCCTAAGATTGGGGATGCCCATGGGACCCCCAAGATAATCCAAGGATACCCAGAAGTCAAAGCTTGGGGATGCCTCGGAAGGCATCCCCTCTTTCGTCCACTTCCATAGGTTATTTACTTGGAGCTATATTTTTATTCACCAACATGATATGTGTTTTGCTTGGAGCGTCTTGTATTATTTGTGTCTTCGTGTCTAGTATGCCACAAGCATCCTTGTTGTACACACCTTTCGAGAGTCACTTATATCTTTTGAGTGTTATAATTTTGCTCTATGTGCTTCACTAAGATCTTTTAGAGTACGGTGGTGGATTTGTTTTAAAGGAACTATTGATCTCTCATGCTTCACTTAAATTATTTTGAGAGTCTCTTAAAAGCATGGTAATTTGGTTAATAATAATATGCTTGGTATTCAAGATTTGTGAAACTTTCTTTTGAGTGTGTTGAATACTAAGAAAAGATTGAAGCTTGATAATTGTTTTGAGATATGGAGGTGATAATATTAAAGTCATGCTAGTTGAGTAGTTGTGAATTTAAAGAATACTTGTGTTAAAGTTTGTGATTCCCGTAGCATGCACGTATGGTGAACCGTTATGTGATGAAGTCGGAGCATGATTTATTTATTGATTGTCTTCCTTATGAGTGGCGGTCGGGGACGAGCGATGGTTTTTTCCTACCAATCTATCCCCCTGGGAGCATGCGCGTAATACTTTGCTTTGATAACTTCTAGATTTTTGCAATAAGTATATGAGTTCTTTATGACTAATGTTGAGTCCATGGATTATACGCACTCTCACCCTTCCACCTTTGCTAGCCTCTCTAATACTGCGCACCTTTCGCCGTTATCATACACCTACCATATACCTTCCTCAAAACAGCCACCATACCTACCTATTATGGCATTTCCATAGCCATTCCGAGATATATTGCCATGCAACTTTCCACCGTTCCGTTCATGACACATGCCATCATTGTCATATTGCATATCCCGGTACACCGCCGGATGTATTCACATAGAGTCATATTTTGTTCTAAGTATCGAGTTGTAATTGTTGAGTTGTAAGAAAAATAAAAGTGTGATGATCATAATTATTAGAGCATTGTCCCAGTGAGGAAAGGATGATGGAGACTATGATTCCCTCATAAGTCGGGATGAGACTCTGGACGAAAAATAAATAAAAGAGGCCAAAGAAGCCCAAATAAAAAAATAAAGAAAAGAGGCCATAAAAAAAGAGAAAAGGCCCAAATAAAAAATATATAAAAAAATATGAGAGAAAAAGAGAGAAGGGACAATGTTACTATCCTTTTACCACACTTGTGCTTCAAAGTAGCACCATGATCTTCATAGTAGAGAGTCTCTCATGTTATCACTTTCATATACTAGTGGGAATTTTACATTATAGAACTTGGCTTGTATATTCCAATGATGGGCTTCCTCAAATTGCCTAGGTCTTCATGAGCAAGCAAGTTGGATGCACACCCACTTAGTTTCTTTTCGAGCTTTCATATACTTATAGCACTAGTGCATCTGTTGCATGGCAATCCCTACTCACTCACATTGGTATCTATTGATGGGCATCTCCATAGCCCGTTGATACGCCTAGTTGATGTGAGACTATCTTCTCCTTTTTGTCTTCTCCACAACCACCATTCTATTCCACCTATAGTGCTATATCCATGGCTCACGCTCATGTATTGCGTGAAGATTGAAAAAGTTTTGAAAAAGTTAGAGTATGAAACAATTGCTTGGCTTGGCATCGGGGTTGTGCATGATTTAAATACTTTGTGTGGTGAAGATAGAGCATAGCCAGACTATATGATTTTGTAGGGATAACTTTCTTTGGCCATGTTATTTTGAGAAGACATAATTGCTTTGTTAGTATGCTTGAAGTATTATTATTTTTATGTCAGTATAAACTTTTGTCTTGAATCTTTCTAATCTAAATATTCATACCACAATTAAGAAGATTTGCATTGAAATTATGCCAAGTAGCACTCCGCATGAAAAATTCTCTTTTTATCATTTACCTACTCGAGGACGAGCAGGAATTAAGCTTGGGGATGCCTGATACGTCTCCAACGTATCTATAATTTTTGATTGCTCCATGCTATATTATCTACTGTTTTGGACTATATTGGGCTTTATTTTCCACTTTTATATTATTTATGGGACTAACCTATTAACCGGAGGCCCAGCCCAGAATTGTTGTTTTTTGCCTACTTCAGTGTTTCGGAGAAACAGAATATCAAACGGAGTCCAAACGGAATAAAATCTTCGGGAACGTGATTTTCTCACCAAACGTGATCCAGGAGACTTGGACCCTACGCCAAGGAACAAAAGAGGAGGTCACGAGGGTGGGGGGCGCCCCCCCTAGGGCGCGCCCCTTGCCTCGTGGGCCCCTCGGTGCTCCACCGACGTACTTCTTCCTCCTATATATACACACGTACCCCCAAACGATCAGAACAGGAGCCAAAAACCTAATTCCACTGCCGCATCTTTATGTATCCACGAGATCCCATCTTGGGGCCTGTTTCGGAGCTCCGCCGGAGAGGGCCATCATCCCGGAGGGCTTCTACATCATCATAGCCTCTCTGATGAAGTGTGAGTAATTTACCTCAGACCTTCGGGTCCATAGTTAGTATCTAGATGGCTTCTTCTCTCTCTTTGAATCTCAATACAAGGTTCTCCCCCTCTCTTGTGGAGATCTATTCGATGTAATCTTCTTTTTGCTGTGTGTTTGTTGAGACCGATGAATTGTGGGTTTATGATCAATTATATCTATGAATAATATTTGAATCTTCTCTGAATTCTTTTATGTATGATTGTTTATCTTTGCAAGTCTCTTCGAATTATCCATTTGGTTTGGCCAACTAGATTGGTAGTTCTTGCCATGGGAGAAGTGCTTAGCTTTGGGTTCGATCTTGCGGTGTCCTTTCCAAGTGACAGAAGGGGCAGCAAGGCACGTATTGCATCGTTGCCATCGAGGATAACAAGATGGGGTTTATTTCATATTGCATGAATTTATCTCTCTACATCATGTCATCTTGCTTAAGGCGTTACTCTGTTTTTAACTTAATACTCTAGATGCATGCTGGATAGTGGTCGATGAGTGGAGTAATAGTAGTAGATGCAGAATCGTTTCGATCTACTTGTCACGGACATGATGCCTATATACATGATCATGCCTAGATATTCTCATAACTATGCTCAATTCTGTCAATTGCTCAACAGTAATTTGTTCACCCACCGTAGAATACTTATGCTCTTGAGAGAAGCCACTAGTGAAATCTATGGCCCCCGGGTCTATTCTCATCATATCAATCTCCATTACTTTAATCTTGCTTTGCTTTTTTTACTTTGCCTTTACTTTTTACTGTGCATCTTTATACCAAAAATACCAAAAATATTATATCTATCAGATCTCACTCTCGTAAGTGACCGTGAAGGGATTGACAACCCCTAATCGCGTTGGTTGCGAGTAGCTATCGTTTTGTGCAGGTACGAGGGACTTGAGCGTGGCCTCCTACTGGATTGATACCTTGGTTCTCAAAAACTGAGGGAAATATTTACGCTACTCTGCTGCATCATCCCTTCCTCTTCGGGGAAAACAAACACAAGCTCAAGACGTAGCAGGTAGCAAGAAGGATTTCTGGCGCCGTTGCCGGGGAGGTTCGCGCAAGACAAGTCAAGATTTGACTCCCGACAACGAGTCACTTGTGGCGCCGTTGCAAGTCAAGACATACCAAGTACCCATCACAAATCCTAATCTCAACATTACATTATTTGCCATTTGCCTCTCGTTTTCCTCTCCCCCACTTCACCATTGCTGTTTTATTCGCCCTCTCTCTCCATCCTCCCTCTCTTTCTCTATTTGCCTCTTTTTGCCCATTTCTTGTTTGCTTGTGTGTTGGATTGCTTGCTTGACACGATGGCTCCAGATAATACTAAATTGTGTTACTTCACCAATACCAACAACAATGATTTCCTTTGCACTCCAATTGCTCCTCTTACAGATACTGAATCTTGTGAAATCAATGCTTGTTTGTTGAATCTTGTCATGAAAGATCAATCCGCCGGCCTTCCTAGTGAAGATGCCGCTACCCATCTGAATAGCTTCGTTGATTTATGTGATATGCAAAAGAAGAAGGATGTGGATAATGATATTGTTAAATTGAAGCTATTCCCTTTTTCGCTTAGAGATCGTGCTAAAGCTTGGTTTTCGTCCTTGCCTAAAAATAGTATTGATTCGTGGAATAAGTGCAAAGATGCTTTTATCTCTAAGTATTTTCCTCCCGCTAAGATCATCTCTCTTAGAAATGATATTATGAATTTTAAGCAACTTGATCATGAACATGTTGCACAAGCTTGGTAGAGGGTGAAATTAATGATACGTAATTGCCCTACACATGGTTTGAATTTGATGATTATACAAAAAATTTATGCCGGATTGAATTTTGCTTCTAGAAATCTTTTAGATTCGGCCGTGGGAGGCACTTTTATGGAAAACTCTTTAGGAGAAGCTACTAAACTCCTAGATAATATTATGGTTAATTATTCTCAATGGCACACTGAAAGATCTACTAATAAGAAAGTGCATGCGATAGAAGAAATTAATGTTTTGAGTGGAAAGATGGATGAACTTATGAAATTATTTGCTAATAGAAGTGTTTCTTCTGATCCTAATGATATGCCTTTGTCTACTTTGATTGAGAATAATAATGAATATATGGATGTGAATTTTGTTGGTAGGAATAATTTTGGTAATAACGCGTATAGAGGAAACTTTAATCCTAGGCCGTATCCTAGTAATTCCTATAATAATTATGGTAATTCCTACAACAATTCTTATGGAAATTATAATAATATTCCGTCTGATTTTGAATCTAATATTAAAGAATTTATTACTTCGCAAAAGAATTTCAATGCTTTGATTGAAGAAAAATTGCTTAAGATTGATTAGTTGGCTAGGAACGTTGATAGAATTTCTCTTGATGTTGATTCTTTGAAACTTAGATCTATTCCACATAAGCATGATATCAATGAGTCTCTCAAAGCCATGATAATTTCCATTGATGAGTGCAAAGAAAGAACCGCTAGGATGCGTGCTAAGAAAGATTGCTTTATAAAAGCGTGTTCTTCTAGTTTCCATGATAATAAAGATGAAGATCTAAAAGTTATTGATGTGTCCCCTATTAAATCTTTGTTTTGCAATATGAATCTTGATAATGATGGTGCTGAATATGATCCACCTTTACCTAGACGGCGTTCCAAAAGTTTGGAGTCTTTAGATCTTGATGCTAAAATTGTTAAAAGTGGGATTGAAGAAGTCAAAACTTTAAATATTAATGAACCCACTATTTCGGATTTATGGAATTCAATTATGATAATTGCTATTTGATAGATTGTATTTCCTTGTTGCAATCTGTGCTAAATTCTCCTCATGCTTATAGTCAAAATAAAGATTTTACTAAACATATCATTGATGCTTTGATGCAATCTTATGAAGAAAAACTTGAGTTGGAAGTTTCTATCCCTAGAAAACTTTATGATGAGTGGGGACCTAGTATTAAAATTAAAATTAAAGATCATGAATGCTATGCTTTGTGTGATTTGGGTGCTAGTGTTTCCACAATTCCAAAGACTTTGTGTGATTTGCTAGGTTTCTGTGATTTTGATGATTGCTCTTTAAACTTGCACCTTGCGGATTCCACTATTAAGAAACCTATGGGAAGAATTAATGATGTTCTTATTATTGCAAATAGGAATTATGTGCCCGTAGATTTTATTTTTCTTGACATATATTGCAATCCTTCATGTCCTATTATTCTTGGTAGACCTTTCCTTAGAACGATTGGTGCTATTATTGATATGAAGGAAGGGAATATTAGATCCCAATTTCCGTTAAGGAAAGGCATGGAACACTTTCCTAGAAAGAAAATTAAATTACCTTATGAATCTATTATGAGAGCCACTTATGGATTGCCTACCAAAGATGGCAATACCTAGATCTATCCTTACTTTTATGCCTTGCTAGGGGCGTTGAACGATAGCGCTTGTTGGGAGGCAACCCAATTTTATTTTTATTCCTTGCTTTTTGCTCCTGTTTAGTAATAAATAATTTATCTAGCCTCTGTTTTGGTTGTGTTTTTGTGTTTAGTTAGTGTTTGTGCCAAGTAGAACCATTGGGAAGACTTGGGGAAAGTCTTTCTAATCTTGCTGTAAAAAACAGAAACTTTAGTGCTCACGAGAATTGCTGACATTTTTATTTGGAAAGTGATATTTAGTTAATTCTTTTTGCACATGATTAATAGATAAATTCGTCACGTCCAGAAATTTATTTTAGAATTTTTTGGGATTCCAGATCTTGCGTTAGCTACAGATTACTACAGACTGTTCTGTTTTTGACAGATTCTGTTTTTCGTGTGTTGTTTGCTTATTTTGATGAATCTATGGCTAGTAAAATAGTTTATAAACCATAGAGAAGTTGGAATACAGTAGGTTTTAACACCAATATAAATAAAGAATGAGTTCATTACAGTACCTTGAAGTGGTGTTTTGTTTTCTTTCGCTAACAGAGCTCACGAGATTTTCTACTTTAAGTTTTGTGTTGTGAAGTTTTCAAGTTTTGGGTAAAAGATTTGATTGATTATGGAACAAGGAGTGGAAAGAGTCTAAGCTTGCGGATGCTCATGGCACCCCAAGATAATCTAAGGACACCCAAAAGCCAAAGCTTGGGGATGTCCCGGAAGGCATCCCCCCTTTCGTCTACTTCCATCGGTAACTTTACTTGGAGCTATATTTTTATTTACCACGTGATATGTGTTTTGCTTGGAGCGTCTTGTATTATTTGAGTCTTTATTTGTTAGTTTTCCACAATCATCCTTGCTGTACAGACCTTTTGAGAGAGACACACATGATTCGGAAATTGTTAGAACTAGTGGTGTGACCCGCGCATTTGCGCGGCTAGATTTTGTCTTATGTTTTCTTCCATTTATATCTTCATTTGTACTATATTAGACTTGATATATACTCATTTTACAGTATGTACCCACATAAAATTCATATTTCTATTGTAGTCACACGTGTTACAGGAGCAAGATTTTTCACCTTTCGAAACCTTCATCGTAAGTCTCATCTATGGTTTTAGGCATAGAGATTTTAGTTTGGTTCCGATGAATGCACCGTGTTATGCCTATTAAGATTACCATAACATTTATACATAGTTAATTTTCAGATTCTACTACTTATTGTTTCTAAAAAGTTTAATATTAGTTGCTACTAAATTGTTACATTTTGGTCATTTTTCCCTTTGCATCAACTTTACATGCGGGTGTGGCACCCTATTTTGTTTCACTATTGGTTTTGGAAAGTCCACCATGCTTGACCGCAATATTTTTGGTGCTCTCTTTAATGACAAATCTTCTATTGCGTGGGTTGAGCAGTTCACCGTGAGGTCGGCCATTCTCACCCCTTGATGTCTTAACATTCAGTATTTAAGGTTTCATCTAACAACATTTTTTTCTTGCTTTGTTGGTACATTTTGCTAGCTCACAAAAATAATATTTTGAAATTGATCCGCCTATTTTTCCTAAACAATGCCATGCATGTCGTATATCCAATGCTTATGCATGTATATACTCTTTGGTTCTCCCTAGATATTGTGAAACCTATCTCTCATCACTATTATTTTCATTAGAGAGGTTGGCCGCTAATTCTGCATGACTCGCCTCATCTTTCTCATGCCTGGATTTTTTCACCTTGTCTTCTTACTAACCGTCGCACATGCCTTTAGCCTGGTTATCATATGTATATAATTTTTTATTCACCATAAGGTGCCCCTTTTTTTGTGCTATAAGCCAATATGAACTGTGTGTGGCCGCTAATTGTTTCTTGAAGATAGAGTCTGACTGGAATTTTGTTCTGAAATTTGAAAATACATTTTTTTCATTGCCAGAAACTTCTGAAAGCTATTCAATACGTATATATCTTTAAATTTTGTTAAGGGTGTACTAAATATAGTTGAAATCACTTTTGAAAAATTTGAAATATTGGAAGTACTATTTATTTCTTTTTTAAAAGTCATTGTCAGAGCCTGGGCTCCAAATTTATGCGTGACATGGCTCGTATTTCTCCTACTCTATTTTCTAAGTTTGTGAACGTAGAGTCTGGTCGGAATTGTGTTTTGCAGCTCGGGGTCTAGTGGGCTTAGTTTTCAAAAAATTAGTTGGATATAGATTATCTGACAGGAAAAACAATTCTTAAAAGCAATTCAGTACTCTAACTGGCAAAAATTCTTGAAAGTAATTCACAAGTATATTTTGGCTGGCAAAAATTCCATAAAAAAGAAATTTCACATGTATATATGGATATGTTTGACGTATGTGTAAATTGTTCGTTTGTAGATACAATATAATTTATATATTTTTATTAACGTTTTTTATATTTAAATTAAATATTTTTATTAACGTTTTTTAATTTTAATTTAAATATTTTTTTGATTCATTGTAGATCTAGCTCTAAATTTATGCTTGGCTCGATTCCAATTAACACCATGGCTCTACAAAATCGTTTGCCACCAGCATGCTTACATCATTTTCCCCCTAAAAAACAGAACGTGCTTTCATCTTGTGTGGTTGGGCCCGCAAAAAAATTATTGTATGGCTGGGCCACGGACGTCTTGAACGCCTTGTTTTTTCTTTAAAGAAGTGAGACATTTCGGCTCTTTGTGTGGCCGGGCTTTGCTTTTTCTTTAGGCACAGTCAGTTTGGTTGGGATTGTTTCTTAGGTGATTGGCGCTCTGTTTTGATACGCTGCCGGTGTCCGATTGAAGTACACCAGAAAAAAGTCTGATTGTTTCCAAATAAAAGAGTCTGATTAAAGTGCATGCACACGGTAATATCCCTTTGCATGAAGAACCGTAATGGATTATGGCTCTATGTTAGGACATATTATTTTTTTATACGACTTGCTTTCCAATTTGTACACATAATTTGATGCACGTGTCAAATATTGCACATAATATTTTAGGCAGCATAATTTTTTTCTGAGTCTAGTCATCATTGGTATATATCCACGTGACAGTCCACTATTGTTACATACGTGTTAAATCTGTGTAACGTAAATACTTTTAAATCTCAGCCATTATTATTTTGATCAAATGGTGGAAATAATATTAGCATATGTGGACAAACGTTATGGCTTCTTTGACTCTTGTTTTAATTATATAATAGATAGATACTCTATGTACTTCACTTATATCTTTTGAGTTATATAGTTTTTGCTCTAGTGCTTCACTTATATCTTTTAGAGCACGTCGGTGGATTTGTTGTATAGAAACTATTGTTCTCTCATGCTTCACTTAGATTATTTTGAAAGTTGTAACACCCCGGATATAACTTTCCCTATTTATACTCCAACTCTTGCCGTTTCCGGCGTTAAGTTATATTTATTTCCTCGGGTTCGGGTTTTGTCTCCGTGTGTTTATATCGTTGTCATGCATCTCATATCATGTCATCATGTGCATTACATTTGCATACGTGCTCATCTCAGGCATTCGAGCATTTTTCCCGTTGTCCGTTTTGTATTCCGGCGCTTCGTTCTCCTCTGGTGGTCATTTCTAGCCTTCTTTCGTGTGTGGGGATTAAATATTTCCGGATTGGACCGAGACTTGCCAAGCGGCCTTGGTTTACTACCGGTAGACCGCTTGTCAAGTTTCGTATCATTTGGACTTCGTTGGATACTCCAACGGTTAACCGAGGGACCGAAAAGGCCTCGTGTGTGTTGCAGCCCAACACCCCTCCAATTTGGTCCAAAACCCACCTAACTCTGCTCCATCATCTAGAGCGTTCGATCACGATCGCGTGGCCGAAAACCGCACCTCATTTGGACTCTCCTAACTCCCTCTATGCCTATATATACACCCTCTCCAAATCCGGATCTTTCTCCCCCCCGAAACCCTAAAAAAATCATCATCGTCGCCGCCGGACAGCTTCCCCCACCGACGGACGTGTCCGTTGCACCTCGCCGCCGCCACGTGGCGCCTCCCTATTGGCCGCCACCCGTGCCCACTTCGCCGCACTGCGCGGGCCCGCTCGGCCCGTGGCCGGCCCCCACGGCCCAGCGCGCCGCCGCCCGCCTCCTCTCCCGTCCACCGCCTCGCGTCGCCTCCCTCACCTGCCGCGCCGCGCCGCCCCGCTCCGCCCGAGCCGCCGCCCGCCGCCTCACTCGCCGCGCCGCCTCGCCGACGTCGGCCGCCGCCTCCTCCGGATCGCCCGCCGCCTCACCGACGCCGGCCGCCACCTCCGCCGCCTCGCCGCGTCCGCGCCACCTCGCCGCCCTCCCTCGTCCTTCTCCGTCGACCCCGGCCGCCGTCGCCTCGCCGGAGTGCGTGCCCAGGTCAACCTCGATCCGTGCGCCGATCTGGATCCGGATCCGTGAACAGTAAACCCTAGGGGTAAAAATTTCGTCTAAGTCCTAGAACTGCAGATCCAAGTGCCTCTGTTCGTAGCTCCATAACTTTGCATCCGTAGCTCCGATTCATGCATATGGCATATCAAAATGTTCATCTCGGAGAGTACATCATTACATTCCATTGCATCATTTTCATTTGAGCTCATCTTGAGGCCCGAAATGCTGTTAGAAGTGGGCTACTTGAGTTAATTGCCAGATCTGTTACTCCGTTTAGCACTTTTGTCTTTTTTGCCATGATTAATGTGTGCATGATATGCCCGTGAGTTCTACTTATGTTTTGTTAAGGGTTTTGTCATCTTCCCAGAGGTGCAATCCATGTATTTTTAGGATGTGTGTGGTGACTTGTGCAAGCTTGCAAAGTGGTGCACTTGCTAATTCTGTTTTCAGGGACTTAGTGATTTCACTAAGTCCTGGAGCTGTTTATCTCATGTTGCCATATGTTCATGTTGTTTCCTAGTGATCCATGCCTCTTTTGAGGATGATCAGTAAGGGAGTTTTGTTAATATTGCAGTGCTCTATCGATCCATGTCTTTGTTTGCATTTATGGAGCACCCTAGCTTGAGTCAATCGAGCTGTACTTTTGCTACTTTGTGAATCTGGGCAGATTGTCAACTTGTTTGCAATTTTGCCGGTGATGTTGTAGTTGATCCGTGCATGCTATGCTATTGTTCTTGACATGTCTAGCTTGCATTTTGTGCCTTCTTGATGGGTGTATGCTTTCCTTGCCATGACTTGCTCTGTAGTGAGTGCATCGAGCTCGTAAACATGCCTACTTGAGTTATATTTCAGCATGTGTCAGTTTTTCACTAAGTCTGAAACTGATTATGTTTTTGCTATGTTCACATGCTTGCAATTGTATTTTCTAATCCCTTTTGGCTCAAGGTCACTAAGGGACTTTTGTTAAGATCTTTGAGTAGCTCCATGCCATGCTTTACTTTGCCATGTTCAGGTCCTGTAGCATGTAGTTTTGTTGCTCCGAAGAGGGCTACCTGATCCGAAATTCCAGACAAGTGTTGATTTCGCTAAGTCTGAGATCTATTTGCCATTTGCATTTTTGCCATGCTTGTTTGAACCTGTTAATGGATGATTTGGCCGTAGCTCAGTGCTAGACTTTTGTTAAGCATCTTGTGTGCATCCCTGCCATGTATTTTTTTGTCATGTTTGGGTGCTGTAGCATGTTCATCCCATTGCATTTAGATGCCTACTTGCTGTAAATCGCAGACCGGTGTCATTTGAATCGCTTGCCATTTCCAAACCGTAACTCCGATTCCGGCGTTCTTTATATCGTTTTCAAGCGATTTCGTCTCATCTTTCCAGTGGCACACTTGGTTTTACAAGTTGAGGCCAGGTTCATGCATTTCCTATCATATCTTGCATTTTGCATCCCGCATCGCATCCCGCATAGCATATCATCTTTGCATTGTGTTGTTTGAGTTTGCACGTGGTTGATTATGTCCTTGTTGCTTGTTTGTCTTGTTTGGGTAGAGCCGGGAGACGAGTTCGCTAATGAGGAGCCCGTTGAGTTTGCTTTCGAGGATCCAGTCAACTCTGACAACTGTGCAGGCAAGATGATCATACCCTCGAAATCACTACTATCTTTGCTATGCTAGTTTGCTCGCTCTTTTGCTATGCCATTGCTACGATGCCTACCACTTGCTTGCAAGCCTCCCAAATTGCCATGTCAAACCTCTAACCCACCAATGTCCTAGCAAACCGTTGATTGGCTATGTTACCGCTTTGCTTAGCCCCTCTTATAGCGTTGCTAGTTGCAGGTGAAGATTGGAGGCCGTTCCTTGTTGGAACGTATATTTTACTTGTTGGGGATATCATTATATTGCTATGTTATCTTAATGCATCTATATACTTGGTAAAGGGTGGAAGGCTCGGCCTCTTGCCTTGTGTTTTGTTCCACTCTTGCCGCCCTAGTTTCCGTCATATCGGTGTTATGTTCCCGGATATTGCGTTCCTTACGCGGTTGGGTTATAATGGGAACCCCTTGATAGTTCGCCTTGATTAAAGCTTTTCCAGCAATGCCCAACATTGGTCTTACCATTCGCCACCTAGCCTTTTCTTTCCCTTGGGTTCTGCAGACTCAAGGGTCATCTTATTTTAACCCCCCCGGGCCAGTGCTCCTCTGAGTGTTGGTCCCACCGAGTGATGTCCGGGGCTACCAGGGACAACTCTGGGCTGGCCTACCCGACGTCTGGCTCATCTGAGTGTGCCCTGAGAAAGAGATATGTGCAGTTCCTATCGGGATTTGTCGGCACATTCGGGCGGTGTTGCTGGACTTGTTTTAACCTGTCGAAGTGTCTTGAATTACCGAGATACCGAGTCTGATCGGAACGTCTTGGGAGGAGGTCTATTCCTTCATTGACCGTGAGAGCTTGTCATGGGCTAAGTTGGGACTCCCCTGCAGGGATTTGAACTTTCGAAAGCCGTGCCCGCGGTTATGGGCAGATGGGAATTTGTTAATGTCCGGTTGTAGATAACTTGAACCTTAACTTAATTAAAATGAATCAACTGAGTGTGTTACCGTGATGGCCTCTTCTCGGCGGAGTCCGGGAAGTGGACACGGTGTTGGAGTAATGTTTGCGCAGGTTGCTCCCTAGTTTCTCGCTCGCGCTTTGCCTCCTCTTCTCGCTCTCTTTTGCGAATAAGTTAGCCACCATATTTGCTAGTCGCTTGCTGCAGCTCCACTCATATTTTACCTTGCCATTCCTATAAGCTTAAATAGTTTTGATCGCGAGGGTGCGAGATTGCTGAGTCCCTGTGGCTCACAGATTACTATTATACCAGATGCAGGGCCTGATGATTCCGCTCCAGGAGACGCGTATGAGCTCAAGTGGGAGTTCGACGAAGACTCTCAACGTTACTATGTTTCCTTTCCCGATGATCAGTAGTGGTGCCCAGTTGGGGGTGAACGGGACCGTTGTCGCATGTTGGGTTCACTTTTTTTTTGCGCCGTAGTCGGGCCATGAGTGTTTGGATGATGTAATGTTATTTATGTACTTGATTGACGTGGCGAGTGTAAGCCAACTATGTTATCTCCCCTTTATTATTTATATTACATGGGATGTTGTGAGGATTGCCTAACTTGCGACATATGCCTTCAATGCGATTATGCCTCTAAGTCGTGCCTCGACACGTGGGAGATATAGTCGCATCGAGGGTGTTACAAAAGTCCTACAAAACAGCATGGTAATTTGCTTTAATTATGTTAGTCATTCAAGATTAATAAATTTTTTCTTATGAGTGTGTTGAATACTATGAGAAGTTTGATACTTGATAATTGTTTTGAGGTATGGAGATGGTAATATTGGAGTCATGCTAGTCGAGTAGTTATGAATTTGAGAAATACTTGTGTTAAAGTTTGTGATTCCCGTAGCATGCACGTATGGTGAACCGTTATGTGATGAAGTCGGGGCATGATTTATTTATTGATTGTCTTCCTTATGAGTGGCGGTCGGGGACAAGCGATGGTCTTTTCCTACCAATATATCCCCCTAGGAGCATGCGCGTAATACTTTGCTTTGATAACTTGTAGGTTTTTGCAATAAGTATATGAGTTCTTTATGACTAAGGTTGAGTCCATGGATCATACGCACTTTTCTTCCTTTCACCATTGCTAGCCTCTCTAATACCGCGCACCTTTCGCAGGTATCATACACCCACCATATACCTTCATCAAAATAGCCACCATACCTACCTATCATGGCATTTCCATAGCCATTCCGAGAAATATTGCCATGCAACTTTCCACCGTTCTGTTTACTATGACACGCTTCATCATTATCATATTGCTTTGCATGGTCATGTAGTTGACATTGTATTTGTGGCAAAGCCACCGTTCATAATTATTTCATACATGTCACTCTTGATTCATTGCATATCCTGGTACACCGCCGGAGGCATTCACACAGAGTCATACTTTGTTCTAAGTATCGAGTTGTAATTGTTGAGTTGTAAGTAAATAAAAGTTTGATGATCATCATTTTTAGATCATTGTCCCAGTGAGGAAAGGATGATGGAGACTATGATTCCCTCACAAGTCGAGATGAGACTCCAGACGAAAAATAAAATAAATAAAAAATAAAAAAGAGGCCAAAGAAGCCCAAATAAAAAAAGAGGCCATAAAAAAGGAAAAGGCCCAAATAAAAAAATGAGAGAAAAAGAGAGACGGGACAATGCTACTATCATTTTACCACACTTGTGTTTCAAAGTAGCACCATGATCATCATAATAGAGGGTATCATATGTTATCACTTTCATATACTAGTGGGAATTTTTCATTATAGAACTTGGCTTGTATATTCCAATGATGGGCTTCCTCAAAATGCCCTAGGTCTTCGTGAGCAAGCGAGTTGGATGCACACCCACTTAGTTCCTTTTGTTGAGCTTTCATATACTTATAGCTCTAGTGCATCTGTTGCATGGCAATCCCTACTCACTCACATTGATATCTATTGATGGGCATCTCCATAGCCCGTTGATACGCCTAGTTGATGTGAGACTATCTTTCCCCTTTTTTTGTCTCCTCCACAACCACCATCCTATTCCACCTAAAGTTCTATGTCCATGGCTCACACTCATGTATTGCATGAAGATTGAAAAAGTTTGAGAACACCAAAAGTACGAAACAATTGCTTGGCTTGTCATCGGGGTTGTGCATGATTTAAATACTTTGTGTGGTGAAGATAGAGCATAGCTAGACTATATGATTTTGTAGGGATAACTTTCTTTGGCCATGTTATTTTGATGAGACATAATCGCTTAGTTAGTATGCTTGAAGTATTATTATTTCTATGTCAATATTGAACTTTTGTCTTGAATCTTTCAGATCTGAATATTCATACCACGATTAAGAAGAATTACATTGAAATTATGCCAAGTAGCATTCCACATCAAAATTATGTTTTAATCATTTATCTACTCGAGGACGAGCAGGAATTAAGCTTGGGGATGCTTGATACGTCTCCAACGTATCTATAATTTTTTATTGTTCCATGCTATATTATATTCTGTTTTGGACATTATTGGGCTTTATTATACACTTTTATATTATTTTTGGGACTAACCTATTAACTGGAGGCCCAGCCCAGAATTGCTGATGTTTTTGCCTATTTTAGGGTTTCGAAGAAAAAGAATATCAAACTGAGTCCAAACGGAATGAAACCTTCGGGAACGTGATTTTCGGAACGAACATGATCCAGAGGACTTGGACCCTACGTCAAGCAATCAACGAGGAAGGCACGAGGTAGGGGGGCGCGCCTACCCCCCAGGCACGCCCTCCACCCTCATGGGCCCCCTGTTGCTCCATCGACGTACTCCTTCCTCCTATATATACCTACGTACCCCCAAACTACCTGATACGTAGCCAAAACCCAAATTCCATCGCCGTAACTTTCTGTATCCACGAGATCCCATCTTGGGGCCTTTTCCAGAGCTCCGCTGGAGGGGGCAACGATCATGGAGGGCTTCTACATCAACACCATAGCCCCTCCGATGAAGTGTGAGTAGTTTACTTCAGACCTACGGGTCCATAGTTATTAGCTAGATGGTTTCTTCTCTCTTTTTAGATCTCAACACAAAGTTCTCCCCCTCTCTTGTGGAGATCTATTCGATGTAATCTTCTTTTGCGGTGTGTTTGTTGAGATCGATGAATTGTGGGTTTAAGATCAAGTTTATCTATGAAGAATATTTGAATCTTCTCTGAATTCTTTTATGTATGATTGGTTATCTTTGCAAGTCTCTTTGAATTATCAGTTTGGTTTGGCCTACTAGATTGATCTTTCTTGCAATGGGAGAAGTGCTTAGCTTTGGGTTCAATCTTGCGGTGTCCTTTCCGGGTGACAGTAGGGGCAGCAAGGCACGTATTGTATTGTTGCCATCGAGGATAACAAGATGGGCTTTATATCATATTGCATGTGTTTATCCCTCTACATAATGTCATCTTGCTTAAAGCGTTACTCTGTTCTCTTGAACTTAATACTCTAGATGCATGCTGGATAGCGGTCGATGTGTGGAGTAATAGTAGTAGATGCAGGCAGGAGTCGGTCTACTTGTCTCGGACGTGATGCCTATATACATGATCTTAGCTAGATATTCTCATAACTATGCTCAATTCTGTCAATTGCTCAACATTAATTTGTTCACCCACCATAAATACTTATGCTCTTGAGAGAAGCCACTAGTGAAACCTATGGCCACTGGGTCTATCTTCCATCATATTAATCTTCCAATACTTAGTTATTTCCTTTGCCATTTATTTTACTTTGCATCTTTATCATAAAAATACCAAAAATATTATCTTATCATATCTATCAGATCTCACTCTTGTAAGTGACCGTGTAGGGATTGACAACCCCTTATCGCGTTGGTTGCGAGGATTTATTAGTTTGTGTAGGTGCGAGGGACTTGTGCGCGACCTCCTACTGGATTCAATGAAAATCTTTTGTGTAGGAGTTCATATCCGATCTAGGTGCCATACCTCGTTCATCGGGTCCAATGAAAATCTTTTGTGACAATACTGGTGCAATTGCCTTGGCAAAGGAATCCAGATTTCACAAGAGAACCAAACACATCAAGAGACGCTTCAATTCCATCCGCGATCAAGTCCAGGTGGGACACATAGAGATTTGCAAGATACATACGGATCTGAATGTTGCAGACCCGTTGACGAAGCTACTTTCACGAGTAAAACATGATCAGCACCAAGACGCCATGGGTGTTATAATCATTACTATGTAATCTAGATTATTGACTCTAGTATGCAAGTGGGAGACTGAAGGAAATATGCCCTAGAGGCAATAATAAAGTTATTATTTATTTCCTTATATCATGATAAATGTTTATTATTCATGCTAGAATTGTATTAACCGGAAACATGATACATGTGTGAATACATAGACAAAAGAGTGTCACTAGTATGCCTCTACTTGACTAGCTCGTTGATCAAAGATGGTTATGTTTCCTAACCATAGACATGAGTTGTCATTTTATAAACGGGATCACATCATTAGAAGAATGATGTGATTGACTTGACCCATTTCGTTAGCTTAGCACTTGATCATTTTAGTTTACTGCTATTGCTTTCTTCATGACTTATACATGTTCCTATGACTATGAGATTATGTAACTCCCGATTGCCGGAGGAACACTTTGTGTGCTACGAAACGTCACAACATATCTGGGTGATTATAAAGGTGCTCTACAGGTGTCTCCGATGTTACTTGTTGAGTTGGCATAGTTCAAGATTATGATTTTTCACTCCGATTGTCGGAGAGGTATCTCTGGGCCCACTCGGTAATGCACATCACTATAAGCCTTGCAAGCATTGTAACTAATGAGTTAGTTGCGAGATGATGCATTACAGAACGAGTAAAGAGACTTGCCGGTAACAAGATTGAACTAGGTATTGAGATACCGATGACCGAATCTCGGGCAAGTAACATACCGATGACAAAGGGAACAATGTATGCTGTTATGCGGTTTGACCGATAAAGATCTTCGTAGAATATGTGGGAGCCAATATGAACATCCAGGTTCCGCTATTGGTTATTGACCGGAGACATGTCTCGGTCATGTCTACACAGTTCTCGAACCCGTAGGGTCCGCACGCTTAAAGTTCGGTGACCATCGGTATTATGAGTTTTTGTGTTTTGATGTACCGAAGGTAGTTCGGAGTCCCGGATATGATCACGGACATTACAAGGAGTCTCGAAATGGTCGATACGTAAAGATCCATATATTGGACGACTATATTCTGACACCGGAAGTGTCCGGGTGATTTCGGAGAAAACCGAAGTGCCGAAGGGTTACCGGACCCCCCCCCTCAGGAGAAATAATGGGCCTTATGGGCCTTAGTGGAGAGAGAGAGGTCTGGCCTAGGGCAGGCCGCGCACCCCTCCCCCTCTAGTCAGAATTGGACTAGGAGAGGGGGGGGCGCCCCCCTTTCCTTCTCCCTCTCCCCCTTCCTTTCCCCCTCCTAGTAGGAGTAGGAAAGAGGGGAGTCCTACTCCTACTAGGAGGAGGACTCCTCCTCCTGGCGCGCCCCATAGGGCCGGCCGGCCTCCCCCTTGCTCCTTTATATACGGGGGCAGGGGGCACCTCTAGACACACAAGTTGATCATTGATCCCTTAGCTGTGTGCGGTGCCCCCTCCACCATAATCCACCTCGATCATATCGTAGCAGTGCTTAGGGGAAGACCTGCGTCAGTAGCAACATCATCACCGTCAACACGCCGTAGTGCTGACGGAACTCTCCCGTGAAGCTCTGCTGGATCGGAGTTCGTGGGACGTCATCGAGCTGAACGTGTGCTGAACTCGGAGGTGCCGTGCGTTTGGTACTTTGGTCGGTCGGATCGTGAAGACGTTCGACTACATCAACCGCGTTCTCATAACGCTTCCGCTTACGGTCTACGAGGGTACGTGGACGATACTCTTCCCTCTCGTTGCTATGCATCACCATGATCTTGCGTGTGCGTAGGATTTTTTTTGAAATTACTACGTTCCCCAACAGTGGTATCAGAGCCTGGTTTATGCGTAGATGTTATATGCATGAGTAGAACACAAGTGATTTGTGGGCGATACAAGTCATACTGCTTACCATCATGTCATACTTTGGTTCGGCGATATTGTTGGATGAAGCGGCCCTGATAACCCACAAGTATAGGGGATCACAACAGTTTTCGAGGGCAGAGTATTCAACCCAATTTATTGATTCGACACAAGGGGAGCCAAAGAATATTCTCAAGTATTAGCAGCTGAGTTTTCAATTCAACCACACCTGGAAACTTAATATCTGCAGCAAAGTGTTTAGTAGCAAAGTAATATGATAGTAGTGGTAACGGTAGCAAAAGGTAACAATAGTAAAAGTAATGTTTTTGGTATTTTGTAGTGAAAGTTTTTCTTCATAAGATTGCATCAAAGCATCAACGATATGTTTAGTAAACACTTCATTTTGACTAAGCATGGGGAGAATTTAGCACAGATTGCAACAAGGAAATACAATCAATCAAAGAGCAATTTTCATAGTTAAATTCCTTGAAATCCATAATAGTGGGTTTAGCAACATCTAGGGTTTTAATTTCTTCAATCCCACTTTTATCAAATTTAGCATCAAGATCAACAAATTCCGAATTCTTGGAACGCCTTCTAGGTAAAGGTGGATCATATTCACTCCCATCATTATCAAGATTCATATTACAAAACAAAGATTTAATAGGGACACATCAATAACTTTTAGACCATCATCTTTATTTTCATAGCAACTAGAAGAACACACTCTTATAAAGGCATCTTTCTTAGCACGCATCCTAGCGGTTCTTTCTTTGCACTCATCAATGGAAATTCTCATGGCTTTGAGAGACTAATTGATATTATGCTTAGGTGGAATAGATCTAAGTTCCAAAGAATCAACATCAAGAGAAATTCAACGTTCCTAGCCAAATCATCAATCTTAAGCAATTGTTCTTCAATCATAGCATTAAAATTCTTTTGCGAAGTAATAAATTATTTAATATTAGATTCAAAATCAGAGGGCATCTTATTATAATTTCCATAAGAATTGTTGTAGTAATTACCATAATTATTAGAGGGGTTACTAGGATAAGGCCTAGGATTAAAATTTCCTCTATACGCATTGTTACCAAAATTGTTCCTACCAACAAAATTCACATCCATAGATTCATTATTATTCTCAATCAAAGTAGACAAGGGCATATCACTAGGATTAGAAGAAACACTCTTATTAGCAAATAATTTCATAAGTTCATCCATCTTTCCACTGAAAACATTAATTTCTTCTATCGCATGCACCTTTTTATTAGTAGATCTTTCAGTATGCCATTGAGAATAATTAACCATAATATTATCTAGGAGTTTAGTAGCTTCTCCTAAAGTGATTTCCATAAAAGTGCCTCCCTTGGCCGAATCTAAAAGATTTCTAGAAGCAAAATTCAATCCAGCATAAAATTTTGTATAATCATCCACAAATTTAAACCATGAGTAGGGCAATTACGTATCATTAATTTCATTCTCTCCCAAGCTTGTGCAACATGTTCATGATCAAGTTGCTTAAAATTCATAATATCGTTTCTAAGAGAGATGATCTTAGCGGGAGGAAAATACTTAGAGATAATAGCATCTTTGCACTTGTTCCATGAATTAATGCTATTTTTAGGCAAAGACAAAAACCAAGCTTTAGCACGATCTCTAGGCGAAAAAGGAAATAGCTTCAATTTAACAATATCATTATCCACATCTTTCTTCTCTTGCATGTAACACAAATCAACGAAGCTATTTAGATGGGTAGCGACATCTTCACTAGGAAGGCCGGAGAACGGATCTTTCATGACAAGATTCAGCAAAGCAGCATTAATTTCACAAGATTCAGTATCAGTAAGAGGAGCAATCGGGGTGCTAATAAAATCATTATTGTTGGTATTGGTGAAGTCACACAATTTAGTATTATCTTGAGCCTTCATGACAAGCAAGTAAACTAACACACAAGCAAACAAAAAGCAAGCGGGCAAAAAGAGGCAAATAGAGAGGGAGGATAGAGAGAGAGAGAGGGCGAATAAAACGGCAAGGGTGAAGTGGGGGGAGAGGAAAATGAGAGGCAAATGGCAAATAATGTAATGCGGGAGATAAGGGTACGTGATGGGTACTTGGTATGTTGACTTTTGCGTAGACCTCCCGGCAACGGCGCCAGAAATCCTTCTTGCTACCTCTTGAGCACTGCGTTGGTTTTCCCCGAAGAGGAAGGGATGATGCAGCAAAGTAGCGTAAGTATTTTCCTCAGTTTTGGGAACCAAGGTATCAATCCAGTAGGAGGCTACGCGCGAGTCCCTCGCACCTGCACAAAACAAATAAATCCTCACAACAAACGCAAATAGGGTTTGTCAATCCCTATAGGGCCACTTACGAGAGTGAGATCTGATAGATATGATAAGATAATATTTTTGGTATTTTTATGATAAAAGATGCAAAGTAAAATAAAGGCAAAGTTAATAGCAAAGGAAATAACTAAGTAGTAGGAGATTAATATGATAAAGATAGACCCTAGGGCCATACGTTTCACTAGTGGCTTCTCTCGAGAGCATAAGTATTCTACGGTGGGTGAACAAATTACTGTTGAGCAATTGACAGAATTGAGCATAGTTATGAGAATATCTAGGTCTGATCATGTATATAGGCATCACGTCCGAGACAAGTAGACCGACTCCTGCCTGGATCTACTACTATTACTCCACTCATCGACCGCTATCCAGCATGCATCTAGAGTATTAAGTTAAAAACAGAGTAACACCTTAAGCAAGATGACATGATGTAGAGGGATAGACTCATGCAATATGAAGAAAACCCCATCTTGTTATCCTCGATGGCAACAATACAATACGTGCCTTGCTGCCCTTACTGTCACCGGGAAAGGACACTGCAAGATTGAACCCAAAGCTAAGCACTTCTCCCATTGCAAGAAAGATCAATCTAGTAGGCCAAACCAAACTGATAATTCGAAGAGACTTGCAAAGATAACCAATCATACATAAAAGAATTCAGAGAAGATTCAAATATTATTCATAGATAGACTTGATCATAAACCCACAATTCATCGGTCTCAACAAACACACCGCAAAAACAAGATTACATCGAATAGAATTCCACAAGAGAGGGGGAGAACATTGTATTGAGATCCAGAAAGAGAGAAGAAGCCATCTAGCTACTAACTATGGACCCGTAGGTCTGAGGTAATCTACTCGCACTTCATCGGAGAGGCTATGGTGTTGATGTCGTGATCGATGCCCCTCCGGCGGAGCTCCGGAACAGGCCCCAAGATGGGATCTCGTGGATACAGAAAGTTACGGTGGTGGAATTATGGTTTTGGCTCCGTATCTGATCGTTTGGGGGTACGTGGATATATATAGGAGGAAGGAGTACGTCGGTGGAGCAACAGGGGGCCCACGAGGGTGGAGGGCGCGCCTGGTGGGGGTGGGCGCGCCCCCCTACCTCGTGCCCTCCTGTTTTCTTTCTTGACGTAGGGTCCAAGTCTCCCGGATCATAATCTTCCTAAAAATCACGTTCCCGAAGGTTTCATTCCGTTTGGACTCCGTTTGATATTACTTTTCTTCGAAACCCTAAAACAGGCAAAAAACAACAATTCTGGGCTGGGCCTCCAGTTAATAGGTTAGTCCCAAAAATAATATAAAAGTGGATAATAAAGCCCAATAATTTCCAAAACAGTAGATAATATAGCATGGAGCAATCAAAAATTATAGATACGTTGGAGACGTATCAGTCATCACCGGTAAGTATCCCAATTATTGTCACTTCGGGGTTAACGGATCATAACACATAATAGGTGACTATAGACTTGCAAGATGGGATCAAGAACACTCATATATTGATGAAAACATAATAGGTTCAGATCTGAAATCATGGCACTCGGGCCCTAGTGACAAGCATTAAGCATAGCAAAGTCATAGCAACATCAATCTCAGAACATAGTGGACACTAGGGATCAAACCCTAACAAAACTAACTCGATTGCATGATAGATCCCATCCAACCCATCACCTTCCAGCAAGCCTACGATGGAATTACTCATGCACGGCGGTGAGCATCATGAAATTGGTGATGGAGGATGGTTGATGATGATGATGGCGACGAATTCCCCTCTCCCGAGCCCCGAACGGACTCCAGATCAGCCCTCCCGAGAGGTTTTAGGGCTTGGCGGCGGCTCCATATCATAAAACGTGATGATTTCTTCTCTCTTATTTTTTCTCCCCGAAACTCAATATATGGAGGTGGAGTTGGAGTCGGAGAGGCAACATGGGGCCCACGAGGTAGGGGCGCGCCCTAGGGGGCAAGCGCGCCCCCACCCTCGTGGAGAGACGGTGGGCCCCCTGGCCTTCATCTTTGGCAGGTATTTTTCTTATTTTATGAAAAGTGGCTCCGTGAAGTTTCAGGTCATTCCGAGAAACTTTGCTCCTGCACATAAATAACACCATGGTAATTCTGCTGAAAACAGCGTCAGTTCGGGCTAGTTCCATTCAAATCATGCAAGTTAGAGTCCAAAACAATGGCAAAAGTGTTTGGAAAAGTAGATACGTTGGAGACGTGTCAACTCCCCCAAGCTTAAACCTTTGCTTGTCCTCAAGCAATTCAGTTGATAAACTGAAAGTGATAAAGAAAAACTTTTACAAACTCTGTTTGCTCTTGTTGTTGTAAATATGTAAATCCAGCATTCAAGTTTTCAGCAAAGATTATAACTAACCACATTCACAATAATGCATAGATCTCAAGTTTACTCATATCAATAGCATAATCAACTAGCGAGCAATAATAATAAATCTCGGATGACAACACTTTCTCAAAACAATCATAATATGATATAACAAGATGGTATCTCGCTAGCCCTTTCTGAGACTGCAAAACATAAATGCAGAGCACCTTTAAAGACCAAGGACTGACTAGACATTGTAATTCATGGTAAAAGAGATCCAGTCAAGTCATACTCAATGTAAACTAACAGTAATGAATGCAAATGACAACGGTGCTCTCCAACTAGTGCTTTTTAATAAGAGGATGATGACTCAGCATAAAAGTAAATAGATAGGCCCTTCGCAGAGGAAGCACGGATTTGTAGAGGTGCCAGAGCTCGGTTTTGAAACAGAGGTGAATGATATTTTGAGCGGTATACTTTCATTGTCAACATAACAACCAAGAGATGGCGATATCTTCCATGCTACACACATTATAGGCGGTTCCCAAACAGAATGGTAAAGTTTATACTCCCCCTTCCACCACAAGCATCAATCCATGGCTTGCTCGAAACAACGAGTGCCTCCAACTAACAAGAGTCCCAGGGGGAGTTTTGTTTGCAATTATTTTGATTTAGTTTGCATAAAGCATGGGACTGGGCATCCCGGTGACCAGCCATTTATCTCGTGAGTGAGGAGCGGAGTCCACTCCTCTTGAGAATAACCCGCCTAGCATGGAAGATACAGACAGCCCTAGTTGATACATGAGCTATTCGAGCATACAAAACAGGATATTTATTTGAAGGTTTAGAGTTTGGTACATACAAATTTGCTTGGAACGGCAGGTAGATACCGTATATAGGTAGGTACTAGCACATATGCCCGTGCGTTGCAAGGGGAGAGATATTTTTTTACGAGAAGCATCGGAGAGATAATTGATGTGTCCATCAAAACGGTCTTCATAGTGATGGGGCTATAGAGCGAGGAGCTGCGATGTTCTCACAGGTCATGTTTGGCCCACGAGATCTTAATAGTGATGGGGTTGGTCGGAGTGGTGGCCACCACCCAACTTGTGCCTTTTTTTCTTTTTTGTTCGCTATCGTGTCTAGGTTGTGGTTGCCTCCTCATTTTATGGCAGCACGGCGACCTTCAGTGCATACTTGCTTCGACCAC
Organism: Triticum urartu; assembly: GCF_056163025.1. Taxonomy (NCBI): domain Eukaryota; kingdom Viridiplantae; phylum Streptophyta; class Magnoliopsida; order Poales; family Poaceae; genus Triticum; species Triticum urartu. Next base: position 552,997,561 of record NC_141873.1, read on the forward strand.
TCTCTCCTATGATGGCGTAACAGATATAGTACAAATTGCAGTGAATCCCGTTTCATTGGTATAATCAACACATAACCAGGTAGTCCCTACTTTACCAGGGTTTATTCTCTGTAATTATTTCGGCGATCACTTGCCCACATATTTTTAGTCAGAGCCAAACCAACATATCCTCTTTTATTGCCATGTGTCCACAATTTCTTTTAATTATATTCAACAAACGTATTCTTTTTTATTGTCAAATAGCACGTCGGATGCACAACAGTTCAAGTCTGGCCAGGCAAGTGGCAGGCACCAAAATGACATGTGTTTGTAAGGCGCAAACGAAAATCCAAAACAACCACTGAGTTGAAGGATCAAACTCACGACCTCAAAAACTCGACCACGTGCTGCTAGCCACCCGAACAAACAACTCCTGCTAACAAATGGCCAGCGCGGATGTTTAATAATATACTATAGCGTACCATTCAAAACATTTTTTTCTCGTCTTATTGAACTTATCAAAAAATAAATTAATAATTATGATATCTCGAATATTCTTCGAAACATGAAAATTTATTGAAATTCACAAAAAATATTAAAAAGATGAACCTTTTATAAGAAAACGAACAATTTTTGAATGTGTGAACAATTTTTGAAAATTAAATATGTTTTCAACATTGAAACAATTTTCAAAAACATGTTTTCTAACACAACCATTACTTTGAATTTGTGAACGTTTCAATAAAAATGAATATTTATTTAATTTGTATCATTTTCAAAATGCAATTTATTTTGAAAATATCAAACAATTTTGGAAAACATAAAATACAATTAAAATGCGAAAATTTTCTATAGTTTTCAACTAATTCTGGAATGGGAATAAAAACTAAAATTTGGAAAAAAATCAAAATGGTAAAAATATAATAAATTCTGGAGATTTTAGGAAAATTAATCAAAAACTAAAATTTTGAAAAATTGAATTTATGAAAAAAGGAAAAAACAAAAAGAAATATGGAAGCGAAAAAAGAAAAAGGAAAGATAAAAGAAAAGGGAAAGAAAATAAAAAGGAAAAAGAAGCAGAACAGAGAAAAAATAAAAACGGGCCGTCCCAATACTGGGCGCCATATGCGAAACTTTATCTATTTTGTGCCCAGTGCATTAAATAATGGTTCTCAGCTGCATGGACAGGAAATAAATGGGTTGGGCCTCAGCGCGCGCGGCCACGTACGAAATTTTGGATAGAACTGTTTCTTTTATGGCAGATGGACATACAAAAAATTAGTACCACCTTGGATAGAACAAAAAAATCGATGGTGAACAGATGAAAAATCGACGAAACCGACCATGCTTTATTAGTAGTTATAGATAGTGGACTCATGAGGAATAACTTTGGGGTTTAAGGAGTTTGGATGCACAAGCAGTATTCCCGCTTAGTATAAGTGAAGGCTAGCAAAAGACTGGGAAGCGACCAGCTAGAGAGCGACAACAGTCATGAACATGCATTAAAATTAATCAACATCGAATGCAAGCATGAGTAGGATATAATCCACCATGAACATAAATATCGTGAAGGCTTTGTTGATTTTGTTTCAACTTCATGCGTGAACATGTGCCAAGTCAAGTCACTTAAATCATTCAGAGAAGGATACCACCCTATCATACCACATCATAACCATTTTAATAGCATGTTGGCACGCAAGGTAAACCATTATAACTCATAGCTAATCAAGCATGGCACAAGAAACTATGATCTCTAGTTGTCATTGCAAATATGTTTATTCATAATAGGTTGAATCAGGAATGATGAACTAATCGTATTTACAAAAACAAAAGAGGTCGAGTTCATACCAGCTTTTCGCATCTCAGCCAGTCCATCATATATCATCATAATTGCCTTTCACTTGCACGACCGAACGATGTGAATAATAATAATAGTGCACGTGCATTGGACTAAGCTGGAATCTGCAGGCATTCAATAAACAGGAGAAGACAAGGCAATATGGGCTCTTTTGTCAGATAAACAATAATGCATATAAGAGCCACTTCAACAATTTAATTATGGTCTTCTCCTATCGACCCCCAAAGAAAAGAAAAGAAATAAAACTGTTTACACAGGAAAGCTCCCAACAAGCAAAAGAAGAATAGGAAATCTTTTTGGGTTTTCTTTTTAATTACTACTACAAGCATGGAAATTAAACTGATTAAAAGCTACACCTGATTTTTTGGTTTTTCTTAAGGTTTATTAAACACACAAGAAGAAAGCATAAAAAGGAAAATAAACTAGCATGGATGATACAATGAAAAAGTATGAGCACCGACATCTAGCAATGAGTGTGTGAACACAAATGTAATGTCGGTGGGAAATACGTACTCCCCCAAGCTTAGGCTTTTGGCCTAAGTTGGTCTATGGCCACGGCTGGCCTGGCGGATATCCATAATAGTAGCTGGGGTCGTACTGTGATGCAGCGGCTATCGCCTACTGAGCTGCAGCGTGGTGACGAGCGGCCTCCTCTATCCTCTCGTACTCATCTGCCTCCTCTCTGGTAATAGTATATCCTCCTCTTGCCTGATAATCAAAGAAGGCGGGAGCAGGGAGAGTAATACGGACAACACAGCGTCTGTCAAAGATTAGTCAATACTAGAGAGGTGGTTCGTTCCTCTCGGTGAACCATAGCATTAAAATCTAGATAAGCAGGAGGTAATTCAATATCATCTTCGCGTATGGCTATACCAAGAAAATTAGCTATGCGGGTTGCATAAATTCCACCAAAGAAATCTCCATTAAGTCTATTAGGATGCAACCTACATGCAACAATGGCTCCCACATTATATGATTTGTCTCCTAACACAGCACTCCTAAGAATACTAAGATCGGGGACACACATGTGACATGCCTCATCTTTACCATTAATGCATCTACGTATGAAGAGAGCAAAATAATGTATAGCAGGAAAGTGAATGCTCCCTATGGTAGCTTGTGTAATATCTCTAGATTCCCCCATAGTTATTCTAGCAAGAAAATCTCTAAATTCAGATTTGCGAGGATCCCTTATACTACCCCATTGTGGAAGTTTGCAAGCAGTGGTAAAATCCTCTAAGTCCATAATGTAAGATTTATCATAAAGATCAAACATGACAGTTGGAGAATTACGTGAAGTTGAAAAATTCAAACCTCCTCACAAAGGTACTGGTGAGATAGTGATACTGGCTGCACTTCTCTTCCTCGAAGCTCACAAGATCAGCGTTACACAAATATGCGTTGAATTCTTCATTAATTCCCGCTCGATCCATAAAGTTCTCAGAAGGCCATTCACAGGGACGCACTGGAGCGTCTCTTGGTGGCTCTTCATCAGCATCACGTATTGCAAGCCTGGGTCTTTGCTTCCTTGAAGAACCACCTTGGAACATTTTCCTAAGCATATTTCTTCCTCTGAAAAATTCTGAAAATTTTTAGTAACTTCAAAATAAAAGTAAACCAAACTCAATAATATTGGTAGCAACTACTCCTACAAGTGCCTAGGGCCTATATCATGTATCAAAACTACTTTTGAACAAATAAATTTGACATGCAAGCTCAAGAACAGGGTCACCTAAGCAACACAAATTTGCAATGAATAAAGCACTAGAACAAAAACTAATTAGACCAATGGAGGAGTCACATACCAAGGAACAATCTCCCGAAGCAGTTTTGTGAGAGGTGCTTTGAGCAAGGAGATCGAAAATGGCAGCAAGATGAGCTAGAACTCATGCTTGAGTTGGATATTCGTGTTTGTGGGAGGAAGATGATGTGTGTGGGTGCAGGAATAAGTGGAGGAGGGCCGCCGTGGGCCCACGAGCAAGGGGGTGCGCCTTAGAGGGGTGGGCGCGCCCTCCACCCTCGTGGGAAGGTGGTTGACCCCCCTGGTGTGTTCTCAGTTCCATAAATCCTCAAATATTCTGGAAAAAATCATATTTAAATTTCAGGGCATTTGGAGAACTTTTATTTTCGAGGTATTTTTATATTGCACGGATAATCAGATAAGAGACAGAAAAATATTTATTTTTATTTTATTTAATATAAATAACAGAAAGTAAAAGTGGGGTAGAGAAGGTTGTGCCTTCTAGTTTCATCCATCTCATGATCATCAAAAGGAATCCACTAACAAGGTTGATCAAGTCTTGTTAACGAACTCATTCCGAATAACATGGAACCGGAGAAATTTTGAATAACACTATGTTACCTCAACGGGGATATGCACATCCCCAATAATAAGAATAGCATATTTCTTCTTGACAGTAGGAAGAGGAAATTCAAAACCTCCAAATATAATCGATGGCATTTTCCCAATATAGTTGATACTATGAACTTGAGGTTGTTTCCTCGGGAAGTGTATCGTATGCTCATTGCCATTAACATGAAAAGTGACATTGCCTTTAGTGCAATCAATAACAGCCCCTGCAGTATTCAAAAAGGGTGTTCCAAGAATAATAGACATACTATCATCCTCGGGAATATCAAGAATAACAAAGTCCGTTAAAATAGTAACGTTTGCAACTACAACAGGCACATCCTCACAAATACCGACAGGTATAGTAGTTGATTTATCAGCCATTTGCAAAGATATTTCAGTAGGTGTCAACTTATTCAAATCAAGTCTACGATATAAAGAGAGAGGCATAACACTAACACCGGCTCCAAGATAACATAAAGCAGTTTTAACATAGTTTCTTTTAATAGAGCATGGTATAGTGGGTACACCGGGATCTCCAAGTTTCTTTGGTGTTCCACCCTTAAAGGTATAATTAGCAAGCATGGTGGAAATTTCAGCTTCCGGTATCTTTCTTTTATTTGTAATAATATCTTTCATGTACTTAGCATAAGGATTGGTTTTGAGCATATCAGTTAATCGCATATGCAAAAAGATAGGTCTAATCATTTCAGCAAAGCGCTCAAAATCCTCATCATCCTTTTTCTTGGATGGTTTGGGAGGAAAAGGCATGGGTTTCTGAACCCAAGGCTCTCTTTCTTTACCATGTTTCCTAGCAACAAAATCTTTTTTATCATAACGTTGATTCTTTGATTGTGGGTTATCAAGATCAACAGGAGGTTCAATTTCCATATCATTATCATTACTAGGTTGGGCATCATCATGAACATTATCATTAACATTACCACTAGTTTCAAGTTCATTACCAGATTGTGTTTCAGCATCAGAAATAGAAATATCATTTGGATTCTTAGGTGTTTCAACAATAGGATCACTAGAAGCATGCAAGGTCCTATCATTTTTCCTTTTCTTCTTTTTAGAAGAACTAGGTACATTTATGTTTTTTCTCTGAGAATCTTGCTCAATTCTCTTAGGGTGGCCTTCCGGATACAAAGGTTCCTGAGTCATTCTACCAGTTCTAGTAGCCACTCTAACAGTATAATCATTATCTTTACTATTCAATTCATTGAGAAAATCATTTTGAGCTTTAAGTACTTGTTCTACTTGAGTGGTAACCATAGAAGCATGTTTACTAATAAGTTTAAGTTCACCTTTAACATTAGCCATATAATCACCCAAGTGTTCAAGCATATTTGAATTGTTTTTCAATTGTCTACCAAAATAAGCATTAAAGTCTTCTTGCTTAGCCATAAATTTATCAAACTCATCCAAGCATGGGCTGGCAATTTTAGTAAATGGGATTACAGCTTTATCATATCTATAGAGAGAATTTACCTTTACTACCTATGTCGGGTTATCAAGACCATGAGTTTCTTCAATAGGTAAATGATTAAGATTATATGTTTCTTCAACAGGAGGTAAATTAAGACCATGTATTTCTTCAATAGGAGGTAAATTCTTAACATCTTTCGCTTTAATACCTTTTTCTTTCATAGATTTCTTTGCCTCTTGCATATCTTCAGGACTGAGAAATAGAATACCCCTCTTCTTCGGAATTGGTTTAGGAATAGGCTCAGGCATTGGCTCCGGAGGTGTCCAATTATTTTCAGTTGTCAACATATTATTCAATAGAATTTCAGCTTCATCCGGTGTTCTTTCCCTAAAAACAGAACCAGCACAACTATCCAGGTAATCTCTGGAGGCATCGGTTAGTCCATTATAAAAGATATCAAGTATTTCATTTTTCTTAAGAGGATGATCAGGCAAAGCATTAAGTAATTGGAGAATCCTCCCCCAAGCTTGTGGGAGACTCTCTTCTTCAATTTGCACAAAATTATATATATCCCTTAAAGCAGCTTGTTTCTTATGAGCAGGGAAATATTTAGCAGAGAAGTAATAAATCATATCTTGGGGACTACGCACACAACCAGGATCAAGAGAATTAAACCATATCTTAGCATCACCCTTCAATGAGAACGGAAATATTTTAAGAATATAAAAGTAGCGAGTTCTCTCATCTTTAGTGAACAGGGTAGCTATATCATTCAATTTAGTAAGATGTGCCACAACAGTTTCAGATTCATAACCATGAAAAGGATCAGATTCAACCAAAGTAATTATATCAGGATCAACAGAGAATTCATAATCCTTATCAGTAACAAAGATAGGTGAAGTAGCAAAAGTAGGGTCAGGTTTCATTCTAGCATTTAGAGATTTCTTACTCCATTTAGCTAATAATCTTTTGAGTTCATTTCTATTTTTGCAAGCTAAAATAGCGAAAGAAGCTTCTTGATCAAAAACATAACCCTTAGGAATAACAAGTGATTCTTCATCATCACTTTCATCAGTATCATCAGATTCAATATTTTCAATCTCTCTAGCCCTAGCAAGTTGTTCATCAAGAAAATCACTAAGTGGCATAGTAGTATCAGGCATAGAGGTAGTTTCATCATAAGTAGCATGCATAGCAGAAGTGGCATCATCAATAACATGTGACATATCAGAACGAATAGCAGAAGCAGGTGTAGGTGTCACAAACTTACTCATAACAGAAGGTGAATCAAGTGCAGAGCTAGATGGCAGTTCCTTACCTCCCCTCGTAGTTGAGGGATAGATCTTGGTTTTTGGATCTCTCAAGTTCTTCATAGTGATAAGAAGATATATATCCCAAGTGACTCAAAGAATAGAGCTATGCTCCTCAGCAACGGCACCAGAAAATAGTCTTGATAACCCACAAGTATAGGGGATCGCAACAGTTTTCGAGGGTAGAGTATTCAACCCAATTTATTGATTCGACACAAGGGGAGCCAAAGAACATTCTCAAGTATTAGCAGTTGAGTTGTCAATTCAACCACACCTGGAAACTTAATATCTGCAGCAAACTGTTTAGTAGCAAAGTAATATGATAGTAGTGGCAACGGTAGCAAAAGTTAACAATAGTAAAAGTAATGTTTTTGGTATTTTGTAGTGATGATAGCAATAGCAACGGGAAAGTAAATAAGCGAAGAACAATATACGGAAAGCTCGTAGGCAATGAATCAGTTATGGAGAATTATCCTGGATGCGGTTCATCATGTAACAGTCATAACCTAGGGTGACACAGAACTAGCTCCAGTTCATCAATGTAATGTAGGCATGTATTCCGAATATAGTCATACGTGCTTATGGAAAAGAACTTGCATGACATCTTTTGTCCTACCCTCCCGTGGTAGCGGGGTCCTTACGGAAACTAAGGGATATTAAGGCCTCCTTTTAATAGAGTACCGGAACAAAGCATTAACACGTAGTGAATACATGAACTCCTCAAACTACGTCATCACCGGTAAGTATCCCGATTATTGTCACTTTGGTGTTAACGGATCAATAACACATAATAGGTGACTATAGACTTGCAAGATAGGATCAAGAACACTCATATATTGATGAAAACATAATAGGTTCAGATCTGAAATCATGGCACTCGGGCCCTAGTGACAAGCATTAAGCATAGCAAAGTCATAGCAACATCAATCTCAGAACATAGTGGACACTAGGGATCAAACCCTAACAAAACTAACTCGATTACATGATAGATCCCGTCCAACCCATCACCGTCCAGCAAGCCTACGATGGAATTACTCACGCACGGCGGTGAGCATCATGAAATTGGTGATGGAGGATGGTTGATGATGACGATGGCGACGGATTCCCCTCTCCGGAGCCCCGAACGGACTCCTGGTCAACCCTCCCGAGAGGTTTTAGGGCTTGGCGGCGGCTCCGTATCATAAAACGCGATGATTTCTTCTCTCTGATTTTTTTTCTCCCCGAAACTCAATATATGGAGGTGGAGTTGGAGTCGGAGAGGCAATAGGGGGCCCACGAGGTAGGGGGCGCGCCCCCCACCCTCGTGGAGAGACGATGGCCCCCCTGGCCTTCATCTTTGGCAGGTATTTATCTTATTTTTTGAAAAGTGGCTCCGTGAAGTTTCAGGTCATTCCGAGAACGTTTGCTCCTGCACATAAATAACACCATGGTAATTCTGCTGAAAACAGCGTCAGTCCGGGTTAGTTCCATTCAAATCATGCAAGTTAGAGTCCAAAACAAGGGCAAAAGTGTTTGGAAAAGTAGATATGTTGGAGATGTATCAGGCCCGGACCGACATTATGCATACGCTTACGCGAGACTGGTTCTACCGACGTGCTTTGCACACAGGTGGTTGGTAGGTGTCAGTTTCTCCAACTTTAGTTGAATCAAGTGTGGCTACACCCGGTCCTTGAGAAGGTTAAAACAACACTAACTTGACAAACTATCGTTGTGGTTTTGATGCGTAGGTAAGAACGGTTCTTGCTCAGCCCGTAGCAGCCACGTAAAACTTGCAACAACAAAGTAGAGGACGTCTAACTTGTTTTTGCAGGGCATATTGTGATGTAATATGGTCAAGACATGTTGCTATATTCTGTTGTATGAGATGATCATGTTTTGTAACCGAGTTATCTTCAACTGGCAGGAGCCATATGGTTGTCACTTTATTGTATGCAATGCAATCGCCCTGTAATTGCTTTTCTTTATCACCAAGCGATAGTGATAGTCGTAGAAGCAATAGTTGGTGAGACAACAACGATGCTACGATGGAGATCAAGGTGTCGCGCCGGTGACGATGGTGATCATGACGGTGCTTCGGAGATGGAGTTCACAAGCACAAGATGATGATGGCCATATCATATCACTTATATTGATTGCATGTGATGTTTATCTTTTATGCATCTTATTTTGCTTAGATCGACGGTAGCATTATAAGATGATCTCTCACTAAATTTCAAGGTACAAGAGCTCTCCCTGAGTATGCACTGTTGCGAAAGTTCGTCGTGCCAAGAAACCACGTGATGATCGGGTGTGATAAGCTCTACGTTCACATACAACAGGTGCAAGCCAGTTTTGCACATGTGATAACCCACAAGTATAGGGGATCGCAACAGTTTTCGATAAGTAAGAGTGTCGAACCCAACGAGGAGTCCCTCAAGTTCTATCGACCACCGATACAACTCTACGCACGCTTGATGTTTGCTTTACCTAGAACAAGTATGAAACTAGAAGTACTTTGTAGGTGTTGTTGGATAGGTTTGCAAGATAATAAAGAGTATATAAATAAAAAGTAGGGGTTGTTTAGATAAAGAAACAATAAAGTAAATATAGTGAGTGTGGAAAAGTGGTGGTAGGAGTTGCGAAATTGCCCCTAAGACCGATAGAAAGTATTATGTGGGAGAGGCCACTGCTAGCATGTCATCCCTGACTTGGAATTCTATGCACTTATGATTGGAACTATTAGCAAGCATCCGCAACTACTAAAGTTCATTAAGGTAAAACCCAACCATAGCATTAAGATATATCAGTCCCCCTTCAATCCCGTATGCGTCAATTTCTATGCTAGGTTGAAGCTTCTGTCATTCTTGCCCTCCAATACATAGTCCTATCAACATACAACTAACCCTAGGGTGTGATCCACGTGCGCAATCATATGATGGGCACCAAAGGACAGCAACATAACCACAAGCAAATTAAATCAATCATAGCAATTCATCAACCACCGATAGGACAACGAAAATCTACTCAGACATCATAGGATGGCAACACATCATTGGATAATAATATGAAGCATAAAGCACCATGTTCAAGTAGAGGGTACAACGGGTTGCGGGAGAGTGTACCGCTGTAGATAGAGGGGGAAGGTGATGGAGATGTTGATGAAGATGGCGGAGGTGTTGGTGCAGATCGCGGTGATGATGATGGCCCTCGGTGACACTCCGGCGCCACCGGAAGCGAGGGGGAGAGAGCCCCCCTCCTTCTTCTTCTTCCTTGACCTCCTCCCTAGATGGGAGAAGGGTTTCCCCTCTGGTCCATGGTCTCCATGGCGTGGGAGGGGCGAGAGCCCCTCCGAGATTGGATCTGTCTCTCTGTCTCCCTCTCTGTTTCTGCGTTCTCAGATTCTACCCTTTCACCGTTTCTTATACTCCCGGAGATCCGTAACTCCGATTGGGCTGAAATTTCAACACGATCTCTATCCAGATATTAGCTTTCTTGCGGCAAAAGAAGGTCATCAACCGCCTTACGGGTGGCCCACGAGGGTTAGGGGCGTGCCCCCTGCCTCGTGGCCACCTCGGGCACCATCTCGCGTGGATTTTTCTTCCCAAAAATCATATATATTCCCAAAAAAATCTCCGTCAGGTTTTATCCCGTTTGGACTCTGTTTGATATGGATATTCTACGAAACAAAAAACATGCAACAAATAGGAACTGGCACTGGGCACTAGATCAATATGTTAGTCCCAAAAATAGTATAAAAAGTCGCCAAAAGTATATGAAAGTTGAATAATATTGGCATGGAACAATCCAAAATTATAGATACGACGGAGACATATCAGCATCCCCAAGCTTAATTCCTGCTCGTCCTCGAGCAGGTAAATGATAGAAAAGATAATTTTTGATGTGGAATGCTACCTAGCATAATCTTGATCATGTAATCTAATCATGGCATGAATATTAAGATATGAGTGATTCAAAGCAATAGTCTATCATTTGACATAAAAACGATAATACTTCAAGCCCACTAATAAAGCAATCATGTCTTTTCAAAATAACAAGGCCAAAGAAAGTTATCCCTACAAAATCATATAGTCTGGCTATGCTCCATCTTCTTCACACAAAATACTCACATCATGCACAACCCCGATGACAAGCCAAGCAATTGATTCATACTTTTGACATTCTCAAACCTTTTCAACTTTCACGCAATACATGAGCGTGAGCCATGGACATAGCACTATAGGGGGAATAGAATGGTGGTTGTGGAGAAGACAAAAAGGAGAAGATAGTCTCACATCAACTAGGCGTATCAATGGGCTATGGAGATGCCCATCAATAGATATAAATGTGAGTGAGTAGGGATTGCCATGCAACGAATGCACCAGAGCTATAAGTATATGAAAGCTCAAACTGAAACTAAGTGGGTGTGCATCCAACTTGCTTGCTCATGAAGACCTAGGGCATTTGAGGAAGCCCATCGTTGGAATATACAAGCCAAGTTCTATAATGAAAATTCTCACTAGTATATGAAAGTGATAACTCAAGAGACTCTCTATATGAAGAACATGGTGCTACTCCGAAGCACAAGTGTGGTAAAAGGATAGTAACATTTCCCCTTCTCTCTTTTTCTCTCATTTTTTCTTTTTTCTTTTTTTCTTTTTTAGGCTTCTTTGACCTCTCTCTCTCTCTCTTTTTTTGGGGCTTCTTTGGCCACTTTTATTTTGATAACCTCACATGGGACAATGTTCTAATAATGATGATCATCACACTTTTATTTACTTACAACTCAATATTACAACTCGATATCTAGAACAAAGATATGACTCTATATGAATGCCTCCGGCGGTGTACCGGGATGTGCAATGATCTAGCGTAGCAATGACATCAAAAAAAGGACAAGCCATGAAAACATCATGCTAGCTATCTTACGATCATGCAAAGCAATATGACAATGAATGCTCAAGTCATGTATATGATGATGATAAAAGTTGCATGGCAATATATCTCAGAATGGCTATGGAAATGCCATGATAGGTAGGTATGGTGGCTGTTTTGAGGAAGGTATATGGTGGGTTTATGGTACCGGCGAAAGTTGCGCGGTACTAGAGAGGCTAGCAATGGTGGAAGGGTGAGAGTGCGTATAATCCATGGACTCAACATTAGTCATAAAGAACTCACATACTTATTGCAAAAATCTATTAGTCATCGAAACAAAGTACTACGCGCATGCTCCTAGGGGGATAGATTGGTAGGAAAAGGCCATCGCTCATCCCCGACCGCCACTCATAAGGAAGACAATCAATAAATACCTCATGCTCCAACTTCGTTACATAACAGTTCACCATACGTGCATGCTACGGGAATCACAAACCTCAACACAAGTATTTCTACAATACACAACTACCCACTAGCATGACTCTAATATCACCATCTTTATATCGCAAAACTATTGCAAGGAATCAAACACATCATATTCAGTGATCTACAAGTTTTATGTAGGATTTTATGACTAACCATGTGAATGACCAATTCCTATCATCTCTCTAAATAGATATAAGTGAAGCAAGAAAGTTTAATTCTTTCTACAAAAGATATGCCCACACTCTAACAAATCTAAGTGAAGCAAAAGAGCATTCTACAAATGGTGGTTTTCTATGTAAAGAGAAACAGGCAATCCAAACTTCAATAGATATAAGTGAAGCACATGAAGCATTCTATAAGGCCATACTCAAAATATATAAGTGAAGTGCATAGAGCATTCTATAAATCAACCAAGGAATATATCATACCAGCATGGTGCATAAAAGAAAATTGAAAACTAAATGCAAAAGACGCTCCAAGATTGCACATATCGCATGAACGAAACGAATCCGAAAACATACCGATACTTGTTGAAGAAAGAGGGGATGCCTTCCGGGGCATCCCCAAGCTTAGAAGCTTGAGTCTCCTTGAATATTTACTTGGGGTGCCTCGGGCATCCCCAAGCTTGAGCTCTTGCCTCTCTTCCTTCTTCTCACATCGAGACCTTCTCGATCATCGAACACTTCATCCACACAAAACTTCAACAGAAAACTCAGTAAGATCCGTTAGTATAATAAAGCAAATCACTACTTTAAGTACTATTGCAAACCAATTCATATTTTGTTTTTTCATTGTGTCTACTGTAATATAACTATTTCATGGCTTAATCCACTGATATTAATCGATAGTTTCATCAAAACAAGCAAACTATGCATCAAAAACAGAATCTGTCTAAAACAGAACAGTCTGTAACAATCTGAACATTTACCATACTTATGACACTTGAAAAATTATACCAAAATTAGAAAAAATAAACAATCTGTATAGGAATATAGTGCAAAAAGAATCAGAACCATTTGACGTTCCAGCTAAAAATGTAAAATCGCGCACTACAGCCAAAGTTTCTGTCCTGCACCGTACAAACCATCAAGCAAATGTAGACATCCTAAAGGCAAACCTTGGCATATTATTTTATTTCTAAACTTTATAAAAGCACAAAACAGAAATAAATGACTCTCTAAAACTTCTGGGTTGTCTCCCTGGCAGCTCTTTCTTTAAAGCCATTAAGCTAGGCATATAGTGCTCAAGTAATGAATCCACCCGGATCCCAAGGTATATCAAAGCCAATTTTAATTAACAATTATTCGTAATTTAGTAGTGAGCACAAAGTAACATATATCATACAACAACGAAGTCTAACTCTCTTCCTATGCATCGGCATGTCATAAAAGAACAATTCATGCACACATAGTAAAGGCCAATGCATAGTATAAACAATTTCTTGCAATTTTATCGTATTGGAAACATAGAGAGGTGGAGATATAGTTCCTCTCTCATAATAATTGCAAGTAGGAGCAGCAAGCACATGCATATTATATTCATCAAAATCATCATGTGCAACGGTAAAAGGCAACCCATCAATATAATCCTTAATAAGGGCAAACTTCTCGATATAGTGTAGTTTGGAGAATTCAAAAAGATAATAGGACTGTCACTGTGGGTGCAATAGCAACAATTTCATGTTTAATATAAGGAATTCTAGCAAGTTCATCTCCATAAGCATAATTCATATTGGCATCTTGGCCACAAGCATAGCAAGCATCATCAAAAAGGGATATTTCAAAAGAATCAACGGGATCATAACAATCATCATAGCAATCATCCTCCGGTAAGCACGAAGGGAAATTAAACAATGTGTGAGTTGAAGAGTTACTCTCATTAGAAGGTGGGCACGGGTAGCTAATCCGCTCTTCCTCCTTTTGTTCTTCGCTCTCTTCCTCATCTTTTTCATCCATTGAGCTCACAGTTTCATCAACTTCTTCTTCCATAGATTCCTGCAAAATATTAGTCTCTTCTTGGACAGCGGAGACTTTCTCAATAAGCGCATTAATTTTGTAATTATATTCATAATTCTCATAACAATATTTCAGGATAGCTAAATTTTCAGGTCTATAAACAGCATCATCAAAATCTTCAAACTCTTTAAACATAGATTCAATTTCATAAGCACCCTTAAAAGCAACAAATTCTTCTATTTGTTCCACATCATAGTAATCATATATACCATTAGCATAAGAAGCTAAGGTTTTATTATCATTAAATTCGCATAAAAAGGGAAGGTGTGGAGCCTTCATCTTAGAGCAACAAGTATAATCATATCTCAAGCATAGTTGCCTAGCATACCAATTCAATATATGAATTTGATCCCATAATAGTTTCCCTTTTTGTGTCAAGCGGTAATCCCTAAAGTATTCATGTTGATCCAACATTACTCCCACTACATAATTGAATGGGGTTTTCTCAGGATTATTAAAGTAGTACATAATATTCTTCACATAACCAGCATCGAGGGTTTTAGGAGGTTCCCTATCTCCATGAGCAGAAAGTACACCTAATTTTTTGGTATTTCGTGTTCCATATCCATAACTAAAGATAAAGAACAACTAAGAACAGCAAATAAAAATTACTTAGTGATAAAGCAAACAAGCACACATGAGAATATTCACCCCACGCTATTGCTCCCCGGCAACGGCGCCAGAAAAAGGTCTTGATAACCCACCAGTATAGGGGATCGCAACAGTTTTCGATAAGTAAGAGTGTCGAACCCAACGAGGAGCTAAAGGCAGAACAAATATTCCCTCAAGTTCTATCGACCACCGATACAACTCTACGCACGCTTGATGTTGTTGGATAGGTTTGCAAGATAATAAAGAGTACGTAAATAAAAAGTAGGGACTGTTTAGATAAAGAAACAATAAAGTAAATATAGCGAGTGTGGAAAAGTGGTGGTAGGAGTTGCGAAATTGCCCCTAAGCAATTGACTACTTTACTAGACCGATAGCAAGTATTATGTGGGAGAGGCCACTGCTAGCATGTCATCCCTGACTTGGAATTCTATGCACTTATGATTGGAACTATTAGCAAGCATCCGCAACTACTAAAGTTCATTAAGGTAAAACCCAACCATAGCATTAAGATATATCGGTCCCCCTTCAATCCCGTATGCATCAATTTCTATGCTAGGTTGAAGCTTCTGTCACTCTTGCCCTCCAATACATAGTCCTATCAACATACAACTAACCCTAAGGTGTGGTTCACACGCGCGATCATATGATGGGCACCAAAGGATAGCAACATAACCACAAGAAAATTAAATCAATCATAGCAATTCATCAACCACCGATAGGACAACGAAAATCTACTCAGACATCATAGGATGGCAACACATCATTGGATAATAATATGAAGCATAAAGCACCATGTTCAAGTAGAGGGTACAGCGGGTTGCGGGAGAGTGGACCGCTGTAGATAGAGGGGGGAAGGTGATGGAGATGTTGGTGAAGATGGCGGAGGTGTTGGTGCAGATCGCGGGGATGATGATGGCCCCCGGTGACACTCCGGCGCCACCGGAAGCGAGGGGGAGAGAGACCCCCTCCTTCTTCTTCTTCTTCCTTGACCTCCTCCCTAGATGGGAGAAGGGTTTCGCCTCTGGTCCATGGTCTGCATGGAGTGGGAGGGGTGAGAGCCCCTCCGATATTGGACCTGTCTCTCTGTCTCTCTCTCTCTCTGTTTTTGCGTTCTCGGATTCTACCCTTTCACCGTTTCTTATATTCCCAGAGATCCGTAAATCCGATTGGGCTGAAATTTTAAAACAATCTCTATCTGGATATTAGCTTTCTTGTGGCGAAAGAAGGGCATCAACCGCCTTACGGGAGGCCCACGAGGGTCAGGGGCGCGCCCAAGGGGGGCAGGCGCGCCCCCCAGCCTCGTGGCCACCTCGGGCACCGTCTCGCGTGGATTTTTCTTCCCAAAAATCATATATATTCCAAAAAAATCTCCGTCAGTTTTTATCCCGTTTGGACTCCGTTTAATATGGATATTCCGCGAAACAAAAAACATGCAACAAACAGGAACTGGCACTGGGCACTGGATCAATATGTTAGTCCCAAAAATAGTATAAGAAGTTGCCAAAAGTATATGAAAGTTAAATAATATTGGCATGGAACAATCAAAAATTATAGATACGACGGAGACGTATCAACATGCAGAATACTCGGGTTAAACTTGATGAGCCTAGCATGTGCAGATATGGCCTTAGAACACTGGAGACCGAAAGGTCGAGCATGAATCATATAAAAGATATGGTCAACACATTGATGTTCACCATTGAAAACTACTCCATCTCACGTGATGATTGGACATGGTTTAATTGATATGGATCATGTGATCACTTAGATGATTAGAGAGATGTCTATCTAAGTGGGAGTTCTTTAATAATTTGATTAATTGAACCTTAATTTATCACGAACTTAGTACCTGATAGTATTTTGCATGTCTATGTTGTTGTAGATAGATGGCCCGTGTTGTTGTTCCGTTGAATTTTAATGCGTTCCTTGAGAAAGCAAAGTTGAAAGATGATGATAGCAATTACACGGACTGGTTCCGTAACTTGAGGATTATCCTCATTGCTACACAGAAGAATTATGTCCTGGAAGCACTGCTGGGTGGCAGGCCTGCTGCAGATGCAACTGACGACGTTAAGAACGTCTGGCAGAGCAAAGCTGATGACTACTCAATAGTTCAGTGTGCCATGCTTTACAGCTTAGAACTGGGACTTCAACGACGTTTTGAACGTCATGGAGCATATGAGATGTTCCAGGAGTTGAAGTTAATTGTTGGCGTACTAGAGTAGGGGTACCCTAGTATCCCGAACTTGTGCACGGGCAGTCGCAGCATCCCGCGGCAAGGCTTGCCGGGTGACCGCCAAGGTCCTCCGTGGTTCCTTTGGAGCCATTCAAGAACAAAGTGTCCAAGCCAAGAAGACAAGACCCCGGCAAGTGGAGCTTGCCGGGAAGGCTAACAAAAGCATCCCAAGACCCCGGGAAGAGGAGCTTGCCGGGAAGGCCACCCAAGGCATTTCAAGGAACTTGCCGCGGCGCACCACGCGTCCCGGCAAGGCCCGGTGAGCGACAAGCTCCCGGACGCGACAAGACAACGACCGCGGCAAGCTGCTTGCCGCGGCAAGCCACATCTCCGTGCCCGCGCTCCAGCACATCCACCAACGTGTCGCTCTGGGGCCCCTCCAGGCGTACGTGGCGGAAGGCTGTGCAGCCAGGGGCGTGCGGTGGCAAGCGACGCTGACAAGATCGCCATCGTGGCGAACGGTGGCGTCCCTGGCGGTCCCTTTTCGCACTGTTTAGGCGACACAGACGGGCATTTAAGGCCCTTGTCCCCTGCCGTCATGGTTAGGTATGATACACTGTAGCAGGTAGCTGGGCCTACCACAGCACCTTTCCATTTTTTCCCTTTACCTCCGTTGCCACCTGTCGGTAACCCCTTGAGCATATAAAAGGAGGCCCGTGTGCAACGTAGAGGGGGGTTCGAACACTCACGCTCGGTCTCGCTAGCTGCTGGTGTGTACTGTAGCACTCCGCGCTCCCGAGTAAGAAACCAATACAAACCACAAAGCAGGAGTAGGGTTTTACGCATCCGTGCGGCCCGAACCTGGGTAAATCGCTCGCGTGCATCGCCTCGATTTGCTCTTTGCACAACCTCCGCCCCTGCCGAACCGAAAGGGACCCGGTCCGCCGGTCCCATAGGTGCCCATGGATCAGTACCCCGGCATCTTTGGCGCGCCAGGTAGGGGGGTGTCGAGGTTGTGTGAACCAGATCCGACGTTCTCGCGAGCTAGATCTTCATCATCTTCATCAACATGCCGCCGAAGAAGAAGGTTTCGGAGGCAGCTACTCCTTCCGCGCCGAGCCAACCACCGCCGGAGCAAACGGTTGGTGGGGCAGACGGCGGTGGAAGAACGAGCGTCGACGAGGGAGCTCGCGGTGCTGCCAGGTCCAAGGACAAGGTTGCGCTGCCCATTGGCGGCGTAGCCGGCTCCCACAACGACCGGGCGCACTCCAAGACCTCCGCGTCCGTACATGCACCGCGCCCCTCTCAGGAGGCGCGGGACCGGCAGCGTCATGGTACTCACGGTACCATGCGTTCGCTAGACCAAGATCGAGCTGGTGGCTCTCGGAGCGCTCAGGACCACCACGCACGTCAACCTGCTGGCGCGAGCGAGACACAGTCGCCTGGACGGGATACTGCTCCTTCTAACATAGTTAGAAGTCCGAGCATATCCTGCTCCTCGCACCATTCGCCACCGCCACCCGCCACTGCAGCAGAAGCTTTGGCGCGAGCTCAGCTGCTCCTAGACTACCCTCCAGCGGCGGACAAGATCGACGACTGGAGGGCCACTATCCAGAGTCTCATCGGCTTCGCCAACGGCGACACTCCTCGGCAGCCGAACACGTCGCAGCCGCAACGAGTCAGCCAGGCACGAGCCGGTGGCGACAAGACCGGTGGGGGTGCAACCTCTGTGCACTCCCCACCCCGAAGGCCAAGATCGCCGACTCGCCAGATCCACCTCGACAGCGACTCCACCGCATCGTCAGATCCGCGAGCTCGTTGTGATCAGCGCCAAGTTCTTCAAGAACGGCAGCAAGAGGATGCTCGTACTTGCATCGAGCGCCGGAGAGAAGCGCGACGTCAATCAGACCAGCGCGCTGGGCCCTCTGTCGACATGCATGCGCCAGGGGAACCAAGCGACTTGTCGTACATGGTAGGTTGCCCTGCGTTCACCCGTGAGCTGCGGCTAGTCCAGTGTCCCAGTATGAAGAATTTCAAACCAGATGTGCCAGAGAAGTACGACGGCAAGACGCATCCGTCGGAGTTCCTCAGTATCTACACCATCACGGTGCAGGCTGCTGGGGGCGGGACGACACGATCCTTGCCAACTACTTCCCGTTGGTGCTCAAGCCCAACGTCAGGTCCTGGCTCATGCACTTGCCGGACAACTCCATATCCTCCTGGGCAGACCTATGCCATCAGTTTGTCGGCGCCTTTACAGGCGGCCACAAACCTCACGACCAGGAGAGTGACCTTCATCTGCTCGCCCAGAAGGAAGGAGAGCCTCTGCGCAAGTACATTCAGAGATTCAGCCGTGTGCAGCACAACATCCCAGATGTCCACCCTGCCGCGGTTATTAGCGCGTTCCATCAGAACGTGCGTAACCGCAGGATGAGGGAGGAGATGGCGATGTGCAAGATCAGAGACGTCAGCGAGCTGTATGCCCTGGCAGACAAGTGTGCACGTGCTGAGGAAGGGAGGAAACTCCCCGGAGAGAATGTGGGAGCAGGAGGATCTGACAGCGAAGATACTGCCCCGGCCAAGAAGAACCGGCGGCGAAACAGAAAGAAGAAAGGGAAAGAGGTGCTAGTCGTTGAGCAGTCCGGCAACGAAGGTAGCGCCAAGAAAGCCAAAGTTGGTAGCTCCGGCAAGGAGGTTGCCGCATGCACCAACTTTCAGGCTGTGGCAGTCGCCGACAAACAGGACGGCTCCGACAAGCAATATTGCAAGATTCACCGCACCAAGGGCCATGACCTCCAAAGCTGTAAGAAGGTCGAGCAGCTTGTCCAGTAGCAAAAAGCTGAGTACGAGCGGCGAGACAAGGAGAGAGCCCAAGGTGGCGCTGGAGAATCTGGCAAGAAGCGCGCCGGCCGGGGAGGACGCCGCGGCAAGGCCAAGCAGCGGCAAGGAGACAGACCTCCCCGCGGCCGCGACAACGATGAAGACGATGACGACGATGAAGACATGGATGATGTTGAGACCAGTGAGCAGGAGTTTCAGAAAGCCACAGAGGTCTTGTGCGTTGACGGCGGTGCTTCCCTGCACACTTTGCACCGCCAACTCAAGCAGTGGGTGCGGGAAGTCAATGCAGCGGAACCACCTGTCGAATCGCGCAAACTTCTAAAATGGTCCGGCACGCCTATCATCTTTGACATTGAGGACCACCCTGATCGCACAACTGTGGTCGGGTGTTTGCCGATGTTGGTTTCACCAACTATCCGCAACCTCAAGGTCACTAAGATGCTAGTTGACGGCGGGGCCGGCCTGAACCTGATCTCCTCCGCTGTACTCCAGAAACTCCAGATCCCTGACAGCAAGCTCGAAGAAACCGGCACATTCCAAGGAATCAACCCGGGAAGGAGCAAGCCGAAGGGGAAGGTCACGTTGCCAGTCACATTTGGCAGCGAGCTGAACTTCAGGACTGAGAGGGTCACTTTTGACGTCACCGAGATTCCATTACCTTACAATGGGATACTTGGCCGTCCAGCACTCGCCAAGTTCATGGCAGCCTCTCATTACTCATACAACATGCTGAAGATGCCAGGCCCGATAAGCGTCATCTCTGTCCCTGGCGACAAGAAGGATGCCCTTATCTGCGCCGACAAGATTTACCGGGAAGCAGCAGCCACAGCAGAACGCGAATCACTTGCCGCTAAAGCTCCCGGGGGGAAGAAGACCAAGAAGACCAAGTCCGGCAAGAGTCCTGATGCCCACTCCCGCAAGCGCACCTCTTCGGAGTGCTGCACTGCTGTCGAGGACGCACCATCGAGCTCCACTGGCAAGTGTAAGAAGACGATGGCAGCTCCGGCAGAGACGAAGAAGATGTCCGCCAAGGAGGACGGCACTGGTGGTACCTTCACCATCAGTGCCACGCTCGACCCTAAATAGGAAAGCGCGCTCGTTGCTTTCCTGCGGGCGAATGTCGACGTGTTTGCGTGGCAACCGTCTGACATCCCCGGTGTTCCCAGGAAAGTGATTGAGCACCACCTTGCCGTTTGTCCTCATGCACGGCCCGTCAAACAGAAAGTCAGGAAGCAAGCAGTGGAGCGCCAGGAATTCATTGCAGAAGAGATCAAGAAGTTGGAAGCAGCAGGCCTTGTCAGAGGAGTGTTCCATCCCACGTGGTTGGCCAATCATGTAGTCGTGTGCAAAGCAAATGGGAAATGGAGACTTTGTATCGATTTTACTGATGTTAACAAAGCCTGTCCCAAAGACCCATTTCCTTTGCCGCGCATTGACCAGATTGTTGACTCCACAGCCGGATGTGATTTGCTTTCATTTCTTGACGCATACTCGGGATACCATCAGATCTTCATGGCAGAAGAGGATGAGGAGAAGACCGCATTTATTAGTCCATGTGGCACGTACTGTTTCGTACGAATGCCTTTCGGATTAAAATATGCTGGTTCAACATTTGCAAGAGTAGTCCATGTCGCTCTCGAGCCACAAATACACAGAAATGCGGAAGCCTACATGGATGATATAGTGGTCAAGAGCAAAGACAGAGCAACCCTGATTCAAGATTTAGACGAAACCTTTGCAAATCTGCGCAAGATCAGCCTCAAGCTCAACCCAGAGAAGTGTGTGTTTGGAGTTCCCTCCGGCAAGCTTCTCGGGTTCTTTGTGTCTCAGCGAGGAATTGAAGCCAATCCCCACAAGATCAAGGCCATTGAGCAGATTAAAGCACCAAAGCGTGTCAAGGATGTACAGAGACTTGCCGGTTGTGTGGCTGCTCCCAGCAGGTTTATCTCTAGGTCTGCTGAGCGCGCCCTGCCATTTTTCAAATTGTTGAAAAAGGCAGGTCCAATGAAATGGACTCCGGAAGCGGAGGCTGCGCTGCAAGACTTGAAGAGATACATGTCCTCCCCTCCAATACTTGTCGCACCTAAGCCACAAGAAAAGTTGCTGCTGTATATAGCGGCAACCAATTAAGTGGTCAGTGCTGCACTAGTAGCGGAGAGGGAGGCAGATGATGAGCCAACAACCACGGCAAGCGCATCCAGCGACAAGCAGGGGGCTTCCTCAACAAGCTCTGGTCCCGATAAAGATGGATCTGCACAGATGCATGAAGAGATACACAAGAAGATGGTGCAGCGCCCAGTTTACTTTGTCAGTTCCCTTCTGCAGGGGGCTAGGTCAAGGTACTCTGGCGTGCAGAAATTGCTTTTCGGCCTTCTCATGGCCTCGAGAAAGCTGCGCCATTACTTTCAAGCACATGAGATAACAGTTGTCACTCGCTTTCCGCTGAAGAGGATACTGCAGAATCCAGAAGCGACAGGCAGGATTGTCGAGTGGGCACTGGAACTGTCAAGGTTTGGCCTCAAGTTTGAGAGCACTCCAACTATTCAGAGCAGAGCATTGGCAGAGTTTATAGCAGAATGGACGCCAACACTAGATGAAGAAATTCCAGAGACGAGCATCCTCGTTGATGAAGCAAGCAAAGAGTGGCTGATGTACTTTGATGGTGCCTTTTCGCTGCAAGGTGCCGGCGCTGGCGTGCTGCTTGTCGCACCCGCCGGAGAGCACCTCAAGTACGTAGTCCAGATGCACTTCCCCAAGGAACAAGCAACAAATAATACTGCAAAGTATGAAGGCCTGCTTGCCGGTCTCTGGATCACGGCAGACCTTGGGATCAAGAAGCTCATTGTCAGGGGTGACTCACAGCTCGTCGTCCACCAAGTGAACAAGAGTTATCAGAGTCCATTAATGGAAGCTTACGTCGATGAAGTGAGAAAGCTAGAAGAGCACTTTGACGGCCTGCGGATGGAGCATGTTCCAAGAGCTCAGAACGCCATTGCCGATGGCCTGTCAAAGTGCGCCGCACTTAAGTTACCTGTGGAACCAGGGATCTTTGTGCTCAAGCTGACTCAGCCGTCCGTAACGCCATCAACTGGACAGAGAAAAAAGAGGAAGTTGATTACTGGTGACTATTTGCCGGCAGAGCTTCCCGAAGCCGCCGCCAAGAAAGTACCTAAGATCAACACCAAGAGTGCTGAGGAGCAGTCTGCTCCGGCAAGCCCTAGGGTTTGTTCCGTTGTAGCAGAAGCTCCCGACAAGTTTTGCTCCGGCAAGCTTGCTAGGGAACATCAAGCTCCGGCAGAGGCCCAGGTTCTCGCCGTAGAAGCGGACGTTCCCGCAGCCGCGGATTTGCCTTTAGTCCTTGTTGTCGAGCCACAAGCTCCAGCATGGGCACAGCAGATTGTCCATTTCCTTCAAACAGGAGAACTTCCCGAAGAGCAAGAAGAAGCGGAAAGAGTAGCCTGGCAGTCAAGTATGTACCAGTTTGTCGACAAGACACTGTACAGAAGAAGACTCAATGGTGTGAAATTGAAGTGTATTCCCCAGGAAGACAGACAAAAGTTGTTGGCAGAGATACATGGAGGCATATGTGGTCACCACATTGGCGCAAGAGCACTTGTTGGTAAAGCTTTCCGGCAAGGTTTCTTTTGGCCAACAGCCCTCCAGGATGCAACTGCACAAGTAACCAAGTGTGAAGCGTGCCAGTTTCATTCCAAGCAGATACACCAACCAGCTCAAGCTCTCCAGACGATCCCTTTATCCTGGCCATTTTCGGTCTGGGGGCTTGACATCCTCGGCCCCTTTCCCCGAGCTGTCGGGGGCTTTGAGTACTTGTACGTTGCAATCAACAAGTTCACAAAGTGGACGGAAGTGGAACCAGTGAGGAAGGTGACCGCACAGTCAGCAGTCAAGTTCTTCAGGTCGATTGTTTGCCGCTTCGGGATCCCTAACAGGATAATCACCGACAAAGGCACACAATTTACGAGCCGCACCTTCATGCAGTACGTCCAAGATCTTGGCGCCAAAGTCTGCTTCGCTTCTGTTGCTCACCCGAGAAGCAACGGTCAAGCAGAAAGGGCAAATGCTGAAGTGCTGCGCGGGCTCAAGACTAGATGTAACGCTCTCGATGCGGCTATATCTCCCACGTGTGGAGGCACGACTTAGAGGCATAACCGCATTGAAAGCAATGCCGCAAGTCGGGAAATCTTTACACATCCCATGTACATAAATAAGATGAAGGGGAGAAACGTAGTTGGCTTACACTCGCCACGTCACATCAAAGTACATAAATAACATCCATCATACAAATCACTCATGGCCCGACTACGGTGCCAAATAGAAAAGACCCCCAACATGCGACAAGGCCCTGAATCGATAACCCCAACTAGGCACCACTACTGATCGTCGGGAAAGGAAACATAATAACGCTGAGAGTCCTCGTCGAACTCCCACTTGAGCTCGTACTCGTCACCTGGAGCGGAATCACCTGGACCTGCATCTGGAATTGTAGTATCTGTGAGCCACAGGGACTCAGCAATCTCGCACCCTCGCGATCAAAACTATTTAAGCTTATAGGAAGGATAAGGCAAGTATATGTGGAGCTGCAGCAAGCGACTAGCATATATGGTGGCTAACTTATTCGCAAAGGAGAGCGAGAAGAGGAGGCAAAGCGCGAGCGAGAAACTAGAAGGAACAACATGCGCAAGCATTACTCCAACACCGTGTCCACTTCCCGGACTCCGCCGAGAAGAGGCCATCACGGCAACACACACGGTTGATTCATTTTAAGTAATTAAGGTTTAAGTTCTCTACAACCGGACATTAACAAATTCCCATCTGCCCATAACCGTGGGCACGGCTTTCGAAAGTTCAATCCCTGCAGGGGAGTCCCAACTTAGCCCATGACAAGCTCTCACGGTCAACGAAGGATAAGACCTCCACCCGAGACACACCGATCAGACTCGGTAACCCGGTACAACAAGACAATTCGACAGGTTAAAACAAGACCAGCAACACCGCCCGAATGTGCCGACAAATCCCGATAGGAGCTGCACATATCTCTTTCTCAGGGCACACTCAGATTGTCCAAACTTCCGGTAGGCCAGCCCAGAGTTTCCCCTGGTAGCCACCGGCGGCTGACGGTTTGGACCAACACTCAGAGGAGCACTGGCCCGGGGGGGGGGGGGTTAAAATAAGATGACCCTTGAGTCTGCAGAACCCAAGGGAAAGAAAAGGGCTAGGTGGAAAATGGTAAAACCAAGGTTGGGCATTGCTGCAAAAGCTTTAATCAAGGCGAAACATCAAGGGGTTCCCATTATAACCCAACCGCGTAAGGAACGCAAAAACCGGGATCATAACATCGATATGACGGAAACTAGGGCGGCAAGAGTGGAACAAAACACTAGGCGAGAGGCCGAGCCTTCCACCCTTTACCAAGTATATAAATGCATTAAGATAACATAGAAATATAATGATATCCCAACAAGTAAATAAATGTTCCAACAAGGAACGGCTCCACTCTTCACCTGCAACTAACAACGCTATAAGAAGGGCTGAGCAAAGCGGTAACATAGCCAATCAACGGTTTGCTAGGACAATGGTAGGTTAAGGGTTCAATCATGCAATTGGGAGGCTGACAAGCAAGTGGTAGGCATCGTAGCAGTGGCAAAGCAAAAGAGCGAGCAAACTAGCATAGCAAAGATAGAAGTGATTTCGAGGGTATGATCATCTTGCCTGCACGGTTGTCAAAGTTGACTGGATCCTCACAAGCAAACTCAACGGGCTCCTCGGTAGCGAACTCGTCTCCCGGCTCTACCCAAACAAGACAAACAAGCAACAAGGATACAATCAACCACGTGCAAGACCAAGCAATATGATGAAATGATGATATGCTATGCGGGATGCGATGCGGGATGCAAAATGCAAGATATGACAGGAAATGCATGAACCTGGCCTCAACTTGGAATTCCAAGGGTGCCACTGGATAGAGGGGATGAAATCGCTTGAAAATGATATAAAGATCATTGGAATCGGAGTTACGGTTTGGAAATGGCAAGCATTTTAAGATATGACACCGGTCTGCGATTTACAGCAAGTAGGCATCTAAATGCAACGAAATGAACATGCTACAGCCACCAAACATGAAAACAAAATACATGGCAGTGATGTACACAAGATGGTTAACAAAACACTAGCACTGATCCATAGGCAAATTCATCCATTAAGAGGTTCAAACAAGCATGGCAAAAATGAATAAGCAAAACAGATTCCAGACTTAGTGAAATTAACACTAGCCTGAAATTTCAGATCACGATGCTCTCTTTGGAGCAGCAAAACAACATGATAAATGACCTAAACATGACAACTAAGAACATGGCATGGAGCTAATCAACAAGCTTAACAAAACACCCAAAGTGACCTGGGGCCAAAAGGGTTCACAAAATACTCTACCGAGCTCACGAACATAGCTCGAACACAATCAGTTTTCAAACTTAGTGAAAACTGAGACATGCTGAAATTTAACTCGCGAAGGCATGTAAACGAGCTCGATGCACTCACTACGGTGCAAGTCATGGCAAGGCAAGCATACATCCATTAAGAAGGCACAAAGAACAAGCTAGACATGGCAAGAACAAAGGCATAGCATGCATGGAACACTAACGGTAGCATCGGCAAAATCGCAAACAAGTTGACGATCTGCCCAGATTAACAACGAAGCAAAAGTTGAGCTCGATTGAGTCAACCTAGAGTACTCCATATTTGCAAACAAAGACATGGATGGATAGAGCATAACATAAATATCAAAACTCCCTTACTGATCTTCCTCAAAAGAGGCACGGATCACTAGGAAACAAGCTGGACATATAGCATCATGAACTAAAATATCCCAGACTTAGTGAAAATCGCTAAGTCCCTGAAATCAGCAATCTCAGGTACCTCTCTTAGCAAGCTTGCACAAGACAACACACACATCCTAAAAATGCATGGGCGGCACCTCTGGAAAGAAGACAAAATGCTTAACAATTCATCCCAAAGGGGCACAGGCATATCATGCACGGATTAAACATGGCAAAAATGACAAAAGTGCATGATGAACTAACGGATCTGCAATTTAACTCACGAAGCCTCCTTCTAACAGCATTTTGGGCATCGAGATGAACCCAAATGCAAATGATGCAATGGAATGGAATGATGTACATGTCGAGGCAAAGATTTTGATATATTATATGTCCAAATCGGAGTTACGGATGCGGAGATAACACTGGTCAAACATAGCACAAAATTTTAGAGGGAGAGGGAAAAAGTCAACCCTAGAATTTCGGATCTGAGATCCAGATCGGGCACGGGAACCAAGGTGGCGGCGGCACTGTTCACCGCCGGATTTGAAGCTCGCCGGAGGAGTCGCCGGCGTGGAGGGAGAGGAGGCCGGAGTGGCCGGATCCGGCGTCCTCTGCCAGGGGGGGTTGGCCGGCGTGGGGCGGCGCGAGGAGGCCGGCGGCCGGCACCGGGGCGGAGCGGCCAACGGCGGCCGGAGTCGGCGCCGGCGGCGAAGCTGGACGGCGAAGGCGGGACGGCGGGCGGCGGAGCTGGGCGGCCTCGGGCGGCGCCTGTACCCGGGCGACGAGGCGCGGCGATGGGCCTCGGGGGCCCCTCCTGGGCCTCCCGGGCCGGCGGCGGTTGGCGGCGGCGAAGTGGGCCTCGGTCCACGTGGCGGCGCGCGAGTGGGTAGGCGGCGGCGGGGCGGACAACGTCCGGCGCGGGCGGACACGTCCGGCCCGGCGCGGGGGAAGATGGATTTTTTTTAGAGCTAGGGTTCGAGGAGGAAGACGAGATCCGAAATTGGAGGGGGTATATATAGACATAAGTAGAGCTAGGAGAGTCCAAATGAGGTGCGGTTTTCGGCCACGCGATCGTGATCGAACGCTCTAGGACATGGAGCAGAGTTTGGTGGGTTTTGGGCCAAACTTGAGGGGTGTTGGGCTGCAACACACACGAGGCCTTTTCGGTCCCTCGGTTAACCGTAGGAGTATCAAACGAAGTTCAAATGATACGAAACTTGACAGGCGGTCTACCGGTAGTAAACCAAGGCCGCTTGGCAAGTCTCGGTCCAATCCGGAAATGTTTAACCCCACACATGAAAGAAAGCTAGAAATGGCCACCGGAGGAGAACGAAGCGCCGGAATGCAAAACGGACAACGGGGAAAATGCTCGAATGCATGAGATGAACATGTATGCAATGCAATGCACGAGATGACATGATAAGAGATGCACGAAAAGAAAAACAACACACGGAGACAAAGACCCGAACCCGAGAAATAAATATAACTTAATGCCGGAAACGGCAAGAGTTGGATACAAATATGGAAAGTATATCTGGGGTGTTACAACACTCCACCACTACGAAAAGATCTCGTCCCGAGATCTAGGACTGAAAGAACTCCGGGTACTCAGAACAGAGGTGATCCTCGTGTTCCCAAGTAGCTTCACGGTCGGAATGGTGAGACCACTTGACTTTGAGAAATTTGATTGACTTGTTGCGAGTCTTGCGTTCAGTCTCTTCAAGAATAGCAACTGGGTGCTCACGATAGGAGAGATCTTCTTGGAGCTCAATGTCCTCGAAGTTGACGGTGCGGTCAGGAGTCTTGAAGCACTTACGAAGCTGAGAGACATGGAACACATCATGAACATTTGCAAAGTTTGAAGGAAGCTCGAGTTGATAGGCGAGGTCGCCTCTCTTGCTGACAATCTTGAAATGTCCCACGTATCTAGGGGCAAGCTTCCCTTTGATACCGAAGCGACGAGTACCTTTCATAGGAGAGACACGGAGGTAAACATGATCTCCGATCTCGAAAGCCAAATCACGGTGCTTACTATCATAGTAGCTCTTCTGGAGGGATTGGGCCGCTTTGAGGTTATCACGAATGACCTTGCACATCTCTTCTGCTTCTGTGATTAAGTCATTACCCAGCAGCTGACGTTCACCGGTTTCAGACCAGTTGAGAGGGGTACGGCACTTCCTGCCATACAGAATTTCAAAAGGGGCCTTGCCCGAACTTGCTTGAAAACTGTTGTTATAGAAGAATTCAGCATAAGGAAGACAATCCTCCCATTTCATGCTGAAGGAGATCACACAAGCCCTGAGCATATCTTCAAGAATCTGGTTGACACGCTCGACTTGACCGCTTGTTTGAGGATGGAAAGCTGTGCTGAAGCGAATGCTTGTGCCCATGGACTTCTGAAAAGAATCCCAAAACTTGGAGGTAAAGATGCTGCCACGGTCTGAAGAGATCACTTGAGGAATACCGTGCAGAGAGACAATGCGAGAGGTATAGAGTTCCGCCAATTGAGCTGCAGTGATCGACTCTTTGATAGGCAGAAAATGAGCCACTTTGGTGAGTTTATCGATGACAACAAATATAGCATCATTGCCACGCTTGGACTTTGGAAACCCAGTCACGAAGTCCATTTCAATGTGGTCAAACTTCCATTCTGGAATGGCAAGAGGTTGGAGGAGACCAGCTGGCCTTTGGTGTTCTGCCTTCACTCTTCTGCAAACATCACATTCATTCACGAATTGAGCGATCTCGCGCTTCATTCGAGTCCACCAATAAGCTTGCTTGAGGTCCTGATACATCTTCGTACTACCAGGGTGGATGGAGAGGAGAGAGTTGTGAGCCTCATTCATGATCACTTTACGAAGTTCACCTTTGGGCACCACAATACGATCCTCAAAGAAGAGAGTGTCCTTGTCATCAAGGCGGTAGCACTTATACTTGGACTGACTCTTTGCAATCCCAATCTTCACCTTTTTCACCATAGCATCAAGAAGCTGTGCTTGGCGAATCTGGTCTTCTAAGGTAGGAGAAACTTGAAGGTTGGCGAGGAAACCTTGGGGAACAACTTGCAGATTAAGTTTGCGAAAAGCTTCACAAAGCTCGGGTTGATAAGGCTTGAGAATCAGACTGTTGCAGTAGGCCTTTCTGCTCAAAGCGTCAGCAATCACATTGGCCTTGCCTGGAGTATACTCAATACTCGGATTATACTCTTGAATCATTTCGACCCATCGAGTTTGCCTTAGGTTGAGATTAGGCTGAGTGAATATGTACTTGAGACTCTTGTGATCAGTGAAAATGTCCACTTTTCTTCCCAATAGAAGATGTCTCCAAGTTAAAAGAGCATGCACAACTGCCGCCAACTCGAGATCATGAGTGGGGTAGTTCTTCTCATTAGGCTTCAACTGGCGAGATGTATAAGCAACCACTTTCTTTTCTTGCATCAAAACTGCGCCAAGACCTTGGAGAGAGGCATCACAAAAGACCTCGTACGGCTTGGTTTCATCAGGCGGAGTCAGAACTGGAGCAGTGATCAACTTCTCTTTCAAAGTGTTGAAAGCAATATCACACTCCGGAGACCAAACGTACTTGACGTGCTTTTGAAGAAGATTTGAGAGAGGCTTCGTGATCTTGGAAATGTTTTCAACGAATCTTCGGCAATAGCTTGCGAGACCGAGAAAACTGCGGAGTTGCTTCACATTCTGAGGAGGTTCCCAATTCACAATTGCGGATACCTTCTCGGGATTCACGGAAATGCCCTTGGCAGAGATGATATGACCAAGATAAAGAACCTCATCGAGCCAAAATTCACACATGGAGAACTTAGCATAGAACTGATATTCCCTGAGCTTATCAAGAACCAAACGCAAGTGCTTGGCATGATCTTCCTTGTTCTTCGAGAAAACCAGAATGTCGTCGAGATAGACCAAAACGAAGTCATTGGTGTAGGCGTTGAAGATGAAGTTCATCATGCGAGAGAACGTCGGAGGAGCGTTGGCGAGGCCAAAAGACATGACGGTGTATTCATATGAACCAAAGCTTGTTCTGAATGCTGTCTTGGGAATATCTTCTTCACGAATGCGAATCTGGTGATAACCCATACGGAGATCAAGCTTGGAGAATACTTGGGCACCCTTGAGTTGTTCGAACAGCTCATTGATGTTGGGAAGTGGGTATTTGTTCTTGATGGTCTTCTTGTTCACTGGACGGTAATCCACACAAAGTCAACTCGATCCATCCTTCTTCACAAAAAGAACACCACAACCCCATGGAGAAGTACTAGGCCGGATGAGACCCAATCTTTCTTGCTCATCGAGTTGTTTCTTCAACTCCTTCAACTCTTCGGGGCCGAGCTTGTAGGGACGTTTGCACACAGGTTCCGTGCCGGGCTCAAGTTCAATAACAAATTCAACCGGCCGGTTTGGAGGCATCCCTGGGAGTTCTTCTGGAAAAACGTCTTGATACTCACAAACAACCGGAATCTGCGAAATAGCATCCAATTCACCCTTCTCATTGAGAGAAAACAACCGGATGGTATTATCCCGAGCGGCAAAGACAATGACATCCTCAGACGAATGAGTCAGTTGAATCTGCCTGGTTGCACAATTAAGCTGAGCTTTATGCTTAGAAAGCCAATCCATCCCAAGAATAAGATCAATATCCGAGTTACCAAGAACCATTGGAGAAGCTAGAAACTTGAAATCACCCATCAAGATAGAAATATCCGGAACCACGTGATTAGCAAGCAAACATTTACCCGGAGAGACGACTGCTAAGGGTTTATGCATAACTTGGGAAGTCAACTCATGCTTAGATGCAAAAGGTTTCGAGATGAAGCAATGCGATGCACCAGTGTCAAAAAGAACTTTTGCAGGAACATCGTTAACAGGAAGGTTACTCATGATCACATCTGACGAGTCCTCTGCCTGAGCTGCATTCATCAAATTGACCTTGGCATGCTTGGGGTTATGCTTGACCACAGCTGTACTTGCCGATCTCACAGGAGGAGGAGGAGGAAGACGCCTCTGGTTGAAACACTTGTTGGCATAGTGACCCTTCTGTTGGCACTTGTTGCACGTGACCTCTGAGAGCGGACGGTGATACGGAGCACTCGATCTTGCAGCTTGAGACGAAGACTTGTTCTGAAAGCCTGGGTTGGGTGGGTGGGAGAAACCACTGCCACTTTTGCTCTTCTGCTGATACGGCTGACGGAACGGAGGAGGAGGAAGCCAATACTTCTGCTGCTTGGCCACTTGAGTAGAGGAAGAAGGAGTAACATCTCTGACTCGCTTCCTGGAAGCATCACACCTCAACTGAGCAGCCTCTTGCTTCAGTGCCATGTTGTAGAACTCATCGTACCTCAAGGGCTCAAAGAGAACAAGAGCGAGCTGAATATCTTCTCTGAGACCACCCCTGAACTGATATATCATGCTCTTCTCATCAGGCACGTCCTGCTTGGCAAAGCGGCCAAGCTTCTGGAACAATTTGTTGTAGTCATAGACAGACAAAGAGCCTTGCTTCAGATTGCGGAATTCCTCATGCTTGCTTTCAACCACGCTCTGCGGAATGTGATGAGCACGGAAATCTTGACGGAAATCATCCCAAGTGATCAAACGTCCACCTCTGGAATCCTTGTACTGCTGGAACCACTCTGCAGCCTGATCTTTGAGCTGGAAAGAAGCGAATTTCACAAAGTCCTCAGGCCTGACGTTGCTGCACTCGAAATGCTTACACAGATCCACAAGCCAATCGTCAGCATCGGTTGCCTCAACACAATTACTGAAAGTCTTTGGCCCGTTGGCAAGGAACTGGTTGAGTGTAGCAAAGTGACCCTGATTGCTGCCTTGATTCCCTTGACTGCCTTGATTGCGATCTTGGAGAATTTGCATGATCAACTGAGTGTCTGCATTGGTTGCGTCCATCACAGCTTGCCATGCCTCTGGAGGAGGTGGAGGTGGTGGCGGATCAGGATCCGGAGTCGTGCGCGTTGGAGGAGCCATCCTGAAGAGGTTGACCACCATTAGCACATGAGAGATAAATATTGAAGCTGAATCCAACGGAATGAAAATTGCAACATAAAGTCTTCACATCCGAACAAAATGAACGAATGCATTTCTCTTGAAGTGGTCACATATTCCTAAATTGCGAAGCCACGAAGAATCAGGTAGAAGGGGTACAACAACGAGGGATGGAATCATCATATGACGTCGAAGCAAAACGAATGCCACAACTGAAAATAAAACCAAGGGTTGGCTTGCGGAATAAGCCGGAACAAATACATGATAGAAATTTCGTCCGAAGTTTTCGTGGTGGGACCTACACGGGCTCGATCGTACAGCACCATCATGTACAAGGCAGTGCACATGACATACGAAGCGTCCCTGAGTCAGCATAGCCAAGGACTCTTTAAGACACAACGAGACCACTGTAAAATCGACCATGAATAGGCGAACCACTAGACGTCGAACCCCAATTTCATATCATACATCTGTCGGAAAGATATCCTAAGGCTACTTGAATTCCCACCTATGAAATTCCTGAAATTTTCCCGGTTATGCAATCAGGTGTTGGGGACACAGGGGAGCATAATATCTCACTCAAGCTAGCAATCCTACATCCAGCTGTATCCATCCTTCAACACATAACCAAGAAACCTTCGGAAACCATCTATCTCAACCTTCGAAAAGCATCCGTTATACAAGTTATGGCGATACTCCCGAACTCCCGCCCCAGTACTGGGTGGCGTCGAGGTTATCTCACCAACGAACTGCATAAAAGAGATTTTCGATGTCGCGCACATATCTCAAGTATACCAGAATTGCAACGATAAAATTGTGACGACAACACCTCGGAGCTCAACTCCCCGAGACACTGCCACAACCCCTAAAGACAGGAGGCACCAAGAACAATGTTCTCGTCACAAAACCATCGGAACAAAACCAAGATACTCGCATGATCCTAAAAAAATTTTTAGTGAAATTTGAGAAGAGAAGAGTCAAAACTCTACATCAGGATGCCTTACCAGAGTGATGAGGAGACAGGGAAGTAAAAAGAATTCCTAACTCTCCGATATATAATTCCTAAGTGACTCAAAACATTTTTCTAGACACAACTCGGCTGCTAAAAACGATCAAGCAATGGGGGCTCCTAAGGTCGGGGAAGGCTCTGATACCAACTTGTAACGCTCTCGATGCGGCTATATCTCCCACGTGTCGAGGCACGACTTAGAGGCATAACCGCATTGAAAGCAATGCCGTAAGTCGGGAAATATTTACACATCCCATGTACATAAATAAGATGAAGGGGAGAAACGTAGTTGGCTTACACTCGCCACGTCACATCAAAGTACATAAATAACATCCATCATACAAATCACTCATGGCCCGACTACGGTGCCAAATAGAAAAGACCCCCAACATGCGACAAGGCCCTGAATCGATAACCCCAACTAGGCACCACTACTGATCGTCGGGAAAGGAAACATAATAACGCTGAGAGTCCTCGTCGAACTCCCACTTGAGCTCGTACTCATCACCTGGAGCGGAATCACCTGGACCTGCATCTGGAATTGTAGTATCTGTGAGCCACAGGGACTCAGCAATCTCGCACCCTCGCGATCAAAACTATTTAAGCTTATAGGAAGGATAAGGCAAGTATATGTGGAGCTGCAGCAAGCGACTAGCATATATGGTGGCTAACTTATTCGCAAAGGAGAGCGAGAAGAGGAGGCAAAGCGCGAGCGAGAAACTAGAAGGAACAACATGCGCAAGCATTACTCCAACACCGTGTCCACTTCCCGGACTCTGCCGAGAAGAGGCCATCACGGCAACACACACGGTTGATTCATTTTAAGTAATTAAGGTTTAAGTTATCTACAACCGGACATTAACAAATTCCCATCTGCCCATAACCGCGGGCACGGCTTTCGAAAGTTCAATCCCTGCAGGGGAGTCCCAACTTAGCCCATGACAAGCTCTCACGGTCAACGAAGGATAAGACCTCCACCCGAGACACACCGATCAGACTCGGTAACCCGGTACAACAAGACAATTCGACAGGTTAAAACAAGACCAGCAACACCGCCCGAATGTGCCGACAAATCCCGATAGGAGCTGCACATATCTCTTTCTCAGGGCACACTCAGATTGTCCAAACTTCCAGTAGGCCAGCCCAGAGTTGCCCCTGGTAGCCACCGGCGGCTGACGGTTTGGACCAACACTCAGAGGAGCACTGGACCGGGGGGGGGGGGGGTTAAAATAAGATGACCCTTGAGTCTGCAGAACCCAAGGGAAAGAATAGGGCTAGGTGGCAAATGGTAAAACCAAGGTTGGGCATTGCTGGAAAAGCTTTAATCAAGGCGAAACATCAAGGGGTTCCCATTATAACCCAACCGCGTAAGGAACGCAAAAACCGGGATCATAACACCGATATGACGGAAACTAGGGCGGCAAGAGTGGAACAAAACACTAGGCGAGAGGCCGAGCCTTCCACCCTTTACCAAGTATATAGATGCATTAAGATAACATAGCAATATAATGATATCCCAACAAGTAAATAAATGTTCCAACAAGGAACGGCTCCACTCTTCACCTGCAACTAACAACGCTATAAGAAGGGCTGAGCAAAGCGGTAACATAGCCAATCAACGGTTTGCTAGGACAATGGTAGGTTAGGGGTTCAATCATGCAATTGTGAGGCTGACAAGCAAGTGGTAGGCATCGTAGCAGTGGCAAAGCAAAAGAGCGAGCAAACTAGCATAGCAAAGATAGAAGTGATTTCGAGGGTATGATCATCTTGCCTGCACGGTTGTCAAAGTTGACTGGATCCTCACAAGCAAACTCAACGGGCTCCTCGGTAGCGAACTCGTCTCCTGGCTCTACCCAAACAAGACAAACAAGCAACAAGGATACAATCAACCACGTGCAAGACCAAGCAATATGATGAAATGATGATATGCTATGCGGGATGCGATGCGGGATGCAAAATGCAAGATATGACAGGAAATGCATGAACCTGGCCTCAACATGGAATTCCAAGGGTGCCAATGTATAGAGGGGATGAAATCGCTTGAAAACGATATAAAGATCATTGGAATCGGAGTTACGGTTTGGAAATGGCAAGCGTTTTAAGATATGACACCGGTCTGCGATTTACAGCAAGTAGGCATCTAAATGCAACGAAATGAACATGCTACAGCCACCAAAAATGAAAACAAAATACATGGCAATGATTTACACAAGATGGTTAACAAAATACTAGCACTGAGCCATAGGCAAATTCATCCATTAAGAGGTTCAAACAAGCATGGCAAAAATGAATATGCAAAACAGATTCCAGACTTGGTGAAATTAACACTAGCTTGAAATTTCAGATCACGATGCTCTCTTTGGAGCAGCAAAACAACATGATAAATGACCTGAACATGACAAGTAAGAACATGGCATGGAGCTAATCAACAAGCTTAACAAAACACCCAAAGTGACCTGGGGCCAAAAGGGTTCACAAAATACTCTACCGAGCTCACGAACATAGCTCGAACACAATCAGTTTTCAGACTTAGTGAAAACTGAGACATGCTGAAATTTAACTCGCGAAGGCATGTAAACGAGCTCGATGCACTCACTACGGTGCAAGTCATGGCAAGGCAAGCATACATCCATTAAGAAGGCACAAAGAACAAGCTAGACATGGCAAGAACAAAGGCATAGCATGCATGGAACACTAACGGTAGCATCGGCAAAATCGCAAACAAGTTGACGATCTGCCCAGATTAACAACGAAGCAAAAGTTGAGCTCGATTGAGTCAACCCAGAGTACTCCATATTTGCAAACAAAGACATGGATGGATAGAGCATAACATAAATATCAAAACTCCCTTACTGATCTTCCTCAAAAGAGGCACGGATCACTAGGAAACAAGCTGGACATATAGCATCATGAACTAAAATATCCCAGACTTAGTGAAAATCGCTAAGTCCCTGAAATCAGCAATCTCTGGTACCTCTCTTAGCAAGCTTGCACAAGACAACACACACATACTAAAAATGCATGGGTGGCACCTCTGGAAAGAAGACAAAATGCTTAACAATTCATCCCAAAGGGGCACAGGCATATCATGCACGGATTAAACATGGCAAAAATGACAAAAGTGCATGATGAACTAACGGATCTGCAATTTAACTCACGAAGCCTCCTTCTAACAGCATTTTGGGCATCGAGATGAACTCAAATGCAAATGATGCAATGGAATGGAATGATGTACATGTCGAGGCAAAGATTTTGATATATTATATGTCCAAATCGGAGTTACGGATGCGGAGATAACACTGGTCAAACATAGCACAAAATTTTAGAGGGAGAGGGAAAAAGTCAACCCTAGAATTTCGGATCTGAGATCCAGATCGGGCACGGGAACCAAGGTGGCGGCGGCACTGTTCACCGCCGGATTTGAAGCTCGCCGGAGGAGTCACCGGCGTGGAGGGAGAGGAGGCCGGAGTGGCCGGATCCGGCGTCCTCTGCCAGGGGGGGTTGGCCGGCGTGGGGCGGCGCGAGGAGGCCGGCGGCCGGCACCGGGGCGGAGCGGCCAACGGCGGCCGGAGTCGGCGCCGGCGGCGAAGCTGGACGGCGAAGGCGGGACGGCGGGCGGCGGAGCTGGGCGGCCTCGGGCGGCGCCTGTACCCGGGCGACGAGGCGCGGCGATGGGCCTCGGGGGCCCCTCCTGGGCCTCCCGGGCCGGCGGCGGTTGGCGGCGGCGAAGTGGGCCTCGGTCCACGTGGCGGCGCGCGAGTGGGTAGGCGGCGGCGGGGCGGACAACGTCCGGCGCGGGCGGACACGTCCGGCCCGGCGCGGGGGAAGATGGATTTTTTTTTAGAGCTAGGGTTCGAGGAGGAAGACGAGATCCGAAATTGGAGGGGGTATATATAGACATAAGTAGAGCTAGGACAGTCCAAATGAGGTGCGGTTTTCGGCCACGCGATCGTGATCGAACGCTCTAGGACATGGAGCAGAGTTTGGTGGGTTTTGGGCCAAACTTGAGGGGTGTTGGGCTGCAACACACACGAGGCCTTTTCGGTCCCTCGGTTAACCGTAGGAGTATCAAACTAAGTCCAAATGATACGAAACTTGACAGGCGGTCTACCGGTAGTAAACCAAGGCCGCTTGGCAAGTCTCGGTCCAATCTGGAAATGTTTAACCCCACACATGAAAGAAAGCTAGAAATGGCCACCGGAGGAGAACGAAGCGCCGGAATGCAAAACCGACAACGGGGAAAATGCTCGAATGCATGAGATGAACATGTATGCAATGCAATGCACGAGATGACATGATAAGAGGTGCACGAAAAGAAAAACAACACACGGAGACAAAGACCCTAACCCGAGAAATAAATATAACTTAATGCCGGAAACGGCAAGGTTGGATACAAATATGGAAAGTATATCTGGGGCGTTACACTAGAACTTTCGACAGGCTGCACAAATGCGGAAGAAACTGGATCGAGGAGCTGCTGGTGGTTCTTTGGTCGATCAGGACGACGCCAAATCGAGCCACTCGCCAGACACCTTTCGCTCTAGTCTATGGAGCAGAGGCAGTTATCCCCACGGAACTCGTATACGGGTCACCTCGAGTGCTCGCTTATGATGAGCTTGAGCAAGAGCAGCTGCGACAAGATGACGCACTGCTCCTTGAGGAAGACCGTCTTCAGGCTGCTGTGTGAGCTGCTCGCTACCAGCAAGCTTTGCGCCGCTACCATAGCCGCAAAGTTAACGCCAGAAGTCTCGAGGAAGGCGACCTTGTTCTTCGGCGCGTTCAGTCCGCCAAGAATTCCAACAAGTTGACGCCGAAGTGGGAAGGCCCTTACCTGGTGAAACGAGTCACTAGGCCTGGCGCTGTCCGCCTTGAGACCGAAGATGCCATTCCGGTGAGCAACTCCTGGAATATTGAGCATCTTCGTAAGTTTTACCCGTAAGGCGCGGTTGCCGGAACCTGTTCCGGCAACCACCTTTTGTACAAGTCTTGCCGCTGTTGCATGTAATCTTTTGTACAAAGCCGGGCGCAGACCCCGTGCATAAGTAAAGCTCATGTGCTCTGCACATTTTGTCGATTTTATGCTTTCTATTTTTTGGCATATATGATCTGACACTTTGTGCAGCACCTACTCCACGGTAAGCAATAACGAGCCGTAAAGCTCCATATGTGTATTGTCTCTTTTTTCTTCTAAAAGCAAGGTTCCCCTCGCCCACAAGTTTGCCGGGGGGAAAGGAGAAGACGATGGTATGGACCAGGCGTCGTTCAAGAAAGTTTCGCTTTGCCGGGAAGCAAGCAACAGAAAAGCTAAGTTGCCAAAGTTTGAGCAATCAGATTTTTTAAAATTTCTAAGTTATCTCCCTTGAACGACTGCACTTTGTATGGAAAACCTGTGCGCGGAGGAACCGACTCGTAGCTAGTAGCGCCCTTACTTTGTTTCGAGTCCGCTCAACAACTTAAGTGAGCCGCTAGCGCCCTTACTTTGTTTCGAGTTCGCTCAACAACTTAAGTGAGCTGCAACTAGTTGCGACAAGGTTTCTTGTCGGCTGCGGCACCGCCAGCAGGCTGCTGACGTCCCGCACTCAGCGCTCGCGGCTCAGGTGCCTGCGCCGGCAAGTTCCCTAAAAGCGTAGGGTAAAAAGGCATACAAAGCAAGGAATCAAGTAAAGGGAATAACATTGCGATCATTGCCCAGAACAAAGTTATATTACAAAGGTAGCTTGTTGCAGCTCTAACAGACTGTTTTCATGACATGGTAAGCAGCGACAAGGAAAGAAGAAATGAGCGGCCTAATCTACGCGATCGCCTTCGACCCGCTTGATCCCGCTCACCTTGTCCACAATGGGTGCGACAAGGGCCTTGAGCTCCTCTAGATCAGCCTCCGATGGCAAGGTCCTGAGGATGTTGGTGAGGCGGAGGCCCGGATTGCGGAAGGCCACCTTCATCAACACCTTCTGGAGGGCTCCTGCGCAGATCTTGCGCGACTCGTCGGCCAGCTGCTTGGGGATCCTCTCCCGGAGTCGCTGGAGGGTTGTCGCCACGCCCTTGAAGAACAGGACGAGCTTGGCGCTGGGTTGGAGATTGTCGTTGGAGGAATACCCAAGATCTTCCATCCCCAGCTGCGCCAGCTCCTTGTCGATGTCTGTGGCGGCATTCACCAGACTCTCCGTCCAGCGCGTCACAGTCTCCCTGAAGGCGTTCTG
This sequence comes from Triticum urartu, assembly GCF_056163025.1. Classification (NCBI taxonomy): domain Eukaryota; kingdom Viridiplantae; phylum Streptophyta; class Magnoliopsida; order Poales; family Poaceae; genus Triticum; species Triticum urartu. Next base: position 553,037,527 of record NC_141873.1, read on the forward strand.
GGCGGCGGCAGCACTCTCCAGCAGCGCCTTGTCGGCCTTGATTTCCTCCTTCAAGGCCGCCTCCCGCTTCTTGGCGCTGTCCAGAGTCTTGGTCGAAGTGGTTAACTTCAACTCAAGATCCACGTTGGAGACCTTGGCGGCGCTGAGCTCTCTGCCCTTCTCGGCGAGATCGGCTTCTAGCTGCGCCACCTTTGTCTTCAACTCCTCCTTGGCGGCCTCGGCGGCGGCGGCGGCCTCTGCTTGTTTGAGGGCTTCGCCGAGTTTTCCCTCGCGCGCGGCAAGCTCCTCCTCATGGGCATCGAGGTTGACCTTCCGCTGTGCCAGCTCGCCCTCCTCTGCGGCTAGCTTCACAGCGGCAAGTCGTTGCCGCTCTTTGGCTTCGGCCTTCTCGAGGAGGAAGGCCTTCTGCGCCTCAGCGAGCTGCACCCGCTCCTCCGCCAGGGACCGGAGGGCTTCCCGGTGGAAACCCCCGAGCTCTTCCGCGCGCCTTTCGATGTCAGCTCCCGCCTTCGCGACAAGTGCCTCGCGGGACTCCAGCTTGGCTTGCCGCGCATGGTAGAGCGACATCAACTTCCGCAGCAGCCGCTCTTCTTCAGGCTCGTTGCTGCTGCTGCTTGGCGCGTCGACCAGCTTCAGCTCCGCGGAGGCGAGCACTTCTCCGTCGAAGACCTCCCCCTCGACCGGCGCTCTGGAGCTCTGGGCGACCAGGGAAGATTGATGAAGACGTCATCGCCAGCCTTCAAATAGACGCCCGGCTGGGGCTCCTTCGAGCTTGGCGCTGCGGCTTCGGCGGACGGGTCGGTGGTCGGCGTAGCGCCTGGCGCTCCTGCGGCCTCTGGGCCATCAGTACGACCGCCAGACTCCTCGCCGGTTGCTGCGGCGGCAGCCTTGGAGGTCTCTGCGCCGGTGGCGTCTCCAGCACCAGCTGGTTCGTCGGCGGCGACCTCGGTCTCCATCTGCTCCGCAGCGGATGGATCTGACGCCCGGAAAAGGGGAGAAGAGTCAAACAAAATCCAGCAAAAAATCCAATAGAAAGAAGATCAAAAGAAGAAGGATCCAAGAGAAGTTTTGAAGCAAGGGGAGTACCTGCACCAGGCTCTGCGGTCGTGGTCTCCGTCGTCGGGGGGCCGCTGGTGCTGTCCCTCGCCGGAGAACCCTCCCTTGCCGGAGACTTCTCCCTTACCGGGAAGCCCTCCCTTTCCGGAGAATTCTCCCTTGCCGGGGAATTCTCCCTTGGCTGCTGGTGGGGCTGCTCGGCTCCTACACAAGTCAATAAGCAGATATCAGCAAAGACAAGTACCCAAACGCGCCTCGCAGCAGGAAGTAAATCATGCACTTACGCTGGGGGCTGCCCTGGAGGAAAGTCGTCGGGTCCGGCAGGGTTGTCTCGGGCGCGCCACCTGCTGTCGCGGTGGGCTCGTCCTCGATGACGATCACTGAGACCTTAGCTCTCTTTGCCGCTCTCTGGGCCAGAGTCCTAAAAAGGAACAAGTTCAGAAGAAAAGCAAGTGAGAAGCAAGACCAACAGCAAGAATTGAAGAAATGCAAATACAGCAAGAGAAGCTTACTCTTCTTCTTCTTATTCGTCGGAGCTAAACGCGGAGAAGTCGAAGTCTGGCCCACGTCCGGCGCGAGGAGGCGGAGGAGTGGCTTCCCTTGGCCGCTTGGCGGGAGCAGTGGCGGTGGTCTGAGACAACCCCGCTCCAGCTGTCGGCGCGGCGTGAGCAGCGGCAGGAACTGAAGCGGTGGTCCGGCTAGACTCCGCTCCAATTGCCGTCGCAGCATGAGGCGCTCCCGCGGCAACGGTGTTTGCCGCGGTGGAGCGTGTCACGCGGCGCGGCGACTGTTGACCCGCTTGCCACTCCGTCACGTCACCCGCCTTGCGGAGGCGCCTTCTTGGTGGGGATGGAGGCTCTGCTTGCGGCGGGCTGCCCGAAGAAGAGGAGGAGGAGGAGGAGTTGATTTCCAATGAGCCGCTTGTGTCCTTGGCGAGCTCGCTCGGCTCGGCATCACGCCCGGCAAGTTCCCTCTTGCCGGCGGGCTCCCCTCGCTCGGCACGGCTTGCCGCTTCCGCTGCATCCGCCTCTTCCACGGTGAAGCCAAACTCGCCCGCGGCTGCGGCTGCCGCTGCCTCCTCCAGCCTGGTGGCGATGAGTGCCATCTGCGCATCCGTGGTGTCGCGGGTGAGGCCGTCCTTCTCGTCGGGGCGGATTGGCACCTCCACCAAGTCGTCGAAGAACTGCTGCACTACGTCGTCTGCGGGCTCCTGCCAAGTTGGCACAATTCCGTGCGAGTCGCACTCTGGCATCATTGCACGGATGCGGTCGAACGCAGAATTGTTGCACAACGGGACGACGCCCCCCGGCAACCTGAAGACCTCGGGATGCTGGGGGTCATACTTGAACAGCTCCTACAGCATTGCGTTGAGCTCCAAGACTGTGAAGTTGTAATTGAGGCCTGGCCGCAGCCTCATGATGTCTGCCGCGTTCTTGAACTCCCAGGTTGGCCTCCCCCGTTCCTGCAGGGGGGCGATGCGGCGGCGAAGGAAGTCTGCGCCAACTGCGCCAACAGTAAGCCCGGCAAGCCTGAGACGCAGAATCCTGGTTACGGCGATCTTCAGCCTGTCATCCTCCAGGGCCACGTCGCTCCAGTCGCTGCCGCGTGCTACTGGGGTTCGGCGCCGGGTGGTGAATGGCTGCGGGCTCTCCTCATCAATCCAGCACCAATCAGCCCTCCACTCCTCCCACTTGCCGCGGAACTCTCCCTCCAGATAGGTCTCCTTCTTGCCGGCCCTTGAGATCCAGGCGATTCCGCCGGATAGAGCCTCTCCTCTCTCTACTCGGGGTATGAAAAAGTGGCGGAAGAGGGCTACGTTGGGAAGGACTCCGACAAAATTTTCGTAGAGATGTGCGAAAACTGCCATTGTCAGGACGGCATTGGGGGTGAAGTCAAGGAGATGGAATCCATAGGTGTTCATGATGTCGCAGAAGAAATTAGAAAAGGGCGGGCAGAGCCCGCAGTAGAAGAACAATGCGAAGAAGGGGTACCCATTCGGAGCCTTCTTCCAAGCGACGGCGGGGAGAACCTTTGTGCGCAGATGCGCGCGCGTCTCCGCCGACCAAAACAAATAGTAGTTCTCCCTCAGCTCCTTAGCGCCAAGCTTGGGGGGGAAGACGGACCGCTCCTTCTGCAGCGCCGCGAGCCGCTGCGCCTCGGTCGACTTCACGACCTTCCCCTTGTTGGCTTTTGGAGCCATGGCGGAGCAGTGGAGGGGGTCGACGGCATTGGTGGTACTGGTGGCGATGGGGGGCGGAGCGCTGCTCTCTCTCTCAGCTTTGGGGAGGCGAGGGGGCAGCGGAGATTTCTGAGATTGGAAACGGCAACGGGCGAATGTGTGAACTGCCCCTGTTTCCCCTGCTTATAGAGGGGGAGGGGGCGGACGTTCCGCATTTCCGAATAAAGAAACCCCCACGATCTCTCCCACGACGCCGCATTCAACGCGTGCCGTTCGGGGAGGGCGCGGTGGATACGGAGTGAGATACGGCGTAACCTAGGCCGCGCGTGCCCGTGCCCTGTTTTGGGCCTGGCCCAACAGCGCTCGGCACCGTGTATGGCCCAGGCCCGGGGGCTCTTGTCGGTGTACTAGAGTAGGGGTACCCTAGTATCCCGAACTTGTGCACGGGCAGTCGCAGCATCCCGCGGCAAGGCTTGCCGGGTGACCGCCAAGCTCCTCCGTGGTTCCTTTGGAGCCATTCAAGAACAAAGTGTCCAAGCCAAGAAGACAAGACCCCGGCAAGTGGAGCTTGCCGGGAAGTCTAACAAAAGCATCCCAAGACCCCGGCAAGAGGAGCTTGCCGGGAAGGCCACCCAAGGCATTTCAAGGAACTTGCCGCGGCGCACCACGCGTCCCGGCAAGGCCCGGTGAGCAACAAGCTCCCGGACGCGACAAGACAACGACCGCGGCAAGTAGGGACGCGACAAGACAACGACCGCGGCAAGCTGCTTGCCGCGGCAAGCCACATCTCCGTGCCCGCGCTCCAGCACATCCACCAACGTGTCGCTCTGGGGCCCCTCCAGGCGTACGTGGCGGAAGGCTGTGCAGCCAGGGGTGTGCGGTGGCAAGCGGCGCTGACAAGATCGCCATCGTGGCGAACGGTGGCGTCCCTGGCGGTCCCTTTTCGCACTATTTAGGTGACACAGACGGGCATTTAAGGCCCTTGTCCCCTGCCGTCAGGGTTAGGTATGATACACTGTAGCAGGTAGCTGTGCCTACCACAGCACCTTTCCATTTTTTCCCTTTACCTCCGTTGCCACCTGTCGGTAACCCCTTGAGCATATAAAAGGAGGCCCGTGTGCAACGTAGAGGGGGGTTCGAACACTCACGCTCGGTCTCGCTAGCTGCTGGTGTGTACTATAGCACTCCGCGCTCCCAAGTAAGAAACCAATACAAACCACAAAGCAGGAGTAGGGTTTTACGCATCCGTGCGGCCCGAACCTGGGTAAATCGCTCGCGTGCATCGCCTCGATTTGCTCTTTGCACAACCTCCGCCCCTGCCGAACCGAAAGGGACCCGGTCCGCCGGTCCCATAGGTGCCCGTGGATCAGTACCCTGGCATTAATATTTCAAGCAAATGCCCGGATTGAGAGATATGAAGTCTCCAATAAGTTCTACAGCTGCAAGATGGAGGAGAACAGTTCTGTCAGTGAACATATACTCAGAATGTCTGGGTACCATAACCACTTGACTCAGCTGGGAGTTAATCTTCCGGTTGATAGTGTCATTGACAGAGTTCTTCAATCACTGCCACCAAGCTACAAGAGCTTCGTGATGAACTATAATATGCAAGGGATGAATAAGACTATTCCCGAGCTCTTCACAATGCTAAATGCTGCGGAGGTAGAAATCAAGAAGGAGCACCAAGTGTTGATGGTCAACAAGACCACCAGTTTCAAGAAAAAGGGTAAAGGGAAGAAGAAGGGGAACTTCAAGAAGAACGGCAAACAAGTTGCTACTCAGGAGAAGAAACCCGAGTCTGGACCTAAGCCTGAGACTGAGTGCTTCTACTACAAACAGACTGGTCACTGGAAACGAAACTACCCCAAGTATTTGGCGGATAAGAAGGATGGCAAGGTGAACAAAGGTATATGTGATATACATGTTATTGATGTGTACCTTACTAATTCTCACAGTAGTGCCTGGGTATTTGATGTTGGTTTTGTTGCTAATATTTGCAACTCGAAACAGGGACTACGGATTAAGCGAAGATTGGCAAAGGACGACGTGACGATGCACGTGGGAAATGGTTCCAAAGTCGATGTGATCGCAGTCGGCTTGCTACTTCTACATCTACCTTGTGGATTAGTATTAGACCTAAATAATTGTTATTTGGTGCCAGTTGTCGTGGAATTGTCACGGCAGATGTCCTCTTGCAAGGACTTAATCGTGGAGCCATCGCAACTAGGAAGCTTAAAGGGGTTAATCGGGACAAAGGACACGCGAGGTTTATACTAGTTCAGCCCCTTACGGTGAAGGAAGGCCTACGTCTAGTTGGGTTGTTATTGCTTGAGGTTTCAATGACCAGGGAGCGAGATACGCTATGCCCGGTTCTCGATTGGTTGTCTCTTCTTTCCTAAACCGCCAGCGGGTCGTCCCCTTATATACTCGGGTCGACGCCCTACAGCTTACAGAGTCCCGGCCGACTCATAAACAGTATCTGGCTCGGTGACTAGTTACTTCTACCTTACAATATAAGTCACGTCCTTATAGCGGTTTATCACTATGGGCCATAAATCGCCTGTGGGCCTTTAGACCCTTTACTGAACCGCCATCTTCACGTCTCGGTCTTGGGCTTCAGATGGGCTCCTCTTTGCGTAACCCAGCCCCTCCTGGGCGGCTTACATAAATAGTTATATCCCCAACATTAGGCCCTAGATTGATTTGAACCGGTTCATGTCAATCTTTAAAAACCTTATGAACTGGCCTTCAGTCTTCTGTTTTGTGCGGAAACTGTAACCCGTTGTGACGTCATCATCTAGATCCGGGTTAAATCTCCGTGACATCATCTTCAATAAAACTCATATTTTATTCCGTCATATCCTCCAACTGATCTTTGCCTTTACTGACCATCCCGAAAATCGAGGCGTCGGGGTCGCTGGATAATGATACTCCATCTCCTCGTTTTTCGCGTCGTCTTGGTCGGCCCCTCCTTATAAATAGATGCGACCTAGGTCTTTCCCATTTTCCTCAGCTATCTTCCTCCTCACACTCACTTCTCTACTGCTTGAGCTCCGCCGCCGCCGCCGTCGAACTCCTTCGTCTTCAACGACTCAGGCCGCTGCATCAACCTGACTCTTGACCAGAAAACGATGACGACCCTCTGCAGCTCATCTGCATCGGTGAGTTCCTTTTCTTTGTTTCCTTAGATCTGCATTGGAACTATCTTGAGTTCGTCGGCGTTCTTCGCCGCCCGATGCGAGTCTTTGCTAGTTTCCACTTCCAATGCACTTCTTAGATCGTAAAAACAACATAGAACTGCTGCGGTACTTATTTGCGCCTATTTTGTATAGAAACAGATCTCATTTCCCCTGTCTGGAAACCATCTTTGATTGCATGAACTTCTCTGCCCTGTTTTAGGTCTAGAAATTTTTCTTTTTAGAGCAACTGTTTAATCCAAAATAATAATTGCAACTTGTGAAACCTGTTTGTTCCACACTTAGCCAAAAATTGCGTCTGTTGACTCTGTTTCAGCCATAGCAGCTCATATGACCGGTTTAAAATAATACCGGCTATCAGCGCCGCTTGCTTCCAGCGACTTAAGAAAATTTTGATTACCTTTAATACCTGTAGTGACTTAAATACCATTGCATAGTTACCCATATATCATTAGGCCCCTTCTTAAGCCGCCATCTTAAATAACCCAATAATGTTTATTCTCCGGGTTATAATGAACCGAAAAAATTTCCTTTATCTTGTTGTAGGCTTCATTTTACCCAATGGCACCCAAAGCTGTTAAACCTCCGGTTACCTGCAACTGGGTCCCATCCATTGTTACAGAGAGCAAATTGTTCGAGTTTGTAAAGTCTGGCCATCTGCCCAAGAAGGATGTCATGTCTTATCGTGCTCCAGAACCGTCTGAAGAGAAACCTCAACCCAAGGAAGGGGAGGTGATCATTTTTACCGATCACATGAGCCGGGGATTTGCTCCTCCCGGTTCAAAATTCTTTAGAGACGTTCTGCACTTCTTTGACTTAAGACCTCAAGACATCGGGCCCAATTCCATGTCAAATATCTGCAACTTCCAAGTTTTCTATGAGGTCTACCTTGGAGAAGAACCCAGCCTACTTTTGTTTAGGGAATTGTTCTATTTGAACCGGCAGAATGAGCGGGCCAACGGGCCCAGTCTGGAGCTTGGTGGCATATCGATTCAAAGGCGGAGAGACTGCATGTTCCCTTAAGTTGAATTGCCGAGTCATCCAAAGGACTGGAACCAGACATGGTTCTACTGCCAAGATACTTCTCCGGCTGGTGAAAACTCGCTGCCCGGCTTCCGTGCATTGCGCCTTGAACCTACTCACCCGCTGCCGGATAAGTTGACTGCTATTGAACATCTGCCACTTACCCCCAAGATCAAGAAGATTAAAGCTCTTTTAGGGAACGGCTTAGATGGCATTGACCTGGTCCGAGTCTGGATTGCTTGGAGAATAATTCCATTAAGTCGCCGCCCCGGCTTAATGTGTAATTATTCAGGCGAGAAAGATGACCCTCGGCTTCATAGTCCTGACGACTTACTAGATGACGCAGTGGAAGCTACAACTCAGTCTTTGTTGAAAGAGGGCACAGTGAATAGTAACGCTTTTGGCTTACTACCTTTTTGCCAGAAGAACCCCGCCCCTGCAGTAAGTTTCCAGCCGTCGGGTTATTTTTTCACCGTGTTATACTATATTCTTACGCATAACCCTTTATAACCTTTTACAGGCAAATGATAACTTCTGGAAAATCCAATATGATCATGAGGCGGCCAAGACAGCCAGGGCGGCCAAGAGGGCCGAAAGGAAAACCTCCAAGCCCACCACTTCAAGGAAAAGGAAGCCAAGCGCTTCTGAGTTGCTTCAGCTTGATGATACTGATGATAATGAGGAAGAGGTAACTTTTTAATTTCCCTTTCTCCTTTATCACTACTTTACTGATATTAACCTTCTTTCAGGGAGACACAGGCAACAGCCAACCCGTCGAAGAAGAGGTAATTATAATCTCCTCCGACTCCGAACTTCGGCTGCGTCAGAAAATTCGAAGAGTAACCCGGAAAGTAAGATTTTCACACCCTTTGGCTTACCAAGATCCTGACTTTCTTTTGAAGCAACAGCAATTTGAAAACCGGAGGAAGACCCGGACCAGCAAGGATGCAGAGCTATCCTCCGGCTTGCCTGACACCACCCAGAAGCGTCGGACTGAGGTTATCTCCAATTTATACCCTTTTTACCTTTGGCGGGTCTAATCCATCAACCTCTCAATTCCTCTGACTCCAATTATCAGGATACTTCACCTTCCTCCGGTGAGTCTATGCAGTCCAACATGCCGGCCTTCAAAACTGCTCCCGGGTAATATAAACTTGTTGTACCTTATGCTTTATTTTACTCATATTTTTGTATTTAACCTGTCTACTTTTCCCACAATGTGCAAGTAAAGCCCAGCAAAAAGGCAAAAAAGAATAAGCCGTCCCAAGATCCGGTTGTGACTGAATCGGAGCTGGGCACAGCTGCTCCTGACGCCTCTGCTCACGAGCCGCCGCCTCAACCATCTCATGAAGTTTCTGTATCTTCCTCTGACCCGTCTGCTGAGCAAACCCTCAACGATTCTGATAACCCGGAGGCTCCTAGCCCCGCCAAGGCAGATGATCCGGAAGTTGAGATTCTCAAGACTCAGTTTGTTGAGCCGGCACAGCCAACTGTACTTGCCAAGTGTTCTACTAAAGAGGAATTGTTAGAACGCCGAAAGGCCAAGCTGGACGTCACTGACTACACTCATTTGAGTATTGGAGAGATCGTCTCCGGCTATATCAATCAAGTACATAGCAGCCGTGACCTGGAAATTGACATGGTGAAGCAGATACAGCAAAAGTCTGAGGTATGACTTATGCTAGCTTTCTTTAACCATACTTACTGTACCAGCCCCCAAGTCTATTGCTTATAAGTAAATATGCTGTAGACTTTAGAAAACTGCCTAGCACTGCTTATTCGGCTTAGGAAAAAGATATTTAACCCGGTTGTAGCACTTGCGATACACATTAGCCCCCAAGTGCCAAACATCTTTGCTTGCAAAGTGCTTGGGACTTAATTTCCATGAACCGGAGTAGTAATTTAGAGTTCTTCAGTATACAATAGCCCCCAAGTGTCAAGTACCTTTGCTTGCAAAGTGCTTGGGACTTAATATGATCTTAAAGTAATTCTGATTATAACCCGGCATTAATGCAGACCACCATAAATCATTTTGAGTCAGAGATTACTGAACTGAAGAATCGCCTGGCAGCTCAAGAGCTTGAAATCCAGAAATCCAACTCCAAGTTTGAGTTCAGCGTCTCTGAACAAGAGAAGTTAAAGAAGAACTTTGAGTTGGAGAAGAAAACCTGGGCTGATGAAAAGGCCGCACTGGTGACCCGGGCTGAGACAGCAGAGGCATCGCTTGCGGAAGCAACGGCCGAACTGTCCGGCTTAAAGCACCAGATATCTCGAATGGTCTCATCAATCTTTGGTGAGTGACTTACTTAAACCTTAAACACCGCAAAACTCCTTTAATAACCATTTCAGTTGTTTCCACCGGCTCACCTTATGCTTAATAACACAGTCCCCAGGAGCACAAATCTCAAGCAGAACATGGTGATCAAGCTGAAGGTGGTTTATACTCTGGTGGAACAGCTCTGCACCGGGTCACAACATGCTCTGGCCATTGTGGCTTTATCAAATGATGTTCCCTATCTCCTGCAAGATGTGCTGAAGCGGCTTGCTGTGCTACCTCAGCGAATCCAAGAGTTAAGACGAGCATCTGCAAGAGCCGGAGCTATAGCCGCATTGAGCCGGGCCAAGGCGTGGCTTCCAGAGCTAGACCCCGCTGATATTGCTCTTGGGTATCCAAGTTTGAAGGAAGACGGCACTCCATTTGATGAAAAGGATTTCACCACCTGCGTGAGGGATATACGCCCTATGGCCACTCAAATTGGAAATGACACTGACCTCACCAAGTGTCAGCCGGGTTATGACAAGGAGAATCGGAGAATCCCCACGCCGCATTATGATGATGTCAGCTTGATTCCTCCAATCCGTAAGTACACCTTTGCCCCTGAAGTCGACCCAACCGGTTTAATAGATGATGAAGCTGAGTTTGAGGCTTTGAGTGGCATTGACTGGGCCTCATCATCCTTCCAGGACAAAGCAGCCGGCGGAGAGGTGGAGAAGGATAACCCGAAGGCTTCAAGTCAACCCCAAGAGTAGATTGCCAGGCGCCACCTGCTTATGTCATTGTAGAAAAACAATGCCGCATCATTCAGACTCGGGGAGTCTTGTAATAGAGTAGAAAATACTTTGAGTTTTGTTATGCCTTTGCGCATGCTTATGGCCCTTAATACTTGCATAAGCCGCCATCACTACGCACTTTGTAGTTTATATGAATCTGTTATGTCCTTTGCAGAAATGGCTTGCATTGCCCTGTGATGCTTACGGCTGCTTTTCCGGCTTATATAAGCCAACCCCTAAGGGTAAGTTTAACTCCTGAAAATTGGCACATAAAAGTTCACCTGGTACTTAACAACCTGATGTAACCAATATTAATCCTGGAGGATTACAATGTATTCCATTGTATTTTCAAGAGGGTCGCAAGATATCCAATGTTGATACTTGTAAAATACGATGAACAAAATTCAAGGGTTTCTGATTCGAATACGATCAGTGAACCGTTCCAAAGGGGTTAAGCTAAGATTCGGATACGATCTGTTAGCCCCTAGTGGATGTGGCGATGCCGATCAAGTGGGTATCGACAGCTATGTTCTCTTTGGTTTGAATACGACCTATGTTTGAACAGGAAGCCCCCATGTGACCATAAGAGTTGTTTAATGATGTTGATTCGAATACGATCCACGTCAGACCCAAAGGGGTTAAGCTATGATTCAAATATGATCAAGAAGCCCCCAAGTGGGTTTGGCAGTATGCCGATCAAGTGGGTATCGACAGCTATGTTCTCTTTGGTTCGAATACGACCTGTGTTTGAACAGGAAGCCCCCAAGTGACCACGGCTAGATTCAGATATGATCATAAGCCGGACCAAAGAAAAGCCGGATTCAGATATGATCCGCTTCTCCTCGGTTATCTCCACCACCTGACAAAGAAAACACATAAACCTTTTTTGGGAGTGGAAAAAAGGACAGAGGTCCTGCTTTATTGTAATATACATAGCATAAGTATATACACATTAGAGCCGATGGCTCAAGTATAATAAGGCCGAAGATGAGCGATATTCCACGGCCAACGGGTCTCTCCTCCGACTAACGTGAGTCTTTGTGCTCCCGAACGTCGATAAGGTAGTATGATCCGTTGTTCAGATTCTTGCTGACCACAAAGGGTCCTTCCCAAGGAGGGGATAGCTTGTGCATGTCAGACTGATCCTAGATGAGTCGGAGCACTAAGTCGCCTTCCTGAAAGGTTCTAGACCTAACCCGGCAGCTGTGGTAGCGGCGCAGGTCTTGCTAGTAAATCGCCGAGCGGGCTATTGCCAAGTCTCGCTCTTCATCTAACAGGTCAAGTGCATCTTGCCGAGCTTTTTCATTGTCTTCTTCAACATAAGCCGCCACACGGGGTGAGTCATGACGGATGTCACTTGGCAGGACCGCCTCTACTCCATACACCATAAAGAAAGGCGTGTAACCCGTAGATCTGTTAGGTGTAGTATTGTTGCTCCAAAGTATAGAAGGTAACTCCTCCACCCAACAACCCGGCGTCCGCTGCAAGGGGACCAAGAGCCGGGGCTTGATACCCCTCAAGATTTGTTGATTAGCTCGTTCTGCTTGACCATTGGATTGAGGGTGAGCCACAGCTGAAACGTCAAGCCGGATATGCTCTCGTTGACAGAACTCTTCCGTAGCTCCTTTGGAGAGGTTAGTGCCATTATCAGTTATAATGCTGTGTGGAAAACCAAAGCGAAAAATCACCTTTTTCATAAACTGGACCGCCGTGGCTGCATCACACTTACTGACTGGCTCCACCTCCACCCACTTTGTGAACTTGTCAACCGCTACCAAGAGGTGCGTCTTTTTATCCTTAGACCTTTTGAAAGGCCCGACCATATCAAGCCCCCAGACTGCAAACGGCCAAGTAATTGGAATCATCCTCAATTCCTGAGCCGGCACATGGGCTCGTCGTGAGAATTTCTGACATCCATCACATTTACTGACCAGGTCTTCTGCATCAGCATGAGCCGTCAGCCAATAAAACCCATGACGGAAAGCTTTGGCCACAAGAGATTTTGAACCGGCGTGATGACCACAATCGCCTTCATGAATCTCGCGAAGGATCTCCTGACCCTCTGTAGGTGACACGCAACGTTGAAATGCTCCAGTGATGCTGCAGTGATGTAACTCGCCATTGACAATTGTCATGGACTTGGACCGCCGGGCGATTTGTCTTGCCAAGGTCTCATCTTCAGGCAACTCTCCCCGGGTCATGTAAGCCAAATAAGGCACTGTCCAATCCGGGATAATGTGGAGAGCCGCCACCAGCTGTGCCTCCGGGTCTGGTATTGCCAGATCTTCCTCTGTAGGTAACTTAACAGAAGGATTAGGCTTAAGGCATCAGCCGCCTCATTCTTCCTTCGATCAATGTGTTCCACCGCATAACCCTTGAAATGCCCAGCCACAGCATCGACTTCACGACGGTAAGCCGCCATAAGGGGATCTTTAGAGTCCCACTTGCCTGACACCTGTTGAGCCACAAGGTCTGAGTCTCCCAAGCATCTTACCCGGCTCAAGTTCATCTCTTTGGCCATCCGGAGACCATGGAGGAGGGCCTCGTACTCAACTACATTGTTAGTACAAGGAAACATGAGCCGGAGCACATAACAAAATTTTTCACCTCGAGGGGAAGTTAACACGACTCCAGCCCCCGAGCCTTCCAACTGTCTGGACCCATCAAAGTGAATAGTCCAATAAGTATTATCGGGATTCTCCTCAGGTGCCTGTAGCTATGTCCAATCATTGATGAAATCCACCAAAGCTTGAGACTTAATGGCAGTGCGTGGTACATACTTCAGACCATGAGGCCCGAGCTCGATGGCCCACTTGGCGACTCGTCCTGTAGCCTCTCTGTTCTGAATAATGTCTCCCAAGGGGGCAGAACTCACTACAGTGATAGGGTTACCTTGGAAGTATTGCTTCAGCTTCCGACTTGCCATGAACACCCCGTAAACAAGTTTCTGCCAATGAGGATATCTTTGTTTTGACTCGATGAGTACCTCACTGACATAATAAACCGGCCGTTGAACCGGATGTTCCTTACCAGCCTCCCTGCGCTCTACCATAATTGCCACACTGACGGCTCGTGAATTAGCAGCCACATATAACATCAAAGGCTCTTTGTCAATGGGAGCTGCAAGAACTGGCGGCTTAGATAACTGCCTCTTCAAATCCTCAAAAGAAGTATTAGCAGCATTACTCCAGACAAAGGTGTCTGCCTTCTTCATCAGCTGGTACAGCGGTAGGGCCTTCTCACCTAACCGGCTTATGAACCGGCTTAAGGCGGCAACACGGCCCGCTAATCGCTGAACATCATTGATACATGCCGGTTTAGCCAAAGACGTGATTGCCTTAATCTTCTCCGGATTAGCCTCGATGCCCCTGTTTGAGACCAAGAATCCCAAAAGCTTGCCTGCAGGCACACCAAATACACACTTCTCCGGGTTAAGCATCATTTTGTAAACTCGGAGATTGTCAAAGGTTTCTCTGAGATCAGATATCAAGGTTTCCGCCTCTCTGGATTTCACCACTATGTCATCCACATAAGCATGAACATTGCGCCCAATCTGATTGTGAAGACAATTCGGTACACACCATTGATAAGTCACCTGGGCACTCTTGAGCCCAAAAGTCATAGACACATAGCAGAAGGCTCCAAACGGAGTGATGAAAGCCGTATTCTCCTGGTCCTTAACTGCCATCTTGATCTGATGATAACTAGAGTAAGCATCCAAAAAACTCAAACGCGCACAACCCGCCGTAGCATCGATGATTTGATCAATCAGGGGGAGAGCAAAAGGATCAGCCGGACAATCCTTATTTAAGTCCGTGTAGTCCACACACATCCGCCAGGTGCCGTTTTTCTTGAGCACGAGCACCGGGTTGGCCAACCACTCCGGGTGAAAAACTTCGACAATGAACCCAGCCGCCAAGAGCCGGGCGACCTCTTCTCCTATAGCTTTTCGTCGTTCCTCATTGAATCGCCGCAGAAACTGCCTGACCGGCTTATACTTCGGATCAATATTAAGAGTGTGCTCAGCGAGTCCTCTTGGTACACCCGGCATGTCAGAAGGCTTCCATGCAAAGATGTCCCGGTTCTCATGGATGAACACGATGAGCGCGCTTTCCTATTTAGGATCCAAGTTGGCACTGATGCTGAATTGCTTAGACGAATCGCCCGGATTAAAATCAACAAGCTTAGTCTCTGCAGCCGATTTAAACTTCATGGCCGGGTCATGCTCCGTAGTCGGCTTCTTGAGGGAGGTCATATCCGCCGGGTCAATGTTATCTTGACAAAATTTGAGCTCCTCTGCTGCATAGACAGACTCGGCATAAGCCGCATCGCCTTCCTCGCATTCCAGGGCCACCTTTCGGCTTCCATGCACAGTGATGGTACCCTTGTAACCCGGCATCTTGAGCTGTAAATAAACATAACATGGCCGCGCCATGAACTTGGCATAAGCCGGCCGCCCGAACAACGCGTGATATGGACTCTTGATTTTGACCACTTCAAAAGTTAACTTTTCCGCCCTAGAATCATGCTCGTCTCCAAAGGCCACCTCTAGCTCGATTTTACCCACAGGATACGCCGACTTACCCGGCACCACTCCATGGAAGACGGTGTTGGAAGTCTTTAAATTCTTGTCAGTTAAGCCCATGCGCCGAAAGGTCTCGTAATAGAGGATGTTGATGCTGCTACCTCCATCCATGAGCACCTTAGTAAATTTATAACCACCAACCTGCGGTGCCACTACCAGGGCCAGTTGACCCGGATTATCAACCCGGGGAGGGTGATCCTCCCTGCTCCAGACAATAGGCTGTTCCGACCACCTCAAGTAATGAGGGACTGCCGGCTCAACAGAATTCACCGCCCTCCTATGAACTTTCTGATCACGTTTACACAAACTTGTGGTGAACACGTGATACTGCCCACTGTTTAGCTGTTTTGGATGGCTCTGATAACCCGACTGCTGCTGCTGACCTCCTTGACCAGACTGCTGTTGATTATAACCACCCTGGCTTCCCTGAAAACTGGATCCTGAACCGCCGCCCGGGCCATGAAAGCCGCCAGCTCCTGAGCTGCCGCCTGGGCCTTGATTGCCATCAAACGTATTAGAATTCTTGAAAGCCTTCATGATTGCGCAATCCTTCCATAAATGAGTCGCTGGTCGTTCCCGGGTGCCGTGTTTCGGGCAGGGCTCATTGAGTAGTTGCTCAAGAGATGGACCTGACCCGCCAAACCGAGGGGGTGGCTTTCCTTTGCTCTTCTGATTGTTACCCTGTGCATTGGCCACAAATTCTGGGTTACCGTCCACTTTACGCTTATTGCCTCCTTGACCCGCCGGGTTATGCCGCTCACCCTTTCCATTACCGTTCTTCTTTCCCTTCCCTGTCTTTTCCTCATCAGACGCGGGATCCTGTGTACTATCAGAATCGGCATACTTGACTAAAGCCGCCATCAGCGTCCCCATATCGTTGCAATCAGCTTCAGGCGCCCCGGTTTCTGTCTCAGAGGCTCAAGGCGGCAATTCTTCTCCAGCATGAGAACTGCTGAACCGGCATCCATCTTGTCAGACGAATGTATTATATCTTTGACCCGGTGCACCCAATGAGTCGTAGATTCACCTTCCTCCTGCTTACAATTTGTCAGGTCCACAATCGACATAGACTGTTTGCAAGTGTCCTTGAAGTTCTGGATGAAACGGGCCTTTAGCTCCGCCCATGAACTAATGGAATTGGGTGGCAAACCCTTTAACCAAGAACGGGCCGTTCCGTCCAACATCATGGTGAAGTATTTAGCCATCGCTTCATCACTAACCTCCAGCAGCTCCATGGCCATCTCGTAACTTTCAATCCACGCCCCAGGCTGTAAATCGGCCATATAATTCGGCACCTTTCGAGGTCCCTTGAAATCCTTGGGCAGACGTACATTACGTAGAGCGGGTACTAGACAAGGAACTCCTCCAGTTCTAGTAGCAATACCCGCCTCAACGGAAGTCGTCGGATAAGCCGGTGAGTCCTATTGGGCTGCTAGCTGAGCCGCCCGCTCGTCCTCCTGACGTATCCAATCCTGAACCGGGTTATACCCGCCGGGCTGGTTCCGGCGCTGAGCGCTACTTGACAAGGCCTCCGACTCCATGTGTCTACTGTAACTCGGGCTCCGGTTTTGACGAGGCGGAGCTAACCAAGGCGGAGGAGTTGAGTGAATCCTGTCCCGGCTGTAGGAGTAGGTCTCTTGCTGAGCCAGGGCTGTTTGGACAAGTTCCCTGATCCTCCGGGTTTCCACCGCTGTCGGATCATCACCATCTACTGGGAGAGCCGCCAAACATGCTGATGCTGCGATTAAGTTCTCCATGGGGTTGGAGAAGTGACCCTGTGGTATCGGTACGTGATGGGGCGGTGCCATATTGCCGTGAAGAGGCACCGTCACCGGAGGCTGGACTGGGCCTCCCGCTCCGGATGTCATAACCTGATTTGCACCTGGCGGGTTACTTGGGCTGGCCCCGGGTGTAGCAAAGAGATTCCAAGGATCATAAATCTGAGGTAAACGGGACTAAGTTTTCTGATGTCTCCTCCTCATTACCTCATTAGATGCGTTTAAGCTCAACGTGAGCTGAAAGGCCTCTGCCTGAAGTTGCTGTGCCCGTGCATCCAAAGCCGCCCGCTCTGTGGCTAATCTAGTATCTTCAGCTGCTAAGGTTTCCTTGGCCCGGGCGATCTCATCGCGAACTTGTGCCACCTCCGCCTCATGCTCAGATTGGTTTGCAGGGACGACCGTAGCAGTTAACAAGGCCGTAAGTTTATCCATGAGATCCATCAGCACCTGAGCCGGTGAGCACACAGGGCCTCCTGCCCCGGCTGCTCCTAACCCGGACGTTATCGCTGCTGAAGCCGTAGAATTTTGGCCGGGTTGAGTACCAGCCATGAAGACTCTTGCCCAGTTTGGCGACTCTGAGGGGTCCGGAATAGTGCTGCCATCGGAACAGCCCCCAAGCACACCATCTTGAACTTGATACAGCGAATCTGTTGAGCCGGCGGACGAATCACTGTCAGAGAGGACGGCCGGCTCACCATCACCTTCAGATCCTTCATAAAGTTCACCTCCATGGATCAAACCCACAAAGGCACGCTTCACGACGGGTTGAGCTCGGGCGGGTTTCGCACGCTGAGCCGTCTCGACGAGGTCGGTGCAGCTGTCCGGCTCAAGGCCCGGCTCACCAATCCGGCCGATGAAGACGTGAATTCCGCCAAAGGGGACCCGGTACCCGTACTCAATTGAGCCGGCGTCGGGGCCCCAGCCTTCGTCGTCGATGTAGATCTTGCCACGACGACTCTTGGTCATCCGGCCAACTGCGTATCCCTTGAGCCCTTCGAAGCTGCCCTTCAAGAACTCAAATCCACCGTGCGCTGGCCCCACGGTGGGCGCCAACTGTCGTGGAATTGTCACGGCAGATTTCCTCTTGCAAGGACTTAATCGTGGAGCCATCGCAACTAGGAAGCTTAAAGGGGTTAATCGGGACAAAGGACACGCGAGGTTTATACTAGTTCAGCCCCTTACGGTGAAGGAAGGCCTACGTCTAGTTGGGTTGTTATTGCTTGAGGTTTCAATGACCAGGGAGCGAGATACGCTATGCCCGGTTCTCGATTGGTTGTCTCTTCTTTCCTAAACCGCCAGCGGGTCGTCCCCTTATATACTTGGGTCGACGCCCTACGGCTTACAGAGTCCCGGCCGACTCATAAACAGTGTCTGGCACGGTGACTAGTTACTTCTACCTTACAATACAAGTCACGTCCTTATAGCGGTTTATCACCATGGGCCATAAGTCGCCTATGGGCTTTTAGACCCTTTACTGAACCGCCATCTTCACGTCTTGGTCTTGGGCTTCAGATGGGATGCTCTTTGCGTAACCCGGCCCCTCTTGGGCGGCTTACATAAATAGTTATATCCCCAACACCAGCGTTAAGCATGAACATTATATCTGGATCTTGTTTGATGCGAGACGGTTATTCATTTAAATCAGAGAATAATGGTTGTTCTAATTATATGAGTAATATCTTTTATGGTCATGCACCCTTAAAGAGTGGTCTATTCTTTTTGAATCTTGATAGTGGAGATACACATATTCATAGTATTGAAGCTAAAATATGCAGAGTTGATAATGATGGTGCAACTTATTTGTGGCACTGCCGTTTAGGTCATATTGGTATAAAGCACATGAATAAACTCCATTCTGATGGACTTTTGGAATCACTTGGTACTTGCGAACCATGCCTCATGGGCAAGATGACTAAAACGCCGTTCTCCAGAACTATGGAGCGACCAACAGATTTGTTGGAAATCATACATACTGATGTATGTGGTCCGATGAATATTGAGGCTCGCGGCGGGTATCATTATTTTCTCACCTTCACAGATAATTTGAGCAGATATGGGTATATCTACTTGATGAAACATAAGTCTGAAACATTTGAAAAGTTCAAAGAATTTCAAAGTGAAGTGGGAAATCATCGTAACAAGAAAATGACGTTTCTATGATCTGATCATGGAGGAGAATATTTGAGTTACGAGTTTGGTCTTCATTTGATACAATGCGGAACAGTTTTGCAACTCACGCCACCCGGAACACCACAACGTAATGGTGTGTCCGAACGTCGTAATCATACTTTACTAGATATGGTGCGATCTATGATGTCTCTTACTGATTTACCGCTATCGTTTTGGGGTTATGCTTTAGAGGCGGCTGCATTCACGTTAAATAGGGCACCATCTAAATCCGTTGAGACGACTCCTTATGAACTCTGGTTTGGCAAGAAACCAAAGTTGTCGTTTCTTAAAGTTTGGGGCTGCGATGCTTATGTGAAAAAGCATCAACCTGATAAGCTCGAACCCAAATCGGAGAAATGTGTCTTCATAGGATACCCAAAAGAGACAGTTGGTACACCTTCTATCACATATCCGAAGGCAAGATTTTTGTTGCTAAGAATGGATCCTTTCTAGAGAAGGAGTTTCTCTTGAAAGAAGTGAGTGGGAGGAAAGTAGAACTTGATGAGGTAACTGTACCTACTCCCTTATTGGAAAGTAGTTCATCACAGAAACCGGTTTCTGTGACACCTACACCAATTAGTGAGGAAGATAATGATGATGATCATGAAACTTCAGATCAAGTTACTACTGAACCTCATAGGTCAACCAGAGTAAGATCCGCACCAAAGTGGTATGGTAATCCTGTTCTGGAGGTCATGTTACTAGACCATGATGAACCTACAAACTATGAGGAAGCGATGATGAGCCCAGATTTCACAAAATGGCTTGAGGCCATGACATCTGATATGGGATCCATGTATGAGAATAAAGTGTGGACTTTGGTTGACTTGGTCGATGATCGGCAAGCCATCGAGAATAAATGGATCTTCAAAAAGAAGACATACGTTAATGGTAATGTTACTGTTTACAAAGCTCGACTTGTTGTGAAAGGTTTTCGACAAGTTCAAGGAGTTGACTACGATGAGACCTTCTCACCCATAGCGATGCTTAAGTCCGTCTGAATCATGTTAGCTATTGTCGCATTTTATGATTATGAAATTTGGCAAATGGATGTAAAGACTGCATTCCTGAATGGATTTCTGGAAGAAGAGTTGTATATGATGCAACCTGAAGGTTTTATCGATCCAAAGGGTACTAACAAAGTGTGCAAGCTCCAGCGGTCCATTTATGGACTGGTGCAAGCCTCTCGGAGTTGGAATAAATGTTTTGATAGTGTGATCAAAGCATATGGTTTTATACAGACTTTTGGAGAAGCTTGTATTTACAAGAAAGTGAGTGGGAGCTCTGTAGCATTTCTAATATTATATGTGGATGGCATATTGTTGATTGGAAATGATATAGAATTTCTGAAGAGCATAAATGGATACTTGAATAAGAGTTTTTCAATGAAACACCTCAGTGAAGCTGCTTATGGGCATCAAGATCTATAGAGATAGATCAAGACGCTTAATTGGACTTACACAAAGCACATACCTTCACAAAGTTTTGAAGAAGTTCAAAATGGATCAGGCAAAGAAAGGATTCTTGCCTGTGTTACAAGGTGTGAAGTTGAGTAAGACTCAATGCCTGACCACTGCAGAAGATAGAGAGAAAATGAAAGATGTTCCCTATGCTTCAGCCATAGGCTCTATCATGTATGCAATGCTGTGTACCAGACCTGGTGTGTGCCTTGCTATTAGTTTAGCAGGGAGGTACCAAAGTAATCCAGGAGTGGATCACTAGACAGTGGTCAAGAACATCCTGAAATACCTGAAAAGGACTAAGGATATGTTTCTCGTTTATGGAGGTGACAAAGAGCTCATCGTAAATGGTTACGTTGATCCAAGCTTTGACACTGATCCGGACGATTCTAAATCGCGAACCAGATACGTGTTTATATTGAACGGTGGAGCTGTCAGTTGGAGCAGTTCTAAACAAAGAGTCATGGCGGGATCTACCTGTGAAGCGGAGTACATTGCTGCTTCGGAAGCTGCAAATGAAGGAGTCTGGATGAAGGAGTTCATATCCGATCTAGGTGTCATACCTAGTGCATTCGGGTCCAATGAAAATCTTTTGTGACAATACTAGTGCAATTGCCTTGGCAAAGGAATCCAGATTTCACAAGAGAACCAAACACATCAAGAGACGCTTCAATTCCATCCGCGATCAAGTCCAGGTGGGAGACATAGAGATTTGCAAGATACATGCAGATCTGAATGTTGCAGACCCGTTGACTATGCCTCTCTCACGAGCAAAACATGATCAGCACCAAGACGCCATGGGTGTTAGAATCATTACTGTGTAATCTAGATTATTGACTCTAGTGCAAGTGGGAGACTGAAGGAAATATGCCCTAGAGGCAATAATAAAGTTATTATTTATTTCCTTATATCATGATAAATGTTTATTATTCATGCTAGAATTGTATTAACCGGAAACATGATACATGTGTGAATACATAGACAAACAGAGTGTCACTAGTATGCCTCTACTTGACTAGCTCGTTGATCAAAGATGGTTATGTTTCCTAACCATAGAGATGAGTTGTCATTTTATAAACGGGATCACATCATTAGAAGAATGATGTGATTGACTTGACCCATTTCGTTAGCTTAGCACTTGATCGTTTTAGTTCACTGCTATTGCTTTCTTCATGACTTATACATGTTCCTATGACTATGAGATTATGTAACTCCCGATTACCGGAGGAACACTTTGTGTGCTACCAAACGTCACAATGTAACTGGGTGATTATAAAGGTGCCCTACAGGTGTCTCCGATGGTACTTGTTGAGTTGGCATAGATCAAGATTAGGATTTGTCACTCCGATTGTCAGAGAGGTATCTCTGGGCCCACTCGGTAATGCACATCACTGTAAGCCTTGCAAGCATTGTAACTAATGATTTAGTTGCGAGATGATATATTACAGAACGAGTAAAGAGACTTGCTGGTAACGAGATTGAACTAGGTATTGAAATACCAATGATCGAATCTCGGGCAAGTAACATACCGATGACAAAGGGAACAACGTATGCTGTTATGCGGTTTGACCGATAAAGATCTTCGTAGAATATGTGGGAGCCAATATGAACATCCAGGTTCTGCTATTGGTTATTGACCGGAGACGTGTCTCGGTCATGTCTACATAGTTCTCAAACCCGTACGGTCCGCACGCTTAAAGTTCGGTGACGATCGGTATTATGAGTTTTTGTGTTTTGATGTACCGAAGGTAGTTCAGAGTCCCGGATATGATCACGGACATTACGAGGAGTCTTGAAATGGTCGAGACGTAAATATCGATATATTGGACAACTATATTCTGACACCGAAAGTGTTCCGGGTGTTTTCGGAGAAAACCAGAGTGTCGGAGGGTTACCGGACCCCCCCCCGGGAGAAATAATGGGCCTTATGGGCCTTAGTGGAGAGAGAGAGGGATGGCCTAGGGCAGGCCGCGCACCCCTCCCCCTCTGGTCCGAATTGGACTAGGAGAGGGTGGCGGCGCCCCCCTTTCCTTCTCCCTCTCCCCCTTCCTGCCCCCCTCCTAGTAGGAGTAGGACTCCCCTCTTTCCTACTCCTACTAGGAGGGGGGAAGGAAGGGGGAGAGGGGAGTCCTACTCCTACTAGGAGGAGGACTCCTCCTCCAGGGGCGCCCCATAGGGCCGGCCGACCTCCCCCCTTGATCCTTTATATACGGGGGTAGGGGGGCACCTCTAGACACACAAGTTGATCATTGATCCCTTAGCCGTGTGCGGTGCCCCACTCCACCATAATCCACCTCGATCATATCGTAGCGGTGCTTAGGCGAAGCCCTGCGTCGGTAGCATCATCATCACCGTCAACACGCCGTCGTGCTGACGAAACTCTCCCGTGAAGATCTGCTGGATCGGAGTTCGTGGGACGTCATCAAGCTGAACGTGTGCTAAACTCGGAGGTGCCGTGTGTTCGGTACTTGGATCGGTCGGATCATGAATACGTTCGACTACATCAACCGCGTTCTCATAACGCTTCCGCCTATGGTCTACGAGGGTACGTGGACGATACTCTTCCCTCTCGTTGCTATGCATCACCATCATCTTGCGTGTGCGTAGGTTTTTTTGAAATTACTACGTTCCCCAACAGATGCTTCACTCGATTAATTTTGGCTACGAAGAAACATGGGCCTAGAAATGTTACACTGTGTACCTAGCTGTTAGTAAATGACTATTGGCAATCAGTAAACAAAACTATATTGTACAAAACTAGTATCTCACAAACAAAAACTATGATTATATGTGTAACTAGAGATTGGTTTGAGGAGCATGTGAAGAATATTGTACCTCTTTTACAGACGATGCACCCATTATCTCCAATTAATAAAGTGGGTGTTTAAAAAAACAAAATTGATATGTAGGTCTTAGTGCGGTAATGAAATCTGCTAGCAATTATATTTAATTGCTATGCAATCAGTAAATATAATTGTATTGTACTCCCTCTGTTCACTTTTATAAGACGTTTTAGACATTTAGGACAACATCCAAAATAGTTCTATTTCAGTTGTCTTAAATGTCTTACAAAATTAAACGGAGGAAGTACAAAACTAGGAGCTCGCATATGGTTCTAGTTCAGCTGACAAAAGGACCACAAGTTCTTCCAAAATAACCACTGATATAATACGTTATAAAATTCTCAGTAACAAAGCAAGATACATGTATTCTTACTGCTCCTAAGAATTCCAACATCATCCGAATCAATGATGGAAAATCTCGGATATGTTTACAGGTGTACAAACAAAAAATTTATCAATAAATGCGTCAGCTTGTACTCTATATCACAGATTGTAAACATTAAATACATTGCATGTGGCATTAAATGAAATGAAGAAGTTCAGTTGCAATGGGCTATATTTCTCCGTATGTCTCGTAGGCCCTTACAGACGGCAACCGTTTATAGGCTTGTGCAGACGGCAACCGTTTGTGACAGTACATCCCCAATTGATCAACGGGACATTCCAAAAAAGCGGGTACAAACACAAGCCAGGATCTCAATTACATCTCTAAACTTGAGCAAGCGGCAATGTACAAGAACAACACCACAAGGGGAAAGACGGCGGTTAGAATCCTACCACAAAATAGAGACATCTACCAAACTGTGTCATGTCATGTGCACTGGAATTTTGAAGGCTAATATTATGAGGCAGGCCAAAGACAGTGACATGGAAGTGGAAGCTTGTCACAAACTGACTGATAGCCAACTAGATAAGCCAATTACTACAGCCATGCAAGATCTAAAATAGGATGCCCACTCCTTGAGCTATTCTATATCTCACGGTTTGTGTTCAGAGATAAAATTAAATGGATCCTGTAGCATCAGGTTCATCTGCCATCAAGGGGTTATATAATTATATATGCTGGGCAGCCATGGAGTTATCACCAAGACTCACGATGATGTTGCACCACCGGCGCATTTTGCAAGTGAAGGTCAGAAAAAGTGAGGTCAAGCATTGTTTGCTAAAACA
This sequence comes from Triticum urartu, assembly GCF_056163025.1. NCBI lineage: Eukaryota > Viridiplantae > Streptophyta > Magnoliopsida > Poales > Poaceae > Triticum > Triticum urartu. Next base: position 553,062,038 of record NC_141873.1, read on the forward strand.
ATATCACTGAACAGTGGTGAATGTGAAACAATGGGATTTCAGCTCTAATTGATGCCACCATCAAAGATGGAACGGGATTGAGTTGGTTGTTAGCTACTAGGAGTCATTGTTCCAGGCCAAATATTTACGCAAGACAAACAGACTCATGAAAATACAAGTCTCCTTGCATCGCGATATTGCATACAGACTGCTATATGAGACAAGATGAGCACGTGGATTTAATAGCACACCATGCTGAACATTTTGCTAATCTGTAGCAAAGCATTTTCAAACAACAACCATCATAATGAACTTGTTCATTTGAGATTAAAAAAAATAAAGTATCTTAGCTTCAACACCTTGCCAATAACAACATGAGACCTATAAATATGTGAAGATCAACATACTACTACTTGTCTAGGTGATTAAAACAACTTCACTGCAAAATGACATATATGTGCAGGATGTTTCTATGTAGTTCCCCAAGAAGCCATAGATTAGTTCTGCTCTATCAAATTCACACTTGGTATCAACCCAGTATTCTTAAATTACTTCCATATGTTATGTGCTGAAAAGGTTACAATAGATTTTATAAAAAGATTAAAACATGTATTAAAATTTACATGCATCATCAAACAAGAAAAACAAATAATAAATAACATGGTATACCTTTGTTAGCTTCCTTTGTTTGAGTTTCACCTTAACATCGACTCCATTATCACCTTCACAACGATGTATCCCGAAGTTCACACCCTTGTGAATGCTAATATCCGTTTGGAGTGGTGTGGAGGCACAATGCTCCCCAAAAATGCCACTAGGGCCACCGTAATCTCCACACGCCCTCGCACGATACAAGATGTCGTTATTCCACTAAGGGAGCCTTGAGAGCGGTCACTGAACCCGTACAAATGACAAACCTTAGGGGGCAGTCACCAAACCCATACACTTTGGTAACCCTTGGGGTGTTTACCGGAACCCGTAGAAATTGCTCGTGGAAATCTCCACAACTTAATTGAAGACCCCAACGCTTGTCCCGGTGCTTTCCACCACAATGATTGAGCTCCGCAACACCGCCAATCGTCTAGGGGGCCCAAGCACCCAAAAAGGAACACGCTCTAGGGTACCAAGCACCCAAGAGTAATAAGCTACTCAACTCTATGCACCGAATGCAATGGCAAGGGAACACAGAGTGCCCAAGTCCTTCTCTTCCAAATCCCACCACAACAACTAAAGCTATGGAGGAAAATGAGAGGAAGAATGAAGAAGAGAACACAAAGAACTCCAAGACGTAGATCCAAGGGGTTCCCCTCACATAGAGGAGAAAGTGATTGGTGGAAATGTAGATCTAGATCTCCTCTCTCTTTTCCCTCAAAAACAAGCAAGAATCATTGGAGGGATTGAGAGAAAGCAAGCTCGTAGAAGGTCAACAATGGGGGTAAAACACGAGCTCAAAGGATTAGGTCCATTGGGAAAGAAGACCCCCTTTTATAGGTGGGGACAAATCCAACCGTTATGCTCTCAGCCCGCACACAAGCGATACTACCGCTTGGGGCGGTAGTTCGAGGTGTAGCACTGAGAGAACGCAAGTTCAGGTGCGGTAGTGCTGACGGAACGGTACTACCGTCCTCACAAGCGTCACTACCGCCAGGACACAGAGAACCAGCGGTAGAAGCGGTACTACCGCACCCTACTATTGCTCTACTACCGTGGAGGCTACAAGGGACTACAGAAGCAAGGAGATAGGCGGAAGTGTGACGGTAGTCGCCAGTGGAAGAACCACGACCAGTGGTACTATCACTGGCAGGTGCGGTGCTACCGTCTAAAACGGTACTAGCGTGCCCAATTGTCGTCCTACTGCCGCCGAAGCGAAAACGAATCCAATAGTCCACAAACAAGCGGTAGTGCCCGCAGCAGGGGACCAAAAAAGTACCGTGCAAGCGGCACTACCGCTACCCACTAGAGTGTAATAAAATAGCCTACGCAAAATTAATGGATCCAAGAAAACCAGAACTGCCATAACTTCTTCAAATGAGCCCCGAATACATCAAACTCGAGCTTGTTGGATAGATGACGACAAATACTATCAAATATAGTAAGAAGTTGCAGGGGGTATTGAGGGAAATATGCCCTAGAGGCAATAATAAAGTTATTATTTATTTCCTTACAATCATGATAAATTTTTATTATTCATGCTAGAATTGTATTAACCGGAAACATAATACAAGTGTGAATTCATAGACAAACAAAGTGTCACTAGTATGCCTCTACTTGACTAGCTCATTAATCAAAGATGGTTATGTTTCCTAACCATGAACAATGAGTTTTTATTTCATTAACGAGGTCACATCATTAGTTGAATGATCTGATTGACATGACCCATTCCATTAGCTTAGCACCCGATCGTTTAGTATGTTGCTATTGCTTTCTTCATGACTTATACATGTTCCTATAACTATGAGATTATGCAACTCCCGTTTACCGGAGGAACACTTTGGGTGCTACCAAACGTCACAATGTAACTGGGTGATTATAAAGGAGTACTACAGGTGTCTCCAATGGTACATGTTGGGTTGGCGTATTTCGAGATCAGGTTTTGTCACTCCGATTGTAGGAGAGGTATCTCTGGGCCCTCTCGGTAATGCACATCACATAAGCCTTGCAAGCATTACAACTAATATGGTAGTTGTGAGATGATTTATTACAGAACGAGTAAAGAGACTTGCCGGTAACGAGATTGAACTAGGTATTGGATGCCGACGATCAAATCTCGGGCAAGTAACATACCGATGACAAAGGGAACAACGTATGTTGTTATGCGGTCTGACCGATAAAGATCTTCATAGAATATGTAGGAGCCAATATGGGCATCCAAGTCCCGCTATTGGTTATTGACCGGAGACGTGTCTCGGTCATGTCTACATTGTTCTCGAACCGTAGGGTCCGCACGCTTAAACGTTACGATGACAGTTATTATGAGTTTATGCATTTTGATGTACCGAAGGTTGTTCGGAGTCCCGGATGTGATCACGGACATGACGAGGAGTCTCGAAATGGTCGAGACATAAAGATTGATATATTGGAAGCCTATGTTTGGACATCGGAAGTGTTCCGGGTGAAATCGGGATTTTACCGGAGTACCGGGAGGTTACCGGAACCCCCCGGGAATCATATGGGCCTTAGTGGGCCTTAGTGGAAAGGTGAAAGGGCTGCCCATAAGGGCTGCGCGCCTCCCCCCCTCCCCTAGTCCTATTAGGACTAGGAGAGGTGGCCGGCCACCCCTCTCCCTCTTTCCCCCTTGGGAATCCTAGTTGGAATAGGATTGGGGGGGGGGGTCCTACTCCCGGTAGGAGTAGGACTCCTCCTGCGCCCTCCTCCTGGCCGGCGCACCTCTCCCCCTTGGCTCCTTTATATACGGAGGCAGGGGGCACCTCAAGACACACAAGTTGATCCTTGAGATCGGTCCTTAGCCGTGTGCGGTGCCCCTTGCCACCATATTCCACCTCGATCATATCGTTGTAGTGCTTAGGCGAAGCCCTGCGTCGGTAGTACGTCAAGATCGTCACCACGCCGTCGTGCTGACGGAACTCTTCCCCGACACTTTGCTGGATCGGAGCCCGAGGATCGTCATCGAGCTGTACGTGTGCTAAGAACTCGGAGGTGCCAGAGTAACGGTGCTTGGATCGGTCGGATCGAGAAAACGTACGACTACTTCCTCTACGTTATGTGATCGCTTCCGCAGTCGGTCTGCATTGGTACGTAGACAATACTCTCCCCTCTCGTTGCTGTGCATCACCATGATCTTGCGTGTGTGTAGGAAAATTTTGAAATTACTACGTTGCCCAACAGTGGCATCCGAGCCTAGGTTTTATGGTTTGATGTTATTTGCACGAGTAGAACACAAGTGAGTTGTGGACGATACAAGTCATACTGCCTACCAGCATGACATACTTTGGTTCGGCGGTATTGTTGGACGAGACGACCCGGACCAACCTTACGCGTACGCTTACGCGAGACCGGTTCCCTCGACGTGCTTTGCACATAGATGGCTTGCGGGCGACTGTCTCTCCAACTTTAGTTGAACCAAGTATGGCTACGCCCGGTCCTTGCGAAGGTTAAAACGGAGTCTATTTGACAAACTATCGTTGTGGTTTTGATGCGTAGGTGAGATTGGTTCTTGCTTAAGCCCGTAGCAGCCACGTAAAACTTGCAACAACAAAGTAGAGGACGTCTAACTTGTTTTTGCAGGGCATGTTGTGATGTGATATGGTCAAGGCATGATGCTGAATTTTATTGTATGAGATGATCATGTTTTGTAACCGAGTTATCGGCAACTGGTAGGAGTCATATGGTTGTCGCTTTATTGTATGCAATGCAATCGCGATGTAATGCTTTACTTTATTACTAAACGGTAGTGATAGTCGTGGAAGCATAAGATTGGCGAGACGACAACGATGCTACGATGGAGATCAAGGTGTCGCGCCGGTGACGATGGTGATCATGACGGTGCTTCGGAGATGGAGATCACAAGCACAAGATGATGATGACCATATCATATCACTTATATTGATTGCATGTGATGTTTATCTTTTTTATGCATCTTATCTTGCTTTGGTTGACGGTAGCATTATAAGATGATCTCTCACTAAATTATCAAGAAGTGTTCTCCCTGAGTATGCACCGTTGCCAAAGTTCGTCGTGCCTAGACACCACGTGATGATCGGGTGTGATAAGCTCTACGTCCATCTACAACGGGTGCAAGCCAGTTTTGCACACACAGAATACTCAGGTTAAACTTGACGAGCCTAGCATATGCAGATATGGCCTCGGAACACGGAGACCGAAAGGTCGAGCGTGAATCATATAGTAGATATGATCAACATAATGATGTTCACCATTGAAAACTACTCCATCTCACGTGATGATCGGTTATGGTTTAGTTGATTTGGATCACGTAATCACTTAAAAGATTAGAGGGATGTCTATCTAAGTGGGAGTTCTTAAGTAATTTGATTAATTGAACTTAAACTTATCATGAACTTAGTACCTGATAGTATCTTGCTTGTTTATGTTGATTGTAGATAGATGGCTCATGCTGTTGTTCCGTTGAATTTTAATGCGTTCCTTGAGAAAGCAAAGTTGAAAGATGATGGTAGCAATTACACGGACTGGGTCCGTAACTTGAGGATTATCCTCATTGCTGCTCAGAAGAATTACGTCCTAGAAGCACCGCTGGGTGCCAGGCCTACTGCTGGAGCAACACCAGATGTTATGAACGTCTGGCAGAGCAAAGCTGATGACTACTCGATAGTTCAGTGTGCCATGCTTTACGGCTTAGAATCGGGACTTCAACGACGTTTTGAACGTCATGGAGCATATGAGATGTTCCAGGAGTTGAAGTTAATATTTCAAGGAAATGCCCGGATTGAGAGATATGAAGTCTCCAATAAGTTCTATAGCTGCAAGATGGAGGAGAACAGTTCTGTCAGTGAGCATATACTCAAAATGTCTGGGTATAATAATCACTTGATTCAATTGGGAGTTGATCTTCCAGATGATTGCGTCATTGACAGAATTCTCCAATCACTGCCACCAAGCTACAAGAGCTTCATGATGAACTATAATATGCAAGGGATGAACAAGACTATTCCCGAGCTCTTCGCAATGCTGAAAGCTGCGGAGGTAGAAATCAAGAAGGAGCATCAAGTGTTGATGGTTAACAAGACCACTAGTTTCAAGAAAAAGGGCAAAGGGAAGAAGAAAGAGAACTTCAAGAAGAACGGCAAGCAAGTTGCTGCTCAAGAGAAGAAACCCAAGTCTGGACCTAAGCCTGAAACTGAGTGCTTCTACTGCAAGCAGACTGGTCACTGGAAGCGAAACTGCCCCAAGTATTTGGCGGATAATAAGGATAGCAAGGTGAACAAAGGTATATGTGATATACATGTTATTGATGTGTACCTTACTAGAGCTCGTAGTAGCACCTGGGTATTTGATACTGGTTTTGTTGCTAATATTTGCAACTCGAAACAGGGACTACGAAATAAGCGGGCACTGGCAAAGGACGAGGTGACGATGCGCGTGGGAAACGGTTCCAAAGTCGATATGATCGCGGTCGGCACGCTACCTCTACATCTACCTTCGGGATTAGTATTAGATCTAAATAATTGTTATTTGGTGCCAGCGTTGAGCATGAACATTATATCTGGATCTTGTTTAATGCGAGACGGTTATTCATTTAAATCAGAGAATAATGGTTGTTCTATTTATATGAGTAATATCTTTTATGGTCATGCACCCTTGAAGAGTGGTCTATTCTTATTGAATCTCGATAGTAGTAATACACGTATTCATAATGTTGAAGCCAAAAGATGCAGAGTTGATAATGAAAGTGCAACTTATTTGTGGCACTGTCGTTTAGGTCATATCGGTGTAAAGCGCATGAAGAAACTCCATACTGATGGACTTTTGGAACCACTTGATTATGAATCACTTGGTACTTGCGAACCGTGCCTCATGGGCAAGATGACTAAAACACCGTTCTCCGGTACTATGGAGAGAGCAACAGATTTGTTGGAAATCATACATACCGATGTATGTGGTCCGATGAATATTGAGGCTCGTGGCGGATATCGTTATTTTCTCACCTTCATAGATGATTTAAGCAGATATGGGTATATCTACTTAATGAAACATAAGTCTGAAACATTTAAAAAGTTCAAAGAATTTCAGAGTGAAGTTGAAAATCATCGTAACAAGAAAATAAAGTTTCTACGATCTGATCGTGGAGGAGAATATTTGAGTTACGAGTTTGGTGTACATTTGAAAAACTGTGGAATAGTTTCGCAACTCACGCCACCCGGAACACCACAGCGTAATGGTGTGTCCGAACGTCGTAATCGCACTTTACTAGATACGGTGCGATCTATGATGTCTCTTACAGATTTACCACTATCGTTTTGGGGTTATGCTTTAGAGACGGCCGCATTCACGTTAAATAGGGCGCTATCAAAATCCGTTGAGACGACACCTTATGAACTATGGTTTGGCAAGAAACCAAAGTTGTCGTTTCTTAAAGTTTGGGGCTGCGATGCTTATGTGAAAAAGCTTCAACCTGATAAGCTCGAACCCAAATCGGAGAAATGTGTCTTCATAGGATACCCAAAGGAGACTGTTGGGTACACCTTCTATCACAGATCCAAAGGCAAGACATTCGTTGCTAAGAATGGATCCTTTCTAGAGAAGGAGTTTCTCTCGAAAGAAGTGAGTGGGAGGAAAGTAGAACTTGACGAGGTAACTATACCTGCTCCCTTACTGGAAAGTAGTACATCACAGAAAACTGTTTCAGTGACACCTACACCAGTTAGTGAGGAAGCTAATGATAATGATCATGAAACTTCAGATCAAGATACTACTGAACCTCGTAGATCAACCAGAGTAAGATCCGCACCAGAGTGGTACGGTAATCCTGTTCTGGAAGTCATGCTACTAGATCATGATGAACCAGCGAACTATGAAGAAGCGATGGTGAGCCCAGATTCCGCAAAGTGGCTTGAAGCCATGAAATCTGAGATGGGATCCATGTATGAGAACAAAGTATGGACTTTGGTTGACTTGCCCGATGATCGGCAAGCAATTGAGAATAAATGGATCTTCAAGAAGAAGACTGACGCTGATGGTAATGTTACTGTCTACAAAGCTCGACTTGTCGCGAAAGGTTTTCGGCAAGTTCAAGGGATTGACTACGATGAGACCTTCTCACCCGTAGCGATGCTTAAGTCCGTCCGAATCATGTTAGCGATTGCCGCATTTTATGATTATGAAATATGGCAGATGGATATCAAAACTGCATTCCTAAATGGATTTCTGGAAAAAGAGTTGTATATGATGCAACCGGAAGGTTTTGTCGATCCAAAGGGAGCTAACAAAGTGTGCAAGCTCCAGCGATCCATTTATGGACTGGTGCAAGCCTCTCGGAGTTGGAATAAACGCTTTGATAGTGTGATCAAAGCATTTGGTTTTATATAGACTTTCGGAGAAGCCTGTATTTACAAGAAAGTGAGTGGGAGCTCTGTAGCATTTCTGATATTATATGTGGATGACATATTACTAATTGGAAATGATATAGAATTTCTGGATAGCATAAAGGGATACTTGAATAAGAGTTTTTCAATGAAAGACCTCGGTGAAGCTGCTTACATATTAGGCATAAAGATCTATAGAGATAGATCAAGACGCTTAATTGGACTTTCACAAAGCACATACCTTGACAAGATTTTGAAGAAGTTCAAAATGGATCAAGCAAAGAAAGGGTTCTTGCCTGTGTTACAAGGTGTGAAGTTGAGTCAGACTCAATGCCCGACCACTGCAGAAGATAGAGAGAAAATGAAAGATGTTCCCTATGCTTCAGCCATAGGCTCTATCATGTATGCAATGCTGTGTACCAGACCTGATGTGTGCCTTGCTATAAGTTTAGCAGGGAGGTACCAAAGTAATCCAGGAGCGGATCACTGGACAGCGGTCAAGAACATCCTGAAATACCTGAAAAGGACTAAGGATATGTTTCTCGTATATGGAGGTGACAAAGAGCTCACCGTAAAAGGTTACGTTGATGCAAGCTTTGACACTGATCCGGACGATTCTAAATCACAAACCGATACGTGTTTACATTGAACGGTGGAGCTGTCAGTTGGTGCAGTTCTAAACAAAGCGTCGTAGCGGGATCTACATGTGAAGTGGAGTACATAGCTGCTTCGGAAGCAGCGAACGAAGGAGTCTGGATGAAGGAGTTCATATCCGATCTAGGTGTCATACCTAGTGCATCGGGTCCAATGAAAATCTTTTGTGACAATACTGGTGCAATTGCCTTGGCAAAGGAATCCAGATTTCACAAAAGGACCAAGCACATCAAGAGACGCTTCAACTCCATCCGGGATCTAGTCTAGGTGGGAGACATAGAGATTTGCAAGATACATACGGATCTGAATGTTGCAGACCCGTTGACTAAGCCTCTTCCACGAGCAAAACATGATCAGCACCAAGGCTCCATGGGTGTTAGAATCATTACAGTATAATCTAGATTATTGACTCTAGTGCAAGTGGGAGACTGAAGGAAATATGCCCTAGAGGCAATAATAAAGTTATTATTTATTTCCTTATAATCATGATAAATGTTTATTATTCATGCTAGAATTGTATTAACCGGAAACATAATACATGTGTGAATACATAGACAAACAAAGTGTCACTAGTATGCCTCTACTTGACTAGCTCGTTAATCAAAGATGGTTATGTTTCCTAACCATGAACAATGAGTTGTTATTTGATTAACGAGGTCACATCATTAGTTGAATGATCTGATTGACATGACCCATTCCATTAGCTTAGCACCCGATCGTTTAGTATGTTGCTATTGCTTTCTTCATGACTTATACATGTTCCTATAACTATGAGATTATGCAACTCCCGTTTACCGGAGGAACACTTTGGGTGCTACCAAACGTCACAACGTAACTGGGTGATTATAAAGGAGTACTACAGGTGTCTCCAATGGTACATGTTGGGTTGGCGTATTTCGGGATTAGGTTTTGTCACTCCGATTGTAGGAGAGGTATCTCTAGGCCCTCTCGGTAATGCACATCACATAAGCCTTGCAAGCATTACAACTAATATGGTAGTTGTGAGATGATGTATTACGGAACGAGTAAAGAGACTTGCCGGTAACGAGATTGAACTAGGTATTGGATACCGACGATCGAATCTCGGGCAAGTAACATACCGATGACAAAGGGAACAACGTATGTTGTTATGCGATCTGACCGATAAAGATCTTCGTAGAATATGTAGGAGCCAATATGGGCATCCAGGTCCCGCTATTGGTTATTGACCGGAGACGTGTCTCGGTCATGTCTACATTGTTCTCGAACCGTAGGGTCCGCACGCTTAAACGTTACGATGACAGTTATTATGAGTTTATGCATTTTGATGTACCGAAGGTAGTTCGGAGTCCCGGATGTGATCACGGACATGACGAGGAGTCTCGAAATGGTCGAGACATAAAGATTGATATATTGGAAGCCTATGTTTGGACATCGGAAGTGTTCCGGGTGAAATCGGGATTTTACCGGAGTACCGGGAGGTTACCGGAACCCCCCGGGAATCATATGGGCCTTAGTGGGCCTTAGTGGAAAGGTGAAAGGGCTGCCCATAAGGGCTGCGCACCTCCCCCCCTCCCCTAGTCCTATTAGGACTAGGAGAGGTGGCCGGCCACCCCTCTCCCTCTTTCCCCCTTGGGAATCCTAGTTGGAATAGGATTGGGGGGGGAGTCCTACTCCCGGTAGGAGTAGGACTCCTCCTGCGCCCTCCTCCTGGCCGGCGCACCTCTCCCCCTTGGCTCCTTTATATACGGAGGCAGGGGGCACCTCAAGACACACAAGTTGATCCTTGAGATCGGTCCTTAGCCGTGTGTGGTGCCCCTTGCCACCATATTCCACCTCGATCATATCGTTGTAGTGCTTAGCGAAGCCCTGCGTCGGTAGTACGTCAAGATCGTCACCACGCCGTCGTGCTGACGGAACTCTTCCCCGACGCTTTGCTGGATCGGAGCCCGAGGATCGTCATCGAGTTGTACGTGTGCGTAGACAACACTCTCCCCTCTCGTTGCTGTGCATCACCATGATCTTGCGTGTGCGTAGGAAAATTTTGAAATTACTACGTTCCCCAACAGGTATGCCTATGATATAGAGGTGTGAAACCTCCATTAGTGAAGAACCGACATAAACTCCAATATCGAAAACATCATAGAAGATGCATATGAACTCTGTTTTCGATGAACTCGAGCTTGTCATGAAGATGACCATAAGCTCTAAAACTCACAAAGAGAAACACCAAACAAGAACTAAGAAAGCTGATAGAAGGATGCAATGGTTTGAGCTCTCTATGGACGATATGATCAAGCCACTCACTTGAGAGCCCCCCCCCCTTGATAGTACGGCAATCGATCCTATAACTCGGTCTCGCAACTACCACCATGAGACCGGCAGAATAGAAAACCTATCAAGGGCAAACATTTGCCTTGCACATAGTCACTTGAGCTAGATGATGACGATCTTGACTTCCTCAAGTTGGACCACCTTTCTTGATTGCGTTGGCTCGATGAAGACTAGTTGATTGTTCCCACATACTCCACTATGGGTGAGCCACTCATCGACACATCTTCACAAGTCCATTGTCACCATAATGGACGGTAAGCTTCAAGCATGATCTCTTCGTGATGCTCCACTTAAACTTGCACACCGCAATCTTGATGACGATCACCAGTTGATGTCATCCACCATGGGATGTATGAGATCTTCCCCTTGACGCAAACCCATGGAAACATACCTAACCTCACATAGAACTCTCACGTAGACCATGGGTTTGTACACAAAGTGTAATGGACAGTGCTTACCATACCATGGGATCACTTAATCCTTCTCGGTACATCTTGTACGCTTTGTGTGTTGATCAACTTGATTCACTCTTTGACTTAGTTTTGATCAACCTTGTATCATCCTCTCTCTGACCAATCTTTAGATAATTCCTTGAATAGCACCTTAGTCATCACATATAACTCAACGCAACCATTAGTCCATAAAGATTGCCATCAATTACCAAAGCCAAACATGGGGGCACCATGCTCTTTCAGCATTGTTGCCGCGCTTGGAGAAGCATGTGTCGTACTGGTATTTGCGCAAGCACCATACGGCTAAAATGCACCGATACAGATAAGTATCAGGCCAATACACCTTTCGTATCACTGGGAGCTACATGCACATGCAATTTCAATACCTTCCTAGCATATATATTGAAACATAAATTAATTTTAACTTCAAACCCAGAAAATGAAACCTTGTGTAACATTGCTAGTGAGCTTGACTAGGTGAAAACCCAAAGAGTGATTGACTTGTCTAACGGGAAACACATAATTGCATGAGAAATTGTATGAATAAACAAGAAACCAACAATTTCTCTTGTGTCCACAGTAGCAAATCTGAGCAAAAGTTACAGAAAGGCTTGCAGCATAGCATAACATGAAAGGTGGAACCTGAAGATTAATAACCTAACATGCAAAAGGAGAAACAACCCAAAAACATTGCCGACCAATGCTCCTTCTCTTCCAATGCAAGTTTTTCGCAATGGCAAAATAATGAAGATACTAGCAGGTCATTGTTTCCCTCAAGTTTTGGTCTCCTGACATCATTGATCTACTAGTGACGGCGATGAGCTGTTGGAAGATATCATCAGGTTCTCGCTACCTCTACAACACTTGATCCAATGCCGACAAAGGGCATGTGAGGGCAGGTGTTGGCGGATCTGTTGGCTCTCTTCAGATCTTAAAAATTAGTGTGTTAATCAAGTGAAGTAGTTGGCGGGCTGTTGGTGCGGCGACTTGGACCGATGGTGAAGCATTGCAAGCAGGTGCTCCGTGAGGTGATGCTTCAACTATTGTTTCTTGAGCGGTTACTAGATCTCGTGTCTATTGGCGAGTGCCTATGACGGCATTTATAAATAAATCCTAAAATGGTGACAGCTTTTTCAATTGGAGTGCAATTTTCATGCATAGGCGGGCGCAGTATCAGTAAGAACATGAGATTCTCAATCAGTAGCCCACGTGAAATCCTAGCATGAGAGTCAATCAATAGCCCACGTTATAGATCCGACGGTCCATGATATGAGTTTTCAAAGTTTTCATTGAGTCGTCCGCTTTCATGTTATACTTTTTTTACCTCCCACCATACCACGAGAAGAGAAGAGAAGAGAAGCAAAGGCCGACTTGTCAACAAAACCAACATGCACTTTCTTAGTCCAAAAAAGCATGCAGCGTGTGTCTCTGCATTTTATTACTTGTCGCTCGGTCAACAGCACGCCCTGACACGGCCCAGCTACGACGAAACACTCACCGCGCGACAGCCGTCGATCTACCGATCTGGCGGACAATCGTCGCGGCAACAAGATTACAAGAGTGGAAAGCCTCCCTGTCCCAGTCAAACCAACTACACCTGGAAAAAAACCGGGCTGGACCTGCCGAGCGCCGATGATGACCGACCTAGCTGGCTGGACGTTACGAGCCGCCGGCGCCGACGCCGTCGTACTTGAGCCCGAACTCGCGGAACCCGATCTCCATGTCCGCCGCCGCGACGAGCAGCTCGGCCGCCTGCGCCGGCTCGAGGATCTCCACGGCGCGCTTCATGGTGCGCAGCCGCAGCGCGTCCGCCCCGGCCAGCACCGCGCCGACGCGGCCGACGAGCCCGCCCACGTCCACCAGCTCCCCGCCGGCGCCCACCGCGCCGTGGCCCTCCTGCACCCGCGCCATCTCACGCGACAGCTCGTCCTCCTGCGCCACGGTGCGGCGCTGCAGCTCGTCGATCTGCGCCAGCTGGGCCGGGCTGAGGTCGCCCAGGTTGCCCGACCGCACGCCCAGCAGGAGGTCCGGGAGCTGCGCCTCGAAGCGGCTGCCGGACTCGGTGTAGAGCAGGTGGACCAGCGTGGTCGGCCGCCACCCGGCCAGCCAGTGCGCCGCGCCGCGCTCCACGGGGCTCGCCCACGGCGCCGCCAGCGTCCACACCGGGTCCAGCTCCGCCCGCGCCGCGCAGTAGTCGGCGAAGTGGGACACGTAGCCGGCTACCAGCTTGGCGAGCTGCGCCGGGTCGTCGGCCCAGCGCGCCGTCCGGAGGTCGCGGCGGAGCGACCGCAGCCCGCGGAGCCAGAGCTGGAAGCGCCGCGTCGCCGCCTCCAGCTCCATCGTCCGGTTCTCTCCCTTTTCTTCCCAGGCAGGGGTGGTACAGTGAGCTTGCTCGCGCGCGTGCCGGCGGTACTTATAAATGGCGGCGGGGTGATCGGGGCCGTTGAACGGGAGGAAGCGACGGCTGCGGGCGCGGGCCGCCGGGGCGTATGAGGCCGCGACAGGTGACCCGCATGCAGGAGGCCATGTGTGGTGGCCGGGTGGCGAGGTGGCGATGGACGGCGACGTACGGCGTCACGCTCACGCCTAGATGAGCCGCGGGACAAAGCGGCTGGATGAGGCTGACAAGGGGCCCGGCGTGCCAGTGGACGCATGTCCTAGTATATGTCGTTCGGTACCTAACCAATGCATCATGTGCGGTTGCCATGTTAAAAACAAATGTGAAACAAATGATGTGTGGAGGGGAGAACTTCAGAAAACGGTGCCTAATTTTTTCTAGATGAGATAGTGTTTAGTTTTGAGGTAAATACGCCAGTGGTGCTTGAACTTGCCATGAATGTTTACTTTAGTGCCTGAACTTAAAAAATACATCGAACTGGTTCTAAAACTTGGCATGAACGTACAAATACGATACTAATCCTATATGTAGACATAAAGTGCATCCACGTGTCACCGTATATGAATGAGGTGGCACTGACATGGTGTGGGGCCCAACTGTAGCTAGGAAACATAATTATTACTTCAGTACTATATACAACTCTATGACTAGTGGGCCCACCTGTCAATACATTAGAAAAATTAATATGAAGAATGAAAAAATGCGACAAACAGGAATCAAACAAGCAACCGGATGACTGCCAGCTAGTTGCGCTAGCCACTACACCAACCATGTACTTATTATTAAAATAGGCCACTCAATTTATATGTAGTTTAACTAAAAGTCTTGTGCCCATAATTTGGCTGCACCCAGTGACCCATTTTGCACACGTTATTTTTTCAAAAAAAGTTGTGAAAAGCATATTACTACTAATCATAATAATAAATTGAAGATTCAAATATTCATGTGTCGGTAATAATTACGTCATGCTACACAAATATCTGTGTGCACAAAAAGTAAATATGTAGAGGAGTTTAATAAAATAACATACAAAAAAATGTTCATGTAAGTTTTACAAATATTGACTTATTATTTAGAATATTTTTTTAACTATAATACATGAGTGTTTAAAAATATTTGTAAATTAATTTTTTAAAAATATGTGAATATTTATTCAAACCTTTGAATAATTGAGCGAATATTTACAAACAGCAATCTAAAAGAAATGAATGATTTATATTATACAAACATTGCTATAATTCTTATATGCTATTTCATGATTGTATATTTTAAATATCGTATATCATTGTTAAATATAATCCATGACTGTGTATTTTTAATATTTGTTTACAAACAGGTTGAAACACTCATATATTATATTTAAAAACAGTATTTTCCAAATAATTAGTTAATATTTCTAAAACTAAGTTTTTTTATCGCGTACCTCCATATATTTATTTTATGTGCACACCGATATTTGTGTATAATGAGGTAATTATTAATAACACATGAATATTCGAATCTAACTTTTATTATTATGATTATTATTTACATTTAAAAAAAATGTATGCAACATGGCCACTGGCTGCAGCCAATGTACATAGGAGTTTTTTTGTTTAAGTACATAAAATCTGAGGGACTTTCCATGTCAGCAAAATATGTTGGTTGGAGTGGCTAGCGCATGCATCGCCCAAGGGGCAGGCAGCAGATTCGATTCATGCAGTCTATTTTATGTTATTTTTCCTAATTACTGATAGGCGGGCCCACTACTCATAGAGTCATATAGCGCTTAAGCATTTTTATTTCGTAACTACGAATGGGCCCCATGCCATGTCAGTGACACGTCAGCCATATACATTGCCACGTTGATGCATATTACGTCTACAGACAACATTAGCACCGTATTTGCCCGTTCATGCCAAGTTGTAGAAGCAGTTCAATGTATTTTTCAAGTTTAGGCATCAAAGTGAACATCCATGACAAGTTTAAGCACCACTGGTGTTTTTACCTCGTTAGTTTTCTAAAATGCGGTTTATGGAGGCGGCGATGAGTCTACAAGGAAATGGGAAGAAAAAATATATATGTGTTCATAATTATGCAATTGTCTGTGATTTTTGGGTGGGTCGGTCAAATCACGTGTAGCCCCAAGTCCAAGACGGGGACGTCACGGTGTAGCATCATCGATGAGGCGAGCTTCACCATGCCAGAAACAGGTACGAAGCGGCTGGTCTCATCGTCACTAGTAGGTCTGGCGAAGGGGTCACTGGTTTGGATAGTGGGTAGGGTTGCTCGCCGATTTTGGAGAAGAGGCGTGCGTGACGGCATCTCCGGTGGCGGGTGGTGGGAGCAGACGTTTTGGCCAATGTCGACAGGGGTTCATTGCGGTCGTAGGAGGAAGAAGGGTTCTTAGCTCTTGGATTCCGATCAAAAGGTGAAGATTGATTTGACTAAACCCGATTCTTTTAGGGGCATGCCAACTAGTTATTCCTTTAGCGCGTCTTCAATCTGATGATTGATTGATTATTATCGTTGAACAACACGATATAGAATGACACTAATGGCGCACCAGACATGTGGTGTGCCACTATTATATACTAATGGCGCACCATGTGTTGGTGCGCCATTAGTGTGGAAGACACTAATGGCGCACCAGACACATGGTGCGCCACTAGTAACAATTTTTTTCCAACATACTAATGGCGCATCCAGGCACAGTGCGCCATTACTAGTTCTAACTAGTAATGGTGCACCAGCCACCAAGTGTGCCACTACTGTATTTTTTTACTCTTTTTTTACAAAACTACTAATGGCACACCGAACTAGTAATGGCGCACTATGCCACGGTGCACCATTAGTGTATATATATATATATATATATATATATATATATATATATATATATATTGCAAAACTACTAATGGTGCACCACCAGCAGGTGCGCCATTAGTATGTAGGGTTACTAATAACGCATGAGTGGGTGGTGCGTCATTAGTAACCTGGGACCAGCTAGATATTTTGAACAGCCACACCTACACACTCACTTTCCCCACTTCACTCCCTGCACCTCCTTCTTCAAGCTTGTGTCGGCTGCCTCCTCCTCCTCACCTCATTTGCACCATAGATTCATCAAAATTAAGTGGTTAAATTACCTTTTTTTGATAGGTAAGTAAGGGGAAAGCTATCTTTATGTTGTAGATCTACTTTTTTTCTCCCTAACTCGCTCCAACAACGTGCACATGCACTTTTTATGGCGTAGCTAGATCTATGTATGTTTGTGGTGTTGCATATGTTTATGGTGTTGCATATATGTTTGTGTTTGCAGGTACCGGTATTTGAAATGCGATAGTTGCCAATATTTTGCCAGAATGTTGATTCATTTCCGTTTCGGCGAGAATTTTGGCACTATGCATTCTTTTTGGTCCTATTTTTAGGGAAAGTCATGCCAAATTTTTTCTTGGTTCTAAAATATCGTTTTGCTCTACCCCGCAGGAGACCATGGTCCGCACGATGAACGAAGACATCGTGAATAGGTTTTTGAGCTCCGCGAAGGCCGAGATGCATCAAAAGAACGAGACGGAGATAAGATGTCCGTGTCGAAGATGCAAGCTGAAGAGCCTTATTGCGGACCCGGATTCAGGGCAGGTGCGGGACCACCTGCTCTTGCGTGGTTTCATGGATGGCTATCGGTGGCAAGGTGATGAAGATGACTATGAAGTCGTCCATGGGTGCCGGGCAAGAAATGAGGAAGGGCAGCAAGACAACCACCGGGCTCGGGCAGGCGAGAAGACGAAGAATCTCCAGGACATGATCACGATGGTGATGCTGTACACAGTCATCATGTAGAAGATGCCGGACATGATGATGAGGAAGATCAAGACGAAGGGCATGATCATGAAGATGAAGATACCGGAGCAGACGACGATGGAGGCTGGGTGCAGGACCCTCATATTCAAGAGCTGCTTTTCAAGCAGACGGATAACGCAAGAGTTGCCGCCCGAGAGAAAGCCAAGCTGGATCAACTGGAGATAGACGCGGTTACTCTATTGTATGAAGGATGCAGGCCCGAGGATACCCGCCTGAAAGTAACGATCATGGCTCTGGAGATGAAGGTAAAACACAAAATGACCGACGCATGCTTCGACGAGAACATGTCATTCTGGCACGAACGTCTTCCCAAGGGGAACAAATGCCCGACCAGTTTCGAGGAGGCGAAGAAAATCGTGTGTCCTCTGGATTTACCGCACGTGAAATACCATATGTGCATGAATAATTGCATCATTTATCGGGACGAGCACGCGGAGTCTACCATATGTCTAGTGTGCGGCGTCACTTGATATAAGAAGAGGAAGAAAGCTCCTCAAAAAGTGGTGTGGTACTTTCCGATCACTCCTCGTCTGCAGCGGTATTTCGCGGACCCTAAGGTAGCAAAGCTCCTGCGTTGGCACGCGGATAGGGAGGAGAAGAAGCGGGAAGATGACGGACATGATCCGGAGATAAATAAAAAAGACAAGATGCTGAGTCACCCTAAGGATGCGAGCCAGTGGCAAGCGTTGAACTTCGAACACCCAGAATTTGGGAACGGTCCAAGGAACATCGTGCTGGGCGCGAGCACCGATGGAGTCAATCCGTTTGGCAGCTAGAGAAGCACACATAGCACATGTCATGTGTTTGTGTGGATGTACAACCTCCCCCTGGTTGTGCATGAAGAGGAAGTACATTCACATGAGTATGCTAATTGAAGGGCCGAGACAACCAGGGAACGACATCAATCTGTATCTGGGGCTGCTGAAAGAGGAGCTAGACATGCTGTGGAAAATGCCAGTCAATACATGGGACGCCGCAGAGAAAGAATATTTTCCTATGAGAGCCGCACTGCTCACGACGGTGCACGACTATCTCGGTTACGGATATCTCGCGGGGCAAGTGGTCCACGGATTTTTTGGATGCGTCAGGTGCATGGATGACACAACGTATCGCCAGCTAGATAGAGATCCCGGGTCTTTGAAAACCGTGTTCATGGGACATCGAAGGTGGCTTCGCGACGATGATCCGTGGAGAAAACGCAAGGATCTGTTCGATGGTGAAACCGAACCCTGAAGACGCCCGCATACGAGGAGCGGCGAGGAAATAGACGAGCTGTTGAAAAATTGAAAAGATTGCCCACTGTCGGGAAAGAAGCAAAAGGCGCCAGAGCCGGGAAAGAAGTGAAAGGCGCCAGAGCCGCTGCTGAAGGTATGGAAAACGAGGTCTGTTTTCTGGGACTTGCCGTACTGGAAGATCCACCGTGTGCCTCATAGCCTTGATGTCATGCATATCACGAAGAACGTGTGGGAGAGTCTGCTTGGTACCCTGCTCAACATGCCAGAGAGGACCAAAGATGGGCTGAAAGCAAGGGCAGACTTGAAATCAATGGGCATCAGGTAGGAGCTTCACGCTAATGATGATGATGAGGCGAAGCAGGACACAGAAAGTCATCGCAAAGGCAAAAAGGCCAAGAAGACCAGAAATGACTACCCTCCCGCATGCTTCACTCTAAGTCAGGAGGAGATCGAGCAGTTTTTCACCTGCCTTGTAGGAGTAAAAATTCCTTACGGTTACGCGGGGAAGATAAGTAGATACCTAGACCCAGCGAAGCAGAAGTTCAGCGGGATGAAGTCTCACGACTGTCACGTGCTGATGACGCAGGTACTTCCAATTGCAATCCGTGGGATCATGGACGCGCACGTCCGTGAAACGCTATTTGGCCTATGCAACTTTTTCGACGTCATCTCTCGGAAGTCGGTTGGTGTGAGGCAACTCAGAAGGCTACAGGAAGAGATCGTGGTGATACTATGCGAGCTTGAGATGTACTTTCCGCCCGCATTCTTCGACATTATGGTGCATCTGCTGGTCCATATCATGGAGGATATCATCCAACTCGGGCCGACGTTCCTGCACAGCATGATGCTGTTCGAAAGGATGAATGGTGTCATCAAAGGATACGTTCGCAACATGTCATGTCCAGAGGGAAGCATAGCCAGGGGCTTTCTGACCGAAGAGTGCATCTCCTACTGCACGAATTATCTAGGCATCAAGAACCCCGTTGGTCTGCCCGTCAACAGGCACCTCGACAGGCTCGCTGGATGGGGTCACCGTGAGGGTCACCATGAAATGCATGTCGAATTCGAGGGTGGACTCGCCGACTTTGAAAGAGCATACCTAGTCGCGCTATAACACATAGACGTGATCGATCCTTGGGTGGTAGAGCACAAAACCTTTATTAAGAAGACGTACAATGACCGAGGCCAACAGAGGACGGACGGAGATATAATCAAAGAGCACAACTCATGTTTCACGCGTTGGTTCAAGCAGAAGCTTCTATCGTACCCTTTACATGAGGATTCTTCCACGGAAGAACAACTCATATTCGCCTTGTCACAGGGCGCCGAGCACAACCTGATGACCTATGAGGCGTACGATATCAACGGCTACACATTCTACACCGAGGACAAGGACATGAAGAGCGATGGTTATCAGAACTCCGGGGTAACGATGGAATCCTACACCGGTAACGACAAGGACAGATACTACGGAAGGATCGAGGAGATCTAGGAGTTGAGCTACGCTGGAGAGAAGGTCCCGATGTTCCGTGTCAGATGGGCCAAGAGCGTCCTAAAAGAAGACTGGTATTTCACCACCATGGTTATACCCGAAGCCAAATCCAAGACCACGGGCACAGACGTCACCACGAAAAATGAGCCATGGGTACTGGCTTACCAAGTGGACCAATGCTTCTTCATTACCGACCCGTCAAAGCCCAGTCGTGTTGTCGTGAGGAGAGGCAAAAGGAAGATCATCGGAATGGATGGAGTAGCCAATGAGCAAGACTTCGACAAGTACGGCGACCCGAAGATCGAACATGACGACGACGATGAAGTAGCAGCATACACCACAAGAAGAAGCAGGACCACCCTACCTAAAGGACGTCCGTTCAAGAGAAGAACTCCATTTATGAAAAATAAGGGCAAGAAGATTGTGACCAGATAGCTAGCTAAGATCGATTGTATTTAAATTGTAGCCTTCATTTCTCGATTGTATTTCATGGGCACTTTTTGAACTCATGAATGTTTCTAAATTTCATGGACACTCGATCTCGATCCCCCTCCATCTCGATCGCTATCCCACCTCGCCAGATCTCGATCCCCCTCCGATGACCCACCGCACCCTCCCCCGCACCCTCCCCGGCCCGCTCCACCGTCACAAATAAATGCAACTAAAATTGCAAAAAAACAAATTTGATTATATTTTCAAATAACAAATTTGATGATATTTTCAAATAATAAATTTGATGATATTTTTTCATATTCATAAATATTTTCAAATAACAAATTTGATGATATTTTTTAAAAAATTATTACTGTTTTTATAAAAAATAGTATTTTTTCATATTCATATTCATTTTATTAAAAATTATTAGACACAACAAAAATAATAATAATAAAAATTACTTATGGCGCACCTCTGGCTGGTGCGCCATTGCTATATAAAAAAAGATTACTAATGGCGCACCTCCTGCTGGTGCGCCATTGCTATATATATAAAAAAGATTACTAATGGCGCACCTACGGGGGGTGCGCCATTGCTATCTAAAAAAACAACTTATGGCGCACCGCCGCGGGGTACGCCATTAGTAAGCTTCCCCCCTAACTAATTCCTCCCTCTCCCTCGCTAGATCCCCTTCGTCCCTTTCTCCCTCGCCAGATCCACCCGCGCGCTGCCCCGACCCACGACGCCGCCGCCCCGACCCCCGCCGGACTCCACCCCCGCCGCCCCCGCGCCCCCACCCTCGCCGCTCCGACCCCCGCCGGACTCCACCCCCGCCGCCCCCGCGGCTGACTAATGCTAGCCCACGCAGCTTCGTTCCGGCGCCGTCGCCGTTCTCTTCACCGACCTCGCCGTCCGTCCGCCGCCACCGCCTCGTGCTCCGGCTACTCCGGCCCCTCGCGCGCCCACATACGGCGGTGAAGGTGCCCGGGTCCCCCGCTCACCGTCTCCTCTGACTCCTCCAAGCCCCTCGCCTCCTCCTCGACCGGCGGCGGCGCCGACCCCGACGAGGAGCCCGTCCTGCCCCTCCTCCAGGAACTCGGAGTAAGCCACCGATTCTCCTCTGGCTCTTCGTATGTACATTCAGTTTAAATTTTGGTGAAGCCTGTGGATTCGATGGGCTATGAACTTCTGATTGCGTTGTTTCGGTGGTAGGATTGCTTGGTGCTCCCGCCCAAATTCCTGTCCCTGCTGCCCCGCGACCTCCGCCTCGATGTAAGCAGTCACTACCCCCTGCTGTCCCCCAAGAAGGCTTAGTCGATTACTGTCCAGTGCCGCCTAATAGAATTAGTGTTCGCTGTTTGGGTAATGGTGTCGATGTGTTCTGTTCTACTGAGAAAGAAAATGTCAGAAATCTCTCTGACTTACCGTAAATTATTTGCTCTGTTCTCCGTCTATTCATGATTTTGCAATGCTGTGTAGTTTCAGATTTGTGTGGTGGGATGAATCCTCCGTATTGTATTTACCGCTCAGTTGAATCTGAAGAAGCCAAGGAGTATCCCCAACCTGTATTTTACGTGTATATCAAGTGCCACCAAACCAAATTCAGCCGAGATCACTAGATTCTAGAACACGTACTATGTTGCTTGATGACTGAATAAGTTCAGTTGCACATCTGTGAAACAAATACAGAGAAAGAGGACCCATTCTTGATAGCCTACAGTTGCTGGGGTTATGGGAACTTAGAAAGGCCTCTAGCTGATGAGATGTGAGTGACTCATTTTCTTCATAACAGCATGCACTTTTACGATTTCCCCACATTTGCTCGTTGTTTTCGTGAAAAATATTGTCTGCTTGTGTGATGCACTGCTGTTGTATATTCCAGTGCCCGTGATCTGTTTCATAGTACTACTATTACATTAATATACTGTAAAATGTTGTTTTGTTCAGCAAAAAGTAGTTTCTTAAGACAGTTGTTTTGTCTTTTGATGATCCTCTGTTTATTCGTCCTTTAAGCATGTTATTTTCTGGAGTGTCCATGGAAATATGAGCAGAGTAACTAAACTTTCTAAGCATACAGTAACTGATGCCTCACTCTTGAATGCCCTAGATCTGTTCAGAAGGGCCAGTGTTAGCAACTTGTTGCCGAATTCATAATATTTCTCGCAGCTGGTAGGGGGTTTGTACCACACGGAGCAGATGAGCTTGGTTCGGAGCTAAGATAATCAGTTAATAACTGTGCACTCACCGAGGATAATCACAGTGATCTCCAGAATGTGGTTGGCAAAAATTGCCAATCTTATGCTGAAGTTGAGGCTCACCATTTGTTCTGTGACTACTTTTACTTAGTGGCTAAACAAATGTGGAACTTGGTTAGGCACTACATGCCAAGTTTGCTGGGTTTTGTCTCCGACCATCGTGTCGTGATGATTTTGCAGGTACCCCGAGAGGCCCTTGAATTTGCCGGAATGTCAATTAACTTCCGTTCTGGCAAATTCAGGTACTCCATATGTCCTATTTTCAGCAATGGTCATGCTGAATTTTTTCGTGAATTTTAGCATGACTTTGCTAAAAATAGGACATATGGGGTACTTGCGACTAATGCATGGGCCGGGGTATCTTAGTACTTAGTTAAGTAGGATCAACTGCCCCGCCATTCTTGCTGCATTAAACCAAGTGATTAGGCCCAACTTAGAATTCTCCTTAGCATCGATAAACCCTAGATGATAAACCCAACATAGGTGGCAATAGAGCCAAGTGATTAGTGCCAAATGATTAGGCCCAACCTAGGGTGCCTCGGCATCGATAAACCCTAAATGATGAAAACTTAACTTAGCATTTAGGGTGCCTCGGTGTCGACAAACCCTAAATGATGAAACCTTGGCTTCTATAGGGTGCCTCGGTGTCGATGAGAACCTAAATGATGTACGCTTAGGCTTTTAGGGTGCCTCGGCGTCAACAAACCCTAAATGATAAAAGCTTAGCTTTTAGGATGCCTCGGTGTCGACAAACCCTAAATGATGAGACCATGATCTTGTTCCTTGACAATAACCAACTTTTTGACCAAACTTTTTTCCTATTTAGAGCGAAACATGGCCCACAATGATCAGGCCGGCGGTTCGGGTGGCAAGCAATTCTGGGAGCTGTCCCAGGAGTTGGAGGAAGAACCTCACCGCTATGAGGACGCCGCGGAAGACACCGATCTTGACTACACAACCCCTAGTGGCGTCGGGTATGACACCACTGATGGTGCCACTGAGGATGCCACCACTGATGATGGCGGCGCACGCATAGATGGCAGCCAACCGAAGAGGCAATGGAAGGACCGGCGCCCGAGCGTGCTCGGCACCGTCAAGGAGGAATTTACTGAAGTGAACTCCGACGGGCATCCGACGGCGCCCAAAGAAGTAGTCAAGGGGTACTCGCTTCAGCTCGGGTGCATTCTCCGGAGCACCGTCTCGATCAACACCAAGAACCTAAGGCATAAGGACCGAGGAAATTTGTGCAGCCTCCTCTTCACGAAGTTGCACGAACGATACAAGTTCCCCGCTGAGTTTGCAAACACACGCCTCTCAGGGAATAAAGTGAACAGTGTCGCCCTCACGAGGATGAGCATGGCCATGTCTACTTGGACAAGCACGGTGAAGGCAATGATTGAAAAAGGTGCTAGTTATGAGAAGATCAAGGCAAAATATCCTTTGATGAGCAAAGATGACTACAATGAGTTCAAGATCAAGTGCGAGAAGAAGCGCAACCTCCGAATCAAGTCAGTGGGGGAAAGAAATGCGGAAGTTGAACTTAGGGGTCCACCAACTCGGCCTCGGCGGTTACAGAGTGGCGGAGCCTATATGGGACAAGGAGGACGCAGAGCGTGCCAAGCAAGGCCTACCTGAAAGTGCGTTATATCGACTAGAGGGGGGGGTGAATAGGCGATTTTTATGAAAGTCTTCAAAACATGGGAGTTATGAAGACAAACAGCGAAGATTTTGCCTATTACTATGCAGCGGAAGTTAGATTACACTAGGCAAGCCATGGTCAAGTATTCAATAGAGTGAAAGCACAAAGACAAACAGCTGCAGTGTAATAAGGATCAGGTAGGAAGAAGTTATGAAGCCAAACAGATCATACATTCACGTTGTGAAGACAAAAGATAGAGCAAGCATGCAATGGCTTCACAATGAGTAACAGTAAGAAAAAGGAAGTGAAGATGAAACCGGTGACTCGTTGAAGACAATGATGTGTTGGACCAGTTCCAGTTGCTGTGACAACTGTACGTCTGGTTGGAGCGGCTAGGTATTTAAACCTTAGGACACACAGTCCCGGACACCCAGTCCTGAACACGCAGCTCAGGACACCAAGTCCTCACCGTATTCTCCTTGAGCTAAGGTCACATAGTCCTCGCCCAATCACTCTGGTAAGTCTTCAAGGTAGACTCCCAAACCTTCACAGACTTCATTCACTGGCACTCCACAATGTCTCTTGGATGCTCTGAACGCGACGCCTAACCGTCTGGAGGATTCACAGTCCTCAAGTGTAATAAGTCTTCAAATCACACAGACAAGAAGACTTAAGTGATGCCCAATGTACTCTGGCTCTGGGTGGTTAGGGCTTTTCTCCTCGCTAGGAATTTTCTCTCAAAGGCTTCGAGATGGGTTGCTCTCAAACGACAAAAGCCGTGCACTGAAATCTGAGCAGCCAACCGTTTATGGTTGTAGGGGGTGGGCTATTTATAGCCACTTGGCAAGCCGACCTGATTTGTCCGAAATGACCCTGGGTCACTAAGGAACTGACACGTGTCTCAACAGTCAGATTTCAAACTCTCATGGCAACTTTACTTGGGCTACAAGCAAAGCTGACTTGTCCGGCTCTAGACAAGATTCGCTCTCATTGTCTTCACTCGAAGACATAGGTTTTTGGTTTAGGCATCACTTCAGTCATTCTGACTGGTTCTCCTGGACCCCACTTAACAGTACGGTGGTTCCTATGACTCAACACAAAAGAAAAAGAACTACGAAAGATCTAAGTCTTCGAGCTCCACAGGCTTCATAACGTGTCTTCTTTTGTCATAGACTTCAATGTGAATATCTTCATATACCACCTTTGGCTTCAACGTCTTCATACATTTTTAGGGGTCATCTCTGGTAGTAAAACCGAATCAATGAGGGACTTCTACCTGTGTTATCCTGCAATTCTCACAAACACATTAGTCCCTCAACTAGGTTTGTCGTCAATACTCCAAAACCAACTAGGGGTGGCACTAGATGCACTTACAATCTCCCCCTTTTTGGTGATTGATGACAAACTAGTTGAAGTTTTCAACGGGGAATATAGTCTGTGAAATTGTAAAGGATAAGGAATTGTCTTCATAAGTTTCAAGGGCTCCCCCTGAAGATGTGCATATAAGTTAATTTGCTTTTGGAATGCAAATGCACATGGCAGGTTGTACTTGTGGAGATCCAATTCAGCTTATGATGACAATCCACTATGCATGTGAAAGTATGTGAAGATAATGACATGCATAATGGAAAATGGACGTCTGCAGAATGAGATAAGTGCGGAATTTATCGTCACACATGCGGAATTTATCTTCGCAAACAGGGTGGCAAACAAGTAGCAGACGACCATCGAGTTTTAGTGTTACAACTCAAAGAACCAAATGAAGCAAAAATGAGAGTTGTAAGCACGAAGCAAAATATAGCAAAACATAAAGCACCCGCCCATATGGACCTGCTTGAAGACTATCAACCCATATGCTTCTCCCCCTTTTGTCAGTAAGGACCAAAAAGGTTTGAAGACATAGAGTGTCTACTCGTTCCCAGGAGCAGCAGGGTCGTGGGAGGTGTTTGGAGAGTGCCCTTTAATAGGCCAGAGAGTCCGCCGGATAATGTGATAGATGGTTCTGGGCAGGTACTCAAAGTCTTCAACGAAGAACTCTGTTGGATAAGGAGCATCATGGGGAAATGGCTTCATCATGGATAGCATCTGACTCATATTTGGTTCAGGCCTCTGGAATATGCTCTCAAGAGCTTCAGTGTGTAGTGGACAGCCTTCCTCGAAGAGTTCGCCAGGAGTGGGCAGGCCGGTGAGCTCAATGATATCGAATGCATTGGCTTCGTGATGGACATTGCCGGTCATCCACTCCAGGGCCCAAGTCTTCGGATCTCTGTTGTATCCTTTGATGTGTAGGGTGGCATAGAATTGCAACAGAAGCTCTTCATTCCAGTGCTCTTCATCAGTTATAAACTGCAGCAGACCCACTTGCTTGAAGCAATCCAGCGCTTCCTCTAAGCAGGGCAGACCAGCAATGGCTTCAACATCAAGGCGCTTGTGCGGGAAGATGCGACCTTGGTTGTATAGGATGCATGAATAGTAGTTGCGCTGAGGATAGCTCCAGAACCTATCTGATGAAATCCTTTCCCTTGAATAGGGGTTCTTGGAGCTGTTGAAGAACGTATTGTCTGCCTTGAAGCTATTGATGTCAAAGGAGCCAGGTGCTGATGCAGGACTTGGGAACCTTGGCAGCCTTGGGACTGGCTTCTGGACATGAGGCCTGTGCTCAACATGGTAATCAAATTGAGGACCTGCAGCAGACTCAGGAACAGAAGTGTCTGGATCAGTAGCTTCGCTGTCTGCTGAAGCTTTTGGTGGGGAGGGCTCCACATTGGCTTCAGTGTTGGTTGTGGCAGCCTCAACATCTTCAGCCTCCGCTTGACTAGCTGGAGGGTCAGTCACAAGCACGTTCTCCTGGAGAACTGCTTCTTGGTGGAGCATAGGAGTAGGCTCTTGTGGTGCGTCTTCTGCGGCTGATGCAGCCGAAATGTCTTCAGCATAGACTTGAGGCCTTGGACCTTTGCGAAGCCTGCGGAATGCAGACGACTCCTGTGGGGTTGGAGTGGGCTGGGCCTCATTGTCTTCTTCCTCTTGAGGGCGATCCGCCCATGACGCATCTTGTGCAATTGGCGTCAGAGGACGACCAATGCTGATGAGCTCGCTTTGTTCATACTGAGGAAGGGCTGCATCATCTTGTACATTGTCCTGATGACCAATGTCTTCAGCAGCAATGGGGTCGGCTGCTGGTATGTCTTCAGCTTCAGGAGCCTCTGTGGAAGTAGGCTCATGAACTGTCAGTTGTCGTTCTGCGTTGGAGTGAACCATAGAGATAGGTTCAACTATCAAGGGCTCTGTGGGAGTAGCCCGAGATTTCTTGATCTTTCGCTTCTTCTTGCTGGGGGCAGTAGGAGAGGCTTCAGAACTTTTCCTCTTCTTGGCTTCAGCCTCAGCAGTTCTTGTCTTCTTGAGCTCTGAGGCTGTTGACCGACTCTTTGGCTTCGAGCCAGCCGTTGCAGTTGGGAAGACAATTGGAACTGCTTCTTGCCTAGGTGCCTCTGGTTCATCCATAGCAGGCTTCTTCTTCTTCTTCGCGGCCATCTTGGGGTCGATGCCAGGACGCCCAAGTGCCTTGCGCTTCTCAGCCTCATTGTAGGCTTGTACACATCTTTCAGCCAGAGACTTCATCCGCTCACGTGAGCCCTGAGCTTCTGCACGCTTCTTCAGAAAATTTTCCTTGAGCTCATGCAACATGGTCTTGAAGCTCTTCACTTCTTGCATGCTGAGCTTGGCCATATTCTTCTTGAACTGAGCCTTTTCATGATCAATTTTCTGCTTCAGTTCAACAATGCGCTGGGCAATGGCAAGTTCTGAAGCAATTGCGCCTTGGAAGGCGATGCTGAGGCCAACAGGCAGCTGCAGATCTTCGAAGCTGATGTTTGGTGTGGCAAACCATTCGTCGATGAAGTTGTGGATGATGGCGACATCAAAGAGAGGCAAATTGTTGAAGATTTCAGCTTCTTCTTTGCTCTTGATGAGCTGCTCTAGAGCGTCATCTCCAAGATCTTCATCACTTGACAGATCAATGGCTTCGCTACGCAGAATGGCAGCAGCTGTGAGCTCTTTGCCGGTGTGTGGTTGAGGCACCTTGGCCTTCTGGGGCTTGGAGACGCGGGATACGTCTTCAGACTGCACACTGTCTTCAGGAGGTGCAATTGCCAATGGCTTCGCCCTTGAGATTTTTGATGAAGGGGCTGGCTTTGAAGCTTTTGGCTTCTTCGACTGCTTTGGCTTCGGTACAGCAGGAGCTTCATCAGACTCAGAGTCAGCTGGAGTGTCATTCACGGCAGTCCCTTGGACTAAGATGCGGGTGATGAGGCCCTCAAGATTGGCATACGGACCGATGATATTGGGTTCTGCGTAGCGTGTGCCATCTGCCCTTGGTGCTGAGGGACCAGGGTTGAAGTCTAACCCCAACTTCTTCTTGTTCTGCTTCTCTGATTGTTGGGAAAACTGGAAGTTGCGCTTGAATAGATTATCGTCACAACACCAGGGTAGTGACGACGGATGTGCATCATCAGGCTGTGGCCCACGAACCATGCATGGATAGAAGCTTTGGGCAATAGCTTCATCTCTGGACCTGGGTACAAGGTTTTTGTATAAGATGTCTCCCCATGGTCTTTTGATGGCACTTTTCTCAGCATACTCTTGGGTTGTGAAGCGGTATTTGAACCATTGTTCAGCCCAATAGCGTCGAATCCATTGGATCCGGGTCTTGCGCTACCCATAATTCTCTTCAGGATCTGTTTTATACATTTCTGCCAGGTCTTCAGGCAGATCTTTGGAAGTTCCTTCACGTCGCTGTTTGCCCCCCTTCCTTGCTGCTGCTTCTGAAGCCATAAACTTTAACTTGAAAGGCTTCAAAACTTTCAAAGGCTTCAAAGGCTTTCTTTTGCTGGACCAACAGGAACTGGCTTCAGGAGAATTTATGTGATGCTGTAGGAATTCTGCAAATGAATGCAGACTATGAGAACCGAAGGATTCTCCCACGGACATGTACCTGTGACAGCATTAAGGTGCGAGGGAAGGGGAAGAGGTCATATGCATTCTCAGAAGGTTTTGAAGATTAATCAGTTTAGAAGACATTGACCTCATCGTGCGAAGACATTCACTCATAGATAAGAAGTTGGTTCCAGATTTGTACGAACCCACAGATCAGTACAAGTGAGGAATCTAACTACTTCATGAAGCACAAGTGAATATACTAGGCATGTTATGAGATGCAGATTGATAGATCTAACTTGTGTGAAGATAAACTTCTTATGGTAGAAAGTGACAGAACCATGAGATCAAAAGGGGCTGTAAAAAGAAGTTTTATTTACCACACTTGGAACTGCTAGACGGAAGTGGGAGATGATGCCGAGCAGTTCAGTCCTCCGTGCCCTAACTTGGCGACGGAAGACACCTACGGCGACGGCGGAGAGAACGATGTCCGCGGTCGGCGTGAGGACGGCGTGGGAGAGGTTACGGCAGCGAAGCGCTTCGTCGCCGGCGTCATCGAGAGCTAGCGGTGGCGCTAGGGTTCGTGTGAGGGTGGAAGAAGGAGATAATGACCACGGTAAGTGTGAATTTATAGGCACAGGGGCGGCACTGTGCTATTACACAGGTGCCCCTGGCGATTCGCATCTGAGGAACGCGTGGCCTGTTTGCGGAAGTTTGGGGTTTGTTCCACGTCCCACGCACGCCTGGATTGTCGGGCGGTCGTTCCTGCTTCTCCGGATTTTATGTGGAGGAATGAGCATTGAAAACGGACTTTATGGTTGTCTCTATATCTTCTGCTGACAAGGACGCAGTGAAGACATTCGACAGTTTCAATAGAATGCATATGACTTGGAGAGATAGAATTTGAGATAGAAAGCATAGAGAGATTAGGGTCCGATCACATTCACTTAGTTCAAAAGATTCAACCAAGAAGACATAGCTATAAGTGAATGCTGTAGAGGACAGAACACTAGTATGTATACATCTATATAATCAACATAGTGAAGATAATCATGAAGACATGTTGAGTTCGAAGCCAAACCAAATGTGAAGATATTGCAAGGTAACACCATGAGTGAAACACTTCAAAATAGAACGTTTGGTGGTGGCGTTACCCACCGTATAGGAAGTATTAGACCCAGACACGGTGCACAATTATCATGGCGCTCCGAAGTCAAATTCCACATTAATGTATTCACACTTAGAATGTATGTCTTCATTGATTGAAGATATACTTTACTTTGTGCGTTGCACATCTAAGTCATCATATGCATAAGTGTTAGGATGTGTGCCTGATCACAGGACATTTGAGGATTCCAGGATATTTAGCTCACACCGTAACTTGCAAAATCTCTTCTCATCTAAGGGCTTGGTGAAGATATCTGCCAATTGTTCTTCAGTGTTGACGTGTATGATATCAATGTCTTCCTTCACAACATGATCTCTGAGAAAGTGATGACGAATTTCAATGTGCTTTGTCTTCGAGTGCTGAACTGGGTTGTTGGCAATCTTGATGGCACTTTCGTTGTCGCAGTAAAGTGGTACTTGCTTCAGATGAATGCCATAATCCTTGAGTGTTTGCTTCATCCACAGAAGCTGAGCGCAGCAAGATCCATCAGCAATGTATTCAGATTCAGCAGTGGAGAGAGATACACAGTTCTGCTTCTTTGAAGACCAACATACAAGTGATCGTCCCAGAAAGTGACATGTGCCAGATGTAGACTTGCGATCAACTTTGTCACCATCATAATCAGCATCCGAAAATCCAACCAAATCAAACTCTGAGCCCTTTGGATACCATAATCCTAGAGTTGGGGTGTGAGCCAAATATCGAAGAATTCGCTTCACAGCTAAGTGATGCGACTCCTTTGGTGCCGCTTGAAATCGAGCACACATGCAAACACTAAGCATAATATCTGGCCTAGATGCACATAAATAAAGCAAAGACCAATCATGGAGCGGTATACCTTTTGATCGAACTCTTTACCATTGTCGTCAGGACCTAGATGATGTTTGGCTGGCATTGGTGTTGTGAAGCCTTTGCAGTCTTGCATACCGAACTTCTTTAGGCAATATTTGAGATACTTCTCTTGAGATATGAAGATGCCATTGCGTTGTTGTCGTATTTGAAGACCAAGGAAGAACTTCAGCTCCCCCATCATGGACATCTGATATTGCTCTTGCATCATATATCCAAACTCTTCACTGTACTTCTGATTGGTGCAGCCGAAGATAATGTCACCCACATATATTTGGCACACAAACAGTTCACCATCATATGTCTTCGTGAAAAGAGTGGGATCCAGGGAACCAGGTATGAAGCCTTTGCTCTTCAGGAAGTATTTGAGTGTGTCATACCAGGCCCTAGGGGCTTGTTTGAGGCCATACAGTGCCTTGTTGAGCTTGTATACCATGTCAGGATGTTTTGGATTTTCAAAGCCAGGCGGTTGTGCAACATACACTTCTTCTTCAATCTTGCCATTGAGAAAGGCACTTTTCACATCCATTTGATATAGAAGTATGTTATGATGATTTGCATAGGCCAGCAGAATGCGTATGGCTTCAAGCCTAGCCACGGGAGCAAATGTTTCATCGAAGTCAATGCCTTCCACTTGAGTATATCCTTGAGCAACGAGACGAGCTTTGTTTCTAACAACTTGACCATGCTCATCTTGTTTGTTGCGGTATATCCATTTGGTGCCTATTATGTTGTGCTTCCATGGATCAGGACGCTTAACCAGTTCCCATACATTATTCAGCTCAAACTGTTGAAGCTCTTCTTGCATAGCTTGAATCCATTCAGGTTCCATGAAGGCTTCTTCAACTTTCTTAGGTTCTGATATTGAGACGAATGCGAAGTGCCCACAGAAATTTGCTAGCTGAGTTGCCCTTGAACGAGTGAGTGGACCAGGTGCATTGATGCTGTCAATTATTCTGTCAATCTGCACTTCATTGGCAACACGAGGATGTACAGGGCGAAGACTTTGCTCTTGCTGATCTGTGTTGTTGTTGGGAGGAATGTCTTCAGGCTGAGCATTGTCTTCATGTTGATCAGGTGCTGAGATGATAAGTTCTTCTTCAGGATGAGCTTCAGAAGGTATAATCTCTCTAGTTCCCATTAGCTTGATTGATTCACTAGCTGGAATCTCATCTAGCACATTTGGCAGTTGCTCTCTTTGTGAACCATTTGTCTCATCGAACCGCACATCCACTGTTTCAACCACTTTGTAATGAAAGAGATTGAAGACTCTGTAGGAGTGTGAATCCTTTCCATATCCAAGCATAAAGCCCTCATGTGCTTTTGGTGCAAACTTTGAGGTGTGGTGTGGGTCCTTGATCCAGCACCTTGCGCCAAATACTCTGAAGTAACTGACATTTGGCTTCTTGCCAGTTAGGAGTTCATAAGATGTCTTGTTCAGAAGCTTGTGAAGATAAACACGATTGATTGTATGGCATACAGTGTCAATGGCTTCAGTCCAGAATTTTCTTGGAGTCTTGTATTCATCTAGCATTGTTCTGGCCATCTCAATGAGTGTTCTGTTCTTGCGTTCGACGACGCCATTCTGCTGTGGCGTGTACGGAGCTGAGAATTCATGTGTGATGCCCAAGGTATCAAGATATGTATCAAGGCCAGTGTTCTTGAATTCAGTGCCATTGTCACTTCTTATGTGTTTTATCTTGGCGCCAAAATTGTTCATAGCATGATTGGCGAAGCGTCTGAAGACATCCTGCACTTCAGTCTTGTAAAGGATTATGTGCACCCAAGTATATCTAGAGTAATCATCAACAATGACGAAGCCATAGAGGCAAGCAGTAGTAGTAAAAGTTGAGTAGTGAGTGGGGCCGAAAAGATCCATGTGGAGCAGTTCGAAGGGTTGAGTAGTAGTCATGATTGTCTTCGAAGGATGTTTTGCCCTTGTCATCTTCCCTGCTTCACAGGCACCGCATAAGTGATCTTTCTTGAACTTGACGCCCTCGATGCCTATGACATGCTTCTTCTTTGCAAGGGTGTGGAGGTTCCTCATGCCAGCATGCCCAAGCCTCCGATGCCAAAGACAGCATTCTGAAGCTTTTGCAAGAAGACATACTGCAAGTTGTGGCCCTGCTGAGAAATCTACCACGTACAGATCATCTTTTCGATACCCTTCAAACACTAGAGACTTGTCAGATTCCATTAGTACTAGGCAACGATATTTTCCAAACATTACAATCATGTTCAAATCGCAAAGCATTGAGACAGACATTAAGTTGAAGCCAAGGGATTCAACAAGCATGACTTTATCCATGTGTTGATCCTTTGAGATTGCAACTCTACCTAGACCCAATACCTTACTTTTACCAGTGTCAGCAAATGTGATGTGGCTCTTGTCGGATGGACGTAAGGTTGAGTCCATAAGAAGGCTTCTTTTGCCAGTCATGTGATTTGTACACCCACTGTCAATAATCCATTCTGAAGACTTTGAAGACGCTGGTGTCGTACCCTACAGTGCAGTTAGGGGGATAGGCTTCACGAAGAGAATTGTGAAGCAAAAACATTTGACGAACCAGTGGGTTATGAAAACTTAGATCCAGATTAGAACTAATAGGGAGAGTAGCATGCGATTCAGGAACAAAGTACATAATGATGCCATTCGGGCATTTTATCTTGCGCCCTACAAGATTTTTAAGGTCCCCAGCAATAGCGTCAGAAGATTTTGTTTTTCTGCTGGAGACCTTTCCCTGCAAAAGAGAGTTAAGCTTTCTTAACCACCCACATCTTCAAGGGTGGCTTAGAAGCAATAAGTCTAAGTGCAGTATCTGAGAATTTTGGCTTTGAAGCCTTAGCAAACAGTCTTGCAGGTGGACAATAATACTCATAGGAATAAGCAGAATAATTTTTGGTCATATGAACATGACGGTTCGATGAACCGCTCTCATATTCATATGCCTGAGTATGGTTTCCCTGCAAAACATTTGCGTTAGTGTGACTCAGGTGAGTCCTCTGTTTGTATGAAGCCTTTGGACCGTATGAAGCCTTTGGTCTGAGGTTTGTCTTCTTCAAGTGAGGTGTCATGAAGACATTCACAGGTAGATTTTCCAGACACTTTTTCGGAACCCAGATCTTCTTCATAGGCGGTCCATTCCTGCAGTTAGTACCAATGTACCTGGCAAACACTTCACCATTCTGATTCTTAAACAGTTTATAGTTTGCATCAAAGGATTCATCAATGATAATGGGGTTAGCACATGTGAAGCCAGATAAATTGGATGGATCTGCTGAAGGTTCCTTTGCAGCAACCCATGTGGTTTTGGGGTACTGCTCAGGTTTCCAGTAAGAGCCATCTGCATTTATTTTCCTTACGAACCCAACACCCTCTTTCCTAGGGTTTCGGTTCAGAATCTGCTTCTTGAGGACATCACATAATGTCTGATGTCCTTTAAGACTTTTGTACATCCCTGTTTCAAGCAATGTATTCAACCTAGCATTCTCATCAGCAATAGCAGTGGTATCCTCAGCAGAGGGGTTAGTTACCACATCAACAGTTGAAGATATTGCAACAGCAGTAGCAGTGGAACATTCAGCAACAGAAGTAGCATTATCATGCTCAATGCATTTAAGACATGGTGGTTCAAATCCTTCCTGAGCGGAACTGATCTGTTCGGCGCGAAGTGATTCGTTTTCCTTTTGAAGATCTTCATGAGCCGCTCTCAATTTCTCAAGTTCTTGCTTCCTTTGAAGATAATCATAGGAAAGCTTTTCATGAGTTGTTGAGAGAGTATCAAGACGATCTTCAAGTTCCTGATACTTAACATGAAGATTTTTTATGTCTTCAATTAAGGATTCAGATCGAGTCATTTCAGCACCCAATGATCATCGCTTCTGTCTAACAGTTTTTGAATATGTTCCATAGCTTTCTGTTGTTCAGTTGCAATTTTAGCAAGTGTTTTGTAGCTGGGTTTTGAATCACAGTCAGAGTCATCGTCACTAGATGTTTGATAGCGAGTAGTGCGTGTGTTTACCTTGGCACCGCGTGCCATGAAGCAGTAGGTAGGAGTGGAGTCGTTCTTGTCATTTGCATCAGTGTCGGTGATGAAGTCATTGTCTTCAGTGTTGAAGATGGACTTGGCGACGTATGCTGTAGCCAGACTCGCAATGCCAGAATCAGACTCCTCCTCAGATTCCACCTCTGCCTCCTCAGAAGCGGACTCCTCCTCTGAATCCATTTCCTTGCCAACAAACGCACGTGCCTTGCCAGATGAGCTCTTCTTGTGTGATGAAGACTTTGAGGAAGACTTGGAAGAAGACTTTGAGTATTTCTTCTTCTTCTTGTCGTCAGAATCATATTCCTTGCTCTTCTTCTTCCTTCTGTTCTCATTGTCCCACTGTGGACACTCAGAGATAAAGTGTCCATTTTTCTTGCACTTGTGACATGTTTTCTTCTTGTAGTCATGAGCAGAAACTTCATCATTCCTTGAGCTTGATCGTGAAGATTTTCTGAAGCCTTTCTTCTTGGTGAATTTTTGGAACTTCTTCACTAGCATTACAAGTTCCCTTCCAATGTCTTCAGGATCATCAGAACTGCTGTCAGATTCTTCTTCAGATGAGGAAACAGCTTTTGCCTTCAAGGCACGAGTTCGCCCATAGTTTGGACCGTAGATATCTCTTTTCTCAGAAAGCTGGAACTCATGTGTGTTGAGCCTCTCAAGTATGTCAGACGGATCGAGTGTCTTGAAATCAGGACGTTCTTGAATCATCAGGGCTAGGATGTCAAACGAACTATCAAGTGATCTCAGCAGCGTCTTGACGATTTCATGTTTGGTGATCTCAGTGGCGCCGAGGGCTTGAAGTTCATTTGTGATGTCAGTGAGCTGGTCAAATGTGTGCTGGACATTCTCATTGTCATTTCGCTTGAAGCGGTTGAAGAGGTTGCGAAGAACACTGATTCTCTGATCTCTCTGGGTTGAGATGCCTTCATTGACCTTGGAGAGCCAGTCCCAGACCAGCTTGGATGTCTTCAAGGCACTCACACGGCCATACTGTCCTTTTGTCAGATGACCACACATGATATTTTTGGCAGTAGAGTCCAGTTGAGTGAACTTCTTGACATCAGCAGCAGTGACACCTTCTCCAGCCTTGGGAACGCCGTTCTCGACGACATACCATAGGTCGACGTTAATGGCTTCAAGATGCATGTGCATCTTATTCTTCCAGTAGGGATATTCAGTTCCATCGAAGACGGGGCACGCAGCGGAGACTTTGATTATCCCTGCAGTCGACATAGCTAAAACTCCAGGTGGTTAAACCGAATCACACAGAACAAGGGAGCACCTCGCTCTGATACCAATTGAAAGTGCGTTATATCGACTAGAGGGGGGTGAATAGGCGATTTTTATGAAAGTCTTCAAAACGTGGGAGTTATGAAGACAAACAGTGAAGATTTTGCCTATTACTATGCAGCGGAAGTTAGATTACACTAGGCAAGCCATGGTCAAGTATTCAATAGAGTGAAAGCACAAAGACAAACAGCTGCAGTGTAATAAGGATCAGGTAGGAAGAAGTTATGAAGCCAAACAGATCATACATTCACGTTGTGAAGACAAAAGATAGAGCAAGCATGCAATGGCTTCACAATGAGTAACAGTAAGAAAAAGGAAGTGAAGATGAAACCGGTGACTCGTTGAAGACAATGATGTGTTGGACCAGTTCCAGTTGCTGTGACAACTGTACGTCTGGTTGGAGCGGCTAGGTATTTAAACCTTAGGACACACAGTCCCGGACACCCTGTCCTGAACACGCAGCTCAGGACACCAAGTCCTCACCGTATTCTCCTTGAGCTAAGGTCACATAGTCCTCGCCCAATCACTCTGGTAAGTCTTCAAGTTAGACTCCCAAACCTTCACAGACTTCATTCACTGGCACTCCACAATGTCTCTTGGATGCTCTGAACGCGACGCCTAACCGTCTGGAGGATTCACAGTCCTCAAGTGTAATAAGTCTTCAGATCACACAGACAAAAAGACTTAAGTGATGCCCAATGTACTCTGGCTCTGGGTGGTTAGGGCTTTTCTCCTCGCTAGGAATTTTCTCTCAAAGGCTTCGAGATGGGTTGCTCTCAAACGACAAAAGCCGTGCATTGAAATCTGAGCAGCCAACCGTTTATGGTTGTAGGGGGTGGGCTATTTATAGCCACTTGGCAACCCGACCTGATTTGTCCGAAATGACCCTGGATCACTAAGGAACTGACACGTGTCTCAATGGTCAGATTTCAAACTCTCATGGCAACTTTACTTGGGCTACAAGCAAAGCTGACTTGTCCGGCTCTGGACAAGATTCGCTCTCATTGTCTTCACTTGAAGACATAGGTTTTTGGTTTAGGCATCACTTCAGTCATTCTGACTGGTTCTCCTAGACCCCACTTAACAGTACGGTGGTTCCTATGACTCAACACAAAAGAAAAAGAACTACGAAAGATCTAAGTCTTCGAGCTCCATAGGCTTCATAACGTGTCTTCTTTTTTCATAGACTTCAATGTGAATATCTTCATATACCACCTTTGGCTTCAATGTCTTCATACATTTTTAGGGGTCATCTCTGGTAGTAAAACCGAATCAATGAGGGACTTCTACCTGTGTTATCTTGCAATTCTCACAAACACATTAGTCCCTCAACTAGGTTTGTCGTCAATACTCCAAAACCAACTAGGGGTGGCACTAGATGCACTTACACTACCGCCCCGCTTCGAGAAATACCATGACAAGCAGACCAGGAACTTTCTCAGGGCCCGGTACAAGGAGGACCCGGTAACAAAGGAGCTTACCACGGATCCGAAGACCAGGGCGCTTGAATGTAATGAAAAATAAGGATAAGCTCAGTAAGCCGACGTAATGAAAACAAGGATAAGCTTACCACGGATCCGAAGACCAGGGCGCTTGTTCTGGTAAGGTATACACCCCCGCGTAATTAGCTCCATATGGTTGCATTCTAATTAATCCCCAATATTTCTAAATGGTTCACGTTCCTTCCGCAGGACAATGAAAGTAGTAGCGCGGGGTCGTCTCAGAGCTCCCCTTTCGACACCCCTTTAAATAGGGCGTTGAACGTAATGAAAAACAAGGATAAGCTCGGTAAGCCGACGTCAGCTAGTCGTGTGGCCGGCAAAGGCTTGTCCACAACAAGGTCGTCATACTATACCGCTGGTGGGTGAAAGGAGAAAAAGACTAGCTCGGAAAGCCAGTCGTGCGAGGTTGAAGCACTCAAGGCACAAGTGGCGCGGATTCCGGAGATTGTCCAAGAGCAAGTGCAACAACAACTGGGAACGACGCTCAACGCCATGGTGCCTACGTTGATTCATGGGCTGACGACGTGGATTGCGGGCGGCCAACAGGGGACTCCCCCGGTTCCCAGCTTCACGGCCAGCAACTCGCACAACGCGCAGGCGGCGCCATTGGTGTCTCCGGCGGAGGCGGTATTCGTGTCTCCGGCGCCGGCACGGGCATTGGAGCTTAATGCACCCGGGTGTACGCCGGCCGGCACCTCGCCAGCAAGCGTCCCCTCCGTCAGTTGCATGCCCGCCGTTGGCGGTGCCTCGACATTAGCCGAGCTCGATGGCCGATGACTTCATCTCCTTGCCTTTGACTGGGCATCCCTGACGCCCTACATGTTTTGGCAGGGCACCGCCGACGTTCCTTGCACTCTCCTGCACTTCATGGGCGGCGAGTTTGTCGATGTCGCCAAGGGCAGAATCGTTCAACCGGGCAACCCCGTGTTCCACGGTAATCCGATGCCACCCACAGTGTATAGGTTGAAGTGGTTCGGGTGCTGCCAGGCTGCGACGAGCTGTTACCTCCGATTCGACTCGCTGGGGCCGACGAAGAAGATGAGATGACCCTCAGCGCCTGCGTAAGTTGGCCCCTGCTTTGGCCGAAGAGCCAGATTCGTTTGGGGGCGGGGGACACCACCCCACAGACAAGACTGCCAGTCGTGCCGGCGCCAAGCCATGGCAAGAATGCCGCAACACTACCGGACATGCCGGACATCCCTATGGCACAGGATCCGGACATGCATATGGCACAGGATCCGGACGACGACGACAACGATGACGATATATTTACCAACGTCGATAAGTACTTTGCCGAACATGGGTACGGTGACGAGTTTTGCGGGCCTCCTTCTCAAGAACCCAACAAAGACGACCGCGATCTAGCTGGTACGGCGGAGAAACCCAATTGCAACAGGCGTCGTCTGACGTTCAGTTCTCAGGAGACGCCTCCAGCTGCCGCCTTCACCGAGCCTCAGATAGCTGAGGTGCGAAATATTATCGCTCCCAACGCGCTCAAGAAGGCGGTCTGTGAGCAGAAATCAGTCCCATTACAGCAGATCAAGAAGAAGGGACGGAAACGAAAGGCTAAAAAGGGCGCCGGTGCGAGCCAGCCGGCACCGAGTACGATCCGTGCTCAGGACGGGCCACCTTCACCTAAGGATATCTCGAGGAGGGTGCATGTGGTGGGTAGGGAGATGCTACCGACAAATATGCTCAATGCTGCAACCGGTGCTATGCGGAGTCTGCATGACAGTGTTCTTTCTTTGGAGAAGCGGCGTCTCCGAGAGAATGATGTGGCATACCCGGTTTTCGTGGCCAAGGTGCCAGAGGGCAAGGGCTTTGTGGATGGCGCTATCGGGGGTACGATCGTCCTGCGGTTTGATGACATCTTTGCTATGTTTAACCTTCATCTGCTGCACTACACCTTCGTTCGGCTGTTTTCGCTGAGTATGGAGATGCGGATCATTAGAGACAAGACCCCGGACATCGTGATAGTCGACCCCTTCTACATGCGTCCCAAGCTCTTGGGCAGCGCTGGGGACCGCCAAGTCGTGAGTTCATACCTCGAAGGCGTCATTCTAGCAAACCCAGGTAAATATAACTTCCTCGTGCCTTACTTTCCCAAGTAAGTCATCCCCTAACAGCCACGTAACATATGATTTCTTAGATTTCGATCGTTCTTTTTTTTCTAACATTCCGTGTTCTGTGCAGTCACACACATTGCACACTCATCCTCTTAAGCCCGAAATATTCCATGGCCATATATTTCGACCTAAACTGTGACTCCAAGATAGACTACACAAATATCAAGAAAGTTCTTGATGATGTTCTCCCCGGCTACGCCAAATCTGGAGGCACCTTCACTAGGCCAGTTCATAGGTACGGCAGGTACGTGTTCGCCCACAATACTAAGTTCTGCTGCGTCAAGCAGCCGCCTGGCGGTTAGAAGGATGCCTACTACGCCCTCCATCACATGCGGGCGATCGTATGGGACCATCATCACCTTCTGCTACCAGATAATCTCAAAGATTGGGCCGCGAGCTTGTCGGCAATCCAGGACGCGAACATCAGACAAGAATTCTTTCGCATCCGGTCGGAGTTTGCGGAAATCATCCATCAAGATGTCCTTCATACCTCGGGGCAGTTCTACCTCGGATATCAACCGTCCAACAGTGAGATAGACACAACGCTACAAATGCAGGCTGACAACGCCCGTGATTTCATGACCATCATGACAGACGGCGGCTTCATCCACGCTCCGGTCCCATGAGTCGAGTCGAAAGTAGTGATGCTATGTGTAGTTCTGAAACATTGATTGGCTCATGTTGTAATTAAACTTTAATGAATTGTATGTCTCTTTGGTTTGGACAGTCGTTCAACTTAGATGTAATCGATGCTATTTATTAGTAGGACCATGAATCATGCTATTAATGTCTTACTTTTCTCTTCCGATCCTTTTGTTGCATACTTATATATTGCTTATGTATTGTCTGTTGTTTGGCTTGTGCATAGAGATGCCATCGTATGTCGTGTACAAGGGTAAGGTTCCCGGAGTCTACGACGACTGGGAGGAGTGTCGGAGACAGGTTCACCGTTTCAGCGGTAATAGTTACAAAGGGTACACCACTAGGGCGGAGGCGGAATCTAGATACACCCGCTATCTAGCGGGAGAGAGGAGGGAGCATTGGAGGAACCGGATGAAGACTAGTTTTATCGCGATGATGCTCATCGTGATGACCGCAGCTCTCTTCTATGTGATGGTAGTTTAGATGATCGATATCGACTTGTAATGTGAAGACAAACTCGCTACTCGCGGTCTCGAGACTTGTAATGTTCTATCCTTGTTCGGTATTTTGAATTCGGAGAATAATATGATGAATTGTATTCGGAGACTAATCTTCTATTGTATTCGATAAATCTGCTGTTGCTGTGTGGTGCTGTCTATATTCTGTCCAATAATATATTTTGTAACTTGTGCAAAAATCAGAAAAAAAAACCTAATATTCATACTAATGGCGCATCACCTCACAGTGCGTCATTAGTATACCAAAGGATACTAATGGCGCATCACCCCACAATGCGCCATTAGTATGCCAAAGCACATGGGTAAATATGGCCCCTGGGAGGCATACTAATGACACATGTTGGTCTATACTAATGGCGCACGGCGTGGTGCGCCATTAGTATATAATACTAGTGGTGTGGTACTAGTGGCGCACCAGTAGTGCACCATTAGTAGGCAAAACTGGTGCGCCACTAGTAGGCCTTTTTCTAGTAGTGTAGCAACGGCTAGTTATCTATACGAAAAAAAGAGCTACTCCCACCAAGGTGAATCGGTTCACCATTGTCCAATTGTTTGCGATTTTTGGGTGCGTCGATCAAATCACGCGCAACCCTAAGTTCAAGATGAGGACGTCGCGGCTCGCCGTAGCATCATCAATGAGGCGAGCTTGGCTCGTGCTACAGACGGTGACTCATCTTCTGGTCTCCTCGTCGCCGATAGACGAGGCAAAGGGGTCATTGGTTTGTGTGAGGGTAGAATTGCTCGCGGATTGCGGAGAAGAGGCATGCATGACGGAATTTACCGGCTCTCCGTGTGGTAGGAGCCGACGTTTCAGGGTAGCAGGAGCAGGAAGAAGGGCTCTTAGCTCTCGGATCCCTATCGGAAGGTGAAGATTGATTCGACTAAACTCGATTCTTTTAGGGGCATGTCAACTAGTTGCTCCCTTAGCGTGTGTTTGATTTGATGATTAATTGGTTATTATTGTTGAACAATACGATATAGAACGACTATAGGAGGGACTAGTTACCTGAACAAAAAAAATGGCTACTCCCACCAAGGTAAATCAGGGTTCACCATTACCAGTTGTTTGCGATTTTTGGTTGCGGTGGTCAGTTCACGTGTAGCCCTGAGCTCAAGATGAGGACGTTGCGGCTCGCCGCAGTATCATTGGTGAAGCAAGCTTGGACCATGCCAGAGGCAGGGACGACGTGACTGATCTCGTATCATCAGCCGGAGTGGCGGGGGTCATTGGTTTGGATGGGGATAGGGGTGCTCGCCGTTGCGGCGAAGAGGCGTCGCAATGGCACCGCCAGCCGCAGGTGGCGGGAGTCTCACGTTTCGGCCAATATTGAAGGGGGTTCATTGTGGTCATAGGAGGGGCAAGAAGGGCTTTCAGCTCTTGGATCACGATAGAAAGATGATGATTGATTCGACTAAACCCAATGTTTTTAGGGGCATGTCCACTACTTGTTGATTTAGCGTGTTAACGTTCGATCTAACGATATTAATAGGATATTATCGTTGAACAACACGATACAGTACGACTATAGGAGAGACTAGTTATGTGAAGGAAAATATAGCTATTCACATCAAGGTAGAAGGTACCACCAGCCCGACGACGGGAGGAATGGATCACCTGACCTGAGGCCGGAGCAAGCCGTGATCGAAGATGATCGGAACGGCCGGACCCCTTTTTGTGGATGCGGGAGAGTTTTAAACTAAGGATGGCAGTAATAGGTTAGTGCCATTTCTGGTGTGAAGACAATGTGGATAGCGTCGTCTGCTAGTGTCCCCCGGAGCCGGAGGTTAGATTTCGACTTTCCGCCATCAATAACGGAGCAATCTGTTGTCGGATTCGGCGTGCGGCCTGACTTCATCGACGACCTTTCATCGCCGCGAAGCACAAGAGCA
The DNA here is from genome assembly GCF_056163025.1 of Triticum urartu. Classification (NCBI taxonomy): domain Eukaryota; kingdom Viridiplantae; phylum Streptophyta; class Magnoliopsida; order Poales; family Poaceae; genus Triticum; species Triticum urartu. Next base: position 553,105,717 of record NC_141873.1, read on the forward strand.
TTGCTCTGACTTTGCCACTTCCCCGTACTGCGTAGCAATACTTGCGTCTCATGGTTTCACGCTCCGGAGTTTACGAGTACAGTGTACAGTGCGCGATTAAGCCTTTGTCGCCGCACATGGTGACCAGCTCAATGGGGCAGTTGATTAGTCTGCTTCTTCTCATCAAATTAAAATTACAGTCAGTCAATTTAGCGAGGTCTGAAGAATCTTTAGGTCCTGTTTGGTACAGTTTTTATCGACGGATTCCGCTGCCGCGCAGCAGAATCTGAACCAAAGGGCGAACCCAGCAAAATCCGATTTCAGAAATCCATTGCCAAAATCTGAACCAAAAGCGGAAGCAGCTCAGAACGTGCTTTTCAAAATTTGATTCCGCTGCGGGTCAAAATCTGAAAAAGTTGTATCAACTGGTTTGTCAAATGACCTACATTTTTTTCACATCAGATTTTTCACAGCTGTTTTTCGATAACAGATTTTTCATAGCTGCTTTTAGAAATCCACAGCCGAACCAAACAGGGCCTTAATGTGACGCTGCCGTTGTACACGAACGTAGTGACTGTTTGATTTATGATTAACTTGGCCACAACTAAGCTTAGGTAAAGTGTGGCTGCCATAAAAAGTGTGGCTAACAAAATAACCATCACAAGTGTGGCAATATTTAGCAAAAAATTATACCTATGACATTGGACCATGTTGCTAAAAAAATATGACAAGCCACAATGTGACAACGGACCAAACACATCTAAAATGTTGCGGCACTCAGGGGCGTAGTTACATGCAGGCAAAATTGTGCCTTAACCCGTCCTATCTAAGAGAAAAACACTGGACCATGTTTTGCCTGCATGTAACTACGCCTGTGAGTACCGCAACATTTTAGATACGTGTTTGGTCCGTTGTCAAATTGTGGCTTGTCATATTTGTTTAGCAACATGGTCCAATGTCATAGGTATAATTTTTTGCTAAATATTACCACACTTGTGATGGAGTGATCCGGATAGGACAGGTCAAGGCACATTGGAGTGAAAGCTGGGCTCTGAGAGCAATTATTTTATGATTTCCTTTGACCTTGTTCCCTGTGGCCCGCTCAAGAAATTTTGCGTAGCTCCGCTAGTGGCGGCACTTATGGAAAGCAAACAGGCCCGTAGTACCGGCGCCGCGCCAGGGTGTTGTCTGATTTCGAGCGACTGGGTTTCAGTTAAATAATGTACACCTCTGTCACGTCAGGGTCAAACCCGGCGACGTGGATATGTGTCCTCGCCGACGTTTACGAGGAGGACCTGGGCGAAATTAACCTTGTGATAGCAGTAAGTTCGCTGTCACGTTACTCTCGCAGCTTCTGCCATTCGTGGATCATTGCGTTGCTACTCGTCGGTTCGTCCGACAGAATCGCACGCCGCTCACGCCTCTTGAGCCTTGACTTTTTTTTTTGAAATATCTTGAGCCTTGACTCACACGGTCACACCTGACGCCCGCACATTTCGGCACTTCAACAACAGAGGAGAGGAAAGCTTCGTAAACAGGACGGTGTACTCAATAGGAGTAGCTGTTGATCAGGTGCGTTGGCACATGGGATCACTCCGTGGCAGAATCCGCGTCAGTTTCTAGAGGCAGAGCCGGTAGTCAGTTTCGCAGAGAAACATTGCCAATTTGCCATGCCCGCTTCCCCGGTCAGACTTCGGCGCTATGTTCAGGACCCCGTGCGTATTGCTCTCTAAAAATGGAAAAGGCTTCAATGCCGGCCGGTTAACCACCCGGTTGGAAACGAGGCGAATTTGACAATTTTGACCTATAAACAAAAAAACAATTCATAAAGTGAACTGATTCGGAAAAAAAAATCACTCAGTTGACCGTTTTCTGTGACGTCCGACACGCAGACGCCACACCCTACTGTGGAGCTCCTTGCTCTCAGCGTTGCATGTCTGGCCAGTTTGGCACTTCCGGGCCTCGCATCCAGCACTGCAGCGCCTCAGGGCTAGGCGCCACACCTGTAAAGTGCATGCGCTGCACGGTGACTTACAGGCAGCCGCGCCTAGCTCTCTCCCCATCCACCCCCAGTTACAGAACGAACGCACCGGCGGCTTCCTCCTCTTCCCCTCTCAATCCTCTCTCCCAAATTCTCCAGATATGGCGATTTGGTCCGTGGATTTCTTCACCAATCCATCCTGAAAGGTACTCTCCTCCGACCTCCTTCTTTCTATCCAGAAAATGTATCTTATTTTGAATACTTGTGGAACCCTTGTTTGATTGGATTAAAATCTTGCATGTATATAGATTTGTGGGATTTAAGATTTGTAGATGATTTGTAACCCTAGTTTAGTTTATTTCTATTGAAAAGATATGCTTCTATGTTGAAAAGCTAGATTGTTAAGATGAACCTTATACATGTCTAGATGTTTGTGTTGATGTTTTTTTAGATGAGTTAGATGGAATCCTAGATTCGTATTGACAAGAATGCTTTGGATACATATGTTGAGATGTTATTCACATGAAACCATTATAGAACCCTATATTGTTTTGGATACATATGTTTTTTGTGATGATTGTTGGCATGCTTTGATTGTAGATATTACATTATTATTCAATTTCCCTTTTAGTTTGTACCGATTGTAGTTTTGTGTTGATTGTTGGCATGCTTTGATTAGGAGGCATAGGGAGTTAGCTAACGTATGTTTATTGTTTGAAATTTGTAGGATGGTTTGGCTTCTCGATGATCACTATGACACTCGACACCGGGCCTACTTTATGTCGGTGGAGCAGCGGGTAATAATGAAAGTGGCCGGTATTTTGAATTTTATGTTTATTTCAAACACAAATGCCCCATATGTAATATTCTGGTTTTCTTGTTTGTAGGAGCTTCAACCTCTGAAGATTCGGTCTCACTGGGTCATCCTTAGGGGGTGCGCTATGATGAGCGGTATACACCATACATAAGGGAGACGGGACTCCTCCTTTTCATTCAGTTCGTCAGCCGGTCGATGCCGAACCTCAATGATGCAGCAATCACCGTGCTTGTTGATCGTTGGAGGCCGGAGACACACAGTTTCCACCTTCGGGCCGGGGAGATGACCGTGATGCTCTAGGATATTGCTATGATCGCCGGTCTTCCTATCGAGGGGATCCTCTTCATATGAGCACCAATTCTGATGAGTGGCGTGAGCAGATGCAATCCCTTATCGGTATGGTTCCCCTAGAGCCTCCGGAACCAGAAGGAGACAAGAAGAGGTAAAGAGTCGCAGCCGGTGCTCCTTTCACCTGGATTGCATGGAACTTTTGGAATTTCCCTGAGGTTGCTAATGATGATGAGGTCAAGACATATGCTCATGTCTACATGTGGTAAGTTATATCCAGGACTATGTTTGCTGACGGCACAAGCAAGAATGCTCCATGGATGTGGCTGAAGGCGTTGACCATCTTCGATAGCAAATGGAGTTGGAGTTCGGCGACATTGGCTTACTTATATAGACAGGTAGGCAGTTGTTTCTTTTCACTTCATTGCTACATTATCAATGCGATCTTCCTGTTAATTCAACCATGTTTTCTTTTATGTGCAGTTGGATGAAGCCTGTTGTAGGACCTCAAAGGACGGATGTATTGGTGGTTGTATGCTCGTACTTTCTGTATGGAGCTAGGAGTGATTCCCGGTTGGACGACCGAAGACCGTGAAGTATGAGGATTGGGATGACAAAGATGACCCACTACGGTTCCCCACTTGGGCTTACAAGTGGGATGTGTTAAATGAGACGATGGATGATCCCTCGGTCATGTACAAGCAGTACACGAGCGAGTTGGACACGGTTACGGCTGAGCAGGTGAGTTGACATTGCATCAGTTATTCTCATGCTTTTATCGTAACTCGACATCAATGTTGCCTTGTTGTATGCTATGTTGCAGGTGGAAGGGGAGACGTATGGAAAAGTGGATAGATTTGGTAACCCTGGAGAATTCGTGCTGAATCCGACGTGCCTTAGGGATAGGACTCTTTGGCATATGCGGTGCGCACTCATATGCAACTAGGTGGTTGAGCTTCACATTCCACATTGGGTGTTCTGCCAGTTTGGTTTGTTCCGGCCTCACCCGCCGGAGTGGGAGGACACGGACAAGTTGCTACACGGGTAAGAGAGAATGAACCTTGTGCACTTAGCAGCTTCTCAGCGGTTTCGATGGTTCTAATATTCTGTTTTCTAACATGGAGGTTGGATAGGAGAGAGCAGCGCAAGATCAAGGACCGGGCCAAGCATCACAAGAAGTATGTCATATAGTTCACGCTTAGTGTGGAGCAAGCTAAGGTTGGAAAAGGATCCAAGCTTCGTGAGTACTTCCCGATCGCGTTCAACAACTACCTCGCATGGTTTCTTGCAAGTACCCGTGTGGAGATATGCAAGCCGGCATATAATGAGGAGATTTTGGAAGATCCCACCATCTTTGATGAGCTAACCCAACACCAATACAACAAACTTTTCAGGGAAGGCACCCGAGTCCCTTCAGCTCTAGTGATGAACTTTGTTCCCTTCTGTGCTTTTCCGTTTGCCCTATTCACATCTTTGCTTGCCTAACACGTTTTGTCATTTCTGTTCACAACGTACCTAGATAGGAAAAGCAGCTGATGAGAGCCAGACTATTCTGGAGACAACCCCGGTTGGAAAAAGTGATGGGGAAGGTGCACTTAGAGAATTCATTAAGGTGCACATCTCTTTCGTTTGTCCATGTTACATGTCTTGCTACGTCCGATATCTCATTCACTTGTACATGTTGCAACGGCAAGGCCAAAGGTTAAGGCGGTTATCGAACCTTGTCGGTTGTCATGACCCTGAATTTGTATCACCTCAGCGATCTAGGTTGGCTACACCATTGATATGTCTCCAACGTAACTATAATTTATGAAGTATTCGTGCTAATATATTATCATTCTTGGATGTTTTACAATCATTTCATAGCAACTTTATATCATTTTTTAGGACTAACCTATTGACCCGATGCCCAGTGCCAGTTGTTGTTTTTTGCTTGTTTTTTACATCGCAGAAAATCAATATCAAACGGAGTCCAAACACCGCGAAACTTTTTGGAGAATTTTTATGGACCAAAACACCCAGGATGGGCTAGATCAACACCTGGGGGGTGCCCCGAGGAGGGCACAACCCACCAGGGCGCACCTGGGCCCCCAGGCGCGCCCAGGTGGGTTGTGCCCACCTCGATGGCCTCCCGCACCCCTCTTTACCCTATAAATTCACAAATATTCCGAAAACCCTCAGGGTTAACCTAGATCAAAAGTTCCGCCACCGCAAGGCTCTGTAGCCATCAAAAACCAATCTAGACCCGTTCCGGCACCCTGCCGGAGTGGGGAATCTTCTTCGGTGGCCATCTTCATCACCCCGGCGGCCACCATGATGAAGAGGTAGTAGTCCACCCTCGGGGCTGAGGGTTTGTACCAGTAGCTATGTGTTTAATCCCTCTCTCTCTCTCTCTCGTGTTCTTGAGATGTCACTATCTTGATGTATCACGGGCTTTGTTAATATAGTCGGATCATATGGTGTTTTACCCTCTCTATCTTGTTGTGATGAATTGATTTTTTCCCTTTGAGGTTTCGTTGTTATAGGATTGAATACTTTTATGGATTTGAGAACACTTGATATATGTCTTGCAATTGAATACTCGTGGTGACAATGGGGTATCGTATTGATCCACTTGATATATGTTTTGGCACTCAACTCGTGGATTCCCGAGGTGACATTGGGGTAATCTATGCATAGGGGTTGATGCACGTTCTTGTCTTTGTTTCTCCGGTAGAAATCTTGGGGCACTCTTTGAAGTTCTTTGTGTTGGATTGAATATTATGAATCTGAATTTGCGTTGGTGTTATTTTAGTACGAACTCTAGGATAGATTGATCAGAAAGAATAGCTTTGAGGTGGTTTCGTACCCTACAAACAATTCCGTCTTATGTTCTCCGCTAGATAGGAACTTTGGAGTGATTCTTCGTCGCACGTTGAGGGACGGTTATATGATCCAATTATATTAGCACTGTTGAGAGATTGCACTAGAGAAAGTACGGACCCTAGGCCTCATTTTTAAGCATTGCAATACCGTTTTTGTGCCCGTTTACTATTTGCTAGCTTGCTGTTTTTATTTGTTCAGATTATAAAAATATATTTTTACCATCAATATTACACTTTTATCACCATCTCTTCGCCGAACTAGTGAGCCTATACAATTTGCCATTGCATTGGGTGTGTTGGGGACACAAAAGATTTCTTGTATTTAGTTGCATGGTTGTTTGAGAGAGATCATCTTCATCCTACACCTCCCACGGATTGATAAACCTCAGGTCATCCACTTGAGGGGAAAATGCTACTGTCCTACAAAACTCTGCGCTTGGAGGCCCAACACAAGTCTACAAGAATAAAGCTCCATAGTAGACATCAACCATCAGATCCCACTTCTGACCATGGGGCTCCTTTGGAGGAGGAGGATGTGTGTGTGGTCACCCAAGAGGTATGCCAATAGCATATATTCATTTCTTGGTGCATTTCTTGATGCATTGTCCTCAAACTGGGTGAAAAGCTTCTGTTGCTCTCTGGATTTTTTTGCCCTCAAGGCATCACCCTGTCATATTTTGCAAAGACATTACATACAAACATTTTGTGGTTGACATCATATAGCACAAATCACATACACAGTCAGAGCATAGAGTGGCATACATTTAGAAGTCCATAGCACATAGTAGTTCAAATAGAGGAGGAGTCCAAAAAACATAGATGGTACACAAGTTGGAGTCCATAGCACATAGTAGTTCACAACCAAATCGAAGATCATAGTCTAGAAGAGAACAAGGTCATAGTCCACAACCAAATCGAAGATCACATAGCTCTATTGCGTCGAGCAAGGCCCCTTTCCCTTCTTCTTCTTCTTCCTCTCTTCTTCTTCCTCCTCCCTTTTTGTAACACCCTCGATGCGACTATAGCTCCCACGTGTCGAGGCACGACTTAGAGACATAATCGCATTAAAGGCATATGTCGCAAGTTAGGCATATGTCGCAGGTTGAGTGTAGCAAAGTGACTCTGATTGCTGCCTTGATTCCCTTGGTTGCCTTGATTGCGCTCTTGAAGAATTTGCATGATCAACTGTGTGTTTGCATTTTTTGCGGCCATCACAGCTTGCCATGCCTCCGGAGGAGGGGGAGGTGGTGACGGATCAGGATTCGGAGTCGTGCACGTTGGAGGAGCCATCCTGAAGAGGTTGACCACCATTAGCACATTGATAGATAAATATTGAAGCTGAATCCAACAGAATGAAAATTGCAACATATAGTCTTCACATCCGAACAAAATGAACGAATGCATTTCTCTTGAAATGGTCACATATCCATAAATTGAGAAGCCACGTAGAATTAAGGTAGAGAAATACATCAACAAGGTACGGATCAAGAACGAATAATCGGTAAGAAAACCCAATCTCAAACCAATATCCGTGGAAGAAGAACTAGAGCTACTAGAATTCCCACCTATGAAACTCCCGAACCTTTCCGGTTATGCAATCAGGTGTTGGGGATACAGGGGAAGCATAATATCTCACCCAAACTAGCAAATCCTACATCCAGTTGTATCCATCCTTCAACACATAACCAAGAAACCTTCGGAAACCATCTACCTCAACCTTTGAAAAGCATCCGTTATACAAGTTATGGCGATACTCCCGAACTCCCGCCCCAGTACTGGGTGGCGTCGAGGTTATCTCACCAACGAACTGCATAAAAGAGATTTTCGATGTCGGCGTACTAGACTCAGGTATTCCAGAACTGCAACGATAAAATTATGATGACAACACCTCAGAGCTCAACTCCCCGGGACACTTCCACTAAACCCCTGACAGGAGGCACCAAGACAATGTTCTCATCATAAAACCATCGGAACGATTCCAAGATACCCGCGTGATCCTAAATTTTTTTTAGTGAAATTTGAGAAGAGAAGAGTTAAAACTCTATGTCAGGATGCCTTACCAGAGCGATGAGGAGACTGGGAAGTAAAAAGAATTCCTAAACTCTCCGATATATAATTCCTAAAAGACTCAAAACATTTTTCTAGACACAACTCGGCCGCTAAAAACGATCAAGCAATGGGGCTCCTAAGGTCGGGGAAGGCTCTGATTACCAACTTGTAACACCCTCGATGCGACTATAGCTCCCACGTGTTGAGGCACGACTTAGAGACATAATCGCATTGAAGGAATATGTCGCAAGTTAGGCAATCTTCACAACATCCCATGTAATATAATAATGAAAGGGGAGATAACATAGTTGTCTTACACTCGCCACGTCAATCAAGTACATAAATAACATTACATCATCCAAACACTCATGGCCCGATTACGACGCCAAAATAAAAGAGAACCCAACATGCGACACGGTCCCAATCACCCCCAACTGGGCACCACTACTGATCATCGGGAAAGGAAACGTAGTAACGTTGAGAGTCTTTGTCGAACTCCCACTTGAGCTCATACGCGTCTCCTGGAGCGGAATCATCAGGCCCTGCATCTGGTGTAATAGTAATCTGTGAGCCACAGGGACTCAGCAATCTCGCACCCTCGCGATCAAGACTATTTAAGCTTATAGGTATGGCAAGGTAAATATGAGTGGAGCTGCAGCAAGCGACTAGCAAGTATGGTGGCTAACTTATTCGCAAAAGAGAGCGAGAAGAGGAGGCAAAGCGCGAGCGAGAAACTAGAGAGCAGCCTGCGCAAACATTACTCCAACACCATGTCCACTTCCCGGACTCCGCCGAGAAGAGGCCATCACGGTAACACACTCAGTTGATTCATTTTAATTAAATTAAGGTTCAAGTTATCTACAACCGGACATTAACAAATTCCCATCTGCCCATAACCGCGGGCACGGCTTTCGAAAGTTCAAATCCCTGCAGGGGAGTCCCAACTTAGCCCATGACAAGCTCTCACGGTCAACGAAGGAATAGACCTCCTCCCAAGACGTTCCGATCAGACTCGGTATCTCGGTAATTCAAGACACTTCGACAAGTTAAAACAAGACCAGCAACACGCCCGAATGTGCCGACAAATCCCGATAGGATCTGCACATATCTCGTTCTCAGGGTACACTCAGATGAGCCAGACGTCGGGTAGGCCAGCCCAGAGTTGCCCCTAGTAGCCCCGGACATCGCTCGGTTGGACCAACACTCAAAGGAGCACTGGCCAGGGGGGGGGGTAAAATAAGATGACCCTTGAGTCTGCAGAACCCAATGGAAAGAAAAGACTACGTGGCGAATGGTAAGACCAATGTTGGGCATTGCTGGAAAAGCTTTAATCAAGGCGAACTATCAAGGGGTTCCCATTATAACCCAACCGCGTAAGGAACGCAAAATCCGGGAACATAACACCGATATGACGGAAACTAGGGCGACAAGAGTGGAACAAAACACTAGGCGAGATGCCGAGCCTTCCACCCTTTACCAAGTATATAGATGCATTAAGATAACATAGCAATATAATGATATCCCAACAAGTAAGTAAAAGATGTTCCAACAAGGAACGGCCTCCAATCTTCACCTGCAACTAGCAACGCTATAAGAGGGGCTGAGCAAAGCGGTAACATAGCCAATCAACGGTTTGCTAGGACAAGGTGGGTTAGAGGTTTGACATGGCAATTTGGGAGGCTTGCAAGCAAGTGGTAGGCATCGTAGCAATGGCATAGCAAAAGAGCAAGCAAACTAGCATAGCAAAGATAGTAGTGATTTCAAGGGTATGATCATCTTGCCTGCACAGTTGTCAGAGTTGAATGGATCCTCGAAAGCAAACTCAACGGGCTCCTCGTTAGCGAACTCGTCTCCGGCTCTACCCAAACAAGACAAACAAGCAACAAGGATACAATCAACCACGTGCAAGACCAAGCAATATGATGAAATGATGATATGCTATGCGGAATGCGATGCAGGATGCAAAATGCAAGATATGACAGGAAATGCATGAACCTGGCCTCATCTTGTAAAACCAAGTGTGCCACTGGAAAGATGAGACGAAATCGCTTGAAAACGATATAAAGAACGCCGGAATTGGACTTACAGTTTGGAAATGGCAAGCGATTCAAATATGACACCGGTCTGCGATTTACAGCAAGTAGGCATCTAAATGCAATGAGATGAACATGCTATAGCACCCAAACATGACAACAAAATACATGGCAGGGATTCACATAAGATGCTTAACAAAATTCTAGCACTGAGCTACGGCCAATTCATCCATTAACAGGTTCAAACAAGCATGGCAAAACTGCATATGGCAAACAGATCTCAGACTTAGTGAAATTAACACTTGTTTGGAATTTCAGATCAAGGTAGCCCTCTTCGGAGCAACAAAACTACATGCTACAGGATCTGAACATGGAAAAGTAAAGCATTGAATGGAGCTACTCAAAGAGCTTAACAAAAGTCCCTTAGTGACCTTGAGCCAAAAAGGACCAGAAAATACAATTGCAAGCATCTGAACATAGCAAAAACATAATCAGTTTTCATACTTAGTGAAAACTGGAGCAAGCTGAAATATAGCTCAAGTAGGCATGTTTACGAGCTCGATGCACTCACTACGGTGCAAGTCATGGCAAGGCAAGCATACATATATCAAGAAGGCACAAAATGCAAGCTAGACATGGCAAGAACAATAGCATAGCATGCACAGATCAACTACAACATCACCGGCAAAATTGCAAACAAGTTGACAATCTGCCCAGATTCACAAAGTAGCAAAAATAGAGCTCGATTGACTCAAGCTAGGGTGCTCCATAATTGCAAACAAAGACATGGATGGATAGAGCACTACAATATTAACAAAACATCCTTACTGATCATCCTCAAAAAAGGCACGGATCACTAGGAAACAACAAGAACATATGGCATCATGAGATAAACAGCTCCAGGACTTAGTGAAATTACTAAGTCCTTGAAAACAGAATTAGCAAGTGCACCACTTTGCAAGCTTGCACTAGTCACGACACACATCCTAAAAATACATGGGTTGCACCTCTGGAGAGATGACAAAGCCCTTAACAAAACATATGTAGAACTCACGGGCATATCAAGCACACAATAATCATGGCAAAAATGACAAAAGTGCTAAACGGAGTAACAGATCTGACAATTAACTCAAGTAGCCCTCTTCTAACAGCATTTCGGGCATCAAGATGAACTCAAATGGAAATGATGCAATGGAATGAAATGATGAACTCTCTGAGATAAACATTTTGATATGCTATATGCATGAATCGGAGCTACGGATGCAAAGTTACGGAGCCGCGAACATGAGCACTTGGACTAAGAATTTCGGGACTTAGACAAAAAAAATCAACCTGTAGGGTTTTTTGGATCTAGATCTCGCGCACGGAAATCGAGGAACTCCGGCGAGGAACTGTAGCTGCCGGAGAGGAGGAGGTTGCCGGCGACGAGGGGGACGCCGGACGGCGGCGGCCGGCGGGCACGGACGCCGGTGGCCGGGGGCGGCAGCGCAGGGCGCGGTGGCGGCGACTGGTGGTGGCGCCGGCGGGCGGAGGCAGCGGGGCCGGCGAGGAGCTCTGGGCGGCGATGGCGCACGGCGGCGGCGCGGTGGCGGTGCGGAGGCGGCGAGCGGCGCGCGGGGGAAGACGAGGCGGGTGGCGGCGCGGCGCTCTGGCCCGAGCGGCGGAGGAGGAGAGCCCGCTCCGAGCCTGGCGGGCCGGCGGGAGTGGCGGCGGCGGGCGATGTGGGCACGCCCGGGCGGACGAATCCCGGGGCGCCACGTGGCGGCGGAGAGGCAGGCCGGACAATGTCCGTCGGTAGGTTTTCGTCCAGCGCGGCGCGGGGACGATTTCTAGGGTTTCGGAGGTAGGAGATCCGAAAATCGGGGGGGGGGGGGCTTTAAATAGGCATAGAGGGAGCTAGGAGAGTCCAAATGAGGTGCGGTTTTCGGCCACGCTATCGTGATCGAACGCTCTAGGTGATGGAGCAGAGTTAGGTGGGTTTTGGGCCAAATTGGAGGGGTGTTGGGCTGCAACACGCACGAGGCCTTATCGGTCCCTCGGTTAACCGTTGGAGTATCAAGCGAAGTCCAAATGGTACGAAACTTGACAGGCGGTCTACCGGTAGTAAACCAAGGCCGCTTGGCAAGTCTTGGTCCAATCCGGAAATGTTTAATCCCCACACACGAAAGAAAGCTAGAAATGACCACCGGAGGAGAACGAAGCGCCGGAATGCAAAACGGACAACGGGGAAAAAGCTCGAATGCAAGAGACGAACACGTATGCAGATGCAATGCACATGATGACATGATATGAGATGCATGACAGCGACAACAACACACGGAGACAAAACCCGAACCCGAGGAAATAAATATAACTTAATGCCGGAAATGACAAGAGTTGGAGTACAAATTGGGAAGGTTACATCCGGGGTGTTACAACACTCCACCACTACGAAAGGATCTCGTTCCGAGATCTAGGACTGAAAGAACGCCGGGTACTCAGAACGGAGGTGATCCTCGCGTTCCCAGGTAGCTTCATGGTCGGAATGGTGTGACCACTTGACTTTGAGAAATTTGATTGACTTGTTGCGAGTCTTGCGTTCAGTCTCTTCAAGAATAGCAACTGAGTGCTCACGATAAGAGAGATCTTCTTGGAGCTCAATGTCCTCGAAGTTGACGGTGCGGTCAGGAGTCTTGAAGCACTTTCGAAGCTGAGAGACATGGAACACGTCATGAACATTTGCAAAGTTTGAAGGAAGCTCGAGTTGATAGGCGAGGTCGCCTCTCTTGCTGACAATCTTGAAAGGTCCCACGTATCTAGGGGCAAGCTTCCCTTTGATACCGAAGCGATGAGTACCTTTCATAGGAGAGACGCGGAGGTAAACATGATCTCCGATCTTGAAAGCCAAATCACGGTGCTTACTATCATAGTAGCTCTTCTGGCGGGATTGGGCTGCTTTGAGGTTATCACGAATGACTTTGCACATTTCTTCTGCCTCTGTGATTAAGTCATTACCCAAAAGCTGACGTTCACCGGTTTTAGACCAGTTGAGAGGGGTACGGCACTTCCTGCCATACAGAATTTCAAATGGGGCCTTGCCCAAACTTGCTTGAAAACTGTTGTTGTAGGAGAATTCAGCATAAGGAAGACAATCCTCCCACTTCATGCCGAAGGAGATCACACAAGCCCTGAGCATATCTTCAAGAAACTGGTTGACACGCTCGACTTGACCGCTAGTTTGAGGATGGAAAGCTGTGCTGAAATGGATGTTGGTGCCCATGGCCTTCTAAAAAGAATCCCAAAACTTCGAGGTAAAGATGCTGCAACGGTCTGAAGAGATCACTTGTGGAATACCGTGCAGAGAGACAATACGAGAGGTATAGAGTTCCGCCAATTGAGCTGCAGTGATCGACTCTTTGATAGGCAGAAAATGTGCCACTTTGGTGAGTTTGTCGATGACAACGAATATAGCATCATTGCCACGCTTGGACTTTGGAAACCCAGTCACGAAGTCCATTTCAATGTGGTCAAACTTCCATTCTGGAATGGCAAGAGGTTGGAGGAGACCTGCTGGCCTTTGGTGTTCTGCCTTCACTCTTCTGCAGACATCACATTCATTCACGAATTGAGCGATTTCGCGCTTCATTCGAGTCCACCAATAAGCTTGCTTGAGGTCCTGATACATCTTCGTGCTCCCAGGGTGGATGGAGAGGAGAGAATTGTGAGCCTCGTTCATGATCACTTTACGGAGGTCACCTTTGGGCACAACAATACGATCCTCGAAGAAGAGAGTGTCCTTATCATCAAGGCGGTAGCACTTGTACTTGGGTTGACTCTTGGCAATCCCAATCTTCACCTTTTTCACCATAGCATCAAGAAGCTGGGCTTGGCGAATCTGGTCTTCTAAGGTAGGAGAGACTTGAAGGTTGGCGAGGAAACCTTGAGGAATAACTTGCAGATTAAGTTTGCAGAAAACTTCACAAAGCTCGGGTTGATAAGGCTTAAGAATCAGACTGTTGCAGTAGGCCTTTCTGCTCAAAGCGTCAGCAATCACATTGGCCTTGCCTGGAGTATACTCGATACTCGGATTATACTCTTGAATCATTTCGACCCATCGAGTTTGCTTGAGGTTGAGATTAGGCTGAGTGAAGATGTACTTGAGACTCTTGTGGTCAGTGAAAATGTCCACTTTTCCTCCCAATAGAAGATGTCTCCAAGTCAAAAGAGCATGCATAACTGCCGCCAACTCGAGATCATGAGTGGGGTAGTTCTTCTCATTAGGCTTCAACTGGCGAGAGGTATAAGCAACAACTTTCTTCTCTTGCATCAATACTGCGCCAAGACCTTGGAGAGAGGCATCACAAAAGACCTCGTACGGCTTGGATTCATCAGGCGGAGTCAGAACTGGAGCAGTGATCAATTTCTCTTTCAAAGTGTTGAAAGCAATGTCACACTCCGGATACCAAATGTACTTGACGTGCTTCTGGAGAAGATTAGAGAGAGGCTTCGCGATCTTAGAGAAGTTTTCAATGAATCTTCGGCAATAGCTTGCGAGACCGAGGAAGCTACGGAGTTGCTTCACGTTCTGAGGAGGTTCCCAATTCACAATTGCAGACACCTTCTCAGGATTCACGGCAATGCCCTTGGCAGAGACGATATGACCAAGATAAAGAACCTCATCGAGCCAAAATTCACACTTGGAGAACTTGGCGTAGAACTGATGTTCTCTGAGCTTATCAAGAACCAAACGCAAGTGTTTGGCATGATCTTCCTTGTTCTTGGAGAAAACCAGAATGTCGTCGAGATAGACCAAAACGAAGTCATTGGTGTAGGCATTGAAGATGAAATTCATCATGCGAGAGAACGTCGGAGGAGCGTTGACGAGGCTGAAAGACATGACAGTGTATTCATATGAACCAAAGCTTGTCCTGAAGGCCGTCTTGGGAATATCTTGCTCACGGATTCGAATCTGATGATAACCCATGCGGAGATCAAGCTTGGAGAATACTTGGGCACCTTTGAGTTGTTCGAACAGCTCATTGATGTTGGGAAGTGGGTATTTGTTCTTGATGGTCTTCTTGTTCACTGGACGGTAATCAACACAAAGTCGGTCCGTTCCATCCTTCTTCTTCACAAAAAGAACACCACAACCCCACGGAGAAGAACTAGGCCGGATGAGACCCATTTTCTCTTGAATATCGAGTTGCTTCTTCAGCTCCTTCAACTCTTCAGGTCTGAGCTTGTAAGGACGTTTTCACACAGGTTCCGTACCAAGCTCAAGATCAATAACGAATTCAACTGGCCGGTGCGGAGGCATTCCTGGAAGCTCTTCTGGAAAGACGTCTTGATATTCGCAAACGACTGGAATTTGAGAGATGGCATCCAATTCACCCTTCTCATTGAGAGAAAATAGACGGATTGTATTATCCCGAGCGGCAAAGACAATTACATCCTCAGATGAATGAGTCAATTGAATCTGCCTGGCTGCACAATCAAGATGCGCCTTGTGCTTAGAAAGCCAACCCATTCCGAGAATAAGATCAATATCCGAGTTACCAAGAACCACCGAAGAAGAGAGAAACTTGTAATCGCCCAATGTTATAGAAACATCTGGGGCAATAGCGCTTGCATTCATGAATTTACCCAGAGAAACAACAGATAACTGTCTAGGCAAATCTTGTAAAGGCAACTCATGCTTAGAAACAAATGGCCTCGAGATGAAACAATGCGATGCACCCATGTCAAAATGAACTTTTGTAGCAATATCATTAACAGGAAGGTTACCCATGATGACATCTGATGAGTCCTCTGCCTGAGCTGCATTCATCAAGTTGATCTTGGCGGACTTGGGGTTATGCTTGACCACAGCTGTACTTGCCGATCTCATAGGAGGAGGAGGAGGAAGACGCCTCTGGTTGAAACACTTGTTGGCATAGTGACCCTTCTGTTGGTACTTGTTGCACGTGACCTCTGAAAGCGGACGGTGATACGGAGCACTCGATCTTGGAGCTTGAGACGAAGTCTTGTTCTGAAAGCCAGGGTTGGGTGGGTGGGAAGAACCACTGCCACCTTTGCTCTTCTGCTGATACGGCTGACGGAACGGAGGAGGAGGAAGCCAAAACTTCTGCTGCTTGGCCACTTGAGTAGAGGAAGAAGGAGTAACATCTCTGACTCGCTTCTTGGAAGCATCACACATCAACTGAGCAGCCTCTTGCTTCAGTGCCATGTTGTAGAACTCATCGTATCTCAAGGGCTCAAAGAGAACAAGAGCTAGCTGAATTTCTTCTCTGAGACCACCCCTGAACTGGTATATCATGCTCTTCTCATCAGGGACGTCCTGCTTGGCAAAGTGGGCGAGCTTCTGGAACAACTTGTTGTAGTCATAGACAGATAAAGAGCCTTGCTTCAGATTGCGGAATTCCTCACGCTTGCTTTCAACCACGCTCTGGGGAATATGATGAGCCCTGAAATCTCAACGGAAATCATCCCAAGTGATAACACGTCCACCTCTGGAATCCTTGTACCGCTGGAACCATTCTGTAGCTTGATCTTTGAGTTGGAAGGAAGCGAACTTGACAAAGTCCTCAGGCCTGACGTTACTGCACTCGAAATGCTTACACAGATCCACAAGCCAATCGTCAGCATCGGTTGCCTCAATACAATTGCTGAAAGTCTTTGGCCCGTTAGCAAGGAACTGGTTGAGTGTAGCAAAGTGACTCTGATTGCTGCCTTGATTGCCTTGGTTGCCTTGATTGCGCTCTTGAAGAATTTGCATGATCAACTGTGTGTTTGCATTTGTTGCGGCCATCACAGCTTGCCATTCCTCCGGAGGAGGGGGAGGTGGTGGCGGATCAGGATTCGAAGTCGTGCGCGTTGGAGGAGCCATCCTGAAGAGGTTGACCACCATTAGCACATTGATAGATAAATATTGAAGCTGAATCCAACGGAATGAAAATTGCAACATATAGTCTTCACATCCGAACAAAATGAACGAATGCATTTCTCTTGAAATGGTCACATATCCATAAATTGAGAAGCCACGTAGAATTAAGGTAGAGAAATACATCAACAAGGTACGGATCAAGAACGAATAATCGGTAAGAAAACCCAATCTCAAACCAATATCCATGGAAGAAGAACTAGAGCTACTAGAATTCCCACCTATGAAACTCCCGAACCTTTACGGTTATGCAATCAGGTGTTGGGGATACAGGGGAAGCATAATATCTCACCCAAACAAGCAAATCCTACATCCAGTTGTATCCATCCTTCAACACATAACCAAGAAACCTTCGGAAACCATCTACCTCAACCTTTGAAAAGCATCCGTTATACAAGTTATGGCGATACTCCCGAACTCCCGCCCCAGTACTGGGTGGCGTCGAGGTTATCTCACCAACGAACTGCATAAAAGAGATTTTTGATGTCGGCGTACTAGACTCAGGTATTCCAGAACTGCAACGATAAAATTATGATGACAACACCTCAGAGCTCAACTCCCCGGGACACTTCCACTAAACCCCTGACAGGAGGCACCAAGACAATGTTCTCATCATAAAACCATCGGAACGATTCCAAGATACCCGCGTGATCCTAAATTTTTTTTAGTGAAATTTGAGAAGAGAAGAGTCAAAACTCTACGTCAGGATGCCTTACCAGAGCGATGAGGAGACTGGGAAGTAAAAAGAATTCCTAAACTCTCCGATATATAATTCCTAAAAGACTCAAAACATTTTTCTAGACACAACTCGGCCGCTAAAAACGATCAAGCAATGGGGCTCCTAAGGTCGGGGAAGGCTCTGATTACCAACTTGTAACACCCTCGATGCGACTATAGCTCCCACGTGTTGAGGCACGACTTAGAGACATAATCGCATTGAAGGCATATGTCGCAAGTTAGGCAATCTTCACAACATCCCATGTAATATAATAATGAAAGGGGAGATAACATAGTTGTCTTACACTCGCCACGTCAATCAAGTACATAAATAACATTACATCATCCAAACACTCATGGCCCTACTACGGCGCCAAAATAAAAGAGAACCCAACATGCGACACGGTCCCAATCACCCCCAACTGGGCACCACTACTGATCATCGGGAAAGGAAACGTAGTAACGTTGAGAGTCTTTGTCGAACTCCCACTTGAGCTCATAGGCGTCTCCTGGAGCGGAATCATCAGGCCCTGCATCTGGTGTAATAGTAATCTGTGAGCCATAGGGACTCAGCAATCTCGCACCCTCGCGATCAAGACTATGTAAGCTTATAGGTATGGCAAGGTAAATATGAGTGGAGCTGCAGCAAGCGACTAGCAAGTATGGTGGCTAACTTATTCGCAAAAGAGAGCGAGAAGAGGAGGCAAAGCGCGAGCGAGAAACTAGAGAGCAGCCTGCGCAAACATTACTCCAACACCGTGTCCACTTCCCGGACTCCGCCGAGAAGAGGCCATCACGGTAACACACTCAGTTGATTCATTTTAATTAAATTAAGGTTCAAGTTATCTACAACCGGACATTAACAAATTCCCATCTGCCCATAACCGCGGGCACGGCTTTCGAAAGTTCAAATCCCTACAGGGGAGTCCCAACTTAGCCCATGACAAGCTCTCACGGTCAACGAAGGAACAGACCTCCTCCCAAGACGTTCCGATCAGACTCGGTATCTCGGTAATTCAAGACACTTCGACAAGTTAAAACAAGACCAGCAACACCACCCGAATGTGCCGACAAATCCTGATAGGAGCTGCACATATCTCGTTCTCAGGGCACACTCAGATGAGCCAGACGTCGGGTAGGCCAGCCCAGAGTTGCCCCTAGTAGCCCCGGACATCGCTCGGTTGGACCAACACTCAGAGGGGCACTGGCCCGGGGGGGGGGGGTAAAATAAGATGACCCTTGAGTCTGCAGAACCCAATGGAAAGAAAAGGCTAGGTGTTGAATGTTAAGACCAATGTTGGTCATTGCTGGAAAAGCTTTAATCAAGGCGAACTATCAAGGGGTTCCCATTATAACCCAACCGCGTAAGGAACGCAAAATCCGGGAACATAACACCGATATGACGGAAACTAGGGTGGCAAGAGTGGAACAAAACACTAGGCGAGATGCCGAGCCTTCCACCCTTTACCAAGTATATAGATGCATTAAGATAACATAGCAATATAATGATATCCCAACAAGTAAGTAAAAGATGTTCCAACAAGGAACGGCCTCCAATCTTCACCTGCAACTAGCAACGCTATAAGAGGGGCTGAGCAAAGCGGTAACATAGCCAATCAACGGTTTGCTAGGACAAGGTGGGTTAGAGGTTTGACATGGCAATTTGGGAGGCTTGCAAGCAAGTGGTAGGCATCGTAGCAATGGCATAGCAAAAGAGCAAGCAAACTAGCATAGCAAAGATAGTAGTGATTTCAAGGGTATGATCATCTTGCCTGCACAGTTGTCAGAGTTGAATGGATCCTCGAAAGCAAACTCAACGGGCTCCTCGTTAGCGAACTCGTCTCCCGGCTCTACCCAAACAAGACAAACAAGCAACAAGGATACAATCAACCACGTGCAAGACCAAGCAATATGATGAAATGATGATATGCTATGCGGAATGCGATGCGGGATGCAAAATGCAAGATATGACAGGAAATGAATGAACCTGGCCTCAGCTTGGAAAACCAAGTGTGCCACTGGAAAGATGAGACGAAATCTCTTGAAAACGATATAAAGAACGCCGGAATCAGAGTTACGGTTTGGAAATGGCAAGCGATTCAAATATGACACCGGTCTGCGATTTACAGCAAGTAGGCATCTAAATGCAATGAGATGAACATGCTACAGCACCCAAACATGACAACAAAATACATGGCAGGGATGCACATAAGATGCTTAACAAAATTCTAGCACTGAGCTACGGCCAATTCATCCATTAACAGGTTCAAACAAGCATGGCAAAACTGCATATGGCAAACAGATCTCAGACTTAGTGAAATTAACACTTGTTTGGAATTTCAGATCAAGGTATCCCTCTTCGGAGCAACAAAACTACATGCTACAGGATCTGAACATGGAAAAGTAAAGCATTGAATGGAGCTACTCAAAGATCTTAACAAAAGTCCCTTAGTGACCTTGAGCCAAAAAGGACCAGAAAATACAATTGCAAGCATCTGAACATAGCAAAAACATAATCAGTTTTCATACTTAGTGAAAACTGGAGCAAGCTGAAATATAGCTCAAGTAGGCATGTTTACGAGCTCGATGCACTCACTACGGTGCAAGTCATGGCAAGGCAAGCATACATCTATCAAGAAGGCACAAAATGCTAGCTAGACATGGCAAGAACAATAGCATAGCATGCACGGATCAACTACAACATCACCGGCAAAATTGCAAACAAGTTGACAATCTGCCCAGATTCACAAAGTAGCAAAAGTAGAGCTCGATTGACTCAAGCTAGGGTGCTCCATAATTTCAAACAAAGACATGGATGGATAGAGCACTACAATATTAACAAAACATCCTTACTGATCATCCTCAAAAAAGGCACGGATCACTAGGAAACAACAAGAACATATGGCATCATGAGATAAACAGCTCCAGGACTTAGTGAAATTACTAAGTCCTTGAAAACAGAATTAGCAAGTGCACCACTTTGCAAGCTTGCACTAGTCACTACACACATCCTAAAAATACATGGGTTGCACCTCTGGAGAGATGACAAAGCCCTTAACAAAACATATGTAGAACTCACGGGCATATCAAGCACACAATAATCATGGCAAAAATGACAAAAGTGCTAAACGGAGTAACAGATCTGACAATTAACTCAAGTAGCCCTCTTCTAACAGCATTTCGGGCATCAAGATGAACTCAAATGGAAATGATGCAATGGAATGAAATGATGAACTCTCTGAGATAAACATTTTGATATGCTATATGCATGAATCGGAGCTACGGATGCAAAGTTACGGAGCCGCGAACATGAGCACTTGGACTAAGAATTTCGGGACTTAGACAAAAAAATCAACCTGTAGGGTTTTTTGGATCTAGATCTCGCGCACGGAAATCGAGGAACTCCGGCGAGGAACTGTAGCTGCCGGAGAGGAGGAGGTTGCCGGCGACAAGGGGGAGGCCGGACGGCGGCGGCCGGCGGGCACGGACGCCGGTGGCCGGGGGCGGCGGCGCAGGGCGCGGTGGCGGCGGCTGGTGGTGGCGCCGGCGGGCGGAGGCGGCTGGGCCGGCGAGGAGCTCCGGGCGGCGATGGCGCGCGGCGGCGGCGCGGTGGCGGTGCGGAGGCGGCGAGCGGCGCGCGGGGGAAGACGAGGCGGGTGGCGGCGCGGCGCTCTGGCCCGAGCGGCGGAGGAGGAGAGCCCGCTCCGGGCCTGGCGGGCCGGCGGGAGTGGCGGCGGCGGGCGATGTGGGCGCGCCCGGGCGGACAAATCCCGGGGCACCACGTGGCGGCGGAGAGGCGGGCCGGACAATGTCCGTCGGCAGGTTTTCGTCCGGCGCGGCGCGGGGACGATTTCTAGGGTTTCGGAGGTAGGAGATCCGAAAATCGGGGGGCCTTTAAATAGGCATAGAGGGAGCTAGGAGAGTCCAAATGAGGTGCGGTTTTCGGCCACGCGATCTAGGTGATGGAGCAGAGTTAGGTGGGTTTTGGGCCAAATTGGAGGGGTGTTGGGCTGCAACACACACGAGGCCTTATTGGTCCCTCGGTTAACCGTTGGAGTATCAAGCGAAGTCCAAATGGTACGAAACTTGACAGGCGGTCTACCGGTAGTAAACCAAGGCCGCTTGGCAAGTCTTGGTCCAATCCGGAAATGTTTAATCTCCACACACGAAAGAAAGCTAGAAATGACCACCGGAGGAGAACGAAGTGCCGGAATGCAAAACGGACAACGGGGAAAAAGCTCGAATGCAAGAGACGAACACGTATGCAGATGCAATGCACATGATGACATGATATGAGATGCATGACAGCGACAACAACACACGGAGACAAAACCCGAACCCGAGGAAATAAATATAACTTAACGCCGGAAATGGCAAGAGTTGGAGTACAAATTGGGAAAGTTACATCCGGGGTGTTACACTTTTCCTTATGCGGCGAGCCCCCTTAACCACCCTCTCCATGAATATCTTGTTCTCCCTCTCTTTCTTTTCAGCTCCGAAAGCCCAAAGTATCAAGGTTCTTTCTTGAAAATCCTTTAGACGTTTCTTCTCTACGTCCTCACATTTCTTCTTCAACTTGTGCTCCCTCGTGATCTCCTCAAAAACCAATCTCTCATGTTCCTTCCTCTTCTCTTCGATCTCCTCTTGCTTCTTCTTCTCTAGTGCGGCTGCATCCTCCTCTCTCAGCTTCTTCGCAGCCTTCTCCCACCACCCCACCATCTCACCTTTCACATCCTTCTCCTCCACCCCCTTCGTTATTGGTTTGCTGGGTTGAGAAGCCGCCATACCTACGATGAGACAAACATAATAGTTAGTAATGACAAGAAGAACATATGGAAAAACATGTAAATTACAACATATTAGTGAATAAGGACAACAAGAACATATGTAAAATATGTAAATTGAATCATTATAATTAGTGAGCAACATACGGAAATGGTCCATCCAGGTATCCAAACATTCCTATATAACAAACTTGCCCAAGACCACCACCATGGCCAAGACCACCACTAAGGCCAAGACCACGGCCACGGTCTAGAGCACCACCACAGCCTAGACCGCCGCCACGACCTAGACCACCACCACGGCCTCTTGTAAGTCCTAGTTGCCTCCCTCTTTGTTGTGTCATTCCTCTTTGGCATGCCCCTTGTTCGCTACTACCTAGTTGGTTTGGCACTTGCTGGCTACCACTTGGTTGGCTTCCACTTGCTTGCCTTGGCACTTGTTGCCTACCACTTGGTTGTCTACCGCTTGCTTGACTTGGCCCTTGTTGAGTACTATTTGCTTGGATAGGACCTTGTGTACCTCCTTGTTTTCTTGTGCTTGCATCATTTTTTATTTGACCTCTTTCTTGGTTTGGTACACTTTCTTTTGTTGTGGCCCTGACCTTTGCATTCCCCACAATGGGAGCGCTCACGAGGCTCTTGGAATTGGTCGTTGCCCGATTCGCGGCCACCACCATGGCCCCATCCGTCCATGTCACCTCTAAGATGCTTTGTCTTACGTCTACCCCGTTTAACAACCTTCAAGTCCGAATCTGGCCATAATTGAACTCCATGGTACTCTGGCCATTGTGATTGGTTAAAGTATGGGTGAAATCGGGGAGCCCATGTATTCTTGACACTCATGATTGAGAACTCCGAGAGCCTCACGGTGAGCGGGTGATTGACGTCCACATTCCTAACGCGACCGTCGGTATACAAGTGTGAGCATGGGAGATGAAGCAATAATGGCCTCCTGCAAGAGCAATCACACCGTGTTAGGGAGACGTTGAAAGCCCGACCTCCATGTTGGCGGCCATCATTTGTAGTTCCTCCTGGCTCTTTCACTTCATACAACCAATCGTCGTTGTTATATAGTATAGCTTCTTGTGAGATCCGCCTTCTGTGATTGAAATTTGAACCATTCATCAACCTTGGTGGGAACTTGTACTTGTACTTCCGCTTGTTCTAATCCGCTATCTGCGCATCCGTTTCCATTGAGTGCTTTAGAAAGTACACATTCATCTTATCAAATGTGTATTGAACAATTACCGTCACGGGTAATGCACGTAGACCCTTGAGCACCCTGTTGAAGCATCGACCATATTGCTTGTCATTTGACTATACCTCCGGTCATCTTCATCAAAAACATGTGCCCACTTATTCCTTTCTTGAATGTGCCTATTGAGGAAGTCTTGACCCTCGGGATCAAGTTTTTTGTGTGTGAGTAATTTGTTGTACACGTTGGCGAACCACTTGTCAGAGAAAGCGAGACAATAATCTTGAAGATCATTCGCCAACTCCTTAAGGCCACATGCCCTATAGAAGTTAGAACAAAAATGCCTCATGCACCATCGATGGTGCAACGGAGCATGCCCGGGAATGTTAATGTCCACTGCATTAAGAATTCCTGGATGGCGATCCGATATGACACAAATTTCCTTTGAGCCGGTAATACCTTGGTTCTCAAAAGACGCAAGAACCACTCCCAGTTATCATTGTTCTCCACCTCAACCAAAGCAAATGCCAAAGGCAACTCCCGATTATTAGCATCACTTGTTATTGCAACCAACAAGGTGCCCTTGTATTGTCCAGTTAAGAATGTGCCATCAATGGCGATGATCGTCTGACAGTGTTCAAAATCCCTCACGCATTGCTCGAATGCCCAAAATGCACGTCCAAATACTCGGACGGTCCTTCCGTCATGAACCGTTGTTTTTCCGCATGAGGCTCGACCACGTGAACCATTCCCGGGTTTGTGGCGGCCATAACTAACAACAACCTAGGTATTCGGTTGTATGCTTCATCCCAATTACCATACAATATCTTAAATGTGGCTTACTTCGCCTTCCATGCCATGCCATATCTGACCTTGTAATGAAAGATGGCTTTCACAAGGTCCATGACTTGTTGGATGGTCATTGTTGGGAGTGTGGATATTTAGTTGGAAAGCATGTAAGCAATGAACTCAGACGTGAGTTGTCCGTGGTTTTGGGACATAACCTTCCCATCCACCCTCTTGCCTCGGCACATGTGACTTGGTACACAACTCACTACGTGCCAAGTGGGCCCTCCTTTCCATGGTCTTGCACAAACAATCCATGGACATTTTTTCTCTTCACATGCAACTGTGTAGCGCACATTGACGTCCGAGTTCACCACCTTGTGTGGACGATAATGCGTAACCGAGTAGTTGCCGAGCCACATCTTCAACTGCAAGAAGGTTTGGAACTTAGACCCGGAAGAAATCCCGTTGGTGCCATCTTCCAAATCCCGGTGAGAACTTGGCCTAACTCCAAGGGATATACCTTGGCTTCCGTCTACCACGGCTTCATCTACGAGATTAACATCCTTGAACAATGGAGTCCGATGATCCCACCCGAATACCTTCTCGAAAGCTTTGGCCTCCTTCACCATGAACCCCTCCTCATCAACTTCTTCATCCAGACATTCTTCATCTGACTCTGATGCATAGCCACGTGAATAAGGGATGGAATGGTCCATTGTCTCTTACACATGATATTTGTTGAAATCACCAACATTGTTGTCATGGACATCAACTTCATTGTCATCGTACTCATACTCATCATTCTCCTCTTGCAAAGCTTCATTGTGGTTGTTTGAAATCAGGCTCCATGTAGGCCTCACTTGTTGTGTCAAAGGAGGTTCACCAACTTCATCTTGGTTCATGGGTGGGGGGCTAGTAGCAACCAAGGGGGAGTGGTTCCGGTTCAAGTCCAAATGCACACTAGAATCAACCTTCTTCGTAGCAAATAACTCAAGAGCCTTGTCTAGTGATTCAGCCACCGTCTCCTTGTATGCAATCCTATGTTGCTTAGAGTTCACACGCATTATCTTTCAACGGATGTGCATTCCAAAACCAACATTATGCCTTCCCTCCAACTCAACGGTATCACTTGGCTCCATCCAATTCAAATCTTTTCTCACTTGTTCCAAGACCTCCGCATAGCTAGGACTACTATCAAACACCATGTCAAGCTCATCCGGGTCCGGTTCAATATTGCCTTTCAAAAAGGTGTCTTTGTCCACATGATGAACAAACACACATGTTCTTCCCATCCCTATAAGCATTCAAACAACAAAACATAACATATCTTCCATAAGTACTCATCCGAAGATTAACACGGAATACAAACCCTAACATAGATACGAAACAATAACCCTAACCCCCACTTAACAATGACCATAAGCACAACCCTCACATACTAACAACCCTAACCCTAGCACCAACATGACAACACCCATAACCCTAACCCTAACATACTAACAACCCTAATCCTAGGAAATTGGCAAACAAACATCTCCTATCTCCATACATATTGCAAGATCCATAAAAAACTAGGGTTCCCACAAACTAGCAACAAATGAGCAAATGTTAGCATTTTTTGGATCAAAAAAAGGGGATCAGAGGAGATTACCTTGAGGGAGGGATTGGATTCGAAATCCATGGAGGGATTCTTCAAATTTGCAAGATTTGGAGAAGGATTTGTGAGGGGGAGAGAGGGAAAATCACCGGGGGGGTTGGGTTGTGTGTGGGGAGGGAGTGGGGCCAGGCAGGGAACTAGTAATAGGATGTGCAGCGCCTAAGAGCTAGGCACTGCACATAACAAGTGTGGCACCTAGCTCTCAGCTGCTACACTACTGGGTGCAGGGTCCGGGGGTGCCACGCTGGCCAGGCATGCAATGCCTCAGAGAAATGCGGTGCACAGTAGGGTGTGGCGCCTACTTGTCAGGCGCCACACAAAATGGTCAGCTGAGCAAAAAAATTTAGAAGCAGTTCAGTTTGTGAATTGATTTCGTCCACACATCAATTTTGTCGTTTTTGTCTGGAAACGCTGTGGTTCTATTGCCGGATCGACAGAGACGGGACGTAGATCACGTGAAGCTCAAATTATTGTATAGTTCATAGGTTCACTTTGAGAATCTCTAGCCCGCGCGCCCCAAACTGGCCTCAAACGCCCGGGCGGCCTGTTCGGTCACGGTTTTTTTATCTAGGCGAACGTCTCAAACGGGCCTCAAACGCTCGGACTGACCGACACCTCAACCCGGCAATCTGACCCATGGTCAGCGTCGGTAGCGTCGCCCATGGGCACACGACCCTAAAGGCGCTGACGACGGGAATTTGCATGGTTCCACTATTGGTTCGATAACCTTGGTTCTCACTGAGGGAAATACTTATCCGTTACTATATTGCTTCACCCCTCCTCTTCGAGGAAAATCCCAATGCAGCTCACAAGTAGCATTGAGTAAGGGAAATTTCAGTTTTTTGGAAGGTCTTGATGTCCTGACGATGTATTGATGTGTGTTTTGTAAGCAATATGGGTTCGCACAAGCTTAGGTGATTTCATCTTGGTGGTGCTCAACAATAATTAATGTGTAGCCACATTTAATCGAGCTAAGCATGTTGTCAACTTAATTTGGGGAAATGTGTTTCACAACCTATTTTATATTGATGCATTATATAGCAAAATAAATAGAACTTCATTTTTTCCAATAGTCATGATGTCTCCCCCCACATTGTACATTTTGGACTTTGTCATGTTTAATTTATTAGAACTCGGAAGTTGAGAGACTTACTTTGATAGTGTTGGTCCTATTGCACGGTGACATTCATAAATAAGACTTTGTGCCTATTATGTTATTGTATCCACAAATACGATCTATACCATGCTAAGTTTGTTAATTTTATCATGTTTGGTGCCTTGTTGAGATACAATTTGGCGTATGTTGTCTTTTCATTTTAGTTTCAGGAATTGATGCTAGATTTCTACTGTGTCAACATGATTTTAGTCTTTACTTCTAGTTGTGATGGTCGGTTCCCCTAGGTTTCATGTCGGCTCAAATCTACTAAACTACGATTATGTGACTACCTCCCTATAAGTGTTACTAGTGTTTTTATATCTTTAACTTTCTTGTGTTTGCTTTCAAATGACTAATGAGAAACACTAATGTATCCTTATCTTATGTTTTAGTTCTAGAATGTATTCATTTGTCAATAGTTTTTCCTCCATACACTTAAAAAAGATAGTGTTTCTTCCATTTTTGTGCATTATGAGGAGTTCATGAGATTTCTGTTTGGGCTCTTGAGATTATAACCAATATTCTTAGTGGAACCATGATTTACAAGAAGAGAAACTTGTTAGAGATCTGAGTGGATATGGAGCTGAGAGAGATGGTTGTAGTTGTGGCAGAGAGAGGGGGTTAGGGGAGGTGGCAAGCTGTCTCCTCCCAACGACAACCTGCCTTACTCCGAGGACTAGTGTGGCAAGGGTGAGACGACGATGCTCTTTGGTGCTTAAAGTAGTTGCTATGTCAACTTGAATAGCGGCAACCTGGACAATAAGAAGTGGTCGAAGGTCACCGTCCTTGTCAACTTGCACCACGGAATACTGCCAATCACAGTTGGCCACTTCACACTGACGTCTAGTGTAAGAACGACGCCGACACCCAGAAGAAGAAGTATAAGGACGAGCATATTCATAGCGGTTTCTATGCATGGACTTCTATGTGACCTTCACTTCCTTGATAGTACAACCCTCTCAACATCTGGTGTGGGCCGTCACCACAGACTTGTGCTGTATCTACATGATTTTAGTCTTTACTTTTTTGCTCTTATGGTTGGTTCCCCTATATTTATTGTGGGATCAAATCTACGGAACAACTATTCCTTTGTGTTACTACTTTTGATTCCGAGCTTTGAATTATTCGTTTTCCCATGTCTGATTAGAAACAATAATGTATAGTTTATTCTTAGAAAAGTGTCATAGTACAATATGTTCATGCAGCTTCCACCATCCATAAGTACCTTTGTCAACTTGTAAGTGCCCACTTGAGGGGTTACCACCAGGGCCAGATGACCCGGATCATCAACCCGGGGCGGGTGATCCACACAGCTCCAAGTGATCATGTGCTCAGACCAACTCAAATAGTGCGGTACGGCTGGCTCAACAGCATTAATGACAGCCCGTTTATGGACCTTTCGGTCATGCTTGCACGTGCTCGTAGTGAAGACATGGTACTGGCCACTATTAAGCTACTTAGGATTACTATGATATCCTAACTGGTTATTCTGCTGTTGATTACCTTGGCTAGACTGCTGATTATGACCACCGTGGTTCCCATGGACCTAATAGCCAGAATTTGAGCCGCCGCCACCAAAGCCGGCTCCCTGGAAACCTCCTGAGCCAGACCTGCTGGGCGGCCAATTGCCATTGCCATGATGCTGTTGAAACGACTGGTTCCTGTACTCCTACATGATATAACAATCCTTCCAAGCGTGACTAGACGGCTTGTTAGGATAACTGTGTTTAGGGCACGGTGCATTAAGAGCGTCTTCGTAATTCTTGGGCTTCCCTCCATTATAAGGTTGCTTGCCATTGCGACGCTGATTTTTGAACCCAGTGATACGTCCATTTTGCATCATGCTTTTATATCGATATTTATTGCATTATGGACTGTTATTACACATTATGTCATAATACTTATGCCTTTTCTCTCTTATTTTACAAGGTTTACATGAAGAGGGAGAATGCCGGTAGCTGGAATTCTGGGCTGGAAAAGGAGCAAATATTAGAGACCTATTCTGCACAACTCCAAAAGTCCTGAAACTCAATGAAAGTCAGTTTTGGAATATATAAAAAATATTGGGCGAAGAAAGCACCAGAGGGGGGCCACACCTTGTCCGCGAGGGTGGGGGCGCGCCCTACCCCCTGGGAGCGCCCCCCTGCGTCGTGGGCCCCCTGGCAGGCCTTCGGTGCCCATCTTTTGCTATATGAAGTCTTTCGCCCTGGAAAAAATCAGAAGGAAGCTTTCAGGATGAACCCCCGCCGTCTCGAGGCGGAACCTCGGGGGAACCAATCTAGGGCTCCGGCGGAGCTGTTCTGCCGGGGAATGATACGTCTCCGTCGTATCAACTTTTCCAAACACTTTTACCCTTGTTTTGGACTCCAACTTACATGATTTGAATGGAACTAACCCGGACTGATGCTGTTTTCAGCAGAATTGCCATGGTGTTATTTTTGTGCAGAAATAGAAGTTCTCGGAATGACCTGGAAATCAACGGAGATTGTTTTTGGAATATATAAAAAATACTGGAAGAAAGATCCACGTCAGGGGGCCTACACCCTATCCACGAGGGTGGGGGCACGCCTACCCCCCTGGGCGCGCCCCTACCTCGTGGGCCCCCTGGCGCTCCACCGACCTCAACTCCAACTCCATATATTCACTTTCGGGCAGAAACAAAATCATAGAGAAGGATTCATCGCGTTTTATGATATGGAGCCGCCGCCAAGCTCTAAACTCTCTCGGGAGGGCTGATCTGGAGTCCGTTCGGGGCTCCGGAGAGGGGAATCCGTCGCCATCGTCATCATTAACCTTCCACCATCACCAATTCCATGATGCTCACCGCCGTGCATGAGTAATTGCATCGTAGGCTTGCTGGACGGTGATGGGTTGGATGATATTTATCATGTAATCGAGTAAGTTTTGTTAGGGTTTGATCCCTAGTATCCACTATATTCTGAGATTGATGTTGCTATGACTTTGCTATGCTTAATGCTTGTCACTAGGGCCCGAGTGCCATGATTTCAGATCTGAACCTATTATGTTTTCATGAATATATGTGAGTTCTTGATCCTATCTTGCAAGTCTGTAGTCACCTACTATCTATTATGATTCGGTAACCCCGAAGTGTCAATAGTCAGGACCACTCCCGGTGATGACCGTAGTTTGAGGAGTTCATGTATTCACTATGTGTTAATGCTTTGGTCCAGTACACTATTAAAAGGAGGCCTTAATATCCTTTAGTTTCCAATAGGACCCCGCTGCCACGGGAGGGTAGGACAAAAGATGTCATGCAAGTTCTTTTCCATAAGCACGTATGACTATATTCGAAATACATGCCTACATTACATTGATGAATTGGAGCTAGTTCTGTGTCACCCTATGTTATAACTGTTGCATGAATAATCACATCCGACATAATTCTCCATCACTGATCCAATGCCTACGATCTTTTCATATATTGTTCTTCGCTCATTTACTTTTCCGCTGCTACTGTTACAATCACTATAAGACCAAACATATTCCTTTTGCTACCGTTACCACTACTATCACATTACTTTGATACTAAACACTTTGCTGCAGATATTAAGTTTCCTGGTGTGGTTGAATTGACAACTCAACTGCTAATACTTGAGAATATTCTTTGGCTCCCCTTGTGTCGAATCAATAAATTTGGGTTGAATACTCTACCCTCGAAAACTGTTGCGATCCCCTATACTTGTGGGTTATCAAGACCATTTTCTGGCGCCGTTGCCGGGGAGCATAGCTCTATTCTTTGAGTCACTTGGGATTTATATCTGCTTATCATTACGAAGAACTTGAAAGATCAAAGAACAAAGATTTTTCCCTCAACTACGAGGGGAGGTAAGGAACTGCCATCTAGCTCTACACTTGATTCACCTTCTGTTTTGAGTAAGCTTGCGACACCTAAACCTGCTTCTGCTATTAATTCTGATATGTCGCATGATATTGATGATGCCACTTCTGCTTTGCATGATACTTATGATGAAACTACTTCTGTGCTTGATACTACTGTGCCACTTGGTGAATTTCTTGATGAACAACTTGCTAGGGCTAGAGAGAATGAAATTATTGAAACTGATAATATTGATGAAAGTGATGATGACGATTCGCCCCTAGATACGAATTGCCTATTGTGCCTGAGGGTTATGTTATGTATGAAGAAACTGCTCGAGACTTTCTTGCCTGCAATGACAGAAGTGATCTTAAGAAATTATTAGCCAAGCTTAAAGAAAAGTCTTTGAATGCTATAATGAAATATGACCCTGCTTATGCTGCTTCACCTATATTTATTACTGATAAGGATTATGATTTCTCAGTTGATCCTGATATAATTACTTTGGTTGAATCTGATCCTTTCTATGGCTATGAATCTGAAACTATTGTGGCACATCTTACTAAATTAAATGATATAGCTACCCTGTTCACTAATGATGAGAAAACTTGCTACTATTATATCCTTCAATTGTTTCTATTCTCATTAAAGGGTGATGCTAAGATATGGTTTAATTCTCTTGATCCTGGTTGTCTGCGTTGTCCCCATGATATGATTTACTACTTCTCTGCTAAATATTTCCCCGCTCATAAGAAACAAGCTGCTTTAAGGGAAATATATAATTTTGTGCAAATTGAAGAAGAGAGTCTCCCACAATCTTGGGGGAGGCTTCTCCAATTACTTAATGCTTTGCCTGATCATCCTGTCAAGAAAAATGAAATACTTGATATCTTTTATAATGGATTAACCGATGCTTCTAGAGACCACATGGATAGTTGTGTTGGTTGTGTTTTCAGGGAAAGAACAGTTGATCAAGCTGAAATTCTATTGAATAATATGTTGACCAATGAAAATAATTGGACACTTCCTGAACCAACTCCTAAGCCAACTCCGAAGAAAAGGGGTATTCCATTTCTCAGTCGTGAAGATATGCAAGAGGCAAAGAAATCTATGAAAGAAAAAGGTATAAAAGCTGAAGATGTTAAGAATTTACCTCCTGTTGAAGAAATACATGGTCTTAATTCACCACCTATTGAAGAAACACATGGTCTCGATAACCTGACACGTGTAGTAAAGGTAAACTCTCTCTATAGATATGATAAAGCTGAAATCCCTCCTGCTAAGTTTGCTAGCCAATGTTTGGATGAATTTGATAACTTTATGGTTAAGCAAGAAGATTTTAATGCTTATGTTGGTAGACAATTGAAACATAATGCTTATATGATTGAACACTTGAGTGATTATATGGCTAGTGTTAAAGGTGAA
The DNA here is from genome assembly GCF_056163025.1 of Triticum urartu. NCBI lineage: Eukaryota > Viridiplantae > Streptophyta > Magnoliopsida > Poales > Poaceae > Triticum > Triticum urartu. The sequence continues at coordinate 553,138,208 of NC_141873.1, forward strand.
CTTAAACTTATTAGTAAACATGCTTCTATGGTTACCACTCAAGTGGAACAAGTGCTTAAAGCTCAGAATGATTTGCTCAGTGAATTAAATAATAAGAAGAATGATAATGTTGTTAGAGTTATGACTAGAGGTGGTAAAATGACTCAAGAACCTTTGTATCCCGAGGGCCATCCTAAGAGAATTGGGAAGGATTCTCAGAGAAATAACGTTGATGCACCTAGTTCTTCTAAGAGGAAGAAAAAGAAAAATGATAGGACTTTGCATGCTTCTAGTGAACCTGTTGTAGACACACCTGAGAATCCTAATGATATTTCTATCTCTGATGCTGAAACACAATCTAGAAATGAACATGAACCTAGTGATAATGTTAATGATGATGTTCGTGTTGATGCTCAACCTAGCAATAATAATGATGTAGAGATTGAACTGCTATTAATCTTGATAACTCATAATCAAAGAATCAATGTTATGATAAGAGACTTTGTTGCTAGAAAGCATGGTAAAGAAAGAGAACCATGGGTTCAGAAACCCATGCCTTTTCCTCCTAAACCATCCAAGAAAAAGGATGATGAGGATTTTGAGCGCTTTGCTAAAATGATTAGACCTATCTTTTTGCGTATACGTTTGACTAATATGCTTAAAATGAACCCTTATGCTAAATATATGAAGGAAATTGTTACTAATAAAAGAAAGATACCGGAAGCTGAAATTTCCACCATGCTTGCTAATTATACTTTTAAAGGTGGAATACCAAAGAAACTAGGAGATCGAGGAGTACAAACTATACCATGCTCCATTAAAAGAAACTATGTTAAAACTGCTTTATGTGATCTTGGAGCCGGCATTAGTGTTATGCCTCTCTCTTTATATCGCATACTTGATTTGAATAAGTTGACACCTACTGAAATATCTTTGCAAATGGCTGATAAATCAACTGCTATACCTGTCGGTATTTGTGAGGATGTGCCTGTTGTGGTTGCAAACATTACTATTTTAACAGACTTTATTATTCTTGATATTCCCTAGGACGATAGTATGTCTATTATTCTTAGAAGACCCTTATTGAATACTGCAGGAGATGTTATTGACTGCACCAAAGGCAATGTCACTTTTCATGTTAATGGTAATGAGCATACGGTACACTTTCCGAGGAAACAACCTGAAGTCCACAGTATCAATTCTATTGGAAAAATTTCAACAATTACTATTGGAGGTTTTGAATTTCCTCTTCCTACTGTCAAGTCAAAATATGATATTCTTATTATTGGGGATGTGCATATCCCCGTTGAGGTAACCTAGTGTTATTCGAAAATTCTCCTGTTTCATGTTATTCGAAATGAGTTTGTTAACAAGACCTGATCAACCTTGTTAGTGGATTCCTTTTGATGAGCATGAGATGGATGAATTTAGAAAACACAACTCTCCGTACCCTCTTTTTACTTTCCGTTATTTATATTAAATAAAGAAAAAATAGTATTTTTCTGTTTGTTTTCTGAATTATCCATGCAATAAAAATACCCCAAAAATAAAAGTTCTCCAAATGCCTTGAAATTTAAATATGATTTTTTCTAGAATATTTTAGAATATCTGGCACTGAAAACACGACAGGGGGAGCAGCCACGTGCCCACGTGGGTGGAGGGCGCGCCCACCCCCCCAGGCGCGCCCCTTGCCTTGTGGGCCCATGGTGGCTCCCCTCCACTTATTCCAGCCACCACACACTCCTTCCTCCCAAAAAAATCACTAACTAGCTCAAGCACGAGTTCTAGCTCATCTTGCTGCCATTTTCGATCTCCTAGCTCAAAGCTCCATTCACAAAACTGCTTTGGGGGATTGTTCTTTGGTATGTGACTCCTCCAATGGTCCAATTAGTTTTTGTTCTAGTGCTTTATTCATTGCAATTTTTTGCTGCTTTGGTGACCCTATTCTTGAGCTTGCATGTCAAATTTATATGGTCAAAAGTAGTTTTAATGCATGATATTGCCTCTAGGCACTTGTAGGAGTAGTTGCTATCAATTTTGTTGAGTTTGGTTCACTTTTTATTTTGAGTTGATAAAATTTTTAGAAAATTTCAGAAAAAGATGAGGAGATTTTTGAGGGGCTCATCGAGCCGATGCTCGAAGGATAAACAAAGTGAAGAGAACAAGAAGCCCAAGTATAATCTCCCTCGTACTGCGGAGGTTCGGCCATGTGAATGGCCTTGTGATGATTTCTTGAGAGCAGACGGAATTTATGATGATTTTTATGAGTTGGCTGAGAATGCAGGCCTCACCGACTTCCTCCACGACCAACACGAACATTATCTCTTACTCACTAATATTTTTGTGCAAAATTTTCATTTCCATGCTAGGAGGTCACCACCTTCGATGGATTTCTATTTATATGATGAGTATAAGGAGGTGTCCCTTTTCGATTTTTGCCGGGTCTGTAAGATACCCTTTACAGGCAGCATAGAAGAACCACATCGCAGTGATGTGGAAGGGTTTATTGATATGATTGTTGTAGGGGAAACTAGGAAGGTTTCCGATGCAAGAATTACTAGCATACATTTTCCTGTTCTACGTTACTTTGCAATATTTGCTAGTAGATGCTTGATTGGTCGCGGAAACTGTGGCAACCTTAGTGCCCCTAATATTGTTATTTTGTGCCATGCCTTGTTCTGTGACACTAAAAGAAATATGTCAACTTGTGACCTTCTCTTAGTGACCCCAGCTGAATTGGTCGTAAATCCACGGCCATTTCGCTTGGAAGGGCTCAAACCCTGAAATTGCTTACACCAAATGGTCACAAAGCATACAAGAGTGGCCAATGACCTTATTTCTACCTGATTACGACCAATATAAATGGTCATGAGGTTGTGAACGTGGATGCATTGGTACTTATTGCTATGACTAGGCGCCACCTCATCCGTTTTGCTTATGTGTCATGTCCATGTGTCAATTTTTGCCCTAGGTTGTGAAGCAACCTATATTTCTGTCATTCCCAAAATTCCCCAAAAAATTGGGCATTCTTTACTATCCAAATCATTGCCTCATGAGAATATTCAACTCCATTTGCCTGGTAAATCTTCCTCGACAAATTTCCAAAGTTTTTGTTCAACTCGAACTGTTGTGAAGGAAGTACTAGCTAGGCATATCGTAATGAGCTGAATTTTTGCCACATCTTCTATATTCCCAAATCGTTGCTCTCCACAGAATTTGAGCCCCATCTAACAATACATGTGAGTGTGGCTTCAGCATTCATATTTCTGTCCAGTGTGGTACGTTGCAAAGCAAGTGACACCTAGGCACCTCCATTTGAGCTCCAAATTTTCCAAGATAGTGTCCTTAGTAGATGATCATCCTCGGCCAAAAGTCAGGCCCATTGGCCATGTGCATTTTCCGTACCACTAATCAAACACTTGGGTGCTAATTCATGTTTGAGCTTGTTCGGTCTCCTCGTGAGATTCTTCTGTTGTTATTTTCTTCCAAGCATCTACCTGGGGAGTGTCAAACCTACTAGACATGCCTAGGCTTCCCAGAACGCATGGCAATGCCACATCATGCGGTGACCACGCGGCGGGCATGCGAGACTACGCGCTTTGGAGTTGGGGCCCTGGGCCACCGTCCAAACCTCAACGTATCACCACCAAACCATGTATTTATGCTTAAATAGATACTTATGTACCTAGAAATGATTTTTGAAAAAAAATAAAGAGCAAACTATAAGGCAGCTGCAGTTCAAATTTAACCCGCGTCCTACTAAATCGGCGGAAATTTGTCTTTTTCACTAGAGGTGGATAAAACATTTTTACACCCAACCATTTTGTCAATTATGCATTAAACATGGCCTAGTATTTTATAAAATTGATTTAGTCCGTTTTTGCAACAATTATTTGGTAGTTCCTTCACAAAAAAACCTCATTGCGGGCACTCGAAAAATAGAAAATGAATTTTCCGTGCAAAGAAAATGAAAACTCCCTAAGGCAACATTGTTTGGAATTCCAAGATGCACCCGTGTGCACAATATGAGGTCATTTGAACAAACTATGCCATGAATGTGGCCCTAAGATTGATCATTTGGCTTGAAAGCCATGAATCTTCACGCATGATAGCTCATTTCTGAGAACACTTTTTTAAAATAATTGCCGTATTACAAGTTTATTATTTTTCCTGGAAACTTGGTCACATATGATGACACAATGCATAGGTTTTCCAATTTTTTGATTTTTTTGAATTTTTTTATGCCCGTTTCAAAATGCGGTCAAAACGGCGGGCTTGACCGTTCCTAGCTAGTGGTTGAATCTTGGAAAACCTTTTGTGTTTCTCTGATTAAATAGATACCTATGTACCTAGAAATGAATTTTGGAAGAAATAAAGAGCAAACTATGAGGCAGCTGCAGTTCAAATTTTACCCGCTTCCTACTGAGTCGGGGGAAATTTGTCTTTTTCACGAGAGGTGGATCAAATCTTTTGACACCAAACCATTTGGTAAATTGTCCATTAAATATGGCATATTATTTTAGAAAAATGATTTGGTCCAATATTGCGACAAATATATGGTAGGTCCTTCACAAAAAAACCTCATTTTGGGCACTCGAAAAATAGAAAATGAATTTTTCGTCCAAAGAAAATGAAAACTTCCTTAGGAAACATTGTCTGGAATTCCAACATGCACCCTTATGCACAATATGAGATCATTTGAACAAACTATGCCATGAGTGTGGACATAAGATTGATCATTTGGCTTGAAAGCATTGATCTTCACGCATGATAGCTCATTTATGAGAACACTTTTTAAAAATAATTGCCGTATTACAAGTTTATTATTTTTCCTAGAAACTTGGTCACATATGATGACAAAATGCGAAGGTTTTCCATTTTTTTGATTTTTTTGAATTTTTTATGCCCGTTTCAAAATGCGGTCAAAACGGCGGGCTTGACCGTTCCTAGCTAGTGGCTGGATGTTGGAAAACTTTTGATATTACTCTGATTAAATAGATACTTATGTACCTATAAATTATTTTTGGAAAAAATAAATAGCAAACTATGAGGTAGCTGCAGTTCAAATTTGACCCGCTTCCTACTGAATCGGCGGAAATTTGTTTTTTCACCAGAAGTGGACCAAGGCTTTTGACACCCAACCATTTGGTCAATTGTGCATTAAATATGGCCTAGTATTTTAGAAAATTGATTTGGTCCAATTTTGCAACAAATATATGGTAGGTCCTTCACAAAAAAAAACTCATTTCGGACACTCAAAAAATGGAAAATGAAATTTTTGTGCACGGAAAATGGAAACTCCAATAGGCAACATTGCTTGGAATTCCAAGATGCACCCTTGTGCACGATATGAGATTATTTGAACAAACTATGCCATGAAAGTGGCCATAAAATTGATCATTTGGCTTGAAAGCCATGAACATTGACGCGTGATAGCTCATTTCTGAGAACACTTTTTTAAAATAATTGCCATTACAAGTTTATTTTTTTACTGGCAACTTGGTCACATATAATGACACAATGCGAAGGTTTTCCAATTTTTTGATTTTTTGAATTTTTTATGCCTGTTTCAAAATGAGGTCAAAACGGCGGGCTTGACCGTTCCTAGCTAGTGGTTGGATCTTGGAAAATTTTTGATGTTTCTCTGATTAAATAGATACTTATGTACCTATAAATTATTTTTGAAAAAATAAAGAGCAAACTATGAGGCAGCTGCAGTTCAAATTTGACCCGCTTCCTACTGAATCGGTGGAAATTTGCCTTTTCACCAGAAGTGGATCAAGGCTTTTGACACCCAACCATTTGGTCAATTGTGCATTAAATATGGCCTAGTATTTTAGAAAATTGTTTTGGTTCAATTTTACAACAAATATATGGTAGGTCCTTCACAAAAAAACTCATTTCGGGCACTCAAAAAATGAAAAATGAAATTTTCGTGCAAAGAAAATGAAAACTCCCTTAGGCAACATTGTTGGAATTCCAAGATGCACCCTTGTGCACAATATAAGATCACTTGAACAAACTATGTCATGAATGTGGTCATAAGATTGATCTTTTGGCTTGAAAGTTTATTATTAAGACATTTACCATAGTCAAAGTTTATTATTTACCTTAGTCAAAGTTTATTATTTTTCATGAAACTAGGTCAGATATAATGCCACAATGCGAAAGTTACATTTTTTTTCTTTTTTTGAATTTGTTTCAAAATGCTGTCAAAACTGCGGGTATGACTACTGGTCTTCGGTCACCGGGAAGGTGACGATGACGAGCTCCTCGCTCGCGACCACCTCGTTGATGCCCCGCTCTTCTACGTGCCGAGGTCCTTGCTAGCGGCCTTGCCAGATAAAAATCCAGAGCTTTTTTATTCATTATAGCCGCTCCCGCACCCGAAGTCGAGACGTCGAATGATCCAAAAACCTAAGCTACTAGGACCCTAAAATCTAAAGTTAAAATGATGCACACACGCGGAATCCGACGACCCTCCTCATCACCGACGACCAAGAAGTCACCAGCGGAGGGGAACCGCCGAAAGACGGCGCCAAAAGAGTCGGTTCTCTTAGACAAAGAGATCTGCACTTTATTTTTAGCCAATTATGACCTACTTGTATGGTCATGGACGTCACACACATATACTCTGTTTTGATTGATTCAGAAGCATGTCACGCGGATCATGGATCGAGCACCGTCCGATCCACCCAATCCAACGGCAGCGCTCCCCCCTCACCTTCTCACCTCACCTAGCCCAACAACCTTCAGGCCACAGCCCGCACTCCTCCCTCGTCCCCCGCACACCCTAGCGAACCCTAGCGCTCCCCGATCCCTCTCACCTCCCTCCCCTCGCCGCCACCCACCCCTCCCATCGCTCTCCAAGATCCAGCGTGCTCCCCGATCCATGATACATGATCGAACGGTGCGCTAGGCAAGATCCAGTGCGCGGCCTTCCTCTCCTCGATCCCCAATCCGGCTACAGAGATGGCTGCTCCCATGCCGACCTTCTTCCTCGCCCCTGATGCCGCTACTGTCTCCTCTCTGGTGAGTGCGGAGGAGCCACCGCCGTCGAGGCAGCCGCCGGCTGGAGCCCCGCCTCTTCTCCTCTCCGGTCGTCGTGGAGGTCCGCCGCGTCCAACCTGCTCGACGCCGCCCGGAACCCTAGGCGGCCCATCTCTTCCTCCCATGGCCATGGCCATGGCGAGCCTGCAAGATGTGCAGCAGCAGGTCAGACCCCTCACCTTCTTCTTCTACCTACCTCTAGTGTTCTTCCTCTCCACAACCACTGATGCAAACATGGTGGGGAAGATATTGATTTCCCAGCCCGCTCTCCTCGCTCCCGCGCAGATCTTCGAGTACAACGGCTCCGCACCCTGCAGCCACCGGTCCGGGACGAGCGCAGCGCCGGTTCGGGTGTCCTGCGCCAACCAGAGCGCGCCCCAGGTGCTCGATAGAACGCCCGCTGCACCGCCTGGTCTCAACTTTCTTTCCCTTTGCCAAGCTGAGGGAGAGGGCTAGGGTGAGCTCCCCATCGTTTGCTCTGTTGAAATTGCTCCACTCCTCCATCTTCTCGTGCTTGTCCATAGCAGAGACGGCTCAGATCTGATGTTTTTTGTGTCTTACTGATGGTTCAGGGCTTGGGTGGTGTAGTGGCTGTAAGAATACGCTCAGGAACGTCGAGTCAGGTCTACTAGGGCGGCATCCGCGGCTGTCGTCGTCGGCTACTTCATCTACAAAGGCTCCAAGCTCGCCCACGACTCCACTGCCCTCCACGTTACGTCTGAATGCTCGCTCCCTCCTCCCCTCAGATCCACTAGCGTGTTGGTTGGAATCAGTGGATATTCACATGATGTATACATGGAACTGCAGCTTCACATCTTTGTCCTGAATCATAATGAGTATCTTTTCTTGCCATTGATTTCTGCACGTATGGTTCAGCTGGCATGTCTAGATCTACATGTTCACCTGGCTTATGGTGCATCTCAATCATGGATGAAAAAAATGTCAAAATACTAGCTTATAGACACTATATTAATGTGGGTGGATACAATTTCAGAAGATGAAACTTCAATAAAATGAGAAGGCAAAATTATATTGATTGCTGTCTTCCATACTTTTCCTGAATCATAATGCTGAACTTTTCTTTTGATTTATGTGTCTTTATTTAAGTTAGCTCATCATGAGATATAGGTTCAGCTGGTTTGTTTGTTGGATGCCAGGTCTTTCTCATCATTTTTGACAACCTTTTGATTTGTATCTTGAGCCACATTTTCTACTTCTTGTCTTTTCAATGTGAGAATACCAGACACGAAATGATGCATATGCACTATGATACCTGGATCACTTTAAATTCAGGATTATCCATGGCTAATTCAGGATTGAAGCAGGGGAAACCACCCCTCCTCCATATTGCCTGTTGATTATTTGGGGATGTCTGTGGAGAGAGATGTTGATACTTCTATAGGCCTATCACTTTAAGTTTTATTACAACCAATTTTATGCCTAGAACAATCATGGTGTCTAGTTTTTGCTTTATGCCCCACATTTTACTAGCTACAATCTCAGCTTTGTGCTCTGTAGGAAATAAGTACATCATTATTTAGGCGTGTCCTAATAATAGTGAAGAATAAAGGTGTCTTCTGATGTGGTGGTGCCAAACAAAACTTTTATGCTTATGCTGAGCTTACTTCTAATATTGTGAACATGACAATTTATAGGCTGTGATGAAGTTCCACTCCTTTTATTCTGTGTGCTGAGCTTACCTTTGTATGTCGGGATTTTTTCTTCATCTATTACCCTTCCTTTGGCTGTAGTTTATCTTCGTATAGAAACCAATCTTTTTGTTCTTCCTACTTGCATTTGATTATGTTTTTAAAATTCCCTAGCACAACTATATATGACAATGTGGGTATTTTTTTTTTCTGTTTTCAGTCACCGGAGTGCCACCATTTATTCTGTTTTGATTGTTCCATGCCAATATTCTATAACTTTCATATACTTTTGGTAACTTTTTATACTATTTTTGGGACTAACATATTGATCCAGTGCCCAGAGCCAGTTTCTATTTGTTGCATGTTTTTGTTTCGCAGTAAATCCATATCAAACGGATTCCAAATGGGATAAAAACTGACGGAGATTTTTCTGGAATATATGTGATTTTTGGGAAGAAAAATCCACGTGAGACGATGCCCGAGGGGGCCACGAGGCAGGGGGCGCACCCCAGGGGGGCAGCCGCGCCCCTGACCCTCGTGGCCACCCCGTAAGGCGGTTGGTGCCCTTATTTCACCGCAGGAAAGCTAGTATCCAGATAGAGATCGTGTTAAAATTTCAGCCCAATCGGAGTTATGGATCTCCGGGAATAAAAGAAACGGTGAAAGGGTAGAATCTGAGAACGCAGAAACAGAGAGAGACAGAGAGACAGATCCAATCTCGGAGGGAATCTCGCCCCTCCCATGCCATGGAGGCCATGGACCAGAGGGGAAACTCTTCTTCTAGATGGACCAGAGGGGAAACTCTTCTCCCATCTAGGGAGGAGGTCAAGGAAGAAGGAGGGGGCTCTCTCCCCCTCGCTTCCGGTGGCACCGGAGTGCCACCAGGGGCCATCATCATCACTGCAATCTTCACCAACAACTTCACCGCCATCATCACCAACTCTTTCCCCCTCTATGCAGCGGTGTAACCTCTCTTTTACCCACTGTAATCTCTACTTAAACATGGTGCTCAATGCTATATATTATTTCCCGATGATGTATGGCTATCCTATGATGTTTGAGTGGATCCGTTTTGTCCTACGGGTTATTTGATGATCGTGATTGATTTGAGTTGCATATTTTATTATTGGTGCTGTCCTATGGTGCTCTTCGTGTCGCGAAAGTGTGAGGGATTCCTGCTGTAGGGTTTGAAATATGTTCATGATTTGCTTATGGTGGGTGGCGTGAGTGACAGAAGCACAAACCCGAGTAAGTAGGTTGTTTGCGTATGGGATAAAAAGGACTTGATACTTTAATGCTATGGTTGGGTTTTACCTTAATGATCTTTAGTAGTTGCGGATGCTTGTTAGAGTTCCAATCATAAGTGCATATGATCCAAGTAGAGAAAGTATGTTAGCTTATGCCTCTCCCTCAAATAAAATTGCAATAATGATCACCGGTCTAGTTATCGATTGCCTAGGGACAAATAACTTTCACGTAACAACAAGCTCTTTATTAAAACTAATTTAGTTGTGTCTTTGTCTAAACAGCCCCTAGCTTTTATTTATGCGCTCTTTATTATCTTTCAAACCTATACAAATACACCTACAAAGTACTTCTAGTTTCATACTTATTCTAGGTAAAGCGAACGTCAAGCATGCGTAGAGTTGTATTGATGTTCGATAGAACTTGATGGAATATTTGTTCTACCTTTAGCTCCTCGTTGGGTTCGACACTCTCACTTATCGAAAGAGGCTACAATTGATCCCCTAAACTTGAGGGTTATCAAAACTTCACCATTGTTTGGGCCTAGTGGGAGGCATTGGAAAATAATAAGTAGATGATGGGTTGCTAGAGTGACAGAAGCTTAAACCCTAGTTTATACGTTGCTTCCTAAGGGGCTTATTTGGATCCATATGTTTTATGCTATGGTTAGGTTTACCTTAATACTTCTGTTGTAGTTTTGGATGCTTGCAATAGGGGTTAATCATAAGTGGGATGCTCGTCCAAGTAAGAATAGTACCCAAGCACCGGTCCACCCACATATCAGATTATCAAAGTACCGAACGCGAATCATATGGTCGTGATGAAAACTAGCTTGACGATAATTCCCATGTGTTCTCGGGAGCGCTTTACATCATATAAGAGTTTGTCCAGGCTTGTCCTTTGCTACAAAAAGGATTGGTCCATCTTGCTGCACCTTATTTACTTGCTACTCGTTACCCATTTACCTTATCACAAAACTATCTGTTACCGATAATTTTACTGCTTGCAGAGAATACCTTGCTGAAAACCGTTTATCATTTTCTTCTGCTCCTCGTTGGGTTCGACACTCTGACTTATTGAAAAGACTACGATAGATCCCCTATACTTGTGGGTCATCAAGACTCTTTTCTAGTGCCATTGCCGGGGAGTGAAGTGCCTTTGGTAGGTGGAATTTGATAAGGAAAAATCTATATAGTGTGCTAAAATTTACTGTCACTTGTTATTATGGAAAGTAATCCTTTGAGGGGCTTGTTCGGGATATCTTCACCCCGACCGGTAGAGAAAATAGTTGCTCCTCAACCTACTCAACCTACCGAAAATGAAAATGTTTACTTTGAAATTCCTTCGGGTATGATAGAGAAACTGCTAGCTAATCCTTTTACAGGAGATGGAACATTGCATCCCGACTTACACTCAATCTATGTGGATGAAGTTTGTGGATTATTTATGCCTGCAGGTATGCCCGATGATGTTATCAAGAAGAAGGTCTTCCCTTTATCTTTGAAGGGAGATGGATTGACATGGTATAGGCTATGTGATGATATGGGATCATGGGACTACAAACTGTTGAAATTGGAATTCCATCAGAAGTTTTATCCTATGCATCTTGTTCATCGAGACTGTAATTATATATATAATTTTTGACCTCGCGAAGGAGAAAGCATCGCCCAAGCTTGGGGGAGGCTTAAATCAATGTTATATTCATGCCCCAATCATGAGCTCTCAAGAGAAATGATTATTCAAAAAAATTATGCTTGACTTTCTGACAACAATCGCTCCATGCTCGATACTTCTTGTACTAATTCCTTTATGATGAAGACTATTGAATACAAATGGAATTTATTGGAGAGAATTAAACGCAACTTTGAAGATTGGGATCTCGACGAAAGTAAAGAGTCAGGTATAACACCTAAGTTTGATTGTGTTAAATCTTTTATGGATACCGATGTTTTCCGTAAGTTTAGCACTAAATATGGACTTGACTCTGAGATAGTAGCTTCTTTTTGTGAATCCTTTGCTACTCATGTTGATCTCCCCAAGGATAAGTGGTTTAAATATAATCCTCCCATTGAAGTAAAAGTAGTTGCACCTATTAAAATTGAAGAAAAGACTATCACTTATAATGATCCTATTGTTCCTACTGCTTATGTTGAGAAACCACCTTTTCCTGTTAGAATAAAGAATCATGCTAAAGCTTCAATTGTGGTCAACAAAAGTAATATTAAGACACCTAAACCCCCTGAGCAAGTTAAAGTTGAACCTAATGTTGCTATGGTTAAATATCTCTTGGCCGATAATATTGATGGGCATGTCATTTACTTCTGTGATGAGACTACTAGAATTGCTAAACCTGGTGCTAAAGATAAATATAGACCTGTTGTAGGCATGCATGTTATTTCTGTTAAAATAGGAGATCATTCTTATGATGGCTTGTGTGATATGGGTGCTAGTGCTAGTGCAATACCTATTTCCTTATACAAAGAAATTATGCATGATATTGCACCAACTGAAATATAAGGTATTGATGTTACCATTAAGCTTGCTAATAGAGATACTATTTCACCAGCTGGGATTGTTAGAGACGTTGAAGACTTGTGTGGGAAAGATAAATATCCTGCTGATTTTCTTTTTCTTGGTTCCCCTCAAGATAGCTTTTGTCCCATTATATCTGGTAGACCCTTCTTGAATACTGTCAATGCTAAGATAGACAACAATAAGGATATTGTCTCTGTTGGTTTAGGGGATATGTCTCATGAGTTTAATTTTTCTAAATTTTGTAGACAACCCCATGATAAAGAATTGCCTAGTAAAGATGAAATTATTGGTCTTGCTCTATTGCCGTGCCTCCTACTGATCCATTAGAACAATATTTGCTAGACCATGAAAATGATATGTTCATGAATGAAAGAAGGGAAAATAGATAAAGTATTCTTTAAACAGGGACCTATTCTGAAACACTACTTACCCGTTGAAATCCAAGGGGATCCTCCTCCACCCAAGGGTGATCCCGTGTTTGAGCTTAAACCATTACCTGATACTCTTAAATATGCTTATCTTGATGAAAATAAAATATGATGTTTCTTCCCCCCTCTACTCTCTTGTAATGGATTGAGTTTCCCCTTTGAGGTTATCTTATCGGATTGAGTCTTTAAAGATTTGAGAACACTTGATGTATGTCTTGCCGTGCGTATCTGTGGTGACAATGGGATACCACGTGATTCACTTGATGTATGTTTTGGTGATCAACTTGTGGGTTCCGCCCATGAACCTATGCATAGGAGTTGGCACACGTTTTCGTCGTGATTCTCCGGTAGGAACTTTGGGGCACTCTTTGAGGTCCTTTGTGTTGGTTGAATAGATGAATCTGAGATTGTGTGATGCATATCGTATAATCATACCCACGGATACTTGAGGTGACATTGGAGTATCTAGGTGACATTAGGGTTTTGGTTGATTTGTGTCTTAAGGTGTTATTCTAGTACAAACTCTAGGGATGTTTGTGACACTTATAGGAATAGCCCAGTGGATTGATTGGAAAGAATAACTTTGAGGTGGTTTCGTACCCTACCATAATCTCTTCGTTCGTTCTTCGCTATTAGTGACTTTGGAGTGACTCTTTGTTGCATGTTGAGGGATAGTTATGTGATCCAATTATGTTATTATTGTTGAGGGAACTTACACTAGCGAAAGTATGAACCCTAGGCCTTGTTTCCTAGCATTGCAATACCGTTTACGCTCACTTTTATCATTAGTTACCTTGCTGTTTTTATAATTTCATATTACAAATCCCTTTATCTACCATCCATATACCACTTGTATCACCATCTCTTCGCCAAACTAGTGCACCTATACAATTTACCATTGTATTGGGTGTGTTGGGGACACAAGAGACTCTTTGTTATTTGGTTGCAGGGTTGCTTGAGACAGACCATCTTCATCCTACGCCTCCCACGGATTGATAAACCTTAGGTCATCCACTTGAGGGAAATTTGCTACTGTCCTACAAACCTCTGCACTTAGAGGCCCAACAACGTCTACAAGAAGAAGGTTGTGTAGTAGACATCAAGCTCTTTTCTGGCACTGTTGCCGGGGAGGTGAGTGCTTGAAGGTATATCTTTAGATCTTGCAATCGAGTCTTTTAGTTTCTTGTTTTATCACTACTTTAGTTTATAAAAGAACATAATAAAAAATGGAATTGAGTTTGTCTCATACACTTCACCTTTTTAATATATTTCATGAGTATGATGGAAAGGATAATTGTGCTCAAGTGCTAGAAGAAGAAATCTATAAAATGTTTGGCACTAAATCTTTAAATGATGAGCATGATTGCAATGTTGTTAATACGAATTCTTTGAATATCCATGATACTAATGATGATTGCACTAGTTACGATGTCTCCTATAAACATGTCAATTTTTGTGGTGTACATTGGGTTTGTAAGAACACACCAAGTAGGGAAGATAGATATTGCAAGAGGCATAAGTACTTAGAAACTAAATTGTTGCAAGAAGAGATAGATGAATGGGCTGAAAATTTAAATTATATTGGCCATACTTGTAAGCTTTGCAATGAACATGATCATTTCAATACCCAATGCAAATTGTTTCATGATCGTATCGTGTCCAAAAATTGTGATGACTTGATTTCCCTTGCACATCATAATGAACTTTGTTTGCTTATGGGTTACGAAGAAATGAAACGTATAACTAATTATATTCCAGAATTTGCCTGTTATAAACTTCTTGGATTTGATCTAGAGGAAATTTATATGTATTGTGCGGTAAATTGCATTGGATTTTTTTATATTGCCAATTACATAAAGAAAAGAAAACAAATAGAAGATGAAGAGAATACTAATGAAAGGGAAGAGACTTCCCAATATCCTCCTATTATGTCTTATGATGAATCAGGTAACGAGGAGGAGCCTCCTATTCAACCAATCTCATTAATAAGGAGCTCCAAAAAGAGGATTCAACCCACACATGATGTGGTGAAGAAGAAGAAAAGAAAAAGGAAGAGAGGTAAAAATGTACACCTCCCAAATAATGGTGCTCCTATTACTATTGTACCTCATGAAAATATAATTGTGGAAGATAATGATACTACTTATGATCTTGAAAATCTTTTTGGCACTTGCTTGGAAGAATATGATAATTGCTATACTATTGGTGCTATCCATACTATTACTGATGAGAGTGATTATGCTTATGATATGAAAAGGCCCAAGCTTGGGGATGCTATGTTTGATGAAGATGATGTTTTTGAGAATATATTTGCTGCAATTAATGTTTGTCCCAAGCTTGGGGAAGCTATGATTAATGAAGATGATATTTTTAGTCTCTCAAGTTTTGATATGCAAATTTATAATGATGATACCATGCCCCCTACCTATGATGATTATTGTGATGATACTTATGCTATAAAAAGTAGTGATTATATTTATAAAACTTGTCATGATTATGAGTAACCTTTCTTTGAACATTAATCTTTTAATATGGAAACAATTTATAGTATTCGAGTCTCTTATGATACTCCCACTATTCCGAATAAGACGAATTTTGCTTATGTGGAGAGTAATAAAATTTCTATGCATGAAAAGAATGCTTTAGGTGATGGTTATATTGTTGAATTCATTCATGATGCTACTGAAAATTATTATGAGGGAGGAATATATGCTTGTAGTAATTGCAATAATATCAAGTTTCCTCTCTACGTGCTTAAAGTTTTGAAGTTATACTTATTTTGCCTTCCTATGCTAGTTGATTCTTGTTCCCATAAGTTGTTTGCTCACAAAATCCCTATGCATAGGAAGTGGGTTAGACTTAAATGTATTAGCAATATTCTTCATGATGCTCTCTTTATGTTTCAATTATTATCCTTTATGTGAGCATCATTGAAAATCATCGTGCCTAGCTAGGGGCGTTAAATGATAGCGCTTGTTGGGAGGCAACCCAACTTTATTTTTGTTCCTTGATTTTTGTTCCTGTATAGTAATAAATAATTAATCTAGACTATGTTTAGATGTGGTTTTATGTGTTTAATTAGTGTTTGTGCCAAGTAGAACCTTTGGGAAGACTTGGGGAAAGTCTTTGCGATCATGCTGTAAAAAACAGAAACTTTAGCGCTCACGAGATTAGCTGACATTTTTATTGGAGAGTGCTATTTAGTTAATTATTTTTGCAGATGATTAATATATAAATTCCTCAGGTCCAGCAATTTATTTGAGAATTTTGTGAGTTCCATAAGTATACGTTTGATCCAGATTACTACAGACTGTTCTATTTTTGACAGATTCTGTTTTTCATGTGTTGTTTGCTTATTTTGATGAATCTATGGCTAGTAAAATAGTTTATAAACCATATAGAAGTTGGAATAAAGTAGGTTTAACACCAATATAAATAAAGAATGAGTCCATTACAGTACCTTGAAGTGGTGATTTATTTTCTTATTCTAACGGAGCTTACGAGTTCTGTTAAGTTTTGTGTTGTGAAATTTTCAAGTTTTGGGTAAGGATTCGATGGACTATGGAATAAGGAGTGACAAGAGCCTAATATTGGGGATGCCCGAGGCACCCCAAGGTAATATTCAAGGATAGCCAAGAGCCTAAGCTTGGGGATGCCCCGGAAGGCATCCCCTCTTTCGTCTTCGTTCATCGGTAACTTTACTTGGAGCTATATTTTTATTTACCACATGATATGTGTTTTGCTTGGAGCGTCAATTTATTTTTTTAGGATTTGCTTTCTGTTATTTAGAACAATGTTTTGCATATTTTATTTCAATAAAAGTGGCATTGATAGTCTTTACTATGCCTATTTTAGAAGTCCACATGTTGCTGTTAGAAAACAGAAAGTTTACCGCTGTTGCAATAATTCCCTAGAAAAGTCAGAATGTGATAAAATGTTGAAACCTTTTGCATATTAAGCCCTGATAAATTTACTACAGTGGGAATTTTCTTTCATAATTTTTGGAGCTAGGGAAGTATGGATGTTGCTGCATTCTTTACAGACTGTCCTGTTTAGGCAGATTGCTGTTATGTTTGCATTGTTTGCATATGTTTGCTTCTTTAATGATTTTATTTGAGGATAGGACTATTAAATATGCAGAGTCATTTAGTATGCAATGTTGAATAATAATTTTAGGTATTTGTTACAGTAGAGTATGATAAGGTTTTGGCAATGGTTTATACTAACTTATCTCACGAGTCCTTGTTGAGTTTTGTGTGGATGAAGCTTTTGAGATTTAGGGAGACCTTGATATGAGAGGAATTAAGGAGACACAAAATCTCAAGCTTGGGGATTCCCATGTCACCCCAAGATAATATTTGAAGAAGTCTCAAGCATCTAAGCTTGGGGATGCCCCGGTTGGCATCCCACCTTTTTTCTTCAACAATTATCGGTTAGTTTCGGTTGATTCTAAGTTTTTGCTTCTTCACATGATGTTTGCCATTCTTAGAATGTCATTTTATTTTGCTTTGCTTGCTGTTCGAATAGAATACCAAGATCTTAAATTTTTAAATGTTAGAGAGTCTTCACATAGTTGCATAATTATTTGACTACTCATTGATCTTCACTTATATCTTTCAGAGTAGTTTGTCATTCGCTCTAGTGCTTCACTTATATCTTTTAGAGCATGGTGGTAATTTTATTTTGAAGAAATAGGTGAACTCTCATGCTTCACTTATATTATTTTGAGAGTCTTAAATAGCATGGTAATTTTCTTAAAATCCTAATATGCTAGGTATTCAAGATTAGTAAAATTTTCTTATGAGTGTTTTGAATACTAAGAGAAGTTTGATGCTTGATGATTGTTTTGAGATATGGAGCTAATAATATCAAAGTCGTGCTAGTTGAGTAGTTGTGAAATTGAGAAATACTTGTGTTGAAGTTTGCAAGTCCTATAGCATGCACGTATGGTAAACGTTATGTAACAAATTTGAAACATGAGGTGTTATTTGATTGTCTTCCTTATGAGTGGCGGTCGGGGACGAGCGATGGTCTTTTCCTACCAATCTATCCCCCTAGGAGCATGCGCGTAGTGCCGAGGTTTTTGATGACTTGTAGATTTTTGCAATAATTATGTGAGTTCTTTATGACTAATGTTGAGTCCATGGATTATACGCACTCTCACCCTTCCATCCTTGCTAGCCTCTTCGGTACCGTGCATTGCCCTTTCTCACATTGAGAGTTGGCGCAAACTTCGCTGATGCATCCAAACCCCGTGATATGATACGCTCTGTCACACATAAACTTCCTTATATCTTCCTCAAAACAGCCACCATACCTACCTATTATGGCATTTCCATAGCCATTCCGAGATATATTGCGATGCAACTTTCCACCATTCCATTTATTATGACACGCATCAGCATTGTCATATTGCTTTGCATGATCATGTAGTTGACATCGTATTTGTGGCAAAGCCACCGTCCATATTTTTTCATACATGTCACACTTGATTCATCGCAATCCCGGTACACCGCTGGAGGCATTCATATAGAGTCATCTTTGTTCTAGTATCGAGTTGTAATCATTGAGTTGTAAAAAAATAGAAGTGCGATGATCATCATTATTAGAGCATTGTCCCAAGTGAGGAATAAAAAAAGGCCATAAAAAAGAGAAGGCCCAAAAAAAGAAAAAAGACCATAAAAAAGAAGAAAAGGCCCAAAAATGAGAGAAAAAGAGAGAAGGGACAATGCTACTATCCTTTGCCACACTTGTGCTTCAAAGTAGCACCATGATCTTCATGATAGAGAGTCTCTTGTTTTGTCACTTTCATATACTAGTGGGAATTTTTCATTATAGAACTTGGCTTGTATATTCCAACAATGGGCCTCCTCAAGTGCCCTAGGTCTTCGTGAGCAAGCAAGTTGGATGCACACCCACTTAGTTTCTTTTGTTGAGCTTTCATACATTTATAGCTTTAGTGCACCCGTTGCATGGAAATCCCTACTTCTTGCATTAACATCAATCGGTGGGCATCTCCATAGCCCATTGATTAGCCTCGTTGATGTGAGACTTTCTCCTTTTTGTCTTCTCCACATAACCCCCTCATTATTCTATTCCACCCATAGTGCTATATCCATGGCTCGCGCTCATGTATTGCGTGAAAGTTTATAGGTTTGACATTACTAAAGTATGAAACAATTGCTTGGCTTGTCATCGGGGTTGTGCATGATGAGAGCATTCTTGTGTGATGAAAATGGAGCATGACTAAACTATATGATTTTGTAGGGATGAACTTTCTTTGGCCATGTTATTTTGAGAAGACATAATTGCTTAGTTAGTATGCTTGAAGTATTATCATTTTTATGTCAATATGAACTTTTGTCTTGAATCTTTCGGATCTGAATATTCATACCATAATTAAGAAGAATTACATTGAAATTATGCCAACTAGAAATCCACATCAAAAATTCTTTCTTTTATCATTTACCTACTCGAGGACGAGCAGGAATTAAGCTTGGGGATGCTTGACACGTCTCCAACGTATCTATAATTTTTTGTTGCTCCATGCTATGTTATCTACTGTTTTGGGCAATATTCGGCTTTACTATCCACTTTTATATTATTTTTGGGACTAACCTATTAACCGGAGGCCCAACCCAGAATTGCTGTTTTTTTGCCTATTTCAGTGTTTCGAAGAAAAGGAATATCAAACGGAGTCGAAACGGAACGAAATCAACTGGAGAAGTTATTTTTGGAAGGAAAGCTACCAGATGGACTTGGACCCCACGTCAGGAGCCAAGGGAGGTGCTCACGAGGGTGGGGGGCCCCCCTAGGGTGTGCCCCCTGCCTCGTGCGGCCCCCGAAGCTCCACCGACGTACTTCCTGCACCCATATATACTCACGTACCCTAAAACTTTCAGAACGGACAATAGATCGGGAGTTCCGCCGTCAGAAGCCTCCGTAGCCATCGAAAGCCAATCTAGACCCGTTCCGGTACCCTGCCGGAGGGGGAAATCCCTCTCCGGTGGCCATCTTCATCATCCCGGTGCTCTCCATGACGAGGAGGGAGTAATTCTCCCTCTGGGCTGAGGGTATGTACCAGTAGCTATGTGTTTGATCTCTCTCTCTCTTGTGTTCTTGAGGTAATACGATCTTGATGTATCGCGAGCATTGCTATCATATTTGGATCTTATGATGTTTCTTCCCCCCTCTACTCTCTTGTAATGGATTGAGTTTCCCCTTTGAGGTTATCTTATCGGATTGAGTCTTTAAAGATTTGAGAACAGTTGATGTATGTCTTGCCGTGCATATCTGTGGTGACAATGGGATACCACGTGATTCACTTGATGTATGTTTTGGTGATCAACTTGTGGGTTCCGCCCATGAACTTATGCATAGGGGTTGGTACACGTTTTCGTCGTGATTCTCCAGTAGGAACTTTAGGGCACTCTTTGAGGTCCTTTGTGTTGGTTGAATAGATGAATCTAAGATTGTGTGATGCATATCGTATAATCATACCCACGGATACTTGAGGTGACATTGGAGTATCTAGGTGACATTATGGTTTTGGTTGATTTGTGTCTTAAGGTGCTATTCTAGTACAAACTCTAGGGCTGTTTGTGACACTTATAGGAATAGCCCAATGGATTTATTGGAAAGAATAACTTTGAGGTGGTTTCGTACCCTACCATAATCTCTTCGTTCGTTCTCCACTATTAGTGACTTTGGAGTGACTCTTTATTGCATGTTGAGGGATAGTTATGTGATCCAATTATGTTACTATTGTTGAGGGAACTTACACCAGCGAAAGTGTGAACCCTAGGCCTTATTTCCTTGCATTGCAATATCGTTTACGCTCACTTTTATTATTAGTTACCTTGCTGTTTTTATAATTTCAGATTACAAATACCTTTATCTACCATCCATATACCACTTGTTTCACCATCTCTTCCCCGAACTAGTGCACCTATACAATTTACCATTATATTGGGTGTGTTGGGGACACAAGAGACTCTTTGTTATTTGGTTGCAGGGTTGCTTGAGAGAGACCATCTTCATCCTATGCCTCCCACGGATTGATAAATCTTAGGTCATCCACTTGAGGGAAATTTTCTACTGTCCTACAAACCTTTGCACTTGGAGGCCCAACAACGTCTACAAGAAGAAGGTTGTGTAGTAGACATCAGAAAGATCCTGATATATATAGCTAATTGGATGTGAGTCTCCATGAATTATTATTGTTGACATTACCCTTGAGGTAAAATGTTGGGAGGCAAAACTATAAGTTCATATCTTTCTCTGTTTCCGATTAAAACTTCATACCCATAAATATTGCATGAGTGTTAGCAATTGTGAAAGACTAAAAGATGGTTGAGTATGTGGATTTGCTGAAAAGCTCTCATATTGACTCTTTCCTATGTTATGATAAATTGCAATTGCCTCAATGACTGAGATTAGAGTTTGTTGGTTCTCAATGAAGTTTATGATTCATACTTGAAATTGTAATTGAATTGTTACTTTAGCATAAGAGATCATATGACAATATATATATATATATGTTGCTGTTCTAAGAATGATCATGATGCCCTCATGTCCGTATTTTATTTTTATCGACACCTCTATCTCTAAACATGTGGACATATTTTTCGATTTCGGCTTTCGCTTGTGGACAAGCGAGGTCTAAGCTTGGGGGAGTGATATGTCCATTTTGCATCATGCTTTTATATCAACATTTATTGCATTATGGGCTGTTATTACACATTATGTCACAATACATATGCCTATTCTCTCTTATTTTACAAGGTTTACATGAAGAGGGAGAATGCCGGCAGCAGGGATTCTGGGCTGGAAAAGGAGAAAATGTTAGAAACCTATTCTACACAATTCCAAAAGTCCCAAAACTTCATGGAAGTTATTTCCAAAATATATAAAAAAAATACTGAGCGCAAGAAGTACCAGAGGGGGGCCACCCACCAGCCACGAGGGTGGGGGCGCGCCCTACCCCCCTAGGCGCCCCCTCTGCCTCGTGGGCCCTTGGTGGCCCTATGATGCCCATCTTCTGCCATATGGAGTCTTTTGTTGAGGAAAAATCATAAGCAAGCTTTCGGGACGAGACTCCGCCACCACGAGGCGGAACCTTGGCGGAACCAATCTAGGGCTCTAGCGTAGCTGTTCTGCCGGGGAAACTTCCCTCCGGGAGGGGGAATTCATCACCAACGATCCTCTCATCAGGAGGGGGTCAATCTCCATCAACATCTTCACCAGCACCATCTCCTCTCAAACCTAGTTTATCTCTTGTATCCAATCTTTGTATCCAAACCTCAGATTGGTACCTGTGGGTTGCTAGTAGTGTTGATTACTCCTTGTAGTTGATGCTAGTTGGTTTACTTGGTGGAAGATCATATGTTCAGATCCATTATGCATATTAATACCCCTCTGATTATGAATATGAATATGCTTTGTGAGTAGTTACGTTTGTTCCTGAAGACATGGGAGAATCTTGCTATTAGTAGTCATGTGAATTTGGTATTCGTTTGATATTTTGATGAGATGTATGTTGTCATCCCTCTAGTGGTGTCATGTGAATGTCGACTACATGACACTTCACCATTGTTTGGGCCTAGAGGGAGGCATTGGGAAGTAATAAGTAGATGATGGGTTGCTAGAGTGACAGAAGCTTAAACCCTAGTTTATGCGTTGCTTCGTAAGGGGCTGATTTGGATCCATATGTTTCATGCTATGGTTAGGTTTACCTTAATACTTCTGTTGTAGTTGTGGATGCTTGCAATAGGGGTTAATCATAAGTGGGATGCTCGTCCAAGTAAGGATAGTACCCAAGCACCGGTCCACCCACATATCAGATTATCAAAGTACCGAACGCGAATCATATGGTCGTGACCTTGGTGGAACCTTGGCGGAACTAATCTAGGGCTCTGGCAGAGCTGTTCTGCCGAGGAAACTTCCCTCCGAGAGGGGGAATTCATCACCATCGTCATCACCAACGATCCTCTCATCAGGAGGGGGTCAATCTCCATCAACATCTTCACCAGCACCATCTCCTCTCAAACCCTAGTTCATCTCTTGTATCCAATCTTTGTATTGAAACCTCAGATTGGTACCTGTCGGTTGCTAGTAGTGTTGATTACTCCTTGTAGTTGATGCTAGTTGGTTTACTTGGTCGAATATCATATGTTCAGATCCATTACGCATATTAATACCCCTCTGATTATGAACATGAATATGCTTTGTGAGTAGTTACGTTTATTGCTGAGGACATGGGAGAAGTCTTGCTATTAGTAGTCATGTGAATTTGGTATTCGTTTGATATTTGGATGAGATGTATGTTGTCATCCCTCTAGTGGTGTCATGTGAACGTCAACTACATGACACTTGATACGTCTCCATCGTATCTATAATTTTTGATTGTTCCATGCCAATATTCTACAACTTTCATATACTTTTGGCAACTTTTTATACTATTTTTGGGACTAACATATTGATCCAGTGCCCAGAGCCAGTTCCTATTTGTTGCATGTTTTTGTTTCGCAGTAAATCCATATCAAACGGATTCCAAACGGGATAAAAACTGACGGAG
The DNA here is from genome assembly GCF_056163025.1 of Triticum urartu. Classification (NCBI taxonomy): domain Eukaryota; kingdom Viridiplantae; phylum Streptophyta; class Magnoliopsida; order Poales; family Poaceae; genus Triticum; species Triticum urartu. The sequence goes on from NC_141873.1 coordinate 553,161,670, forward strand.
ATTTTTTTGGAATATATGTGATTTTTAGGAAGAAAAATCCACGTGAGACGATGCCCGAGGGGGCCACGAGGCAGGGGGCGCGCCCCAGGGGGGCAGGCGCGCCCCTGACCCTCGTGGCCACCCTGTAAGGCGGTTGGTGCCCTTATTTCGCTGCAAGAAAGCTAATATCCAGATAGAGATCGTGTTAAAATTTCAGCCCAATCGGAGTTATGGATCTCCGGGAATAAAAGAAACGGTGAAAGGGTAGAATCTGAGAACGCAGAAACAGAGAGAGACAGATCCAATCTCGGAGGGGATCTCGCCCCTCCCATGCCATAGAGGCCATGGACCAGAGGGGAAACTCTTCTCCCATCTAGGGAGGAGGTCAAGGAAGAAGAAGGAGGGGGCTCTCTCCCCCTCGCTTCCGGTGGCACCGGAGTGCCACCGGGGGCCATCATCATCACTGCAATCTTCACCAACAACTTCACCGCCATCATCACCAACTCTTCCCCCCTCTATGCAGCGGTGTAACCTCTCTTTTACCCGCTGTAATCTCTACTTAAACATGGTGCTCAATGCTATATATTATTTCCCAATGATGTATGGCTATCCTATGATGTTTGAGTAGATCCGTTTTGTTCTACGGGTTATTTGATGATCGTGATTGGTTTGAGTTGCATATTTTATTATTGGTGCTGTCCTATGGTGCTCTCCGTGTCGCGAAAGCGTGAGGGATTCCTGCTGTAGGGTTTGAAATATGTTCATGATTTGCTTATGGTGGGTGGCGTGAGTGACAGAAGCACAGACCCGAGTAAGTAGGTTGTTTGCGTATGGGATAAAGAGGACTTGATACTTTAATGCTATGGTTGGGTTTTACCTTAATGATGTTTAGTAGTTGCGGATGCTAGCTAGAGTTCCAATCATAAGTGCAGATGATCCAAGTAGAGAAAGTATGTTAGCTTATGCCTCTCCCTCAAATAAGATTGCAATAATGATCATCGGTCTAGTTATCGATTGCCTAGGGACAAATAACTTTCTCGTAACAACAAGCTCTCTACTAAAACTAATTTAGTTGTGTCTTTGTCTAAACAGCCCCTAGCTTTTATTTACACGCTCTTTATTATCTTGCAAACCTATCCAAACACACCTACAAAGTACTTCTAGTTTCATACTTATTCTAGGTAAAGCGAACGTCAAGCATGCGTAGAGTTGTATCGATGTTCGATAGAACTTGATGGAATATTTGTTCTACCTTTAGCTCCTCGTTGGGTTCGACACTCTTACTTATCGAAAGAGCCTACAATTGATCCCCTAAACTTGAGGGTTATCAAAACTTCACCATTGTTTGGGCCTAGTGGGAGGCATTGGGAAGTAATAAGTAGATGATGGGTTGCTAGAGTGACAGAAGCTTAAACCCTAGTTTATGCGTTGCTTCCTAAGGGGCTCATTTGGATCCATATGTTTCATGCTATGGTTAGGTTTACCTTAATACTTCTGTTGTAGTTGTGGATGCTTGCAATAGGGGTTAATCATAAGTGGGATGCTCGTCCAAGTAAGGATAGTACCCAAGCACCGGTCCACCCACATATCAGATTATCAAAGTACCGAACGCGAATCATATGGTCGTGATGAAAACTAGCTTGACGATAATTCCCATGTGTCCTCGGGAGCGCTTTACATCATATAAGAGTTTGCCCAGGCTTGTCCTTTGCTACAAAAAGGATTGGTCCATCTTGCTGCACCTTATTTAATTTTATTACTTGCTACTCGTTACCCATTTACCTTATCACAAAACTATATGTTACCGATAATTTCAGTGCTTGAAGAGAATACCTTGCTGAAAACCGCTTATCATTTCCTTCTGCTCCTCGTTGGGTTCGACACCCTTACTTATCAAAAGGACTACGATAGATCCCCTATACTTGTGGGTCATCAGTACCCAAGCACCAGTCCACCCACATATCAAATTGTCAAAGTAATGAACGCGAATCATATGATCATGATGAAAAGTAGCTTGATGATAATTCCAATGTGTCCTCGGGAGCGCTTTCCTTTATATAAGAGTTTGTCCAAGCTTGTTCTTTTCTAAAAAAAGGATTGGGAAACCTTTCTGCACCTTGTTTACTTTTGTTACTTGTTACCCGTTACGAATTACCTTATCACAAAACTATCTGTCACCAATAATTTCAGTGCTTGCTGAGAATACCGCACTAAAAACTGCTTGTCATTTCTTTCTGCTCCTCATTGGGTTCGACACTCTTACTTATCGAAAGGACTATGATAGATCCCATATACTTGTCGCTCATCAACACTCTTTTTTGGCACCGTTGCCGGGGAGTGAAGCGCCTTTGGTAAGGAAAAATTTATATAGTGTGATGAAATTTACCGTCACTGCTTACTATGGAAAGTAATCCTTTAAGGGGCTTGTTCGGGGTATCTTCACCCCGACCAATAGAGCAAAGAGTTGCTCCTCAACCTACTGAACCTAGTGAAAATGTTTACTTTTAAATCCCATCGGGTATGATAGAAAAACTGCTAGCTAATCCTTTTACAGGAGATGGAACATTACATCCCGATTTGCAATTAATCTATGTGGATGAAGTTTGTGGATTATTTAAGCTTGGAGGTATGCCCGAGGATGTTATCAAGAAGAAGGTCTTCCCTTTATCTTTGAAGGGAAAGACATTGACATGGTTTAGGCTATGCGATGATATTGGATCATGGAACTACAACCGATTGAAATTGGAATTTCATCAGAAGTTTTATCCTATGCATCTGGTTCATAGTGATCGTAATTATATATATATTGCGAAGGAGAAAGCATCGCTCAAGCTTGGGGTAGGCTTTCGTCAATGTTATATTCATGCCCCAATAATGAGCTCTCAAGAGAAATTATTATTCAAAATTTTTATGCTTGGCTTTCTCTCAATAATCGTTCCATGCTCGATACTTCTTGTACTGGTTCTTTTATGATGAAGACTATTGAATTCAGATGGAATTTATTGGAAATAATTAAACGCAACTCTGAAGATTGGGAACTCGATGAAGGTAAGGAGTCAGGTATAACACCTAAGTTTGATTGTGTTAAATATTTTATGGATACCGATGCTTTTCCTGGATTTAGCACTAAATATGGACTTGACTATGAGATAGTAGCTTCTTTCTATGAACCATTTGCTACTCATGTTGATCTCCCTAAGGATAAGTGGTTTAAATATCATCCTCCCATCGAAGTAAAAGTAGTTGAACCTATTAAAGTTGAAGAAAATACTATCACTTATAATGTTGATCCTATTGTTCCTACCGCTTATATTGAGAAACCACCTTTTCCTGTTAGAATGAAGGATCATGCTAAAGCTTCAACTGTGGTTCGTAAGAGTAATACTAGAACACCTACACCCTCTTTGAGAAAATTAAAGTTGAACCTAGTATTGCTATGGTTAAAGATCTCATGGTCGATAATATTGATGGGCATGTTATTTACTTCTGTGATGAAGCTGCTAGAATTGCAAAACCCGATACTAAAGATAAGCATAGACCTGTTGTTGGCATGCCTGTTGTTTCTGTTAAAATAGGAGATCACTGTTATCGTCGCTTATGTGATATGGGTGCTAGTGTCAGTGCAATATCTTATATCTTATATAAAGAAATTATGCATGATATTGCACCTGCTGAGATAGAAGATATTGATGTTACTATTAAGCTTGCCAATAGAGATACTATCTCACCGGTTGGGATTGTTAGAGATGTTGAAGTACTGTGTGGGAAAATTAAATATCCTACTGATTTTCTTGTTCTTGCTTCCCCACAAGATAACTTTTGTCCCGTTATATTTGGTAGACCCTTCTTGAATACTATTAATGCTAAGATAGACTGCAAAAAGGATACTGTTTCTGTTGGTTTAGGGGATATGTCTCATGATTTTAATTTTGCTAAATTTCATAGACAACCCCATGATAAAGAATTGCCTAGTAAAGATGAAATTATTGCTCCTGCCTCTATTGTCGTGCCTCCTAATGATCCTTTAGAACAATATTTGTTAAACCATGAAAATGATATGTTTATGAATGAAAGAAGGGAAATAGATGAAGTATTCTTTAAACAGGGACCTATTTTGAAACACAACTTGCCTGTTGAAATTCTAGGGGATCCTCCTCCACCCAAGGGTGATCCTGTGTTTGAGCTTAAACCATTACCTGATACACTTAAATATGCTTATCTTGATGAAAAGAAGATATATCCTTGTATTATTGGTGCTAACCTTTCAGAGCAGGAAGAAGAGAAATTATTGAAAACTCTGAAGAAGCTCTGTGCTGCTATTGGATATACTCTTGATGATCTCAAGGGCATTACTCGCACTCTATGCCAACACAAAATAAAATTGGAGAAGGACGCTAAACCGGTTGTTGATCACCAGCGACAATTAAATCCTAAGATGAAAGAAGTGGTAAGAAATCAAATACTAAAGCTTATGAAGGCAGGTATAATTTATCCCGTTGCTGATAGTCAGTGGGTAAGTCCTGTCCATTGTGTCCCTAAGAAGGGAGGCATTACTGTTGTTCCTAACGATCCAACAAAGAATTGTTACAGGTTATAGAATGGTAATTGACTTCCGCAAATTAAATAAAGCTACTAAAAAGGATCATTACCCTTTACCTTTTATTGATCAAATGCTAGAAATATTATCTAAACATACACATTTTTGCTTTCTAGATGGTTATTCTGGTTTCTCTCAAATACTTGTGTCAAAAGAGGATCAAGAAAATACCACCTTTACTTGGCCTTTCGGTACCTTTGCTTATAGATGTATGCCTTTTGGTTTATGCAATGCACCTGCTACCTTTCAAAGATGTATGACTGCTATATTCTCTAACTTTTGTGAAAAGATTGTTGAGGTTTTCATGGATGATTTCTCCATATATGGAACTTGTTTTGATGATTTCTTAAGCAACCTTGATCGAGTTTTGCAGAGATGTGAAGAAACTAATCTTGTCTTAAATTGGGAGAAGTGTCACATTATAGTTAATGAAGGTATTGTCTTGGGGCATAAAATTTCTGAAAGTGGTATTGAAGTTGATAAATCTAAAGTTAATGCTATTGAATAGATGTCGTATTCTAAGGACATTAAAGGTATAAGAAGTTTCCTTGGTCATGTCGGTTTTTATAGGAGGTTCATTAATTGTCTTTGATGATGATTGTGTAGAAGCATTTGAAATACTTAAGAAAGCCTTGATTTCTGCACCTATTGTTCAGCCACCTGATTGGAATTTACCCTTTGAAATTATGTGTGATGCTAGCGATTATGCTGTTGGTATTGTTCTAGGACAAAGAGTTGATAAGAAATTAAATGTTATCCAATATGCTAGTAAAACTCTAGACAGTGCCCAGAGAAATTATGCTACTACTGAAAAAGAATTTTTAGCAGTTGTATTTGCTTGTGATAAGTTCAGACCTTACATTGTTGATTCTAAAGTAACTGTGCACACCGATGATGCTGCTATTAAATATCTTATGGAAAAGAAAGATGCTAAACCTAGACTTATTTGATGGGTTCTCTTGCTACAAGAATTTGATTTGCATATTATTGATAGAAAGGGAGCTGAGAACCCCGTTGCAGACAACTTATCTAGGTTAGAGAATGTTCTTGATGACCAACTACCTATTGATGATAGCTTTCCTGATGAACAATTAGCTGTCATAAATGCTTCTCGTACTGCTCCATGATATGCTGATTATGCTAATTACATTGTTGCTAAATTTATACCACCTAGTTTCACATACCAGCAAAAGAAAAAGTTTTTCTATGATTTAAGACATTACTTTTGGGATGACCCACACCTTTATAAATAAGGAGTAGATGGTGTTATTATACGTTGTGTACCTGAGCATGAACAGGAACAGACCCTACGCAAGTGCCTCTCCGAGGCTTGTGGAGGACACCATGCTGGAGATAGAACTGCACATAAGGTATTGTAGTCCGGTTTTTATTGGCCTACTCTCTTCAAAGATGCCCGTAAGTTTGTCTTGTCTTGTGATGAATGTCAAAGAATTGGTAATATTAGTAGATGTCAAGAAATGCCTATGAATTATTCACTTGTTATTGAACCATTTGATGTTTGGGGCTTTGATTATATGGGACTGTTTCCTTCCTCTAATGGGTATACACATATTTTAGTTGCTGTTGATTACGTTACTAAGTGGGTAGAAGCTATTCCAACTAGTAGTGATGATCATAACACCTCTATTAAGATGCTTAAAGAAGTTATTTTTCGGAGGTTTGGAGACCCTAGATACTTAATGAATGATGGTGGTTCACATTTTATTCATGGTGCTTTTCGTAAAATGCTTGCTAAGTATGATGTGAATCATAGAATTGCATCTCCATACCACCCATAGTCTAGTGGTCAAGTAGAGCTGAGTAATAGAGAGCTTAAATTAATTTTGCAAAATACTGTTAATAGATCTAGAAAGAATTGGTCCAAGAAACTTGATGATGCATTATGGGCCTATAGAACTGCATATAAAAATCCTATGGGTATGTCTCCATATAAAATGGTTTATGGAAAAGCATGTCACTTACCTCTCGAACTAGAACATAAGGCATATTGGGCAATTAAAGAGCTCAATTATGATTTCAAACTTGCCGGTGAGAAGAGACTATTTGACATTACCTCACTTGATGAGTGGAGAACCCAGGCCTATGAGAATGTCAAACTATTTAAAGAAAAAGTTAAAAGATGGCATGATAAAAGGATTCAAAAACGTGAGTTTGATGTAGGTGATTATGTATTGTTATACAACTCTCATTTAAGATTTTTTGCAGGAAAAATCCTCTCTAAATGGGAAGATCCTTACGTTATCGAGGATGTCTATCGTTCCGGTGCCATAAAAATCAACAATTTTGAAGGCACAAATCCGAGGGTGGTGAACGGTCAAAGAATCAAACATTACATCTAAGGTAATCCCATAAATGTTGAAACTAATGTTATTGACACCGTAACCCCGGAGGAGTATATAAGGGACACTTTCTAGAACGTTATAGACTCTGAAAAGGAATAGGTATGTGGTACGGTAAGTAAACCGACTCCAAAACAATTTTAATAGCAATTTTTCTCTGTTTTGGATTATCTAAGAAAATAAGAAAATAAGAAGCATTCCGAAAAGGACACGAGGCGTCCACAAGGGTGGAGGGCGCGCCCCTGCCTCGTGGGTACCTCGTGTGTCCTCCAGACTCCGTTTTATTGCATGATACTTCTTTTGGTCGGTAAAAATTCATTATATAATCTCCCGAAGGTTTTGACCACCGTACCACGCAAATACCTCCTGTTTTTGTTTCGAGCTGTTTTTCTGACAGATCTAGATCACCATGACGTCTTCAAGCGCCCCCAATGACAAGTTTCTCGAGAGGTCATCAACCCCTACCTCACGGAGGTGCTGCAACACCCTCAAACCATTGAGTTGCATGAGGGGGTGCTGCACATCCACGATGTTGAGGGACCAAGGAGGACCGGAAGCAAGGAGACAAGACTCAAAGCAATGGAGCAACAAGTTTTCAAGTGCCAGGGGATGGTGGAATGCGGACTCGACGCCAACCACATGATGATCACGGAGTTCAGCAACAATCACAAGATGGATGCCAAGAACATTGGGGAGACCATCTTCAAGCTTCACGAGAAAATTGAGCACCTCCAAGCCCAGATCTATGACCTGCAAAACCAAAACTGTGAGTATGAATATAGATTCAAGAGGATGAGTTTGGCTGCAGATTTGAGGATCCTGGAGATTCGATCATCCTTCTATGATGGTGAGCCTATGCCTTGGAAGATGGATGAAAAGCCTACATCATCAATAACTCCATCATCACTACCACCAAAGGAGAACTGAGTATCGGGTATGGGCACTCCCCTTGGCAACTGCCAAGCTTAGGGGAGGTGCCCCGGTATCGTATCACCATCACACTTCTATCTTTACCCTTTTTCTTAGTTCGATCCTTTTGGTTATATCTTGATCTAGTAGAATAAAGTTTAGTATGATCTAGTTTTGAGTTTTGCTTTATGATCCTTCTATGTAATCGAGTCCGTGAGCTATATATAATAAAGATTAGTTTTGAGTCGAGGGCTTGTTTATCTTGCTATGATCTTGAGGGAATAATAAAAAATAATAAAAATAAACAAAGAGATCATATTTATCTTATGGACAGTAATGACTTCACATATAATGAGTATGATGAATAAAAGTTGTTGAGAGTTGACAAACATAGTTTTGGTCATCGTTGCAATTAATAGGAAGTAATAAAGAAAGAGAGGTTTTCATATATAAATATACTATCTTTGACATCTTTTATGATTGTGAGCACTCATTAAATATGACATGCTAAAAAGTTGATGTTGGACAAGGAAGACAACGTAATGAGTTATGTTTTCTTATATCCGAAAAGTATATTGTCATGGATCATCCAACATGTTGAGATTGCCTTTCCCCCTCATGCTAGCCAAATTCTTTGCACCAAGTAGAGATACTACTTGTGCTTCCAAATATCCTTAAACCCAGTTTCTCCATGAGAGTCCATCATATCTGCCTATGGATTGAGTAAGATCCTTCAAGTAAGTTGTCATTGTTGCAAGCAATAAAAATTGCTATCTAAATATGTATGATCTAATAGTGTGGAGAAAATAATCTTTATACGATCTTGTGATATGGAAGAAATAAAAGCGACGGACTGCGTAATAAAGGTCCCTATCACAAGTGGCAATATAAAGTGACGTTCTTTTGCATTAAGATTTTGTGCATCCAACCATAAAAGCACATGACAACCTCTGGTTCCATCTACGAAGGGCATGTATTTTATTTTTGTCTCATGTCTTATACAAGAGTCATGGTGATCTTCACCTTTCCTTTTTACACTTTATCCTTTGGCAAGCACATTGTGTTGGAAAGATCCTGGTATATATATACAATTGGGTGTAAGTTATATTAAACTATTATTGTTGACATTACCCTTGAGGTAAGAGCTTGGGAGGCAAAACTATAAGCCCCTATCTTTCTCTATGTCCGATTAAAACTTCATACCCATAAGTATTGCGTGAGTGTTAGCAATTGTGAAAGACTAATTCATAGTTGAGTATGTGGAATTGCTAAAAAGCTCTTATATTGACTCTTTCCGATGTTATGATAAATGGAAATCGCTTCAATGACTGAGATTATAGTTTGTTAGTTTTCAATGAAGTTTCTAGTTCATACTTTACACTATGAATGGATTGTTACTTCAACATAAGAAATCATATGACAATATATATATATATGTTGTTGTTCTAAGAATGGTCATGATGCCCTCATGTCCGTATTTTATTTTATCGACACCTCTATCTCTAAACATGTGGACATATTTTCCGATATCGGCTTCCGCTTGAGGATAAGCGAGGTCTAAGCTTGGGTGAGTTCATACGTCCATTTTGCATCATGCTTTTATATCAATATTTATTGCATTATGGACTGTTATTACACATTATGTCACAATACTTATGCCTTTTCTCTCTTATTTTATAAGGTTTACATGAAGAGGGAGAACGCCGGCAACTAGAATTCTAGGCTGGAAAAGGAGCAAATATTAGAGACCTATTCTGCACAACTCCAAAAGTCCTGAAACTCAACGAAAGTCAGTTTTGGAATATATAAAAAATATTGGGCAAAGAAAGCACCAGAGGGGGGCCACACCCTGTCCACGAGGGGTGGGGCGCACCCTACCCCCTGGGCGCGCCCCCTGCCTCATGGGTTGATACGTCTCCAACGTATCTATAATTTTTGATTGCTCCATGCTATTCTATTATCTATTTTGGATGTTATTGGGCTTATTTTTACACTTTTATACTATTTTTGGGACTAACCTATTAACCTGAGGCCCAGCCCAAATTGCTGTTTTTTTGCCTATTTTAGAGTTTCGTCGAAAAGGAATATCAAACGAAGTCCAAACGGAATGAAACCTTCGGGAAAGTTATTTTTGGAATGGAAGCAATCCAGGAGACTTGGAGTTTATGTCAGGGAAGCTTCGAGATGGCCACGAGGCAGGGAGGCGCGCTTGCCCCCCTGGGCGCGCCCCCACCCTCGTGGGCCCCTCGTGGCTCCCTTGACCGACTTCTTTCGCCTATATATATATATATATATCCATATACCCTAAAAACATCGGCGAGGAGAATAGATCGGGAGTTCCACTGCCAGAATCCTCCGTAGTCACCGAAAACAATCTAGACCCGTTCCGGCACCCTGCCGGAGGGGGATCCCTCTCCGGTGGCCATCTTCATCATCCCGGCTCTCCATTACGAGGAGGGAGTAGTTCACCCTCGGGGCTGAGGGTGTGTACCAGTAGCTATGTGTTTGATCTCTCTCTCTCTCTCGTGTTCTTGAGGTGGTACGATCTTGATGTATCGTGAGCTTTGCTATTATATTTGGATCTTATGATGTTCCTCCCCCTCTACTCTCTTGTGATGAATTGAGTTTCCCCTTTGAAGTTATCTTATCGGATTGAGTCTTTAAGGATTTGAGAGCACTTGATGTATGTCTTGCACGTGCTTATCTATGGTGACAATGGGATATCATGTGATCCACTTGATGTATGTTTTGGTGATCAACTTGCGAGTTCCGTGACCTCGTGAACTTATCCATAGGGGTTGGCACACGTGTTCGTCTTGACTCTCCAGTAGAAACTTTGGGGCACTCTTTGAAGTTCTTTGTGTTGGTTGAATAGTTAAATTTGAGATTGTGTGATTCATATCATATAACCATACCCACGGATACTTGAGGTGACATTATGGTTTTGGTTGATGTGTGTCTTAAGGTGTTATTCTAGTACGAACTCTATGATAGATTGAACGGAAAGAATAGCTTCGTGTTATTTTACTACTGGCTCTTGAATAGATCGATCAGAAAGGATAAATTTGAGGTGGTTTTGTACCCTACCATAATCTCTTTGTTTGTTCTCCGCTATTAGTGACTTTGGAGTGACTCTTTGTTTCATGTTGAGGGATAGTTATATGATCCAATTTTGTTATTATTGTTGAGAGAACTTGCATTAGTGAAAGTATGAACCCTAGGCCTTGTTTCAACACATTGCAATACCGTTTGTGCTCACTTTTATCATTAGTTACCTTGCTGTTTTTATATTTTCAGCTTACAAAAACCTATATCTACCATCCATATTGCACTTGTATCACCATCTCTTCGCCGAACTAGTGCACCTATACAATTTACCATTGTATTGGGTGTGTTGGGGACACAAGAGACTCTTTGTTATTTGGTTGCAGGGTTGCTTGAGAGAAACCATCTTCATCCTACGCCTCCCACAGATTGATAAACCTTAGGTCATCCACTTGAGGGAAATTTGTTGTTGTCCTACAAACCTCTGCACTTGGGGGCCCAACAACGTCTACAAGAAGAAGGTTGTGTAATAGATATCAAGCTCTTTTCTGGCGCCGTTGCCGGGGAGGTTAGCCGCTTGAAGGTATATCTTTAGATCTTGCACTCGAATCTTTTTGTTTCTTGTTTTATCACTAGTTTAGTCCGTAAAAGAAAACTATAAAAAATGGAATTGAGGGTACCTCATATGCTTCATCTTTTTAATGTCTTCCGTGAAAATGATGGGAAGGATAATTGTGCTCAAGTACTAGAAGAAGAATGCATTAGAATGTTTGGTAGTAAATATTTGAATGATGAGCATGATTGCAATGTTGTTTGTCAGAGTAAATAGCCATGAGTAGCCTAGCCGGCTTCCCCTGGCCCTTCTGAAAAAATTACGAGCCTGTCCGGCTCTCAAGAATCCAAGACATGGGGCCGCCTTCCCCTTGCTGGCTGTCACCCAGGCCGGCTTTCGGAAGGCGGCCCGACTTTAGCCCTCATGAAGAAAGCCATGGGAGGGCCGACTTCGAGAAGCCGGCCGCGAGAAGGCCGACTCCAAGAAGCCGGCTCCCATAAAGCGGTCGAGACCGTACCCTCAAAGTTTGCATCCACCTAGCAGCGATATGATGGGGCGTGGCTATAGTGAAGCCTGCCACCCCCGAATCCCGGAGCACGCCTGGCACAGTGCGCCGTACGGAGTGGGCATGACCCGTCCGGCGTGGCACTGTTGCCATGTTGACCCTGATAGCACCCACGATGGGCCGCTAGTGGAGCCCACGGGCGGTGGGCCCCTTCGGGCAGAGAGACGCCCGAAGGCGGCCAGGCCTCCCCCAGTCGGCCCGAGACGGGGTCGGCTCCCCGCAGCTGGCTCGCTTCCCCCCTCGAAGGAGACGCCCCATTAAGGAGACAAGACGCGGTAAGGCTACAGCGATCGCCCGCCGGACGGCGGCACTGTAGCCACGCTTACCTCGATGAAGCCCTCGTCATCATGTTGAGGCAACAGTAACCAGCCACTAACAAGACCCTTGGCAGTGGGGCCTGCCTGTTGCCAAGGAGTTGACAGCCGGCGGGACCCACCAGCCGGCGGGCCCCAACAGCCGGCGAGCGTAGTCACAGACGGCTGGGCCCCGCGCCCAGTCGGATTACCATTGTACCCCCGGGGGGTAGGCCTATACAAACCCCCCGGGGCGCCCATGCAAAGGGTTGGACCCCCAGCTAGTTTTAGACACCTCACAAGGAGAAGAAGCAAGCTAGCCGTGCCATTCTTCCTCCTCCCACCGAACAGCTCAAGGAGCATTGTGTAGCTACTTGTCCATCTAGTGATCATGTGGAGACCCCGCAGAGCAGCAGTAGGGGTGTTATCTCCACGGAGAGCCCTGAAGCTGGGTAAGATTCGCTGGCGTGCATGTCTTCGCCTCATCCCGTTTCCAGGTACCGGCGACGTCTTACTGGCTCCCACAATGATAAGCCACCCATTGGCATATGTCGCACCTACCACCCGACATTTGGCGCCCACCGTGGGGCGTGGTGCACCGTCGTCCGGAAACCTGTTCTGGACGGGAACCCTCTTCCTCCCCAGCGAGCGTAGCCAGCCTGGCACGCCCGATGGCGCTTGCCACGACGCGCTGCAAGGCGTCACCAGCATCTGCGCGGCGAGCAGCCTCGCCAATCTACTCGACGAAACCCTCATCTCCGACGAGCTCGCCTCCGACGCGGGCACCGACCATCTCGTCAACCTCCTCGGCCGGCTCCATGTCTCTGGTGAGCCTGCTGTGGATCTGGAGTCGGTTGGTTCCGCCGATCCGATGCCTGTCGACTCCGACACGGCCTCGTTCGACACCTTCCCCACCAACGTCACGATCTACAACGACCCGCTTCCCCGAGCCGATGGCTGCGACGCTGTCACCACCGAGGTGATGGTCATCGGCCACGACGGCGCTGCTGACGAGAGCGCCCACGACGCCCCACACGCGGCGGTCCACGACTTGTCTATCCCCCTTCCGACCGACGCTGACGCTGAAGCACTGGAGGCTCGCCGCCTCGCCCTCATCGCGGAAGGCCGGAAGTTGGTTTCCATGACACGCCTCGCTGAGGCCCACCGACGCGAGGCCGACCGCGCCGCCTTTGGCACGCCGCCCCCAGGCGGGCCCAGCCGGGTCGGCGTTGTCAGACAGCGCGGCGCTGTCGTTGCCGACACGTTAGGAGTCGACCGCCCAGTCTACGCCACTCCACTCGAGAACCTGCGCGCCGCCCAGGCGGCCGTAGACGAGCTAGACGGACTGGGGGCCGAAGACTCCCCCACATGACCCGACGCATCCAGCAGCTGATCGATGCAGCCGCGCAGCGGCACGAAGCCGACGCCCGCGTGGAAAGCCCTCCCCCGCGCCGAGATCACGGCGCGACGTCCCGGACACCGACTGCGGGCAGAGACCGCGCGCGGCGCGAGAAAGAGCCGGCTGCCAGCCGAAGCCAAACCCGGATCTCCATCGAGCGAGACGCAGAAGGCCACCCTCGAGCCATGGAATGGCGAGGCAACCCGCCTCCGCCTCGACCCCGTGGAGAGAGATATCCCACCCCACCGCCAGTGGCGCACCCGACTCTCAGCGGCCGACTAGGTCGCCGCGAAGAAGTCGGCGAGAACGACGCCCGCCATCGGATCGACCGCCTGGCGCGATCCCTGGCGCTGGAAGAAGAAGACGATGTCGGCCCGCCTTGTTTCGGCCCCCGCATCCACGACGAGCCTTTCCCCAAAGGGTTCTCGCTCCCAAGAGACACGCCCAAGTACAACGGCTCCATGAAGCCGGAAGATTGGTTGATCGACTACTCCACGGTGGTCAGCATAGCCAACGGCAACCGGCGCGTTGCCGTGAAGTACGTGCCCCTCATGCTGCAAGGCACGGCGCGGACCTGGCTCAACAGCCTCAAACCACGCAGCATCAACAGCTGGCTAGACTTCACAGAAGCCTTCGTCCGCAACTTCACCAGCACCTACAAGCGGGCTCCCAAGCCCAGACATCTCTCCTTGTGCGTACAAGGCCCCGCCGAGTCAACTCGCGACTACCTCACGCGTTGGGCCGAGCTCCGCAACTCTTGCGAAGGGGTGCACGAGGTGCAAGCCATAGAATACTTCACAGCCGGGTGCCGAGAAGGCACCCTCCTCAAGCACAACCTTCTCTGCGACGAGCCGACTACCCTCGACGAGCTTCTGGACATAGCGGACAAGTACGCCACCGCCGACTCCTCAATGAAGACCGAGCTCCGGGTAGACGCGTCCGGGAAAGTACTCAACCCGGTGCCCAAGACGCCGACAGGGGATTCCGGCCGCCGCCCATACCCGAAGGACCACAAGCGCAAGGGCCCTGCGCCGCCTCCCGCCAGTCGGCAGGTGGCCACAGTCGAAGACGCTGCCTGAAGGGCGACCCGCGCCCAAGAAGCCCAAGGGCGGCCGGCCGGCTTGGCAGCCGGCCTTCTCCTACGAGCAAACTCTCGACGCCCCGTGCAAGTTCCACAGCGGCGCGAAGCCGTCCAACCACACAAACTGGAAGTGCCATTGGCTCACCCGAATCTCTAAAGGCGAGGGGCTCACGCCACCTCCGCCTGCCGGCCCGCCGCCTCCGGCCGCTCGGCCCGCAGTCGGAGCCGTGCACGACGAATTCCCCGACGAGCAAGCAACCTACATCGTCTTTACAAGCCAGCTCGAAGACCGGCGCGGCAAACGCCGAGAGCACCAGGAAGTCAGCGTGGTCGCTGCCAACCCCGCCGGACACACGCATTGGTCAGAAAAACCCATCAGCTGGAGCCGGGCCGACCATCCAGAGGTGATGCCGTCTCCCGGCTCTTATGCGTTGGTCCTGGAAGCCACCCTCGCGACGGACAGACGCGCTGCCCGCTTCTCCCGCGTGCTGATAGACGGCGGGAGCAGCATCAACATCTTGTACCGCGACACCCTGGAGAAGCTGAACGTCAAGACAAAGCAACTCATGCCTACTCGGACAGTGTTTCATGGCATCGTACCCGGCTTGTCCTGCGCCCCCATTGGCAAGATCAAGATTGATGTACTCTTTGGGGACAAGGAGCATTTCCGCCAGGAAGCCATCTGGTTTGAAGTGGTGGACCTGGAGAGCCCTTACCATGCATTTCTTGGCCGACCTGCCTTGGCCAAATTCATGGCAGTCCCCCACTATGCATACCTCAAGATGAAGATACCAAGCACCAAAGGCGTCATCACCGTAGCCGGCGATTACAAGAAGTCCTCTGAGTGCGCAGCAGCCAGCAGCCGGCTGGCCGAGTCCCTTGTGATTGCCGAAGAAAAGAAGATGTTGGACCGAGTCGTGGCCATAGCCGGCAAGCAGTCGGCTGTGTCCCCCCGATCCCAAGGAGCATGATGCTCAAGGATCTTTCCAGCCGGCCAAGGAGACGAAGAAGATACCTCTTGACCCCGAGCACCCAGAGAGGTTTGCCGTCATCGGGGCAAGCCTAAACAGCAAATAGGAAGGCGAGCTCGCCGATTTCCTCCGTGAGAATCGGGACATCTTTGCATGGTCCCCCAAGGACATGTCGGGTGTTCCGAAGGGATTCGCCGAGCACAAACTACACGTCCAAAAAGACGCGAAACCAGTCAAGCAGCCCCTCCGCCGACTATCAGAGGAAAAGAGAAGGATTGTAGGGGAGGAGATAGCCCGGCTTCTGGCAGCCGGCTTCATTATGGAAGTCTTCTTTCTAGAGTGGCTTGCCAACCTAATCCTCGTGTTAAAGAAGAACAACAAGTGGCGCATGTGTATAGACTACACAAGCCTCAACAAGGCCTGCCTAAAGATCCCTTTGCCCTGCCGAGGATTGACCAAGTGATATACTCCACGGCCGGATGCGAGCTGTTGAGTTTCTTGGATGCCTACTCAGGATATCAGCAGATAAAGCTAGATCCGGACGACCGCCTGAAGACCGCCTTCATCACACCATTCGGAGCCTTCTGCTACCTGACTATGACATTCGGCTTAAGAAATGCCGGTGCCACTTTTCAGCGTTGCATGCAGAAGTGCCTCCTCAGGCAACTCGGCAGAAATGCTCACGTCTACGTGGACGACATTGTGGTGAAGACGGAGAAGCGCGGCACCTTGCTGGAAGACCTCAAAGAAACGTTTGAGAACCTACGCCGGTTCCAAATCAAGCTCAACCCCGAGAAATGCGTGTTCGGAGTGCCAGCCGGCCAGCTCCTAGGCTTCCTGGTCTCCGAACGCGGCATTGAATGCAACCCGGTGAAGATCAAGGCCATCGAGAGAATGGCGATCCCCACCAAGCTTCGAGACATCCAAAAGTTCACCGGATGCTTGGCCTCCTTGAACCGCTTCATCAGCCGGCTCGGAGAGAAAGCTCTCCCCCTCTACCGCCTCATGAAGAAGAGCACTCACTTCGAGTGGAACGACCAGGCCGACCAAGCTTTTCACGAGCTGAAGAAGATGCTGGCCACGCCGCCCGTCCTAGCGGCGCCGATTGAGAAAGAGCCCATGCTCCTTTACATTGCCGCAACCAGCTGGGTGGTCAGCACCGTCATCGTAGTCCAACGCCCAGAAGAAGGCCGAGCACAGCCGGTCCAGAGGCCAGTGTATTATTTGAGCGAGGTGCTGTCCGCTTCAAAGCAGAACTACCCGCACTACCAAAAGATGTGTTACGGCGTGTACTTCACCGCCAAGAAGCTGAAGCCCTACTTTCAAGAGCATCCCGTCACGGTCGTATGCACCGCCCCGCTGGCCGAGATCATAGGCAGCCGGGACGCATCCGGCCGGGTGGCGAAATGGGCCATCGAGCTGGCCCCTTACACAATCTTCTACCAGCCCCGCACCGCTATCAAGTCCCAAGCACTGGCCGACTTCCTCGTCGACTGGGCCGAGACCCAGTACCTGCCGCCGGCTCCCGACTCCACCCATTGGCGCATGCACTTTGACGGGTCCAAGATGCGCACCGGCTTGGGAGCCGGCGTCGTCCTTACCTCTCCCAAAGGCGACAAGCTCAGATACACGCTGCAGATTCACTTTGCCACCTCCAACAATGTAGCCGAGTACGAGGCACTCATACACGGGCTCCGGCTTGCCACGGAACTCGGCATCCGCCGGATCCTATGTTATGGCGACTCAGACCTGGTGGTTCAGCAATCATCCGGCGACTGGGACGCCAAGGACGCAAATATGGCAAGCTACCGCTTCCTGGTTCAACAACTCAGCGGATACTTTGAAGGATGCGAATTCCTCCACGTACCACGAGCCAACAACGAGCCAGCCGATGCCCTGGCTTGAATAGGCTCCACTCGGCAAACAATACCAACCAGCGTCGCTCTACAACGCCTCCTCAAGCCGTCAATCAAGCCGTCTCCAGAGTCCGATTCCATCTTCGTACCGCCTGACCCCGACGCGGCCGGGTCCGGCTCGAAGAACCAAGCAGGCGACCCCGGGACTTCAGTAGTCGGCCCGGGGACTTCGGCAACCGGCTCAGGGACTGCCACACCTGGCTCGGGGACTGCAGTAGCCGGCCCGGGGACTGCACCAACACAACAGCCGGCGGACGACTCCACCATTTCAACACCCAGCCCGCCCACCCTGGTGGCAGTAGCCACATTGGCAGTGGGAGAAGTCGCGGCTGCGTCATGGGCTCAGTCCATCCTCAACTTCCTAGTAAACCAAGATCTGCCGGCTGACGAAACAGAGGCAAGACAAGTCCAACGTCGAGCCGGAGCATACACAATCGTCAACAGAGAACTCGTCAAGCGTAGTGTCACTGGAGTCCTCCAACGGTGCGTCGAGCAAGAGAAGGGCATTGCAATCCTCAGAGACATTCACCAAGGAGAATGCGGCCACCATGTGGCTTCAAGATCACTCGTTGCCAAAGCTTTCCGCCATGGTTTCTTCTGGCCGGCTGCTTTGGATGACGCCAAAGAATTAGTTAAATATTGCAAAGGATGCCAACTCTTCAGCTCCAAGCAACACATGCCGGCTTCAGCACTCAAGACCATTCCCCTCACCTGGCCCTTCGCCGTTTCAGGACTGGACATGGTGGGACCATTCAAGACGGTGCGCGGCGGCATGACGCATTTGCTCGTCGCCGTGGACAAATTCACCAAGTGGATTGAGGCAAAGCCGATCAAGAAGCTGAATGGGCCGACTGCTGTGACATTCATCGCAGACATAACAACTCGGTACGGCGTGCCACACAGCATCATCACCGACAATGGCACGAATTTTTCCAAAGGAGCCTTGGCACGTTTCTGTGCAGCCCAAGGTATTCGGCTGGACTTAGCGTCCGTCGCCCACCCGCAGTTAAATGGCCAGGTCGAGCGAGCCAACGGCCTCATCCTCTCCGGCATCAAGCCCCGACTGGTCGTGCCACTGGAACGTTCACCCGGCTGTTGGCTCGATGAGCTGCGGGCTGTCCTCTGGAGTCCGCGCACTACCCCAAACAAGTCAACCGGCTTCACTCCTTTCTTCCTCGTGTACGGTGCCGAGGCGATCATCCCAATCGATATCGAGTTCGACTCGCCCCGGGTAACCATGTACACGGAGGCGGAGGCCAACGAAGCACGAGAAGACGGCGTCGACCTGCTGGAAGAAGGCCGGCTGTTAGCCCTCAGCCGGTCTGCCATCTACCAGCAGGGTTTGCGCCGCTACCACAGTCGGAAGGTCAGGCCAAGATCTTTCCAAGCGGGCGATCTTGTGCTCCGGCTGATCCAGCGAACAGCTGGCCAGCACAAGCTCTCGGCCCCTTGGGAGGGCCCCTTCGTCATCAGCAGAGCTCTAGGCAACGACTCCTACTACCTAATCGACGCGCAGAAACCTAAGGCACGAAAGAGAGACGACTCCGGCAAGGAGTCGGAACGACCATGGAACGCCAACCTCCTTCGAAGATTTTACAGTTGAAATGCAGTATGTATCACGCTAACTTTTGTACTAAATACGAGACAATAGGCCCCCCGAGGAGGGCTCGGGGACTGCCATCTTTTATCTATGTATGAAAAGTATCATGCTTATGACCTTGTCATTTCATTTACTTGTTCCGTCCGGCACCGGGTTCGACTAGTCGGCCCGGGGACTGGCCGACTGGAGTTATATTAGAAGTCCTACCCGCGGTCAGACAAGTAGTGTGCCGACACCCAGGCTTAGCTCTTGCCAAAGTCGCAGTTCGAAGAACCGGCTGTCCGGCTGGCAAGAGTCAAAAGCAGGAAAGGATGCCCACACGAAAAATGGCCAGGGACCAACGGACTAATATAATGAAAGCCGGTTTGCCACCTACTACCGATCGACTACCAGAGTAGCCGGCCGGCCAGTTTCCATTCACTTCACTTCAATCCAAGAAAGCTCGAGTACTTGCCTCCCCAAAGAGGGAAGGCGGCAAAGGAAAAAGCCTAAGGATAAAAAGCATACGCGAATGGAAACCAAACATGCACATAATAATATTTACATAAAAGACCTCCAAGAGGCCAGCATTCAACATAGTTTGGATACACCCCCAGTGGGTGGAACTGCGAAAGCTTAATAAAGATTGTTCAAAAGGCAACAAGCGGGAAAAATAAGGACAGCAGGTCAAGCTAGCGGAGCGACCGACGAGCCGGGCTGGTCGGCGGAGACGGTTGTGCCGGCTGAAGGAGTGGCCGGCTGGCGAACCTCGGCTTGATCACCGCCTCCCGCAGAGGGCGCGCTTCCACGCGCCTCGTTGCTGGAGGCACGGTCAGCCTGAGGCCGGCCGGTTGTTCCACTAGCCGGCTCGACGTCTTCACCGTCCTCTTCTTCGTCATCCTCGCCCTCGTCGCTGGAGGCGATCTCCTCTGCCGAGTCCTCGCCCACCGCCGGGTTCAGCCCGAACCACTCCTCCGGCTGGGCAACACCGTCATCATTGATTTCAGGTGCAAAAACGCTGATGTCGGTGCACTCGGCGATCGTCGAAGCACGCTGGGCGATAGCCGGCCGCACCTCCTCCAGCTCCGCGTCGGCCTCCAGCCGCCAAGTGCGCAGCTGGTCCAGGTTCAGCCCTGCGTACCAAGCTCGAACGAACTCCAACGCCCGCCCGGCTCCAAGACGGGCCGCCGATGCCTTCCAAGCTTCAAAGCGACCGACTGCGACCTCCAGCCAGTCGGCAGTCCGGCTTGGGGTGCGGGGGATCGTCTCGCCGGGCCAGAGGGCGGCCAACACCTGCGCCCCGGCACGTTGGAGCCGGCGAAGCATCCGGTGAGCCGGCTGCAGCCGCGCTTGGACAGCCAAGAGCGGCTCCTCAAGCGTCCGATTCGCGTCCGGCGCAATGATGACCCCCGCGTGACGGCGCGCCTCACGATGGGCCTCGATGGTTTGGGCGGCGAAGGCGGAGTAGCCGGGAAAGTAGTCTACACAAGAAAATAGGCAGCAGCACAAGTCAGGCCAAAAACTAGGCGGCAAGGGGCAGGAGAGGAGCGAGGAAGGCGGCTTACCGTCGATCAAGTCCTCGATGCGGCCGAAGCCTTCATCCAGCGCTCGCCGGGTCTCAGCCCAGCTCGCCGCCTCGGTCTCAAACTCTGCCTTCAGGGCGGCCTCGCTATCCTGCGCTTTCTGCAGGGCCGCCTTGTGGCTCTCCTCTTGGTCAGCCAGCTTCTTGGCCAGGCGGTCACGCTCCTGGACCAAGGCAGCGTACTCAGCATCCTTGGTACGAAGGGCGGCCTACGCTTCGCTGAGCTCCCTCCTCAAGTTGGCGTTGGCCCCTGAAAGCACGAAAGAAAAAACCAATAAGGAAAAAGTCGTCAAGGAAGATCCGACCCGACTGCTCAGCAGTCGGCCCGAATCTCGGGGACTACACCCAGTGGGTGCACTGACGCGCCCCCACAGGAGACAGACAAGATCAGGCACTTACTTCGGCTGTCGACCAGGTCGTCAGCCTTCCGACTCAACTCCTGAGCCTGGGAGTTGAAGGCGGCAGCACGGGAGTTATGATATTCCTGGAAGTTCAGACAGGAAGCAAAAATAAGGTAGTCGTCAAGAAAGATCCGACCCGACTGCTTAGCAGTCGGCCCGAATCTCGGGGACTACACCCAGTGGGTGCGCTGACGCGCCCCCACGAAAGAAATCAAGAGACCAAAGCGGCCAAGAATGAAATACTCACCCGGATGGCGGCCCGCGTCAACAGGAACTCCTGGGTGTACTGCTGCAGCAGGGCGGCCTGAGCTTGAAGCCGGCTCCGGACCTCTTGAGCCGCCACATTCAGCTCGCCAGTCCCCCCGCTGGGAGTCCACTCGGACGTGGCGGTGCTGGCCGCCTCCAGAGCCTCCGCCGACTGGCCGGCGCCCGCAGCTCGGTGCGACTCCGGCGGAGCGGCGCCTCCCCCTGCGCGCCGACGTGTCACCGGCTGCACCTCGAAGCCGGCTCCGTCCTCCGGCTCACCCCCGGCCGGCTCCTCTGGTGCCGCTGACGATTGGCCGCCTTGGCCCGCTCCGGTTGGCGCTGCCGGCGGCGCTCTCCCCGTGAAGACCACGAGGTTCTCCCTCCTCTCCATCAGCGGCGGGTCTTGGACGATTTCCTCCGCCAGGGGCAATGGGGTGTCAGGGGCCACGGCTCAGAGGGGAATGGCGAGCAGCGGAGGCTGGTTACGCGAACCCTCCGCCTCGGTTTCCGCGGTCGCCGCCTCCGCCTGGGCCTTGGCTGCGGCGTCGGCCTGCTCCCTCGCCGCCTGGGCGGCCGCTTTTTCCGCCGCCTCACGCTCCTCCCGCGCCTCACGGGCGTTCCGCTCTGTGGCCTCCCTGAGGTCGGCGTGGGGGTCCACGCGGCGGGAGCCCGAAGACCCTCCAGTCGGCCCAACTACGGAGCCGCCCGGACCCCGCTCAAGGGAAAGCGGCGCCCTGTCCAGCGAGCGGGGAAAGGTTAGGAAGAATGTTCGAACAGGAGAGAACGATGAAAAGCATGCGACCAGGCAATCGACGACTTACGCTGAGACCGCCTGAGGCTGCTTCACCGCCTTGCGGAAGCGGGCCGCTTTCGCGGCCGCCTCATCTCGTTTGGTCGCCGCGGTGGAGGCTTTGGACTTCTTCGGCCGACTGCCGAAAAGGGTTGACGCGGCCCGGCGCTTCTGTGCGCCGCCGCTGGCAGCCAGCACGGTGGACAAGCCCGCGCCCTGATGGTCGGCCGCCGGCTGGCGACGCGGGGCGACTTCGGCTTCGGCATCATCCGGCCAGTCCTCGAAGCTGGCGGTAAGCCCTGTGCCTCCGGGCTCGGCGTTGTCCCCCACGACGGCGTCTTCCATGGCGGCCGCCCCCAAGTCCGGGTCATCGACGTCGTCCACCGTGCGGTCGGGGACGTACTGGCGTTCTATCCCTGCCGCCCCGGTCGTCGGCGGAAGAAGGGGGTTCTGCTAAGAAGAACCGACCGATTAGAAGCCGGCCATCATATAGCCGGCTACCAACAAAAAGAAGAAAGAGAGGAAAGCTTACCACGGGCGGAGGGTTGGCGCGAGAATACGGCACCTTGCCGTATCGCTAGTCCTCGGCGAGCTTGCAATTGGAGATATGATTTACCATGTACGACACCTCCGCATGAGGCATCTCCCTGGTGCTCAGCCGGCTTGGGTCGAAGCGGCCGCTCATCTGACACATCATGTGGGGCCGGCTTTGGAGAGGAAGTATCCGGTGCTCCACGAAGGCGGCCACCAAGTCGGCCCCGCTTAGGCCTTCCGACTGGATCATCACCCGAAGCCGGGAGACGGCAGCGTTCCCGGCCTGAGACAGTGACCTGGACCGGAAACTCCATGAGGGCTGCCTCCCAGCCGGCGGGCCGGCTACGTAAGCCGGCAGGTTGACGTGGTCTCCTTGCTGGGCGACGTTCTTCACGTAGAAGTACGAATTCTGCCAGATCTTCACCGACTGGATCAGGGGGATGGACGGGAACGGGTTGTTCTCGCCCGACCTCCTCATGGTGATGAAGGCCCCGCAGGGGGCGGGCACGCCTGCGACGACGGTGCCGAGTTTGCTCTGGAAGAATTCCCCCCAGAGCTCCAGCGTGGGGAGCAGCCCCAAGAAACCTTCGTAGAGAGAGACGAAGGCCGACAGCAGCATCACCGCGTTGGGCGTGAGGTGATGCGGTTGAAGATTGTAGAACTCGAGGAAGGAGCGCAGGAATCCGCTCGTCGGAAGGCCGAAGCCGCGCAGGAAGTGCGAGCGGAAGACGACCCGCTCGCCCTCCTCCGGTGCCGGCGAGACCTCCGTCTCTGGCGCCAGGCGGACCCGCACGAGGTTGGCGTCGGGCAGGCGCCGAGTCTGGCGGAGGAACTCAACATGGTCCTCATGGACGTTGGAGCCATCCCACGAGCTTGACAGCGCCATGCGAGCAAGACGATGTGGCGGCGCGGCGGCGCTGAGACGAGAGGCTGCGGCGGCAACGAGAGGAAGAAAGGAGGACGAGAACGGGCGGAGCGAGAGAGAGCATGCGAACCTCTGTCTCTCCCCCTCCTCCCCCTACTTATAGGCTCGCGTGGCGGAGCCGAGGAGGCGCGGCGTGGGGAAACGTGGGGATCGATCGTGCCCGCTCCCCCGCTTCCCGTGTTTATTGTGCCCTAACAGCGAAATAAAATCGCCACGGGAAGGCGAGCGGTCCACCTGGGCCGCAGAAGATCAGCGTTCGGGCCGAGGCCTAGGAGTGGCGGGCCCGGGCCTGCGGCGGCGTCCCATCGCGCGCGTGCGCTGGCAGGGTCTCGCTGCCCCGTGGCCCGCGGGAGGGCCCGCGGTCAGCATGCGGGTCGACCACTTTCCCGCCTGCAAGACGCAGGGCTCCCTGAAATCGGCATACACCAGCAAAGCCGGCTCTTCAGGGTAGGAAGCTGACCAAGCTTCTCGTCCCTTCGTCCGCCTCAAAGCTCGACCAGCTTCGGGGACTACTGTCGGAGTAAATAGCCATGAGTAGCCTAGCCGGCTTCCCCTGGCCCTTCTGAAAAAATTACGAGCCTGTCCGGCTCTCAAGAATCCAAGACATGGGGCCGCCTTCCCCTTGCTGGCTGTCACCCAGGCCGGCTTTCGGAAGGCGGCCCGACTTTAGCCCTCATGAAGAAAGCCATGGGAGGGCCGACTTCGAGAAGCCGGCCGCGAGAAGGCCGACTCCAAGAAGCCGGCTCCCATAAAGCGGTCGAGACCGTACCCTCAAAGTTTGCATCCACCTAGCAGCGATATGATGGGGCGTGGCTATAGTGAAGCCTGCCACCCCCGAATCCCGGAGCACGCCTGGCACAGTGCGCCGTACGGAGTGGGCATGACCCGTCTGGCGCGGCACTGTTGCCATGTTGACCCTGATATCACCCACGATGGGCCACCAGCGGAGCCCACGGGCGGTGGGCCCCTTCGGGCAGAGAGACGCCCGAAGGCGGCCAGGCCTCCCCCAGTCGGCCCGAGACGGGGTCGGCTCCCCGCAGCCGGCTCGCTTCCCCCCTCGAAGGAGACGCCCCATTAAGGAGACAAGACGCGGTAAGGCTACAGCGATCGCCCGCCGGACGGCGGCACTGTAGCCACGCTTACCTCGACGAAGCCCTCGTCATCATGTTGAGGCAACAGTAACCAGCCACCGACAAGACCCTTGGCAGTGGGGCCTGCCTGTTGCCAAGGAGTTGACAGCCGGCGGGACCCACCAGCCGGCGGGCCCCAACAGCCGGCGAGCGTAGTCACAGACGGCTGGGCCCCGCGCCCAGTCGGATTACCATTGTACCCCCGGGGGGTAGGCCTATACAAACCCCCCGGGGCGCCCATGCAAAGGGTTGGACCCCCAGCTAGTTTTAGACACCTCACAAGGAGAAGAAGCAAGCTAGCCGTGCCATTCTTCCTCCTCCCACCGAACAGCTCAAGGAGCATTGTGTAGCTACTTGTCCATCTAGTGATCATGCGGAGACCCCGCAGAGAAGCAGTAGGGGTGTTATCTCCATGGAGAGCCCCGAAGCTGGGTAAGATTCGTCGGCGTGCATGTCTTCGCCTCATCCCGTTTCCAGGCACCGGCGACGTCTTACTGGCTCCCACAATGATAAGCCACCCGTTGGCATATGTCTCACCTACCACCCGACATTGTTAGTACGAATAACTTGAATATCCATGATGCTAATGATATGCAAAGCCACAAGCTTGGGGAAGCTATGTTTGATTAAGATGATGTGTTTTGTCCCCCAAGTTTTGATGAGCAAATTTATTATGATGAAAGCATGCCTCCTACTTATGATGATTATATTGATGAAAGTGGGTTTGGAAGAGTGTCAACTTTAGGAAGTAATGGTCCCACTATTTTGGAGGATGTTGAATCTTATTGTGATAATTATGGAAGTGGATTTGGAGAGGTCATGACTTTATTTAGTAATGATTCCACTATCTTGCAAGAGGTTTCAATTGATTATGATGAGAACAAAGTTGCTACTTATGATGATTATTGTGATGACACGTATGCTTTAAAAAGTAGTGATGATTATATTTATAAAACTTGTCATGATTATGAGTACCCTTTTTCTGAACATTAATCTTTTAATGTGGAAACAATTTATAGTATTCGAGTCTTTTATGATACTCCTACAATTCCGAAAGAGAAGAATTTTGCTTATGTGGAGAGTAATAAAATTTCTTTGCTTGTAAATCACGAAAATAATGCCTTATGTGATGGTTATATTGTTGAATTCATTCATGATGCTACTGAAAATTATTATGAGGGAGGAATATACGCTTGTAGGAATTGCAATAATATCAAGTTTCCTCTCTATGTGCTTAAAGTTTTAAAGTTATCCTTGTTTTACCTTCCTATGCAAGTTGATTCTTGTTCCCACAAGTTGTTTGCTCACAAAATCCCTATTCATAGGAAGTGGGTTAGACTTAAATGTGCTAGTCATATTCTTCATGATGCTCTCTTTATGTTTCAATTCCTATCTTTTATGTGAGCATGATTGAAATTATCATGCGTAGCCAGGGGCATTAAACGTTACCGCTTGTTGGGAGGCAACCCAATCTTATTTTTGTTCCTTGCTTTTTGTTTCTATTTAGTAATAAATAATTCATCTAGCCTATGTTTAGATGTAGTTTTATGATTTTCGTTAGTGTTTGTAACAAGTAGAACCTGCCTGCTCATCTAGGCCAGAAGACACAAAACATTTGTTGTTTCTATGTGACAGAGCAAAGGAAGTCTGGAGAAGACTAGGGATGGACGATATTGTCGACAGAGCTTGTAAAATAGACTAAGAGGGTGAGGCAACCTTGGAATATTTACTTTCATTACCACATCAGGAACTATGTATTATGGGCACTCGTAATGTGCGTGACATGACTGCCATATCAGCCTGGTACTTGTGGTGGGAAAGGTGCAAATTGGTACACAATGAGACTACTCAGAACGCACAACAGATATCCATGGGGATACGTGCTCTCGCTGCCAATTTTGTTAATGCCTCCTCGCCGAAGGCTTCCATGAAAAGAGGAGGATGGTCTAACCCCCCGACGGGATTTGTTAAACTTAACGTTGATGCTTCTTTTGACCACAACCTTCTCAGGGGTACGATCGGGGCTGTCTTAAGAGATGACAAAGGTAGGTTCATCGGTGGGGGGAATGGTAAGATTGACTGGTGTGCAGACGTGTTGATGGCTGAAGCTTTGGCGTTAAGATTTGGCCTATCGCTTGCGCAAAGGACGGGTTGTAATCGCATAACTATTAACTCGGATAATATGGAGGTGATCGAGACCATGAATGAAGGAGAACGATCGTCGGGGGCAGCAGCTGCAATTTTTGATGACTGTTTTCACTTAGCTTGCGATTTTCCTATTTCTAGATTCGAGCATTGTAATAGAGAAGCAAATAAAGTTGCTCATGAACTTGCCAAGTTGGCTAGATTTTCATTCATTTCTAATTGGTTTGAGGAACCACATAATGCAATTGTACCAACCCTCATAAACGATGTACGGATTATTTTTAATGAATAAAGCTCGAACTTTCTTTCCAAAAAAACAAGTAGAACCTTTGGGAAGACTTGGGGAAAGTCTTTGCGATCTTGCTGTAAAAAACAGAAACTTTAGCGCTCACGAGATTTGCTGCTATATTTTACTGGAGAGTGCTATTTAGTTAATTATTTTTGAAGATGATTAATATATAAATTCCTCACGTCCAGCAATTTATTTTAGAATTTTTTGGGTTCCAGAAGTATTCGAAACCTACAGATTACTACAGACTGTTCTGTTTTTGACAGATTCTGTTTTTCGTGTGTTGTTTGCTTATTTTGATGAATCTATGGCAAGTAATAGAGTTTATGAACCATAGAAAAGATAGAATAGAGTAGGTTTAACACCAATATAAATAAAGAATGAGTTCATTACAATACCTTGAAGTGGTGATTTATTTTCTTATACTAACGGAGCTCACACGATTTTTCTGTTAAGTTTTGTGTTGTGAAGTTTTCAAGTTTTGGGTAAAGATTTGATGGATTGTGGAACAAGGAGTGGCAAGAACCTAAGCTTGGGGATGCCCAAGGCACACCAAGGTAAAATCCAAGGACACCAAAAATCCTAAGCTTGGGGATGCCCCGGAAGGCATCCCCTCTTTCGTCTTCGTCTATCGGTAACTTTACTTGGAGCTATATTTTTATTCGCCACATGATATGTGTTTTGCTTGGAGCGTCTTGTATGATTTGAGTCTTTGATTTTTAGTTTACCACAATCATCCTTGATGTACACACCTTTTGATAGAGACACACATGAACTGGAATTTATTAGAATACTCTATGTGCTTCACTTATATCTTTTGAGCTATATAATTTTCGCTCTAGTGCTTCACTTATATCTTTTAGAGCACGCCAGTGGTTCTATTTTATAGAAATAATTGATCTCTCATTCTTCACTTATGTCATTTTGAGAGGCCTTTAGAATAACATGGCAATAATAGAAACTTTCATATAAGTGCATTGAATACTAAGAGAAGTTTGATACTTGATGATTGTTTTGAGATATGGAGATGGTGATATTAGAGTCATGCTAAGTTGAGTAGTTGTGAATTGGAGAAATACTTGTGTTGAAGTTTGTGATTCCCGTAGCATGCACGTATGGTGAACCGTTATGTGATGAAGTCGGAGCATGATTTATTTATTGATTGCCTTCCTTATGAGTGGCGGTCGGGGACGAGTGATGGTCTTTTCCTACCAATCTATCCCCCTAGGATCATGTGCGTAGTACTTTGTTTCGATAACTAATAGATTTTTGCAATAAGTATGTGAGTTCTTTATGACTTATGTTGAGTCCATGGATTATACGCACTCTCACCCTTCCACCATTGCTAGTCTCTCTAGTACCGCGCAACTTTCGTCGGTACCATAAACCCACCATTTACCTTCCTCAAAACAGCCACCATACCTACCTATTATGGCATTTCCATATCCATTCCGACATATATTGCCATGCAACTTTCCACCATTACGTTTATTATGACACGCTCCATCATTGTCATATTGCTTTGCATGATCATGTAGTTGACATCGTATTTGCGGCAAAGCCACCGTTCATAATTCTTTCATACATGTCACTCTTGATTCATTGCATATCCCGGTACACCGCCGGAGGCATTCACGTAGAGTAATATTTTGTTCTAAGTATCAAGTTGTAATCTTGAGTTGTAAGTAAATAAAGTGTGATGATCATCATTATTAGAGCATTTTACCAAGTGAGGAAAGGATGATGGAGACTATGATTCCCCCACAAGTCGGGATGAGACTCCGGATGGAAAAAAATAAAGGCCATAAAAAGGGAGAAGGCCCAAAAAAATGAGAGAAAAAGAGAGAAGGGACAATGCTACTATTCTTTTACCACACTTGTGCTTCAAAGTAGCATCATGATCTTCATGATAGAGAGTCTCCTATGTTGTCACTTTCATATACTAGTGGGAATCTTTCATTATAGAACTTGGCTTGTATATTCCAATGATGGGCTTCCTCAAAATGCCCTAAGTCTTCGTGAGCACGCGAGTTGGATGCACACCCACTAGTTTCTTTTGTTGAGCTTTCATACACTTATAGCTCTAGTGCATCCGTTGCATGGAAATCCCTACTCACTCACATTGGTATCTATTGATGGGCATCTCCATAGCCCATCGATACGCCTAGTTGATGTGAGACTATCTTCTCCCTTTTTGTCTTCTCCACAACCACCATTCTATTCCACATTTAGTGCTATGTCCATGGCTCACGCACATGTATTGCGTGAAGATTGAAAAAGTTTGAGAACATCAAAAGTATGAAACAATTGCTTGGCTTGTCATCGGGGTTGTGCATGATTTAAATATTTTGTGTGGTGAAGATAGATCATAGCCAGAAAATATGATTTTGTAGGGATAACTTTCTTTGGCCATGTTATTTTGAGAAGACATGATTGCTTAGTTAGTATACTTGAAGTATTATTATTTTTATGTCAATATTAAACTTTTATCTTAAATCTTTCGGATCTGAACATTAATGCCACAATAAAGTAAAATTACATTGAGAAATATGTTAGGAAGCATTCCACATCAAAAATTCTGTTTTTATCATTTACCTACTCGAGGACGAGCAGGAATTAAGCTTGGGGATGCTTGATATGTATCCAACGTATCTATAATTTTTGATTGCTCCATGCTATTATATTATCTATTTTGGATATTATTGGGCTTATTTTTACACTTCTATACTATTTTTGGGACTAACGTATTAACCGGAGGCCCAACCCAAATTGCTGTTTTTTGCCTATTTTAGAGTTTCGTCGAAAAGGAATATCAAACGGAGTCCAAACAGAATGAAACCTTCGGGAAAGTTATTTTTGGAACGGAAGCAATCCAGGAGACTTGGAGTTTACGTCAGGGAAGCTTTGAGGTGGCCATGAGGCAGGGAGGCGCGCTTGCCCCCTGGGCGCGCCCCCCACCCTTGTGGGCCCCTCGTGGCTCCCCTGACCGACTTCTTTCGCCTATATATATCCATATACCCTAAAAACATCGGGGAGGAGAATAGATCGGGAGTTCCGCCACTAGAAGCCTCCGTAGTCACCGAAAACCAATCTAGACCCGTTCCGGCACCCTGCCGGAGGGGGGGTCCCTCTCCGGTGGCCATCTTCATCATCTCGGCGCTCTCCATGACGAGGAGGGAGTAGTTCACCCTCGGGGCTGAGGGTATGTACCAGTAGCTATGTGGTTGATCTCTCTCTCTCTCCCGTGTTCTTGAGGTGGTACGATCTTGATGTATCGCGAGCTTTGCTATTATATTTGGATCTTATGATGTTCCTCCCCCTCTACTCTCTTGTGATGAATTGAGTTCCCCTTTGAAGTTATCTTATCAGATTGAGTCTTTAAGGATCTGAGACCACTTGATGTATGTCTTGCACGTGCTTATCTGTGGTGACAATGGGATATCATGTGATCCACTTGATGTATGTTTTGGTGATCAACTTGCGAGTTCCGTGACCTCGTGAACTTATTCATAGGGGTTGGCACACGTTTTCATCTTGACTCTCCGGTAGAAACTTTGGGCACTCTTTGAAGTTCTTTGTCTTGGATTGTGTGAGATTGTGTGATGAATCTAAGATTGTGTGATGCATATTGTATAATCATACCCACGGATACTTGAGGTGACATTGGAGTATCTAGGTGACATTAGGGTTTTGGTTGATGTGTGTCTTAAGGTGTTATTCTAGTACGAACTCTATGATAGATTGAACGGAAAGAATAGCTTCGTGTTATTTTACTACGGACTCTTGAATAGCTCGATTAGAAAGGATAACTTTGAGGTGGTTTTGTACCCTACCATCATCTCTTTGTTTGTTCTCCGCTATTAGTGACTTTGGAGTGACTCTTTGTTTCATGTTGAGGGATAGTTATATGATCCAATTATGTTATTATTGTTGAGAGAACTTGCATTAGTGAAAGTATGAACCCTAGGCCTTGTTTCAACACATTGCAATACCGTTTGTGCTCACTTTTATCATTAGTTGCCTTGCTGTTTTTATATTTTCATATTACAAAAACCTATATCTACCATCTATATTGCACTTGTATCACCATCTCTTCGCCGGACTAGTGCACCTATACAATTTACCATTGTATTGGGTGTGTTGGGGACACAAGATACTCTTTGTTATTTGGTTGCAAGGTTTCTTGAGAGAGACCATCTTCATACTACGCCTCCCATGGATTGATAAACCTTAGGTCATCCACTTGAGGGAAATTTGCTGATGTCCTACAAACCTCTGCACTTGGAGGCCCAACAACATCTACAAGAAGAAGGTTGTGTAGTAGACATCATGAGCCCCCTGGCAGGCCTCCGGTGGCCATCTTTTTCTATATGAAGTCTTTCGCCCTGGAAAAAATTAGAAGGAAGCTTTTGGGACGAAGCGCCTCCGTCTCGAGGCAGAACCTTGGCGGAACCAATCTAGGGCTCCGGCGAAGCTGTTCTGCCGGGGAATCATCCCTCCGGGAGGGGGAAATCATCACTATCGTCATCACCATCGATCCCCTCATAGGGAGGGGGTAAATCTCCATCAACATCTTCACCAGCACCATCTCATCTCGAACCCTAGTTCATCTCTTGTATCCAATCTTTGTCTCAAAACCTCAGATTGGTACCGGTGGGTTGCTAGTAGTTTTGATTACTCCTTGTAGTTGATGCTACTTTGTTTATTTGGTGGAAGATCATATGTTCAGATCCTTTATGCATATTAATACCCCTCTGATTATGAACATGAATATGATTTGTGAGTAGTTACGTTTGTTCCTGAGGACGTGGGATAAGTCTTGCTATAAGTAGTCATGTGAATTTGGTATTCGTTCGATATTTTGATGAGATGTATGTTGTCTTTCCCCTAGTGGTGTTATGTGAACGTCGAATACATGACACTTCACCATTGTTTGGGCCTAGGGGAAGGCATTGGGAAGTAAAAAGTAGATGATGGGTTGCTAGAGTGACAAAAGCTTAAGCCCTAGTTTATGCGTTGCTTCGTAAGGGGCTGATTTGGATCCACATGTTTCATGCTATGGTTAGGTTTACCTTAATACTTCTTTTGTAGTTGCGGATTCTTGCAAGAGGGGTTAATCATAAGTGGGATACTTGTCCAAGGAAGGGCAGTACCCAAGCACCGGTCCACCCACATATCAAATTATGAAAGTAACAAACGTGAATCATATGAGCATGATAAAAACTAGCTTGACGATAATTCCCATGTGTCCCCGGGAGCGCTTTCCTTTATATAAGAGTTTGTCCAGGCTTGTCCTTTGCTACAAAAAGGATTGGGCCACCTTGGTGCACCTTGTTTACTTT
Source organism: Triticum urartu (assembly GCF_056163025.1). Classification (NCBI taxonomy): domain Eukaryota; kingdom Viridiplantae; phylum Streptophyta; class Magnoliopsida; order Poales; family Poaceae; genus Triticum; species Triticum urartu. The sequence continues at coordinate 553,194,301 of NC_141873.1, forward strand.
TTTTACTTGTTACCCGTTACGAATTACCTTATCACAAAACTATCTGTCACCGATAATTTCAGTGCTGGCAGAGAATACCTTACTAAAAACTGCTTGTCATTTCCTTCTGCTCCTCGTTGGGTTCGACACTCTTACTTATCGAAAGGACTACGATAGATCCCCTATACTTGTGGGTCATCACCTTGTGTTGGTGTTAGCTACAAAATTTGACCCACCATCGGAGTGTTTGCGCTTTCCACCATTACCATGGTTATTATGATTACCATTCTATGTTGGGCATTCTGTTGCTGACCCTTGCCGCTGCCGTTTTTCTTGCCCTTGCCAGATTTATAATCATCAGAGCTAGGATCTTTTGTACCATTAGAGTCAGCATATCTGGCAAGTACGTCCATGAGATTACCCATATTCGTGCACTTGCGTTTAAGCCGCTTGAGTTTCTGCACAAGAGGCTAAAAGTGACAGTTTTCATCCAAGAGCAACACAACTTGAGCCGCCTGAATGCTATCGGAAGAGTAGATAATACTCGCAACCTGGCGAGCGCAATGATGGGCCAACACATCCTCACGCTGCACATAATGCTGCAAATCAACAATTGTCATCGGCTGTTTGCAAGTTCCCTGAAAATTCTTGATGAAGCGCTCCTTCAATTCGACCCAGGTGTTGATAGAATTGGGGGGGGGGCAGGTTCTTCAACCATGTGCGAGCTGGCCCCTCCAACATCATAGTGAAGTACTTGGTGCATACTGCATCACTGACGTCCAACATATCCATGGTCAGCTCGTAGCTCTCAATCCAAGCCATCGGAGGGAGATCCGCCGTGTAGTTGGGTACTTTGTGAGGGCCTTTAAAATCTTTAGGCATGTGCTCATTACGTAAAGCCGGCACTAGGCACGACACTCCGATGGTTCTGGAACTCGACCCGGCTCCAACCAAAGCTAAAGGAACTACTAGAGGCGGCTGAGAAGCCCCCTCGTTTGCTGCCTCTGCCTCGCGACGGGCCCTTGCATCGTCCGCAATTTCTTGAGCATTAGTCCTTGGGTCATGGGGTGGGTTATCCTGGGGCGGGTTACGACGTCGTTCACTACTTGAAACTGTCGGCGACTCAGCATGCCGGCTATAGCTACGACTCGACAGTGGTGTCGAATGTACACGATGGTGACTGTAAGAGTAATAAGCCTGCTGAGCAATCGCTGTCTGCAATAGTTCAATGGCGTTCTAGGTTTCAACTGCGACCAATGACTCACTGGCGATGGGAATCGCGGTAAGCCGGGTTGCCGCTGCCACCATGTTGTCCACCGGGTTGGAGAAGTGACCCGGCGGTGTCAGAAAGTGCGGCGATGGTGTCTGAACAAGGCGAGGGTCGTGGGCCGTCTCCTCCCTTCGGGCCGGCTCTAGATGGAGCGGTTGCGCCGCCACTCTGATCACAGGTACATCAGAGGTTAATTATGGTATAACCGACGCTCCTGGAGTACTTGGGCCTGCCCCTGGCGTGTTGAACAAATGTGCAGGCTCATTACTTGGAGGTTAACTGCTCCAGTACCTCTGCTAGTGAACCGCATTAGAAGTATTCTGCTCAAGGTTTAGACGCCAAGCATGCGTCTTCAGATGCTCTGTCTCTACATTAATCTAAGCTTGCAACTCCACCACCCAGTGTTTTCAACGTTGATATCCTCCTGGGCCTTGGTCATCTGCTCCCGTAGCTTTGCAATCTCCGTATTGCGCTCTGCCTGGTTCTCCACAGTGACCTCAGTCTCTAGTAAGGTCGTCAGGGTAGTCACCAGCTCAGACAGTACTTGAGTTGGAGGCCTGGTTTAGCCGGATGCTGAAGGGTGAGTCGTTGTTGTCGCCCCGGCCGTTGTAAAATTGAGAGTCGGCGCTGTCCCCGCCATGAAGATGGCAGCTCGGCATGGCGGCTCGTAGGAGTCCGAAATAATGTTGCCATCGAAACAGCCCCCAATCATGCCATCTTGAAGTTGGTAAATTGACTCAGTCTCCCTGGTTGAGGATTCACCATCGGAGTAGATGAGAGTCTCTCCTCAGACAAGGAATTTTCCGCAAGTTCTACGCCTTGTGTGAAACCAACGAAGACATGCTTCTGGCCGGCTTGGATCTGGGCGGGTAGCGCGCGCCGAGCCGGCTCTACGAGGTCGGTATAGATATTCGGCTCGAGCTCAGATCTGCTGATTTGCCAATGAAGACATGGATTCCATCGAAAGGGACCTAGTACCCGTACTCGATTGAGTCGGCCTCGGGGCCCCAGTCGGCGTCGTCAATGTAGAACTTGTCGCGGCGACTCTTTGTCATCCTGCCGACAGCGTATCCCTCGATCCCTGGGAAAGAGCCCTTCAAGAACTCGAAACCACCGTGTGCTGGCCCCACGGTGGGCGCAAATTGTCATGGTTTTGTCACGGCGGATGTCCTAGTGTGTGGACTTAGTCATGAGGCCATCACAACCGGGTGATTAGCTTGTCGGAGTTGAGCGGAATCGAGAGACACGATGTCGGTGTCAAAACCGGCGGATCTTGGGTAGGGGGTCCCGAACTGTGCGTCTAGGCCAGATGGTAACAGGAGGCAGGGGACACGATGTTTTACCCAGGTTTGGGCCCTCTTGATGGAGGTAAAACCCTACGTCCTGCTTGATTGATATTGATGATATGGCAGTACAAGAGTAGATCTACCACGAGATCGGAGAGGCTAAACCCTAGAAGCTAGCCTATGGTATGATTGTATGTTGTGGTTGTTGTCCTACGGACTAAAACCCTTCGGTTTATATAGACACCGAAGAGGGTTAGGGTTACACAAGGTCCGTTACAAAGGAGGAGATATCCATATCCGTATTTCCTAGCTTGCCTTCCACGCTAAGTAGAGTCCCATCCGGACACGAGACGAAGTCTTCAATCTTGTATCTTCATAGTCTAACAGTCCGGCCAATGGAGATAGTCCGGCTGTCCGGAGACCCCCTAATCCAGGACTCCCTCAGTAGCCCCTGAACCAGGCTTCAATGACAATGAGTCCGGCGCGCAGTATTGTCTTCGGCATTGCAAGGCGGGTTCCTTCTCCGAATACATCACAGAAGAATTTGAATACGAGGATAGTGTCCGACCCTGCAAAATAAGTTCCACATACAACTGTAGAGAGAATAATATTTTTGCAAATCCAATATGCTGACTTGTTTTGGCAGCATGACGTTATGTCATGGCCCGGTGATTATTCGAACCGTTTTTCTTCAACCAGCTCCATACATAACGCGAGGCGGTTTCTTGACACGTCTTGTCAAAGCAGAGATCATGTTCCCCCAATTACGGGATTCTCATTAATGCGGTCGTGGGTAACCCAACCGTGTCGAGGACTCCTAGATTATAGGCAAGTCCTAAACGGCTACGGAGAGGACGCTTGATATTCACCCTCTTTATAAAGGGACAAGGTTTTCGCTTTTTCCCTCTCGTGCTCAATCGAACCCTTCCCCCGCCTCGAGTTCCAACACCCAAAGCCCAGGTTAGGTGCTCCGGATCTTCAATCATGTCCGGATCCAGCCTTCAAGGCTGATGGATGCCCTCCTCCATGACGGAAGAGGACATCAAGAAGTTGAGGGAGGCCAAATACCTGACCGTCGAGGTTTCGCATCGGCTACCTGCTCGAGGGCAGGTCGTCCCTACTCCCGAACCCAACGAGAACGTCGTGTTCATCTCCCACTTCCTCCGAGGCCTAGGCCTCACTCTGGATCCCTTCGTCAGGGGTTTGATGTTCTATTACGGGCTAGATTTCCACGATCTAGCTCCGGACTCATTTCTCCATATCTCGACATTTATTGTCGTGTGTGAGGCCTTCCTCCGCATTACCCCTCACTTCGGCCTGTGGCTCAAGACCTTTGAAGTGAAGCCGAAGATGATCGAGGGGCAACATGCAGCGTGCACGGGTGCATCAATAGCCAAGATGGCAGGAGCTCCATGGCCGAAAGGTTCCTTTCCAGAGGTGTCTGAATTATGGCAACGGGAGTGGTTTTACGTCACGACTCCCAGAAGTGCCAAGTGGGCGGCTGCCCCCGCTTTCCGCTCGGGCCCCCCACCACAACTAATGTCATGGATAAGCAGAAGTCTGAGCTGGGGTCCAGCCAAGGACGTGCCTATACTGCAAAGCCGCATTCGAGATCTCCTCGAGGGAGATTTTAATTTGGTCATGGTAATACAAGTTATGCTGGTTCGTTAAGTCCAGCCTTATAAACGCTGGCCCCTTCGCTTGTGGGAGTTCAACCCAGAAGGACCGCGTGCCATTCAAAGTTTCCTCGGCCTGACGCACGAGGAGATGTACAAGTCATTCTTTGGACCTCAAATAGAGTGTCCGGATACTACCGAGGACGTGGGCCTGAGCAGTAACCGCGCTGCCGAACAAGTAAGAAATCCTCTAGCTGAACACACTGTCTTTTATTCATCATGAAGTTATTTCTGAGAGTTCGCTCTTTGACCAGGACTGGCTAACAAAGGCAAAGATGATTCGGTGTTTGGCCCCCCTCCCTGAGGGTTTGGAAAATCCGGTATTGGAAAAGATGCTTGAGCTCGCACCTTGCCTGGAGCCCTCGAAGGAAGATACGGGGGGGATAATACGGGCGGACGCGGGCCCCCATCGCTGCCAGTTCCAACCGAGGGAATGAGCGTCTCCATGAAGGAGGATAACCGGGGGAGGAAAAGGACTGCTTCTGAGGATCCGGAAGCCGAGGCCTCCAAACGGGAGAAGAAGTCTTCCACAGAGGGTCCTGCCTCGGGGGGTGCTTTTGCCGCACAAAGTCCGCGGGGGGATCAGCCCTCCAACGAGTCGTAAGTGATCCAAAATACTTTAATAGTGAAGGTATACTATCTTTTTTCTAAGAAAAGAACCACCGCATATATCTTGCAGTTCGGGCCTTAGCCCCTCTCAGCTGAGCTCGTCTTCGGGGGATCTTCTTCCAGAGATGATGGAGAGCGAAATGCCTCCCCCGGACTCCTCCGCTCAAGAAGCGGGCGACCCCGAAATGTCTTCACGGAGGGCCTCTCCGGATCCGGTGAGGCCAGAAGATAATCCCATAGACCCCCGAAGTCCCCAGCGTCCGGCTCCCGAAGAGAGCAAACAAAAGAGTCCAGCACCGTCTAGTATGCGGTCGGACATTCTGAGGGAGCTGGTGGGGCAAGCGGCCATCTCAGAAGAACACCGTACGCTGATGGGTACGGTGATGGAGAGAATTTCGTCCGCCGAAAGCGGATTACATGAAGCCTTTATGAGTCTACCGGCAGGCTTTGAGGTACGTGAGATAATATGTGATAGTACCGCACATGTTAGGTGTGCCCTGTGTAGATAGTAGCCCCTGAGACTCCGGTTGTCGTCAAGAACGGCGGCGAACAGAGGATCATAGTCCCAGGTAATAACCAGACTGCCCTTATGTGTAGGTGGTGGAAGCTCCGGTGGCTAGCCGGACTAGTGAGTTTGCCGAATTAAAACGGCAACTGGATGCGGCAGACGCCGACATCGGGCTTGTTAACAAGAGGCTTGACGAGGCACAAGGTAAGTGTTATTATCTGGTGAACGCCACATAGTAAGAGCAGCATGATGCCAGTATCTTTAATATGTTGTGACTGCAGATGGAGCTGCCACCGTGGAAACCTTGCGGGCAGAACTTGCCCGAGCCAAGGAACAAGCGAGGATTAGTAATGCGGCTGCTTTGAAGGCGGCCGAAGAGTTGAAAGCCGAGAAGGCCGCACATTGCGAGAGCCAAGAGAAGATGGCCAAGATGGCCGTAGAATTAAAAGACACTGCCGACCATTGCCGGCTCCTTGAAAAAGAAACCGAGCGAAGGCAACGGACCTTGAGAATGCCACGATGGCGGACAAAGATACCCGCTCTGCTATGAGAGCGAAGAAGGAGGAGCTGCGGGAAGCCGGGGATATTGCGGCTGGGAAGCCCTTCATGCTACGGAGGAAGTTCGGAGATCCACGGTATGCCCTCTGGATCGGCTGTGGAGTTCGGCGGATGCGTATATGGACTTGGTGGCGAGCGCTGTCGATGCGGCCAAATACTTCCAAGGTCAAACAGATCATGAAGTGGACAAGCTGTTCTGGTCTCAATTCAACTTTCCAGAGCGTCCGCTTGCATTGACTGATCAGCTAGCCGAATGGGCCGAACTAAATAGGTTGTCCGGACTCGCCATGAGGTCTGTCGTGGATCAGCTATGGCCGGAAAAGCCAAAGCCAAACAACTATTTCAGTTTAGTGCAGCGGTTCCTTGGTGCGGTGCCGCGCATTAATGCGATGAAGAGGTCGGCGTGCATAGAAGGCTCGTGGATGGCCCTTGCCCGTGTTAAAGCATATTGGGCGGAGATGGACGCTACCACTGTTGCGGCGCAGGGTTCGGCCATAGGCCGAGTGGCTGCCGAGCACTATTTCGAGGAGGTTCTCGAGGGTGCTCGTTTGATAGAGGCCCAGTGCTTGAAGAATATTATGTTTGAGTGACATGTATTCCCATTGTAAACACAATGTTTTTATGAAATTTTATAAGGTTGTGTTTATACTTTTGCCCGAAAGTAATATGATGCCTCCTGCGCGGCCGTTTATGTATACATGTGTATAACCTGAAAGATTGCAGTCGTCGGCTTCAGCCCCCACGCATATAATGCGGAGGTTTTCGCAAAAAACGCGTGTTCACACTTAACCCAACGTCTTGGTCCTATTAAGGAGGTGATAGCGCAGCGAACGAGGCAGCCAGACTATAATGCTTTAACACTTTCACTTAGCCATAGGAGTTTGACAGTGGGGCTACTAGATAGCCCCTGGTGGCTCCGCACTCTCTCGATCTCGGGGTGCGTACATGCCTGGCCGGAAAATGGCCCTTCGTTAAGGCGGAGGAATTCTAACATTCCGATAGGTCATCGAGTGGTTGACCAGTCTCACGCTATATCATGACAGTCAGTTTTCGGCTTTCTCTACTGAGGTGCTCGTTCGGATGAACCAGGGCACAATCGCAGTAGTTCTCCTGGTGCTGCCTTAGCCGATAAAGCAGAACGTAAGGCACCAAAACACAGGAGCCGGGCAAACCCAACATTTGACCAAAGACAATGATTCGGAGCTGATGCATATAAGGCCAAACTCGCGACGCCGAACACTCCCTAAGGTGTTCGGTCTTTATGGTATAAAGCGGGCCTAAATAGTGCCCTTTGTAAGAATCCCCTTGTGTCCAGGTACGTGCATTATTCTGACGTGGCCACATGCCAAGACGTCAGCATCCTTCTCAATTGTGCTGAGAATTCGGTGGATGTGTATCAACAAGAGACAGTAAAAAAGGTTTACGCAGGGTCTTAATCTAAAAAGAACCCTTGGAACGGGTCCCTGCTGCACGTCTGCGCCCGTGTCTCCGTTGTGCCGTATCCTGGACGGGTGTAGCACGATGATCATCTGTAAAAGAGAGGAACTTAGGTGAAAAAGTTGTCGTGCAAAAAGATAGTTTTTAAAGAAACCATGTATAACTAGAAATGAGTAGAAATTGCCGCTTCTCTGCGCGCGTTGATCCCCTTGTATTTGTAATAGGGGTGTGGCCATCAATCCGGTATAAATTACATATAGCAGCGCCAGACTCGTCTAACCGCGTCTGTGGTCTTGACGACCTATCAAATACTTTAGTTGGCGAGGCCGTTTTTAGTGTGTGGCTGCCAAGGCAGTCGCATTCTCTTCGGCGCGCAAGGATCGCTTAATACTTCCGTTCACTATAATGATGCCGCATGGACCGGGGCATCTTGAGCGTCACGGAAGCGTAATGTGGTATTGCATTAAAGCGAGCAAAAGCTTCGCGTCCAAGTAGTGCTTGATAACCGCATTGGAACGGAGCAATGTGGAAGGTTAAATGTTTGCTACGGGAGTTATTGGGGAAGCCAAATATAACCTTTAATAGCAGGGAGCCCGTGCAGTGAGCCCCTGGGCCTGGCATTACTCCTTTAAAGGTAGTGTTGCTATGGCAAATTTTCGTTGGGTCTATCCCCATTTCGCGGATTGTATCCTGGTATATCAGGTTTAGACTGCTGCCACTGTCCATCAAGACTCGTGTGAAGTGGTATCCGTCAATTATTGGGTCTAATACCAGGGCAGCCCATCCTGCACGCAGGATACTTGCTGAGTAATCATGATGGTCGAAAGTGATCGGTTGAGACGACCAGTGGCAGGACTCCGCGGTGATAGGCCCTTGGGTATATTTTTCTGGGAGTGCCGTTTTGTTTCTCCCCTTGATTACGTGTAACACGTTTACTATTTTGACTTCCGGTGGAAATTTCTTTTGTTCCCCAGTGTCTTCCTTGAGAGGCTCATCCTCGTCTTCGCTTGGTGTATCCTCCCCCTTGTGTACGGCGTTGAGCTTGCCGGACTGCTTGAAGACCCAACATTCTCTGTGGGTATGATTAGCGGGTTTACCAGGGGTGCTATGGATCTGACATATTTGGTCCAGAATTTTGTTTAGGATGGATAGTTCGTCTCTGGCGCCTTTAGCGGGTGGCTTTTGTTGACCTGGCCGAGAGCTTTTGAATCCGGCATTTACTGCCATGCTCTTCGTGCTGTCTTCTTTATTCCGGCGTTTGTTATAGTTGTTGCGCCTTGATTTCCCGTTTCCATCTCTAACTTCGGATGTACTGGGGTCACTGGTGCTGCATCTAGCTAGCCAGCTATCCTCACCCGCGCAAAAGTGGGTCATGAGGCTTGTTAATGTTGCCATTGTTCTCGGCTTTTCTTGGCCGAGGTGTCTGGCAAGCCATTCGTCACAGACGCTATGCTTAAAAGCTGCCAAGGCTTCGACATCCGGACAGTCGACAATTTGGTTCTTTTTAGTGAGAAACCTATTCCAAAGCTTTCGGGCTGACTCTCCGGGCTGTTGAGTTATATGACTCAAATCATCCGCGTCCGGAGGTCGGACATAAGTCCCTTGAAAATTTTCCCGAAAAGTGTTTTCGAGCTCTTCCCAGCTTCCAATGGAGTTTTCGGGGAGGCTTTTAAGCCAGTGCCGAGCTGGCCCTTTGAGCTTGAGGGTAAGTACTTGATGGCGTGGAGATCGTCTCCTCGAGCCATATGGATATGAAGGATATAGTCCTCAATCCAGACCCCAGGGTCTGTTGTTCCGTCGTATGACTCTATGTTTACGGGTTTGAATCCCTCTGGGAATTCATGGTCCAACACCTCATCGGTGAAACATAGGGGGTGTGCGGCACCCCTGTAGCTGGGTGTACCGCGTTGTTCTGATGCTTGTTGTGTTGCATCATATGCTGGTGCGCGTTTGCGTGGTCCATAGATGGATCTGGTTACACCGTCCTTTTGGTGCGAGCCCTCGTGTGGATCGCTTATTGGCTTGTGAGTGGAGTTGTTTGCCGCTCCATGTTGGCCGTGAGGTCGTCTATCCGGCCAGGTGGCCGTTTTGATTTTTGGTTGTGGGGGATCTAGGGCCTCCTCATCGAATTCGGGTAGCAACTTCCGCTTCGGGTAGCTCTTGGTGGGGCGATTGCCACCATACTTTGTTGCTGTGTTGAGTACTTTACTCCATTTGATTTGGAGTGTGTCCTGTGCAGCCTTGAGCTTTTGCTTCTGCTTTTTCAGACTCCTCACGGTGGTAACAAGCCTTTGACGGGCATTCTGCTGCTCCAGGTGCCTATTTGGCGTTATGTCATCCGGACTTTTATCTTTGACAGAATTGGTTTGTTCGGTTTGATTTTCTGTATTGCCGTGGTCCGGCAGTAGTTCTCCCTGCTCCAACGCTGGGCCTGTATGATCGTTATTTCTGCCGAGGCGGGATTTGGGGCGGCGCTTACGCCGCCGCTTTGACTGCTTCTCGAGGGGACAAGCCTTTGTTGCGTCCTTCCATTCCTCGTCGCCGTCTTCTTTTGGTGTGTCCACCATGTATACGTCATATGATGAGGTGGACGTCCAGCGTCCTGTGGGCGGTGGTTCCTCTTCGCCTCCCGCATCGTCGTCCATATTGTCAATGTCTTCGGAGTCGAAGTCGAGCATGTCGGTTAAATCATCGACAGTGGCTACGAAGTGGGTGGTGGGTGGGCGTCGAATTTCTCCGTCGTTCGCATCCCAATCCTGTTGGCCATAGTCCGGCCAGGGCTCTCCTAACAAAGAGAGATACCTTAGTGAATTCAGAATGTTGCCGAAGGGCGAGTGCTGAAAGATATCCGCGGCGGTGAATTCCATGATCGGCGCCCAATCAGATTCGATTGGTAGGGGCGCGGACGGTTCGGAGTCCAGAAAAGAGTCTGGCACCTTGGAGTCATGGGCTTCGCAGAGGATTAGGCTGGTGTTCGGCTCGATCGCCGTTGAGACTGCAGCCCCTGAGGTGGTGTCCAGCCACCCGTCCTCGATTGGCGCAGTTGGCTCCGAGCTAAGGGTCGGAGCTGATGCGGGCGCGGCCTCTGGGGTACTGTTTGGTGGCAAAGCTAGGTCATACCCGTCATGATAGTGCGGCGCGCCCGGCTGTGGCTCGAATTTGTCGAAGATCAAGTCTCCGCGGATGTCGGTCATGTAGTTCAAACTTCCAAATCTGACCTGACGGCCAGGGGCATAGCTTTCAATCTGCTCCAGATGGCCAAGCGAATTAGCCCGCAGTGCAAAGCCGCCGAATACGAAGATCTGTCCGGGGAGAAAAGTCTCGCCCTGGACTGCATCGCTATCGGTGATGGTAGGAGCCATCAAGCCTAACGGCGACGACACAGAGGAACTCTCAATGAAAGCACCAATGTCGGTGTCAAAACCGGCGGATCTCGGGTAGGGGGTCCCGAACTGTGCGTCTAGGCCGGATGGTAACAGGAGGCAGGGGACACGATGTTTTACCCAGGTTCGGGCCCTATTGATGGAGGTAAAACCCTACGTCCTGCTTGATTGATATTGATGATATGGGTAGTACAAGAGTAGATCTACCACGAGAACGGAGAGGCTAAACCCTAGAAGCTAGCCTATGGTATGATTGTATGTTGTGGTTGTTGTCCTACGGACTAAAACCCTTCGGTTTATATAGACACCGGAGAGGGTTAGGGTTACACAAGGTCGGTTACAAAGGAGGAGATATCCATATCCGTATTGCCTAGCTTGCCTTCCACGCTAAGTAGAGTCCCATCCGGACACGAGACGAAGTCTTCAATCTTGTATCTTCATAGTCTAACAGTCCGGCCAATGGAGATAGTCCGGCTATCCGGAGACCCCCTAACATGAGTTACCCAGGTTCGGCCCCTCACGATCGAGGTAATAGCCTACTTCTTGGTTGTTTTCATTTTGCTTGGGGATCAATTACAAGGGAGCGGATTTGCTTGACCTAGCTATTGATTGATTGTAACTTAGTCCTATCTACCTCTGTGACTCACCTTTATATACAGGCCGAGACCCAGGGCTTACAAGAGTCTGGGTCACACTACAATCCGTGACTTAGTATGTTTCTAATTTGTCTCCTATGTAAGGAAACTCCTGGCGACTTGGACTTCAGCTATGAGCCGCCGTCTTTGGATGTTGGGCCTTAAGCCGGCCCACTCTGTGAGCCGCCCAACTGGTCTTGCACTTGTGCGCCTTGGCCTGTCTTGAATCTTGCTTATCAGCCGCCACCTGGATGACCCGACCCAATATAGCGGGTTATATCCCCAACAGTTGGGTATGTAACCATATCTTAGTAGTGTCCCCACCGCCCATTTCAATAAAAATTAGTTTTCCTTCCATTGTTTTCTATAGGATGAGGAATCCACGAGATTTTTTTGGTTGTGCTCTCTGAATGGGAACTAACATTGTTAGTCGACTATGAGCTATAAGAAGGAAGTTTAGCAGAGATCTGAGTGGAGTGGATGGAACTGAGAGAGATGGCGGAGACTATGATGGTAGGAGGAGGGGGCTTGGGGTATGGGGCAAGTTGTCGCCTCCCAACCCAAACCTTCCCTACCATGAGGATTGGTGCAACGAGGGCGAGACGATGACTCTTGTCGGTGCCTAGGAAAGCTACTACATTGAGCTTAACCGCGACAACCTACGATAGAAGCAATGACAAGAGGTCGCCAGAGCTCTCAACTCCCGTCATGAGGCCGGTCGATGCACTCCGACGTCCAGTACATAGATTTGCAGATCATAAGAGGCACCCTCACCCCCACCTCCTGCAAGGAGAAAGATACCTAGATATGCATATCCGGATGCATAGATTTGCATATCACTCGAGCTTAAGAGTGATATTTTGGTTGCAAAGGTTTGAAATTTAGATGCACTGTGCAAATTCAGAGCCACCCCCTATCCCCACTTCTTGCATGGAAAAAGATACCTAGATCTACACCTCTAAATGCTTAGATTTGGTGATCATCCTAACTACAATCAGTGAAAGCAAAATTCCGGGGTTGATTTGCCAAACAATGGTGAGGGCCAAATGAGGAGTAATCCCCAAAACAAAAGATAAAAAATCCAATAGCTAGAACAACACAAAGTAGTGACATGAAGTCTCTTTGAAGAAATAGAGACAAGGGAAGTTTGATGTTTGTCTACAATACCAGTAGGCATAATCATAGATGCGCATCACAACCTTTAACCCGGCCTGAGAGAGAGAGAGAGAATGGAAGGCAATAGGTATGGCAAGGAGTGGTGGCCCCAGATAATTTCTTATATAGGTTTAAATAGTCGCTCCATGCATGATGATGAGATGTGGTGCTCTCTTGTTGTGCGTCTCCTCGATGATTCTGAGGGATCGTCTCCGTCCGGTCATTTCTTGTTTCATGCAGTCTGTCCGGCCGTCAGACTTTGGGTCTCCCGTGTCGTCATGCGAGGCCATAGACTCAGGATGTGCTACCTTGTTCTTCGGTCGAGGAGGCAGACATGTTGGTGAGGTCCTTTCCTTGTAACAATATGATAATTTCATGCGCTTTTGTGTAACCAAACTTCGCTTTAATGTAATTTTATAGTGTAAGACGTTGTACGAGTAGACCTTTTTTGTAGGACTAGATAGTGCTTATAGAATTTATTTTATAATTTAGAGTTAAGTCTAACTATTCTAAAGGTGTTGCACTAGCCACTAGGGCAATGGATAAACTTTTTTCCCTTTACGCATAAATAAGGCATGGGTAGCTTTGGCAATGCACTCAAAAAACTCGAATATGGATTTGAGGTTTCGTGAAAAAGATTTAGTTGGATCACAACCATCAACAAAACCAACATAGTCTATCGGGTTGGCCTTCACCACCTCTTTCTCAAAAAAGTCAATAGAGTTAGCCATTTTTATTTCTTTTCTGCCAACAGTTCGAAGGTCATTACTGCGACAGTGGTGAACATGATTGAGCCAAATTTTGAGAGTGTCGTGTCTCATAATCACACAACTCTCAATGTTGATCAAGGTGAATTAATTGATTATTTTGTATAGTTTGCTTGCATTCAATTTCAAATAAGTTAAGCACGTTCTCCATATGTACATCGGTTTTAATTGCACTGCACAAAATAAATGGGAAGTAAGTAGTATATTTTAGTTTTTACTTCATTTCTTCTATTTGGTTCCTTTAGGTTTGGTGTGGGTTAAAATCTACCAAACCATTACGATGTGACTATTGTGTTATAGTGCGTGTTTCTAGTGTTCTATATCCTTATCTTATTTTTTGGGCAAGGGAATGTATTCTTATCTTAATAGTGTTTCCTCCATTACAATAAAGTGATGGTGTTTCTTACATTTTGTTTGCATGATGAGGAGTTCAACAAATTTTTGTTGGCTCGTGGAAGGGAACTGGTATTCTTAGTGGAACTATGATTTACAAGAAGGAAGCTAAAGATATAGTTGTGATTTCCCTCATGAGAGGAGGGTGTTTGGGAGGGTGCACTGGCTGCCGCCACCCAGCCCCAACCTTCCCTTCTATGAGGGCTGCTGGAGAAAGGTAAAGACGATGATGCTCATCGCTGTTTGGGGAAGCCGATACGTCAAGCTCATCCATGCCAACATGTGCCATAAATAACACGAGGTCGCCAGTATCATCAACATGGCCGCACGGCAGACGTGCGCAGCCGCCCCCTCACACGGACGTCCAGTGCAACAATCGCATTGACACCATCAAGAAGAAGTACAAGGCCGGGCATGCTAGTGATGGGCCCTCTGCATGGAGCTTCTTCGGCGAGCTCGAATGCCTCATAAGTCTCATGTTGTCTGCCTCCAAGAGTCATCGCACCTCGTCCTTAGTCATCTAGCCCTCACTTTTACCCTGGCCCTCAACACTTCCACCGCTATGAAGTGCATGTCGCCCTCGTCTTTGTCGACCCCACCTCCGCCCATGGCCCTTCCACTGCCAAACTAAAGTCATGGGGCGTTATTCTGACTGACATGTTTATCCAGCAGGTTGTCCAAGTCTTTTAACGTAGTTTCCTATTTGGATGACTTCAATGATCCTAGTGGCATAAAAAATAGCAATTACTCATGCATATTACTTCCATACTCCATTTCATCACTCTCTGGTGGTAACAATAATGTCACCGCTACGAACAAACTGGCACAGGTGGTACCACTGGTGTCAGCATGCTGGCTAAGGCGATCAACACTTTTTCTCAGATGTGTAAGCGTGTGGAGAGTGCCAAATAGATGCATTCAGTTGACATGTAATGGGATCATATAGAGTTCTTGATGCAGATGCAGGTGCAGCCATGGAGAACTTCGTCAATGAACATGTGAAGGTCACAAGAGGGAAGCACAAAAATAAGAACAGAGGATCAACAACCAATGTTACCGACAGAGTGGAGTTAGTTTCCTCTATCGTTATCATGCCTTTCCATTCCAACCGTACGTACCTCCGGTGCTGAGGAAGGCTCTAGGTAAAGTTGGTTCACCCATTTCAATTTCGATGAACACTTTTGTAGGTTATTGTCCATTAATTTTGTTGTTGGCTACTACAAAAAAGTTATATTTGTGTTGACCTGATAATCTTAACCATTATGCGGCATTTAGGATGTTGTTTATTAATGTTTATGAATTTGAATGCTTTATGTATGTAGAGGCGTAACTTTAAATTTCAACTCCATATACAATGACATTTTGATTTTCTATTTTGGTTGGCCTTAATAGTGAGAAGTTCCAAACCTTATTTGTCTTGTTCTTAATCTATTACTATGTGTATGTTTTAGTGGACTAAGGGAAATTTCAGTTTGTTGGGAAGTGTTGATGTCCTAATTATGCATTGATGTGTCTTCTGTTAGCAATATGGATGTACACAAGCTTAGGTGAGTTCATCTTGGTTATGCTCAACAAGAATTTATGTGTAGCCACATTTAATCGAGCAAAGAATGTTGTGAACTTAATTTCAATAAGCGTGTTTCACATTTTTCTGCCGAGATATTAACACGTTAGATACTTTTGTAAATAAATTCTATATTTTTGCGAATAGTCATCATGCCTCCACCCACATTTTACCATTTGTACTATGTTATTTCTAATTTATTAGAACTCGGGTATTGAGAGACTTATTGTGATACTGTTGGCCATGTTTCCCCATGACATTCATAAATAAGAGCTTGTGCCTATTGCACTAGGGTGTCCACAAATAAGATCTATATCAATGGATCTTGAGCTTTAATTTTTTGGTGGGGGAATGTATCCTTATTTTATTTTTTGGCAGGGGAATGTATCCTTTTCTTAGTAGTGTTCCCTCCATTACACTTTGAAGAAAGTGTTTCTGCTCATTTTTTGCATTATGAGGAGTTCAAGAGAATTGTTTAGTTGGGCTCTTGGAATTGGAACTAGTATTCTTAGTGGACCCGCCAGTTACAAGAAGGAACCTTGGCAAAGATTTGGGCGGAGGTTATGGAATAGAGAGAGGTGGTGGCGTCTGCTGTGGTGGGAGGTGCAGGGGGTTGGTGAGGGGGCAAGGTTGTCGCGGCTCAACTCCAACCTGTCCAACCGTGAGGACTGCTAGAGCAAGGGCGAGACAACGACACTCATATGTGATTTGGGTTGTTGCTATGTTGATATCAACCACGCGAACTTGCAAAAGAAATAGTGGTAGGAGGTCGCCAACATTGTCAACTCGTGTCACAGGATTTCATGTGCTGAGATTCATTGTAAGAACCACGTTGACAGACTCCAGCAAAATTATGGGCCAAGTGGGCCCGCGGTAGGCCCTTTGCATGGAGCTTCTACCATGAGCTTGATTGAGTTATCAGTCCCACCCTCTATACCTCAACCTCGGGCCGTCCCCATAGATGTTCATGGAATCGACATGGTTTTAATCTTTAATTTTTGTCATTATGGTTAGCCCCCTAGGTTTGTTGTGAGCTCAAACCTAACAAACTACAACTATGTGACTATTGCATTATATGTGTTAATATTTTTTATTTTGGACATAATGTGTTTTCTATCATAACTAATGAGAGATAATAATGTATCATTTATGTTTTTTTGGTGGGGGAATATATCCTTAGAATTACAGTGTTTCCCCTCATTAGACTTAGAAATAGTGATTCTTCCATTTTGTCTGCACATGACAACGAGATCAATAGATTTTTTTTGCCGTGCTCTTGGAATGGAACTAGTATTGTTAATGGACCCATGGTTTACAAGAAGGAAACTTGAAGATAATTGAGTAGATGAGATGGAGTCGAGAGGGATAGCGACGACTAAGGCAGTGGGAGGAGGAGGGGGTGGGTTGGGGCATCCTGTTGCCACTCAATACAAACCTTCCCTACCATGGGGACTATAGGAGTTACAATGAGATGATGACACTCATCAGGGCCTGGGAAATCCACTATCCCATAAGCACTGACAGGAGGTTGCCAAAGCTGTCAAATCACACCATGGGGTCACCCACCACGCACTCACGTCGAGAGCAAGAATGCAATGACACCCTCAATAAGAAGTACAAGGCTGAGCACGCCTTGAGGTCCTTCAAGTGCACAACAATTTGTAGAAATTTCACGGTAAGTAAAGTTTGTAAATCCCATAGAAAGCAGGCTCAAATGCACTACTAACCTCGCAACTACGCCTTCACTTATGTAGATTTGTACACACCCAAACCGGAGTACTCTGGCTGTCTTGAAATACTCCGGTCCAAATATCTCGATCACGGTTGGATGAATCTGTCCACACACTCGAGGATGAGGAATTTCCCTAGTGAGGACACAATAATTGATGGTGTCCGTCTAGCATCCATATGCAAGCCCTCGAATGGCCATGGTGATCTTTAACAATGAACTTGTAGAATTCTCGCACCACATTCCTTCTTAGTTTGAACCAAAGATCATGGTTCTCATCCACTCTTGCAATTATGTTAAAAATTACTGGTCCATCACAAAGCACTATGCGTAAAACAATCTCTGTATACACTGGATTTGTCACAAAGCAATCCTTCACTTGTAACCTTCTACCGCGTATGTTTTGAGGGATGAAAAGCTATACTTGTTTAGTGATTGAAGGCATAGGTAAAGGGCCGAGTACGAATTAATTCCCTAAATGATGTTTTTAGTGGATTGAAAGGTTTTTATATGAAGGGCTATATATGATCTAAGAGAAGGATGACTGCATGCAACGACTTCTAATTTTTTTAAAAAAATTGACCGTGTGTCGGCTGGTAAAATATATCTCCTCTGGGTTGAGATTCGGATAACCGATGCATTTGGGAAGGCGTTCCATATTGCCACAAGGTTCCATAGGTATTATAGATTTAGTTAGAAGGACACACATGGAATGAGTCGTGATATCAATACGGAAAATAATATAAATATGAAAATTAGGTACAAACATGTGTTGAGATAATTTCCTTTGGAGTTCATGATCCATCTCTGCTAAAGAGAGACACAAATCTACATTATAAGAAGGGCATTCGCTTGGCCAACTCCACTACTGCTAACTTAGATTAAGTAGTCACTAGCGCATATGCCCGTGCGTTGCAACGAGAGAAAAATAGTACGCATTTAAAGTTGGTGAGAATTATATGTGCAAGCAAAACTCTGTGTGCACGTGAAAAGGGGATATTTAGCTTCTTAGTTTCGCCAGGTGTGAAGTAATCAATCTGCTATTTTTTCATTCATTGATCGAGGGCATTTAAGAGTTTTGTTACGTCATCATACGCCAGAGAAGGCCCATGAATTATTTAATCTACTTTTCCTTTCAATCAAGGACACTTTAAGGTATGAAGTTTCTGAATATGGTAGGAAACATGAACATTTTTTAAATCCTGAACAGTTTTTTGAAAATTATGTACACTTTCAGAAAAACGCGAAAAAAACTTGAAACAGGAACATCTTTTAAAATAAACAAACATTTTTTTAAGAAACCAATTATAAAAACATGAACTTATTTGAATTTGTGAATATTTTTTTAGAATAGGAACATGTGTTGCAAATTCATAACATTTTTCGAAAATGTGTATCTTTTAATATTATTTTGAATTGTGAAAATTTCACTAAACAAGAATATTTTTTGAATCTAGAACATTTTTTTAGAAATCTTGAACAATTTTGAAAAATGATAAAAGTTTTTGAAAAAATGGGAAACTTTTTTCAAGTTCCGAATATTTTTCAAAATAGCAACAAAATTTTGGAATTCTGAACATTTTCTATAAAATTTTTACTCTGAATGAATTTTAGAATTTTGAATTTATTATTAAATAAATTCTATAATAAAAATATACTTGAAAGGGAAAAAAGAGATAGGGGAAGGAAAATAAAAATATAAGTAAAACACAAAAACAAAGAAAAATGAGCCAGCCCATTATTGGTTGTCCTGTGCAAAGCTCTGACTATTTGTCGCTAGCTGCGTGGGCAGAAAAATAAGTGGGCTGGCTTCGCTGGGCCACAGCGCGTCGACCGTGTATGAAATTCTGAAGAAGCCTTTTATTTCTTGTAGACGAACGCATAAGAATTTAGTACCACCTCGAATAGAACAAAATTCTTTTCGGTGGTGAACAGATGAAAAAACTGATGAAACACACTTTGCTTTATTAGTAGGTACAGAATTCATTGAGTTTGGGAAATGTAACTTGAAATTAATGCGATTGAGTTTTGGCCAATTGTTCTCTTCTCTCATTCATGCCTTAATGTTCTCCTAATTAATGTCATTTGCTACATTGCAAAAACAAATATATACTACACTATTACAGTCATCTTTGTCTGTCCAGTCATGTAAGATTTATAGCAATAAAGAGAAATCAAGATATGATATTAGTGTTGGGGCTGGACAGTAACATTGCGCTGCACAAATTCACCGACACGGCAAATATGCACACTACACAGCCTCCTCCACTTGTGATGAACTTTGAGGACAGTTTCAACCAACAAGTAAGCAGCGGAATAACACAAACAACATGCACATGTGACACAGGATTTAACGTGGAAAAGCATCCTCATCTTGAGTAGTAAAAAACCACGGCTGTGGACCGACCGGTCCATGCAACTTCACTATGAGAATGATGAGTACAAAGTCTGCTCTAGAATCTCTAGAGAGATTTACAACACACTCTCCACGTTGCCAACCGGCAACAACAACAACAACCACAAGAAGCAAGATTTCAGCAAATCAGAATTTACACAGCTTCTGTACCCTTCAGTGTTTTGCAAACTGCTCTTTAACGCTGAACCAAACAGCACCAAATTTGGCATACAAGTAGACACATGAGTTTTTGACATCCCCTCCAAATTTCAGATCAATCGGACATCATTTGCCTACCCAAACTGTTCGTCTCCCAAAACTACTCTGTTCTGAAACTGCAGCAGTCAGAGCTGACAAAATCACTCTCAAATCTGATGCTCCACTGACCCAATCCTCAAACCAGCTAACCAGATCGAAGTACTCAAAGTAAGGAATGAGCTCACCAAGTTTGGGGTCGATCCAAGCACATTTGAGCCTCCAACCACCAGCTTGAACACTGTCTAGTCAGATGCAGCAAATCTGGACAGAACCTCTTCTTCTTCCTCTCTCTCAGGTTGTGTTTTCTCTTGTGTGCTCTCACTCTCACTCTCACGAATGGCATCCACCACCATCAGGGGTGGAGTGTCTAGGGTTTTATCCTTGCTCCCTTCACCAGGAAATACTCACAACCGTTTGATGCAGAACAGATCAACGGTTCATATGTGTTGGACTTGTGTGGGCTGATGTTGGGCTGCCAACACACCTCCATGTGGAGGGACTTAGCCCAACAAACTCCCCCTCCCGACATCATGGAGGATCTCACCGCCTTCTGGTAGCCATGCCAGCGAGCTGGCGGCATACTTCAAGCTTCTTCCTTGTCACCACTTTAGTCAGCATATCAGCCCCATTGTCATCAGTGTGAACCTTCTCAAGTTGCATTTGCTTGGAATACAACACATCTCGAATCCAATGATAATGGACTTCTATATGCTTAGAACTTGAATGAAAACTTGCATTCTTACTCAAGTGGATAGCACTTTGGTTGTCACAAAATAACACATACTTGTCTTGCTTAAAACCAAGCTCACAAGCCAACCGTTTCAGCCACAATACTTCTTTGCTCGCCTTTGTTACAGCAATGAATTCAGCTTTAGTTGTATTCAGTGCCACACACTTTTGCAGCCTGCTTTGCCATGACACCGGTCCCCCTGCATAGGTAACCAAGTAACCTGAAGTAGACTTCCTTCTGTCAACATCTCCAGCCATGTCAGAATCTGAAAAAGCAATCAGCTTGGCTTCACCACCACCAAAACAAAGTTTCAGATTTGTGCTGCCCTGGAGATATCTCAAAATCAACTTCACGGCTTCCCAATGAGGTATTCCTGGATTGGACATAAATCTGCTCACAGTATTAACCGCATGAGCAATGTCAGGCCTTGTACACACCATAGCATACATCAAACTCCCTATCGCTGAAGCATAAGGAACATGATGCATTTCCTTTTTCTTCTCATCAGTGGTACACTACAACAAAAACCCACCTATACCAACGCATATCTACCAACGAAATAACAATATGTGTTGTTTGTTTTAATCTCCCACCTCACGAACTTATCCCACCCACCCATACTTAGCACTAACCTCCTCTCCTAGAAAAATCTAGCCTCCCTATACGGCCGTACCTGTACCCACGCGCACCCAAAATTTCCCCATCTCCCCTCCCCCATGATTCCTCTCTCACTCGTGCTCCATGACCACGAATCCACGATGTTGATCGCCACCAGCAATTGTAGCTATCTCGGGCGCTCTTCCACGACGGCGCTCACTAGCCCGACTGCCCCGCACTCTACTCCTCCGATACTCCGCCACCGCAACTTCCTCCGCACTACTGCACATGCCCCTGCAGCAACCCTAGCAGCCACGGGACGCTGGTGAGACTGTCGCGTAGGCTCTCTACCCCGGATCTCCGCACGCGCAGGTGACGGCTCGGGCTCGACGGTGCTGCTCCGCCTCGGCTACATCGCCTCTGACACCGATGATTTAGTAAGGCACTTCTCTCCTCTGCTCGTACCCTCTCTGATTCTTTGTGGTGACATGGCATCGGTCCATAGTCGCTTCTTTGCCGGAAACCACAAACGTGATCTGCCCTACCTATTGTTAGTCACTACATCAATATAGGTATTTTAGTTTCATCCTTGCATTTTTCAGTGTGCACTGCTATCTAGTTCTGCACAAGCGAAACCGTTGTTTCTACTTTGGATTATCTATCTGGATGTATGGTTGAGTCCATATATGTGTTAATTCTGAAAGAATCCTCACCAATTTCATTGTCGCATGTTGTGTAATAATGTAGGAATTAGTCTCACACCGGTCCATCTGTCCCAATATTCCTCTTTATTGTATATATAATCCTTAATTTCATCTTCACTTACAGGTTCTGAAACTGACCTTGTTTCAGCCAACATGTGTGTATTTTTTGGATTGCATTCTCATCCTAGTAGTAGTTTGATCTGTTGTGTTGATGAACATCCACGTGAGGCTGCAGGATGGTTGTGAGTTACCAAAACATTGTCTCCCTTAAATAACTCATCGCTGACTCAGTTTCAATTGTTGATCCGCTTGCTGAGTTGAGCATGAAGTTTTGGTTTGACCTTTTCATTGCGGTGCTTGCAGAATGTTGTCCTAGCAGCAGACACTGCACAATTAATTATCGACGGTGGGTAACATCGCAACTCTTGTCATCATGCTCACACTCTGTGGAGCCGCCGGCCTGCTGGAGCTACTGGCCTGCTTGAGCCGCCCTCGATCAGTGCCAACGCTGCGAGAGAAAACTATGGTACATATTTCTTAGGTTGAAAGGTTATGTGTTCCCCTAGGATTTAAGATGGTGATGTTACTTGATGTAGGAACTATGGTACACTGACTATACCACGTTTTGTTGTTTCTTCTATTGTTTCAATGCAAGAGTCAGAACCTTGTAAGATTTCACCTTGCTCTAATTACCCAATCAGAACTTGTGGTTCTACATGTTGCTGGCTCCCAACTTTTCTTCAACCGGTCTAATTATTCACAAGATCAGGAAATATTGATGTCTCGCTGGTTCTTCATCTATCAATTTCCCAGATTAAGAATTGATATAAACATCAATATGCTCAAGGTAATACACCCTACTTTGCATAGTAAACCATATTGAGCTATTTTGAATGCAAAACATCTTTAATAAATTGAAGATGGTGTCACAACACTACTTTGCTTTATAGATTACAATGTGATTGCCCAATCTTCTAGAAAAGAAAAGGTTGACGCCGCAAAGCTTTTGCTTATTCGCGAAAAAAAGAAAAGGTCGATGCCAAGGTGAACAGTGGTGTGATGTATGTACTGACAAGTTTGTGTAAGTTCTTTTAGCTTGCTCTCAAATATCAACGTCTTCGTACGCGCACACTGATGCTGAAACAACAAATATCTCAAATATGATCTGTAAGCTCATTTGTAGATGATATTTGAGCAAAGAAGTGTGTAATTTCCCGATCTGCATTAATACTAATGCTATTTTGATGCAATGCTACGTCTGATATCTTCTAGCGTTCCCTATAAATTTTATGTTTATCTAAATATTATACTAAACCTATTTGTACAATTGAATACGGACTTGCTAAAGGTCTTGTAGCTTACAGAGACTAATATCCCGGTTGGTCAATATAGTTAAGACTTGTACTAAAGTTTACTAATATCAATTTTGTACTAAAATTTACCTTCTTTTACTAAGTTATCTTGTTACTATTTTTGCATTGTTATACTACTAAAATTTTCCTTGCTACTGTTGTACTAAAATTTAACCATTGAGTAGGTAGGAAGAATTACAATGGAGCAAAAATAATAAGATAGGAGAAGTTAACTCAAAATCCCTGTTCAAGAATTCATTCAATTAACTAGTTAACTTGCCGATTAATCCCTACTCATAGGGTCACCGAGTAGCCGATAAACCAAAAAATCATCTGATTAATTGATTAAATAGCCGATTAACTTGTCGATTAGCCGATTAATCCCCTACTCGCTAGCCAACCGAGCAGCTACCAGTTAACGATTTCCTCAACAATGCTCAAAATGCACTTAAGATGTGACCTCACGTAACTCACAAATCATAGGGAGGACACGATTCATGATAGAATTGCAATAAGACACAAGACATCCGGCTGCATAACAGTATGTAGTAGAGTGTACGTGATGCCTGTATTGTTCCTTTTTCACTTGTTCACAGAATTGGTTTGGTTTGAATCATGTATGATGAAATTTAGTTATGTACCTTTATTTGATAAATGGCACTTTCAAAATTCAGCATTTGTTTTGTAGTTGTTGCTTGGATTTAGGAGAATATAGTGGGTACAAAAATGTTGACTGTATTTCATTAAAATATGTCATCCGATGTACATGTTGATCCCTAAAAATATTTTTATGTTTGACATAGTTAATGCTGGACCTGATTTCTCTACAGTATGTTACTCATCTCATTTATTTATTTTTGTAGATTTCCAAGATAAAATGGATGATGTATGGCTCGGATGTTGATTGCAAGGATGAGAATGGGGCTACTACTAGATAATTAGAATGTAATTTTCAAGACAACATTTCAAATATTATAGTTGATTGCAAGGTTGAGAATTCGGCTACTACTAGATAGTTTCACATCTTGTAATCTCTGGATCATTTTCTTTGTAATGCAATATATTTGATTCAATATATGAGACCCTCCTGTTCATTATATTGTGGCTCCTATATACTCTGGATATTGACATAATAATTCTAGATAGCTATCTACTCCCTCCGTACCTAAATACTTGTCGTTGGGGAAAACTACTACAAGTTCCTCCAGCTACAAGTATTGTGGTACAGAGGAAGTATAAAATATCATCAATTATTCATGCTATGTAAGGAAGGCTCTAGTCGTTGCCATGATATGTCATTGGGCAGGGTAGCCACCAACGCTTATGATGTGTTGTTAGGATCTAACTATATATGTTGCTACCTTACAACGCTTCTACATGGCGTTTACCAGCGCATCCATATACGTTGTTGTAGACCCTAGCAACATCACCTACGGAAACACATAGTAATCCATTGGTGTAGACCTTAGCAACGCATATATGGACATACGACAACGCATCGATGTGTTGCTAAAGGGGGGTTCCTGTTGTAGTGGTAGGACATTGCTTTCTGCTCAACTTGAAATGGGCTGCTACTGGACAACTCACAACTTTAGCATTTTCCATCCTGAACTTCTGAAGTACCTTCTCAATATACTTATCTTGAGACAAGTACAACTTGTTGCAATTTCTGTCTCGCTCAATTCTCATCCCGTGAATGTTCTTTGCTAGACCTAAGTCTTTCATAGCAAAACATTTTCTCAACTCCTTCTTCAACTTAGCAATCCTAAAGACATTCTTGCTAACAATCAGGATATCATCAACATAGTGTAATAATATGATGAAATGATCACCTGAGAACCTCTGAATAAACACACAATGGTCTAAGCTACACTTCTTGTAGCCTTGCTCCCCCATGACAGTTTCAAACTTCATGTACCATTGTCTTGGTGCTTGTTTTAGGCCATAGAGACTTCTCTTCAGCTTGCACACATAGTCTTCTTTGCCTTTCACAAGAAACCCCTCAGGTTGCTCCATGTATATTTCTTCCTCCAACTCACCATGAAGGAATGCAGTCTTCTCATCCATTTGCTCAACCTCCAAGTTGAGACTTGCTGCCATGCCAAGGATTACTCTTATGGATGTCATCTTCACAACCGGATTCTTATGCAAGGAATCCATCTCTTATTGCATAGCATTTTTCCACTCCTTCTTGTGATCATCTTCCATTGCATCTGCAAAGCATTCAGGTTCTGAACCGTCAGATAATAACACCACGTATTGATTTGAGGGATACCTGCTGGAAGGAATTCGACCCCTATTGGATCTTCTGAGTGGAGCAGCTGGTGGACTTTCTGGTGCTGGTGCTTCCTGCTGATCCAGATCATCAACTTCAGCATCATACTCTTGTTGCTGCTGCTGGGGAGCATCTTCTTCACCTGCACCACCATGTACATCATCTTGTACATCTTCTGCATGTGCTTCAACTTGCACGGGAGCTGGAGCTGCAGGAACTGGGTCAGAATCAATCATGTCTTGCTGCTGCTGAGGAGGAACCTACCCCTTTGTCTTCACAATATCCTCAATTGTTTGGTCTTCAACAAACACAACATCACGGCTTCTCACAACTTTCCTTGCTATAGGGTCAAACAGCTTGTAGCCAAACTCATCACCACCATAGCCAAGAAAGATACACTGCCGTGTCTTCGAATCAAGCTTTGACCTTTCATCTTGAGGAATATGAACAAAGGCCTCGCACCCAAAAACCTTCAGGTGGTCATATGAGATGTCCTTGTCACACTAGACCCTATTAGGAACACCTCCCTGCAAAGGATGACTTGGTGAGAGATTAATAAGATAAACTGCAGTCATCAAAGCCTCACCCCAAAAGTGTTTGTGTAGCTTTGCACTTGACAACAAGCATCTAACTCTCTCAACAATTGTCCTGTTCATCCTCTCAGCAAGACCATTCAGCTGTGGTGTCTTCGAGGGAGTAAATTGATGCCTAATACCTTGCTGCTTGCAATATGCATCAAATGGCCCAATATACTCTCCTCCATTATCAGTGCGAATGCACTTGATCTTCTTCTTATTTTCTCTCTCAACCGAGGCTTGGAATTGCTTGAATACACCTAGTACTTGATCTTTGGTCCTCAAAGTGAAGGCCCAAACTTTCCTGAAAAAGTCATCAATAAAAGTCACAAAGTACTTAGCACCACCAAAAGATCTTACCGACATTTTGCAAACATCGGAATGTATCAAGTCCAGCTTCTCGGGCTTCTTGTGAGCAGGTAGATTCTTGAAGGCAACTCTGTGTTGCTTCCCTGCTAGACAATCTGAACATTTCTTGATGTGAACTCCTTTCACACCCTTCAACATTTTTTTCTTCACTAGCGCTGTCATCCCCTTCTCACTCATGTGCCCAAGTCTCTTGTGCCATAGAGCACAATGATCATCCTTCTCTAGTGCATTGACAGAAGCACTAAAGAGCTTAGCATGAACATGATACAACACTGAGACCATTTTACCTCTTGCAACAATCATGTTGCCTTTGGGGAGCTTGTACTGCCCTTTTCCAAAACTGCTCAAGTAATCATCTCCATCAAGCAAACCAACCGAGATAATATTGAGACGAAATGCCTCGACATGCCTCATAGATTTGAGGACTAACCTTGTACCATTTGCAGTCTCCAAATGCACATCTCCTTTTCCAATGATGGCTGCTCTATCATTGTTCCCCATCTTCACAACACCAAAATCACCTGATATATATAGTTAGTGAAGAGCTCTCTGCGAGATGTAGCAAGAATGGTAGCACCGCTATCCGGTATCCAAATCATCTCGTCACCATCCACAAGGTTGACGGTTTCATCAGAAACAACAGTGATCTTCTCCTCAATAGTGGAACCAAATCTACCCTCATTTTCTTCATGCATAACAAGCATGATGTCCTCTTCTACTGCAGTTACTCGGTTGCCCTCTATGTCACTATCACTGTCAACTTGCTTCTGATCTTTCTTCTTCTTTTTCTTTTTGTCTTTCTTCCACTTGTCACATTGCCACTTAATGTGGCCCTTCTGATGGTAGTGATGGCACTCATAATCAACATACTTACTTTTTGATTTGCTCCTACCTCTTTCTGCCCCTTTACCTGGACCTCTGCTCTTACTTCTCCCCCTGGACTGGGTGACCAACACCTCTGAATGTGAGGAATAACTAGCTTCAGCCACCTTTCTGGACTCTTCATTTAGTACCCTGGTTTTCACAAGATTCCAAGTGACAACTCCATTAGGTGTTGAATTGCAAACCGTGACCTTAAAGGTCTCCCAGCTGTCCGTTAATGAGCCTAGTAGCAGCAAAGCTCTCACTTCATCTTCAAATGTTATTCCCATTGAAGAAAGCTGATTTATAATGCCTTGGAATGTATTCACATGATCTGCCATTAGAATGCCCTCTTTGTACCTCAAGCACATCAATTGTTTGATCAAGAAAATCTTGATTGTACCTTCTTTCCGGGCAAACAACTCTTCCAATTTCTGCCATAAGGTGCGTGCATGTGTCTCATCATTGATATGGTTCAAAACATTGTCATCGACCCATTGCCGGATGAACCCACAAGCTTGGCGAGGAAGTACCTTCCACTGACCTTCCTCAATGCCCTCCGGCATCTCAATGGAGAACACTGGCTTCCAGTATTCTTTCACATAGAACAAGTCCTCCATCTTGCCCTTCCATGGTTGATAATTTGTACCATTCAAAGATATCATCCTGCTGGTATTCACTTCCATCTTTCACCACAAGAAACTCAGCAATTTGCACAAGCAAACCTGGCTCTGATACCACTTTGTTGGGGCTGGACAGCAACAATGCGCTGCACAAATTCACCGACACGGCAAATATGCACACTACACAGCCCCTTCCACTTGTGATGAACTCTGAGGACAGCTTCAACCAACAAGTAAGCAGCGGAATAACACAAACAACATGCACATGTGACACAGGATTTAACGTGGAAAAACCTCCTCAACTTGAGGAGTAAAAAACCACGGCTGTGGACCGACTGGTCCACGCAACTTCACTATGAGAATGATGAGTACAAAGTCTGCTCTAGAACCTCTAGAGAGATTTACAACACACTCTCCACGTTGCCAACCGGCAACAGCAACAACAACCACAAGAAGCAAGATTTCAGCTAAGCAGAATTTACACAGCTTCTGTACCCTTCAGTGTTTTGCAAGCTGCTCTTAAACCACTCAACCGAACAGCACAAAATTTGGCATACAAGTAGACACATGAGTTCTTAACATCCCCTCCAAATTTCATCTCAATCTGACATCATTTGCCTACCCAAACTGTCCGTCTCCCAAAACTACTCTATTCTGAAACTGCAACAGTCAGAGCTGACAAAACCACTCTCAAATCTGATGCTCCACTGACCCAATCCTCAAACCAGCTAACCAGATCAAAGTATTCAAAGTAAGGAACGAGCTCACCAAGTTTGGGGTCGATCGAAGCACATTTGAGCCTCAAACCACCAGCTTGAACACTGTCTAGTCAGATGCAATAAATCTGGACAGAACCTCTGCTTCTTCTTCTTCCTCTCTCTCTCAGGTTGTGTTTTCTCTTGTGTGCTCTCACTCTCACTCTCACGAATGGCAGCCACCACCAGCAGGGGTGGAGTGGCTAGGGTTTTCTCCTTGCTCCCTTCACCAGGAAATACTCACAACCGTTGGATGCAGAACAGATCAACGGTTCATATGTGTTGGACTTGTGTGGGCTGATGTTGGGCTGCCAACACACCTCCATGTGGAGGGACTTAGCCCAACAATTAGAATCTACATTTTAGCTTATCAACCAAATCATGATTCAACACTAGTCATATATGATACGATCACTACCAGCAATCTTTTTTTCTCTAGAATAGGACACTTCTCTGTCTCCCTGACCTGATCAGCAAAAAGTAGGAACCTAAGTAGACTGAAATCCTTGTTGCTTTGTAGCTCATTGATTCACTTTCAATTTATGAGCAAGAAACAACGCCACCATCTAGTCATAGTTTATGTACATGTCATGATGCAAAAGAAACTTGGAATGCATTTCGTGAACCCGTCATGCATTAAGCAAGGCCTTAATTCTTAGCCAATATTAGAGAAAGAAAAATGAAACACATCATGCATATATTTATCACGCCTTCATGGAATACTAGTGTTTTCAAGTAGGTCCAAAAAATATGATGTTTCTTGCAACAATAAAAGTGGTTTAGAAATTATACTATAGTATTCTAAATTGTAGCCAAATGGATGCACGAGAAATTAGTTGGACAATAAACTAAAGTGCAAATATGCTCTATTATTTGGGACTCATGTTATCAGGGGTTATGGGGAGGTTGCCATTCCTTCTTGTGCCTCTGTAAGACACCAACCAGATGAGGAACAATTGGTCTCTATCTCTAAGCTAGATCAAGAAAAATCAATATTCCAAACAAAGGAAAAGTTCCTTTCTCTCTTAATTCATATAAACTAGCAAGAACTATATAGAAAATAAGCAAGACCCATGCATGCCTCTCTACCCAATGAGATCAAGAAGCACGAACCAACCTCATTCTCACTCCATGTCACTCTCAAGCTCTTCCTTCCCCACCTTTCTGAAGGAAATATGCCCTAGAGGCAATAATAAAGTTATTATTTATTTCCTTATATCATGATAAATGTTTATTATTCATGCTAGAATTGTATTAACTGGAAACATAATCCTTGTGTGAATACATAGACAAATAGAGTGTCACTAGTATGCCTCTACTTGACTAGCTCGTTGATCAAAGATGGTTATGTTTCCTAGCCATAGACATGAGTTGTCATTTGATTAACGGGATCACATCATTAGGAGAATGATGTGATTGACTTGACCCATTTTGTTAGCTTAGCACACGATCGTTTAGTATTCTGCTATTGCTTTCTTCATGACTCATACATGTTCCTATGACTATGAGATTATGCAACTCCCGTTTACCGGAGGAACACTTTGTGCGCTACCAAACGTCACAACGTAAATGGGTGATTATAAAGGTGCTCTATAGGTGTCTCCAAAGGTACTTGTTGGGTTGGCGTATTTCGAGATTAGGATTTGTCACTCCGATTGTTGGAGAGGTATCTCTGGGCCCACTCGGTAATACACATCACTTAAGCCTTGCAAGCATTACAACTAATGAGTTAGTTATGGGATGATGTATTACGGAACGAGTAAAGAGACTTGCCGGTAACGAGATTGAACTAGGTATTGAGATACCGACGATCGAATCCCGGGCAAGTAACATACCGATGACAAAGGGAACAACGTATGTTGTTATGCGGTTTGACCGATAAAGATCTTCGTAGAATATGTGGGAGCCAATATGAGCATCCAGGTTCCACTATTGGTTATTGACCGGAGACGTGTCTCGGTCATGTCTACATAGTTCTCAAACCCGTAGGGTCGCACGCTTAAAGTTTTGATGACAGTTATATTATGAGTTTATATGTTTTGATGTACCAAAGATTGTTCGGAGTCCCGGATGTGATCACAGACATAACGAGGAGTCTCGAAATGGTCGAGACATGAAGATGAAGATTGATATATTGGGCGACTATATTCGGACACCGGAATGGTTCCGGGGGTTATCGGATATATACCGGAGGACCGGGGGGTTACCGGAACCCCCTCCCCCCTCCCCGGAGGTTATTGGGCCTCATGGGCCCAATTGGTGGAAGAGGAGAGGCTGCCAAGGGGCAGCCGCGCGCCCCTCCCCCCCAAGTCCGAATTGGACAAGGAGGGGGGCGGCGCCCCCCCCCCCATTCCTTTCCCCTCTCTCTCCTTCCCTCTCCTCTCCTAATCGAACAAGGAAAAGGAAGGGAGTCCTACTCCCGGTGGGAGTAGGACTCCTCCTGGCGCGCCCCTCCTGGCCGGCCGCCTCTCTCCCCCTTGCTCCTTTATACACGGGGGCAGGGGCACCCTAGAGACACAACAATTGATCGTTTGATCTTTTAGCCATGTGCGGTGCCCCCTCCGCCATAGTTCACCTCGATAATACTGTAGCGGTGCTTAGGCGAAGCCCTGCGTCGGTAGAACATCATCATCGTCACCACGCCGTTGTGCTGATGAAACTCTCCCTCAACACTCGGCTGGATCGGAGTTCGAGGGACGTCATCGGGCTGAACGTGTGCTGAACTCGGAGGTGCCGTACATTCGGTACTTGATCGGTCAGATCATGAAGACGTACGACTACATCAACCGCGTTGTGCTAACGCTTCCACTTTCGGTCTATGAGGGTACGTGGACAACACTCTCCCCTCTCGTTGCTATGCATCACCATGATCTTGTGTGTGCGTAGGAATTTTTTTGAAATTACCACATTCCCCAACACTTTCATATCAAGAAACAAAAAGAAAAGAAAAAGTTCGTACCTTGCGGCAGGCGGAGAAATCACCGGAAGGATCAACTGGTTCCAATGCTCTATGCTACTGCAAGGAATCCTCGATCTCTCCACTTCTCCAAGTTGTGGTGGGGTAATAACCAAGAAGACGATAGGGGGCAGGCACATACCTACAACCCTAACCGTCGGTTCCCACACTTCCTTGCCTAGCAAAGATAGAGGGAGGGTGAGGAGAGAGGAGAGGCGATGTCTTTGGTTGGGGATAAGTAAGGGGAACTGGCAGTGCTATAATGAGTTCATGGCGACGGAAGAGATCTCGGTGGTGGCGCTGATCGGGGGAGGCGAGGGGAGCTGGCGGAGGTGTTAGGAGTTCATGGTGACGAAAGAAATCAAGCAGAGGTGGTGAGACGAGCAAGAGATGTGGGATGAGAAAATGAGGGGAGGGGAGTCGGAGATGAGAGTGAGGCGAGGGGAACGTGGCTGTAGTGGGATGCAGCTGGATCAGATGTTGTGATTAGAGTTTGCTAAGGAAATTATGGGAATACCCCTCAGTCGGTAACAAAATTACGTGCTACCACTACAATTTTGTAGCATGTAATCCTAGCCATCCATGGGAAAATGTAACGGCTATAGATAGTATGGGTGCTGATAAGCCTACCTTTCCCACACCTATTATGAAGGGAGACACTTGTTTGCTCTATTTGACTCATTTCTATTGTCCACGACGTGGATATTTTATGAATTGGGTACTAGTCAATTGTTGGATAGACGAGTGACATTAGCTCCTGGACTTGGGATTTGGACTGGTGTCCTTGCACCTATTTGCAATGCCTGGCCTGTGGGAAATTCTTCATAAGCTAGCAAAAAAACATCTTCACAATCTAACAGTGATTTTGTTGTCATGTTCACAATGCAGATTTTGGCGCTTGATCTACAAAATAGGAAATATTCTTTTTTTAGTAATAGGAAAGCTTCCTAAATAGTACAAGATATAAATGACATATGGATCCCTTCTGAATGGTCATGCTATGACAGAAGTTGTGAGCATTCGTTCTTGGACGCATTGCGAGAGCGGGCAGTCAGTTCACGTAAAAACATTGGGATAGGCTAATGATCACTTGGAAACTCCTCGAAAAATGGAAAATGCTTTAAACGTCTGATGCGTACGCAATAACTTGTATGTATGAGCAGGATTTAAAGTGACGTGGTCCGTCTAGATGCATGTACGAGCGTCTTGCCTAGTTTTGAGCGACTGAGTCTTAGTTAGGAGTTGTCCACTCATTAGACCAAATTGCTCATCCCTACACCTATTGAGTCTCGAATCACAGTTGGCGCCGCACATTTTGTAACTTGATAAGTGGAGGAGGAAAACTTTCTAGAGGCTCTGGAGTGTGTTGGCACATGGAATACTCATGTTTACCATAAAAATATCTCCTAGGGCAATGCCATCACAGAACTTGCGTCAGTTTCTAGAGGCATAGCCGGCAGCTAGTTCACAGACATTTGTGCTATGTTTAGAGTCCGTGTAATATTTCCAAAAATAGTACAGGATACAATACCGACGTGCCTTCAAAGCTTGATTATCGAGTTGCATGACTCATTAAGGCTCTGCTTGTTACGCTTTTGATTCTTAAGGTTAGATCTTTCAACCTCGTTAATTGTAACATGCTAAAACTCATGATCGAGTCGGTTCACTTAATATCTTAAGCTTGGAAGCGCTCATTAGTACTCGTTATAGTCTTAAATAACAAAAATTATTGTGTCACATATTCATCATTGAAACATGTAGTAGAATAGAACCGGAGTAAAATCGATGGTCCCTAAAGTTGTTGTCAAAGACAAGAACAACCATAAACTCACAAATTGTTCCAATACAGGCTCGCAACTTGTGAATACCAACTCAATATGATCCTCAAATTGCACTAGTTCAGGGATACGGACACACATACATATCGCGTATGCCACACATGCCATGTCAACATCGGTCCCACTCATCATGATGTATACTCTGTCCAACTATGTGTGTACAATTTGTTAATGCCCATGAGAAATTTGAGGTCTCATTAAGCTAACGAGGAACAAGTTTTTCGTCCAACACTATGCGCACACAGCAACTTGCGCTGATTCCTGCATTCCTACAACAACCGCACAAATGCCACGTCTCGCTCTTTGCTAGACCGATGGACCGCTTGCCTCTAGGGAGCCCCTATCTGGGTCAGCCCAATTAGCTCCGGTTTTTGGAAGATTCTATCTTGTCCGGGGAAGGTTTCGATTGGCTTTTTTTTCTTTTTGGTGTTTCTCTGTCATTTTTCTGTTTCAATTTTTGGTTTTTTCACCTCCGGGCTAGGATTCAGATGGCCAATGCATATTGGAAGGAAAACCAAATGGCTCTCAGGCTCCATAGATATTATATATTCAGTTAGGAGGGCACAAAAGGCAACAGTCATGATGTCAACACTAAAAACAACATAAATTTGAAACTAGGTACAAACATGCGTTGGGATAATTGCCTCTAGAGTTTCTTCTCTTGTCTCAGCCAAGGAAAGACACAAACCTGCATTATAATAAAGGCAATCGATCACCGCTAGTGTAGAACCCATTTGAGTAAATAACTGAGTGGATGTGTTCACTCTAATACCCTACAAAAATGTTAGCCAATATAAATATTTGGGTCACACCAAAATATATGTTTGGAATCTAGAAAGGGGCAAACATGTATTCCTACAAGCTCTATTACTACTTACTTAGATTAAAGAGTCAATTTATTGAGTTTGGGTAAGACAACTTGAAATCAAGGCAATGCATTGAGTTCTACAAAAATCAAGCAGCAAAGCAAGAACTGGAGTTTTTTAGCAATAACAGAGCCTACTAGTTTTATTAAAAGTACAAAATGTCGTAGTCAAGAATAAAAGTGTCCTCATACTACAATGGTAAGTATATTTCTTCACCCAAAAAATGTCGAATGACATCTATCATGGGTTGGTAAATTTGTTTTAATGTATTGCCTACAATAATGCAAGATCATGGATATGACCCATTCTTGATCTACAATGGGAAGCACTGGTTGAAAAGAAGATTGAGCATGTGCTTGTTATTAAATTGTATCCCATCTTTGCAAGGAACAGCATGGTGTGATACTTCTAATTTGATAACACATAAGTTAATAATATGACTCAATCCACACAACCAAATCATAGTACACTACCTCTTTGCGTCACGCTCCATGCCGACCTTCTAGGTGCTTAACAGCGCACCAACTACATCCACCTATCACAATGTATCCATATTAGTAACTATAGATACAAATAGCACTAACCCCTCATAACTGACTGGTGCTTGCCAAGGTGTCATTGATGAGGTTCAATACTAACAGGTTTAGTTTAAGGTTAGCTAATTGCTCATTCCATAGAGTTCACTTGCATTTGATTTCAACTAAGTAAACAAAGTTCTCCGTATGCAGATTTGTTTTAGTTGTACTACACAAAATTAGTGGGAAGTCGGCGATATTTTTGTTTTCACTTCATTTATTGTGTTTGGTTCCTTTAGGTTTGGTGTGGGTTAATATTAAACGACTGCAACGTGACTATTGTGTTAGTAGTGTTATGTATCTTGTGCATTACTGTGTTTGTTTTCACATGATTAATGAGACACCACAATGTATCATTATCTTATTTTTTGCAGGGAATGTATCCTTATCTTAATAGTGTTTCCTCCATTACATTAAAAAGATAGTGTTTCTTACATTCTATCTACATGAAGATGAATTCAACAGATTTTTGGTTGGGCTCTTGGAATGGAAACCAGTATTGTTAGTGGAACTATGATTTACAAGGAAGCTTGGCCTAATTTTGAGGGGAGGGCATGGGAGCTGAGAGAGATAACGGTGAATATGGGTGTGGGAGGAGGAGGGGTGGTTGTCGCAACCTAGCCCAGCCGCTCTACTGCGAGGACTATTGGGCACGGGCAAGCTAGACGGCCATGCTCATCGGTGGTTGGGGTAGCTGCTACACTGTGCTCAATTGTGATAACCTGCAGTAAAAGCAGTGGCAAGAGGTCGCCAATGTCATAACTTGGGTCACAGGTCTACTGTGCGCAACCACCCCCTCACACTAACATCATGTGAAACATGCGCATCGACACCCTCAAGAAGAAGTTCAAGGCCACGCATGGCCATGACGGTCCATCTGCATGAAGCTCCAATGACAAGCTGAACTACCTCATAAGTCCCACCCTCTCCACCCTCAAGAAGTCACGCCTCATCATTGGTCGTTGGCCCATCACTTTACCCTGTACCTCCACCCTTCCACCGCCTAGAAGAACTTGTTACCCTCATATTTGCCTTCCCTGTCTCTTCCCTTGACCATGCTACTTCCCAACTATGGCCATGGAACACTGCTCTCGACCATCGCATTTGTCTAGTAGTCCACCACTGCCTTTGCTGCAGTTTCCTATTCAGATGACTCCAGTGCTCCTGGTAACAACAACAATAGCTATACTTGCACCAGTTACGACATCGCTTCATTTAATCACCCTCGAGTGGCAACGATAAATGTCGTTGTTGTGGCCAAACTTGCATAGGTGATAATTGTGGCGTCAGTGATCTGGCTGTGTCGATCGATGCTTTCTATTAGATGTATAAGCACATGGAGTGACAAATATGAGCAGTCACTTGAGATGGAATGTGAGAAAATTGAGTTCTTGAAGTAACTCAGTGTGAAGCCCATGGAGAACTTCATCGATGCACAAGTCAAGCTCGCAAGAGTGAAACACAAGAACAAAAATAAAGGGTCTACAACCAATGGTAGCAGCGGAATGGAGTTGGATTCCTTTGTCACTATGATGCCTTTTCATTCCAACCATGCATGCCTCTGATGATTGGGAAAGTCTCTGGGTAAAGTTGACTTGTCCATTTTAGTTCAGATGAACATTGTTGTAGGTTATTGTTCATTCAATTTAATTTTGGCTACTATAAAGGTTGTGGTATCAGTGTTGATGCGATAACCTTAACTGTTATGTGGCATTTAGTATATTTTCATTAATGTTTAGGAATTTATTTGCTTGAAGTATGTAGAGGTGTAATTTCAAATTTCAACCTCATATATGATGACATTATGATTTGCTCTTATGGTTGTCCTTCATAGTGAGATCATGGTTGTCCTTGATAGTGATATTGTGGTTGCCCTTAATAGTGAGAAGGTCTCCACTTTATGTGTTATTATGAATTTGTTACTTTTCTTATATTGTTGTAGAATAAGTGAACTTTTAGTTCTTTGGTAAGTGTTGACGTCATGTTGATGCATTGATGTGTGTGTGTGTTATATTACTAATATGGGTTTACATAAGCTGAGGTGAGTTCATCTTGGTTGTGCTCAACAACAATTTATGTGTAGCAAATTTTAATCAAGCTAAGCATACTCTAAACTTAATTTGTAGAAGTGTGTTTCACATTATTTTTAAGATACTAACACATTAGATAGCTAGTAAATATAACTCTATTTTTTGCCAATAGTCATCATGTCGCCCCCCTAATTGTACATTTCAGACTATATTATGTTTAATTTATTAGAATTCGTATGTTGAAAGAATTATTCTGGCATTTCTTTCCTTTGCCTCAAGAACTCCTTCATGTTTAGGATCTTGGTAAAAATCAATGAAAAGCTCCACCAACATAGTAAAACTTCAATGAATCCTGCAACTACCACACAAAACAAGCACTAAAACATATTGAGTTTTTGGACTCCTAAACTACATAGGTTTAGGGTGAATATACCACTTTAGAAAAATGGAGGTGGTGGTAGCGGTGAAGGTGATGGAGTTGATGGTGGTGCCCTTGAAGGCATTGTGACATCACTGGCAAAGAGGTGAATAATTGTTATAAATTAGGATGTACTCACATATGACATATTTGTCCAAAAATAATTGCCTCCATAAATGATCAAGTTTGTTGACTAAATATATTGGTGCTATATGCAATACTTATGGTTTTTAGTTGACAAATTAACAATGGATGCATGTTTAGATCATACTTAATGCAAACAAATGGATAAGGGGTGAACTCGACATTTATGGTTCAACACTTTTCTTCTATGTAAAGGGTGTGCCTCTCCTCATATATCCCACTAACACAAGGTTAGCAAATAACACCAGCAAGTATCTACCTTATGGTTGATCTTCTTGTAGCTTCTCATTTGTAGTAGTAAGTCCTCCAGCTGTCCATGTGACTATGCCTAGGAACACTACAAGATCGTGGATATGAGCCATTCTTTATCTAAAATGGGAAGCACTTATTGAAAGGAAGAGGGACCGTGTGCTTGTCATTAAATTGTATCCCATCGTTGCAAGGAACAACATGGCGTGATACTTGTACTTTGGGAACACATAAATAAATAATATGACTCAATCCACACAATCAAATCTTATAGTACACTACCTCTTCGCGTCGCACGTCATGACGACCTTCCAGGCGCCTTTAACCTTCTGCCAAGTAGACCAACTACATCAACCTATCACATTGTGTCCATATCAGGAACTATAGATACGAATAGCACTGGCCCCTCATAACTAACTTGTGCTTGCCAAGTTATCATTGACGAGTTTCAATACTGCATAAGTTGAGTATAAGGTTAGCTTTTCTCATTTCATAAGGTTTGCTTCCATTCGATTTCAACTATTTAACTAAATTCTCCATATGTAGATATGTTTTAGTTGTACTGCACAAGATCAGTGGGAAGTCAGCAATATTTTTTTCCACTTCATTTATTGTGTTTGGTTCCTTTAGGTTTGGTGTGGGTTAATAAATACCAAACCACTATGACGTGACTATTGTGTTACTAGTGTTATGTATCTTTTGCTTTAATATGTTTCTTTTCTCATGATTAATGAGGCACAACAATGTGTCCTTATCTTATTTGTGCGGGGAATGTGTCCTTATCTTATTTGTGCGGGGAATGTATCCTTATCTTAATAGTGTTTCCTCCAATGCTTAAAAATAGTGTTTCTTACATTATATCTACATGATGGTGAGTTCAAAAAAATTGGTTGGGCTCTTGGGATGGGAATCGGTATTGTTAGTGAAACCATGATTTACAAGGAAGCTTGGCCTAGTTTGGAGGGGATGGCACGGGAGTTGAGAGACACAGCAGTGAATATGGGCGCGGGAGGACGAGGGGGTGGTTGCCGGGACGCAGCCCAACCCGCCCTACTGTGAGGACTACTAGGGCAAGGGAAAAAGGTGATGCTCATCGGTGCTTGGGGAAGCTACTATGCTGTGCTCAATTGGATAAACAACAACACAAGCAGTGGCAAGAGGTCACCAATGTGATGAACTTGGGTCGTAGGTCTACTGTGAGCCACCGCCCCCCTCACACTAGCATCATGTGAAACATGCACATCCACAACCTCAAGAAGAAGTTCAAGACCAAGCCTGCCCATGATGGGCCCTCTGCATGAAACTCCACGACAAGCTCAATTTCCTTGTAAGTCCCACCCTCTTCGCGTCAAAGAAGTTGTGCACCTCATCATTAGTCGTCGGCCCATCACTTGGCCATGAACCTCCACCCTTATGCCTAGAAGAACTTGTCACCCTCATCTTTGCCTTCCCCGCCTCTTCCCATGAGCCTGCCACTGCCCAAGTATGGTCATGGGACACTGCTATTGACTGTCACATTTGTCCAGCAATCCACCGCTGCCTTTGCTGCAGTTTCCTATTTGGACAACTCCGGCGATCCTAGTAACAACAGCAATAGCTATGCTCGCACTAGTTACCACATCGCTCCATTTAATCACTCTCGTGTGGCAACAATAAATGTTATTGTTGTGGCCAAATTGGAAAAGGTAATAATGGTGGTATCAATGATCTGGCTAGGTCATCAACGCTTTTCTTAGATGTATGAGGACATGGAGTGCAAAATATAACAATGCACTCGAGATGGAATACGAGAAAAATGAGTTCTTAAAGTATAGCTTGGTGTGAAGCCCATGGAGAACTTCATCGATGCACAGGTCAAGCTCTCAAGAGTGAAACGCAAGAACAAAAATAAATTAAGGGTCTACAACCAATGGTAGCAGCGGAATGGAGTTGGATTCTTTTGTCACTGTGATGCCTTTTCATTCCAACCATGCATGCCTCTGATGTTGAGGAAATGCTCTAGGTAAAGTTGATTTGTCCATTTTCGTTTAGATGCACATTGTAGTAGGTTATTGTTCATTAAATTTAATTTTGGCTACTACAAAGGTTGTGATATGATTGTTGATGAGATAACCTTAACTGCTATGTTGAATTTAGTATGTCTTCCTTAATGCTTAGGAATTTGTATGCTTGAAGTATGTAGAGGTGTAATTTTAAATTTCAACCTCATATATGATGACATTATGATTTTCTCTTATGGTTGTCCTTAATAGTGAGATCATGGTTGTCCCTAATACTAATATTGTGGTTGTCCTTAGTAGTGAGAAGGTCCCCACTTTGTGTCTTATGATGAATCTGTTAATTTTCTTATGTAGTTGTAGAATAAGGGAACTTTCAGTTCTTTGGGAAGTGTTGATGTCATGTTGCAGGATCGAAAGTATGTCTAGAGGGGGGGTGATTAGACTACTTGACCAAATAAAAACTTAACCTTTTCCCAATTTTAGTTCTTGGCAGATTTTAGCTATTTTGGGACAAGTCAAGCAATCATCACACAATTCAAGCAAGCATGCAAAGAGTATATTGGCAGCGGAAAGTAAAGCATGCAACTTGCAAGAATGTAAAGGGAAGGGTTTGTAGAATTCAAATGCAATTGGAGACACGGATGTTTTTCCCGTGGTTCGGATAGGTGGTGCTATCCTACATCCACGTTGATGGAGACTTCAACCCACGAAGGGTAACGGTTGCGCGAGTCCACACAGGGCTCCACCCAAGGGTAACGGTTGCGCGAGTCCACACAGGGCTCCACCCACGAAGGGTCCACGAAGAAGCAACCACCCACAAAGGGTCTACGAAGAAGCAACCTTGTCTATCCCACCATGGCCATCGCCCACACAGGACTTGCCTCACTAGCGGTAGATCTTCACGAAGTAGGCGATCTCCTTGCCCTTACAAACTCCTTGGTTCAACTCCACAATCTTGTCGGAGGCTCCCAAGTGACACCTAGCCAATCTAGGAGACACCACTCTCCAAGAAGTAACAAATGGTGTGTAGGTAATGAACTCCTTGCTCTTGTGCTTCAAATGATAGTCTCCCCAACACTCAACTCTCTCTCATAGGATTTGGATTTAGTGGAAAGAAGATTTGAGTGGAAAGCAACTTGGGAAGGCTAGAGATCAAGATTCATATGGTAGGAATGGAATATCTTGGTCTCAACACATGAGTAGGTGGTTCTCTCTCAGAACATATGAGTTGGAATGGTGTGTGTGTTCTGATGGCTCTCTCATCGAATGAGGAGGAGGTGGAGGGGTATATATAGCCTCCACACAAAATCCAACCGTTACACAGTTCTACAATCTCGGTGGGACCGAATCAATAAACTCGGTCGGACCGAAAATGTAAACCTAGTGACCGTTAGTGATTTTCGGTGGGACTGGCATGCAACTCGGTAGGACCGATATGGTTAGGGTTTAGGCATAACGTAATCTCGGTGAGACCGATTACACAAACTTGGTGAGACCGAATTTGGTAATTAGCTAACCAGAGAGTTGGTCAGGCAAACTCGGTGGGACCGATTTGCTCTTTCGGTGAGACCGAGTGGAACTCGGTGAGACCGAAAAGTTACAAAAGGGAAACACTAAGTTTACATTGCAATCTCGGTGGGACCGATTCGCTCTTTCGGTGAGACCAAAAAGTTACGAAAGGGAAACAGAGAGTTTGCAACCCCATCTCGGTGAGACCGAGATCCTTATCGGTAGAACCGAATTGCTAGGGTTTGGCAGTGGCTTATGACAAATGAAACTCGATGGCGCCGGATAGGAAGAATCGGTAGGACCGAGTTTGGCTTAGGGTTTAGGTCATATGTGGATATGGGAAAGTAGTTGAGGGTTTTGGAGCATATCACTAAGCACATGAGGCAAGAGGCTCATTAAGCAACACCTCATCCCTCCTTAATAGTATTGGCTTTTCCTAAAGACTCAATGTGATCTTGGATCACTAAAATATAAAATGAAGAGTCTTGAGCTTTTGAGCTTGAGCCAATCCTTTGTCCTTAGCATTTTGAGGGTTCCACTTTCACATCCATGCCATGCCAATCACTGAGCTTTCCTGAAATAATCATCTTGGAATAGCATTAGCTCAATGAGCTATATGTTGTTATGAATTACCAAAACCACCTAGGGATAGTTACACTTTCACATGTTGATGCTTTGCCATGTGTGTTATATTACTAATATGGGTTTACACAAACTGAGGTGAGTTCATCTTGGTTGTGTGATACATCTCCAACGTATCTATAATTTTTTATTGTTCCATGCTGTTATATTATCATTCTTGGATGTTTTAGAATAATTTTATATCATTTTTGGTATTAACCTGTTGACATAGTGCCTAGTGCCAGTTTCTGTTTTCTGTTTGTTTTTTACATCGCAGGAAATTAATACCAAACAGAGTCCAAACGCAGCGAAACTTTTTTGTGGATTTTTTATGGACTAGAAGACAC
Organism: Triticum urartu; assembly: GCF_056163025.1. NCBI lineage: Eukaryota > Viridiplantae > Streptophyta > Magnoliopsida > Poales > Poaceae > Triticum > Triticum urartu. Next base: position 553,236,297 of record NC_141873.1, read on the forward strand.
CCAATGGGCCGGAGAAGCACCTGGGGGTGCCCCGAGGGGGGCAACACCCACCAGGGCGCGCCTGGGCCCCCCAGGCGCGCCCAGGTGGGTTGTGCCCACCTTGGTGGCCTCTCGCACCGCCTCTTTGCTCTATAAATACTCCCAATATTCTATAAACCCTAGGGAAGTCGACGAAAATCAATTCCAGCTGTCGCAAGTTCCAGAACCACCAGATCCAATCTAGACACCATCACGGAGGTGTTCATCATCCTCATTGGTGCCTCTCCGATGATGCGTGAGTAGTTCATTGTAGACATACGGGTTCGTAGTTAGTAGCTAGATGGCTTCTTCTCTCTCTTTAGATTCTCAATACAATGGTCTCTTGGAGATCCATATGATGTTACTCTTTTTGTGGTGTGTTTGTTGGGATCCGATGAACTTTGAGTTTATGATCACATCTATGTTTTTATCCATGAAAGTTATTTAGTCTTCTTTGATCTCTTATATGTATGATTGCTTATAGCCTCGTATTTCTTCTCCGATATTTGTTTTGTTTGGACAACTTGATCTATTTATCTAGAAATGGGAAGAGGTGCTTTGTGATGGGTTCGATCTTCCGGTGCTTGATCCCAGTGACAGAAGGGGAACCGACACGTATGTATCATTGCTATTAATGATAACAAGATGGGGTCTATTTCTACATAAATAGATCTTGTCTACATCATGTCATCATTCTTATTGCATTACTCCGTTTCTCCATGAACTTAATACACTAGATGCATGCTGGACAGTGGTCGATGTGTGGAGTAATAGTAGTAGATGCAGGCAGGAGTCGGTCTACTAATCTTGGATGTGATACCTATATAATGATCATTGCGTGGACATCATCATGACTATTTGAGGTTCTATCAATTGCCCAACAGTAATTCGTTTACCCACCGTTTGCTATTTTTCTCGAGAGAAGCTACTAGTGAAATCTGCGGCCCCTGTGTCTCTTCTTTATTATATTTGCTTTCGCAATCTATTTTTATTTGGTTTTATTTTTAGATCTATTAAACCAAAGATACAAAAATACCTTTCTGTAATTTACCATTATTTATTTTATCTTGCGTTCTCACGAGATCTATTTATCCAATCTACTACAATTTTACCTATCTTTTTACCCGTGAGGGATTGACAACCCCTCTCTTATGTCGGATTGCAAGTATTTGTTCTTTGTGTGCTGGAGCTGTTTACATGGTGTTGCGTGGTTCTCCTACTAGTTCTATAACCTTGGTCTCATCACTGAGGGAAATACCTATTGTTGGTGTGCTGCATCATCCCTTCCTCTTTGGGGAAATACCGACGTAGTTCAAGCAAACATGATTGTGTTCAACATTTTTTTATGTGTAGCAACATTTAATCAAGCTAAGCATATTGTGAACTTAATTTGTAGAAGTGTGTTTCACATTTTTTTTGAGATACTGGCACATTAAATAGCTAGTAAATATGACACTATTTTTTGCCAATAGTCATCATTTCGCCCCCCCCCCTAATTGTAAATTTTAGACTATTATGTTTAATTTATTAGAATTCAGATGTTGAAAGAATTATTCTATAATTTCTTTCCTTTGCCTCAAGAACTCCTTCGTGTTAAGGATCTTGGTAAAAATCAATGAAAAGCTCCACAAACAGAGTAAAATTCCAATAAATCCTACAACTACAACACAAAACTAGCACTAAAACATGATGAATTTTTGAACTCCTAAACTACATAGGTTTAGGATGAATATACTACTTCAGAAAAATGGAGATGGTTGTAGCGGTGAAGGCAATGGAGTTGATGGTGGTGCCCTTGAAGGCATTGCGGCATCACTGGCGAAGAGGCGAATAATGGTTTTAAATTAGGATGTACTCACATCCGACATATTTGTCCAAAAATAATTGCCTCCATAAATGATCAAGTTTGTTGGCTAAATATATTGGTGCTATATTCGATAATTATGGTTTTTAGTTGACACAATTAACAATGGATGTATGTTTAGATCATACTTAATGCAAACAATTAGATAACATGTGAACTTGACATTTATGGTTCAACACTTGTCTTCTATGTAAGCGGAGTTCCTCTCCTGATATATCCCACTAACCCAAGGTTAGCAAATAACACCAGCAAATATCTACCTTATGGTTGATCTTCTTGTAGCTTCTCATTTGTAGTAGTAAGTCCTCCAGATGTCCATGTGAGTATGCCTAGGAACACTGCAAGATCATGGATATGACCCATTCTTTATCTAAAATGGGAAGCACTTATTGAAAAGAAGGGGGCATGTGCTTGTTATTAAATTGTATCCCATCATTGCAAGGAACAACATGATGTGATACTTCTAATTTGCAAACACAGAAATAAATAATATGACTCAATCCACATAACCAAATCATAGTATGCTACCTCTTCGCATCACGCGTCATGCCAACCTTCCAGGCACTTAACCTTCTGCCAAGCGGGCCAACTACATCCACCTATCACATTGTGTCCATATCAAGAACTATAGATACAAATAGCACTGACCCCTCATAACTGACTAGTGCTTGCCAAGGTGTCATTGATGAGGTTCAATACTGCAAATGTTGAGTATAATTAAGGTTGGCTATTTGGTCGTTTCATAAAGTTTGCTTCAATTCGATTTCAACTAGTTAACCAAATTGTTCACATGTAGAGTACTGCACATAATTAGTGGGATGTCAGCAATATATTTTTATTTCCACTTCATTTATTGTGTTTGGTTCCATTAGGTTTGGTGTGGGTTAATATCTACCAAACCACTATGACGTGACTATTGTGTTACTAGTGTTATGTATCTTGTGCTTTTATATGTTTCTTTTCTCATGATTAATGAGGCACAACAATGTGTCCTTATCTTATTTTTGCGGGGAATGTACCCTTATCTTAATAGTGTTTACTCTTTTCATTAGGAAAATCGTGTTTCTTACATTCTATCTACATGATGATGAGTTAAATAGATTTTTGGTTGGGCTCTTGGAAAGGGAACCGGTATTGTCGGTGGAACCATGATTTACAAGGAAGCTTGGCCTAATTTTGATGGGAGGGCACAAGAGCTGAGAGAGATAGCGGTGGATATGGGCACGGAAGGACGAGGGGGTGGTTGCCGGGACCCAGCCCAACCCGCCCTATTGTGAGGACTATTGTGGCAAGGACAAAACAATGATGCTCATCGGCGCTTGGGGCAGCTGCAACGCTATGCTCGATTGTGAGAACCAGCAACACAAGCAGTGGCAAGAGGTTGCCAATGTGATGAACTTTGGTCGCAGGTCTACCGTGAAACATACGCATCAAAACCCTCAAGAAGTTCAAGGCCTAGCGTGCCAAGGACGGGCCCTCGGCATGAAGCTCCAACGACAAGCCCAACTGCCTCGTAACTTCCACCCTCTCCACGTCAAAGAAGTTACGCACCTCATCATTAGTTGTCGGCCCATCACTTCGCCATGTACCTCCACCCTTATACCGCCTAGAAGAACTTGTTACCCTCATCTTTGCCTTCCCCACCTCTTCCCATGGCCATGTCGCTGCCCAACTATAGTCATGGGACACTGCTCTCGACTATAACATTTACCCAATAGTTTGTCGCTACCTTTGCTACAGTTTACTATTCGAACAACTCTGGTGATCCCGGTGACAACAGCAATAGCTATACTCGCAATAGTTACCACATCGCTCAATTTAATCACTCTCAGGTGGCAACAATAAATGTTGTCGTTGTGGCCAAACATTATGATTTGCTCTTGTGGTTGTCCTTAAGAGTGAGATCGTTGTTGTCCTTAATAGTGATATTGTGGTGGTCATTAATTGTGACAAGGTCCCCACTTTATGTCTTATTATGAATCTATTACTTTTATTATGTTGTTGTAGAATAAGGGAACTTTCAGTTCTTTGGTAAATGCTGATGTCATGTTGATGCATTGACATGTGTGTGTTATCTAATATGGGTTTACACAAGCTGAGGTGAGTTCATCTTGGTTGTCCTCAACAACAATTTATGTGTAGCAACATTTAATTGAGCTAAGCATATCGTGAACTTAATTTGAAGAAGTGTGTTTCACATTATTTTTGAGATCCTCACACATTAGATAGCTAGTAAATATAACTATTTTTTGCCAATAGTCATCTGATTCGTCTCCAACATTTCTATAATTTTGTATTGTTCCATGCTATTGTATTATCTATCTTGGATGTTTTATATGCATTAATATGCTATTTTATATCATTTCTTGGGACTAACCTATTAACCTAGTGCCCAGTGCCAGTTACTATTTTTTCCTTGTTTTTATCTTCTACAGAAAATCAATACAAAACGGAGTCCGAACGAAACAAAACTTTTTGAGGATTTTTCTTGGACCAGAAGAAAAACCACGAAGCTTCGGGGCGGCAGAGGGGCCATGAGAGAGCCACAAGCTCACATGGCGCGCCCTAGGGAGGCGTGCCCCCAGGCTTGTGTGCCCCTCGGGACCCCCCCTAACCCTAATTCTAGCTCCATAAATACCCAAATATTCCCCGTATACCAAGGGGCACACTAAAAATACTTTTCCACCGCCGCAAGTTTCTATTCTCATGAGAACCCATCTTGGGGCCTTTTCTGGCACTCTGCCGGAGGGGGATTCGATCATGGAGAGCCTCTACACCAACCTTGTTGCCCTTCTAATGATGTGTGAGTAGTTTACCACAGACCTACGGGTCCATAGCTAGTAGCTAGATGCCTTCTTCTCTCTCTCCTTGATCTTAAATACAATGTTCCCCTCGATGTAATTGGAGATCTATTTGATGTAATCTTGTTTCACGGTGTGTTTGTTGAGATCCGATGAATTGTGGATTTATGATCAGATTATCTATGAATATTATTTTCATCTTCTCTAAACTCTTTTATGCATGATTAAGATAGCTTTGTGTTTCTCTCTGATCTATTGACTTGGTTTGGCCAACTAGATTGATCTTTCTTGTAATGGGAGAGGTGCTTTGTAACACCCCAGATGTAACTTTCCCTGTTTGTACTCCAACTCTTGCCGTTTCCGGCGTTAAGTTATATTTATTTCTCGGGTTCGGGTCTTTGTCTCCGTGTGTTGTTTTCGTTTTCATGCATCTCATATCATGTCATCATGTGCATTGCATTTGCATACGTGTTCGTCTCATGCATCCGAGCTTTTTCCCCGTTGTCCGTTTTGCATTCCGGCGCTTCGTTCTCCTCCGATGGTCATTTCTAGCTTTCTTTCGTGTGTGGGGATTAAACTATTCCGGATTGGACCGAGACTTGCCAAGCGGCCTTGGTTTACTACCGGTAGACCGCCTGTCAAGTTTCGTATCATTTGGACTTCGTTTGATACTCCAACGGTTAACCGAGGGACCGAAAAGGCCTCATGTGTGTTGCAGCCCAACACCCCTCCTTTTTGGTCCAAAACCCACCAAACTCTGCTCCATGTCCTAGAGCGTTCGATCACGATCGCGTGGCCGAAAACCGCACCTCATTTGGACTCTCCTAGCTCCACTTATGCCTATATATAGCCCCCCTCCATTTTCGGATCTTCTTCCCCGTCCAACCCTAGCAAAAAAAACAGATCCTCACTGACGGACATGTCCGGAGCCTAGCCGGACACGTCCGCCGACGGCCGCAGCCACCCGCCGCCTGACACGTGGCAGCCGGCCACACCAACCGCCGCCGCCGCCAGCCGGCCCGGGAGGCCCGAAGCCGGCCCCCGAGCCCGTCTCTTCGCGCGCCGCCGCCCGCGCCTTTCTCCTTCGACGCCGATCCGCCGCGCCGCCGCTCCTCTCGCCGGCCGGCACCGCCGCCACCTCGCCCGACCTCGGCCTCCGCTCCGGCCGCCCCGCTGCCCCGCGCGCCGCCTCTCCGGTGAGCCGGACCACCGCCCCGGCCTCTCCCAGCTGCTCCGGCCGCCGTCCCCGCCATTTCCGGCAAGTCTCCGGCGAGCTGCTATAGTGTTCTCCAGCGGCCTCGTAACCCGTGCGGATCTCAGATCTGAAAATAAACCCTAGGGTTGACTTTCCCTCTCTCCCTTTAAATTTTATGCAATCTTTGACCAGTGATATCTCCGCATCCGTAACTCCGTTTTGGGCATATAGTATATCAAAATGTTCGCCTCGACGAGTACATCATTTCTTTCCATTGCATCATTTTCATTTGAGCTCATCTTGATGCCCAAAATGCTGTTAGAAGGAGGCTTCGTGAGTTAATTGTCAGATCTGCTAGTTCATCTTAGACTTCTGTCATTTTTGCCATGATTATTGTGTGCATGTTATGCCTGTGAGTCCTTCATATATTTTGTTAAGGATTTTGTCTTCTTTCAAGAGGTGCAACCCATGAATTTTTAGGATGTGTGTGGTGACTTGTGCAAGCTTGCAAAGTGAGGCACCCGATAAATCTGTTTTCAGGGACTTAGTTGTTTTCACTAAGTCTGGGATTATTTAGTTCATGATGCCATATGTTCAGCTTGTTTCCTAGTGATCCGTGCCTCTTTTGAGGATGATCAGTAAAGGAGTTTTGTTAATCATGTTATGCTCTATCCATCCATGTCTTTGTTTGCAATTATGGAGCACCCTATATTGAGTCAATCGAGCTCTACTTTTGCTTCATGGTGAATCTGGGCAGATCGTCAACTCGTTTGCGATTTTGCCGGCGTTGTCGTAGTTGATCCGTGCATGCTATGCCATTGTTCTTGCCATGTCTAGCTATTATTTTGTGCCTTCTTAGTGGATGTATGCTTTCCTTGCCATGACTTGCACCGTGGTGAGTGCATCGAGCTCGTTTACATGCCTTTGTGAGTTATGTTTCAGCATGTCTCAGTTTTCACTAAGTCTGAAAACTGATTATGTTTTTGCTATGTTCGTGTGCCCGTTAGTATATTTTGTGAACTCTTTTGGCCCCAGGTCACTTTGGGTCTTTTGTTAAGCTTGTTGAGTAGCTCCATTACATGTTCTTACTTGTCATGTTCAGGTTATGTATCATGTTGTTTTGCTGCTCCGAAGAGGGCTTCGTGATCTGAAATTTCAGACAACTGTTAATTTCACTAAGTCTGGAATCTGTTTTGCATTTGCGTTTTTGCCATGCTTGTTTGAACCTCTTAATGGATGAATTGGCTGTGGCTCAGTGCTAGTATTTTGTTAAGCATCTTGTGGGCATCCCTGCCATGTATTTTGTTGTCATGTTTGGTGGCTGTAGCATGTTCATCTCATTGCATTTAGATGCCTACTTGCTGTAAATTGCAGACCGGTGTCATATCTTAAAACGCTTGCCATTTCCAAACCGTGACTCCGATTCCGATGATCTTTATATCGTTTTCAAGCGATTTCATCCCCTATATCCAGTGGCACACTTGGTTTTCCAAGTTGAGGCCAGTTTCATGCTTTTCCTGTCATATCTTGCATTTTGCATCCCACATCGCATCCCGCATAGCATATCATCATTTCATCATATTGCTTGGTCTTGCACGTGGTTGATTGTATCCTTGTTGCTTGTTTGTCTTGTTGGGTAGATCCGGGAGACGAGTTCGCTACCGAGGAGCCCGTTGAGTTTGCTTGTGAGGATCCAGTCAACTCTGACAACTGTGCAGGCAAGATGATCATACCCTCGAAATCACTACTATCTTTGCTATGCTAGTTTGCTCGCTCTTGCTATGCCAATGCTACGATGCCTACCTTTTGCTTGTCAGCCTCCCAATTGCCATGTCAAACCTCTAACCCACCTTGTCCTAGCAAACCGTTGATTGGCTATGTTACCACTTTGCTCAGCCCCTTTTATAGGGTTGCTAGTTGCAGGTGAAGTTTGGAGGCCGTTCCTTGTTGGAACATCTTTTATTTACTTGTTGGGATATCATTATATTGCCATGTTATCTTAAAGTATCTATATACTTGGTAAAGGGTGGAAGGCTCGGCCTCTCGCCTAGTGTTTTGTTCCACTCTTGCCGCCCTAGTTTCCGTCTTATCGGTGTTATGTTCCCGGATTTTGCGTTCCTTACACGGTTGGGTTATAATGGGAACCCCTTGATATTTCACCTTGATTAAAGCTTTTCCAGCAATGCCCAACCTTGGTTTTACCATTTGCCACCTAGCCTTTTCTTTCCCTTGGGTTCTGCAGACTCAAGGGTCATCTTATTTTAGCCCCCCCCCACGGGCCAGTGCTCCCTCTGAGTGTTGGTCCGAACTGAGCTGCCTGCGGGGCCACCTCGGGGAAACTTGAGGGTTGGTTTTACTCGTAGCTAGTCTCATATGAGTGTGCCCTGAGAAAGAGATATGTGCAGCTCCTATCGGGATTTGTCGGCACATTCGGGCGGTGTTGCTGGTCTTGTTTTAACCTATCGAAGTGTCTTGAGTTACCGAGATACCGAGTCTGATCGGAATGTCTTGGGAGGAGGTCCATTCCTTCGTTGACCGTGAGAGCTTGTCATGGGCTAAGTTGGGACTCCCCTGCAGGGATTGAACTTTCGAAAGCCGTGCCCGCGGTTATGGGCAGATGGGAATTTGTTAACATCCGGTTGTAGATAACTTGAACCTTAATTAATTAAAATGAATCAACCGTGTGTGTTACCGTGATGGCCCCTTTCCGGCGGAGTCTGGGAAGTGGACACGGTGTTGGAGTTATGCTTGCGCAGGTTGCTCTTCTAGATTCTCGCTCGTGCTTTGCCTCCTCTTCTCGCTCTCTTTTGCGGATAAGATAGCCACCATATATGCTAGTCGCTTGCTGCAGCTCCACATATATTTGCCTTATCCCTCCTATAAGCTCAAATAGTCTTGATCGCGAGGGTGCGAGATTGCTGAGTCCCCGTGGCTCACAGATACTATAATTCCAGATGCAGGTCCAGGTGATTCCACTCCAGGTGACGAGTACGAGCTCAAGTGGGAGTTCGATGAGGACTCTCAGCGTTATTACGTTTCCTTTCCCGATGATCAGTAGTGGTGCCTAGTTGGGGTTTGATTCAGGGCCTTGTCGCATGTTGGGTTTTCTTCTATTTTGGCACCGTAGTCGGGCCATGAGTGTTTGTATGATGGATGTTATTTATGTACTCTGATGTGACGTGGCGAGTGTAAGCCAACTATGTATCTCCCCTTTTATTATATATATTACATGGGATGTTGTGATGATTTCCTAACTTGCGACATTGCTTTCAATGCGGTTATGTCTCTAAGTCGTGCCTCGACATGTGGGAGCTATAGCCGCATCGAGGGCGTTATATGCTTTGTGATGGGTTCAATCTTGCGGTGTCCTCACTCAGTGACAGAAAGGGTAGCGAGGCATGTATGTATTGTTGCCATTAAGGATAAAAAGATGGGGTTTTTACCATATTGATTGGATCAATCCATTGACATCATGTCCTCTTGCTTAAGGCGTTACTCCATTCATGTTAATTTAATACACTAGATGCATGTGGGATAGAGGTCTATCTGTGGAGTAATAGTAGTAGATGCAGGCAGGAGTCGGTCTACTTGTTACAGACGTGATGCCTATATTCATGATCATTTCCTTGGATATCTTCACAGCTATGCGCTTCTCTATCAATTGCTCAACAGTAATTTGTTTACCCATCGTATGCTTCTTTTGGGAGAGAAGCCTCTAGTGAAACATATGCCCCCCGGGTCTATTTTTATCATATTATTTTAAGATCTATAAAACCAAAAACCCAAAACTACCTTGCTTCAATTTATTTATATTTACTTTATTTTACACTTTTATTTATCTTTTATATCAATCTCTATTAGACCTCACCCTTGCTAGTGACCGTGAAGGGATTGACAACCCCTTTTTCACCTTGTGTACAAGTGTTTATTAGTTGTGCAGGTGCATCTATTGGGGGCTTGTGTGTTCCTCCAACTGGATTGATACCTTGGTTCTTAACTGAGGCAAATACTTATCTCTACTTTGTTGCATCACCCTTTCCTCTTTAAGGGAAAAATCAATGCAAGCTCAAGAAGTAAGAAGAATTACTAGCGTCGTTGTCGGGGAGGATCTACATCAAGCCTACCAAGTACCTATCAGAAACTCTCATCTCTTGCACTTGCATTACTTGCCATTTGCCTCTCATTTTCCTCTCCCCCACTTCTAAGACGTTTTCAGAAAAAACACAAAAATATTTGCCTTTTTATTTGCCTTCTTTCTGTTTGCCTTTATGTCTTACTTGGTTTGTTTGCTCGTTTTCTTGGTGGAATTGCATGTTTATTCCAAATAAGAAAGCAAAAAGTTTATGGATCCTCACCCACTTGCTAATCTTTTTAAAAGATCCAATTATGATGAACCAACTACTAGTAAGTTGAGTGCACTATATTATCTTTATGAAGTTTTGCTTGAAATTTGTGAATCTAAAAATTGTGATGAAGTGCTAAAAAAGGAAATCTATGAAGTGATTCACGATGGCTCCTTGAATGAAAAGCATGATTGCAATGGTGTTATTATAAATTCTATTATTATCAATTGTGCTAATAATATGCAAAACCCTAAGCTTGGGGATGCTAATTTCGCTATGTCCACTACTTATTGTAATGATCATGATTGGGGTGATTCATATTATGATCTTGAAAATTTATTTAAGCCTCGTGATGAATATGATATTGATAATAGTGTTTGCAATAATATTGAAAGTGGGTTTGTAATAATGTAAACTCTAGGAAATAATGATCCCACTACTTTGCATAATGATCAATCTTATGAAATTTTTGATAAAAGTGGGCTTGGAGAGGTCATGACTTTATTTGATGACAATCCCACTATTTTGGAAGAGTGTCAACTTTGCATGCATGTGGAACAATTAGACAATATGTTATGTGATAGCTATTTTGTTTAATTTGAATATGGTCCCACATGAAATTATTATGAGAGAGGGAATTATGGTTGTAGAAATTTTCATGTGGCTAAATTACCTCTCGTTATGTTGAGATTGCTATTGTTTCTTTCTTCTTCCTTCCATATGCTACTTTTTGCTTGTCTTGATAATTTTTTTGGTTATAAAATGCCTATGCAAACGAAGTATGTTAGACTTAAATGTGAATTTCACATGCTATATGTGTGACGCCCCCGATTCAATCGTACACTAATCATACATGCAAACGTGTACGATCAAGATCAGGGACTCACGGGAAGATATCACAACACAACTCTACAAATAAAATAAGTCATACAAGCATCATATTACAAGCCAGGGGCCTCGAAGGCTCGAATACAAGAGCTCGATCATAGACGAGTCAGCGGAAGCAACAATATCTGAGTACAGACATAAGTTAAACAAGTTTGCCTTAAGAAGGCTAACACAAACTGGGATACGGATCGAAAGAGGCGCATGCCTCCTGCCTGGGATCCTCCTAAACTACTCCTGGTCACCGTCAGCGGGCTGCACGTAGTAGTAGGCACCTCCCGAATAGTAGTAGTCGTCATCAACGGTGGCGTCTGGCTCCTGGACTCCAGCATCTGGTTGCGACAACCAGAAAGAAAGGAAAGGGGAAAAAAGGGGGAGAAAGCAACCGTGAGTACTCATCCAAAGTACTCGCAAGCAAGGAGCTACACTACATATGCATGGGTATCAAATGGAATAAGGGTATCATATGTGGACTGAACTGCAGAATGCCAGAATAAGAGGGGGATAGCTAATCCTGTCGAAGACTACGCTTCTGGCCACCTCCATCTTGCAGCATGTAGAAGAGAGTAGACTGAAGTCCTCCAAGTAGCATCGCATAGCATAACCCTAACCGATGATCCTCCCCTCGTCGCCCTGTGAGAGAGCGACCACCGGTTGTATCTGGCACTTGGAAGGGTGTGTTTTATTAAGTATCCGGTTCTAGTTGTCATAAGGTCAAGGTACAACTCCAAGTCGTCCTGTTACCGAATATCACGGCTATTCGAATAGATTAACTTCCCTGCAGGGGTGCACCACATACCCCAACACGCTTGATCCCATTTGGCCGGACACACTTTCCTGGGTCATGCCCGGCCTCGGAAGATCAACACGTCGCAGCCCCACCTAGACCAACAGAGAGGTCAGCACGCCGGTCTAAACCTAAGCGCCCAGGGGTCTGGGCCCATCGCCCTTAGCACACCTGCACGTTGCGTGGGCGGCCGGAAGCAAACCTAGCCTAGTGGCGTTCCAGTCCAATCCGGCGCGCGCCGCTCCGTTGCTGACGTCACGAAGGCTTCGGCTGATACCACGACGCCGGGATACCCATAACTACTCCCACGTAGATGGTTAGTGCGTATAGACCAAATGGCCAGACTCAGATCAAATACCCAGATCTCGTTAAACGTGTTAAGTATCCGCGAACGCCGACCAGGGCCAGGCCCACCTCTCTCCTAGGTGGTCTGAACCTGCCCTGCAGCGCCGCCTCAAAGTAACTGTCGGGGGCCGTCGGGAACCCAGGCCCACCTCTACCGGGATGGAGCCACCTGCCCCTTCAGCCCCCATCTCCGAACAGTATCACAGGTAATGTAACTGTGTAAAGTAAATCGTATATGCCCGTGATCACCTCCCGAAGTGATCACGGCCCAGAAGCATGGCAGACGGACAAGAGTGTAGGGCCACTGATGGAACACTAGCATCCTATACTAAGCAGTAGGATAGCAGGTAATGGTAACAATAGTAGTAGCAAGGACAGGCTATGCATCAGGATAGGAATAACGGAAAGCAGTAACATGCTACACTACTCTAATGCAAGCAGTATAGAGAAGAGTAGGCGATATCTGGTGATCAAAAGGGGGGGCTTGCCTGGTTGCTCAGACAAGGAGGGGTCGTCAACACCGTAGTCGATCGGGGTACCAGCAGCAGCGTCAGTCTCGTAGTCTACCGGAAAGATGTAACGGAGGGGGAACAAAATAAATAACAGAGCAATCAAATGTAACACAAAGCAAGACGCGGCAATACGTTGTGCTAGGGGTGACCTAACGTAGGGATAGGCGATACCGGCGAAGGGGGGAAACATCCGAGAAAGTATCCCCGGGGTTCCGCGTTTTCGGACAGATGAACCGGAGGTGAAATGTTGCAGGTTCACTATGCTAGGGACGCGTGGCGGACGAACGGGCTGCGTATCCGAATTCGTCTCGTCGTTCTGAGCAACTTTCATGTACAAAGTTTTTCCCTCTGAGTTACGATTTATTTTATATGATTTTTAAAAGGTTTAAATCAATTTTAGAATTTATTTAATTAATTTAGTTCAACATTATCCAAAACAGTGTTTGATGATGTCAGCATGACGTAAGGGTGACGTCAGCGGTCAACGGTCCGCTGACCAGAGTCAAACCTGACCGGTGGGTCCAGTGGGACCCACTTGTCATAGTCTGAGACTAGCTAATCAGGTTTTAATTAGTTTATTTAATATATTAGGTTAATTACTGATTAGATTAATCTAAATATGATTAATTAACATAATTAAATCCTTAATTAATTAATTAATTAATTAAATTATTTATTTATTTTATTTTTTTAATTCCTTCTCTTTTTTTTTCTTTAAACATTCTGGGGCCGGGTCCACTGGTCATAGGCACAGGGGCCTTAACGGGCAGGCGGGTGCGGGCGAAGCCGCAGCCCTGCCCGGTAACGAGGCAAGGCCGGAATGGGGCCGGAGCGGGCGCGTGGGCTCCGGCGCCCGACGCGGCCAGTGGGAGAGGAAGGGGGCCGGTGCAGGGGGAGGCCGGTGGCCACGGCGCCGGCCAGGCGGCCGAGGCGGCGAGGAAGCAGCACAGGCGAGGCCACGGTGACCTGGGGAGGTAGCGGCACGGCGGGTGCGGTGAGTAGAGGAGGCAGCAGCAGCCGTGGAGCAGGGGCACGGGGCGTGGGATGGTTGAGGGAGCGGGGCGAGGAGGCCGTGAGCAGCGACAAGCGGCGCAGGCGGAGGAGGGAGTAGTGGCAGGGCGAGGTCGGTGACCTAGCGCTGCCGGCGGGGTCGAGCGATGCGGGCGACAGTGGTGTGCGCGGGCGAGCGGCGCTGCCTGCACGTGGCGCGGGTCGTCGGCGACAGAAGCGGGATAGGGGAAGGCGGGGGCCGGCGGCCTCACCAGCGTTTGCAGGGGCACATGGGCGGCGAGGCTCGGGGTAGCGGCTCGTGGGGGAGGACGGGGAAGACGTGCGGTGTGGAGGAGATCCGGCGAGGAAGCGCTCCGGCGAGGCGGCTCCGGCGAGGTCCAGGCGGCAGCGGCGATCTGCGTTGGCGTCCAGGCGTGGCGGCGAGGCGGGAGGGTGACGGCGACGAGGCCGATGGCGTGTGGTGAAGGAGCAGTGGGGCGGGGCAGGCCGGCGACGGTGGGGCGGCGTCAGGTTGGGCGCCGACGTCGGGCTCGGGGGCGACGGGATCGGGGCGGCGTGCGCTGGAGCGCCCCCGATCCAGATCTCGTGCGGGGAGGGGAATGGGGATCGTGGGGAGTGGGGGGGGAGTTAGGTTAGGGTTTGCGGGGGTGAGGGGTTATACAGGGGGGCACCGGGTGGGCCGGTCTGACTGGTTTCGGCCAGTTGGGCCAAGGCCTAGTTGGGCAGGCCAGCTGGGCCGGAGCCCAGTGGGGGTGCTATTTCCCTTTTTTTTAGTTTAGGTTTTCTGTTTTTGTAACCTCTTTTCTTTTATTTCTTTTTCTTTTCTGTTTTATTTTAATTTTGTAAAAATATAATTTCAACTCCTAAATTTAGCATTGCACTAAACCCACTGCCATAAAAAGATTTACCCTAAACAAAACAGTTTAGTATTTTACATAATACAAAAGGCATTTAATTTAATTGTTTTATCTACAGTTTTATTCATCTTATAGTATTATAAATATTTTATAAATGTGTGGTTTCTCCATCATAATTACCTACGCATTATTTGGAACAACCTGGACATTTTAGTTTTATTGTTTGAAAACTTTTGTTGTTTGCCTATATTTTAAATTTGAATTTGAATCGGTTTCGAACTAACTCGAGATTAGCAACTATAATCGAGGTGACATGGCGTCATTAGTAGAGGATCACTGTAGCTTAATTACCTGGGTGTCACAATATGATGCTATCTTTGTGCTTCAATTCTTGTCTTCCATGTGAGCATCATTAAATTATCAATGCCTGGCTAGAAGGATCTAAAGAAAAGCACTTGTTCGGAGACAAACCAATATTTTTATTTTCTGTTCTTATGAAATTATGCAATATTACTTCTGTGATAATTGTGTTTTAGTGTTTTAATTAGTTTTTGTGCCAAGTAAGACCTTTGGGATGATTTATGGTGATAGTTGATTTGATTTTGCTGAAAAACAGAAACTTTTGCGTACAGTAGCTGAATTTTTAAAACTCACAGAAGCGATGAAAAATTCTGATTTTTTTACACAATATTGATATACAAATTGCCTACGTTTTCTAATTTTCCAGAATTTGTTGTGTTACGGAAGTTTGGCTAAGGTCCAGATTACTACAGACTGTTCTGTTTTTTACAAATTCTGTTTTCGTTGTGTTTTTTGCTTATTTTGATGAATCTATGGGTAGTATCGGGGGTATGAACTATGGAGAAGTTAGAATATAGTAGATATAACACCAATATAAAATTGTAATGAGTTTAAAACAGTACCTAAAAGTGGTTATTTGCTTTGTTTCACTAACGGATCTCGCGAGTTTTCTGTTGAGTTTTGTGTTTTCAAGTTTTCAAGTTTTGAGTAAAATTTTGATGGACTACGGAATAAGGAGTGGCAAGAGCCTGCCTTAGCCCCGACGGTGAACTACTCCCTCATCATCATGGAGACCGCCTCGATGATGAAGATGGCCTCCGGTGATGATTTCCCCCTCCGGCAGGGTACCAGAACGGGCTCCCGATTGAGTTTTCGTGGATACAGAGGCTTGCGGCGGCGGAACTTCCGATCTAGGGTTATTTCTGGGGGTTTCTATATTTATAGGATTTTTTGGCGTTCTGTTCAGATGGGCTTCGAGGGGCCCACTACCCACCAGGACGTGCCAGAGGGGAGTGGCGCGCCCTGGTGCCTAGTGGGCACCAGGGGTCCCTTCCTGTGGGTCTTTGCTCCAGTATTTTTCTTTTATTCCAAAATAATTATCCAAAACATTTCGCCTAATTTTGGGAACTTTTATTTCTGCACACAAAAACAACACAATGGTAATTCTGCTGAAAACTGTGTTAATCCGGGTTAGTTCCTTCAAATCATAGCAAAACCATATAGAATGGTTGTGAACATGGCATGAATACTTCATAAATTATAGATACGTTGGAGATATATCGGTCCACCATTGCCTTTGCTGCAATTTCCTATTTGGACAACTCTGGTGGTCCTGGTGATAACAACAATAGCTATACTCGCACAAATTACCACATCGCTTCATTTAATCACTCTCGGTGGCAACAATAAATGTCGTCGTTGCGGCCAAATTGGCAGAGGTGATAATGGTGGTGAAAGTGATCTGCCTATGTCGATTGACGCTTTTTCTCATATGTATGAGCGCATGGCGTGCCAAATATAAGCATTCACTCAAGATGGAATGCGAGGAATTGAGTTCTTGAAGTAGATGGAGGTGAAGCCCATGGAGAACTATGTCGATGCGCAAGTCAAGCTCACAAGAGTGAAACACAAGAAGAAAAATAAAGGGTCTACAACCAGTGCTACCAGCAGAATGGAGTTGGATTTCTCTGTCACTATGGTGTCTTTTTGTTCCAACCATGCATGCCTCTGATGTTGAGGAAAGCCACTAGGTAAAGTTGATTTGTCCATTTTAGTTTACATGAACATTGTTGTAGGTTATTGTTCATTATATTTAATTTTGGCTACTACAAAGGTTGTGATATAATTGTTGATGTGATCACCTTAACCCTTTTGTGGCATTTAATATGTTTTCGTTAATGTTTAGGAATTTGTATGCTTGAACTATGTAGAGGTGTAATTTTAATTTTCAACCCCATATATGATGACATTATGATTTGCTCATGTGGTTGTCCTTAATAGTGAGATCGTGGCTGTCCTTAAAATAGTGAGATTGTGGTTCTCCTTAATAGTGAGAAGGGCCCCACTTTATGTCTCTTACTTTTCTTATGCTATTGTAGAATAAGTGAACTTTCATTTCTTTGGTAAGTGTTGATGTCATGTTGATGCATTGATGCGTGTGTGTTATTACTAATATGGGTTTCCACAAACTGAGGTGAGTTCAACTTGATTGTGCTCAACAACAATTTATGTGCAACATTTAATGAAGCTAAGAATATTGTGAACTTAATTTGTAGAAGTGTGTTTCAAATTATTTTTGAGATGCTGACACATTAGATAGCTAATATAACTCTATTTTTCGCCAATAGTCATCATGCCGCCCCCTGAATTGTACATTTTAGACTATATTATGTTTACTTTATCAGAATTCAGATGTTGATAGAATTATTCTTGCATTTCTTTCCTTTGCCTCAAGAACTCCTTCGTGTTAAGGATCTCGGTAAAAATCAATTAAGAGCTCCGCAAACATAGTTAAATTCTGATGAATTACAACTATCGACACAAAACTGGCACTAAAACATGATGCATTTTTGGACTCCTCAACTACATAGGTTTAGGATGAATATACCACTTCAGAAAAGGGGAGATGGTGGTAGCAGTGAAGGTGGTGCCCTTGAAGGTATTGTGACATCGGTGGCGGAGAGGTGAATAATGGTTTTAAATTAGGATGCACTCACATATGACATATTTGTCCAAAAATAATTGCCTCCATAAATGATCAAGTTTGCTGACTAAATATATTGGTGCTATATCAAATACTTATGGTTATTAGTCGACACAATTAACAATGGATGTATGTTTAGATCATACTTAATGCAAACAAATGGATAAGGGGTGAACTCGACATTTAAGGTTCAACACTTTTCTTCTATGTAAGGGGAGTTCCTCTCCTCATATATCCCACTAAACCAAGGTTAGCAAATAACACCAGCAAATATCTACCTTATGGTTGACCTTCTTGTAGCTTCTCATTTGTAGTAGTAAGTCCTCCAACTATCCATGTGAGTATGACTAGGAGGGAGAAGTGGTTGGGTGTCTGTTTCATTGACAAAAATGAAGAGCGGTACAATGCCACTTTCTTCAAGAAGAGTCAATATTTTTTCAAGGGTGCCAGTCATCTCAGCCCTCATAGGCATGAGAATTTATTTGTATAGGGAAAGGATGAATTGAACATGCATAAATTTGGGATACCATCGGTGAAACCCATTTTTTATGACCGTCTAACGTAACAAGACAAAAGAAGCATGGTGTTAACATTGCGTTTCTATCAATGATTTTTGAGGCAAATAGAACTGTAGCATGAACATAATCATCTGAAAACAGTTGAGGAAAAATCCTTCAAAATAGTTGGTCTTTGCACCAATTGGCGCAACGGGTCGTTGTGGGCAATCTGCCTGGCATGTCACTATAAGAAAAGTGTTGGCAATGATCTTGTCAATGAAAATAAAACACAATACCAACATAATCATTTGCATACAGTTCAGGAAAAAATCCTTCAAGTAGTTCGGTTAACTTTCAGCCAACAGTTGGCCTATGCTCCAATTGGTGCAACCGGTCATCTAGTTTATTAGAACTCGGATGTTGAAAGACTTATTTTGGTAGTACTGGCCCTATTACATGGTGACATTCAAGCCTAGTGTGCCTATTGCGCTATGGTGTCCACAAATGAGATATATATCAATTGATATATTTGTGAATATTGTCATGTTTTGTGCCTTCATAAGATACTATTAGGCGAATGTGTTATAATTTCATTTGAGTTTCATGCACTGATGATGGATTTTTACCATATCTACATGATTTCAGTCTTTATGTCTTGTTCTTATGTTCAGTTCCTCAAGGTTAAATGTCGAATCAAATCTACTAGACTACTGTATATTATGTGACTATTGCACTATAGGGTTACGAGTTATTTTTGTACCTTGAGATTTAATGTGTTTGCTTTCACATGAGTAATGAGAAACACTAATGTATCCTTATCTTATTATTTTAGCAGGGCAATGTACCCTTTTCTTAGTAGTGTTTCCTCCATCACACTTAGATAGTGTTTCTTCCATTTTCTGCATTATGGGGAGTTCGAGACATTTTCCTACATTATTTTAGTCTTTACTTCCTGTTCCCCTAGGATTGTTGTGGGCTCAAATCTACCAAACTACTCTTAGGTCACTATTGCATTATAGGTCTCGCGATTTTTTATATCGAGCTTCAGCGTGTTGTTTTCTCATGACTAATGAGAAGCAATAACATACATTTATCTTTTTTTTATATGGGGGAATGTATCCTTATCTTAATTGTGTTTCCTATGTTACACTAAAAAATAATGTTTCTTCCATTCTTGCAGCGTTATGTGGAGTTCAAGGGATTTTTTGGTTTGGCTCGTGGAACTAGAACCAGTACTGTTAGTGGACCCATGATTTACAAGAACTAAACCTAGCGGAGACGTGATGGAAGGGGATGAAGCTAAGACTACCCATGATGGGAGTAATATAAATGGCAACATCGCACATATTTAGACAAAATAGAAAAGATGATGTGGCAAGTAACTAATGAAGAAAGGGAGTGTTGTGGTAATATAGCTAGTTACTAGTAGTGTGAGTAACATTATACATACCAAGACAAGATGAGTCTACAACTTAATAAATAAAGTGTTCCATGACATCACACATATGTTACTCCCCATTATGAAGATAATAATATAGACTAGTAACATATGCATGTTCTTACTTTAAGTTATTCCCCCCTATGGCTAGTGTAAGGGAGATGGCAGTTGTTGCGTTGGGAGGAAGAGTGGTTGGGAGATGGGTGGCTTGTCGCTGCGCAACCCCAACTTGTCCTACCACGACGGTAGCTAGTGCGAGGGCAAGACGACGATGCTTGTCGGTGCCTAGGGTAATATCTACATCGAGCTCAACCATGGCAACCCATGCCATAAGCAATGGCAGCGGGTCGTGCACGCTATCAACTACATCGAGCTCAGCCACTGTAATCTACGGCAGAATACTACAACACGGTAGGCAAACACAGGCATTGTCATGAAGGCATTTTAAAAAAAGCCTTAGATTAGCATCATTGAGGGCGTTCTGGTGAAAATGCCTTAGAGCATCTCTAGCCGATCCGGTAAACTCGTGTCCAACAAAATACGTTTACAGGCGGCCTGTAAAAAAAATTGCGATGCCACGAGGCCTTCGGCGGAACGGATCCCGTAAACCCGTCCCGAAAACGTTTTGTGGGACGAATTTACAGAATCTGTTCTACGCCAGAGGCCTCGTAGTACCGCAAATTTTTCGTAGCTTTGTAAATTCTAGATTTTCAACAATATGAACCGAATAGAATCATAATATAAATTAAGCATATGAATATAAATGGTCTGAAAAGCAATTCACAGTACAAAAATTGTTTCCATTACAATAAATGTTCAAATTTGAATAATTCTTACAATACCAAATTGTTCAAATAACACAAATACATAAGAAGATCTTGCTGGAGTTGGTAGTGTGAATCACGACTCTTGATCTTCTGGCAGGTGTCAAGAAATGTTGTGATCTCCTCTGCATCCCAGGAAGGCTTCACACGGCTACCAACATTCATAGTGTCAATCACGTCCCAGTGTCAGTTCCTGTTTTTTTTCCTATTTCTTTATTTTGCAGAAAAATCATAGCAAACAAAATCCAAACACGACGAAACTTTACGGTGATATTTTCTGCAACATAAGAGAACCTCAAAGCTTCTGGGAAGGAACGGAAGACCCGTGAGGATGCCACAAGTTCTCATGGCACGCCCAAGGGGTCGGGAGGGCCATCTAAGCTTGTGGGGCCCTCAAAACTCCTTTTGGCGTGATTCGAACGGTAAAAATTCCTATAAATCCAGAAACCTCCGAAAAAGTAACTAGATGAGCTTTTCCACCGCCGCAAGCCTCTGTTCCAAAGCGATCTCATCTGGAGCCCTGTTCCGACACCCTGCCAGAGGGGGAAGCCATCACCGAAGGCCAAATTCATCATCCCCGCTGCCTCCATGACTAGGAGGGAGTAGTTCACCCTCGGGTGTGAGGGTATGTACCCGTAGTTATGTGTTTGATCTCTCTGTCTCTCTCTCTCTCTCTCATGATCTAGATAGGACACGATCTTCATGTACCATGAGCTTTATTAATATAGTTGGATCATATGGTGTTCTTTCCCTCTATCTCTTTTATGGTGAATTGAATCTTGCTCTTTGAGGTTTCTTTGTTATTGGATTGAATACTTTGGACTTGAGATTACTTGATGCATGTCTCACTCGCGGATACTCGTGGCGACATTGGGGTATCTATGTGGCATTAGAGTTGATTGATGCATATCATATGGTGTTGTCGGAGTACGATCTCTAGAACTATTCCTGACACTTTGGGGTGGTTCATTAGATTGAGTGAAAACACAACTTTGAGGTGGTTTACTACCTACGCCATTTCATCCTACTTTTCCGATTGGAATAGAAAGTTTGGAGCGATTCTTTGGCGCACTTTGAGGGATTATTATATGATTCAGTTATGTTAGTAATGTTGAGAAATTGCACTAGTGAAAGTATGCATGCTATGCCTTATTTTCAAGCATTGCAATACCGTTTGTGCTTACTTTATCACTTGCTACCTTATTGTTTTTATTATTTCATATTGCAATAACCTATATCTACTATACATACTACACTTGTATCATCGTCTCTTAGCCAAAATAGTGCACCCATACAATTTACCATTATATTCGGTGTCTTGGCAAAACAAGAGATTTTTTGTATTTGATTGCAGGGTTGTTTGAGAGGGACCATCTTCATCCGACACCTCCCCACGGATTGATAAATCTTAGGTCATCCACTTCAGAGAAATTTGTTGTTGTCCTACAAAACTCTGCACTTGGAATCCCAACCAAGTCTACAAGAGTAAAGTTGTGTAGTAAAAATCACTCGGCAAACCAAAGAAACAATGCCAAATCCATAAATCATGTGAAGCCACGGCCTCAATCACAATGGTGGGTTTACGTTTGTGGCCGGTGTATTGCCCAGCCCAAGTCACCGGGTAGTTCTTCTACCTCCAATCAATACTACCTAGCATGCTCGGCCATCCCCTTTCTTCGTTCATTGCCATGAGATTCTATGTGTCTTCCTCATTTGGAGCTCGAAGGTACTCCTGGACGAAAACACGGATCATTGTCTTCGCAAAGACCCGGGCGCATTTGATGGTAGCATCTTCTCCAATGCGAAGATATTCATCTGCGTAGTCAGCGGGAACACCATATGCAATCACTATCATCGCTACTCGTAAGCTTCAATAATGCGCATGAAAAGCTACCGACACATTCGATACCGCCTATGAAATACGTAAGTCGGATATGTCGGTACCTCGGTGAAGTATTCCATCATGAGCATCTTGTCACCGAGAGCTCGGTTGCGGGGAATGCACAACCGGCAAACCATGGATCCGCGGTGCTTTTTCTTCGGGCCCTTCTCAAATTCTTCCACAAGATGCAATGACAATAGGTTGTCGACGTCGTCATCTAGGATCATCTCTTCTATGGCTGAATCATCTGACGAAGACGACGATGATGAAATCCAATCCATCTAAAATAATGCATGCCCATGAATTTCTCCCGAATCTCACCGCTCGAAATTGAATCCAAATAGTCAGTGGGAAGTGAACAAACCTTGCACCGAAGCAAAGTCGGCTGCCCCTTTCTTCTCCCCTGTTGGCTGAAGGAAAGCCGGTCGCCCTTTCTTCTCCCCCTGCGGCCAAAGTAAAGCCAGCTAAAACCCCTTCCTCTGGCGCGCACGGCTGTCCCTCGAGCAATTCCGAGGCTCACCGGCATTGGAAACAACCGGCTACAAGGTCGCCTGCCAAGCTCCCGGGTGGATCCATGGGGCCACCGGCGGAGGCTAGCCCATGGACACAAATGGACACCCCCGGCCTCCAAATTTGGTGGAATAGATGTGGCATGGGGCGGCAGAGCTAATTGACGGCGCGGTGCAGCCGGGGGAACCAAGACGGAGAGATGTGGCGGCGGTGACGGCGGGGAGTGAGACGGGAATGGAAGCAGGCGGAAATGGCATTCGCGTCAAGTAAAGGGGATCTGGCAAAAAGAGGGGCGTCTCCCGTGGATATGATGGAAATAGTGCAGAGTATGCAGGATCCCAAAAAAATTATGGGATGGTCAGTTTTCCGAGATCAATTCAGGCCAGAAAAATAGCCCATGCCCCGTAAAGCGGGAAATAGGCTCAAGTAACGGCATACACGGGGCATTTTGTAAAATGCTACTCCCTTTGTCTTATAATGTAAGACGTTTTTTGATTCTCATAATGTAAGACGTTTTCTGACACTACACTAGTGTTAAAAAACACCTTACGTTATGGGACGGAGGGAGTAGTACAACTTTTAGAGAACGAGGTGATTCGATGCCCAGTCTCAGCTGCACCCGCGATGAACAGAAAAATCAGAAGAAAAAAGATGAAAAAAACAAAAAATCTGATTATTTTTTGCATGGAAGATAATTTGGGGTGTGAGGTGCGTTTCAAATTTCAGATCATTTGAACATCTGAGTATCTCTCGACAAAAAAGACAAATTTGGGTTTGTGAAAAAGTTTACTGTTTATGTATTGTTCTGGCCTAGTTTGTCTTTTTTTGCTGACATCTACTCATATGTTCAAATGATCTGAAATTTGAGACGCACCTCATGCACCAAATTATTTTCCAGGCAAAATAAATCAGATTTTTTAAAAAAAATAGTGCATTTTGTGAATTTTCTCTTCACCCAGTGCAGATGAGTCTAGGCTCAGAAATGGATATTCGAGATTTAGAAGCGTTTTTAATAAATGCCGTAATATATAAAAGCATAGGGGGCGTTTTATAAACTGTCAGCAGGCATATGAAGGCCCTCCGGAGGAAAAATGCCTCGATTTCTCAATAATAAGATTTACAAAATGTATGAAATATTTTGTTTAGAACCTTCCACCTTTGGAACCCATCTGATCCTGATTGAGAATGCGTTAAGTGAAACGTTAGATCGCTGGATCGAATCATATGGTGCACGTTTTTGTTTCTTTTTGCGTTAACGTTCAACGCTCGAGCGAATCAATCTGTGGTTGAGTTGGTTAAGTGGACAGTGGTATTCCCAACCCACCAGGGTTCAAATCCTGGTGCTCGTATTATTCCTGGATTTATTTCAGGATTTCTGGCGATGCGCTTTCAGTGGGAGGAGACGTTCCCGTCGACGACGAGGCGCCTACGGTGTCTTCGTAAATCTCAAAATGATATGCCGGCTCAGTCTCTCGAAGGTGCTCATAGGGGTAGGGTGTGCATGTGTGCGTTCATAGGGATGAGTGTATGCGCGTGTATATGAGCACTTGTGTTTGTACTCATGCTCAAAAAAAACGTTCAACGCTCGAAGCAGTTTTATTTAGTCCCGTGCCGCTTAGCGAACTGAAGTTTCTCCAGTTCAAAAGGAGAGCTGTATCCCCGCAAGCTTTTTTCTTGAGGTAAAAAATAAAAGAAAAAAAGGAGAGCTCTGTCATACATCTTGTAGGAAATTGTTTTTCTTTAGGAAATCTTGTGGGAAATTGCTGAGATTCACTTTGAAGTATGACGCATGCGTCCAACTTAGTCCGAACTGGTCCTGGCCCATATTGTCGAGCATTACAATTTTACAATACATCACATGAGATTGAAACCCATCAAGTGTGGAGTATGACGGGCCTTGATTTGCAAATTATGCTTGGGTGCAGTTTTGGAGCCGTTTTCAAAAATCGCCTCCACGATCTGAGCATCGGATGACTTGGCGTCCGAAATCACTAATTGATCCACCTTCCCAGGTTGTAAAAAGTGGCGCGTTGTATGTGTGCCACTTATCGCAACATGTGAGTTTTCCCTTTTTTTCGTAGATTCATTTATTCAAAACGTGTTATCTTTATACCGTGCATCTAAATCTCGAACCGTTTTCATTGTTGGATTCTTCGCGTCAAGATCTTCAAAACTAGATAGGTTTTGACGAATTTTTTTTCACGAAAAAATCAGACTAGGAGCATGTTTTTTTCTTTTCCGAAAGCGGTTTCCGAGAGACACAGCTGTGCCTCTTGCGGAAGCAAAATCGTGCTTCTTGCGAAAGAAAATATGTATTTTTTTATTTTCGAGAGGCACGACGGTGCCTCTCGCAGAAGTAAAACCATGTCTCTCGTGGAAGCAAAATCGTGCTCCTTATGAAAAGAAAAAAAAATAGAAAAACGCGGGTTTTTTTGTTTCGGATAGGCATGGCCGTGCCTCTCGCGGAAGCAAAAACAAGAGAAAAGGCATTTTTTTTGTTTCCGAGAGACACGGCCGTGCCTGCCTCTCGCGGAAGAAAAATCGTGCCTCTTGCGGAAGGAAAAAAAATATGTTTTTTTCATTCCCAAGAAACACGGCCGTGTCTCTCACGGAAAAAAAAATCATGCCTCTCATGAAAAGAAGAAAAAAAAGAAAACGTGTTTTTTCGCGTAAAAAATTAGAACATTTTTTGGTGAAAAGCCGAAAATCTGAAAAAAAAACCATTTAAAAGGCCAAAAACACATGCGAAAAAAATAAAGAAAACAAAATTCAAACGAAACGTCCAAAACGCGACACATGACGACGGTGACGCGCCCTCAGCCCATCCCAAGTGTCCCTTGAGGGGGGGAGGGGGGTTGGGAACGAGCGCTCTTTACTCAGTTACTCCCCTTGGCATCTTCTAGGCGCCCGTTTACAGGTCATTTAGCAAACGGGCGCGTAAAGCACACCTCCCCTACTACGATGTGGGCTGGCCAGTTTCGCCTTTTTTTCAGTTTAAAATGTAAAAAGTGAGCGCGACCAGGAGAATCGAACCCGGGTTCTCACGTACCCGATAATCAGCACAAACCACCCGACCACAAAGCCTGACATGATGTGGGCCGGCCCGTGTTGCTTCTTTTTATTTTCTTTTTCTTTTTCCTTTTTTCGTTTCCTTTTCTTTTTCCTCTTCTCAACTTTTTCTTTTTATTTTTCTTTTCTTAAATTTCGTGATCATTTTTTTAAGTCTATGAACTTTCTTCAAATTTGTGAACTTTTCAGAACTGATGAACTATTTTTCAAATCTGGTGAAATTTTTCATAATCATTGAACTCTTTTTGAAATTCAAAGGACATTTTTTAAAATAAATGAATTTTTAAAAATTCCTAAATTTTTCGCATAATTGATGAACATTTTTTCACAATCAATGTACTTTTATTCAAATTCAATGAACTTTTTTACAAAAAGAATGGACTTATTGCAAATTTGTGATTTTTTTTCAAAATTGATGAACTTCTTTTCAAAACCGATGAACATTTTTCAAACTAATGAACTTTTTCCAATTTGTTTTGCTTTTTCAAAATTTCATGAATTTTTTTGAGTTTGTGATTTTTTTTAAGTATGAACTTTTTTGCATGTTTGTGAACTCTGCTTTTGAAATCTGTGAACTATCAAAATTTTGGTTCACATTTAAAAAAACATGTTTTGCGCAATAAATAGCGCGTATGCTATTGTTCTTAAAAGGTCCACGATGTAAATAGTCTTTTTAGTTCGCCTGGCGCTACTGGAGGTCGACGGCGTGAGATCGAGTCCTCGTGAGTTACCATTTTATGCGGTGTTTATTAGCGTTGCAATGCGCATTGATGGTTCGGCCTAGAAGACGCTGTCGCGAGCGCCCGTTGTGTTTCTTGGCGCCAAATAGGAGTTCCTCGAGGCTATCTATAGCATCTCCTTTAAAGAAAATCAAACCCCTTTATTAAGTGGTAATCAAAGTAGCATCATTTACAAGCATAGGGGCAATGGCACTAGGTGCCTCATCAAACCAAGTACCAGGTGGAGAAAATCTAGCAATCCTCATCAGTTCATGCGCTACAGAATTTCCTTCTCTATGACAGTGCTCTTAGTGGATTTGTGATAGATCGCGAGCCATATGATAACAATCATCGAAAATAGCAGCAGCCAATCCCGAGAAAACACCACCATCTTGCATTGCAGCGATCACATCAGAATTGATGATTAACCTGGAGCATCCGAATGACTGGGCAAGATTCAGACCAAAGCGAAGAGCGGTAGCTTAAGCCATAAGAGGATCCACATAGCCCCGGCAACATTATTCCCTACGACTAAGAACATCCCTGAATCGTCACATATAGTAATACAGCACCCACAGTGGCTTGAAGTGAATCACTATCATAAGCAACATCCACGTTAGGTTTTATAGCCAGCACTAGGGTGAGTCCATAGGATCCTTTTCACCTTTGTCGTAGGCTGATAGGCTACTGAAATTTTTTCTATCAGAGCTCCGATAGCAGAAATTATTTGTGTAGGTTGTTGTGTTTGCTCGCCATGCACCATCTTTCTTCTTTCCCACCATAAGTACCAGACCACAACAGGCATCAGATGGTCTGATCTAACTTGCCCGAGGACACATGTTTCGTTTACAGGAAGACGAAGGAGATATTCGAGCACCGCCTCGCTCGCATGGTCCACTTTATAAGGTCGCTCAATGACATCTTTCAACCCAAACCTCAACCAGGCATGTCTTGCTTTCTGCCATTGCTAAAACCGTATGTTTGACGCTCTCAGGCAACTCGCATGCTCGGCAAATCTAAAAACAAATCTAAAAACCCCAATCATTGCAGCACCTAAAATCATAGTTCACAACATCTAGCTAGCATTTTTGCAACGAATTTATCCAACAAACCCTAGTCCAACCCCCCCCCCCCCACACACACACACACAACCCATACAAAAAAACCCGGCCCATCCGTCAAACCAACTACTCTAACCATCTGAACTATTGTACGAATCACAATCAAACTAACTCTACAAGCTAAGAAAATGCAAATACCTACTCCTCCACGGCAGGCAGCGCAACGGGGGCATCGGGATGGACTGCGCCGCTCGACGTCGTCACCTTCTGCGGTGATGAGGCGGAGCCCGCCTGTGATGCCCCCGATTCAATTGTACACTAATCATACACGCAAACGTGTACGATCAAGATCAGGGACTCACGGGAAGATATCACAACACAACTCTACAAATAAAATAAGTCATACAAGCATCATATTACAAGCCAGGGGCCTCGAGGGCTCGAATACAAGAGCTCGATCGTAGACGAGTCAGCGGAAGCAACAATATCTGAGTACAGACATAAGCCAAACAAGTTTGCCTTAAGAAGGCTAGCACAAACTGGGATACAGATCGAAAGAGGCGTAGGCCTCTTGCCTGGGATCCTCCTAAACTACTCCTGGTCGTCGTCAGCGGGCTGCACGTAGTAGTAGGCACCTCCCGAGTAGTAGTAGTCGTCGTCGACGGTGGCGTCTCGCTCCTGGGCTCCAACGTCTGGTCACAGCAATCGGGTACAGAAAGGGGGAAAAGAGGGAGCAAAGCAACCGTGAGTACTCATCCAAAGTACTCGCAAGCAAGGAGCTACACTACATATGTATGCATTGGTATCAAATGGAATAAGGGTATCATATGTGGACTGAACTGCAGAATGCCGGAATAAGAGGGGGATAGCTAGTCCTTTCGAAGACTACGCTTCTGGTAACCTCCATCTTGCAGCAGGAGAAGAGAGTAGATGGTAAGTTCACCAAGTAGCATCGTGTAGCATAATCCTAACCCATGATCCTCCCCTCGTCGCCCTGTGAGAGAGCGGTCACCGGTTGTATCTGGCACTTGGAAGGGTGTGTTTTATTAAGTATCCGGTTCTAGTTGTCATAAGGTCAAGGTACAACTCCAAGTCGTCCTGTTACCGAAGATCACGGCTATTCGAATAGATTAACTTCCCTGCAGGGGTGCACCACATTTCCCAACACGCTCGATCCCCTTTGTACGAACACACTTTTCTGGGTCATGCCCAGCCTCGAAGATCAACACGTCGCAGCCCTACCTAGGCACAACAGAGAGGTTAGCACGCCGGTCTAAATCCTATGGCGCAGGGGTCTGGGCCCATCGCCCATTGCACACCTGCACGTTGCGTACGCGGCCGGTGAGCAGACCTAGCCTTCCTTATACAAGAGTAGGCGTTCCAGTCCAACCCGGCGCGCGCCGCTCAGTCGCTGACGTCACGAAGGCTTCGGCTGATACCACGACGTCGAGTGCCCATAACTGTCCCATCGTAGATGGTTAGTGCGTATAGGCCAGTGGCCAGACTCAGATCAAATACCAAGATCTCGTTAAACGTGTTATCTTGAAATAACCGCGAACGCCGACCAAGGCCAGGCCCACCTCTCTCCTAGGTGGTCTCAACCTGCCATGTCGCTTCGCCACAAAGATCCACACAGAGGGCTGTCGAGAAAGTATGTCCTTCCAGCCCCCAATTCGTGAATCAACCGCGGGTACTCCTCGAGCCAACCCGACTTTAGTCATCACATGTATCGTGTATAAAGTATATAGTATATACCCATGATCACCTCCCGAGTGATCACGGCCCGATAGTATAGCATGGCAGACGGACAAGAATGTATGGCCACTGATGACAAACTAGCATCCTATACTAAGCATTAGGATTGCAGGTAAAGGTAACAACAGTAGTAGCAAGGACAGGCTATGCATCAGGATAGGATTAACGGAAAGCAGTAACATGCTACACTACTCTAATGCAAGCAGTATAGAGAAGAGTAGGTGATATCTGGTGATCAAGGGGGGGCTTGCCTGGAAGCTTTTTTGTACAGGAAGAAGGGTCGTCGGTGACGTAGTCGTACTCAGTGCCATCAGCAATGGTCTCGGGGTCTACCGGAGAAGAAAAGGGGGAAGAAACAGTAAATACGGAGCAAACAAAGCATCACAAAACATAACGAGGTAATATGTGGTGCCAGGGGTGATCTAACGCAGGGATAGGTGATACCGGCGAAGGGAGGAAACATCCGGGAAAGTATTCCCAGTGTTACACGTTTTTGGATAGATGAACCGGAGGAGGAAAGTTGCATGTTCGCTATGCTGGGGACGTGTGGCTGACAAACGGACTGCGTATACGGATTCGTCTCGTCGTTCTGAGCAACTTTCATGTACAAAACTTTTTCATCTGAATTACGGATTATTTTATATGATTTTCTAAAGTTTTAGCAATATTTTGAAATTACATTTAATTCGAAAATAAAGACTAAATTGCTACATGCACAAACAAAGTGTACACAGTAGAGTAGTACAGAGGCTGGCAGTGGGCCCTGTTGACTGCTGAGTCAGCAGTCATCAGTTAACTGTTGACCGGTTAAAATGTTTGACTAGGGTCCACCTGTCATTGCCCCAACTTAATTAAACAGATCTAGTTAGTTAACCTAGTTAATTAGGGTAGTTAAACGGAGTTAATTACGTTAAATAATTAATTAATAACTAATTAATTTGTTAATTAATTAATTATTTTTATTAATATATTTTAAAACGTCTTTTTCTTTTTTTTGGACAGGGGCGTGGGGCCCCTGGGCAGTGGCCCGGAGCCACCGGGCGGTTATCGGGCGCGGGTGCCAGTCGAGGCTGGGTGCCAGCCGGCCGGGAGCCGCGGCGGGACGCACGCGGGCATCGAGGGGGAGGCGAGGCCGGCCAGTCGGGGCTGTTCCCGGCGGCGGCGAGGGCACGGCGGGGCGGCGCCGGGGAACGGCGCGGGCGAGCGTCGGGGAGCGGGTCGCGGGCGCCGGTGGGTGGGAGCGGCGGCCGACGATGGGGACGCTGTCGGTGTCAAAACCGGCGGATCTCGGGTAGGGGGTCCTGAACTGTGCGTCTAAGGTGGATGGTAACAGGAGGCAGGGAACACGATGTTTTACCCAGGTTCGGCCCCTCTTGATGGAGGTAAAACCCTACGTCCTTCTTGATTTATTCTTCATGATATGAGTATTACAAGAGTTGATCTACCACGAGATCGGAGAGGCTAAACCCTAGAAGCTAGCCTATGGTATGATTGTTGTTGTCCTACGGACTAAAACCCTCAGGTTTATATAGACACCAGAGAGGGTTAGTGTTACACAAGGTCGG
This sequence comes from Triticum urartu, assembly GCF_056163025.1. Classification (NCBI taxonomy): domain Eukaryota; kingdom Viridiplantae; phylum Streptophyta; class Magnoliopsida; order Poales; family Poaceae; genus Triticum; species Triticum urartu. The sequence goes on from NC_141873.1 coordinate 553,267,239, forward strand.
TTACAAAGGAGGAGATATCCATATCCGTACTGCCTAACTTGTCTTCCACGCCAAGTAGAGTCCCATCCGGACACGAGACGAAGTCTTCAATCGTGTATCTTCATAGTCCAATAGTCCGGCCAAAGGATATAGTCCGGCTGTCTGGAGACCCCCTAATCCAGGACTCCCTCAGTAGCCCCTGAACCAGGCTTCAATGACGATGAGTCCGGCGCGCAGTGTTGTCTTCGGCATTGCAAGGCGGGTTCCTCCTCCGAACACATCACAAAAGAGTTTGAATACCAGGATAGTGTCCGGCCCTGCAAAATAAATTCCACATACCACCGTAGAGAGAATAATATTTCCACAAATCTTAATCTGCTGACACACTTCGGCAACATGACATCAGGCCATGACTCGGTGATTATTCGAACCGTTTTTCTTCGACCAGCTCCACACATAACGCGAGACGGTTTCTTGACACGTCATGTCAAAGCAGGGATCGTGTCCCCCTTATTACAGGATTCTCATCAATACGGGCGTGGGTAACCCAACCGCGCCATCGATTGCGGCGCTTGGGGAATAAGCGAGTTTTACTAGGCTAGTGGGGCCGCATGGCTTCGGCCGCCCTTATAAAGGGATAAGGTTTAACCTTTTTCTACCCACGCCTTCTTCCTCCTTGCTTATCCGTTCTTGCGCACTCGAGCTCCAACGCCCAAGTCCACATCCTTCCCCTCAACCTTCTCCAAACATGACCGGAGCGGGGGGGCAAATGGATGGCTTCCTCCGTTACGGAGGGGCACATCAAAAGGCTGTGCGGTGCCGGATACTTAGCCGCGAATATCGCGCATCGGCTGCCCGCTGCGGGGCAGATCGTTCCTACCCTGGAACCTCATGAGAGGGTAGTTTTCCTCCACCACTTCCTCCGTGGACTGGGGTTTCCCCTTCATCCATTCGTCCGTGGTCTCATCTTCTACTACGGGCTGGACTTTCATGATCTGGCCCCGAACTTCATCCTCAACATTCAGCGTTCATCGCCGTCTGTGAGGCTTTCCTCCGTGTCCGGCCCCACTTCGGCCTATGGCTGAAGACCTTTAACATCAAGCCGAAGGTGGTGGGAGGCCAACAAGAAGAATGCGGCGGAGCCATGGTGGGCAAGATGCCCAATGTCACATGGCTTGAGGGCTCCTTCCTGGAGACCATAAAGGGGTGGCAATCGGCCTGGTTCTACATCACCGAGTCGCGCGACACCAAATGGGCGGCGGCCCCCGAGTTTCGATCCGGATTCCCTACACGGCTCACTTCTTGGAAAGAGAAGGGCTTGTCGTGGGGTTCATCGGTGGAGCTGGATGGACTCCAGAAATGTATCCGGAGTATGGCAAGCAAGAAGCTCAATGTCGGTGTCAAAACCGGCGGATCTCAGGTAGGGGGTCCCGAACTGTGCGTCTAGGCCGGATGGTAACAGGAGGCAAGGGACACGAAGTTTTACCCAGGTTCGGTCCCTCTCGATGGAGGTAAAACCCTACGTCCTGCTTGATTAATATTGATGATATGGGTAGTACAAGAGTAGATCTACCACGAGATCAGAGAGGCTAAACCCTAGAAGCTAGCCTATGGTATGATTGTTGATGTGTATGTTGTCCTACGGACTAAAACCCCCCGGTTTATATAGACACCGGAGAGGGTTAGGGTTACATAGAGTCGGTTACAATGGTAGGAGATCTGAACATCCGTATCGCCAAGCTTTCCTTCCACGCCAAGGAAAGTCCCTTCCGGACACGGGACGGAGTCTTCAATCTTGTATCTTCATAGTCCAGGAGTCCGGCTGAAGGTATAGTCCGGCCATCCGGACACCCCCTAATCCAAGACTCCCTCAGTAGCCCCTGAACCAGGCTTCAATGACGACGAGTCCGGCGCGCAGATTGTCTTCAGCATTGCAAGGCGGGTTCCTCCTCCAAGTACTTTATAGAAGATTTTAAACACAAAGATAGTGTCCGGCTCTGCAAAATAAGTTTTCCACATATTGCCATAGAGAGAACAATATTTACACAAATCTAATCTGCTGACGTATTCCGTAGCGTGACACACCACGGCCAAGCCTTTATCCGAGTCGTTTCATTATCCCACCTCAGCGCGTTATGCGAGGTGGTTTCCTTGGCACGTCTTGTCAAAGAAGAGATTGTGTCCCCTTATTCCGGGATTCTCATCAATACGGGCGTGGGTAACCCAACCGCTTCTAGGACTCCTAGATCATAGGCAAGTCCAAACGGACACGGAGAGGACGCTCGATATCCACCCTCTTTATAAAGGGACGAGGCCTTTTATTTTTCCCTCCCGTGCTCAACCGAATCCTTCCCCCACCTCAAGCTCAAACGCCCAAAGTTCAGGTCAGGTGCTCCGAACCTTCAGTCATGTCCGGATCTAGCCTTCAAGGCCAATGGGTGCCTTCTTCCGTCATGGAAGAAGACGTCAAAAAGTTGAGGGAGGCCAGATATCTGACCGCCGAGATTCTGCATCGGCTGCCTCCCCGGGGGCAGGCCGTCCCCTCTCCCGAACCCAACGAGAGCGTCGTGTTCGTCTCCCACTTCCTCCGAGATCTAGGCCTTGCATTGGATCCTTTTGTCAAGGGCTTGATGTTTTACTACGGGCTAGATTTCCATGATCTAGCTCCGGACTCCTTTCTTCATATCACGACATTTATTGTTGTGTGTGAGGCCTTCCTCCGGGTTACCCCTCACTTTGGCCTATGGCTCAAGACCTTTGAAGTAAAACCGAAGATGATCAAGGGGCAACATGCGGAGTGTGGAGGCGCCTCAATACACAAGATGACGGGAGCTGCATGGCCCAAAGGTTTCATTCCGGAGGTGTCCGAATTATGGCAACAGGAGTGGTTCTACATCACGGCTCCTAGAAGTGCCAAGTGGGCGGCTGCCCCTGTCTTCCGCCCGGGCCCTCCACCACCGCTGATGTCATGGATTAGCAGAGGATTGAGCTAGGGTCCGGCCAAGGACGTGCCTATACTGCAAAGCCGCATTCAAGATCTCTTTAATGGAGATTTCAGTTTGGTTGCGGTAACACAAGTTATGCTGGTTCGTCAAGTCCAGCCTTGCAAACGCCGGCCTCTTCGCTTGTGGGAGTTCAATCCCGAGGGACCGCGCGCCATTCAAAATTTCCTTGGCCTAACGCACGAGGAGATGTACAAGTCATTCTTCGGACCTCAAGTGGAGTGTCCCGAAATCACCGAGGACGCGGGCCTGAGTAGCAACCGCGCCGCCGAACAGGTAAGGCGACTTCCGACCGAGCGCACTACCTCTCCTTTGATGCGAAGTTATTTCTGAGAGTTCGCTTTTTGACCAGGACTGGCTAACGAAGGCGAAGTTGATTCGGTGCTCGGCCCCCCTCCCTGAGGGTTTGAAAAATCCGATATTGGAAAAGATGCTCCAGACCGCACCCTGCCCGGAGCCCTTGAAGGAAAATGCGGGCGGTCGCGGGCCCCCAGCGTTGGCCGCTGTAGCCGAGGGAGCGAGCGTCTCCATGAAGGAAGATGATCAGAAGAGGAAAATGATTGCGTCCGGGGATTCGGAAGCCGAAGCTTCCAAATGGGAGAAGAAGTCTCCCACAGAGGGTCCTACCACGGGGGGTGCGGTTGCTGCACAAAGTCCGGGGGGGATCAATTCTCCCTCGAGTCGTAAGTGACCCAAAGTACTTTAATAGTACAGATATGCCGTCTTTTCTTCTGAGAAAATAACCACTGCATATATCTTTGCAGTTCGGGCCTTAGCCCCTCTCAGATGAGCTCGTCTTCGGGGGATCTTCTTCTGGAGATGATGGAGAGCGAAACGCCTCCTCCGGATTCCTCCGCTCCGGAAGCGGGCGATCCTGAAGTGTCGTCGCGGAGGGCCTCTCCGGGTCTGGCGAGGCCAGAAGATAATTCCCTCGACCCCCAAAGCTTCCCGTGTCCGGCTCCCGAAGAGAGCAGGCAAACGAGTCCGGCACCGTCTAGTGTACGGTCGGATGTTCTGAGGGAGTTGGTGGGGCGAGCGGCCATCTCAGATGAACACTGTGTGCTGATGAATACGGTGATGGAGAGAATCTCGTCCGCCGAAAGTGGATTGCATAAAGCTTTTATGAGTCTACTAACAGGTTTTGAGGTCTCGCGGAAGTAAAACCATGCCTCTCGCAGAAGCAAACCGTGCATCTCGCGAAAGAAAAAAGGAAAGAGAAAACGTGTTTTTTCATTCCCGAGAGGCACGGCCGTGTCTCTCGTGGAAGCAAAATCATGCCTCTAATGAAAAGAAAAAAAGAAAAGAAAATGTGTTTTTTCATATAAAAAAATAAAAAATTGGTCCGAAAGCTAAGGAAGATCGGTGAAAAGCCGAAAAGCCGAGAAAACCATTTAAAAAGCCAAAAACACATGCAAAAAATAAAGAAAACAAAATTCGGACGAAACGCTCTGCCCATCCCCAAGTGACCCTGGGGGGGGGGGGGGGGGGGGGGTTGGGAACGAGTGCTCTTTAGTTAGTTATACTCCCCTTGGCATCTCCTATTTGGCGCTTCAGACGCCCGTAATATATAAAAGCATAGGAGGCATTTTATAAACTGTCAGCAGCAGGCATATGAAGGCGCTCTAGAGGAAAAATGCCTCAATTTCTCAATAAGATTTACGAAACGTATGAAATATTTTGTTTAGGACCTTCCACCTTTGGAACCCTTCTGATCCTGATCGGTAGTGCGTTAAGTGAAACGTTAGATCGCTGGATCGAATCATATGGTGCATGTTTTTGTTTCTTTATGCGTTAACGTTCAACGCTCGAAGCAGTTTATTTAGTCCCGTGCCGCTTAGCGAAATGAAGTTTCTCCAGTTCAAAAGGAGAGCTGTATCCCCGCAAAAAAAAGGAGAGCTTTTTTTTTTGGTAAAAAAGAAAGAAAGAAACGAGAGCTCTATCATACTACATCTTGTAGGAAATTGTTTTTCTTTAGGAAATCTTGTGGGAAATTGCTGAGATTCACTTTGAAATACGACGCGTGCGATCCAAGTTAGTCCTGGCCCATATTGTCGAGCATTACAATACATCACATGCTTGAGTTGTCTCAAAAAAAATCACATGCTTGAGATTGAAACCTATCAAGTGTGGAGTATGACGGGCCTTGATTTGCAAATTATGCTTGGGTGCAGTTTTGGAGCCGTTTTCAAAAATCGCCTCCACGAACTGAGCATCGGATAACTTGGCATCCGAAATCACTAATTGATCCATCTTCCCGATTACAAAAAGTGACGCGCTGTATATATGTCACTCGTCGTAATATGTGAGTTTTCCTATTTTTCGTAGATCCTTTTATTCAAAACGTGTTATCTCTTATACCGTGCCTCTAAATCTCGAATCGTTTTTATCGTTGGATTCCTCACGTCGAGATCTTCAAAACTAGATAGGTTTTGACGAACTTTTTTTAAGAAAAAAGATGGACGAAAGAATCAAATTGGGAGCATGTTTTTTTTCAAAAGCGGTTTCCGAGAGGTATGCTCGTGCCTCTTGCGGAAGCAAAATCATGCTTCTTGCGGAAGAAAAAAATATGTTTTTTTATTTCCGAGAGGTACGACGGTGCCTCTCGCGGAAGCAAACCAAAAGGCATTTTTTTCGCTTCCGTGTCTGCCTCTCGCGGAAGCAAAACCTTACCTCTCGCAGAAGCAAAATCGTGACTCTCGTGGAAGAAAAAAAAATATGTTTTTTCGTTTCGAGAGGCAGGGCCGTGTCTCTCACGGAAGCAAAATCATGCCTCTCATGAAAAAAAAAAGAAAAGAAAACGTGTTTTTTCGTGTAAAAAAATAAAAATGTTTTGGTCCAAAAGCTAAAGAAGACCGGTGAAAAGCCGAAAACCCGAAAAAAAACATTTAAAGAGACAAAAATGCGTGAGGAAAAAATAAAGAAAACAAAATTCAGACAAAGCGCCCAGAGAGCGACGCATGGCGATGGTGACGCACTCTCAGTCCATCCCCAAATGACCCTTGGGGGGTTGAGAACGAGCGCTTTTTAGTTAGTTACTCCCCTTGGCATCTCCTATTTGGCATTTCAGGTCCCCGTCACAGGAGAATCGAACCCGGGATCTCACGTACCCGATAATCAGCACAAACCACCCGACCACAAAGCCTGACATGATGTGGGCCGGCCCGTTTCGCTTCTTTTTATTTTCTTTTTCTTTTTCCTTTTTTTCGTTTCCTTTTCTTTTTCCTCTTCTCATATTTTTCTTTTTCTTTTATTAAATTTCTTGATCATTTTTCCAAAATCAATGAACTTGCTTCAAATTTGTGAACTTTTCAGAACTGATGAACTATTTGTCAAATCCGGCGAAATTTTTCATAATCGTTGAACTTTTTTTAAAATTCGAAGAACATTTTTTAAAATCAATGAATTTTTTAAATTTCTAAAAAAATTGCATAATTGATGAACATTTTTTCACAATCAATGTACTTTTATTCAAATTCAATGAATTTATTACAAAAATCAATGGACTTATTGCAAATTTGTGATTTTTTTTCAAAATTGATGAACTTCTTTTCAAAATTGATGAACATTTTTCAAACTCACGAACTTTTTCCAATTTGTTTTGTTTTTTCAAAAATTTCATGAATTCTTTCGAGTTTGTGAATTTTTTAAGTATGAACTTTTTTTGCATGTTTGAAATCTGTGAACTATCAAATTTTTGGTTCACATTTAAAAAAACATTTTTTGCGCAATAAATAGCGCGTATGCTATTGTTCTTAAAAGGTCCACGATGTAAATAGTCTTTTTAGTTAGCCTCGTGCTACTGGAGGTCGACAGCATGAGATCGAGTCCTCGTGAGTTACCATTTTATGCGGTGTTTATTAGCGTTGCGATGCGCATTTATGGTTCGGCCTAGAATACGCTACCGCGAGCGTTTGTTGCGTTTCGTGGTGCCAAATAGGAGTTCCCAGAGGCCTTTCCCTTCGCGAATATCTATAACGTCTCTTTAAAAAAAAAATCAAACCCCTTTTATTAAGTGGTAATCAAAGTAGCATCATTTACAAGCATAGGGGCAATGGCACTAGGTGCCTAATCAAACCAAGTACCAGGTGGAGAAAATCTAGCAATCCTCACCAGTTCATGCGCTACAGAATTTCCTTCTCTATGACAATGCTCTTAGTAGATTTGTGATAGATCGCGAGCCATATGATAACAATCGTCGAAAATAGCAGCAGCCAATCCCGAGAAAGTACCACCATCTTGCATTGCAGCGATCACATCATAATTGATGATTAACCTGGAGCATCCGAATGACTGGGCAAGATTCAGACCAGAGCGAAGAACAGTAGCTTAAGCCATAAGAGGATACACATAGCCCCCTGCAACATTATTCCCTATGACTAAGAACATCCCTGAACCATCATGTATAGTAATACAGCACCTACAGTGGCTTGAAGTGGATCACTACCATAAGCAACATCCACGTTAAGTTTTACAAAGCCAACACTAGTGTGAGTCCATAGGATCCTTTTCACCTTCGTCGTAAGCTGATATGCTGCTGAAATTTTTTCCATGAAAGCTCGGATAGCAGAAATTATTTGTGTAGGTTGTTGCGTTTGCTCGCCATGAACCATCTTTCTTCTTTCCCACCATAAGTACCAGACCACAACAGGCATCAGATGGTCTGATCTAACTTGCCCGAGGACACATGTTTCGTTTACAGGAAGACGGAGGAGATATTCAAGCACCGCCTCGCTCGCATGGTCTACTTTACAAGCTCGCTCAATGACATCTTCCAACCCAAACCTCAACCAGGCCTGTCTTGCTTTCTGACATTGGAAAAGTGTATGTTTGACGCTCTTAGGCAACTCGCATGCTGGGCATTTTGTACTTACTTTCATATGTCAATCAGCTAGGGTTACACGACATGGCAAGGTATCATGAAGAGCTCTCCAAAGGAAAATTTTAACCTTGGCCGGGCAACCCAATTTCCACACAACATCCCAAATTGGGTTTATATTCGCCGCACTAGGACAATCTGTTGCAACCCTTGATCCATATTTATCCTTTCAGAACGCATAGTAATCCGACCTAACTGAAAAAGCTCCGGTTTTGGTCAAGTTCCAAGCCACAAAATCTTCCATATCATATGATGGTAGCGGGATAGAAAGTATACGAATCACATCCACTGACCAAAAAGTCTACTCAACTAGTTGTATATCCCATTGGCCCGTGGTCTCTTATAAACGCCCCGTGACACTTTTAAAGACATTTTCTGGTCTTTCAAAGGTGTTTTTAATGCCTTCTACTGTAAATAATACCGTGCTCTTGGGAGTCAGGACGCCACAAGCAGCTGATGCATGCGTACTCGTTTCCGATCCCTGCTCACTCCATGCCAATCCGGATGTTGGCGCCATTTGGACCCTGGAATTGCTACGGCTCTTTCGGCCAAAAGAAAAAGGGAAACATTTATACCTGGCGCGCTGGCCGCTCGGTTCAACTGAATCGTGGGTCGGGCACATTCTGTCGCAGGTCATCCTACGCCCGCGCGCATCCTGCCGCAGGTCATCCCATGGCCGCACGCCGTCCCCGCCTTGCAGGTTCCACCACCCCGCGCCTTCACCGCCGACGGCCACCCTCATAGCCGTGCGTCGTCCCCACACCTCATGTGCTCCATCCCGCACCCCTGCTTTCCCCAGAGCACCATTTTTCCTGCAAGCAACCGGCCTTGGATTTTGCTGGCATCGGCTACGCAGCGAGCTATAACCACGTCGGCGACCTCGACCATGGGTGACGACCTCCATCGGGGGGGGGGGGGGGGGGGCAACGACGAAATGCTTCAAGGGGACAAACCGCTGATGTTGCAATCCACGTTCTTGGAAGCTACAACGATGTGGCAAAAACGCTTCAAACAACGACAACAGATGCTAGAACCGGCCACTGCCGCAACGAAAAGCTTCGAACGGTGTTGCAAAAAGTTTCAACCGCCATCACAAAAAGTTCAACCGACCACAAAAAAGCTTCAAACGTTGATAATGAAGATTCATTTATAGTTGGATTTTGCTACTAACGGCGAAGTCTTTTGCTACATCCACCAGGCGGAGTTGCGACCTCGCGACGACAGCGACAACGATTTGCTGCATCCACTGTCTTTTTTTGCTCTGACCGGTGATGTGTTTTGTTACGTCCATTCAACGGCGGTGACTGACTGTTCCGTGTAGGGAGCATCAATGGCGAGGGGTGGCGGCGGAGCTATGGCCGGAGCTACACTCATCGCTGCTGAAAGCTGCAACTGCAGGTGCAGCTGTTGCACTGGTCGAGGCGGTGACGAGAACATCCGGCGAGGGTGGGGACCGGCGACGAGGACGACCGCCGAGGGTAGAGATCGGCGACGAGGACGGCCACCAATGGGGACATACCGACGAGGGATAGGGACCGGCGACGAGGACGGCCACCGAAGAGGACAGGAGACACGGCGCCACGCACCCTAGCGGGGGAGAGATGACACCGGGGGCGAGCAGGGTTTTATTTTTGACTGGATCTAACGGCTACACGGCTCGCATCCAACGGTTGAGGCGTGTCCGGCCGAAACTTTAGGCGGACGCGCCGGCGCCTATCGGCGCCCAAAGAAAAAGCGGGGCGAGACGCAACGCAGAACGCGTGAAGCTATAGCCCCTGCATACCCGGCTCTCACCAGCACAGAACCGCGTTGCCAGCGAACGCACGGAAGGGCAATGCAACATAGGCACGTACTCCCCGCCTAGGTCCTCCCTGCTTCACGTCTCAAGTTACCTGTGCGATGGATGAATCCGGCAACCGACGCACAAGTCCAGGCGGGCGGGTAATTTCCTTTCTGAAACGGTTGCATATACAATTGCACAAGCCCGGCGTGAAGCGAGGGATAGAGCCCAAGGAAAACGCCACGGCGATCCGGCGGGCGCCGCGTCGGTACTGCCAAGCCGGCCGGCCGGCCGGCCAGGAATTGATGCGCGGGGACCGCCGTAGTAGGGTAGGGTTGGGTACAAGCTAGCATGCAGCAGCGAGCGCTACCCGCGGCGTGGGACGCGGTCCGAGGCTCCGAGTGCTCATCAGTGGTTCCAAAGTCCGCCGGCCGGGCGAGTGCGTGACAGACAGCCAGCCTGACCCCGTAGAGGCACTACGCCACGTCCTTTGCTTGCTCGCTGGTGTGCCGCCGGTGGCGCGACGCAGACGGACGGAGAGGAGAGGACCACGCACGCACGTGAAAGCCGGACCGGACGGCCCGGCCGCGCGCGAGATCGGAGCAGGCGTTTCACCTCACCCACCGCCACCGGCGCACTGCTCCGTCGGTCCTGGACTCGACGCGACTCGACGCTCCGACTGACCTCCAGGCACGCCACGCACGGCAGCGCGCGAGGGATTTATGGACCGCAGTAGAGTAGGTATCCGTATTCTCCCACCCACCGGCGCACGGCTCCGTCGATCGTGGACTCGACGCGAGCACGTAAGCACGGACGTACTGTCTCTGCGCGGTCGCTGCTTAAACGGTTTATTTCTCGGTGAAATCGTGCGCCGACGGCGACGCTGGAAGACGAACAGATAAACAGATGACGTTGGAATCCAACAACGAGATGATCAGTGAGTGTGTGGGTCCCCAAATTCAATCGAGCCGTCGGTGCGCCGGCCGGCAGCTCACCCTTGTCCGATAGAGGCGACCCTGCGCCGGTACGTGCGCGCCCGGTGGTTCCGAGGTCCGGCCGGCCGAGCGCGTGACAGCGTGACCTCGCCTGTGGGCTACGCGCGCTCCGGCTCGATGTGGACGGACGGCTCGCGTTTCCTCCCCGATGGCCGCCGGTGGCACGAGGCAGATGGAGAGGACCACGCACTACGCGAAAGCCGGGGCGCGCGGTTGCACCCACCGGCGCACGGGTCCATCGGTCGTGGATTGGAGGCGAGCACGTACTGTTTCCGCGATGTGCACGGTGGTGGCCGCTCCTCCGCCACTTCAACCGTATTTTCTCGCAGCGAACTTGGCTACGCACTGACGACCACGTTCCAATTCCAACGCCCGGACCGCGAATCAATCTGTGGTTGAGATGGTTAGATGGACAGTGGTATCTTCAACCCACCAGGATTCAAATTCTGATGCTCGTATTATTCCTGAATTTATTTCAGGATTTCCGGCGATGCGCTTTCAGTGAGAGGAGACGTTCCCGTCGACGACGAGGCGCCTAAGGTGACTTCGTAAATCTCAAGATGATATGCCGGCTCAGTCTCTCGGAGATGCTCATAGGGATAGGATGTGCGTGTGTGCGTTCATAGGGATGAGTGTATGCGCGTGTATATGAGCGCTTGTCTCTGTACTAATGCTAAAAAAAAAATCCAACGCCCGGACCATTTTGTCCACGTGTGTTGTGTTCGTCTAGATTCGCGCAGACGAAAAAGAGCACCCAACACAGTCCGAGTGTGTTCGTTTAGGTTCGCGCAGACAAAAGCCAGCACCAAATGATGTGACCAGTTTCGTCGTTTATGTCTGTTTATGACTCATTTTTTCCTAACTTTGAGTTTTAGGTCCGAAGTGGACACAAACTGGATGTCCATTCTATCTGCTATGTCCGTCCGTGTCCACCGTTGACCCACATGAAAACCAAATAAATCACCCATGTCCAACTTTTCTCTCTCACTCTCTCTCTCTCCCATGCACTGCCGTCATGAGCGACCTCCTCCAACCTCACGCCACCGCCGAAACCGAGTGCCTCCAACCTTGCAATGCCGTCCACCGCGCCTCCTCGTCGGAGCACACGCAACGCCGCCGTTCTCTCTACGCCGTCACTTGCCTCTGCAGAGTCGCCCTGCCATGTCTAACCTGGAGATCTGCCGCCACCTCGAGTTTTTCTTTTGAAAGGAAAGAAGGGTTTCCTCCTTCCGATGTCCATTAAGGGAAACCAATAATATGAGCTACAAGCAGAACCACAACCAAACTCCCAAACATCTCACTCCCCCTACTCTCAGGCAGCACACACGCACAAGAGTAACATATGGGAGTTAACGTATCACAAGTCTTAGCAAAAAAAAAAAAAAAAAAAAAAAAACAGGAACATGAACCAAACAAAGGCACTCGACGTAACCTAGACCACTACTACTAGAGAAGAAGCACGCCATCTCCCACAGCTAGCATCACACGAGGCCTTCGAGATCCTCACCCTCCCAGCCTTGGCACGTTGTACCTCCACCCATGTGAAGCTTTATACACATCACTTGCTACATGTTCTAGTAGCCTTGTTCCCAACTCCAACACGATTTTGTTTTGTTTCTTTGTCTGCAAAATAGACCAAGCCATCATCTGATAGTTCATCAGTTTAATCAGTGTCATTGGATCATTGTACGCTTTGTTATAAAAAATAATCCCATTTCTACATTTTCAAATAGTCCAAAACATAGCAGCCACCCTAATCAGGACTAACTTTTTGTACACCTTTCTAAAGGTTTTAATCCATCTCCCAAAGCAATCTTTAATGGAAGAGGGGATAGGTCTTAAACCAAAGGTACATTTAAGTAAGCTCCAGATCAATGAAGCGGCAAAACAAGAGAAAAATAAATGATCGACAGTTTCATCTTTGCCATACGACACACATTCCTTGGGACCTATCCAGCCCCTTTTCATCAGTGAAATCTTTGGTTAGGATACTTTTCCTTAACCAACCACAAAAACACTTTTATTTTGGCAGGTATTTTCATCTTCCAAAGGAATTTTGTGGGAAATTATAGTCCTTGGTGATCATTTTCTTATATAAGGATTTTACTGGAAAATTTTCCATCTCCAGTTAAAACCCACTCCACCTTATCCTTATCACTTCCCATTTCAATCTCTTCACATATGTTTTTTGGACTATTCCACAACTCCAGGTTTCCCCCTGCAAAGTTCTTCTGAATCTGAAACCCAGCCACCTTTTCTGGATAGCCTCAGCTACTATAATGTCATGATCAAAACACAAATCATATAGCCTATGATACTTATCTTTCAATGTCTTATCATCCACCCAAACATCTTCCCAAAATCTAGTGTTTTTTCCATCGCCCAAGTTTTTCTTAGCATTCAATAAACTAGACCAAAACTGGGAATCTCCAGTCCTTCTTTAACTGTAGAAATTCAGCCATCGGGTACATATTTCCATAATAAGATAGATTACAAAAGCCCTTCCTCAGTTTCCATTTTCCAAAACCATCAACTAACAGAGTTTTGTTCATAGTATCTAGATTAAGATTCCCAAACCCCCCAAAATCTTTAGGAAGGCAACATTGCTTCCAATTAACTAAATGGTATTTCTTTTTATCTTCATCTTCTTGCCAAACCAGCCTAGCCCTAAAAAAATTGTGTTTTTTCATTGTACCCACTGGCATGGGATAGAAAGACATCATAAAGAGAGGTATGTTGGTCAAGCAAGCTTCCACCAAAGTTATCCTCCCATCAATGGATCCCAAAAGTCTCCCCTACCAGCAGCTATATCTTTTCTCAGTTTTCTCCACCACCCCTTTCTAGTGCTTATTTGTGATCCTAATGTCAGAAACAAGCATACCCAAATATTTCATGGGCAACTCTCGCATCTTACATGTGAAAATTTTCTGATATATGTCCTTTTTCTTAGTAGCTCTCCCAAAAAGACGTAGCTCACTTTTATGAAAATTAATTTTCAGCCCTGACATTTGTTCAAAAGCACATAAAACGAATTTAAGATTTTTTTGCACTCTCAACATCATCTTGCAACAAAAACGGTGTCTTCAGCATAATGCAACATATTAATCCCTTTAGTACTATTGTTTCCCAACATTCCTTTAACTATGTCATTTTCTCTGGAATTGTTCATAATAACAGCAAGAACATCATCTGCTAAATCAAATAGTACAAGGGGCATAGCATCTCCAAGTATAATTCCATTATAGGTTTTAAAGTAGGCAAATTTTAACATGCTCCCTCTTATCCCCTCTTTTTACTTATGAGATAAGAAGGTAAGAGTTAATCTGACCACTAATTAATGTGATCAGCAGCTCAAATCTACTACATACTCTTACCTCTCATGTGAAAAGAGGGGGTAAGAGAGAGCATGCTAAAACTGCTCTTTAAAGTAAGGCCCAATCATATCATTTACTTTGACCCCTACTTGTCCACCTCTCATGGTCATCATCACCCAGTCACACCATTTGTTAGGGCTTCCCTTCAGTTTTAACATTTTGATTAGAAAAGGCCACTTAACTTTGTCATATGCCTTCTCAAAATCTACTTTTAAGATGAGTGCGGTATGTTTTTTAACTGAATAGAATTTAAAGCTTCATGCAAAACAACCAATTCCTCCATGATATATCATCCCTTCACAAAAGTTGTTTGGGTGGGAGAAATCACTAGGGACACACAATTGCTTAATCTATTCGTGAGGACCCTAGAAATAATTTTAAAACTAACATTCAACAAACAAATGAGCCTGAATTTCTGTATTTGTTTAGCATCAACAGTTTTAGGAACCAAAGTAATAATTCCATAGTTTAATGTAGAACTATCTAGGGTTTCTTTGGCAAAATCATCAATCAAAGACTTCAGGTACCATTTGACCAGATCCTAGAGATCATGATGAAAATCAGCAGGGAAACCATCTGGGCATGGGCTCTTATTTATTCTCATTCCTAATACCACTTCCTTAATTTCTTGAAGTGAAAAAGGCTTAGTAAGCTTTTTAACATCCTCTTCAGAAATTTTAGTAAGATTCTGCTCAGTCAACGAAATGTTGGTCACATCAGGATGACCAAAGAGATTTTTATAAAAATCAGTGTTGTAATTCATTAATTGTTCCTCTCCCTTTATAATCCCTTCTTCTTGTTCTAAAGAGGTAATTATATTTTTCTTCTTATCCCATTTACTTTAGCATGATAACATCTAGTATTCCCATCCCCATCAGTAATTTCTTTGTCTTTATATCTCTGAAGCCATTTAACTTCTCCTTGTTTCAGGAGCCTATCCAATTTTTCTCCAAGATCTTTTTGATCATGTATATCACAAGCAATGAGCCCTTGTCTTTATGCCATCTTATCAATCCCATCAAGTTTTCAATAATCTCAATCTGAATTTTTCTATACCAAGCATCTACATTCTTGTTCCACCCTTTAGCCTTCTTCCTAAAATTCATAAATCTAAGTTTCCATCTCCCCAAATGACCCCCATTTGTATTGTGCATTCCAAATTTTATAAACAAAATCCCTGAAACCTTCTCTCATATTCCAATAGTTTTCATATCTAAAAAAGGGCTCGCTTCTACTATGTTCCCTAGAATCAATGAACATAGGGGTATGATCAGAAATTTCCCTAGGAAAAGCCTGTACAATAGTAAGAGGATATTTTTCTTCCCAATCGGGATAACACAACAATCTATCTAATTTCTTATATGTAGGGTCAGGCAAGTTATTTGCCAAAGTAATTTTTCTCCCACTTAGAGGGAATTCCCTAAGCCCAACATTTTCTATAATAGCATTGAACACAAAACTTCAATGTTCATTACTCACTGGTTTGTTTTTTTAGCCTCTTTCCGAATTATGTTGAAATCACCCCCACTAAAAAAGGGATATTATTATCATTATAAAACCCTAGCCAATTCTGCTAGGAAACCAACTTTTCTGTCAGATTGGGCATCTCCATGTTCAGCAATCAAATTCCAATGGAACTTAGAATTTTTATCATTGTTGAGAAAATCGTTAACTGGTAGCTACTCGGTTGGCTAGCGAGTAGGGGATTAATCGGCTAATCGGCAAGTTAATCGGCCATCTAATCAATTAATCGGATGATTTTTCGGTTTATCGGCTACTCGGTGACCCTATGAGTAGGGATTAATCGGCAAGTTAACTGGTTAATCGGATGAATTCTTGAACATGGATTTTTATCAAAAACAACTATTCTATTAAAGTATTACCCATGTTCATTATGTAACACATCAAAATAGTCTTTATTAACCACAACCAGAATCCCACCAAAGTGACCTCTTGGAAGGTTCCAATACAAAATCAAAATTCTTACCATTACACAAATTGTACAACTCATTCTTAGTGAAATTTTGTTTAATAGACTCCAAAATCCCAATAAAATCCCAATATGATCCATGACCATTTCTCTATTGTATCTTTTCTTGGGATCTTTTCCCATACCTCTAGCATTCCAGAAAACTCCTTTCATTTTGTCACAAAAAAAACAAAATAAGTTTTTAGCAGATAAAATAGAAACAAAGAGGGAAGTCTCACTAATTAGGAGATTTTTTTTTCTTTCTCCCCCTTCTTTTCAAAGGACCAAGAGACACAGAGTGCTTCATACAGTTCGGAACTTGTGAGCAATCTCTATTCCCCCCCCCAAATTCCCCCCTTAATTGCTCAAATTCATCCTCTTCTAATTCAACATCTGAATGCTCCAAATCAGAGCACAGTTCCTCTAAAGTAGTATCTCTAGTATCAATATACGTTGGTGTGCTGGGAACTGTATCAGAAGCTTTAGTTTGTCTGGCTAATTTTTTTAGATAAAACTCTTTTCAGGAAAATCCCATTTCCTGAATAACTTCCAAATTCTTATCGAACATCTAAATAGAACATCATAAATCAATCCCCACCGGAGAAGTCATGTGAAGCAAAGAACTATTAACTGCATAAGGGTCAACATTCTTATCATAATTATCTCTTTCTTCAGCTCTAGTCCTAGCAAGGTCTTCAACCTTTTGGTATTATTTTCCTTTGTATCAAAAGATTCTTCTAAGTTCTTCCTCTCTGTCTTCCTCGTTCCCTTCAATCATTTTCTCTCCATGGATAGTTGTCATCCTTTCTGCAAAGTTTTCTAACTATTGACTAGCATTGTAATCAGTAGGTTCAATGTAGCGTCCTGTCTCAGATCCACTCTTTTTGCTCTCTTTCCTTTTTTTTCAATCTCCTCCAACTACATATTAGCCAACTCCAGTTCACACTGTTCTCTATTGGCAACCTACTGGACTAACTGGTGTAATGCACCATATTGTTTGGCTAATTCTTCTTTCAACTGCAACTTATCAGCCTCAATCTCAGCAACCCTTTTTTCTTCTCTGGCCCATAAAGCAGTATGACTACTTTTTTTTCCTCCTCAATAGTTTGGTTTTTTCCTGTACATGGATATCCTTCTACATCTTGGGCCTCTCAGTTGTTGCCTCCTTTGCCATAGCTCCCATTGTGTTTTCAACAAAAAATTTAACCAACTCATTTCTCATTGATTTTCAATTTGAGCCAGAGACAAGCTTACCACATATATCTGATTTCTATTATTCTCATCCATTCTACTCCCTCCTTCCATCTATATAGGGCCTAATGCATTTTTCAAGGCTAACTTTGACCAAATATTAGAGCAATAATATATGACATGCAACTTACACAAAGCACACCGTTAAATTCGTGTGTGAAAGGAGCTTTCAATGATATAATTTTCACATTGTGCATGTCATGTATTATTAATCTTGTCAATAGTCAAAGGAGGTCTTAGAAAACGCATTAGGCCCTATATAGATGGAAGGAGGGAGTAGCTTTTTTCCTAGCTTCACTCACTTCTTCCTTGTCTTCCAGCTCATTGTTGCTCAACTCCTTTCTTTTATCTTTTTTATACCACCCTAGTTCCACCAGCAGCTCTAACTCAAACTCAATTCTAAACATTTCCCCACATCCACGAGGCTTGCGGGTCAGGATGCGAGGTCCTCCTCGACCAGCACGTGGAGCCGTTGGAGATCCGGGGTGGATGCGCACGACAACTCAACCAGCACATGGGGCCGGTGGAGATAATTGACGCATCTCTCGTGCACCTTGCAACTGCTTGTTCCCGCTCGATTGCGAGTAGGTGCGACCAGGAGGTGGAGTTGGCCTCTGTCGTGTTCTTCATAGCATGACTAGGCCGTCACCGGGAGCATGAGCGGCGTTCTGCCTTGGCCACTACATGGGCAGCGCCATCTTCTAAAAGAGAGGACAACAACATGGTACGATCAGTCTGCATCGTGCAGGTCGTGCTCGCCGACAAGCCTTCCGTGCTCCGCTTCAAGAGAGCCTCACCTTCGATCCAATGAGCAGGCCGTGCCCTCTTCCGTGCTGCTCGTGACGGCAGCTACATGTGCACGGTGCTCATGACGACGTCATCTACATCCGCCCTCGGTAACTGCATACTCGTGACGCCAGGTTGCGTGCTCGTTGTCGACGCCAGCGGCGGCCGCCCCTGCGAGGTGTTTGACGAAATGATGGAGACGGACATCTCACCAAATGGGCAGCACCGTTTGGGTGCATCGCCCGTGTTTGGCTGTCTGTCCGCGTTCGTCTGTCCGCTCGGAGACCCAAACAGACAAGTTTGGGTCTCATTGTAGTTGGCCTTATTGTTTTGAGCCTGACGGCGATGTTGAATGAGTTGAAAGGTGAAGAACAAGAAGAGAACAGACGACCGTATCATTTTTAATCTTGGATTTGGCATGGAACAAGACGATTAGTGAGCGAGTGGATCCCCAGCTCAAATCACCCAAGGACAAGCGATGCCGGCCTGCAGCAGCTGCTGCCGCCGATCCGCCCACGCCGTGTCCGTCCGTGCGTCCACCCGTCCTCTTTTCGAGGGTGGTCATCACGTCACGGCATGTCCAGAGGCGACATTACTCTCTTCATTTTAAAATGTAGTGCGTGTAGATTTTATTAAAAAGTCATATTTTATAAATTTTGATCAAGTTTATAGATAAAATATTTATATATAAAAAACTAAATATATGAGAGATAAAACTAGATCTTACTGTGAATCTAACAATATATGTTTGGCATTCTAGATATAAATATCTTTGTCCACAAGCTTGGTTAAAGTATCTAATGTTTGATTCAATTTTTCGAAAAATGTACTCCCTTTGTTTCTTAATATAAGTCTTTTAAAAGATTTTCAATATGAACCGCACATAGATGTATATAGATGTAGTCCCTCCGTTTCATAATGTAAAACGTTTTTCACACTAGACATTCATTACGAGACGGAGGAAATAGTTTAGAGTGTAGATTCACTTATTTTGTTTCGTATATAGTCCATAATGAGATTTTTAAAAAGACTTATATTTAAGAAGCGAGGGAGTATATGCACAACATTATAAAATGGCGGGAGTATTGCGCGCCTCCAAACCAGCGCGGGCCCACCACCCCGCACCCCATTCTCACCCACCGCAAACCCGCCCTCATCACTCCAGCAGCGCAGTCTTCCCTCCCCTCGTCGGCGCGTTTCCCTCGCCCTCACTCTCACTCTCTCCTCCTCACCTCAAAACGCAAGCCGAGCCGACCAACGGCGACCACGCCCGCCGCCCGCCCGCCGCCCCCTCCTGAAATCCCGGCCCTGCCCCTGCCGCCGGGCGCCCCGCCCGAGGGCACCGCGGTAATTTCCCGCCGCCACCGTACCCCGTCCGGTCTCCGGACCGACCCCGGCTGGCTGTCGGTCGCCGCGCCTGGCTGTCATTATCCACGCAACCTCTCCCCGTCCGTCCGTAACACGGAAGTAATCGCCGGTTACCCGGTCAAACCCATCACGCGGCACGGCGGCACGCGCGGCTCCGATCCGGCCCGGCCATGCCTGCTTATCCCACCTCGCCGTCTGTCACGTGCCGCGCGCGTGGCCCCCTCGGCCGGCGCCCCACCCCCGCCCCCGGCGTGCCCTTTTATTCCAACGCCCCCGACCCGACCCTCACCGCCCGTTCCCAATTCACCCCACCGTCCGTCCGTCCGTCACGCGCACCCCGCGACTTTCTTCCCCTAGGGTTAGGGTTCGTCGCCAGATCTGAGCGATGGAGCTGAGGGAGATGGCCGCGGCGGCGGCGGCGGCTGCGTCGGCGGGAGGAGGAGGAGGAGGCGGCGGGGGCGGGGGCGGCAGGCTGCCGCCGCCCAACCCCAACCTGCCCTACCGCGAGGACTGCTGGAGCGAGGGCGAGACGGCGGCGCTCGTCGGCGCCTGGGGCAGCCGCTACGTCGACCTCAACCGCGGCAACCTGCGCCAGAAGCAGTGGCAGGAGGTCGCCGGCGCCGTCAACTCGCGCCGCGGGGCCGCCGCGCGCCGCCGCCCGCCGCGCACCGACGTCCAGTGCAAGAACCGCGTCGACACGCTCAAGAAGAAGTACAAAGCGGAGCGCGCCCGCGGCGGGCCCTCCGCCTGGAACTTCTACGGCGAGCTCGACCGCCTCGTCGGCCCCACCCTCGCCGCCGCCGCCGCCACCAAGAAGCACCCCTCCTCCGGGCCGCCGGGCCCTCACTTCGCCCTGCCTCTCCACCCTTCCGCCGCCAGGAGGCACCCGTCGCCCTCCTCTTCGCCGTCCCCGCCTCCGCCCATGGCTCTGCCGCTGCCCAACTACCGCCGCGGGGCGCCGCTCCCTGCCGCCGCGTTTATCCAGCAGGCCGCCGCCGCCGCTGCCGCGATTTCTGATTCAGACGACTCCGGTGATCTCGGTGACAACAACAGCAACAACTCGCGGCGGTCACCGTCCCGCTCCGTTTCATCGCACTCCGGTGGTAACAACAAGCGCCGCCGCCGCAGCGAAAGCAGCAGTGGTGGCGATGGTGGTGTCGGCGAGCTGGCGAGGGCGATTGAGGCATTTGCAGAGATGTACGAGCGCGTCGAGAGTGCCAAGCAGAAGCAGTCCCTGGAGATGGAGCGAGAAAGGATCAACTTCATGAAGCAGCTGGAGGTGAAGCGCATGGAGAACTTCGTCGATGCACATGTGAAGCTCGCAAGAATGAAGCATGCCAAGAAGAATGGAGGTTCTGCAGCCAATGGTACCATTGGAGTGGAGCTGGCTTCCTCCGTGGCTGCGCTGCCTTTCCTCTCCAACCCTGCATACCTCTGATGTTGAGGAAGCCTCTAGGTGAAGTTGATTGGTCATTTCAGTTTAGATGAACATTGCTCTAGGTTATTGTTCGTTTCCTTGATCTGTGGCTACTGCAAAGTTTGTAAATCAGTGTTGATGTGCTAGTCTTAACCAATATGTGGCATGAGGATGCTGTTCGTTAATGTTTGGGAATTGTTATCCTTGAAGTATGTAGAGGCGTAATTTTAAATGTGAAACCCATATACAATGACATTTTGATTTAGTCCTGAGTTTTGTCCATAAGAGTGAGAAGGTTGGTACTTTATTTGTCTTGTGTTCTGAATCTGTTACTTCGTGCTTATATTTTTGTGGATTAGGGGAACTTTCAGTTTGCTTGGAAGTGCTGATGTCCTGATAATGTGTTGTGATATACTACCTCTGTTTTCTGAATACAAGACGTTTTGACAGTTAAGATTGAACTGCCAAAACATCTTATATTTAGGAACTGAGTGTAATAGTTTGTTTCACATTTTTCTGTTGGGATACTGATGTCCTGATAATGCATTGTGATGTACTCCCTCTGTAAAGAAATATAAGAGTGTTTAGAACACTAAATTAAACACTCTTATATTTAGTGTTCTAAACACTTATATTTCTGTACAGTATTTAGTGTTCTAAACACTCTTATATTTCTTTATAGAGGGAGTAGTTTTTTCATATTTTTCTGCTGGGATACTGATGCATTAGGTGGTGTAGTCAATCGACTTCTGTTTCTTTTGTCACTAGTCATTGTCTCCCCTGCATTGTACATTTTTTTTCTTCGAATTGAAGAGCATAGCTCCCAATTTTCATTCATCATGAAAGCTGATAATACAGCTGCTGCGAGATCGACCTCCAAGGTTCGATCAAGTTCCTTACATAGCAAACAAGAACATAAAACTTCAACAGCAGCATCTGCGCTAGACCTACATGCACACATGCCTCAACAGCTAAAACAGAGTGAAACTTCTCTTATTACATCAAACAAAAGCCACTCCAGGAGACTAAAATGCACAGTCCACTGCATCACTGGTACCGCCTTTGTCTTTATATTCCAAAAGCACAACTAAACACGCCCCATGCAAAGTGTAAACAATGTTCAATTGTTCCCTCATGATCATAGAACCCCCCCCCCCCCCCCCCCCCCACACGCCAAAACAAGTTGTCCCTGGTTAGATTACTGTTCTTAAACATGAGGCAGAGAAAAAAATATTATCCAAAGGAGCTTTTACAAACCATAAGTTCATAAAGGGTCATTTCACCTGTAAAGCTTTAAGCAATAAATACAGGGACTTAGTAGAAAACATACTAGAAGATGTTAAAGTCCATATACATCTACCTCTATCATAGTATCATCAGTTAAAACTATCCCAACACACAAATATTGTAATTGTTGACAAGCCACAGCTAAATCTCCTCTCAAGCTCCTTCTGAAATGAATACTGCCCAATCCCTCCTCAATCATTCTTGCTACAGTAATATTAAAACTTACATTTACACTATATAAACTACGGAATTTAATGCACAGAGCAGTACCTCCTAACTTTTGTCCTATCAAAATCTACAATTACCCACTTTTATCTTTACAAACTTGTAAAAAATATTCCAACTCAAAACTCCATGAATGGGACCCCACTGGATTACTTTTAACATGAACCAACATATTTACTACAATATTTTTTTCTAACTAAATCCTGCCATAATCCATACTCAATTTTCAGCTTCCACAACCACTTGCTAATTAAGCAGATATTCATTTACTTTGTGCAAATGCCCTTTTGGAATAATAAACATAGGCATCATGAGATATAAGGTACATTACTTAAGCAAAAACGTAGTAAAACCAATTTATCCCCATAAGACATCATCCTTCCTGCCAAGTCCCCAATTTACCTCCATCTTATCCTCTACCTTCAACTCGCGCCGCGGGGCCACCGCGCGCCGTCGGCGGCCGCGCACCGACATCCAGTGCAAGAATCGCGTCGACACGCTCAAGAAGAAGTACAAGGCCGAGCGCGCCCGCGGTGGGCCCTCCGCCTGGAACTTCTACGGCGAGCTCGACCGCCTCGTCGGCCCCACCCTCTCCGCCTCCGCCGCCACCAAGAAGCACCCCTCCTTCGGGCTGCCGGCCCCTCACTTCGCCCTGCCACTCCATCCTTCCGCCGCAAGGAGGCACCCGTCGCCCTCGTCTTCGCCATCCCCGCCTCCGCCCATGGCTCTGCCGCTGTCCAACTACCGCCACAGGGCACCTCTCCTTGCCACCGCGTTTATCCAGCAGGCTGCCACCGCCGCTGCCGCGATTTCTGATTCAGACGACTCTAGTGATCTCGGTGACAATAACAACAACAACTCACATCAGTCACCGTCCCACTTCGTTTCATCGCACTCCGGGGGTAACAACAAGCGCCGCCGCAGTAGCGAAAGCAGCGGTGGTGGCGATGGTGGTGTCGGCGAGCTAGCGAGAGCGATCGAGGCATTTGCAGAGATGTACGAGCGCGTCGAGAGTGCCAAGCAGAAGCAGTCCCTGGAGATGGAGCGAGAAAGGATTGCCTTCATGAAGCAGCTGGAGGTGAAGCGCATGGAGAACTTCGTCGATGCACATGTGAAGCTCGCAAGAATGAAGCATGCCAAGAAGAACGGAGGTTATGCAGCCAATGGTACCATTGGAGTCGAGTTGGCTTCCTCCATGGCTGCGCTGCCTTTCCTCTCCAACCCTGCATACCTCTAATGTTGAGGAAGCCTCTAGGTAAAGTTGATTGGTCATTTCAGTTTAGATGAACATTGCTCTAGGTTATTGTTTGTTTCCTTGATTTGTGGCTACCGCAAAGTTTGTAATATCAGTGTTGATGTGCTAATGTTAACCAATATGTGGCATGAGGATGTTGTTCATTAATGTTTAGGAATTTGTATCCTTGAAGTATGTAGAGGCGTAATTTTAAATGTGAAACCCATATACAATGACATTTTGGTTTACTCCTGAGTTTTGGCCTTAAGAGTGAGAAGGTTGGTACTTTATTTGTCTTGTGTTCTGAATCTGTTACTTCATGCTTATATTGTCGTGGATTAGGGGAACTTTCAGTTTGCTTGGAAGTGCTGATGTCCTGATAATGTATTGTGATATACTACCTTAAATATAAGACGTTTTGACAGTTAAGATTGATCTGCCAAAACATCTTATATTCAGGAACAGAGGGTGTACTAGTTTGTTTCACATTTTTCTGATGAGATACTGATGTCCTGATAATGCATTGTGATGTACTCCCTCCGTAGAGAAATATAAGAGTGTTTAGAACACTAAATAAATGCTCTTATATTTAGTGTTCTAAACACTCTTATATTTCTTTACAATATTTAGTGTTCTAAACACTCTTATAACATCACACAAAAGCCACTCTAGGAGACTAAAATGCACAATCCACTGCATCATTGGTACCGCCTTTGTCTTTATATCCAAAAGCACAACTAACCACGCCCCATGCAATGTCAACGAGCAAAGTGTAAACAAATGCTCAATTGTTTCCTCATGATCATAGAACCTGCATTTACCTACCCACCCAAAGCCCCATTTAACAAGTTGTCCTTAGTTCGATTACTGTTCTTAAACATGAGCCAGAGAAAAACTTTTATTATCCAAAGGAAATCTTACAAACCATAAGTGGTCATTTAACTTTTAAAGCTTTAAATACAGGGACTTAGCAGAAAACATACTACAAGATGTTGAAGTCCATATACATCTACCTCTATCATAGTATCATCAGTTAAAACTATCCCAACACGCAAATATTGTAATTGTTGACAAGCCACGGCTAAATCTCCTCTCAAGCTCCTGAAATGAATACTACCCCATCCCTCAAACACTCTTGCTACAGTAATATTAAAACTTACATTTACACTATATAATCTACGTAATTGAATGCACAGAGCGGTACCTTCTAACCTTTTGTCCTATTAGAATCTACAATTACCCACTTTTATCTTTGTAAACTTGTAAAAATTATTCCAACTCAAAACTCCATGAAATAATGGGACTGCACTGGATTACTTTTAACATGAACCAACATATTTCCTGCAATATTTTTTTCTAACTAGATCATGCCATATTCCATACTCAATTTTCAGCTTCCACAACCACTTGCTAATTAAGCAGATATTCATTTACTCTGTGCAGGCCCTTTTGGAATAATAAACATAGGCATCATGAGATATAAGGTACATTGCTTAAGCAAAAACGTAGTAAAACCAATTTAGCCCCATAAAACACCATCCATCCTGCCAAGTCCTCAATTTACCTCCATCCTATCCTCTACCATCTTCTAGTCCCTATTTCTTAGTTTGACATTATCCGCTGGTATTCCATCGTGAGACATAGAAAGAACTCCAGCAGCACAAATAAAAATCTCCCTATAAATTGTTTTTTAGCCGAGACAATGTTCATAATACATAAGACACTCTTCAAGTTTGTAGCATCTTCACCACTAGCTCTTGAATTGAAATTGAAAAGAAATGTAGCCCCGGTTCCTTCGGAAATGACAAGATCTTTTTATCACAAAGTTGTGTCATCAACATACTGTCATGTGCGGATTCCACCTTCAACTAAATGTGACACTACACCTCTAATCAAATAGCTTGTTTAGCTCTTTGTATGAGTTCCTGTAGCACATCTACCGCAAAAAATTGAAAAGAATGGATGAGAGGGGTAACAATTGAAAAGAATGGGTGAGAGAGGAACCCCTGCCTCAACACCTTTCATGTTTTGGAATATGGACCTATCTGTCCATAAACATTGGTTGCAACATTACCCCCCCCCCCCCCCCGAACAATTTTATTAATCCAACATATGTACTTCTCTGGAAAACCTTTCATACTAAGAACGGAGAAAAGGACTTGACAACTTATTTTATCATAAGCTTTCTCAAAATCTACCTTAAACATCAATGCACTTTATCCCCCTATAAACCTCATGTAATGTTTCAAGAACCACTCCATTCAATATGGAAATGTCCTTCAATGAAAGCATTCTGCAATGGAGCTATTATTTTAGATGCCAAGCTAACTGTTCTATTGTTAACCAGCCTAGTCAACCACTTGAACAACACATTAATCAAGCATATGGGCCTCAACATCTGAATTTTGTCAGCTTCTAGGGTTTTATGTAAAAAAGAATCAATAGCATAATTCAACCTACTAACACCTAATCTACCATGAGAAAATGAACTAACAACTATAAACACAATACTTTGTCAACTTCCATTAATGCTGGTAAAAATTTGCAGGCAACCCATCAGGACCAGAAGTTTTTTTTCATTTGGCACAAAGCACTTTTAATTTCTATGGATTGAAATTATTTATAAGCATCTCTCTATTAGCATCATCTAACGCACTTGGAACTGGCAAATCCCGATAAATTTCAGCAGCTAAAGCAACATGACCAAATAAGTTCTTGTCAAAGTCTGTAGCATGTAACAATAACTCCCTATCACCCTCAGTTACATCTTTATTATGCTTCTGCGAAACAATATAATACGTCTACACCTGACACTAACTTTTGCCATAAAGAAGTCAAAGCACCTCCAACATCTAATATGTTCTTTTGATCTCTCTATCCATCTAATTTCCTCTTCTCCAGGGCTTTTTTGTAGTTTATTATCTATGGAGGAGCTATATTATGTGGTTTTCCAGATGGAAAGACATAAACGTTATGGGCCTAATGGTTTATTTATTGAATTCCAAAACTTCTGGGAATTAATTAGATGGGATCTCAAGGCTTTGCTTGATGATTTCCATGAGGGACACATTAGCATTTGAAGGAATAAATATCACATTATCATTTTGGTGCCTAAAATAAAAGATGCTAAACAAATACAAAAATGCAGGTCCATCTTTTCTTATAAATGTTAGTTTTAAAATCATTATCAGAAGTGTTGATGAATAGGTTGAGCAAGGTGGTTGATCCAATCATCTCACCTAGACGAACTTCCTTTATTAGGGTTAGGTATATTATGGAGGTAGCAGTAGTGCTGCATGTGGTAGTTGATATGATTCATCATACAAAAACATAATGCTCTCCCTTTCAGAGTAGATTTTGAAAAAAAAAGTCTGTTGTAAAATATATTGGCCCTTTGTAGACCAAATGTTAAAACTAAAAGGATTCCTTGATAAATGATATGATTGGATCATTAGTACTATGAGAGGTGGTCAAGTAGGGGTGATGGTAAATGATGATATTTGCCCTTATTTCAAAGCTCACAAAGGGTTGAGACAAGGAGACTCCTTGTCTCCTCTCCTTTTTGATTTAGAAAGAAATGCTTTAGCAATTATAATGGATAAAAATCAAAGAAATCCCATCTTTGCTGCTATTGATAGGGTTTTCTCATCCACTTCTTGTGATGCGCACTTTTCTTTGACCACCTTACATGAGTGGGGAGTGATCATGCCCCCCTTTTGTTGGATTATAGGTACAATAATAACAAGTTAAATGGACCATTTGATTTGAAAAGTGGTGGTTGTCCCAACCAGGTTTTAGTGAGTTGGTTGCTCAAATTTGGGCAACTCACTCCCCTTTTTCTATAGCTACTGATACCTAGATTTTTAAAACCAAACTCTTTAGAAAGAAAGTTAAAGGATGGAGCATCAATATTGATGCAGCTATCAAGAAAAAGAAAAAAGAGTTGCCTACTAAATTTGATATTCTTGATGTGTTTTCTGAACAAAATCTTGTCTCAAAAGTCAAAATAGGATCTTAACAGAATGAAAGAAATTCAGGATGAACTAAGGGATATTTGGATATTGCCATGTGGAAGAGATCTAGGGATAGAAAAATCCTTGAAGGAGACCAAAATACAACCTATTTTCATGTTGTTGCAAATCAAAGAGAGAGAGAGAAAAAACCATCTTGCCTTGTTAATAGGTGAAGATGGTCCTGTAACAATTGATACTGATATGCTACAAGTAGCTACCAGCTTTTATACAAAACCTTTTGATTTTGAACGTAAATGTGGTATACATTCGGGGGAGGCCTTTTGGTCCGAGGAAGATCAAATTAATTCTGAGGAGTTGGAAAAACCTTTTACTAAGGATGAAATTAAAAGTGCTATAATGGGTTCCTATGCTTGTGGGGCACTAGGGCTAGATGGTTTATCTTATTCTACCAAAACTTTTGGATATTATCAAGTATGATTTCATGGCTGTTGTGAGGGATTTTGAAAATGGTTGCTTAGACTTGGCTCACCCGAATTATGTCATTATCACCTTAATTCCTAAGGAAGTACATGCAAAAGTGATGAATTTTTTAGATCGGTTAGCTTGAGTAATTTCTCCATTAATATTTTAGGCAAAGCTTTGACTACTAGGGTTTTTTAACTAGTAGGGTTTCCCCAATTAGTGATAGAGAACTATCTTACCGCCAACATTCTTTTGTCAAAGGGAGATATATTCTTGAAAGTGTTGTTACTGCCCATGAAACAATTCATGAACTATAATAGTCTAAACTTTCTGGGATTGTCCTCAAATTAGACCATGAAAAAGCCTATGACAGAGTAAATTGGGGTTTCTTAGTAGAGATGCTTTATTCAAGGGGTTTTGGGAACAAATGGATTAGTTGGGTGACCAGTACTATTTAGAATTGTTCTTGTTGTGTTAGAGTGAATGATCAAGTTGGCTCTCTTTTTGTTAGTGGTATAGGCCTTAAACAAGGGGATCATCTTCCCCCCATTCTTTTCAATTTGGCAGCTCATGTTTTTTCCATAATGTTACTAAAAGCCTCTTTGAATAACATTAATTCTACGGTTATCCCACATGTTGTTTATGGTGGGATCATTAGCCTACAATATGCTGATGAAACCTTGTTATTTTTTGACCCTAGTATTTAAAATGCTATAAATGTTAAATGGTTTCTATCTTTCTTTGAGGGTTTATCTCGGATGAAGATTAATTTTTAAAAAGTGATTTGTTGACTATCAATGTGGAAGAGGAGGTATCCTCTGGTCTATAGAGGGTGTTGGGTCCCCCTCTTGGAAAGGTTTTTCTTCGGCTATAGTTGGAGTTAGACCATTTTATAAATGGAAACTGGGAAATGTGAGTAAAATTTACTTTTGGCATGATGTCTGGGTTGGAGACATTTCCTTGAAAACCCAATTCTAGAATGTTTTTATTTGTGCCAACAACAAAACTATACTGTGTAACAGGTGTTGGATGGGCATACTTTGAAAAAGACTTTTAGGAGTGTGTTAATGTTTTCTTTTTGGAACAGTGGAATGCCTACTTTCCATCCTTCACTGTACTCACCTCTCTGATGAATTGGATGAACCTGTTTGGATTCTAGAAGTTTCTGGCAATTATTGTACTAAGTCTTTTTTTATAAAAAAATCAATTGGGACGGAGTTACTACTCCCATTTGGGAAAAGTTTTGGAAAATCGAAGTGCGTCATAGATATTTGGTCTTTGCATGGTTAGTAATACATAACAAAATTTTAACCAGGGACAACCTGAGTAAAAGGAAAAATGTAGAGGATGCCTCTAGCTTATTTTGTAATTAATCAGAAACTGTTAACCATTTGCTATGTGAGTGCATTGTAGCAAAAACATCTGGCAAACTGTATCTGAAGTATTTGATTTCACGGTTCATATCCATGTTACTGAATTTCCTCCCCTATGGGACTACAATAATAATAAAAAGAGTATTATATTGGCATTATAGTTATGACTACCATGTGGAGCTTATGGACAACTTATAGTGATATCTATTTTCAGGGAGCTGTCTGGTGGGGTACCCGGATTATTCTAGGGGAAATCAGCAAGCTACTACTTCGCTGGTTCATTCTGTGCCCGGAGGAACAAACATAGGTGATGAAGCAACGTGTGGACAAAAAAAGAGGTGAGATCCTAAGGATTGCCTGGCGAGGGGAAATAAATGGGACGCGGGACATGACAAGCTAGGCTTCTATATGAGGGCTCATTCTCACTAGGGGTGTGCGTCTTATGGTAGTCTTCTAGTCTTGTTGAACCTCCTGCCTAACTATTCCGGCGCCTATGCCAGCTCTCTTAGCACTTTCGTTGAACTTGTAGCTATGTTTGGTTCAACTACTCTAGCTGTTGGTTGAGCGCTGTGAACAAGAACTGGTCGTTGTTTTGCCTTGTTTTAATAAAATGATGCTAGGGAAAACCCCTTTTTGTAAAAAAAATATAATGGATAGAGCCAACAACATAGGGTAGTTAAAGGGGTTCTATAACTAACTTTGGAATATGTTGTAACATTACAATATGTAGATGATATGATTGTTTTGCCTCGAGATGATGAATTGAATGCAAAAAGTGAAATTTATCTTATGTGCCTTTGAGCAAATGACATGGCTTACAATAAGTTTCTAGACAAGTAAGCTTTACCTATTTGCAGAAGCCACTAATAAAGTTGAAATCTACCAGGATATATTTACTTGCAAATTGGTTGAGGTGCCTTTGAAATATCGGGGCATTCCTACCTCTGATGTGAGGATAAGGAACAAACACTGGAAAGAGGTAGGAAATAAAATAGAGAAGATATTGTGCCCGTTTGCAAGGGGAAATTGTTTAGTATTGTTGGGAGGCTGATGTTGGTGCAAGCTAGCTTGAGTAATATACCATTATACATGATGTCATTCTATCCCATTCCTGTTGGGGTATGAAGAGAGCTTATTTCTTTAGATATAGATTTGTTTGACAAGGAGATGCAGATAAGAAGAATATCACCTGGTTAATTAGAAATATGTTTGTAGACCAAAAGAATAGGGAGCTTTGGGGGTTTTGAATTTGGAGTTTATGAGCAAAGCTTTGATGGCAAAGTGGTTTTGGAAGCTAGAGACTGAACAAGGTTTATAGCAATATGTGAAATAAATACGTAAAAAATAAATGCTTGTTTGGAATCAAAGCCAAGGGGGGAGATTCTCAATTTTGATCTAATTTGGTGAAATTTTTGTTGGTATTGCTGCCATCTTATCCGTGAGCCGCCCTCACTGGCATACGATGGCATCATTAGTGACCTTGTAATGGCCTGAGGTTACCCACCTCGAAGCTCGACGAGCCAAAGTAGCACCACTCGTAGGATGTTATATTCGGGATTTGGCCATCATCTCTCGCGGTTGGACCAGTGTGTGGGGGACGACGAAGTTGTCATGGGAAAAGTAGGATGGGGATGCCACACATACCCAAGTAGCCATTCCCCCATGTGAGTCCATTCCCACTCGCCACCCGCAAGAAGGCAAAGATTTGGTGGATGACAAATGTAAGATTAAAGACTAGAAATGTTTACATCCGAGTTTTTGTTTTGCCATGAAAAGGCCGGAGGGGCTAGGAGCTTCTCGGAAGTGTAGTTTAAACATTTTTTGTGGCTTGATGTAGCATGATGGAATCGTTGAGGAGGTCGAGGATCAGGTACGCACACCGTTCGCCCATATCTCTTCGTCGTCAACGCCTGCCGTCCGCCAACTGTTTGTTCCTCCGCGCAGCTGCTGCGTATGTTCACCATGTATCGGCGCGACAACCAAGACGCCGACTTCAAGCACCTCCACGTCTACAAGCGCATTGACAAGTGCGAGAAATGGGCGGAAGTCCGACGTACCCTCGACAAGGCCAGGGAGACATACAAGCCGGACGCGACGACTCCGGGCGCGTCAGAGGGGCGGCCGGACGGCCACAAATTGGCAAAGAAGGGGAAAAACGCCGACGCGGCAACCGCGCAAGTGCAGGAGTTCATCGAACATTGCCTCGCCGACGCCCAGGCCCGGGCCGTCCTACGTGAAGAGAAGACCGAGGCGCGGTGGTCGTCGTTGATGAAGAACAGCGCCATCAAGCTCGACCTACTCCGGACGAACGTTGCCGCGAAGAAGAGGAACACCGACATGGCTTTTCTGATGGGCGGGGCGGACATGCTCCAGATCAAAGACGAGCAGCTCAGGGCGTGGTACATGGTGTTGGAATTTTGCTAGCAGGCCTTTGGCCCAAAGCCCAACTAAAATTCTGAAATTCTCTTGGCCCATTCATGCACACATGTGAGTGGAGTGAGTGAGGCTAAAGTTTAGTCCCACCCCGAAAGTTGAGAGAGAGTTGCACCTCTTTATAAGGTGAGCTCTTCTACCACTTGTATGAGCATGAGAAGAGGAGACCTACACGCGCGCTCCTCCTCCTCGCTCGCCTCGCCACGCCACGCCTCATCACGACGCGCCGCGGGTTGCGGGATTGAGCCGAGCCAAGGACAGAGCTATGCATGTTGTCTATATTTTTGCTGCATGGGAAAATTAATGAGTCATTAATTAATAATTAACGGACGCGTTAATTACTGAACCGTTTCCGATTCTCTTGGATCATGACGACTCGGACGTGGGGTTTACTCTCACGACCTACCCGGCCCGCACTATATAGTCAGGCAGACGTCTACCCTAGCCGTCGCCGCTTCGTATGGTTTCTCACCACCGTTCCAGATCATTGCGCCGCCAAGCAAGTCTTCTCCATCCCTCCTTCCGGCGTGCACCGCGAGAAGGGACAGCAGGCCTCCGGAACCCCGCCTCTCGTGATCCTGTATGGGAGAGGGGCGATCAGGTTTTTGGGGAGCGCACTCGCGCGACTGCTGGCAGCGACGACTTCGCGAACGACGACTTCTTCCCCGACCTCGGTAACCTCGTCCTCGACGACATGGGTGA
Organism: Triticum urartu; assembly: GCF_056163025.1. Taxonomy (NCBI): domain Eukaryota; kingdom Viridiplantae; phylum Streptophyta; class Magnoliopsida; order Poales; family Poaceae; genus Triticum; species Triticum urartu. The sequence goes on from NC_141873.1 coordinate 553,299,726, forward strand.
CAACGTCAACGCCGGCGGTGCTGCACCCGCTGCACCGCATGTGATTCTATCCTTCCTGTTCGAGATCGTGGTAGAATTCATGCTTCTAGTATGTGCCCTAGATGTGATATGTTCATCTGCTATGCTAGTTCGCATGATTAGTTTAATCTCTGCTGCTGTGGTCATGATTTATCTTCTGTTTATTCGGATTAAATCTCGTAGTAATTTGCTCATATTTCCAACAATCCAAAAACCTGATTATAGGCAATTTACTCCGAGTGGTTTTGCTGCGCATCTGAAGCCGCCTGCCTTTAAGGGGGCGCAATATAAGAGGTGGTGCACAAGAGCAGTCTACTAGTTTCAGACCATGGGCTGCTATGATGCCACCAAGGGCAAGCCTGAGGGCGATCTTAATCCAGCACAGCTGGAAGCTTTTGAGAAGATCGATACCCTCTTTAAAGGTGCTCTTTTGAGTGTTCTTGATGACTCCATTGTGGATTCGTATATGTCGTTTGACAACGGCAAGGACATGCGGGCTGCGCTCGAGGCCAAGTTTGGTGCCTCGGACGCCGGCAGCGAGTTGTACGTCATGGAGCAGTTCTATGACTACAAGATGACTGATGAGCGCCCTGTTGTACAGCAGGCTCATGAGATACAGTCGCTCGCAAAAGAACTTGAGTACTTCAAGTATGTGTTGCCAGAGGCATCATTGCCAAGCTTCCACCTTCGTGAAACAATTTTGCTACTTCCCTGAAACACAAGAGACAGGAGTTTTCCGTTGCGGATCTCATTGGTACTCTTGATGTTGAAGAGAAGGTGAGAGCAAAGGACACACGTGCTCGAGTTGCTGAGGGAGGTTCTAGTGCCCACATGGTACAGAAGAAGAACTCCCAGCCCAACAAGTTCAAAAACAATAAGAACAAAACTCAGGGCAAAGGCAAGTTTGATACAAAGAACAAGCCATCACATTCTACCAACTTCAAGAAGAATTCTCATAAGAAGGGGAAGGGACTTTGCCATGTCTGCGGTGATCCTAATCACTGGGCTCCGAAGTGTCCTAACCGCTTTGAGGAGCGCGAACATGAGAAGAGCGGCAAGTCCGCTAATGTTGTCATCGGTGATACTGATATGAAGGAATCAGGGTACGGTATTTTTCCTACCATCCTTTCAGTATTTCAATCCCCTGATTGGTTAATTGACACCGGTGCCAATGTACATGTTTGTGCTGACGCCTCCATGTTTTCTTCTTACCAGGCAACAGGACTTCACCCGTGCTGATGGGGAACGGGTCACATGCCATCGTTCGAGGTGTTGGTACGGTCGATCTGAAGTTTACTTCAGGGAAGACTGTGTGTCTGAAGAAGGTTCATCATGTGCCGTCCATCAATAAAAATCTCGTTAGCGGTTCCCGTTTATGTCGAGATGGTTTTAAGTTGGTTTTCGAATCCAATAAAGTTGTAATTTCTAAGTTTGGACAATTTGTTGGAAAAGGCTATGAGTGCGGAGGCTTATTCCGCCTATCTTTGTCAGATATTTGCACTAAAGTTATTAATAATGTTTGCCACAATAATGAGTCTGATATTTGGCATTCACGACTCTGTCATATTAACTTTGGTTGCATGACGCGGTTAGCCAATATGAATTTAATTCCGAAAATCTCTACTGTCAAAGGCTCCAAGTGCCAAGTATGTGTGCAAGCTAGGCAACCTCGCAAGTCCCATAAGACTGCAGAGGCAAGAGACTTGGCGCCACTAGAGCTTATACATTCTGATCTTTGTGAGATGAATGGCATGTTGACAAAAGGTGGAAAGAGATACTTCATGACGTTGATTGACGAATCCACTAGATATTGTTATGTGTATCTTCTGAAATCAAAAGATGAGGCTTTGACTTTCTTTAAAAACTATAAAGCTGAGGCAGAGAACCAACTTGATCGAAAAATTAAACGGCTTAGGTCCGATCGTGATGGAGAGTATTTTTCCAATGAATTTGATCTGTTTTGTGCGGAACATGGTATAATCCATGAGAGGACGCCTCCCTACTCACCCTAGTCAAATGGGGTAGCCGAAAGAAAGAACCAAACTCTAACTGATATGATTAACACCATGTTAGACACTTCGAGTCTATCCAAGGAATGGTGGGGGGAGGCGCTAATGACTGTGTGTCATGTCCTAAACCGAGTTCCCACAAAGCATAAGACCATGACTCCATTTGAGGAATGGGAAAGGAAAAGGTTGAAACTCTCTTACCTACGTAGTTGGGGTTGTTTGGCGAAAGTCAATATACCAATTCCCAAGAAGCGCAAGCTTGGACCAAAAACCGTGGATTGTGTTCTTCTGGGCTATGCTTTTCATAGCATCGGCTATAGATTTTTGATAATAAAATCTGAGGTATCCGACATGCATGTTGGTACGATTATGGAATCAAATGATGCAACTTTCTTTGAGGACATATTTCCTATGAAGGATATGTCGAGTTCATCAAATCAGGAGATACCTACTCCATCTAGTGAGGAATTCACTGTAATTCCTGAACCCACCATTGCGATGGAACACGTTGAGAATCCTATTGATGGTAACAATGGAAATCCTGTGAGGAGTAAGAGACAGAGGACTGCAAAGTCTTTTGGTGATGATTTCATTGTGTACCTCGTGGATGACACACCCAGGACTATTTCAGAAGCCTATGCATCTCCTGATGCTGACTACTGGAAGGAAGTTGTACGTAGCGAGATGGATTCCATCTTAGCTAACGGTACCTGGGAGATCACTGACCGTCCTTATGGGTGCAAACCTGTAGGATGTAAGTGGGTGTTCAAGAAGAAGCTTAGACCTGATGGTACGATTGAAAAGTACAAGGCACGGCTTGTGGCCAAGGGTTATACCCAGAAAGAAGGTGAAGACTTCTTTGATACTTACTCACCCGTGGCTGGACTGACCACAATTCGGGTGCTACTATCACTGGCTGCCTCACATGGTTTTCTCGTTCATCAAATGGACGTTAAGACGGCTTTCCTCAATGGAGACTTGAAGGAGGAAATTTACATGGATCAGCCAGATGGTTTTGTAGTACCTGGTCAGGATGGGAAGGTGTGCAAGTTATTAAAGTCTTTATATGGCCTTAAACAAGCTCCTAAGGAGTGGCATGAGAAGTTCGAAAGAACATTAACTGCTGCCGGCTTTGTGGTAAACGATGGTCACAAGTGCGTGTACTATCGCTATGGTGGGGGCGAAGGAGTTATTCTTTGTCTGTATGTCGACGACATATTGATCTTTGGAACCAAACTTAATTTAATCAAGGAGGTTAAGGATTTCTTCTCTCGCTGTTTTGAGATGAAGGATCTAGGAGTAGCCGATGTTATCTTAAACATCAAGTTGTTGAGAGATGAGAATGGTGGGATCACACTGCTTCAGTCTCATTATGTGGAAAAGGTCTTGAGTCGTTTTGGGTATAGCGACTGCACGCCTTCTCCAACTCCATATGATGCTAGTGTGTTGCTTCGAAAGAATCGACGAATTGCTAGAGATCAACTGAGGTATTCTCAGATTATTGGCTCGCTTATGTATTTGGCGAGTGCCACGAGGCCTGACATCTCTTTTGCTGTGAGCAAGCTGAGTCGGTTTGTGTCAAAACCGGGAGATGATCATTGGCATGCGCTTGAGAGAGTTATGCGCTATTTGAAAGGCACCGCGAGCTATGGGATTCACTACACCGGGTATCCAAGGGTACTAGAGGGTTATAGTGACTCAAACTGGATATCTGATGCTGATGAGATTAAGGCCACAAGTGGTTATGTTTTTACACTTGGTGGTGGCGCTGTTTCCTGGAAGTCTTGCAAGCAGACCATCTTAACGAGGTCAACTATGAAAGCAGAACCCACAGCATTAGACACTGCCACTGTTGAAGCAGAGTGGCTTTGTGAACTCTTGATGGACTTACCTATGGTTGAAAAACCAATACCCCCTATCCTGATGAACTGTGATAATCAAACTGTGATCGTCAAGATAAACAGTTCTAAGGACAATATGAAGTCCTCAAGGCATGTGAAGAGGAGACTAAAATCTGTCAGAAAATTGAGGAACTCCGGAGTTATTACGTTGGATTATATCCAAACGTCGAAAAACTTGGCAGATCCCTTCACAAAGGGTCTATCACGTAATGTGATAGATAATGCATCGATGGAGATGGGTTTGAGACCCACCGCATGAGTTGTCCATAGTGGTAACCCACTCTATGTGATCGGAGATCCCGTGAAGTAGAAGTGGGAGACAAGTTGTTGGTCAGCTGGGAGGAGAGTATCCCTATATTAATTATCCCACTCCGTGAAGTGCAATACTCTCCTGATCTGCATGGCAGGTTGATACTTATCTTAATGTGTTCCAAGTGGCTTATTCGGGTAAGCAGAGATGTTGTCCTGCAGAACATCTTCTGAGGAACACACCTATATGAATTTGACTGTTAACATCGCAGTCTGTGAGAATTGGGCGTTCTCTAATAAATTCATGAAAGGCCCTGGAGTATGACGTATATGCTCCACCCGCGGGGAAGCCTTGCGGCAGCCCGGTATCGGTCAAGAATTTGTGTGAAACTAGTTTCACAGAAAACTTGTAGTTCAAGGCATAGTCCACTATTCAAGTTGTGATCTAGTGTAGCATAAATTTCTAAGTGGAAGTTCAACTTCACAGTCTCCACTAAGCACCATATATAAAACAATGTTTTGGAACTAAATGATGAGATGTGCCAATGAGACTTTGTGGGAGATTGTTGAAATTTTGCTAGTAGGGCTTTGGCCCAAAGCCCAACTAAAATTCTGAAATTCTCTTGGCCCATTCATGCACACATATGAGTGGAGTGAGTGGGGCTAAAGTTTAGTCCCACCCCAGAAGTTGAGAGAGAGTTGCACCTCTTTATAAGGTGAGCTCTTCTACCACTTGTATGAGCATGAGAAGAGGAGACCTACACGCGCGCTCCTCCTCCTCGCTCGCCTCGCCACGCCACGCCTCATCACGACGCGCCGCGGGTTGCGGGATTGAGCCGAGCCGAGGACAGAGCTATGCACGTTGTCTATATTTTTGCTGCATGGGGAAATTAATGAGTCATTAATTAATAATTAACAGACGCGTTAATTACTGAACCATTTCCGATTCTTTTGGATCATGACGACTCGGACGTGGGGTTTACTCCCACGACCTACCCGGCCCGCACTATATAGTCAGGCAGACGTCTACCCTAGCCGCCGCCGCTTCGTATGGTTTCTCATCACCGTTCCAGATCATTGCGCCGCCAAGCAAGTATTCTCCATCCCTCCTTCCGGCGTGCACCGCGAGAAGGGACAGCAGGCCTCCGGAATCCCGCCTCTCGTGATCCTGTACGGGAGAGGGGCGATCAGCTTTTTGGGGAGCGCACTTGCGCGACTGCTGGCAGCGACAACTTCGCGAACGACGACTTCTTCCCCGACCTCGGCAACCTCGTCCTCGACGACATGGGCGACAACGTCAACGCCGGCGGTGCTGCACCCGCTGCACCGTATGTGATTCTATCCTTCCTGTTCGAGATCGTGGTAGAATTCATGCTTCTAGTATGTGCCCTAGATGTGATATGTTCATCTGCTATGCTAGTTCGCATGATTAGTTTAATCTCTGCTGCTGTGGTCATGATTTATCTTCTGTTTATTCGGATTAAATCTCGTAGTAATTTGCTCATATTTCCAACACATGGCGGAGCGCGGCCTCATCCTAAACCAGATGCAGACGGCAACGCCGACGACGCCGACGACGCAAGCTCCCGCGCCCACGACCACACGGACGCCAAGCCCGAACGACGCCTCTACATCGCCGCCCAGCAGTGCCGAAGCCGCGCCGACACAGCCCAGCACCGAAGCAGCTCCGACACCGCCGAGCCCGCGCACGCCTGGAGCCGACCCCGCCGAGTGAATCATTGCGCACGCGAACTTGCGGCGTGCGGCGCTCTGTTTTTTGTAACGCCAGACTATGTCCGATCGCCGGATTTGTGACGTCTTTTGAGAGCGGGAACGATCAAGTTTAAATTTTCCGCATCCTGGGGCCGGCGCTTGGGGGCGTGACTGGGAGCTAGGTCGCCCTCAGGGGCCGAACTAGCGCCGGCATGCCCCCAGGCCGCTCTATTTAGGCGCCCTGGGGGCCGAACGGCTGGAGATGCCCTAAACCAAACCAGCGGGAGGAGTATTTTTCAGGTGGATGACATATGTAAGATTAAAGACTAGAAGTGCTTAGATCCCAATTTTTGTTTTCGCATGAAGAGGCCGGAGGACCTAGGAGCGTCTCGGAAATGTAGTTTACACATTTTTTTTGGTTAAGAAAAGTGTAAACTACATTACCTAAAATGTAGTATAATGTTGTTTCCACTTTCCACTACCATAATAAAGGGCGGGAAAAATTTCATTGTGGCCTGCTTAGAGCATCTACAACCACACCCCGTATCCGCCACAAATGCTCGCCTGCCTGGTCACTATCTAGATGAGAAATTGTCACCCAACTGGGCGCCCCGTATTCGGTCCAAACGTCTGGACTGACCGACAACCCCATATTCAGCCAATATGTGGGGCAGATATAGGGATGCTCGGACGCACCCACCATGTTGGATTCGACCCACTCTGGCCTATCCGACCTCATATAAATTGGATCCTATCCGCACTCCGGACGAACCTTAGCCGCATTCCACTCCACTCCACTCCCCTCCCCGCCCCTCCCCTCCGGCCACAAACTCCCGTCCAGCGATCTCCCACCTTCTTTGGCATGGCGGCATCGGATGCGAGTCCTACACCTCCAGATCCGTTGACCCAGAGCTCGTCCCACGTGGCCCCTAGGAGGAGATTGCCTTCTGCCTTGCTCTGCGCTGCTCCCGGGAGGAGGCTGGCCGACATCAGCGGTCGAACTCCTTCCGACAGGAATCCATTGCGTCCACCCAAATGGCGCATGGATCTTGCGCGAGGCGTGCCGCCGCTGCCTCACCGAAGGCAGTGCAGTCCTTTTAGCGTCCGAACGCGGTGGCGGATGTGCAACCACTTCATTTGGCGCGCCGGGGCAAGTATGGCATGTCGTGTCTGCCGTAAAAGGCAGCAGGTGTGGGAGGCGCCGGCAGCCCTCCCGGTGGACATTGGCGAGGTGAGTCACACTCTCCGACGCCGCATATGGTTCACGGCCACCACAGGTGCCTCAACTGCGTCGTGATGGGCGTGGCCGGCTCCGACCTCGACGGATCTATCATCGATGTCTCATCCACCGTCTAAGTGCAGGCGACGGGTTCCGACGAGGAAGAGCAGGGCATGGGAGATGGCGGTGACTCGAGTTCCGTGAGCCGGTACGTGTCCCATGTCCTACTCTACCTTTGCTTGCGACCGGAGCAACACTTCGAGCGGCGCAGACGGCTGCCGGACATGCGCACGACGGAGCTGCACGAGGTCCGTTTAGATTAGGTTTCACGTGTAATAATAATAAATATGGATGTGATGATTTAAAAATGGGATATTCGACCCTGCTCCGCACAAGAGAAAACACATAGTAAAAAAGTCAGTTTTTAAGAAAAGACCATCATGGCTAGCTTTATTAATAACCTTACTAAGCAATGTTTTTGCACGGTTTGCGAGGGTACCTAGTAAAAACTTGGAAGGATCATGGTCGCAGGTACAAGACGGTTTATAATTTTAAAAAACAGTTTGCACATTCGTTTCCATTTTTCTAAGGCTCTAGAACATGGCTCTGGAACCGGTGGTTCCCATCGCTCCGTCCATGTCGACGTAGCAAAGGCAGGCAGGCAGGGCAAGGAAGAAGAATGGAAACCTTCCCCTTTCGGTCCACGTTTGTTGGCTAGCGTAGGAGTGAAGCTGGGAGGAATCCCGGCGCTCGCTCGCTTTCCTTTTCGCCCGCCCGATTCGCTCTCGCTGGGCACGAACCAGGTTTGGTTGCCCGAGTTGGGCAGGCAAACCCAATTCTGTTCCGCACGCACAGACGCACCGCCCTGCGTTCGGTAGCACTGTGCTACTGTTTTTTCAGATTTCTTTCTCTCCATTCCGTGCAGGGAGAAAATATCAGGAGCGAGCGAGCGAGCGTCAGCTGGTGGGCCGCTGGCACGAACGAGTTGCGTTATATATAAGCGGAGGGGAACAGTACAAGCATCGACCATCTCCGGCTCGTTCGTCGCCCACCCCACCCCACCCTCTCATCCTCCCTCCCCCCCCGACCGATTTTGACGACTCCTTTGACCTCTCGCGCTGTCCCTCCCCCGCCCCGCCCCGCCCCGCCTGCGTCGCCGCGCCAAGCTCCAGGCGCCCCCGCCCCCGCCCCCTGGTTGGTGGATTCCATGGCCAACAGCAACCTCCCCCGCCGGATCATCAAGGTGCGTGCGATTCCGATCGCCCCCTCCCGCCAGATCTGTCCCCCGTTTCGCTTGTAATCTGTCCGCGCCGCGCGCCTAACCCTTTCCGAATTTGGATCTGCGCCTGCAGGAGACGCAGCGGCTGCTCAGCGAGCCAGGTTTGTCCTTCTCGCACACAGAGAATTCTGGTCGATTTCGGCGCCTCCCCGGTGTTTGTTGTTCTGATTCGTGCGTGTGTCGATCCGTGCAGCGCCGGGGATCAGCGCCTCGCCGTCGGAGGAGAACATGCGCTACTTCAATGTCATGGTCCTTGGCCCCGCGCAGTCGCCCTACGAAGGCAAGATAGATATATGCCTTTTTTCTCCATAATATAATATATCGTTTGTTTCCCCTGCTGAAATAGCGTGTCTCCCAGTATCATCTATGTGCTTTCTATCCTGCAATGCTATGGGGGTACACGGATGTATGGTGTCGGTGTCCTTCCTCGACTGCAATTGTTGTTGCTGTATTCTGATTACTTGTATTATTATTATGTTGTATCTGTTTGTGGCCTTTCTATGTGCTATCTTCTGCTTGTAAAAATTTCTGCAGATGTGTTGTAAACCAGCATAGATGGTAATTGATCACATAGCGCCGTTGCTCTAGTGATGCCGCAGCTCTACACCTGTAAACCTATGTTGTCTGAGTACTGAATAGCTTAGATTGGTAGTGTCACCATCATGTGCTGCCTTATTTCCATTTTGTTTTGGTTCATCCTGGTGGTTGTCGTGCTCCTAGTGTCCTTGTAAGACAAGTTTACATATCCGTTGTAAGAACTGTTATTACATATACATATTGAGCTTGCGCTTTGTTTGTTATACACCAAAATTGCTTTACATGTCCATTCTGGACGGTCGTCACATAGGACTGCAGGAGCTGTATTGAACCTGCTTTCGACTTGTACAAGTTATGCCACATAGGAACATCACCGTTTGCATTTACGCCTGCTATAAGTGTACTCATGATATGTGGGACAAGTTTTGATTCTTTCATGCTAGATCTATGACAATGTCATATTAATCAATTGGCCCATGCAAATTGACCATATATTGGTATCATAAATGTTGCGTGTGTAATTAATAAATGGCAGAAATAACACCTTGTGTTCTATTGTTGGATGGAGAGTACCATTTGTCACTTAACTGCTTAAGCTTATGGTGCACTCTAATTTTAATGGTGACACTTTTATGGCAAGCCACAAATTGTCTAAGCTTAGCTGTGGCAAAACTAGTCTTGAAAACATGTCCTTAGTTCACTTGTCTTGCCACTTGGTATGTCATATCTGATTATGTTAGACATTTTTATTAGGGCAAACATTTCTTTTCCTTATTCGTCTATATCTGGTGTCCTGATTTTGTTTCTTCTGCCATGTCTTGGACAGGTGGAGTCTTCAAGCTTGAACTTTTCTTACCCGAGGAATATCCGATGGCTGCTCCTAAAGTAAACTTTTATTTATCGAGAATAAGTTAGTTTTGGTTTAAAGAGCTATTAGTTGAAACTTATAGTACTGTGATGGATCATGGATGTGCTTGTCTTGGTGAAGTTCTTGATGTAAATTTCGGTTGTTTCATAGTCGTCATCGCGAATCACTATTTTCGAATTCTATCACGGTGATCTTGGCAAAGTTTGTATGGCACTAAAATTCGATAATAGGAATGGGCTGCCATCTCCTTCTCCTTTGCCTGGTCTCCTTCGTACTTATGCCCGTGGCTAACTGAACTGAGAAAATTGTTTCTGTTGTAGTAAAGAACTATGCTGCATAGTTATTCCAACAACCATAATACACAATGAAGTTGGAATGTGACATCACTATGCGAATCTTCCTGCTATGTTTCTATCTTGTTTCATTCATGTATGTTATTTACATCTGTTGCGTGGTGCCATTGCTTGTTCTTGAGATGTTCTATTCTTTGACTTGCACACCATCATGGTGACCAGGAATACGGCGATAGTCAGTAGTAGCATCCTGCTAATTCTTGTAATTTCAATACCAGTAAATTTGTCTTTCTGTTCACTTCGTTCATCCTCTGTACAGTGTTCATCACTTTACTTATTTGGCAGTGTTATATGGAACTCTCTGTACATGTGAATCGTAATATAACGAGTAACATCTCAGAATGCCAGTTGCTATCATGTTAAATAAGAGGTACCCGTGTAGCTGAGAATCTAGTTGTGGTTTGCGAAGTATTGTCTCTTTTCTGCAATCTTTTCTATTTGTTGTCACTGTTGTGTGAGGCTTTCTGATGGACATCATTCTTTGGTTGTTCCTGATGCAGGTTAGGTTTCTCACAAAAATATACCATCCCAACATTGACAAGGTATGCAACTGATATTATTAGCGGAACACCATTTTGAAAAAGAGCATCTCATTTCTGATGGATGTAAACTGCAGCTTGGTAGAATATGCCTCGACATCCTAAAGGACAAGTGGAGTCCAGCTCTTCAGATACGCACTGTTCTTCTTAGGTAACCACTGCTGACTTCCATTGCACCTTTGCCAAGTACTCCATCCGTCCCATGATGTGTGTCAAAAAACATCTTACATTATGGGACGGAGGGAGCAGTTTTGTGGTAGTTGACATATCATGCCTTCATGGTAAATATCATACTATCGTATTTCCAGAGGGATGTTTCTGGTATTTCTATTGTCGACGATGTTAGTGTACTACTTCACTGCCACTTGACAATATTTCGTCTGCAGCATTCAGGCACTGCTGAGCGCCCCAAACCCAGATGATCCTCTCTCAGAAAACGTCGCAAAACACTGGAAATCCAATGAAGCTGAAGCTGTTGAGACAGGTACGTGGAGACGCTGTCAATAAAGCTACACGCTGAAACTGTGTTTTATGCTCCACTATCCATTTTCTTGATACCCACCTGACATGCCGTTTTCCTCCATTTCTGATTTTCGTGATATCTTAACATATCATTTCTGCACTTTGCAGCGAAGGAATGGACTCGTATGTATGCCAGTGGCGCATGACAAGCTAACGCTGTTATGGATGTAATAACACCGTGTCATAGTTGGGCCTAATCGAAAACCATTTGCTTGATAAAAACACACTTGAAATGATTTGCGATGGACGAATGTATCCAGAGCGGCATCATTTCTAGTTGGTGGTTGTATTTGTGGTGCGTGTTCTGGCACGCTTCATAACTTGCTGCTTATAGAACACGCTCTGTTTCTCGTTCATCTTCAATTGTTTCTCCAATTAAAAATATCTGTTATGATCCGATTATGTAATCTCTCCAAATGATAATAGTGGCTCTCTGTTTGCATTTCTCCCCCAAACCTTTGATGATTTGGTTTTCTTTTGGATTTTTTAGCAATGTTCATTTTTTTTCAATCTCCAGTTGCTTTGGTTGCTTTTTTTTTTCCTTTCCTTTTTGGTGTGTTGAACTGCACATACTTATGATTTTCCAAATCAAATGGTTAATGTATGAATCTCAATGAGTAAGATTGGTTCTGAATTAGGTAAGGTGGGGAGTGGTGTCCCTGTCATACTTTTTGCACGTTCTTATGAAGATTGTAGATCAAACCCAGGTAAGACATCATATGCGAAAAGAAAAAGCATATCTGTTGCAAACAATATTATTTTTCTAGGAAGTGCCACACGTGTGGCATGAACACATGGCAATTCCGAACAGGTTTTTTTGGGTTTGTTTTGTCCTTTTGGAAAGCAACTTTAGTTGTAAAAAAATGTCAGGGCGGGATTGCTCTGTGCCACACGTGTGACACTTGTCATTTGAGTTTTTCTAAGTAAGGAGCAAACATTGTTTATGCAATGTGCATATCTTTTTTGACCGGAAACATTTGGAGTTTATTCCTAATAGTATATTTTTTCTATTTACTTAAACAGTTTTGTACAAAGGTCAAGCCTGGGGTAGCCCTTGAAAAAGAAAAACAGCTATAAAGGAGTGAAAATTACTAAAATATATTGGTTCATTCTTCAAATGGGCTTTATTCTTCATTGATAAAGACCCCATTTATTACTAAAATATATTAGGATGTTTTTATTTTATCAATAAATATCCATAAATTTAAAATAAATCTGGGTTTCTTAGGAAAATCGATTAAAAAAACTATTTGGACTTCATACCAAAATGTTCAGATTTTTTAAAAGATAATCACAATAGGTTTAAATAGTGTTCACAGTTTTAGAACATGTTCTTTTCTTGAAAGTATTTCACAAATACTTCTCAATTTTTGAAAAAGCATTGTTGAAAGAAAATAAAAAACAAAATATACAGAGAAAAAAGAAAAACAAGTCTATAGTATGTTCACTATACGGGCCAGCCTAGTCGGACGCACCCTGTTTGATTGGCATATGTATATATAGGTTGGGTTTTAATATTATTGAATATGTAGTTATTGCTACTGAAACTTCAGCAAACAAGGATGCAAGTCTAAGGAAAAACAAACGGAGGGGAGGGTCGTTTTGGCTCTTGGGTGCATATGCTTCCTAATGGACAGTTTTTTTTTTGCGGGTAGAAATTTGTATTACTCAAAGCATCAAGTCCTTACAATCCATCGCAGCCAACTCCAAAGCATTTGGAGGTCCCGAACTAAGCCAAGTCATGGTTCTACCCTCGCTACGAGCAAAATATGCTAAACTATCACTAACTTTATTTTAGCTACTACTCCCTCCGTCCTGAAAAACACGTCGCAGGTGTAGTTCATTGCCAGTTTTATAAAAAAGCCCTCGTAGTTTCAAAACAATTACAAACAAGCCTCTCCACCCTGTCTTCTTCCTCCGCCGTCGCCCGTGTGTCTCCAGGGGCCGGCGCCGCCAAGCTGCGCGATTTGCAGCCCACCAGGAAGTGTTCCGCCTCCGTCGCCACGTACCTTCAACGCCGCCGCTGTCGCCAAGTACTTACTTCGCCACCGCCCGCCACGATCCCATCCCGCGGCGATTACCTGCGGGCGTCGCTGGAATTTCAACCACGATCCGGTGGAGCAGGAGCTCCCTCTCATCGTCCTCGAGCTCCCGCGAGTCCTCCTCGTGCTCCTGCGAGTCCACCTTGAGCTGCCTCCCATGCGCCACCGCGATCCCTCCCGCCGTGATCCACCTACGGGCATTGTCGGAGCCGGCCTCCACGATCCGGTGGACAGGAGCTCGCGCGCGTCCTCCGTGGTCTCCCGCGAGTCCTCGTCGAGCTCCCACGCGTCGCCGTGGTGCTCCTTCTCTGCCTGCGTGCCCGCCGGTGGTGCTAGCCCGTGCTGCTGCATCTTGTTTCTCCTCTGTTTCTCCCCTGCCGCCGGTGGAGCTAACCCGTGCTGCTGCTCCTCTTCCCGTGTTGATGCTACTGCTCCTTTGCCTGTGCTTCTGTTGCTGATCCGTGCCGTGTTGCTGTTGTTGCTGTTGACTCCCGCCGTGACTGCTGCTGCTGGTGCTATTTGCACTCTGAAGAAGGTACTCCATCAGAGTACTGCTACCTGACAATTTGTGAAATTGATTTACTGTTAACTAAAAGCTTTCAATTAATAGCAAGGCCTTGAGTAAATTTATGCAATTGCCTTGTTTGCAAATACTCCAATGATGATCAAATGAAGTGTTTGTTTCCTTTGTGCATGGTTCTTTCCAAAATGTGGGAAAAACTAACGGAAAAAAGCATGATCAAACATTTACCATGGTTCTTTCCAAAATGATGATAAATTGAAGTGTTTGTTTCCTTTGGGAGTAATTGTTTCAGACATATTAAAACGTTAAGACTGCTGACTGTTGCTCCTTCCCAAATTGTGGGAAAAACTAACTGAAAAAGGAGAATATGGACAAGTTTCTGAAAACACTTCTCTGGATGAGCATACCTATAGTTAGGAAACAAACACTTCAATTCTAGCATAAACTTCAGATCTCACTGCTTCAGAAATGATTTCAGAGCCACAATGTACTCCATGCCAAAGTATTTCCTGCAGAGAAAAAACAAAAATAAACAAACATAAATTACTTAATGAAAGCTTGGGTATAAAGTGGAGTACATATAAATTCAGTTATTTGAATCATTCAAATTCAAATGCATGCATGTTGGTTACACAAATGCATGTTGTATGCCTTGTCTAATCCTTGTATATAAACTCCTTGTTGGAATTTATTTGGATTAATTTGAATTAATCAGAATAATCTGAAAATTTTGATCACTGCAGGGCCACTACACTACTATACATGGCCACTACACCGCTCCATGTCAGTACTGTTCAGAAACAAACTTGGCTGAAAATTCAGTTATTCTAAAATTTGCTTCAGTCAGTTTACTCCTAAAATTCAGTAAACAACTACTCTGCATACATGCTGGAGATCAACATCAACAGCTACTCTGCATATTTTCCAAGATGTTTCAAACATATGCACACTACTGTACTTGGCGGAGTATGTCTAACATTTGCAGCTACACTCATTTATAAGAAGAATGCATTTTTTTTCTTCTTTTTCAGTTTATTTCCATTATATACCCAGTCACCTAGGCAATACCAAAATGATAGGCAACAGCTAATTTGGTTAGTTGAATTTGTTTCTGATAAGAATAAACCTAAAGGACAGGAAACTTCACTGGAACTAAAACTAAATTTGTGATGCACACAACAAACAGAACTTTTTTGCATCTAAGAAAACCTCATGGATTGTCCTAAATACTACGTGTCAATAATTGGTTTTATTTAGTTAAGAGGTCCATTTCATGCTATCAAGGACACTTCCAGTTTTTCTTAGTTTCATCAAAGGTTCATCAATACAGATGCTAAAATCTAGCATATCTCATGGAATGGATCAGCTTAAAGCCTAAAATAAGAAGTCTAGATAGGAACACTTAAAGACCATCTCCAGAATAATCACACAATAATTTGCAAGAAATAATACTTTCTATACTTTACTAAATAAAATGACTTACTCCAAAGATAGGTTATTGCTACTGTCAAAATTTGTTTCAAACAGTTTTCTGTCAACTTGTGAGCAGGAAAATGGCTTCAGAAAATTCAGTTAACTGAGACTACAGTGAATATTCAGTTTTCTATCAATTTAAATGGATCCATCCAATATCTGTAGTCCAAGTTTAAATGGGCTGCAGTCATGTCCAAGTTTAACTGAATATGTGCGTGCATGTCTACACTGTTCTGCTCTGCATTCATCCAACGACATTACCGATGTTGACTTGACGCCTAACCAAAATGATTTTGCCATCTCCCATCTGTATCCAGCTCCACAGATAGATGGAGATAGCCCCTCCTTGATATCGACCCGTGTTGGGAATGACCTCTCACGTTCTATTCTTCAACAAATATCACCGGCCGGCAATAACCAGCTTACACACATTGCAGAAGATAGATTTTCCTTTTTTACTGTTATTATTAAAGATCACCTATGCTCTCTCTCTCTCAGTTCATCTATTATCTGAAACTGCATGCACTAACAAGACAGACATCTAGTATCTGAAACTCCAAAGAAACAAGAAATCTTTGAGGATTGATGGAGTCAAGCAAAACAGCAAGTACAAAAGCCTTTGCAAAATACACTATCCTTACAAACATAATTCCCTTCCTGACAAGAAGCATTTAAAAATTGTAGAAAGAGACGTGTTAACTTACCCTAAGCAAAAGTATAACCATACTCTAAACTCAAGCACTGTCAAAATTAGAGAAGACATGGCTGTTCCAAAACCACGCCCACCAAGAAAAACTGTATCTGCTTCCTGCCCAGAAGCAGTTTGTAGAGTACTGTCAAAATTCAGAATGGTGACTGATTTTTTCAGTAAAGTTCATATGGGAAGGTAATAAATCAGTTTTGATTCTATTGACAGAGTACATTGAACTCTGTCAACACAATTAGACATGAATAAGAACTCTGTCTAGACATCCAGTTTTGTCATAAATAAGAACTCTGCCTAGACATGAATAAGAACTCTGTCTAGCATGGCCATTGACATGTTGATGGCACTTTCTTTGACAACTGAATTTTGACGGTAGTAAAAATGAAAAATTCAGACTTTACCCAATGCAGACTTGCAGAGCACTTGTGCACGAGTCCGATGAGCATGAGGAGGAGCCGTCGTCGTCGATGGGCTAGACCTGCAGAGCCACAATATAATCCATGATTCAGTACTGCGCAACAATGAGCAAATCTTATTGAACTTTGAGACAGTACTAATTTCAGAGTCAGAGTTCATGGATGAATTTTGAGACAGTACAAATCTTACTAAAATGTTGGATTTGGGTCGCCTATGTGTACAACTCCGTCAGTAAAAATCATCAGGACAAAGAAAGAAGGAAGATAACAGAATAGAGCATGCCACGGGAGGGGAGGGGAGGGAGGAGGGCGGACCGGAAGAGGGAAGAGCGGCTGGTGCTGCCGGACTTGTGAACGAGCCCGTTGGAGCGGGAGCTGCTGGGCGACAAGGACAAGCTCCTCCTCGGCCACAATCCGGTCCCCAAGAAGAGGGGGGAGGGAGCGTGCTGCGGCGTAGCTCCGACCGGCGGCTTTGGGTTGGGCGGGAACGGCTGCTCCAGGGAGGGAGTCGCGGCTGAGCGAGAGTGGATGGTCCGGGAAAGCAGGAGGCGTCGCGGAGAGCAGATTGACGACGGGAAGGGACAGCTCCAGCTGGCCAAGCTCGGGGAAGGCCGCCGCCGTCGGAGAGCAGATCAAGAAAAAAAAATCGAGCCTTCTCCTTCCCGTGGTTCACCATGGGGAACGAGCAAGGGAACAAGGAGAGGGAAGCAACGCTCCGGCGATGCGCAGGGGAGCCGAGCAGGGGAGCTCCAGCGCGGGGGGAGCCGAGAGGGAGGGCTCCGGCGCACAGGGGAGACGAGTGAGGCTGCGAGGGAGACGACCAGGGACCGCGGGTTGTGTCGGGAATTCGCAGAGGGGGTTTTCGTAAAAATGTCACTGCGACATGTTTTTCGGGACGGAGGGAGTATTAACATGAGTAATACAAAAATCACGAAGGAACAAAAGATATCTAATCTCCTTGATGATGGACGAGTAGACCGATCTATCAATATCTGAAGCTTGAATTAATTTTACTGTTATTAGGGAGTCCATCTCAACCTGCACTGGCAAGTCGCTTCTCTGGATAGAAAATGATAGACCTTTCATGCATGCACATAGCTCAGCTTCGAGCGCGTCTCGACAGTGAAACAATTGCCTACAGGAAGAGAAGATGATGGCACCTCTCTCATCCCTTAACACCATACCTGCACCAGTCGAGCCATCCTCAGCAAAAGAACGGTCAGTGTTTAACTTGACAAATCCAACACTAGGAGCAGCCCACTTGGGGTCTGCACTTTTGTCCATAAGAGGCCGAGTTGCTCCATATAATATCAGGGATTTTCCTTTGGACGGTTCAGCGGCAAGATTAGACTTTATGCCAATGATAGAGTCCAGGTAGCTCGTAAAAAATCTGCGTGAAACTTCCATGGGTGGCGGGGCTTTATTATGAACAATCTCGTTGCATATTCCTAATGGACAGTAAATTCGAAATAAATAGTAAATAAAATTTAAAGATTCTGATTTTTTTTTGTAGATGTTCTTGTTAGTGTAACAAGTGTGCTTGCCAATTTTCATGCGAAACTGGAAGACGGTGCTTCATCGGTGAAAAAAACAAATATAAGTGTAACATTTGTTGTTTGACTTGTTTTTTTTTGCATAGATCAAAATACTTAAACTTTCCTCCTAAAAATTTGTAGGAAGCGTTTTGGTGTAACAATGATCACATCTTTTCTTCAAAATTTTTTGACATTTGAATTTTTTTTGATGGGTAGGAGCATATGCTCCAAGAGCCGAATTGACGCTTGGTTTGACTAAATGGTTGCCGAACGTATAAGGGCGCGCCTTATGGGTCGACCCCATTGAGTGTGTGGCACGGTTCGCCTTACCCAACTATGCGTATAGTCTTTTCACGATTTTCTCTTCGGTTTTAGGTTTTTAGACGGTTCTAGTTAGTTTTCCATGTCTATTTTTAAAATGTATTGTGAGAAGAAAATCACAAATGAAAAAAGATGCATGCACTCTAGAAACCTCCACCTGTTTTACATCTTAACTTTGGTGATGTTTAAAGATACGAAAAGGGAGGGGCGGTTTGGCTCCCGGATGAACAGTACCACCAAAAGGTGGACTTATGTTTTCAAAAAAATTCTGATTTTTTTGGATGTTTGCGTTAGTGTCGCAAGCATGCCTGGCAATTTTAATGCGAAATGGAGCAATAGTGTTTCGTCAATGAAAATAAATAAATTTTGGGTAACATTTTGGGGTAACATTTGTTGTTCAAATTATTATTTTTTGCATAGGCTAAAATGTTTAAACTTTTTTCCTAAAACTTTGCAGGTACCATTTCGATGTGAATGCAAAAACATAAAAAAAAACTGTTCAGATTTTTTTGACATTTCAAAAATTATTTTTTCTGCTCGGGAGCACATGCTACCGGGAGCCAAATTGGATTTCTGGAAAACAGATACAAACACTTGTATATATATGCAACTCACCTAACTAGCACTAACTTTTATACAAAGACATGTTATTCTGTTTATTATTATTTTATTCTCTAGAGACACTGGATATACCTCTCCCACCCGCACCAACGCAAAGAGGCAATATCTAAGAAACAACTAACATGTTTTTGGTTTGCAATAATAATTTTCAATTTAGCATTTATTTTTAGTACGGTACTTTTTTTCATATTTTCCTGCATTTATTATATTCTAACCTTTTAGTCTAATAAGAACTTATAATAGTTTAAAGCACATGTTGAGCGATTGGGTCATAAAAAGTAAAAAATAAAATAAAATAATGCAAATACATGATAGCTATTTGTTAATTCACTATCTGACATTTTATTTGAGAAACTCAGTCGATTACCATGGAGTAGAGTATCTAAAGCTAGTGGCGGGAATCTGTTATAAAGTCTTAAGTCATTACATCTTCCTGTTACATGCACATGTATGATTTAAGACTTTATAACGCCGCCACTTATAACTAACTCCGGCACTAGCTTTAGATACTCTACTCCATGGTAATTGACTGAGTTTTATTTCATCTTCAATCATAATTTTGTAACTACCAAAATACTACCTACAGGTTTTCTCCTTCACAACTTCGCCATATCTAAAAATTATTCTTGCCTCCACCACTGTCTAAGCTGTCATGGGTTTTCTAAGAACAAGCTTGGAATGTTTTGTGATTGGCAATGTGTCCGGAGCGATAACAGTTCAAGTTATTAGCAGTGCACTGGAGTACATGATTTAGTATTATGCGAGTCTACCAAAATACATTAATGCATATGCGAAATATGTTTTTTGTGATATAAAAGTATAAGCTATCCAAAATATGATAGCCGGATCCCAGTTTGTATTTCAACCATGGAAGATTTGAGTTTACTTCAGTTATTTAAAAATAATCAATATGTTTTTCCAGTGAATTTATGATATATCCCAGCACTATAAATAACTAGGCATACATTTAAGAACTCAACACTCGACTTTGCATTAAAATGTTTAAAACCATTACTTTCTCTATTCTACTTTTAAGACCAACTAGACCCGGGTAGAAAACTCAATTCTTTGATTTTGTATTAAAATCATAATTTAGATATTTTTCAAGATGAAATGGAACACCGTTGCTATCATGTATGATTGTCATGGGATTGAGGGTGCTCCATCTTTTCAAAAAAAAAATTGCTTGGTCTTACGCATTGTTCTTTGGAATCCTATAGTTTGTGCCGGTGTATTCTTGAATGCTTCATTTGTTAATCTTTATCTGCACAGCTGGAAGCAATGTGTTCTCAATGTTTGTGTTTTGGCATGGATCTAGATGGAGCATGAAGTGATTATGAACCACTATCATGAATCAATATGAGGCAGGCGTTGAGTAAGTTGCTTGTTACAAGTACAACTTCATGACATTCACATATGAAGTGCCAAACATCATGTTGTGTCCTTTGTAAACATGGGAGTGTATCAGAATATGATTTTCATGTTGGTTTTGTTAAGAAAATTATATGTATTGAGAGAAGTAACCAAAACCAATGTTCGGGGACAGCCTGTGTGATTTCTTGTACATGCACACTTGTAGAGAGAGAGAGAGAGAGATGCTAAAAGAACCATAGCAAAACATTTTTCAGAAATACTACCCAAAAGAGAGAGAGGGAGATAATATTTTCCCCAACAGTAAAACCTTCAGATAGAAACCTACCGAAATGATTTATTTTAAATAAACAAAAAGTTATTTTGTTGATTAGGTGAAACACATGGCAATTTGGTGTCAGGTGAACATATCATGGACATTGACTAATATGAAATTTTAGATAATCAAAATTGTAATAGTTTTTTTGTTGAAAAATGATATCTATCAAGCAGGAGGTTGACACAAACTTTAGTCTTGTCGACAATACATCAAGATTTCATCATCAATCATATCCATGTCTATATTTGTAGAATCTTGTTTATCTAAACTCAAGTTGTTGAATTTCTACGACGACACAAGAAAGACCGTTGATTGGTGACGACGGAACTTACAGATGCTGACTTCAAGAAGATTACTTATGAAGATACAATTGAAGATTTCATTTAAAATAAATCAAGATAGAATATGCTTTTCAATGCAATTTGAGGCCAGTTCGTGTTAATTTTGAACAGCACATTTACTCTTTTTTGCATTGGCATTTGATCTGCTGCTAAATAAGAAATAATATAATGTATGTAACATAATTAAGTGAGAACATGATTTGGTTATCATTTCTCTATTTTAGGGACTCATTTTGCAGTTTGCACTTGAGCCTCATACATGTGTAGTCTGGTAGCAAATGACAGACATTCAAAAAAGAACATGAAATAGCTTGCAAGCTTTGCATCAAACAATATCGCCAATATCATGCTTTGACGAACTCCATGCACACATAAAAAACAATACAAATCAGATAACTTTAGTTTCAATGGCGTTACCCATAGCACAAGACATGAATTGAACTAACAACAACATCTAACATTTAATTTTTATTTTAGCAAAAAGCATTTAGCCACATGGAGGCACTACCTTTATGGAATTCGTTGTGAGCTATACACGGACCATAAAAGTCTCAAATATATCTTCACATAAAAGGAGTTGAATATGAGGCAAAGAAGGTGGTTAGAACTCATCAATGATTATGACCTTGGTGTTAACTACCACCCAGGAAAGGCTAATGCGGTGCTAGATGCTAGACACCCTTAGACAAAAAGCTCATGCAATCATGTCAGGATGCCAACCTATGATAAGCATACGATATGAGAATTAAATTGGTACATAAATCCGTTGAGAAAAGCCTAGCCACATTAACAATAAAACCCAATCTGTTGGACTAAATCAAGGAAAAATCAAATCAAAGATGAGTTTATTTGTGAGGAAAAGCATATAATATAAGATGGTCGAATATCATAATTCTGAATAGAAGAAGAGGAACCACTTTGGTATAAAACACGAATATGTGTGCCAAATATCCTTGATATTAAGCAAATAATACTCAAGGAGGGACACAACATCCCATACACACCATACACTCAGCTAGCACAAAAATGTACCGCGATACCAAGAGTACATTTTGGTGGAGAAATATGGAAAATAAATTGCTCAGTATGTGGATGAATATGACACTTGTAAAAGGGTCAAGGCAGAGCACCAACACCCCCCAGGATTATTACAACCTCTCCAAATTCCACAATGGAAGTGGGAGGAGATCCACATGGACTTTATCATTGGATTTCCCAAGACAAGAACTAAATCTGCTCATTTTATCCCTTTAGCCCCGGGATGTTCTAGGGAAAAACCGGCAGAGCTATATCCACAGGATAGTAGCTTTACATGGAAGACCTTCCAAAATTGTGTCAGACCGTGGATCTTTGTTTACTTCCAAGTTCTGGGAAAAATTACAGGAAGCACTAGGAGAAAAACTAGATTTTAGTACCGCATACCACCCCCACACTAGCGGTCAAGTTGAGAGGGTATAGCAAATCATAGAGGACATGCTAAGGGCTTGCATACTAGATTTTGGTGACTCGTGGAGCAAGCACTTGCCCTTAGCAGAGTTCACATATAACAATAGCTATCAAGCTAGTATTGGTATGTCCCCATTTGAGGCCTTATATGGCCGAAGATGCCAAACCCCAATATGTTGGGTGGAAACCGGAGAAAAGAAACTCTTAGCACCCGACTTGGTCTAAGAAACTGAGGAAAAAGTTTGCCTAATTAAAGAGCGGCTCAAGACGATGCATAGCCGGCAAAAGAGTTATGCAGATAAGAGATGACGCGACATACAATATCAACTCAGTGACTTTGTTTATTTAGAAATCTCACCAAAGGGGTCAAGAGCTTTGGAGTACAAGGAAAATTAAGTCTCAGCATATTGGTCACTATCGGATTTGAAAAAGAAGAGGGGCAATGGCGAACAAATTAGAATTGCCAGCGCACCTGCAAGGGGTTCATGATTTATTTCTACCAATTGCGCATGCAAGAGCGTAAAGGCATCATTGGAAAGAGTCTCGTAGGATGAATTAACCCTTCAAAAAGACCTAACCTATGAGGAGCGTCCTAGTTGGATTCTCGACATAGAAGAAAAGAAACTCAGGAGTAAAATGATAAAATATTGCAAGGTGCAATGGGGAAATCATCCAGTACGAGAAGCGACCTGGGAAAAACAAGATGACCTCTGAGAAAAAGATCCTTACTTTCAAGGTGGAACTTAAATTTCGAGGACATGATTTTTCTAAGTGAGGGCGGGGAGGGGGATGTAAAACTATATAAACTAGATAACAATAATTTCAACGACGTTACCCGTAGCACAAGACATGAATTACACTTATAGAAACATTTGACATTTAATTTTTATTTCAGCAAAAAATATTTAGCCATGTACAAATTTTTTTCTCCAAACCTCCGTATATTTTACAAATTTATAATCAAACCCTTGTCCCATGTCTTACACGCACAAAAATGCCAACTAATATCCAACCAAGCACTACATACTTGTCCATTGGACAACTCACAAAGACACAAATGGAGGCCTGCATGCGATCCGAACCACGCATGCAAGCCACACGTACCGCTTCCCAAACTGACATAGCCATTTCCAAATTCATTGATAATTGTGCACATTTCTACCTCTCTCACACACTCATACGCTGGAGTAACCCCACCATCCACCTTTTCACCTTCTGTCATTGCTATGATTCACTACTGTGTTGTTCTTTTAGTTGCATGCGTTGCCACCAGGCAAGATTTTAAATCAAGGCCGATATGACTGATATAAAGGCCGATATATCACTTTTGGGGTTGTACCGATATATACATAACATATCATTTTGTAAATATCATTTTCAAACATATCACCTGATATGGACCGAAATATCAACCGATATGGCCGATATCTAGCCCGATATGTCCATCGATATAGCACGATATGTAGATAACAATAGTTCTTTATTAAATAACAGTGAAATAAGATTATGCACTTACAACTTTAGCATATATTAACAAAGTCATGCATAATGTTTCGTACAAATGCATACATATCATACTTTTTTAACCATAGAGTAAGAATTTTGTGAATCTTTCCTTAATAGTTTCTTAATCAACAAGTTAATAAACTACCAATCTAAACGTGTTATGTTGAAGCATTGACATCATACATTTTGTTTTACTAAAAATAGATGTTTTGAACAAGAATAATGAAAAAAAACTAGACATGTTTCCTCCGACATATCTACATATCATCTGATATATCACCCGATATCCGATATCTGATATGTCGAAGCCAAACCGACACAAACCCGATATCTGATATTTTGAAGCTTGCCACCAGGTACTAAGAAGTACCTTGTATTGTTAGCCCTCCTTGCTTGATGTCTTTGCTATCTTCACCTCTGTTTGAATCAGAATATGAGCATATGATTTTTGACTCTAGTTACTCTATAAAAAGAAGAATGATGGTTAGTAAAATAAAACACATAAATTAGATGAAGACAAATAGGTACATTGTGGTTTAGTGAAGCATGCGTAGCCGTAAAAATTTCTGTGAATCTCTCTGTCTCGTACTAGATCTGCTAATAGCCATGTCATGCTGAGAGTTAAATCCCAAATATTAATTTGTTGAGATGATTTGCATGTGTAGCTATCAGGTCCAACTTTTGTGTGTACTATTTGTCTTAGTGTTCCCACTTGTCCATTTATAGTGATCATTGGTTGGCAAATGGTCATAATCTGTTAAATACTTAGATCTAATTAGTAGCACGTCCACACCATAGATTGAATCTTGATTAATTTCATGGCCTTGAGATTAACAAAGAGAAAGATGACAATATAGTTGTATGGGGAATAGTGTATCAGGCCAGAGATGAAATGAACAATATGGAAAAAAATCTACACACCACGTTCACATCTAGCAAGCATTTGTTGTGAAATTTACAACACTACATGGAGAAGGAATTAGGATTAGTACTTACCAATAGTATAGCAGTACCGTGGACATGACCGCTGAATTTTGGTGACTTACCAGTAGTACGCCTCGTGGGTGTGTCTGTGCTAGTAGAGGTGAAGGAAATATGCCCTAGAGGCAATAATAAAGTTGTTATTTATATTTACTTATATCATGATAAATGTTTATTATTCATGCTAGAATTGTATTAACCGGAAACTTAGTACATGTGTGAATACATAGACAAACAGAGTGTCACTAGTATGCCTCTACTTGACTAGCTCGTTAATCAAAGATGGTTAAGTTTCCTAGCCATGGACAAAGAGTTGTCATTTGATGAACGGGGTCACATCATTAGAGAATGATGTGATTGACTTGACCTATCCGTTAGATTAGCAGTTTGATCGTTTAGTTTACTGCTATTGCTTTCTCCATAACTTATACATGTTCCTATAACTATGAGATCATGCAACTCCTGAATACTGGAGGAACACTTTGTGTGCTATCAAACGTCACAACGTAACTGGGTGACTATAAAGATGCTCTACAGGTGTCTCCGATGGGGTTTGTTGAGTTGTCATAGATCGAGATTAGGATTTGTCACTCTGTGTATCGGAGAGGTATCTCTGGGCCCTCTCGGTAATGCACATCACTATAAGCCTTGCAAGCAATGTGATTAATGAGTTAGTTACGGGATGTAGCATTACAGAACGAGTAAAGAGATTTGCCGGTAATGAGATTGAATTAGGTATTGGGATACCGACGATCGAATCTCAGGCAAGTAACATACCGATGACAAAGGGAACAACGAATATTGTTATGCGGTTGGAACGATAAAGATCTTCATAGAATATGTAGGAACCAATATGAGCATCCAGGTTACGCTATTGGTTATTGACCGGAGATGGGTCTCGGTCATGTCTACATAGTTCTCGAACCCGTAGGGTCCGCACACTTAACGTTCGGTGATGATCGGTATTATGAGTTTATGTGTTTTGATGTACTGAAGGTAGTTCGGAGACCCAGATGTGATCACGGACATGACGAGGAGTCTCGAAATGGTCGAGACATAAAGATCAATATATTGGAAGGCTATGTTTGGACATCGGAATGGTTTTGGGTGAGTTCAGGCATTTACCGGAGTACCGGGGGGTTACCAGTGTTGGGGAACGTAGTAATTTCAAAAAAATTCCTACGCACACGCAAGATCATGGTGATGCATAGCAACGAGAGGGGAGATTATTGTCTACATACCCTCGTAGACCGTAAGCGGGAGCGTTATGACAACGCGGTTGATGTAGTCGTACGTCTTCACGATCGACCGATCTTAGTACCGAAAGTACGGCACCTCCGCGATCTGCACACATTCGGATCGGTGACGTCCCACGAACTCACGAGCAGAGTGTCGAGGGAGAGCTTCGTCAGCACGACGGCGTGATGACGGTGATGATGATGCTACCGGAACAGGGCTTCGCTTAAGCACCGCTACGATATGACCGAGGTGGATTATGGTGGAGGGGGGCACCGCACACGGCTAAGAGATAAAGGATGAAGGGAGGAGGAGGCCGGCCCTCATAGGGCGCGCCCAAAGTGTGGAGTCCTACTAGGACTCCCTAGTCTTAGTAGGATTCCACCTCCTTCATGGAATAGGAAAAAGGGAAGGGAGAAGGAGAAGGAAGGAAGGGGGTGCCCCTTTCCCTAGTCCAATTCAGACCAGTGCATGGAGAAGGGTGATACGTCTCCGTCGTATATACTTTTCCAAACACTTTTGCCCTTGTTTTGGACTCTAACTTGCATGATTTGAATGGAACTAACCCGGACTGACGCTGTTTTCAGCAGAATTGCTATTGTGTTATTTTTGTGCAGAAATAAAAGTTCTTGGAATGACCTGAAAATCAACGGAGATTATTTTTGGAATATATAAAAAATACTGGAAGAAGAATCCACGTTAGGGGGCCCACACCCTGTCCACGAGGGTGGGGGGCGCGCCCCCTGCCTCGTGGACCCCCTGACGCACCACCAACCTCAACTCCAACTCCATATATTCGTGTTCGGGGAGAAAAAAATCAGAGAGAAGGATTCATCGTGTTTTATGATACAGAGCCGCCGCCAAGCCCTAAACTCTCTCGGGAGGGCTGATCTGAAGTCCGTTTGGGGCTCCGGAGAGGGGAATCCATCGCCATCGTCATCATGAACCTTTCTCCATCACCAATTTCATGATGCTCACCGCCGTGCGTGAGTAATTCCATCGTAGGGTTGCTGGACGGTGATGGGTTGGATGAGATTTATCATGTAATCGAGTTAGTTTTGTTAGGGTTTGATCCCTAGTATCCACTATGTTCTGAGATTGATGTTGCTATGACTTTGCTATGCTTAATGCTTGTCACTAGGGCCTGAGTGCCATGATTTCAGATATGAACCTATTATGTTTTCATGAATATATGTGAGTTCTTGATCCTATCTTGCAAGTCTATAGTCACCTACTATGTGTTATGATCCGGCAACCCCGAAGTGATAATAATCGGGACCACTCCCGGTGATGACCATAGTTTGAGGAGTTCATGTATTCATTATGTGTTAATGCTTTGGTCCAGTACTCTATTGAAAGGAGGCCTTAATATCCCTTAGTTTCCAATAGGACCCCGCTGCCACAGGAGGGTAGGACAAAAGATGTCATGCAAGTTCTTTTCCATAAGCACGTATGACTATATTCGGAATACATGCCTACATTACATTGATGAATTGGAGCTAGTTCTGTGTCACCCTATGTTATAACTGTTGCATGATCTTTCGCATCTGGCATAATTCTCCATCACTGATCCATTGTCTACGAGCTTTTCATATATTGTTCTTCGCTTATTTACTTTTCCGTTGCTATTGTCACAATCACTACAAAACCCAAAAATATTACTTTTGCTATCGTTACCACTACTATCATATTACTTTGCTACTAAATACTTTGCTGCAGATATTAAGTTTCCAGGTGTGGTTGAATTGACAACTCAGCTGCTAATACTTGAGAATATTCTTTGGCTCCCCTTGTGTCGAATCAATAAATTTGGGTTGAATACTCTACCCTCGAAAACTGTTGTGATCCCCTATACTTGTGGGTTATCAAGACTATTTTCTGGCGCCGTTGCCGGGGAGCATAGCTCTATTCTTTGAGTCACTTGGGATTTATATCTGTTTATCACTATGAAGAACTTGAAAGATCCAAGAACCAAGATTTATCCCTCAACTACGAGGGGAGGTAAGGAACTGCCATCTAGCTCTACACTTGATTCACCTTCTGTTTTGAGTAAGCTTGCGACACCTAAGCCTGCTTCTGCTATTAATTCTGATATGTCACATGTTATTGATGATGCCACTTCTGCTGTGCATGATACTTATGATGAAACTACTTCTATGCTTGATACTACTGTGCCACTTGGTGAATTTCTTGATGAACAACTTGCTAGGGCTAGAGAGAATGAAATTATTGAAACTGATAATATTGATGAAAGTGATGATGAAGATTCTCCCCCTAGATATGAATTGCCTGTTGTGCTTGAGGGTTATGTTATGGATGAAGAAACTGCTAGAAAATTTCTTGCCTGCAATGATAGAAGTGATCTTAAGAAACTATTAGCTAAGTTGAAAGAAAAATCTTTGAATGCTAGAATGAAATATGATCCTGCTTATGCTACTTCGCCTATCTTTATTACTAATAGGGATTATGATTTCTCAGTTGATCCTGAGTTAATTACTTTGGTTGAATCTGATCCTTTCTATGGCTATGAATCTGAAACTGTTGTGGCACATTTTACTAAATTAAATGATATAGCTACCCTGTTTACTAATGATGAGAAAACTCGCTACTATTATATCCTTCAATTATTTCTGTTTTCATTAAAGGGTGATGCTAAGATATGGTTTAATTCTCTTGATCCTGGTTGTGTGCGTAGTCCCCAGGATATGATTTATTACTTCTGTGCTAAATATTTCCCTGCTCATAAGAAACAAGCTGCTTTAAGGGAAACATATAATTTTGTGCAAATTGAAGAAGAGAGTCTCCCACAAGCTTGGGGGAGGCTTCTCCAATTACTTAATGCTTTGCCTGATCATCCTCTCAAGAAAAATGAAATACTTGATATCTTTTATAATGGACTAACCGAGGCTTCCAGAGATTACCTGGATAGTTGTGCTGGTTGTGTTTTCAGGGAAAGAACTGTTGATCAAGCTGAAATTCTATTGAATAATATGTTGACCAATGAAAATAATTGGACACTTCCTGAACAAACTCCTAAGCCAACTCCGAAGAAAAGGGGTATTCTATTTCTTAGTCCTGAAGATATGCAAGAGGCAAAGAAATCTATGAAAGAAAAAGGAATAAAAGCTGAAGATATTAAGAATTTACCACCTATTGACGAAATACATGGTCTTAATTTGCTGCCTGTTGAAGAAATACATGGTCTTGATAACCCGACACATGTAGTAAAGGTAAATTCCCTCTATAGATATGATAAAGCTGAAATCCCTGCTGCTATGTTTGCTAGCCAATGTTTGGATGAATTTGCTAACTTTATGGTTAAGCAAGAAGATTTTAATGCTTATTTTGGTAGACAATAGAAACACAATGCTTATATGATTGAACACTTGAGTGAATATATGGCTAATACGTCTCCAACGTATCTATAATTTATGAAGTATTCATGCTATTATATTATCAACCTTGGATGTTTTATATGCATTTATATGCTATTTTATATGATTTTTGGGACTAACCTATTAACCTAGTGCCCAGTGCCAGTTTCTGTTTTTCACTTGTTTTTGAGTTTTACAGAAAAGGAATATCAAACGGAGTCCAATTGACGTGCCAATTTTTGATGATTTTTTATGGACCAAAAGAAGACCCCAGAGTAAAAGAGTTGGGCCAGGAGAGTCCCGGGGCGCCCACGAGGGTGGGGGGCGCCCCCCAGGCGCGTGGGCCTACCCCGTGGACGCCTCGGGCACCTCCTTGACGTGAGACCAACGCCAAAAATTCCTATAAATACAGAAACCTCGGAAAATTAACCTAGATCGGGAGTTCCGCCGCGAGAAGCCTCCGTAGCCACCGAAAACCAATCTAGGCCCTCTCTGGCACCCTGCTGGAGGGGGCCATCATCACCGGAGGGCATGGAGGAGGATCCCGGAGGGGCCATAATCACCATGAAGGCCAAGGACCAGAGGGAGAACCTCTCCCCATCTAGGGGGGAGGCCATGGAGGAGGAAGCACAAGGTGGAGAACCTCTCCTCCTCTCTCTCAGTGGCACCAGAGTGCCATCGGGAGGGGAATCATCGCCGCGGTGATCGTCTTCATCAACATAACTGAGGGAGTCCTGGATTAGGGGGTATCCGGACGGCCGGACTATATCCTTTGGCCGGACTGTCGGACTATGAAGATACAAGATTGAAGACTTCGTCCCGTGTCCGGATGGGACTCTCCTTGGCGTGGAAGGCAAGCTTGGCAATACGGATATATAGATATCCTTCCTTGTAACCGACTCTATGTAACCCTAGCCCCTTCCGGTGTCTATATAAACCGGAGGGTTTAGTCTGTAGGACCAACAACAACAATCATACCATAGGCTAGGTTCTAGGGTTTAGACTCTTCGATCTCATGGTAGATCAACTCTTGTAATACTCATATCATCAAGATCAATCAAGCAGGAGTAGGGTTTTACCTCCATCGAGAGGGCCCGAACCTGGGTAAAAACATCATGTCCCCCGTCTCCTGTTACCATCCGCCTAGACGCACAGTTCGGGACCCCCTACCCGAGATCCGCCGGTTTTGACACCGACAATCACCATCATCATCTCTTTTACGCGGTCCACTCTCCCGCACCCCGCTGTAATCCCTACTTGAACATGGTGCTTTATGCCACATATTATGATCCAATGATGTGTTGCCATCCTATGATGTTTTGAGTAGATATCTTTTGTCTTTGGGTTGATTGATGATCTAGATTGGTATGAGTTGTATGTTTTACTTTGATGCTATCCTATGGTGCCCTCCGTGTCGCGCAAGCGTGAGGGATTCCCGCTGTAGGGTGTTGCAATACGTTCATGATTCGCTTATAGTGGTTGGTGAGTGACTGAAACACAAACCCGAGTAAAGGGGTTGTTGCGCATGGGAATAAAGAGGACTTGATGCTTTAATGCTATGGTTGGGTTTTACCTTAATGATCTTTAGTAGTTGTGGATGCTTGCTAGAGTTCCAATCATAAGTGCATATGATCCAAGTAGAGAAAGTATGTTAGCTTATGCCTCTCCCTGATATGAAACTGCAATAGTGATTACTGGTCTTGTTAACGATTGCCTAGGACAATTCCGCACACCGATCCACCATTATTCCACACTCGCTATTTATAATATTTAGTAATATATTCTAACTTTATGATAACATCACCTACTTTTATATTTTAGCTCTCCGATATCATACAAAGTTTCCACTTCATACCCACAACATAGTTTTATTTCTCGTTGCTAGTTGGAAGCAAACGTTCAGTGTACGTAGAGTCATATAAGTGGCAGATAGGGCTTGAGAGAACATTGATCTTACCTTTAGCTCCTTGTGGGTTCGACACTCCATACTTATCACTTCCACCTTTGGTGCCATACTGGCAACCAACCCAATCCTGGCCGCGCCGAACATCGGCGAACCAATGCTGTTGTACATGGCGGCAACTCATCAGGTTGTAAGCGCAATGCTCGTCGTCGAACGAGAAACGGACGGACATAAATTCCCCCTTCAAAAGCCAGTATATTATGTATCCACTGTCCTCACTCCATGCAAATCACGATACCCACATTATCAAAAGATAGCCTATGCGGTATTCATGGCATCCCAGAAGCTGCGACACTACTTTCAACAGTGTTCAATTATAGTAGCCTCGGAAGTGCCACTTAATGATATTATAAACAACCGCGACGCCACAGGCCGGATTGCCAAATGGGCCATTGAGCTCCTCCTGTTCGACATAACGTACAAACCCCGGCGAGCCATTAAATCGCAAGTATTGGCCGACTTTGTCGCCGAATGGACGGAAGCCGAACTCCCTAAAGAGTACGACGCATACTCCAATTGGATCATGCACTTCGACGGCTCCAAAATGCTGGCTGGTCTGGGGGTTGGCGTCGTCCTGACATCCCCAACCGGAGATACAGTTCAATACGTACTACAGATACTGTATACAGACTCCAACAACGCAACCGAATACGAAGCCCTGTTACATGGTCTTCGGATGGCAGTTTCCATGGGCATTCAACGCCTGGAGGTGCGTGGGGATTCGAACCTCGCAATATCCCAAATAAATGGAGACTACGATGCCAAGGATCCGAAGATGGCGGCCTATCGCAACGCCGTCCAAAAGATGTCAGCTCGGTTCGAGGGGCTCGAATTTCACCATGTGGCTCGGGAAAACAATCAGGCGGCGGATATCCTCGCCAGCATCGGCGCAAAACGCGATGCGGTCCCCCAACATCTTTTTAGAGAGGTTGTTTAAGCCATCCGTGGTATGGGAAGGGGACACCGGTAACAATAGTCCGGACCCGGCCAAAATGCCCGATACCGAACACTCTGACATAATCGGAGGCTGTTCCACCGAAATAACACCTTCAGTCCACGTAATAATGGCCATCATCGCCCCGTGGACAGAACCATTCCTGGCCTACCTAACTAGGCAGGAACTTCCCGAGGACCAAAATGAGGCACGCTCATAGTGCGGCGATCTAAAGCCTACAGGGTCCACGAGGGAGAGCAGTATAAAAAAAGCACTACCGAAGTCCTTCAAAGGTGCATCTCCGAAGAGGAAGGGCGGAAGCTTTTGGCAGAATTCATGCCGGACTCGGCGGCCACCACGCCGCAGCACGGGCCCTTGTAAGCAAGGCCTTCCATACAAGTTTTTATTGGCCGACGGCCCGGGTAGATGCACAGGACTTGGTCCAACGCTGCGTCGGTTGCCAGCTTTTTGCAAACCAATGCCACATGCCACCCATCGCCCTCCAAACAACCCCCATTACCTGGCCCTTCGCGGTCTGGGGGCTTGACATGGTTGGACCCCTTAAAGGGGGAACCCATAAGAAAAAAATACTTACTGGTCATGGTGGATAAATTCACCAAATGGATAGAAGCCAAACCTGTTAAAACGGCCGAATCCGGACCGGTGATAGACTTCATATCCGGGGTTGTACACCATTATGGTGTCCCCCCACAGCATCATCACTGACAACGGCACGGACTTCACGGCCGACGAGGTAAAACTCTGGTGCAGCAACATGGGCATTAAGCTCGATTATGCCTCTGTCTATCACCCACAAACTAACAGCCAAGTTGAGCGAGCAAATGATCTTATCATGAGCGGCATCAAACCAAGATTAGTGCGGTCCTTAAAGGAGTCTAACACACACTGGGTAGAGGAGCTCGACTCTGTACTCTGGGGGCTGCGGACCACGCCGAATCGTACTACCAGATACACACCCTTCTTTATGGTGTACGACGCAGAGGCGGTTCTGCCCTGCGACATAATTCATGACTCACCTCAAGTGTGCATGTACGAAGAAAGAGAAGCCGAGCTCGATCGGCAGGACAGTCTGGACACCCTGGAGGAGGAGCGCAACGTGGCAAAAGCCTGTTCCGCATTCTATCAGCAACAGGCTCGCAGATACCAAAGCAGAGAAGTACGGGCCAAAACTTATAACGTTGGCGAGCTAGTTCTATGCCTGCCGGAGAAGAAAAAGACCAAGCTCGAGCCCAAATGGGAAGGTCCCTTCATTATTGACCAAGTTCTGACCAGTGGAGCGTACCGTCTGCGGGATGCATCGAATAATCGACTTGAGCCGAACCCATGGAACGCAGCCAGGCTCCGAAGATTCTACGCCTAGTGCCGGACTCTATGTTCGTCTCCTTCCTGTATCCATTTTTTTCATATACATTATCTGTCTTTTTTCTCTTTCTTTCTTTTATTCTTTCTCAAGGCCTTCAAGGGCCAACTTGTGCCTTGCTTGCACACTATTGACGCGCTAACCGCGCTCATTATACCTGGGGGCTTCTTACACAGAAGCTTAATTATTTATCTGGGCTTCATGCCCTGCACATGTGTTATTCTTCTGCATGTACCTTTTCTTCGCCATTATATGCATCGATATGACTTAATTTTTTGCCAAACTGGGTTGCCTGGCTCTTGTATTTATGCCCTACGTTCCCGTTAATTCGGCTAGGGCATAAAGGGAGCAGCTCTGCGATTGTTACTGCCGGGTCAGCCGGATGTGTACCTCAGACTGGGTGAAGCCGAAAGCTAGCGTTCTTAAGGGAATATTCGGTCGGTGAACAAAAGATGATTTTTATTTATTTTCCATATGTGCCCCCAGATGTTTTTGCCCGCGTCTCCTCTCGCAGTACGGACATGCACTTTAGGGCATGCGTACCTAGGGAAAGGAACCCTTAACGGAACTATTCTCCCTGGAAGATGTTTCTTACTACCCATGTAATATAACATAACTAGTTGGGTACTTGTCTGTTCAAGCACTAATGACCCCTATGCCTTGTTTCCACGCATACCTCGGTTCTTATATAACTGAGCGGGTATTTGGATACACTCCATACTATCGGGTCCCGAGGTTGAAGCGAAAAGGTCCGCCATGACAAATGATTTACAATCTGGCTAGAAGGCATTATACATGTCACTTTAATTACATGGTCATGTAGACTGAATAAATTCCTCTTCTATACCATCCAACAGGCTGTCTAGCCTACAATCGTGTTGGGAATACTTTGCGGCTAGTTCTACTTGCCCATACACTAAGCTAACAGGGATCTCTTTCCCATCGGGCCCCACAGGTCCGACCTCGTCCATGTGGTTTGGGTCAACCTTGGTATACCGCGTCTTCACCATGGCCCAGGCTTCCCTGGCACCTTGACGGCAGGCCGATATCTTCCATAATCGGAAGCGCCGCTGTGCTCCCTTGAGCTTCTCTGAAAGCTCTCCAATGCCTGCTGGCGGGGAGATGGATGGCCACAAGGCCTGGGCAATACCTTGCATCACCTGCCGAACTTGTTCGTGCAGTTGTGAGAGCTCAGGTAGAAGATCACCCGTAGATCCGGGCATCTTCTCCGCGGGACGACCCGTCAGCATACCTGCAGACATAACTCTGTTAGCCGGCTTCTCCGC
This sequence comes from Triticum urartu, assembly GCF_056163025.1. Taxonomy (NCBI): domain Eukaryota; kingdom Viridiplantae; phylum Streptophyta; class Magnoliopsida; order Poales; family Poaceae; genus Triticum; species Triticum urartu. The sequence goes on from NC_141873.1 coordinate 553,334,708, forward strand.
TGCACTCTTTTAAGGGTTCGTTCAAGCACTTACTGAAAATGCCGCGTCAAAGCCGCTTATTCTCCTTCATGGAGTCCGTAAGCTGGGCTCGAACATCTTTCAGTTCCACGCTCAGCTTGGTATTGGCGTCTTGGAGATTGTTTTTCTCCCGCATGACCTTAGTCAGCACGCGTTCGCCAACCTTTAGCTGTCGTACGACATGCTGGTCCTCCGGATTCTCTCCGGAGTCATCTGCAATATCTATTGTTAGATCTGCAGCCACGCCGCACACTATATGGTACCTATCATTCTTTGAAACAAATGTTACCAGCTGGGGACTTTTCAGGTTCCTTCAATGCGGCAACGGCGGCCCAAAGTTGGGCCTTGCATTCCTCCAGCTCCTGTGACAGTCGAGTATTCTTCTCTATAAGAACCTGCACAATACATGATCCTTAAATCAGTTGTGCCAACTGTTTCAAGTCTCAGGGGCTACCGATATATATACTCATCAAATTTTCTTACCCGTACATCCTTTACATACTGGTCCGTGGCTCTGGCTAGACCATTTTGAGCAGCACGGATGTATGCATCTCCCGAGTTGAATGCATCAAACGCCTCTTGGGAGAAACAAGTGTCACGGAGTACGGCTCGGCGACGCCTGTGATTCATGGCGCTCTCCACTTTGGAATTCGTAGCGGATATCTTATCCGCATCCTCTGTAGAAGGAGCATCCGGTGTGTACCTTGTGTTAGCTTCCGCCTCTGTGTCCGGCCCTGGAGCCCGACTGCTAGAGGCATGATCGGCGACCTCTCCGGATATTGTCCGGCGAGCATTCTTCCTTCTAGGAAACACGGGTGTTATTATGTTTTTAAAGACGACAACCACAGAGTGAGGTGTTGCATCATACCTCTGCGCTGGCGTCTCCATCCGGACCGCCTTCCTTTTTAGCCTGTCCAGCTTTGAAACCCCTTGTTGGCGAGTCGCCGCGGGCTCGGCATGGCGTCCCAAGGGCCTTCCCTATAAAGCACCGTTTGTATACGGTAGGTGAAGTGCATAAAAGGAAATCCTTTTCAAAGGTTCGGACTCCGGTCTCATTTACCTGCGAGGCTGGGAGTAGCCCAGGGTAGTCGGCTATAATGGCCACCATGGCGTCATCACAGCTTAGCTGATAGAAAATCCTATCAATCAGCTCCACGAATATGTTCGGATCCTCTTTCAGGCCGGGGTCGAGGACCCAATCAGGATCCTCCGGTTGTGGAGGTGGGCTATTGATCTCCCCTACCGCTTTACACAGTTCCTGCGATGAAACAACAAGGTAAATATTTATCACGAAAACAAGGGTAGGATGGAAGTAAAAAGAGCGGAAGCTCACCTAGCTTTGAGGGTTGTTCATGGAGAATCCATCCCGTGGCTTCATGCGGAGGAACTCCTCTTCTTCCCCCTTATGCAGATCAGATAGAATTTTTGCTAGAGCGGCAACTGAGTCCGGTCCCTTGCGCCCGCAGCGAGTGGCATCATCTTCCCCGTTGAAGTGCCACATGGGGTGGCCTCGATATTGAAGTGGCTGCACCCCCCGCATAATGCATATTGCCATAACCTTGATTATGGTCAGTCCTGATTTAGCCAGCAACTTTATCTGGCCCATCAGATAAAATACGTCTCTATCATCTTCCTCCTATGGGCTCCGCCGGCGCCAGCTTAGGCGTTTCTTCAAAGGGGCGTTGTCGAACTCAGGAAGACCAATCCGGATAGGATCCGGGAGAGGAACATCCTCCATATAAAACCACTCCGAAGGCCAGTCCTCAGACGTCTTCTTCGGGGTACTGGATAGGTATCCGGTCCCGGCGATGCGCCATACTTCGGCTCCACCCACTTGATATATTGATCCCCTCTGTGTACGGGGCACAAGGCAGAACAACTTCTTCCACAACGCGAAATGAGCTTCGCAACCCAGAAACAGCTCGCAAAGGGCTACGTAACCAACGATGTGCAGTATGGAGGCAGGGGTGAGGTTGTACAACTGGAGGCCGTAGAAATCCAGGAGCCCTCGGAGAAATGGATGGATTGGAAATCCGAGTCCCCTTAACAAATAAGGGATAAGGCATACCCGCTCTCCCTTAGAGGGGTTGGGAAAGCTCTCTGCTTTCTCCCCGCCATTATAGGTGGCGAGCCCGGCTCGAACCGGGACCATATACGCTGGAGGGAGGAATCCCTGGGTCTGTAGCTTCACTAATTGGCTGTGCGGGATGGAACACTTCTCCCAGTCTCCGGGCTTGGGGCTGCGGGAGCGAGAGGAGGAGCTGCGCCGGCCGGCCATGCTGGGATGGATTTTTTCGGGCACGCTCCAATGAATGCTCGCTGAGGGAGGATGGTGTGGTTTGGATCTGAGGATCCTCGTCTCTTTAATAGAAAGTTCATTCACATAGATGGGGTGGTAAATGTAAAAACACCCTGGGTCCTCACATTCGCTTGACACGTGGAAGATGGGCATTATTGGACGCAGAAGCCAAGAAGCGCAACATTTACGAGAAGCCGGACACTATTTAACAGGTACTCAGAGTTTGAAGAAGAACCCGCCTTGCAATGCCGAAGACAATCTACGCGCCGGACTCGTCGTCATTGAAGCCTCGTTCAGGGGCTACTGAGGGAGTCTTGGATTAGGGGGTATCCGGACGGCCGGACTATATCCTTTGGCCGGACTGTCGGACTATGAAGATACAAGATTAAGGACTTCGTCCCGTGTCCGGATGGAACTCTCCTTGGCATGGAAGGCAAGCTTGGCAATACGTATATATAGATCTCCTTCCTTGTAACCGACTCTGTGTAACCCTAGCCCCCTCCGGTGTCTGTATAAACCGGAGGGTTTAGTCCGTAGGACCAACAACAACAATCATACCATAGGCTAGCTTCTAGGGCTTAGCCTCTTCGATCTCGTGGTAGATCAACTCTTGTAATACTCATATCATCAAGATCAATCAAGTAGGAGTAGGGTTTTACCTCCATCAAGAGGGCCCGAACCTGGGTAAAAACATCGTGTCCCCCATCTCCTGTTACCATCCCCCTAGACGCACAGTTCGGGACCCCCTACCTGAGATCCGCCGGTTTTGACACCGACATTGGTGCTTTCATTGAGAGTTCCACTATGCCGTCACGGTAAGGAAGGATGCCTCATCTCGTCGTTAAAAACAACATTACCGCCGGGGGAGCCCTGGCTGTCGGCCAAACTCTCCGGCTAGGCAGTTTCATCATGACCGCCCGTTTGGCTGCTACACCGACGATGACTTCTCGGGTCATCGAAAACAGCCTCCACGTCGGCTCGGAATTTGCTGAGCAGATGCATCCAATGGAGCTCTCATCCCTAAACGAGCTCTTGGATCACATCGCCGCCTTGGGAGTCGCTACGGACTATGATCGGATTGGGCTTAAACCAGATCAAAGGGAGATTAGCTCTCCATCGGTCACCCATCATATTGCGGTGGTGGAGGAACAATGCGGCGATTCTTCCTCTATCTTGAGGACTAACTATGTCCGGATTCCTGAGCTCTCCGAGCCGGATACCCGTTTACGGGAGGACATCACCCAAGCCCTGAACCTAGAGTCAGGCGGCGGGCCAGACTTATCGGGCAACATCCCGGAACCCGAACTTCCAATATTGGAAATTCCTCGGCCCCTGGGTCTCAGATCGGGTAAGGGTTCGGACTCAAATCCACTCACCCACCCAAACATAAACGATCTTTCCCATATCATGCAAGTGCCCCAGGAAACAGTACATCATTATTGGGCCAGATTCCTCCTTGTGATGAACAAGGTTAAGGACTATCGCGAGGAAGACACAGTCTCAATTTTCCGCAATAATTGCACGGACAAGGGAATCCTTAACGCCATAAGTTGCCGTGACATATCACGCTTTGCTGACTTGGCGTCCATAGTATGAAAGTACTGTGCAATGGAAAGCGCCTGGAAAACCGAAACGAAATTTTGGGATAATCCGGCTCCAAATATACACCCAGTCCGAAGTAAAAGGGTGCACTATCATAAGACACCCGAGTCAATTACAAAGAAGCAAAAACCCTCTAGAGGGTGTGGAACTGTATTGGAGGGATGGCTCAACGGACCCTGCAAAATTCATAGTACAGCGGATACCATACCAACACACAGCCTTAGAGCATGTTGGGTACTCCGGCAGGTGGCCAAAAGTGGTGAGGATCTTCTCATCCCAGATGCCACAGAGCACCATCCCGGGGATAACAATACGGTATTAACAGTCTTTTAAACATTCGCATCAAATAATAGGTGCAAGCGAACACTCCACAACCTTGCCAAAATCTGCCACATGGCATCAATAAATCCATGGAGTGACACAGCTATTACCTGCAATGCCAGTGATGAACCTAAATTCCGACCAGCCCGAGCACCAGCTCCACTGGTCCTCAGTCCAATTGTGGATGGCTTTCGACTCACCAAAGTACTCATGGACGGAGGCAGTGGATTAAACCTCATCTATGAGGAAACTCTTCAAAAAATGGAAATAGATTGGAACCGCATTGAGCAAAGCAGCACAACCTTCAGAGGAATCATCCCCACTCGGGAAGCACGCTGTGATGGGAAAATCACACTAGATGTGGTATTCGGCACGCCGAAGAACTATAGGTCCAAAGAAATTACATTCCAAGTGGCCCCGTTCAGTAGCGGATACCACGCCCTTTTAGGGCGGGAGGCGTTCATGATCTTCCAAGCCATACCCCATTACGGGTACATGAAGCTCAAAATGCCCGGGCCCAATGGAATCATCACTCTCGCTAGTGATCCGGACACAACACTCCGTGCCGAAAACAAAACAGCCGCATTGGCCCTCGAGGCATTATCCGAAGCCCTTTCGGCCAAGGAATTAATTGCGCTACGCTCCACAGTGGACATGGACGACGTGATACTTGACAAGAGATCCAAGTCCACCTCTTTTAAACCAGCGGATGAAATAGTCAAATTCCAAGTCCACCCAACGGACCCTACAAAAACAGCCTCCATCGGGGCACAGTTAAACCCCGCTGTCGGTGTCAAAACCGGCGGATCTTGGGTAGGGAGTCCCGAACCGTGCGTCTAGGCCAGATGGTAACAGGAGGCAGGGGACACGATGTTTTACCCAGGTTCGGGCCCTCTTGATGGAGGTAAAACCCTACGTCCTGCTTGATTAATATTGATGACATAGGTAGTACAAGAGTAGATCTGCCACGAGATCGGAGAGGCTAAACGCTAGAAGCTAGCCTATGGTATGATTGTATGTTGTGATTGTTGTTCTATGGACTAAAACCCTTTGGTTTATATAGACACCGAAGAGGGTTAGGGTTACACAAGGTCGGTTACAAAGGAGGTGATATCCATATACGTATTGCCTACCTTGCCTTCCACGCTAAGTAGAGTCCCATCCGGACACGAGACGAAGTCTTCAATCTTGTATCTTCATAGTCCAACAGTCCGGCTAAAGGATATAGTCCGGCCGTTCGAAGACCCCCTAATCTAGGACTCCCTCAGTAGCCCCCGAACCAGGCTTCAATGACGATGAGTCCAGCGCGCAGTATCGTCTTCGGCATTGCAAGGCGGGTTCCTCTCCGAATTCTGTGTACCTGTCAAAATAATGTCTGGTTTCTTGTGAATTTTGCACTCCTTGGCTTCCACGCCCAATAATGGCCACTTTCCACGTGTCGAGCGAATGTGAATAGCCAGGGTGTTTTCACATTTACCCCCTAGCTGTGTGAATGAGCCGCCTATTTAAAAAGACGAGGATTCAGATCCAAATCACACCATCCTCACTTGGCGAGCCTTCATCGGAGTGCGCCCGACAGAGATCCATTCCATCATGGCCGGTCGACGCAGCTCCTCCTCTCGCACCCCTAGCTCCAAGCCCGGAGATTGGGAGAGATGTTTCGTCCCGCATAGCAAATTAGTGATGCTTCAGTCCAAGGGATTTCTTCCCCCAGCGTGCATGGTCCCGGTTCGAGCCGGGCTCGCCACCTATAATGGCAGAGAGCAAGCGGAGAGCCTTCCCAATCCCTCCAAAGGAGAGCGGGTATGCCTTGTCCCTTATTTAGTAAGAGGGATCGGATTTCCAATTCATCCGTTTCTCCGAGGGCTCCTGGAGTTCTACGACCTCCAGTTGCACAATCTTACGCCTACCTCCCTGCTGCATATCGCGGGATTCGTAGCCCTTTGCGAGTTGTTTTTGGGCTGTGAGGCTCATTTCGCTCTATGGAAGAAGCTGTTCTGCCTTGTGCCCCGTTCTCAGAAGGGGTCAATATATCAAGTGGGCGGAGCCGAAGTGTGGCGTATTGCCGGGACCGGATACCTGTCCGGGACCCCAAAGAAGACTTCCGAAGACTGTCCTTCAGAATGGTTTTATATAGAAGACGTTCCCCTCCCGGATCCTATTCGGATCGGCCTTCCTGAGTTCGACAACACCCCTTTGAAGAAGCGCCGGAGCTGGCGTCCACGGAGCTCCCTGGAGGAAGATGATAGGGACATTCTTTACCTGATGAGCCGGATAAGTTTTTTAGCTCGATCCGGATTGACCATGATCGAGGTCATGGCCACATGCATCATGCGGGGGGTGCAGCCGCTTCAGTATAGAGGCCACCCCATGTGGGATTTCAACGGGTAGGATGACGCCACCCGTCACGGCCGCAAAGGGCCAGGATCGGCTGCTGATCTAATAAAGATCTTATCCACTTTGTACAAGGGAGAAGAGGAGGAATTCCTTCATGTCAACCCACAAGGCGGATTTTCTATGTACAATCCTCCGAGCTGGGTAAGCGGAGACTTTTTATCGCCCATCCATTTCATATTCCCGTAGTTAAGTATTCATTCTAGAGATTTCATCGCAGGAGCTGCGCCAGGCTGTAAAGGAGATAAACAGCCCTCCTCCACAACCCGAGGACCCTAGACGGTCCCTTGACCCGGCCTCCCAGGAGGATCCAAACATATCTGTGGAGCTGATCGATGGGGTATTTTACCAATCGAGTAATGACAATGCTTTGGTGGCCATTACGGCCGATTACCCTGGGCTAGTTCCAGCCTCACAGGTGACTGAGACTGAAGTCCCAACAGTTCAAAAAGGGATCCGTCCTCGCCGTATAACAGCCGTGCTTTGCAGGGGAGGTCCTCGAGGCCGAAGGCCGAGCCTGCGGCGACTGACCAACAAGGGGCCGCGAGGCCAGGCAGGCTGAAAAGACCCGTAGTCCGGATTGAGACACCGGCGCAGCGGTATGGCGCATCGTCCTTATTGCAAGACATTATTCTCAAAGGCATATTAATGCCCATGCCTTCTTTTCAGGAAAAAGAGCGCTTGCCGGACTATACCCGGAGAGGCTACCAATCACGCCTCCACAAGCCTGGCTCCAAGGCTGGATTCGGAGGCGGGACCGAATACAAGGCGTGCGCCGGGTGCTCCTCCGACAGAGGATGCGGATAAACTATCCTCCACCCATTTTGAGGTGGAAAGTGCCATGAACCACAGGCGTCGCCGGACTGTTCTTCGTGATGCTTGTTTCTCCCAAGAGGCATTGGATGCCTTCAACTCGGGAGACGCGCACCTCCGTGCCGCTCAAAATGGTCTAGCCAGAGCCACGGAGCAGTATGTAAAAGTCATACAGGTGAGAAAATTTGGTGATTATATATATTAGTAGCCCCTGAGACTTGAAACAGTTAGGATAACTGATTTAAGGATCATTTGTTATGCAGGTTCTTACAGAAAAGAATACTCAACTGTCCCAGGAGCTGGAAGAGTGCAAAGCCCAACTTCAGGCCGCACTGGCCGCAGCAGGGGAGCCCAAAGAGACCCCCTCTGGTAACATATCCTTCAAATGATAAGTATCATATAGAATGCGGCGTGTATGCAGATCTGACGATAAAATTGCAGATGACACTGGAGTAAATCCAGATAAGCAGCAGCTCCAACGCCAGCTGAAGGCCGGTGAGAACGTGCTTACGAGGGTGAGGCAGGAGAAAAATGATCTCCAAGATGCCAACACCAAGCTGGGCATGGAACTACAAGATGTTTGCGCCCAACTGTCGGACTCTGTTAAGGAAAATCGGCGGCTTCGACGCGGCATATTTAGTAAGTGCTTGAACGAACTTTGAAAAAGAGTTCGGCGAGGAAGCTGGCTGACAGAGTTATGTCTGTAGGTATGCTAATAGGTCGTCCTGCCGAGGAAATGCCCGGTTCAACGGGTGACCTTCTTCCCGAGCTCTCACAGCTGCACGAACGAGTTCGACAGGTGATGCAAGGCGTCGCCCAGGCCTTGTGGCCATCCGTCTCCATACCCGAAGGCCTTGGAGAGCTTGCGGAAAAGCTGAAGGGAGCACGGTGGCGCTTCCGATTATGGAAGATATCGTCCTGCCGTTAGGGCGCCAGGGAAGCCTGGGCAATGGTGAAGACACGGTACACGAAGGCTGACCCGAACGACATGGCCGAAGTCGGACCTGTGGGGCCTGATGGGAAGGAGATCCCTGTGAGCTTAGTGTACGGCCAAGTAGAATTGGCCGCAAAGTATTCCCAATAGGACTGTAGACTAGACAACCTATTGGATGGTATTGAAGAGGAATTCAACCAGTCAAATTGACTATGTAATTTTAAAGTGACATATATAATGCCTTATAGCCGGATTGTAGATCATTTGTCATGGCGGGCCTTTTCGCTTCAACCTCGGGACCCGACAGTCCGGAGTGTATCCGAATACCCTCTCGGTTATGTAAGAACCGGGGCATGCGTGGAGACCAGGCATAGGGGTCATTAGTGCTTTATCAGACAAGTGCCCAACTAGTTATGTTATATTACATGGGTAGTGAGAAACATCTTCCAGGGAGAATAGTTCCGTTAAGGGTTCCTTTCCCTGGGTAAGCATGCCCTAAAGTGCATGCTCGGACTGTGATAAGAAGCGCAGAAAAATCATCTGGGAGCAGATATGAATAATAAAAGTCATCTTTTGTTCACCGACCGAATATTCCCTTAAGAATGCTAGCTTTCCGCTTCACCCAGTCTGAGGTACACGTCCGGCTGACCCGGCGGTAACAATCGCAGAGGTGCTCCCCTTATGCCCTAGCCGAATTAACAGGAATTTAGGGCATAAATACAAGCGCCAGGCAACCTAGCTTGGCCAAAAGTTAAGTCATATCGATGCATATAATGGTGAAAAAAGGTACATGCGGAAGTATAACACATGTGTTGGGCGTGAGGCCCAGGAAAATAACTTAAGCTTATGTGAAAGAAGCCCCCACGTATGAAGAGTGCGGCTAGCGCATCTGTAATGTACGAGTGAGGCACAAGGTGACCCTTGAAGGCATAGTTAAATAAAAGAAAGAAAGGGAAACAAGACAGATGATGCATATGCAGAAAATGGACAAAGGGAGGGGACTAACATAGAGTCCAGTGCTAAGCGTAGAATCTTCGAAGCCTGGCTGCGTTCCATGGGTTCGGCTCGAGTCGACTAGTCGATGCATCCCGCAGTCGGTACGCTCCACCGGTCAGAACTTGGTCGATAATGAAGGGACCTTCCCATTTGGGCTCGAGCTTGTTCTTTTCTTATCCGGCAGCCATAGAACTAGCTCGCCAACGTTATAAGTTTTGGCCCGTACTTCTCTGCTTTGGTATCTGCGAGCCTATTGCTGGTAAAATGCGGAACGGGCTTTGGCTACGTCGCGCTCTTCCTCCAAGGTGTCCAGACTGTCCTGCCGATCGAGCTCGACTTCTCTTTCTTCATACATGCGCACTCGAGGTGATTCATGAATTATGTCACAGGGAAGGACTGCCTCTGCGCCGTACACCATAAAAAATGGTGTATATCCGGTACTACGATTCGGCATGGTCCGCAGCCCCCAGAGTACGGAGTCAAGCTCCTCTACCCAGTGCGTGTCAGACTCCGTTAAGGAGCGCAGTAATCTGGGTTTAATGCCGCTCATTATAAGACCATTTGCTCGTTTGACTTGACCGTTGGTTTGTGGGTGATAGACTAAAGCATAATCAAGCTTGATGCCCATTTTGCTGCACCATAGTTTTACCTCGTCGGTCGTGAAGTTCATGCCGTTATCAGTGATGATGCTGTGGGGGACGCCGTAACGGTGTACAACCCCGGATATGAAATCTATCACCGGTCTGGATTCGGCTGTTTTAACCGGTTTAGCCTCTATCCATTTGGTGAATTTATCCACCTTGACCAATAAGTATTTTTTCTTGTGGGTTCCCCCTTTAAGGGGTCCAACCATGTCAAGCCCCCAGACCGCGAAGGTCCATGTAATGGGGTTTGTTTGGAGGGCGGTGGGTGGCATGTGGCTTTGATTTGCAAAGAGCTGGCAACCGGCGCAACGTTGGACTAAGTCCTGTGCATCTGCCCGGGCCGTTGGCCAATAGAATCCTGTACGGAAGGCCTTGCTTACAAGAGCTCGGGCTGCGGCGTGATGACCGCCGAGTCCGGCGTGAATTTTTGCCAAAAGGTTCCGCCCTTCCTCTTCGGAGATGCACCTTCGAAGGACTCCGGTAGCGCTTTTTTTGTACAATTCTCCCTCATGGACCCTGTAGGCCTTGGATCGCCGCACTATGCAGCGTGCCTCATTTTGGTCCTCCGGAAGTTCCTGTCTAGTTAGGTAGGCCAGGAATGGTTCTTTCCACGGGGCAATAATGGCCATTATTTCATGGGCTGAATGTGTTATATCGGTGGCGGAGCCTCCGATTGTCTTAGAGAGTTCGGTATCGGGTATTTTGGCCGGGTCCGGACTGTTGTTACCGGCGTCCCCTTCCCATGCTACGAATGGCTTGAAGAGCCGTTCCAGAAATATGTTGGGAGGGACCACGTCGCGTTTTGTGCCGATGCGGGCGAGGATATCCGCCGCCTGATTGTTTTCCCGACCCACATGGTGAAATTCGAGCCCCTCGAACCGAGCTGACATTTTTAGGACGGCATTGCGATAAGCTGCCATTTTTGGATCCTTGGCATCGAAGTCTCCATTTATCTGGGATATCGTGAGGTTCGAATCCCCGCGCACCTCTAGGCGTTGAATGCCCATGGATACTGCCATCCGGAGACCATGTAGAAGGGCCTCATATCCGGCTGCGTTGTTGGAGTCCGTATACATTATCTGTAGTACGTTGAACGGTATCTCCTGTTGGGGACGTCAAAACGACGCCAGCCCCCAGACTAGCCAACATTTTGGAGCCGTCGAAGTGCATGATCCAGTTTGAATATGTGCCGTACTCTTTAGGGAGTTCGGCTTCCGTCCACTCAGCGACGAAGTCAGCCAAAACTCGCGACTTAATAGCTCGCCGTGGCTTGTAAGTTATGTCGAACGGGAGGAGCTCAATGGCCCATTTGGCAATCCAGCCCGTCGCGTCGCGGTTGTTTATAATATCGTTAAGTGGTACTTCCGAGGCTACCATTATCGAACACTCTTGAAAGTAGTGTCGCAGCTTTCGGGATGCCATAAATACCGCGTACGCTATCTTTTGATAATGCGGGTACCGTGATTTGCATGGAGTAAGGACAGTGGACACATAGTAAACCGGCTTTTGAAGGGGGAATTTGTGTCCCTCCACTTCTCGCTCGACGACGAGCACTGCGCTGACTACTTGATGAGTTGCCGCAATGTATAATAGCATTGGTTCGCCAATGTTTGGCGCGGCCAGAACTGGGATTGTTGCCAATATGGCTTTTATTTCGTTGAGTCCGGCCGAGGCGGCATCCGTCCACTCGAAGTGTTCGGTGCGCCGGAGGAGGCGATAAAGGGGTAATGCCTTTTCTCCCAAGCGGGAGATAAAGCGGCTTAGAGCCGCCACCCAGTCAATTTTTGTATTTGTTTGAGGTCTGTTGGGGTAGCCAACTGTGACAACGCTCGGATTTTGGCCGGATTAGCTTCAATACCTCTACTGGAGACAATGAATCCCAGGAGCTTTCTGGCTGGTACGCCGAAAACACATTTTTCCGGATTGAGCTTGGTGTCATATGTTCGGAGGTTGTCGAATGTGAGCCTTAAGTCGTCTACTAGAGTTTCGACATGCTTGGTTTTAACGACCACGTCATCCACGTATGCCTCCACTGTTTTGCCGATCTGGTTTGCCAGACATGTCTGAATCATGCGCTGATATGTTGCGCCGGCGTTTTTGAGCCCGAAGGGCATTGTGTTGAAGCAGAATGGGCCGTATGGTGTGATGAATGCCGTTGTGGCTTGGTCTGGCTCCGCCATTTTAATTTGATGGTAGCCGGAGTATGCATCGAGGAAACACAATGAATTGTGTCCTGCGGTAGCATCGATGATTTGATCGATGCGGGGGAGGGGGAAGGGATCCTTTGGGCAGGCCTTGTTAAGGTCCTTAAAATCGACGCACTAGCGCCAGGATTTGTCCTTCTTTGGTACCATCACCAGGTTTGCTAGCCAGTCCGGATGTTTTATGTCTCTGATGAATCCGGCCTCCAATAGCTTGGCTAGTTCCTCTCCCATGGCTTGTCTCTTAGGCTCGGAGAAACGTCGAAGAGCCTGCTTGATTGGCTTGAATCCTTTTAGGATATTTAGGCTGTGCTCAGCCAGCCTGTGTGGGATTCCTGGCATGTCTGAAGGGTGCCAGGCAAAAATGTCCCAGTTCTCACGTAGGAACTCTCGCAGTGCGGAGTCGACATCAGGGGTGAATTGTTCCCCAATGGAAGCTGTTTTTGTAGGGTCCGTTGGATGGACTTGGAATTTGACTATTTTGTCTGCCAGTTTAAAGGAGGTGGACTTGGATCTTTTATCGAGTATCACATCGTCCCTGTTCACCGTGGAGCGTAGCGCAGTTAGTTCCTCAGCCGCTAGGGCTTCGGATAGTGCCTCGAGGGCCAGTGCGACTGTCTTATTTTCGGCACGGAGTGCTATGTTCGGATCACTAGCAAGAGTGATGATTCCGTTGGCCCCGGGCATTTTGAGCTTCATGTACCTGTAGTGGGGTATGGCTTGGAAGATTGTAAACGCCTCCCGCCCTAGTAGAGCGTGGTATCCGCTGCTGAACGGGGCCACTTGGAATGTAATTTCTTCGGACCTGTAATTATCTGGCGTGCCGAATACCACATCTAGTGTGATTTTCCCAGAACAGCGTGCTTCCCGACTGGGGATGATTCCTCTAAAGGTTGTGCTACTTTGCTCAATGCGGCTCCAGTCTATTTCCATCTTTTGAAGAGTTTCCTCATAGATGAGGTTTAATCCGCTGCCGCCGTCCATGAGTACCTTGGTGAGTCGAAAGCCATCCATGATTGGACTGAGGATCAGTGCGGCTGGTGCTCGGGCTGTTCGGAATTTGGGTTCGTCACTGGCATTGAAGGTAATAGCCGTGTCACTCCAAGGATTTATTTCTACTATGTAGCAGATTTCGGCCATGCTGCGGAGTGTTCGCTTGCGTCTATTATTTGACGCGAAGGTCTCAAAGACCGTTAACGCCGTATTGTTGTCCACGGGATGGTGCTGTGTGGTTTTTGGGAGGAGTAGATCCTTACCACTTTTGGCCAACTGCCGGAGTATCCAACATGCTCTAAGGCTGTGCGTTGGTATTGCATCCGTTGTACTATGAATTTTGCAGGGTCCGTTGAGCCATCCCTCCAGTATGGTTCCTTGCCCCGTAGAGGGCTTTCGCTTTTTGGTAGTTAACCTAGGTGTATTGTGATAATGCACCCTTTTATTTCGGACTGGGTTTGTATTCAGGGTCGGATTATCCCAAAATTTTATTTCGGTTTTCCAAGCGCTTTCCATCGCACAGTACTTTCATACTATGGACACCAAGTCGGCAAAGCGTGTAATTTCGCGGCGACCTATGGCGTTGAGGATTCCCTTGTCCGTGCAATTATTGTAGAAGAATGAAATTGCGTCTTCCTCGCGGCAGTCCTTTATCCTGTTCATGACCAGGAGGAATCTGGCCCAGTAATGGTGTACTGTTTCTACAGGCTCTTGCCTAATTTGGGATAGATCGCATATGTTTGGGTGGGTGGGTGGAATTGAATCCGAATCCTTACCCAATCTGAGACTCAGGGGCCAAGGAGTTTCCGAACTCGAAAGTTTGGATTCTCGGATGTTTTCTGATAAATCTAGCCCACTGCCTGATTCTAGGTTCAGGCCTTGAGTGACGTCCTTCCCTCCGCGGGTATCCGGCTTGGAGGGATCGGGAATCCGGACATAGCTAGTCCTTAAGATAGATGAAGGGTTGCTGCATTGTTCCTCCACCACTGCAACGTGATGGGTGACCTGGGGAGAGTTGATCTCTCTTAGATCGGGTTTAGGCCCAATCTGATCGTAGTCTGTAGCGACTCCCAGGGCGGCGAGGCGATCCAAGAGCTCGTTCAGGGAAGAGAGCTCCATTGGGTCTAACTGATCGGCGAGTTCCGAGTTGATGTGAAGATTGCTTTCGATGACCCGAGAAGTCATTGTCGACGCAGCGGCCGAACATGCGGTCATAAGAAAACCACCTAGCCGGAGAGTTTGGCCGATAGCCAAAGCTCCCTCAGCAATAGTGCCGTCTTTAAAGACGGGATGAGACATCCTCCCTGGTGGCGACGACACAGCGGAACTCTCAATGAAAGCACCAATGTCAGTGTCAAATCCGGCGGATCTCGGGTAGGGGGTCCCGAACTGTGCGTCTAGGCCGGATGGTAACAGGAGGCAGGGGACACGATGTTTTACGCAGGTTCGGGCCCTCTTGATGGAGGTAAAACCCTACGTCCTGCTTGATTAATATTGATGATATGGGTAGTACAAGAGTAGATCTACCACGAGATCAGAGAGGCTAAACCCTAGAAGCTAGCCTATGGTATGATTGTATGTTGTGATTGTTGTTCTACGGACTAAAACCCTTCGGTTTATATAGACACCGGAGAGGGTTAGGGTTAGACAAGGTCGGTTACAAAGTAGGAGATATCCATATACGTATTGCCTAGCTTGCCTTCCACGCCAAGTAGAGTCCCATACGGACACGAGACGAAGTCTTCAATCTTGTATCTTCATAGTCCAACAGTCCGGCTAAAGGATATAGTCCGATTGTCCGGAGACCCCCTAATCCAGGACTCCCTCACTCGCCGTGGACGCCGCACTACAAGAGTTCCTGCGCGAGAATTGGGACATATTCGCCTGGCATCCCTCAGACATGCCAGGAATCCCATGCAGGCTGGCCGAGCACAGCCTTAATATTCTAAAGGGATTCAAGCCGGTCAAGCAGACTCTTCGGCGTTTCTCTGAACCTAAGAGACAAGCTATGGAAGAGGAACTAGCCAAGTTATTGGAGGCCGGATCCATTAGAGAAATAAAACACCCGGACTGGCTAGCAAACCTAGTGATGGTACCAAAGAAGGACAAATCCTGGCGCCTATGTGTCGATTTCAAGGACCTCAACAAGGCTTGCCCAAAGTATCCCTTCCCCCTCCCCCGCATCGATCAAATTATCGATGCTCCGCAGGACACGATTCATTGTGTTTCCTCGACGCATACTCCGGCTACCACCAAATCAAGATGGCGGAGTCCGACCAAGCCGCAATGGCATTTATCACACCATACGGCCCCTTCTGTTTTAACACAATGCCTTTTGGGCTCAAAAACGCTGGCGCAACATATCAGCGCATGATTCAGACATGTCTGGAGAAACAAATCAGTAAAACAGTAGAGGCATACGTAGATGATTTGGTCGTAAAAACCAAACACGTCGACTCTCTAATAGACAACTTGAGGCTCACATTCGACAACCTCCGAACATACGACATCAAGCTCAATCCAGAAAAATGCGTTTTCGATGTACCAGCCGGAAAGCTCCTGGGTTTCATTGTCTCCAATAGAGGAATTGAAGCAAATCCAGCCAAAATCCGAGCTCTGTCACAGTTGGCTAACCCAACGGACCTCAAACAAATCCAGAAATTAACCGGATGTGTGGCGGCCCTAAGCCGCTTTATCTCCCGCTTAGGAGAAAAGGCATTACCCCTTTATCGCCTCCTTCGGCGCACCGAATACTTCGAGTGGACGGATGCTGCCACAGCCGGATTGGAAGAAATAAAAGCCATACTGGCAACCAACCCAATCCTGGCCACGCCGAACATCGGCGAACCAATGCTATTGTACATTGCGGCAACTCATCAGGTTGTAAGCGCAGTGCTCGTCGTCGAACGAGAAACGGCCGGACATAAATTCCCCCTTCAAAAGCCGGTATATTATGTATCCACTGTCCTCACTCCATGCAAATCACGGTACCCACATTATCAAAAGATAGCCTATGCGGTATTCATGGCATCCCGGAAGCTGCGACACTACTTTCAACAGAGTTCAATTACAGTAGCCTCGGAAGTGCCACTTAATGATATTATAAACAACCGCGACGCCACGGGCCGGATTGCCAAATGGGCCATTGAGCTCCTCCCGTTCGACATAACATACAAACCCTGGCGAGCCATTAAATCGCAAGTATTGGCCGACTTTGTCGCCGAATGGACGGAAGCCGAACTCCCTAAAGAGTACGGCGCATACTCCAATTGGATCATGCACTTCGACGGCTCCAAAATGCTGGCTGGTCTGGGGGCTGGCATCGTCCTGACGTCCCCAACAGGAGATACAGTTCAATACGTACTACAGATACTGTATACAAACTCCAACAACGCAGCCGAATACGAAGCCCTGTTACATGGTCTTCGGATGGAAGTTTCCATGGGCATTCAACGCCTGGAGGTGCGTGGGGATTCGAACCTTGCAATATCCCAAATAAATGGAGACTTCGATGCCAAGGATCTGAAGATGGCAGCATATCGCAACGCCGTCCAAAAGATGTCAGCTCGGTTTGAGGGGCTCGAATTTCACCATATGGCTCGGGAAAACAATCAGGCGGCGGATATCCTCGCCCGCATCAGTGCAAAACCAGATGCGGTCCCCCCAACATCTTTTTGGAGAGGTTGTTTAAGCCATCCGTGGTATGGGAAGGGGACACCGGAAACAATAGTCCAGACCTGGCCAAAATGCCCGATACCGAACACTCTGACATAATCGGAGGCTCTGCCATCGAAATAACACCTTCAGCCCATGTAATAATGGCCATCATCGCCCCGTGGACAGAATCATTCCTGGCCTACCTAACTAGGCAGGAACTTCCCGAGGACCAAAATGAGGCACGCTGCATAGTGCAGCGATCTAAAGCTTACAGGGTCCACGAGGGAGAGCTGTATAAAAAAAGCACTATCGGAGTCCTTCAAAGGTGCATCTCCGAAGAGGAAGGGCGGAAGCTTTTGGCAGAAATTCACGCCAGACTCGGCGGCCACCACGCCGCAGCCCGGGCCCTTGTAAGCAAGGCCTTTCGTACAGGTTTTTATTGGCCAACGGCCCGGGTAGATGCACAGGACTTGGTCCAACGCTGCGTCGGTTGCCAGCTTTTTGCAAACCAACGCCACATGCCACCCACCGCCCTCCAAACAACCCCCATTACCTGGCCCTTCGTGGTCTGGGGGCTTGACATGGTTGGACCCCTTAAAGGGGGAACCCATAAGAAAAAAATACTTACTGGTCATGGTGGATAAATCCACCAAATGGATAGAAGCCAAACCTGTTAAAACGGCCGAATCCGGACCGGTGATAGGCATCATATCCGGGGTTGTACACCATTATGGTGTCCCCCCACAGCATCATCACTGACAACGGCACGAATTTCACGGCCGACGAGGTAAAACTCTGGTGCAGCAACATGGGCATTAAGCTCAATTATGACTCTATCTATCACCCACAAACGAACGACCAAGTTGAGCGAGCAAATGGTCTTATCATGAGCGGCATCAAACCAAGATTAGTGCGGTCCTTAAAGGAGTCTAACACGCACTGGGTAGAGGAGCTCGACTCCGTACTCTAGGGGCTACGGACCACGCCGAATCGTACTACCGGATACACACCCTTCTTTATGGTGTACGATGCAGAGGCGGTTTTGCCCTGCGACATAATTCATGACTCACCTCGAGTGCGCATGTATGAAGAAAGAGAAGCCGAGCTCGATCGGCAGGACAGTCTGGACACCCTAGAGGAGGAGCACGACGTGGCAAAAGCCCGTTCCGCATTCTATCAGCAACATGCTCGCAAATACCAAAGCAGAGAAGTACGGGCCAAAACTTATAATGTTGGCGAGCTTGTTCTACGCCTGCCGGAGAAGAAAAAGACCAAGCTCGAGCCCAAATGGGAAGGTCCATTCATTATTGACCAAGTTCTGACCGGTGGAGCGTACCGCCTGCGGGATGCATCGAATAATCGACTTGAGCCGAACCCATGGAACGCAACCAGGCTCCGAAGATTCTACGCCTAGTGCCAGACTCTATGTTCGTCTCCTTCCTCTGTCCATTTTTTGCATACACATTATCTGTCTTTTTTCTCTTTCTTTCTTTTATTCTTTCTCAAGGCCTTCAAGGGCCAACTTGTGCCTTGCTTGCACACTATTGACGCACTAACCGCACTCATTATACCTGGGGGCTTCTTACATAGAAGATTAATTATTTATCTGGGCTTCATGCCCCGCACATGTGTTATTCTTCCGCATGTACCTTTTATTCGCCATTATATGCATCGATATGACTTAAGTTTTTGCCAAGCTGGGTTGCTTGGCTCTTGTATTTATGCCCTACGTTCCCGTTAATTCGGCTAGGGCATAAGGGGAGCACCTCTACGATTGTTACTGCCGGGTCAGCCAGATGTGTACCTCAGACTGGGTGAAGCCGAAAGCTAGTGTTCTTAAGGGAATATTCGGTCGGTGAACAAAAGATGATTTTTATTTATTTTCCATATGTGTCCCCAGATGTTTTTGCCTGCGTCTCCTCTCGCAGTCCGGACATGCACTTTAGGGTATGTGTACCCAGGGAAAGGAACCCTTAACGGAAATATTCTCCCTGGAAGATGTTTCTTACTACCCATGGAATATAACATAACTAGTTGGGTACTTGTCTGTTCAAGCACTAATGACCCCTACGCCTGGTTTCCACGCATACCCCGGTTCTTATATAACTGAGCGGGTATTCGGATACACTCCGGACTATCGGGTCCCGAGGTTGAAGTGAAAAGGTCCGCCATGACAAATGATTTACAATCCGGCTAGAAGGCATTATACATGTCACTTTAATTACATAGTCATGTAGACTGACTAAATTCCTCTTCTATACCATCCAACATGCTGTCTAGCCTACAATCGTGTTGGGAATACTTTGCGGCTAATTCTACTTGCCCATACACTAAGCTAACAGGGATCTCATTCCCATCGGGCCCCACAGGTCCGACCTCGTCCATGTGGTTTGGGTCAGCCTTGGTATACCGCGTCTTCACCATGGCCCAGGCTTCCCTGGCACCTTGACGGCAGGCCGATATCTTCCATAATCGGAAGCGCCGCCGTGCTCCCTTGAGCTTCTCTGCAAGCTCTCCAATGCCTGCTGGCGGGGAGATGGATGGCCACAAGGCCTAGGCAATACCTTGCATCACCTGCCGAACTTGTCCGTGCAGTTGTGAGAGCTCGGGTAGAAGATCACCCGCAGACCCGGGCATCTCCTCCGCGGGACGACCCGTTAGCATACCTGCAGACATAACTCTGTTAGCCGGCTTCTCCGCCGCACTCTTTTAAGGGTTCGTTCAAGCACTTACTGAAAATGCCGCGTCGAAGCCGCTTATTCTCCTTCACGGAGTCCGCAAGCTGGGCTCGAACATCTTTCAGTTCCACGCTCAGCTTGGTATTGGCGTCTTGGAGATTGTTTTTCTCCTGCATGACCTTAGTCAGCACGCGTTCGCCAACCATTAGCTGTCATACGACATGCTGGTCCTCCGGATTCTCTCCGGAGTCATCTGCAATATCTATTGTTAGATCTGCAGCCATGCCGCACACTATATGGTACCTATCATTCTTTGATACAAATGTTACCAGCTGGGGACTTTTCAGGTTCCTTCAATGCGGCAACGGCGGCCCGAAGTTGGGCCTTGCATTCCTCTAGCTCCTGTGACAGTCGAGTATTCTTCTCTATAAGAACCTGCAGAATACATGATCCTTAAATCATTTGTGCCAACTGTTTCAAGTCTCAGGGGCTACTGATATATATACTCATCAAATTTTCTTACCCGTACATCCTTTACATAATGGTCCATGGCTCTGGCTAGACCATTTTGAGCAGCACGGATGTGCGCATCTCCCGAGTTGAATGCATCAAACGCCTCTCGGGAGAAACAACTGTCACGGAGTTCGGCTCGGCGACGCCTGTGATTCAAGGCACTCTCCACTTCGGAATTCGTAGCGGATATCTTATCCGCATCCTCTGTAGAAGGAGCATCCAGCGTGTACCTCGTGTTAGCTTCCGCCTCTGTGTCCGGCCCTGGAGCCCGACTGCTAGAGGCATGATCGGCGACCTCTCCGGATATTGTCCGGCGAGCATTCTTCCTTCTAGGAAACACGGGTGTTATTATGTTTTTAAAGACGACAACCACGGAGTGAGGAGTTGCATCATACCTCTGCGCCGGCGTCTCCGTCTGGACCGCCTTCCTTTTTAGCCTGTCCGGCTTTGAAACCCCTTGTTGGCGAGTCGCCGCGGGCTCGGCATGACGTCCCGAGGGCCTTCCCTATAAAGCACCGTTTGTATACGATAGGTGAAGTGCATAAAAGGAAATCCTTTTCAAAGGTTGGGACTCCGATCTCATTTACCCGCGAGGTTGGGAGTAGCTCAGGGTAGTTGGCTATAATGGCCACCATGGCGTCATCACAACTTAGCTGATAGAAAATCCTATCAATCAGCTCCACGAATATGTCCTGATCCTCTTTCAGGCCGGGGTCGAGGACCCGATCAGGATCCTCCGGTTGTGGAGGTGGGCTATTGATCTCCCCTACCGCTTTACGCAGTTCCTGCGATGAAACGGCAAGGTAAATATTTATCACGAAAACAAGGGTAGGATGGAAATAAAAAGAGCGGAAGCTCACCCAGCTTCGAGGGTTGTTCATGGAGAATCCATCCCGTGGCTTGATGCGGAGGAACTGCTCTTCTTCCCCCTTATGCAGATCAGATAGAATTTTTGCTAGAGCAGCAATTGAGTCCGGTCCCTTGCGCCCGCAGCGAGTGGCATCATCTTCCCCGTTGAAGTGCCACATGGGGTGGCCTCGATATTGAAGTGGCTGCACCCCCCGCATAATGCATATTGCCATAACCTCGGTTATGGTCAGTCCTGATTTGGCCAGCAACTTTATCCGGCCCATCTGGTAAAATATGTCTCTATCATCTTCCTCCTGTGGGCTCCGCGGGCGCCAGCTTAGGCGTTTCTCAAAGGGGCATTGTCGAACTCAGGAAGACCAATCCGGATAGGATCCGGGAGAGGAACATCCTCCATATAAACCCACTCCGAAGGCCAGTCCTCGCAGGTCTTCTTCGGGGTACCGGATAGGTATCCGGTCCCGGCGATGCGCCATACTTCTGCTCCACCCACTTGATATATTGATCCCCTCTGTGTACGGGTTACAAGGCTGAACAACTTCTTCCACAGCGCGAAATGAGCTTCGCAACCCAGAAACAGCTCGCAAAGGGCTACGTAACCAGCGATGTGCAGTATGGAGGCAGGGGTGAGGTTGTGCAACTGGAGGCCGTAGAACTCCAGGAGCCCTCGGAGAAATGGATGGATTGGAAATCCGAGTCCCCTTAACAAATAAGGGACAAGGCATACCCGCTCTCCCTTAGAGGGGTTGGGAAAGCTCTCCGCTTGCTCCCCGCCATTATAGGTGGCGAGCCCGGCTCGAACCGGGACCATATACGCTGGAGGGAGGAATCCCTGGGTCTGTAGCTTCGCTAATTGGCTGTGCGGGACAGAACACTTCTCCCAGTCTCCGGGCTTGGGGCTGCGGCAGCGATAGGAGGAGGTGCGCTGGCCGGCCATGTTGGGATGGATTTTTTCGGGCGCGCTCCAATGAATGCTCGCTGAGGGAGGATGGTGTGGTTTGGATCTGAGGATCCTCGTATCTTTAATAGACAGTTCATTCACATAGATGGGGTGGTAAATGTAAAAACACCCTGGCTCCTCACATTCGCTTGACACGTGGAAGATGGCCATTATTGGACGCAGAAGCCAAGAAGCGCAACATTTACGAGTAGCCAGACACTATTTAACAGGTACTCAGAGTTTGAAGAAGACCCCGCCTTGCAATGCCGAAGACAATCTGCGCGCCGGACTCGTCGTCATTGAAGCCTGGTTCAGGGGCTACTGAGGGAGTCCTGGATTAGGGGGTATCCGGACGGCCGGACTATATCCTTTGGCCGGACTGTCGGACTATGAAGATACAAGATTGAAGACTTTGTCCCATGTCCGGATGGGACTCTCCTTGGCGTGGAAGGCAAGCTTGGCAATACGGATATATATATCTCCTTCCTTGTAACCGACTATGTGTAACCCTAGCCCCCTCCGGTGTCTATATAAACCGGAAGGTTTAGTCCGTAGGACCAACAACAACAATCATACCATAGGCTAGCTTCTAGGGTTTAGCCTCTTCGATCTCGTGGTAGATCAACTCTTGTAATACTCATATCATCAAGATAAATCAAGTAGGAGTAGTGTTCTACCTCCATCGAGAGGGACCGAACCTGGGTAAAAACATCGTGTCCCCCGTCTCCTATTACCATCCGCCTAGACGCACAGTTCGGGACCCCCTACCCGAGATCCGCCGGTTTTGACACCGACAATCACCATCATCATCTCTTTTACGCTGTCCACTCTCCCGCACCCTGCTGTAATCCCTACTTGAACATGGTGTTTTATGCCACATATTATGATCCAATGATGTGTTGCCATCCTATGATGTTTTGAGTAGATATCTTTTGTCTTTGGGTTGATTGATGATCTAGATTGGTATGAGTTGTATGTTTTACTTTGATGCTGTCCTATGGTGCCCTCCGTGTCGCGCAAGCGTGAGGGATTCCTGCTGTAGGGTGTTGCAATACGTTCATGATTCTCTTATAGTGGGTTGGTGAGTGACTGAAACACAAACCCGAGTAAAGGGGTTGTTGCGCATGGGAATAAAGAGGACTTGATGCTTTAATGCTATGGTTGGGTTTTACCTTAATGATCTTTAGTAGTTGTGGATGCTTGCTAGAGTTCCAATCATAAGTGCATATGATCCAAGTAGAGAAAGTATTTTAGCTTATGCCTCTCCCTCATATGAAACCGCAATAGTGATTACCGGTCTTGTTAACGATTGCCTAGGACAATTCCGCACACCGATCCACAATTATTCCACACTCGCTATTTATAATATTTAGTAATATATTCTAACTTTATGATAACAGCACCTACTTTTATATTTTAGCTCTCCGATATCATACAAAGTTATCCACTTCATACCCACAACGTAGTTTTATTTCTCGTTGCTAGTTGGAAGCAAACGTTTAGTGTACGTAGAGTCGTATCAGTGGCAGATAGGGCTTGAGAGAATATTGATCTTACCTTTAGCTCCTTGTGGGTTCGACACTCCATACTTATCACTTCCACCTTTGGAAATTGTTACGATGATTCCCTACACTTGGGGATTATCAAGCTCTTTTCTGGCGCCGTTGCCGAGGAGCAATAGCGTGGGGTTGATATTCTTGTCTATGCTTGTTTGCTTTCTTCACTAAGTAGATCTTGTTTTTCCTTTTTTGTTTCTGTTTAGTTGTGGGTGAAACATACAATTTTTTTAAAAGAATTAAAATCATTTTTTTACTTGCCTCTCGTACCTAAAAAGTTTTTCAAAAAGAGAAGTGATTGGAAAGTTATGCATTGAAGAAGTCAGGGTCGACCTTGAGCACTCGTGTTCATGCTGACGGAAACAATGTAGAATTTTTCATGGAAGTTTCTCTGTAAATAATTATCCCCATATATATATCCATTGTATTATAAAAATAATGTGCCAAGCTTTGGTTTTAGGATGATTAGATTGCTTGTTTACTATGTGCAGAACAAAAATAGAAACTTTGGCTGTAGCGCATGATTTTACATTTTTTACTGGAAAGTCAAATGGGTCTGAAACTTTTTGCACATTACTTCTATATAAACTTTTCAAATTGTCAATTTTATTTCATAATTGTTTGAGTTACAGAAGTGTACTAAACCTTCAGATTACTACAGACTGTCCTGTTTTAGACAGATTCTGTTTTCTATGTGTTGTTTGCTTATTTTGATGAATCTATGGGTAGTATCGTGGGGTATGAACCATGGTGAAGTTGGAATACAGTCGATATAGTTCTAATATGAAATTGGTATGAGTTTGCAACAGTACCTAAAGGTAGTGATTTGCTTTATTATACTAACGGATCTCACAAAGTTTTTGTTAAAGTTTTGTGTGGATGAAGTGTTCGAAGAACGAGGAGTTACCGATGTGAGAAGAATAAATAGATGCAATAGCTCAAGCTTGGGGATGCCCAAGGCACCCCAAGTAAATATTCTAAGGATACTCAAGCATCTAAGCTTGGGGATGCCCCGGTTGGCATCCCATCTTTCTTCTTCAACAATTACCGGTATACCTTGGTTTTTGTTTTGTTCACATGATTTGTGTCCTTTGTGTTTCCTTTTATTTAAGAACCATGCTAGTATGAGATGTCCCTTCATTGATTTATAGAATTCTTCATGTGCTTTACTTATATCTTTTAAGTATGATCTTATAGAATTGCTCTTTGTGCTTCACTTAAATCTTTTGAGTATGGTTTTATTAGAATGTTTCATGTGCTTCACTTATACATTTTGAGATTGGACATTGGTTAGTTTATATTAATTGTAGAATGATCCATTAACTTCACTTATATATTTTGGAGTATGAATAATACTATCATCTAAAGCGGGTTTGGAAGAGTGTCAACTCTAGGAACTAGTGATCCCGCTATTCCGAATGAGAAGAATTTTGCTTATGTGGAGAGTAGAAAAACTTCTATGCTTGTAGATCACGAAAAGAATGCTTTATGTGATGGTTATGTTGTTGAATTCATTCATGATGATACTGAAAATTATTATGAGGGAGGAATACATGCTTGTAGGAGTGCAATAATATCAGGTTTTCCTCTCTATGTGCTTAAGGTTTTGAAGTTATACTTGTTTTGCCTTCCTATGCTAGTTGATTCTTGTTCCCATAAATTGTGTGATCACAAAATCCCTAGGCATAGGAAGTGGGTTAGGTTTAAATGTGCTAGTCATATTCTTCATGGTGCTCTCTTTATGTTCAAGTCTTGTCTTTCATGTGAGCATCATTGAAATCATCATGCCTAGCTAAAAGGCATTAAAGAAAAGCGCTTGTTGGGAGACAACCCAATATTTACCCTTACTGTTTTTGTGTGTTTACATGATTAGGATACTTTAGTAATCATGTTTTATAGCTTTTGTTTCAATAAAGTGTGAAGTAAGACCTTTGGGAAGACTTGGGTGAAAGTTAATGTGATCTTGCTGTAAAAAACAGAAACTTTGCGCTCACGAGATTAGCTGCCATTTTTTTTTACAGAAGAGTGCTTTGGTGCTGATTCTCTTTTCAGAAGATTAATAGACAAATTCCTCACGTCCACCAATTTATTTCATAATTTTTTGAGTAGCAGAAGTATGGTTAGTGTTCAGATCATTACAGACTGTTCTGTTTCTGACAGATTCTGTTTTCATTGCATAGTTTGCTTGTTTTCTAGTTTCTATGACTTATATTCCTCAATATAAATTGTAGAAATGATATGGTACAGTAGTCATTGTGTGAGAACAATTATGATCTTTGTCTTTGACAGTACCAAGGTGAATGGCTTACTCTTTACCATACTAACCTATCTCATGAAGTTCCGTTAAGTTTTGCGTGATTGAAGTTTTCAAGCTTTGGGTGAGATATCGATATGAGGAGAATAAGGAGTGGAAAGAACCTAAGCTTGGGGATGCCCAAGGCACCCCAAGGTAATATTCAAGGAAGACTCAAGCGCCTAAGCTTGGGGATGCCCCGGAAGGCATCCCCTCTTTCGTCTTCAAAACTATTGGTATACCTTACTCGGAGCTATATTTTTATTCGTCACATGATATGTGTTTTGCTTGGAGCATATTTTCAATTTTACTTGCTGTTTGAATAAAATCATTGGATCTGAAATATTAAATGAAAAAGAATCCCCCCATGGCTAGTTAATTATTTGACTACTCAGTGTCCTTCACTATTATCTTTTGGAGTAGTTTGTCATTTACTCACGTACTTCACACATATCCTATGAGTAAATGGTTGAATATTTGAATATCATAAATCTGAATTTATATATGTTTCATATGCTTATACCACGGGGAGTAATGACTTCACATAGAATAAGTATAGGTAGTAAACTTATTGAAAGTTAGCAAACGAAGAATTGGTCACTTGAAAAATTCATGAAAGAATTGAAGGAAGAGAGATTTCACATATAAATATACTATCTTGGACATCTTTTGTACTTGTGAGCACTCATTAAAATATGACATGCTAAAAGGTTGGTGTCGGACAAGGAAGACAACGTAATGGGTTATGTTTTCTTATATCGGAAGTAAAGTATATTGTCTTGGATCATCCAACATGTTGACCTTGCTTTCCCCCTCATGCTAGCCAATTTTTTTTCACCAAGTAGAGATACTACTTGTGCTTCCAAACATTCCTTAAACCAGTTTTGCCATGAGAGTCGACTATACCTACCTATGGATTGAGTAAGATCCTTCAAGTAAGTTGTCATCGGTGCATGCAATAAAAAATTGCCCTCTAAATATGTATGATCTATTAATGTGGAGAAAATAAGCTTTATACGATCTTGTGATGTGGAAGAAATAAAAGCGACGGACTGCATAATAAAGGTCCATATGACAAGTGGCAATATAAAATGACGTTCTTTTGCATTAACGTTTTGTGCAATCCAACCATAAAAGCGCATGACAACCTCTGCTTCCCTCTGCGAAGGGTCTATCTTTTACTTTTATCTTCTACCCTTATGCAAGAGTCATGGTGATCTTCACCTTTCCTTTTTTACATTTTATCCTTTGGCAAGCACATTGTGTTGGAAAGATCCTGATATATATATATCCAATTGGATGTAAGTTATCATGAACTATTATTGTTGACATTACCCTTGAGGTAAAAGGTTGGGAGGCGAATCTATAAGCCCCTATCTTTCTCTGTGTACGATTAAAACTTTGAACCCATAAATATCACGTGAGTGCTTGCAATTGTGAAAGGTTAAAAGATAGTTGAGTATGTGGAGTTTGCTAAATCGAAGCTCTGACATAGACCCTTCCTGAAAATAAGATGAATTGCAATTGTTTGATGACTGAGAATATAGTTTGTTGTTTCAAGAAAGTTTATCACTACTAGAAAAAGGGCTGCTAGTGGCGCACCTATTTTCGCTACTAATGGCGCACTACTGGTGTGCCACTAGCATCACGCCATTAGAATTTTTTTCTAATGGCGCACCTGTGGTGCGCCATTAGAATCTGGTATTCTAATGGTGCACCGCTGGTGCGCCATTAGTATCTGGTATACTAATGGCGCACCACATAGAAGTGCGCTATTAGTAACAAATTTTTTTCAGAATTTTTTTATATTTTTTTTCAATTTTTTTATATTTTTTTTCGTTTTTTTCTTAATCTCAGTTCATTATGTCTTAATCTCGGGTCAAATCGCACTCCGTGGTCAAACTTCCCCAAAGGTCACCCATCCTCACACTACTCCAGCCCAAGCACGCTTAACTTCAGAGTTCTATCCAACCCCAGCAACAGCTCACTTCACAGGCACTTGTTGGTATATCTAGCATATCAATCCTATTATACCTTGTTGATGTCTAGGACTTTGTTCATGTTCATGACTATGATGAAATTTTGAAAAATATTTCAAACTTCCCGGTCATATTACGTATCATTTTTTGAATTTTTTTTTTAAAAAAATTCAAAACCTTTTTTTTAATTTTTTTGCCTCTAGATCTTGAAAGCCCCGTAACTTTTTTGGTGTTAGGTTTTTGGGGATTTTGAAAATGTTTAACGGGGTTCCCCCAGTTAAATTCGGATGTAACTTTTCGAGTAGATGATTTTTCATATATAAAACTTTTTAATCCGAGTTCGTATGCAAAAGTTATGCCCATTTTACAAATTTCCAGAGAGATTTTGCAAATAAAGTCGAAATTTATATTTGTAAATTTTCCCAACAACTAGACCACATATCACATGGCAAACTTATTTTCTTTTAATTTTTTGACATTTTTATCATTTTTTTATTTTTTTAAACTGAAAAGGCGGTCCACGGGGGGGGGGGGGGGGGGGTGCATTCGGTGGAAGCCGGGCAAACTAGTAATGGCGCACCGTGGGATGGTGCGCCATTAGTAGTTAAACTAGTAATGGTGCACCACACCCACAGTGCGCCATTACTAACAAATTTTTTTTATTTTTTTTTACTTTTTTTTTCAAAACTTCTAATGGCGCACCGTGGGTGTGGTGCGCCATTACTATGTTAACTAGTAATGGCGCACCACACCCACGGTGCGCCATTAGTAACAATTTTTTTTTCAAAACTTCTAATGGCGCACCGCACACCAGGTGCGCCATTAGTAATATATTACTAATGGCGTACCTGTATGTGGTGCGCCATTGCTATATTCTAATGGCGCACCACACATGTGGTGCGCCATAGTGACCATTTCATCTATAGCCGCTTTCCTAGTAGTGTATGATCTATACTTTAACATGTGAATAGCTTGTTACTTGATCATGAAGAGTTTTATGAAGATGAGCTACTATTATGATATATAATGATGCTAGAGAAAGTGATTGGAACTATCATTGATGAAACTTCTGCACTTGCTAGCATTCACACTTCATAAATTATTTCTTTTATCATTTACCTACTCGAGGACGAGAAGGAATTAAGCTTGGGGATGCTGATACGTCTCCAACGTATCTATAATTTATGAAGTATTCATGCTATTATATTATCAACCTTGGATGTTTTATATGCATTTATATGCTATTTTATATGATTTTTGGGACCAACCTATTAACCTAGTGCCCAGTGCCAGTTTCTGTTTTCCCCTTGTTTTTGAGTTTTACAGAAAAGGAATATCAAACGGAGTCTAATTGACGTGCCAAATTTTGATGATTTTTTATGGACCAAAAGAAGACCCCGGAGTAAAATAGTTGGGATAGGAGAGTCCCGGGGCACCCATGAGGGTGGGGGCGCGCCCACCCCCCAGGCGCGTGGGCCTGCCTCGTGGACGCCTCGGGCACCTCCTTGACGTGAGACCGACGCCAAAAATTCCTATAAATATAGAAACCTCGGAAAATTAACCTAGATCGGGAGTTCCGCCGCCAGAAGCCTCCGTAGCCACCGAAAACCAATCTAGGCCCTCTCTGGCACCCTGCTGGAGGGGGCCATCATCACCGGAGGGCATGGAGGAGGATCCCAGAGGAGCCATCATCACCATGAAGGCCAAGGACCAGAGGGAGAACCTCTCCCCATCTAGGGGGAGGCCATGAAGGAGGAAGCACAAGGGGGAGAACCTCTCCTCCTCTCTCTCGGTGGCACCGGAGTGCCATCGGGAGGGGAATCATCGCCGCGGTGATCGTCTTCATCAACATCAACATCACCATCATCATCTCCTTTACGCGGTCCACTCTCCCGCACCCCGCTGTAATCCTGCCGGGGTTGCTGATCCACGGACACCTATGGGACCGGCGGACCGGGTCCCTTTCGGTTCGGCGGGGGGCGGAGGTTGCGCAAAGAGCAGATCGAGGCGAAACACACGAGCGGTTGGTCGTGCAAAGAGTAAATCGAGGCAAAGCACGCGAGCGATTTACCCAGGTTCGGGCCGCACGGATGCGTAAAACCCTACTCCTGCTTTGTGGTTTGGTATTGATTTCTAGCTCGGGAGCGCGGAGTGCTACAGTACTCTCCAGCTGCTAGCGAGACCGAGCGTGTGTGTCTGGAATGGCCGTCTCTGAAGGCTCTCAAAATGGCCGACCCCCCTCTACGTTGCACACGGGCCTCCTTTTATACTCAAGGGGTTACCGACATAGAGCAACGGGGGCCAAGGGCAAAAATGGAAAGGGTGCCGTGGATAGGCACAACTAGGTGCTGTAGTAGGCACAGCTACCCGCTACAGTGTTATCATACCTAACCCTGACGGCAGGGGACAAGGGCATTAAATGCCCGTCTGTGTCGCCTAAACAGTACCGAGAGGGACCGCTAGGGACGCCACCGTTTGCCACGATGGTTATCTCGTCAGCGCCTGCTCGCCACCTCGCACCCCTAGCTGCGCGACCTCCTGCCACGTGTGCTTGGGAGGGGCCCCCAGAGCGACACGGGGTGGTTGTGCTGGAGCACGGGCTCGGAGAGGCGGTTTGCCGCGGCAAGCGCCTTGCCGCGGTTGTTGTCTTGTCGCGTCCGGGAGCTTGTCGCTCACCGGGCCTCGCCGGGGCGCGTAGCGCGCCGCGGCAAGTTTTCTTGGTACGCCTGGGTTGGCCTTCCCGGCAAGCTCCTCTTGCCGGGGTCTCGGGGTGCTTCTGATAGTCTTCCCGGCAAGCTCCTCTTGCCGGGGCCTTGGTTTGGGCACTTTGTTTTTGAATGGTCCCCAAAGTAGCCGCGGAGGGTCTTGGCGGTCACCCGGCAAGCCTTGCCGCGGGGATGCTGCGACTGCCCGTGCACAAGTTCGGGATACTAGGGTACCCCTACTCTAGTACACCAACAGGAGCCCCCGGGCCTGGGCCAGACACGGTGCCAAGCGCTGTTGGGCCAGGCCCAAAACAGTGCATGGGCATGCGCGGCCTAGGTCACGCCGCAGACCTCTCTGCTTCCACCGCGCCCTCCCCGAACGGCGCACGTTGAATGCGGCGTCGTGGGGAGGTCGTGGGGGTTCCTTTTCTCGAAATGCGGAACGTCCACCCCCCGTCCCCCTTTAAAGGCAGGGGGAACAGGGGCAGTTGGGTCACTCGCCCGTTGCCGTTCCCAATCTCAGAAACCTCCGTCGCTCCCTCGCCTCCCCGAAGCTGGGAGAGAGAGAGCAGCGCTCCGCCCCCCATCGCCATTAGCACCACCAACACCGTCGACCTCCTTCACTGCCTCCGCCATGGCTCCAAAAGCCGACAAGGGGAAGACCGTGAAGACGACCGAGGCGCAGCGGCTCGCGGCGCTGCGGAAGAAGCGGTCCCTTTTCCCCCCAGGCTCGGCGCGAAGGAGCTGAGGGAGGACTATTCTCTGTTCTGGTCGGCGGAGATGCGCGCGCATCCGCGCACGAAGGTACTCCCCGCCGCCGCTTGGAAGGAGGCTCCGAATGGATACCCCTTCTTCGCATTGTTCTTCTACTGCGGGTTCTGCCCGCCTTTCTCTGATTTCTTCTGCGACATCATGAACACCTATGGATTCCACCTCCTCGACTTCACCCCCAACGCCGTCCTGACAATGGCAGTTTTCGCACATCTGTGCGAAAACTTTGTCGGAGTCCTTCCCAACGTAGCCCTCTTCCGCCATTTTTTCATACCCCGAGTGGAGAGAGGAGAGCCTCTATCCGGCGGGATTGCCTGGGTCTCAAGGGCCGGCAAGAAGGAGACCTATCTGGAGGGAGAGTTCCGCGGCAAGTGGGAGGAGTGGAGGGCGGATTGGTGCTGGATTGTCGAAGAGGATCCACAGCCATTCACCACCCGGCGCCAAATCTCAGTAGTACGCGGCGGCGATTGGAGCGACCTAGCCCCGGAGGATGACAGGCTGAGAATTGCTGCCACTAGGATCCTGCGCCTCAGGCTCGCCGGGCTTACTGTCGGTGCTGTCGGCGCAGACTTCCTTCGCCGCCGCATCGCCCCCCTGCAGGAACGAGGGAGGCCCACTTGGGAGTTCAAGAACGCGGCAGATATCATGAGGCTGCGGCCGGGCCTCAACTATAACTTCACGGTCTTGGAGCTCCATGCGATGCTGCAGGAGCTGTTCAAATATGACCCCCAGCATCCCGAGGTGTTCAGGTTGCCGGGGGGCGTCGTGCCTTTGTGCAATAATTCCGCGCTCGACCGCATCCGTGCAATGATGCCGGAGTGCGACTCGCACGGGATTGTGCCAACCTGGCGGGAGCCTGCCGATGAGGTTGTGCAGCAGTTCTTCGACGACTTGGTTGAGGTGGCAGTCCGCCCTGACGAGAAGGACGGCCTCACCCGCCACACCACTGACGCGGAGATGGCGCGCATCGCCACCAGGCTGGAGGAGGCAGCGGCAGCCGCAGCCGCGGGCGAGTTTGGGTTCACCACGGCGGAGGCGAACGCAGCAGAAGTGGCGAGCCATGCCGAGCGAGGGGAGCCTGCCGGCAAGAAGGAGCTTGCCGAGCGTGACGCCGAGCCGAGCGAGCCCGCCAAGGACACGAGCGGCTCATTGCAAATCGAATCTTCTTCCTCCTCGTCTTCAGCCAGCCCACCAGAAGCAGAGCCTCCATCCCCACCAAGAAGGCGCCTCCGTAAGGTTGGTGATGAGGCGGAGCGGGAAGCGGGCCAATAGTCGCCACGTCGCGTGACACGCTTGACCACGGCAAGCACCGTTGCCGCGGGAGCGCCTCATGCCACGACGGCAACTGGAGCGAAGTCTAGCCGGACCACCGCTGCAGTCCCTGCCGCCACTCACGCCGTGCCAACGGCCGGAGCGGGGTCGTCTCGGACCGCCGCCACTGCTCCCGCCAAGCGGCTGAGGGAAGCTTCTCCTCCGCCTCCTTCCACCGGGCGCGCGCCGGGCTTCGACTTCTCCGTGCTAAGCTCCGATGAGGAGGATGAAGAAGAGTAAGCTTCTCTTGCTGCACTTGCATTTCTTCAGTTTTTGCTGTTGGTCTTGCTTCTCACTTGCTTTTCCCCGAATCCGTTCCTTCTTAGGACTCTGGCCCAGAGAGCGGCAAAGAGAGCTAAGGCCCCGGCGATCATCATCGAGGACGAGCCCACTGCGACTGCAGGAGGCGCGCCCGAGACAACCTTGCCGGAGCTGGCGACTTTCCTCCACGGCAGCCCCCAGCGTAAGTGTGTGATTTACTTTCTGCTGCGAGGCGCACTTGGGTACTCGTCTTTGCTGATATCTGCTTGTTGACTTGTGTAGGAGCCGAGCAGCCCCACCAGGAGCCAGGGGAGAATCCCCCGGCAAGGGAGAATTCTCCGACAAGGGAAGGCTCTCCGTCAAGGGAGAGGTCTCCGGCAAGGGAGGGATCTCTGGCAAGGGAGAAGCCTCCGGCAAGGGAGGGTTCTCCGGCGAGGGACAACGCCAGTAGCCCCCTGACGGCGGAGACCACGACTGCAGGTACTCCTCTCGCTTCGAAACTTCCCTTGGGTTCTTCTCTTGATCTTCTTGAGTTTTTGCTGGATTTTGCTTTGACTCTTCTCCCCTTTTCCGGCCGTCAGATCCATCCGCTGCGGAGCAGATGGAGACAGAGGTCGCCGCCGACGAATCTGCCGGTGGTGGCGACGCCGCTGGCGCAGAGGCCGCCAAGGCAGACGCCGCGGCAACCGGCGAGGGGTCCGGCGATCGCACTGACGGCCCTGAGGCCGCAGGAGCGCCAGGCGCTACACCGACCGCCGATCCGTCCGCCGCCGCCGCAGCACCGGGCTCCGGAGAGCCCCAGCCAGGCGCCTACCTGAAGGCCGGCGAAGGCGTCTTCGTCAACCTCCCCTGGGCATCAAGCTCCAGGGCACCGGTCGAGGGGGAGGTCTTCGACGGAGAAGTGCTCGCCTCCGCGGGACTGTAGCTGGCCGACGCGCCAAGCAGCAGCAGCAACGAGCCCGAAGAAGAGCGGCTGCTGCGCAGGTTGATGTCGCTCTACCGCACGCGACAAGCCAAGCTGGAGTCCCGCGAGGCGCTCGTCGCGAAGGCGGGAGCAGACATTGAAAAGCGCGCAGAAGAGCTCGGGGGTTTCCCCCGGGAAGCCGTCCGATCCCTGGCGGAGGAGCGGGGGCAGCTCGCTGAAGCGCGGAAGGCCTTTCTCCTCGAGAAGGCCGAAGCCGAAGAGCTGCAGCGACTTGCCGCTGTGAAGCTAGCGGCGGACGAGGGCGAGCTGGTGCAGCGGAAGGTCAACCTCGACGCTCACGAGGAGGAGCTTGCCGCGCGCGAGGGGAAGCTTGGTGGAGCCCTCAAACAAGCGGAGGACGCTGCCGCCGCCGCCGAGGCCGCCAAGGAGGAGTTGAAGACGAAGGTGGCGCGGCTGGAGGCCGATCTCTCCGAGAAGGGCAAGGAGCTCACCGTCGCCAAGGCCTCCAACGTGGATCTTGAGTTGAAGCTAGCCGCTTTGACCAAGGCGCTGGATGGCACCAAGGAGCGGGAGGCGACCCTGAAGAAAGAGATCGAAGCCGACAAGGCGTTGCTGGAGAGTGCTGCCACCACCCAAAACGCCTTTAGGGATACGGTGGAGCACTGGACGGAGAGCCTCGTGAACGCCGCCGGGGACATCGATAAGGAGCTGGCGCAGCTGGGGATGGAGGACCTCGGGTACTCCGACGAGAACCTCCAACCTAGCACCAAGCTCACTCTGTTCTTCGAGGGCGTGGCGACGACCCTTCAGCGACTCCGAGAGAGGATCCCCAGGCAACTAGCTGACGAGTCGCGCGAGATCTGCGCGGGAGCCCTCGAGAAGGTGTTGATGAAGGTGGCCTTCCACAATCCGGGCCTCCGCCTCACCAACATCCTCAGGTCCTTGCCGCCAGAAGCTGATCTGGAGGAGCTCAAGGTCCTTGTCGCACCCATTGTGGACAAGGTGAGCAGGATCAAGCGGGTCGAAGGCGATCGCGTAGATTAGGTCGCCTGCTTCCTTCTTTCCTTGTCGCTGCTAGCTATGTCATAGAAGGCATCTGTTAGAGCTGCGACAAGCTATTTTGTAATATAACTTTCTCATGGGTAGTGGTTGCTAGGTTATTCCCCTTTATTTAATTCCTTGCCTTGTATGTTTTCGCCCTACGCTTTTAGGGGACTTGCCGGTGCAGGCACCTGGGCCGCGAGCGCTGAGTGTGGAACGTCAACAGCCTGCTGGCGGTGCCGCTACCGGCAAGAAACCTTGTCGCGGCTAGCTGCAGCTAATTTAAGTTGCTGAGCGGGCTCGAAGCAAAGTAAGGGCACGGCTAGTTAAGCAACTAGTCGCAGCTCACTTACGTTGTTGAGCAGGCTCGAAACAATGCAAGGGCGCGGCTAGTTAAGCAACTAGCCGCAGCTCACCTAATGTTGTTGAGCGAGCTCGAAACAACGCAAGGGCGCAGCTAGCTACGAGTTGGATCCTCCGCGCACAGGTTCTCCATACAAGGCGCGGCCGTTCAAGGGGGATAACTTAAAATTTAAAAAATCTGACTGCTCAAGCTTTGGCAACTTATCTTTTCTGTTGTTTGCTTCCCGGCAAGGCGAAACTCTTGAACGACGCCTGGTCCATACCATCATCTTCTCCTTTCCCCCCCGGCAAACTTGTGCGTGAGGGAGCTTTCCTTTCCTTGTGAAAAAGAAAGAAGAGAAAATACAGATATGGAGCCTTATGGCTCGTTATTGCTTACCGGGGAGTAGATGTTTACTAAATTGCCATGCATTTCTGCCAACAGCTTTTGTCCGTCTTCCCGGCGAATACGCTTCAATTTCACACCGTTGAGTCTTCTTCTTTACAGTGTCTTGTCGACAAACTAGTACATACTTGACTGCCGGGTTACTCTTTCCGCTTCTTCTTGCTCTTTGGGAAGTTCTCCTGTCTGAAGGAGGCGGACAGTCTGCTGTGCCCATGCTGGAGCTTGTGGCTCGACAACAAGGACTAAAGGCAATACTGCGGCTGCGAGAACGTCTGCTTCTACGGCAAGAACCTGCGGGTCTGCCGGAGCGTGACGCTCCCCTGGCAAGCTTGCCGGAGCAAAACTTGTCGAGAGCTTCTGCTACAACGGAACAAACCCTAGGGCTTGCCGGAGCATCTTGCTCATTTCTTCTTTTCTTGTCGCTGCCCCTCATGTCATGGGAACAAGCTGTTAGAGCTGCGACGAGCTATCTTTGTAATGTAGCTTGATCGTGGGCAACGATCGCAGCGTTACTCCCTTTACTCGATACCTCCCTTTGTATGTTTTTGCCCTACGCTTTTAGGGAACTTGCCGGTGCAGGCACCTGAGCCGCGAGCGCTGAGTGCGGGACGTCAGTAGCCTGCCGGCGGTGCCGCTACCGGCAAGAAACCTTGTCGCAACTAGCTGCAGCTCACTTAAGTTGCTGAGCGGGCTCGAAGCAAAGTAAGGGCACGGCTAGTTAAGCAACTAGTCGCAGCTCACTTACGTTGTTGAGCAGGCTCAAAACAATGCAAGGGCGCGGCTAGTTAAGCAACTAGCCGCAGCTCACTTAGTGTTGTTGAGCGAGCTCGAAACAACGCAA
This sequence comes from Triticum urartu, assembly GCF_056163025.1. NCBI lineage: Eukaryota > Viridiplantae > Streptophyta > Magnoliopsida > Poales > Poaceae > Triticum > Triticum urartu. The sequence goes on from NC_141873.1 coordinate 553,371,009, forward strand.
GGGCGCAGCTAGCTAAGAGTTGGCTCCTCCGCGCACAGGTTTCCCATACAAAGAGTGGCCGCTCGAGGGAGGTAACATAGAATTTAAAAGATTCGATTGCTCAAACTTTGGCAACTTATCTTTGGCCGTTGGCGCGGACGGAGCAGCTGCCTCCGAAACTTTCTTCTTCGGTGGCATGTTGATGAAGATGATGAAGATCTAGCCCGAGAGGACGCCGGATCTGAGGACGATGAAGATCTAGCCCGCGAGGACGCCGGATCTGGTTCACACAACTTCATCGCCCCCTACCTGGCGCGCCAAAGATGCCGGGGTTGCTGATCCACGGACACCTATGGGACCGGCGGACCGGGTCCCTTTCGGTTCGGCGGGGGGCGGAGGTTGCGCAAAGAGCAGATCGAGGCGAAACACGCGAGCGGTTGGTCGTGCAAAGAGTAAATCGAGGCGAAGCACGCGAGCGATTTACCCAGGTTCGGGCCGCACGGATGCGTAAAACCCTACTCCTGCTTTGTGGTTTGGTATTGATTTCTAGCTCGGGAGCGCGGAGTGCTACAGTACTCTCCAGCTGCTAGCGAGACCGAGCGTGTGTGTCTGGAATGGCCGTCTCTGAAGGCTCTCAAAATGGCCGACCCCCCTCTACGTTGCACACGGGCCTCCTTTTATACTCAAGGGGTTACCGACATAGAGCAACGGGGGCCAAGGGCAAAAATGGAAAGGGTGCCGTGGATAGGCACAACTAGGTGCTGTAGTAGGCACAGCTACCCGCTACAGTGTTATCATACCTAACCCTGACGGCAGGGGACAAGGGCATTAAATGCCCGTCTGTGTCGCCTAAACAGTACCGAGAGGGACCGCTAGGGACGCCACTGTTTGCCACGATGGTTATCTCGTCAGCGCCTGCTCGCCACCTCGCACCCCTACCTGCGCGACCTCCTGCCACGTGTGCTTGGGAGGGGCCCCCAGAGCGACACGGGGTGGTTGTGCTGGAGCGCGGGCTCGGAGAGGCGGTTTGCCGCGGCAAGCGCCTTGCCGCGGTTGTTGTCTTGTCGCGTCCGGGAGCTTGTCGCTCACCGGGCCTCGTCGGGGCGCGTAGCGCGCCGCGGCAAGTTTTCTTGGTACGCCTGGGTTGGCCTTCCCGGCAAGCTCCTCTTGCCGGGGTCTCGGGGTGCTTCTGATAGTCTTCCCGGCAAGCTCCTCTTGCCGGGGTCTTGTCTCCTTCCCGGCAAGCTCCTCTTGCCGGGGCCTTGGTTTGGGCACTTTGTTTTTGAATGGTCCCCAAAGTAGCCGCGGAGGGTCTTGGCGGTCACCCGGCAAGCCTTGCCGCGGGGATGCTGCGACTGCCCGTGCACAAGTTCGGGATACTAGGGTACCCCTACTCTAGTACACCGACAAATCCCTACTTGAACATGGTGCTTTATGCCACATATTATGATCCAATGATGTGTTGCCATCCTATGATGTTTTGAGTAGATATCTTTTGTCTTTGGGTTGATTGATGATCTAGATTGGTATGAGTTGTATGTTTTACTTTGATGCTGTCCTATGGTGCCCTTCGTGTCGCGCAAGCGTGAGGGATTCCTGCTGTAGGGTGTTGCAATACGTTCATGATTCGCTTATAGTGGGTTGGTGAGTGACTGAAACACAAACCCGAGTAAGGGGGTTGTTGCGTATGGGAATAAAGAGGACTTGATGCTTTAATGCTATGGTTGGGTTTTACCTTAATGATCTTTAGTAGTTGCGGATGCTTGCTAGAGTTCATATCATAAGTGCATATGATCCAAGTAGAGAAAGTATGTTAGCTTATGCCTCTCCCTCATATGAAACCGCAATAGTGATTACCGGTCTTGTTAACGATTGCCTAGGACAATTCCGCACACTGATAACCCACAAGTATAGGGGATCGCAACAGTTTTCGAGGGTAGAGTATTCAACCCAAATTTATTGATTCGACACAAGGGGAGCCAAAGAATATTCTCAAGTATTAGCAGCTGGGTTGTCAATTCAACCACACCCGGAAACTTAATATCTGCAGCAAAGTGTTTAGTAGCAAAGTAATATGATAGTAATGGTAACGGTAGCAAAAGGTAACTGTAGTAAAAGTAATGTTTTTGGTATTTTGTAGTGATGATAGCAATAGCAACGGAAAAGTAAATAAGCGAAGAACAATATATGGAAAGCTCATAGGCAATGGATCGGTGATGGAGAATTATGCCGGATGCGGTTCATCATGTAACAATCATAACCTAGGGTGACACAGAACTAGCTCCAGTTCATTGATATAATGTAGGCATGTATTCCGAATATAGTCGTGCTTATGGAAAATAACTTGCATGACATCTTCTGTCCTACCCTCCCGTGGTAGTGGGGTCCTTACGGAAACTAAGGGATATTAAGGCCTCCTTTTAATAGAGTACCGGAACAAAGCATTAACACATAGTGAATACATGAACTCCTCAAACTACGGTCATCACCGGTAAGTATCCCGATTATTGTCACTTCGGGGTTAACAGATCATAACACATAATAGGTGACTATAGACTTGCAAGATAGGATCAAGAACACTCATATATTGATGAAAACATAATAGGTTCAGATCTGAAATCATGGCACTCGGGCCCTAGTGACAAGCATTAAGCATAGCAAAGTCATAGCAACATCAATCTCAGAACATAGTGGATACTAGGGATCAAACCCTAACAAAACTAACTCGATTACATGATAGATCCCATCCAACCCATCACCGTTCAGCAAGCCTACGATGGAATTACTCACGCATGGCGGTGAGCATCATGAAATTGGTGATGGAGGATGGTTGATGATGACGATGGCGACGGATTCCCCTCTCCGGAGCCCCGAACGGACTACAGATCAGCCCTCCCGAGAGGTTTTAGGGCTTGGCGGCGGCTCCGTATCGTAAAACATGATGAATTCTTCTCTCTGATTTTTCTCTCTCCGAAACACAATATATGGAGTTGGAGTTGGACTCGGAGAGGCACCAGGGGGACCACGAGGTAGGGGGGCGCGCCCTAGGGGGGTAGGCGCGCACGCACCCTCGTGGACAGGTGGTGGCCCCCCTGGCCTTCATCTTTTGCAGGTATTTTTTATATTTTCCAAAAAGTTGCTTAGTGAAGTTTCAGGTCATTCCAAGAACGTTTGTTTCTGCACATAAATAACACCATGGTAATTCTGCTGAAAACAGCGTCAGTCCGGGTTAGTTCCATTCAAATCATACAAGTTAGAGTCCAAAACAAGGGCAAAAGTGTTTGGAAAAGTATATACGATGGAGACGTATCAACTCCCCCAAGCTTAAACCTTTGCTTGTCCTCAAGCAATTAAGTTGAGAAACTGAAAGTGATAAAGAAAAACTTTTACAAACTCTGTTTTCTCTTGTTGTTGTAAATTTGTAAAGCCAGCATTCAAGTTTCCAGCAAAGATTATAACTAACCACATTCACAATAACGCTTAGGTCTCAAGTTTACTCATATCAATGGCATAATCAACTAGCGAGCAATAATAATAAATCTCGGATGACAACACTTTCTCAAAACAATCATAATATGATATAACAAGGTGGTATCTCGCTAGCCCTTTTTGAGACCGCAAAACATAAATGCAGAGCACCTTTAAAGACCAAGGACTGACTAGACATTGTAATTCATGGTAAAAGAGATCCAGTCAAGTCATACTCAATGTAAACTAACAATAATGAATGCAAATGACACCAGTGCTCTCCAACTGGTGCTTTTTAATAAGAGTAAGATGATTCAGCATAAAAGTAAATAGATAGGCCCTTCGCAGAGGGAAGCAGGGATTTGTAGAGGTGCCAGAGCTCGGTTTTGAAACAGAGGTGAATAATATTTTGAGCAGTATACTTTCATTGTCAACATAACAACCAAGAGATGGCGATATCTTCCATGCTACACACATTATAGGCGGTTCCCAAATAGAGTGGTAAAGTTTATACTCCCCCTTCCACCAACAAGCATCAATCCATGGCTTGCTCGAAACAACGAGTGCCTCCAACTAACAAGAGTCCCAGGGGGGAGTTTTGTTTGCAATTATTTTGATTTAGTTTGCATAAAGCATGGGACTGGGCATCCCGGTGACCAGCCATTTATCTCGTGAGTGAGGAGCGGAGTCCACTCCTCTTGAGAATAACCCGCCTAACATGGAAGATACATACATCCCTAGTTGATACATGAGCTATTCGAGCATACAAAACAGGATATTTATTTGAAGGTTTAGAGTTTGGCACATACAAATTTACTTGGAACGATGGGTAGATACCGTATATAGGTAGGTATAGTGGACTCATGTGGAATAACTTTGGGGTTTAAGGGATTGGATGCACAAGCAGTATTCCCGCTTAGTACAGGTGAGGGCTAGCAAAAGACTGGGAAGCGACTAGCTAGAGAGCGACAACAGTCATGAACATGCATTAAAATTAATCAACACTGAATGCAAGCATGAGTAGGATATAATCCACCATGAACATAAATATCGTGAAGGCTATGTTGATTTTGTTTCAACTACATGCGTGAACATGCGCCAAGTCAAATCACTTAAATCATTCAGAGGAGGATACCACCCTATCATACCACATCATAACCATCTCAATAGCATGTTGGCACACAAGGTAAACCATTATGACTCATAGCTAATCAAGCATGGCACAAGGAACTATGATCTCTAGTTGTGATTGCAAACATGTTTATTCATAATAGGCTGAATCAGGAACGATGAACTAATCATATTTACAAAAACAAAAGAGGTCGAGTTCATACCAGCTTTTCTCATCTCAGTCAGTCCATCATATATCATCATAATTGCCTTTCACTTGCACGACCGAACAATGTGAATAATAATAATAGTGCACGTGCATTGGACTAAGCTGGAATCTGCAAACATTCAATAAACAGGAGAAGACAAGGCAATATGGGCTCTTTTGTCAGATCAGCAATAATGCATATAAGAGTCACTTCAACAATTTAATTATGGTCTTCTCCTATTGACCCCCAAAGAAAAGAAAAGAAATAAAACTATTTACACGGGAGAGCTCCCAACAAGTAAAAGAAGAACATGAAATCTTTTTGGGTTTTCTTTTTAATTACTACTACAAGCATGGAAATTAAACTAACTAAAAGCTACAACTAAATTTTTTTGGTTTTTCTTAAGGTTTATTAAACACACAAGAACAAAGCATAGAAAGGAAAATAAACTAGCATGGATGATACAATGAAAAGGTATGAGCACCGACATCTAGCAATGAGTGTGTGAACATAAATGTAATGCCGGTGGGAAATACGTACTCCCTCAAGCTTAGGATTTTGGCCTAAGTTGGTCTATGGCCACGGCTGGCCTGTCGGATATCCATAATAGTAGTTGGGGTCGTACTGAGATGCAGCGGCTATCACCTGCTGAGCTGCAGCGTGGCAACGAGCGGCCTATGCTCTCCTCTCGTACTCATCTGCCTCCTCTCTGGTAATAGTATATCTTCCTTTTGCCTGATGATCAAAGAAGGCAGGAGCAGGGAGAGTAATATGGACAGCACGGCGTCTGTCAAAGATGAGTCGATACTGAAGAGGTGATTTATTCCTCTCGACAAACTGGTGGTGAACCATGGCATTAAAGTCTAGGTAAGCAGGAGGTAATTCAATATCATCTTTGCGTATGGCTATACCAAGAAAATTAGCTACGCGGGTTGCATAAATTCTTCCAAAGAAATCTCCATTAAATCTATTAAGATGCAACCTACGTGCAACAATGGCTCCCAAATTATAAGATTTATCTCCTAACACAACACTCCTGAGAATACTGAGATCGGGGACACACATGTGACATGCCTCATCTTTACCATTAATGCATCAACCTACGAAGAGAGCAAAATAATGTATAGCAGGAGAGTGAATGCTCCCTATGGTGGCTTGTGTTATATCTCTAGATTCTCCCACAGTTATACTAGCAAGAATATCTCTAAATTCAGATTTGCGAGGATCCCTTATACTACCCCATTGTGAAAGTTTGCAAGAAGTGGTAAAATCCTCTAAGTCCATAGTATAAGAATTTTCATAAAGATCAAACAGGACAATTCGAGAATTACGTGAAGTTGAAAATTCAAACCTCCTCACAAAGGTACTGGTGAGCTTGTGATATTGGCTGCACTTCTCTTCCTCGAAGCTCACAAGATCAGTGTTACGCAAATATGCATTGAATTCTTCCTTAATTCCCGCTCGATCCATAAAATTTTCCGAAGGCCATTCACAAGGACGCACTGGAGCGTCTCTTGGTGGCTCTTCATCAGCATCACGCATTGCAAGCCTGGGTCCTTGCTTCCTTGAAGAACCAACTTGGAACATTTTCCTAAGCATATTTCTTCCTCTGAAAAATTCTGAAATTTTTTAGTAACTTCAAAATAAAAGTAAACCAAACTCAATAATATTGATAGCAACTACTCCTACAAGTGCCTAGAGCCTATATCATGCATCAAAACTACTTTTGACCAAATAAATTTGACATGCAAGCTCAAGAACAGGGTCACCTAAGCAGCAAAAATTTGCAATGAATAAAGCACTAGAACAAAAACTAATTGTACCAATGGAGGAGTCACATACCAAGGAACAACCTCCCCAAGCAGTTTTGTGAGAGGTGCTTTGAGCAAGGAGATCGAAAATGGCAGCAAAATGAGCTAGAACTCGTGCTTGAGCTGGATATTCGTGTTTGGGGGAGGAAGAAGGAGTGTGTGGGTGAAAGGATAAGTGGAGGAGGGCCATCGTGGGCCCACAAGGCAGGGGGCGTGCCCTCCACCCTCGTGGGCAGGTGGTTGACCCCCCTGCTGTGTTCTCAGTTCCAAATATTCTCAAATATTCTAGAAAAAAATAATATTTAAATTTCAGGGCATTTGGATAACTTTTTTGGTATTTTTATATTGCACGGATAATCAGATAATAGACAGAAAAATGTTTATTTTTATTTTATTTAATATAAATAACAGAAAGCAAAAGGGGGGTATAGAAGGTTGTGCTTTCTAGTTTCATCCATCTCATGATCATTAAAAGGAATCCACTAACAAGGTTGATCAAGTCTTGTTAAGGAACACATTCCGAATAACATGGAACCGAAGAAATTTCGAATAACACTATGTTACCTCAATGGTGATATGCACATCCCCAATAATAAGAATATCATATTTCTTCTTGACAGTAGGAAGAGGAAATTCAAAACCTCCAAATATAATCGATGGAATTTTTCCAATAGAGTTAATACTATCAACTTGAGGTTGTTTCCTCGGAAAGTGTACCGTGTGCTCATTACCATTAACATGAAAAGTGACATTGCCTTTAGTGCAATCAATAATAGACCCTGTAGTGTTCAAAAAGGGTCTTCCAAGAATAATAGACATACTATCATCCTCGGGAATATCAAGAATAACAAAGTCCGTTAAAATAGTAACGTTTGCAACTACAACGGGCACATCCTCACAAATACCGACAGGTATAGCAGTTAATTTATCAGCCATTTGCAAAGATATTTCAGCAGGTGTTAACTTATTCAAATCAAGTCTATGATATAAAGAGAGAGGCATAACACTAACACTGGCTCCAAGATCACATAAAGCAGTTTTAACATAGTTTCTTTTAATGGAGCATGGTATAGTAGGTACTCCTGGATCTCCAAGTTTCTTTGGTATTCCACCTTTAAAAGTATAATTAGCAAGCATGGTGGAAATTTCAGCTTCCGGTATCTTTCTTTTATTTGTAATTATATCTTTCATGTACTTAGCATAAGGATTGGTTTTGAGCATATCAGTTAATCGCATACGCAAATATGTCTAATCATTTCAGCAAAGCGCTCAAAATCCTCATCATCCTTTTTCTTGGATGGTTTGGGAGGAAAAGGCATGGGTTTCTGAACCCAAGGCTCTCTTTCTTTACCATGTTTCCTAGCAACAAAGTCTTTCTTATCATAACATTGATTCTTCGATTGTGGGTTATCAAGATCAACAGCAGGTTCAATTTCCATATTATTATCATTACTAGGTTGAGCATCATCATGAACATTATTATTAGCATTATCACTAGTTTCAGGTTCATTACCAGATTGTGTTTTAACATCAGAAATAGAAATATCATTTGGATTCTCAGGTGTTTCATTAACAGGTTCACTAGAAGCATCCAAAGTCCTATCATTTTTCTTTTTCTTCCTTTTAGAAGGACTAGGTGCATCTATATTGTTTCTCTGAGAATCTTTCTCAATTCTTTTAGGATGGCCTTCAGGATACAAAGGTTCCTGAGTCATTCTACCACCTCTAGTCATAACTCTAACAGCATTATCATTATCCTTACTATTCAATTCATTGAGCAAATCATTTTGAGCTTTAAGTACTTGTTCTACTTGAGTGGTAACCATAGAAGCATGTTTACCAATAAGTTTAAGTTCACCTTTAACATTAGCCATATAATCACCCAAGTGTTCAAGCATATTTGAATTGTATTTCAATTGTGTACCAAAATAAGCATTAAAATCTTCTTGCTTAGCCATAAATTTATCGAACTCATCTAAGCATGGGCTAGCAAACTTAGTAAATGGGATTTCAGCTTTATCATATCTATAGAGAGAATTTACCTTTACTACCTGTGTCGGGTTATCAAGACCATGAGTTTCTTCAATAGGTAAAGGATTAAGATCATATGTTTCTTCAACAGGCGGTAAATTAAGACCGTGTATTTCTTCAATAGGAGGTAAATTCTTAACATCTTCAGCTTTAATACCTTTTTATTTCATAGATTTTTTGCCTCTTGCATATCTTCAGGACTGAGAAATAGAATACCCCTCTTCTTCGGAGTTGGTTTAGGAATAGGCTCAGGAATTGGCTCCGAAGGTGTCCAATTATTTTCATTTGTCAACATATTATTCAATAGAATTTTAGCTTCATCCGGTGTTCTTTCCCTGAAAACAGAACCAGCACAACTATCCAGGTAATCTCTAGAGGCATCGGTTAGTCCATTATAAAAGATATCAAGTATTTCATTTTTCTTGAGAGGATGATCAGGCAAAGCATTAAGTAATTGGAGAAGCCTCCCCCAAGCTTGTGGGAGACTCTCTTCTTCAATTTGCACAAAATTATATATATATCCCTTAAAGCAGCTTGTTTCTTATGAGCAGGGAAATATTTAGCAGAGAAGTAATAGATCATATCCTGGGGACTACGCACACAACGAGGATCAAGAGAATTAAACCATATCTTAGCATCACCCTTTAATGAGAACGGAAATATTTTAAGGATATAAAAGTATCGAGTTCTCTCATCTTTAGTGAATAGGGTGGCTATATCATTTAGTTTAGTAAGATGTGCCACAACAGTTTCAGATTCATAACCATGGAAAGGATCAGATTCAACCAAAGTAATTATATCAGGATCAACAGAGAATTCATAATCCTTATCAGTAACACGGATAGGTGAAGTAGAAAAAGCAGGGTCAGGTTTCATTCTAGCATTTAGAGATAGCTTATTCCATTTAGCTAATAACCTTTTGAGTTCGTATCTATCTTTGCAAGCTAAAATAGCTAAAGAAGCTTCTTGATAAAAAACATAACCCTTAGGAATAACAAGTGATTCTTCATCATCACTTTAATCAGTATCATCAGATTGAATATTTTCAATCTCTCTAGCCCTAGCAAGTTGTTCATCAAGAAATTTACCAAGTGGCACAGTAGTATCAAGCATAGAAGTAGTTTCATCATAAGTATCATGCATAGCAGAAGTGGCATTATCAATAACATGCAACATATCAGAACGAATAGCAGAAGCAGGTGTAGGTGTCGCAAGCTTACTCAAAACAGATGGTGAATCAAGTGCAGAGCTAGATGGCAGTTCCTTACCTCCCCTCATAGTTGAGGGATAAATCTTGGTTCTTGGATCTTTCAAGTTCTTCATAATGATAAGCAGATATATATCCCAAGTGACTCAAAGAATAGAGCTATGCTCCCCGGCAACGGCGCCAGAAAATAGTCTTGATAACCCACAAGTATAGGGGATCGCAACAGTTTTCGAGGGTAGAGTATTCAACCCAAATTTGTTGATTCGACACAAGGGGAGCCAAAGAATATTCTCAAGTATTAGCAGCTGAGTTGTCAATTCAACCACACCTGGAAACTTAATATCTGCAGCAAAGTGTTTAGTAGCAAAGTAAGATGATAGTAATTGTAACGGTAGCAAAAGGTAACAGTAGTAAAAGTAACGTTTTTGGTATTTTGTAGTGATGATAGCAATAGCAACGGAAAAGTAAATAAGTGAAGCACACTATATGGAAAGCTCGTAGGCAATGGATTGGTGATGGAGAATTATGCCGGATGCGGTTCATCATGTAACAGTCATAACCTAGGGTGACACAGAACTAGCTCCAGTTCATTGATATAATGTAGGCATGTATTCCGAATATAGTCATACGTGCTTATGGAAAAGAACTTGCATGACATCTTTTGTCCTAGCCTCCCGTGGTAGCGGGGTCCTTACGGAAACTAAGGGATATTAAGGCCTCCTTTTAATAGAGTACCAGAACAAAGCATTAACACATAGTGAATACATGAACTCCTCAAACTACGGTCATCACCGGTAAGTATCCAGATTATTGTCACTTTGGGGTTAACGGATCATAACACATAATAGGTGACTATAGACTTGCAAGATAGGATCAAGAACACTCATATATTGATGAAAACATAATAGGTTCAGATCTGAAATCATGGCACTCGGGCCCTAGTGACAAGCATTAAGCATAGCAAATTCATAGCAACATCAATCTCAGAACATAGTGGATACTAGGGATCAAACCCTAACAAAACTAACTTGATTACATGATAGATCCCAGCCAACCCATCACCGTCCAGCAAGCGTACGATGGAATTACTCACGCGCGGCAGTGAGCATCATGAAATTGGTGATGGAGGATGGTTGATGATAACGATGGCGACGGATTCCCCTCTCCGGAGCCCCGAACGGACTCCAGATTAGCCCTCCGGAGAGGTTTTAGGTCTTGGCGGCGGCTCCGTATCGTAAAACGCGATGAAACTCTTCTCTGTGATTTTTTTCTCCCCGAAACACAATATATGGAGTTGGAGTTGGAGTCGAAGAGGCACCAGGGGGCCCACGAGGTAGGGGTGCGCGCCCTAGGGAGGTAGGCGCGCCCCCACCCTCGTGGACAGGTGGTGGGCCCCCTGGCCTTCATCTTTTGTAGGTATTTTTTATATTTTCCAAAAAGTTGCTCTGTGAAGTTTTAGGTCATTCCAAGAACGTTTGTTTTTGCACATAAATAACACCATGGTAATTCTGCTGAAAACAGCGTCAGTCCAGGTTAGTTCCATTCAAATCATGCAAGTTAGAGTCCCAAACAAGGGCAAAAGTGTTTGGAAAAGTAGATACGACGGAGACGTATCACACACCGATCCACCATTATTCCACACTCGCTATTTATAATATTTAGTAATATATTCTAACTTTATGATAACAACACCTACTTTTATATTTTAGCTCTCCGATGTCATACAAAGTTATCCACTTCATACCCACAACGTAGTTTTATTTCTCATTGCTAGTTGGAAGCAAACGTTCGGTGTACGTAGAGTCGTATCAGTGGTAGATAGAGCTTGAGAGAATATTGATCTTACCTTTAGCTCCGTGTGGGTTCGACACTCCATACTTATCACTTCCACCTTTGGAAATTGCTACGATGATTCCCTGCACTTGGGGATTATCAATGGCTAGTGTTAAAGGTGAACTTAAAATTATTAGTAAACATGCTTCTATGGTTACCACTCAAGTAGAACAAGTACTTAAAGCTCAGAATGATTTGCTCAATGAATTGAATAGTAAGAATAATGACTTTGCTGTTAGAGTTGCAACTAGAGGAGGTAAAGTGACTAAGGAACCTTTGTATCCTGAGGGCCATCCTAAGAGAATTGAGCAAGATTCTCAGAGGAATAATGTTGATGCACCTAGTCCTTCTAAGAGGAAGAAAAAGAAAAATGATAGGACTTTGCATGCTTCTAGTGAACCTGTTATAGACACACCTGAGAATCCCAATGATATTTCTATTTCTGATGCTGAAACACAATCTGGTAATGAACATGAACCTAGTGATAATGTTAATGATGATGGTCATGCTGATGCTCAACCTAGTAATGATAATGATGTAGAGATTGAACCTGCTGTTGATCTTGATAACCCACAATCAAAGAATCAACGTTATGATAAGAGAGACTTTGTTGCTAGGAAGCACGGTAAAGAAAGAGAACCATGGGTTCAAAAACCCATGCCTTTTCCTCCTAAACCATCCAAGAAAAAGGATGATGAGGATTTTGAGCGTTTTGTTGAAATGATTAGACCTATCTTTTTGCGTATGTGTTTGACTGATATGCTTAAAATGAATCCTTATGCTAAGTATATGAAGGATATTGTTACAAATAAGAGAAAGATACCGGAAGCTAAAATTTCCACCATGCTTGCTAATTATAATTTTAAGGGTGGAATACCAAAGAAACTTGGAGATCCAGGAGTACCAACTATACCATGCTCCATTAAAAGAAACTATGTTAAAACTGATTTTATGTGATCTTGGAGCCGGTGTTAGTGTTATGCCTCTCTCTTTATATCGTAGACTTGATTTGAATAAGTTGACACCTACTGACATATCTTTGCAAATGGCTGATAAATCAACTGCTATACCTGTCGGTATTTGTGAGGATGTGCCTATTGTGGTTGCAAACGTTACTATTTTAACGAACTTTGTTATTCTTGCTATTCCCGAGGACGATAGTATGTTTATTATTCTTGGAAGACCCATTTTGAATACTGCAGTGGCTGTTATTGATTGCACCAATGGCAATGTCACTTTACATGTTAATGGTAATGAGCATACGGTACACTTTCCGATGAAACAACCTCAAGTCCACAGTATCAATTCTATTGGAAAAAATTCAGCAATCACTATTAGAGGTTTTGAATTCCCTCTTCCTACTGTCAAGAAGAAATATGGTATTCTTATTGTCGGGGACATACATACCCCCGTTGAGGTAACATAGTGTTATTCGAAATTTCTCCGGTTCCATGTTATTCGGTATGAGTTTGTTAACAAGACTTGATCAACCTTGTTAGTGGATTCCTTTTGATGAGCAAGAGATGGATGAAGTTAGAAGGCACAACCTTCCGTACCCTCTTTTTACTTTCTGTTATTTATATTAAATAAAGAAAAAAAATATTTTTTGTCTGTTTTGTGAATTATCCATGCAATAAAAAATACCCCGAAAATAGAAGTTCTCCAATTGCCTTGAAAATTAAATAAGATTTTTTCTAGAATATTTGAGAATATCCGGCACTAAAAACACAACAGGGGGAGCAGCCACGTGCCCACGAGGGTGGAGGGCGCGCCCACCCCCTGGGTGTGCCCCCTGCCTCGTGGACCCCACGTGGGTCCCCTCCACTTATTCCAGCCACCACACACTCCTTCTTCCTCCCAAAAAAATCACCAACCAGCTCAAGCACGAGTTCTAGCTCATCTTGCTGCCATTTTTGATGTCCTTGCTCAAAGATCCATTCATAAAACTGCTTTGGGGGATTGTTCTTCGGTATGTGACTCCTCCAATGGTTCAATTAGTTTTTGTTCTAGTTCTTTATTCATTGCTGCCGGGGTTCTGATCCACGAGCACCTATGGGACCGGCGGACCGGGTCCCTTTCGGTTCGGCGGGGGCGGAGGGTCGCACGAAGAGCGGATCGAGGCGAAGCACACGAGCAGTTTACCCAGGTTCGGGCCGCACGGATGCGTAAAACCCTACTCCTGCTTTGTGGATTGTATTGAGTTCTTTCTCGGGAGCGCGGAGTGCTACAGTACACACCAGCAGCTAACGAGACTGAGCGTGAGTGTTCTCTCCTTCCGAACCCCCCCTACGTTGCGCGTGGGCGTCCTTTTATATGCTCAAGGGGTCACCGACAGGTGGCAACGTATACAAGGGTAAAAATGGAAAGGGTGCTGCGGTTGGTACAGCTACCTGCTACAGTGTATCATACCTAACCCTGACGGCAGGGGACAAGGGCATTAAATGCCCGTCGGTGTCGCCTAAATAGTGCAAAAGGGACCGCCAGGGACGCCACCGCTCGCCACGATGGCAATCTTGTCAGCGCCACTTGCCACCGCGTATCGCTGGCTGCACAGCCTCTCGCCACGTACGCCTGGAAGGGTCCCAGAGCGACACGTTGGTGGATGTGCTAGAGCACGGACATAGAGTGGTGGCTTGCCGCGGCAAGCGCCTTGCCGTGGTTGTTGTCTTGTCGCGTCCGGGAGCTTGCCGCTCACCGGGCCTTGCCGGGACACGTGGCCCGTCGCGGCAAGTTCCTTGAGATGCCTTGGTTGGCCTCCCCGGCAAGCTCCTCTTGCCGGGGTCTTGTCTCCTTGGCTTGGATATGCCTTGGTTGGCCTTCCCGGCAAGCTCCTCTTGCCGGGGTCTTGTTTCCTTGGCTTGGATACTTTGTCCTTGAATGGCTCCAAAGGAACCACGGAGGACCTTGGCGGTCACCCGGCAAGCCTTGCCGCGGGATGCTGCGACTGCCCGTGCACAAGTTCGGGATACTAGGGTACCCCTACTCTAGTACACCGACAATTGCAAATTTTTGTTGCTTAGGTGACCCTGTTCTTGAGCTTGCATGTCAAATTTATATGGTCAAAAGTAGTTTTAATGCATGATATTGCCTCTAGGCACTTGTAGGAGTAGTTGCTATCAATTTTGTTGAGTCTGGTTCACTTTTATTTTGAGTTACTAAAAATTTCAGAAATTTTTCAGAGGAAGAAATATGTTTAGGAAAATGTACCAAGGTGGTTCTTCAAGAAAGCAAGGACCCAGACCCGCAATACACGATGCGGAACCACCGAGGGACGCTCAAGTGCGGCCTTGTGAATGGCCGTCAGAGGATTTCATGGTCCAACTAGGAATCAAGGAGGAATTTGAAGCATATGTGCGTAATACCGATCTTGAGAGCTTCATGGCAGATAAGTGCCGTCAGTACCACTACCTCACTGATTCCTTTGTGAGAAGGTTTGAATTTTCATCATCACGCAATTCTCAAACTGTCATGTTTGATCTTTATGATAAATCTTATACCATGGACTTAGAAGATTTTAACACTGCTTGTAATCTCCCACAGTGGGGTAATGTTAGTGAACCTCGCAAATCTGAATATAGAGATTTTCTTGCTAGTATAACTATGGGAGAATCTAGAGATGTAACACAAGCCACCATAGGGAGCATTCATTTTCCCGCTATGCATTATTTTGCTCTCTTCATAGGAAGGTGCATAAATGGTAAAGATGAAGCATGTCACATGTGTGTACCTGATCTTAGCGTTCTCAGGAGCGCTATTTTAGGAGATAAACAATACAACTTGGGGGCTATTGTTGCACGTAGGTTGCATAATAATAGTATTCATGGAGATTTCTTTGGTGGAATTTATGCAACTCATATAGCTAATTTTCTTGAGATACCCATACGTGGAGATGATATTGAGTTGCCTCCTTCTTATCTAGGTTATGATGCTATGGTTTGTCATCAATTTGTTGAGAGGAACTACCAGTCCCGCCAGTACCGACTAATCTTTGACAGACGACGCACCTATCACGTCGCTCTCCCCGCTCCTGCTTTCTTTGACTTTCAGGCAAAGGGGAGATATGTTATAACCAGGGAGGAGGCGAACGAGTATAAGAGGACGATGGAGACAGCTCGCCTCCAAGCGATAGCTCATGAGGCAATAGCTGCTACATCACAGTACGACCCCAACTACAACTTTGGATATCCGCCAGGCCAGCCGTGGTAGTAGACCAACTTAGGCCAAAAGCCTAAGCTTGGGGGAGTACGTATTTCTCGCCGACATTACATTCATGTTCACACACTCATGCTAGTTGTCGGTGCTCATACTTTTTCATTGTAATATCCATGCTAGTTTAGTTTCCTTTTTATGCTTTTCTTCTTGTGTGCTTGATAAACCTTAAGAAAAAACAAAAAAAATTATTTGTAGCTTTTAGTTAGTTTACTTTCCATGCCTGTAGTAGTAATAATTAAAAAGAAACCCCAAAAAGATTTCTCGTTCTTCTTTTGCTTGTTGGGAGCTTTCCCGTGTAAATAGTTTTGTTTCTTTTCTCTGGAGGTCGAGAGGAGAAGAACATAATGAAAATGTTGAGTGGCTCTCTTATGCATTATTGTTGATCTAACCAAGAGCCCATATTACATTGTCTTCTATCTTGAATTGAATGCTTGCAGATTCTAGCTTAGTCCAATGCACGTGAACTATTATTATTATCCACACTATTCGGTCGTGCAAGTGAAAGGCAATAATGATGATTATATGATGAAATTATTGAGATGAGAAAAGCTAGTATGAACTCGACCTCTCTTGTTTTTGTAAATATGATTAGTTCATCGTTCCTGATTCAGCCTATTATGGAAGAAACATGTTTGCAATGACAATTAGAGATTATAGTTGCTTATGCCATGCTTAATTAGCTAGGAGCTTATAATGGTTTACCTTGTGTGCCAACATGCTATTAAAATGGTTGTGATGTGGTATGATAGTGTGGTATCCTCTTTTGAATGATTCAAGTGGCTTGACTTGGCACATGTTCACGCATGTAGTTGGAAAAAATCAACATAGCCTCTACGATATTTATGTTCATGGTTGTAATGCCCCGGACACACCCGCCGGTGGTCGTTACCCCAGGAGGGATCTAGACTGGCCCCACAGATCAATACTAGTCTTTTCTGCGCACTTTGTCCTCACTCGTGCGCACCCGGGAGCAACTTCCTGGTCGGTCACCCATCCTGAAACTACTCCAAGCTGAGCACGCTTAACTTTGGAGTTCTGTCCGAATGGGCTTCTGGAAAAGAAGGAATTCCTTATTGATATGAGTAGTCTATCATCCCTAATAAGCCAGGCTATCACAATGGTGCATTATATCCTACTCATGCTTGCATTCGGTGTTGATTATTTTTAATGCATGTTCATGACTTTTGTCGCCCTCTAGCTGGTCGCTTCCCAGTCCTTTCCTAGCCTTCACTTGTACTAAGCGGAAATACTGCTTGTGCATCCAACTCCATAAACCCCAAAGTTGTTCCATATGAGCCCACCATACCTACCTATATACGGTATCTACCTGCCGTTCCAAGTAAATTTGTATGTGCCAAACTCTAAACCTTCAAATAAACATTCTGTTTTGTATGCTCGAATAGCTCATGTATCAACTAGGTCTGTCTGTATCTTCCATGCTAGGTGGGTTATTCTCAAGATGAGTTGACTCCACTCCTCACTCACGAGAAAATGGCTGGTCACCGGGATGCCCAGTCCCATGCTTTATGCAAATCAAATCAAAATAACTGCAAACAAAACTCCCTCGGGACTCTTGTTAGTTGGAGGCACTCGTTGTTTCGAGCAAGCCATGGATTGATGCTTGTTGGTGGAGGGGGAGTATAAACTTTACCATTCTGTTTGGGAACCGCCTATAATGTGTGTAGCATGGAAGATATTGAGATCTCTCGGTTGTTATGTTGACAATGAAAGTATACCGCTCATTCATATCTATTTCAAAACCGAGCTCTGGCACCTCTACAAATCCCTGATACGTCTCCGTCGTATCTACTTTTCCAAACACTTTTGCCCTTGTTTTGGACTCTAACTTGCATGATTTGAATGGAACTAACCCGAACTGACGCTGTTTTCAGCAGAATTGCCATGGTGTTATTTATGTGCAGAAACAAAAGTTCTCGGAATGACCTGAAACTTCACGGAGATTATTTTTGGAAATAATAAAAAATACTGGCAAAAGATCAAGACCAGGGGTCCACACCCTACCCACGAGGGTGGGGGGCGCGCCCCCTACCTCATGGGCCCACTGGAGCTCCTCCGACCTCAACTCCAACTCTATATATTCGTGTTCGGAGAGAAAAAAAATAAAGGAGAAAGATTCATTGCATTTTACGATACGGAGCCGCCGCCAAGCCCTAAACTCACTCGGGAGGGCTGATCTGGAGTCCGTTTGGGGCTCCGGAGAGGGGAATCCGTCACCATCGTCATCATCAACCATCCTCCATCACCAATTTCATGATGCTCACCACCGTGCATGAGTAATTCCATCGTAGGCTTGCTGGACGGTGATGGGTTGGATGAGATTTATCATGTAATCAAGTTAGTTTTGTTAGGGTTTGATCCCTAGTATCCACTATGTTCTGAGATTGATGTTGCTATGACTTTGCTATGCTTAATGCTTGTCACTAGGGCCCGAGTGCCATGATTTCAGATCTGAACCTATTATGTTTTCATGAATATATGAGAGTTGTTGATCCTATCTTGCAAGTCTATAGTCACCTACTATGTGTTATGATCCGGCAACCCCGAAGTGACAATAATCAGGACCACTTCCGGTGACGACCGTGGTTTGAGGAGTTCATGTATTCACTATGTGTTAATGCTTTGGTCTGATACTCTATTAAAAGGAGGCCTTAATATCCCTTAGTTTCCGCTAGGACCCCGCTGCCACGGGAGGGTAGGACAAAAGATGTCATGCAAGTTCTTTTCCATAAGCACGTATGACTATATTAGGAATACATGCCTACATTACATTGATGAATTGGAGCTAGTTCCGTGTAAACCTAGGTTATGACTGTTACATGATGAACCACATCCGGCATAATTCTCTATCACTGATCCATTGCCTATGAGCTTTCCATATATTGTTCTTGCTTATTTACTTTCCCGTTGTTATTGTTATCATCACTACAAAACACCAAAAATATTACTTTTGCTATCTTTACCTTTTCCCACCGTTACCACTCCTATCATATTACTTTGCTACTAAACACTTTGCTGCAGATACTAAGTTTCCAGGTGTGGTTGAATTGACAACTCAGCTGCTAATACTTGAGAATATTCTTTGGCCCCCCTTGTGTCGAATCAATAAATTTGGGTTGAATACTCTACCCTCGAAAACTGTTGCGATCCCCTATACTTGTGGGTTATAAAGACTATTTTCTGCGCCATTGCCGGGGAGCATAGCTCTATTCTTTGAGTCACTTGGGATTTATATCTGCTTATCATTATGAAGAACTTGAGATATCCAAAAACAAGATTTATCCCTCAACTACAAGGGGAGGTAAGGAACTGCCATCTAGCTCTGCACTTGATTCACCTTCTGTTTTGAGTAAGCTTGCGACACCTATACTTGCTTCTGCTATTGATTCTGATATGTCGCATATTTTTTATGATGCCACTTCTGCTATGCATGATACTTATGATGAAACTACTTCTATGCTCGATACTACTGTGCCACTCGGTGAATTTCTTGATGAACAACTCGCTAGGGCTAGAGACAATGAAATTATTGAAACTGACAATACTGATGAAAGTGATTATGAAGGGTCTCCTAATAAATATGAATTACCTGTTGTGCCTGAGGGCTATGTTATGGATGAAGAAACTACAAGAGAATTTCTTGCTTGCAATGATAGAAGTGATCTTAATAAATTATTAGCTAAGCTTAAACAAAAAACTCTGAATGCTAGAATGAAATATGATCCTGCTTATGCTACTTCACCTATCTTTGTTACTGATAAGGATTATGAATTCTCTATTGATCGTGATATAATTACTTTGGTTGAATCTGATCCTTTTTATGGTTATGAATCTGAAACTGCTGTGGCACATCTTACTAAATTAAATGACATAGCTACCCTATTCACTAATGATGAGAGAACTCGCTACTTTTATATCCTTAAAATATTCCCGTTCTCATTAAAGGGTGATGCTAAGATATGGTTTAATTCTCTTGATCCTGGTTGTGTGCGTAGTCCCCAGGATATGATTTATTACTTCTATGCTAAATATTTCCCTGCTCATAAGAAACAAGCTGCCTTAAGGGATATATATATATAATTTTGTGCAAATTGAAGAAGAGAGTCTGCCATAAGCTTGGGGGAGGCTTCTCCAATTACTTAATGCTTTGCCTGATCACCCTCTTAAGAAAAAGAAAATACTTGATATCTTATATAATGGACTAACCGATGCTTCCAGAGATTACCTGGATAGTTGTGCTGGTTCTGTTTTCAAGGAAAGAACACCGGATGAAGCTGAAATTCTATTGAATAATATGTTGACAAATGAAAATAATTGGACACTTCCTGATCCTATTCCCAAACCAACTCCAAAGAAAAGGGGTGTTCTATTTCTCAGTCCTGAAGATATGCAAGAGGCAAAGAAATCTATGAAAGAAAAAGGTATTAAAGGTGAAAATGTTAAGAATTTACCTCCTATTGAAGAAATACATGTTCACGCATGTAGTTGAAACAAAATCAACATAGCCTCTACGATATTTATGTTCATGGTGCATTATATCCTACTCATGCTTGCATTCGGTGTTGATTAATTTTAATGCATGTTCATGACTGTTGTCGCTCTCTAGCTCGTTGCTTCCCAGTCTTTTTCTAGCCTTCACCTGTACTAACACTGGTAGAAAAAGGGCCCGTTGTCCCGGTTCGTAAGGGCCTTTTGTCCCGGTTCTGGAACCGGGACTAAAGGGTCGGTAGTAATGCCTGTCCCTTTAGTCCTGGTTCAATCCAGAACCGGGACAGATGGGCCTCCATGTGGCCTGTGCGCGGAGCCCAGGCAGGAGACCCTTTGGTCCCGGTTGGTGGCACCAACCGGGACCAATAGGCATCCACGCGTCAGCATTTCTGTGGCTGGGGTTTTTGTTTTTTTTGAAGGGGGGGGGGTTTGGGGGTTTTGGGGGGTTAATTTAGGTGTTTCATATATTGTGTTAGCTAGCTATAACTAATAGAGAGAAGTGTCCTCTCTTATGTCCGTGCTTGGTCGACGCTACGTACTATACATACGTATAGAGAGGACTAGACACGCTAGCTAGCTAGTAAGCAAATGAAGGAAATAGAAGATCGTCATGAACATATATGCATACAGAGAGAAGTGATATCGACCACCTCTCCTTCTCCGAGAGATTGGTCGAACAACAAGTTTTCATATATCTATCCGACACTACCGGCTACATATATACAATAATTATCTCTTACAAATATAATCATACGGACTCATGGTCCACATAGTATTCTCCGTCTTCAGCGATCACGTGGTCAAGAAAGAATGCCACCAATTCCTCTTGAATTGCTCGCATGCGAGATGGTGCTAGGAGTTCATCCCGCTTCCGAAACATCTAATTTAAAGAAGGGGGTCAATACATATATATATATGAATGAATGAAACTCAACACAAATGATGGTAATAAAATAAAATTGTGAATGTTGTTATTTACGTACTTCATATTGTTCGTCAGTGGAGCCCCGCTCACAGGTCGTGTGGCGGATGGACTCGCAAACGTAGTATCCACAGAAATCATTCCCTTGTTCCTGCCACAACCACTTTACAAGAAATAGAGGTCAATCAAACTGATAAGCAAGAATGCCAAATGGTATTGATGAAACTAGCGCTTGAATCACTAGTAGATGCACGGAACATGCTACTATAGTACTTACTTTCGGGTGTCTAAATTGCAGCTCCTTCGGCAGTCCCGGAGCTTTTCTGGTGAATTTTCTCCAAACCCTGCCGGACAAAGAAAACAATTACTTGATATATCAGGAAATGAACAAAGTTGCTGATATGGTGGATAATGATCGATTTAACTTACTTCTCGAGTATTTGAGTCATGTCTGCATAGTCCTGGGGATCTTTTCGTCTTGAGTCTAAGACGGTTACTAGTCCCTGCTCAAGCTTAATCTCTAGGAGAATATAGTGGAAACTTCACACGCATGCATAACTCATCAATTACATTACTATAACCTTGACTAATATATAAGGGAAACCGAATACGCACAAGACAGTAACACTCACTTGAAGTTGTAAGGAAAGAGTATTATATCTTTGTTTTCATTTATTACAAATGATCATAGCAAGTTGGCCTCGGTAGCTGCGGCATGAAATTTAACCTGAGTTGCATCTATGAGATATGTGTTAATGAACCCAATATCACCGACTTGTCTTTTCTTCAATTCGGCGATCTTCAATCTGCATAATATAGTGAGGATGATTATAAATACATGCAATGAAAGAGATGAGCTATATAGAGAGACTTAATGACAGAAGTAGTACTACTTACAGACAGTAGCAGGCGACCGTTGTTTTATCGAGGGCCAATTGGTTGAAAAACTGAAAGAACTCCACAAATGGAACAGGCAACAGTTCAATTCCAACGAGGTCATGCTCCTTTTTAACTTTCACATACAAAGTACTCCGCCCCCTAGAGTCTCTGTAGATTTTCAAGTACCAATCATGCAATCTTCGCATCATCGTTGATAGAGATCTTTCATCTTTGACGAGAGGCTACCCGTACTCGTATCTTTGTATCTGCACCTCCATGAAATCATAATGTACATCGTCGGGCAGGTAATCGCCAAGATTGCTATAACCGGGCACCATCCTCGGATCATTAGCGATGTTGTCGCTAGGCACTTTGAGCGGGGGGCACGATTGCTTCGCTTGTTCGCCGAGCTGGGCAATTTGCTTCCCAGCTCGTCGTTCTTTCAGCCTTTGATCACTGACAGTACTTCCCGACCGCTCCGCTTCGGCAAATTCCTTTCCAATAATGCGCTCATAGTTTCCTTTCGGTGGAGAATTGGGTGGTTTTGTCAGGGAAGCCAGAGTGCGCTTCGCTTTCACCGGATCTACCTTCTCCTCCGGAGGTGGATGTTTCTTTGCTTTCACCCCTTCAAAGTAGTTCCTCACTTCTCCTCGTGCGATCTCGGCGTTCTCCTCCGGGGTCCTCTCGTATGGTAACTTCTGTGGAGCCTTCAGAGAAGGACCAAATCTATATTTCCTCCCGCCTCTGGCTGTACTGCTAGACGCCGGCCGAGCAGACGGAGCGGTTGTCTTCTTTACTTGCTTACGAGGCGGAGGAGAAGGACTACGACGCGCTGGAGCAGCCAGAGCGGCGGCAGGTCTCTTCCGCCCTTGCTGACGAGGCGGAGAAGGAGGAGGCTGGCTGCTCGGGCGCGTCGGCACAGGCAGAGAAGGAGGCGGAGTGCCGCCACACGCTGGAGAAGGAGCCGGTCGAGTGCCCTGATCGTCACTCGCCGGAGGAGCAGGCGGTGGAGGAGGCGGAATGCCCTGACTCGCCGGAGGAGGAGGCGGTGGAGGAGGTGGAGTGCCCTGACTTGCCGGAGGAGGAGGCGGAGGCGTCCAGTTCAGAAGGTTGATGAGCTCCTTCCTACATAGGCATGGAGTCTTCAGAGCAGACCCCGGCCTAGTCTCCCCTTCACCGGTAGGGTGGTCAAGCTGGAGGTCCTCAAATCCCTCCGTTATTTCATCCACCATCACCCTAGCATATCCTTCTGGAATCGGCCTGTAGTGAAAAGTTGCGCCAGGTTCAGTAGGATAAACAGAGCCAACAACCGCCTTGACCTTCAAATTCATCCATTGCGTCATAAGGTGGCAATTTTGAGACTCCATGATAGCATCCATGGGATAGCTGGTAGGAGCCGTCAAGGCATGCTCCGGCTGAAGCAGCTCGGTGGAAGCCACGCTGCTTCTCCGCTGAGATGGCGGGGTAGCTTCGGGGAAGCTTCGGCAGTATGTTTGCTGCGATTTGCCTCTGCGATGAGCTCGGCGCGGGTGATCGACAGCGGTGAAGACGGGGACGGGGCATGACGGACCGCTAAACCTAGACAAATATTATGGAAAATGGAGCTTGGAGGTCGAGCTTGGAGAGGAGAAAGCTTAAGTAGTGTGGCTCGGGCATTCCATCGAACACCTTGTGTGCATAGGAGGTGAGCTAGAGCACCACCAAGCCCTCTCCCCCTCGGCCAGAGAAAAACAGAGCACTGGGGTGCTCTACTCGCGAGCGAGGGGTATATATAGGCACCTCATTGGTCCCGGTTGGTGACATGAGCCGGGACTAAAGGGGAGCCTTTGGTCCCGGTTCAAGCCACCAACCGGGACCAATGGTGGTGGGCCAGGAGCGAGGCCCATTGGTCCCGGTTCATCCCACCAACCAGGACCAAAAGGTCCAGATGAACCGGGACCAATGGCCCACGTGGCCTGGCCGGCCCCCTGGGCTCACGAACCGGGACCAATGCCCGCATTGGTCCCGGTTCTGGACTGAACCGGGACTAATGGGCTGACCCGGCCTGGACCAAAGCCCTGTTTTCTACTAGTGTAAGCGGGAATACTGCTTATGCATCCAATCCCATAAACCCCAAAGTTATTCCATATGAGTCTACCATACCTACCTATATACGGTATCTACCTGCCGTTCCAAGTAAATTTGTATGTGCCAAACTCTAAACCTTCAAATAAATATTCTTTTCTGTATGCTCGAATAGCTCATGTATCAACTAGGGCTGTCCGTATCTTCCATGTTAGGCGGGTTATTCTCAAGAGGAGTGGACTCCGCTCCTCACTCACGAGAAAGTGGCTGGTCACCGGGATGCCTAGTCCCATGCTTTATGCAAATCAAATCAAAATAATTGCAAACAAAACTCCCCCTGGGACTCTCTTGTTAGTTGGAGGCACTCGTTGTTTCGAGCAAGCCATGGATTGATGCTTGTTGGTGGAGGGGGAGTATAAACTTTACCATTCTGTTAGGGAGCCGCCTACAATGTGTGTAGCATGGAAGATATCGTCATCTCTTGGTTGTTATGTTGACAATGAAAGTATACCGCTCAAAATATTATTCATGTCTATTTCAAAACCGAGCTCTGGCACCTCTACAAATCCTTGCTTCCCTCTGGGTAGGGCCTATCTATTTACTTTCATGTTGAGTCATCATCCTCTTATTAAAAAGCACCAGTTGGAGAGCACCACCGTCATTTGCATTCATTACTGTTAGTTTACATTGAGTATGACTTGACTGGATTTCTTTTACTATGAATTACAATGTCTAGTCAGTCCTTGATCTTTAAAGGTGCTCTGCATTTATGTTTTGCGGTCTCTGCATCTTGTTATATCATATTATGATTATTTTGAGAAAGTGTTGTCACCCGAGATTTATTATAATTGCTCGCTAGTTGATTATGCCATTGATATGAGTAAACATGAGACCTAAGGGTTATTGAGAATATGGTTAGTTCATATTCTTTGCTGAAAACTTGAATGCTGGCTTTACATATTCACAACAACAAGAGCAAATAGAGTTTGTAAAAGTTTTTCTTTATCACTTTCAGTTTGTCAACTGAATTGCTTGAGGACAAGCGAAGGTTTAAGCATGGGGGAGTTGATACGTCTCCGTCGTATCTACTTTTCCAAACACTTTTGCCCTTGTTTTGGACTGTAACTTGCATGATTTGAATGGAACTAACCCGGACTGACGCTGTTTTTAGCAGAATTGCCATGGTGTTATTTATGTGCAGAAACAAAAGTTCTCGGAATGACCTGAAACTTCACGGAGATTATTTTTGGAAATAATAAAAAATACTGGCAAAAGATCAAGACCAGGGGGGCCACACCCTAGCCACGAGGGTGGGGGGCGCACCTGCCCCCTGAGCGCGCCCCTACCCCGTGAGCCCCCTGGAGCTCCTCCGACCTCAATTCCAACTCTATATATTTGTGTTTGGAGAGAAAAAAATAAAGGAGAATGATTCATCGCGTTTTACGATACGGAGCCGCCGCCAAGCCCTAAACTCTCTCGGGAGGGCTGATCTGGAGTCCGTTCGGGGCTCCGGAGAGGGGAATCCGTCACCATCGTCATCATCAACCATCCTCCATCACCAATTTCATGATGCTCACCGCCGTGCGTGAGTAATTCCATCGTATGCTTGCTGGACGGTGATGGGTTGGATGAGATTTATCATGTAATCGAGTTAGTTTTGTTAAGGTTTGATCCCTAGTATCCACTATGTTCTGAGATTGATGTTGCTATGACTTTGCTATGCTTAATGCTTGTCACTAGGGCCCGAGTGCCATGATTTCAGATCTGAACCTATTATGTTTTCATGAATATATGAGAGTTCTTGATCCTATCTTGCAAGTCTATAATCACCTACTATGTGTTATGATCCAGCAACCCCGAAGTGACAATAATCGGGACCACTTCCGGTGATGACCGTAGTTTGTGGAGTTCATGTATTCACTATGTGTTAATGCTTTGGTTCGGCACTATGTGTTAATGCTCCACTTCATGTATTCACTATGTGTTAATGCTTTGGTCTGGTACTCTATTAAAAGGAGGCCTTAATATCCCTTAGTTTCCGCTAGGACCCCGCTGCCACGGGAGGGTAGGACAAAATATGTCATGCAAGTTCTTTTCCATAAGCACGTATGACTATATTCGGAATACATGCCTACATTACATTGATGAATTGGAGCTAGTTCTGTGTTACCCTAGGTTATGACTGTTACATGATGAACCATATCCTGCATAATTCTCTATCACCGATCCATTGCCTACGAGCTTTCCATATATTGTTCTTCGCTTATTTACTTTCCCGTTGCTATTGTTATCATCACTACAAAACACCAAAAATATTAGTTTTGCTATCGTTACCTTTTGCCACCGTTACCACTACTATCATATTACTTTGCTACTAAACACTTTGCTGCAGATACTAAGTTTCCAGGTGTGGTTGAATTGACAGCTCAGCTGCTAATACTTGAGAATATTCTTTGGCTTCCCTTGTGTCGAATAATTTGGGTTGAATACTCTACCCTCGAAAACTGTTGCGATCCCCTATACTTGTGGGTTATCAATCCCTGCCTCCCTCTGTGAACGGCCTATCCATTTACTTTTATGTTGAGTCATCATCCTCTTATTAAGAAGTACCAGTTGGAGAGCACCACTGTCATTTGCATCCATTACTGTTAGTTTACATTGAGTATGACTTGACTGGATCTCTTTTACCATGAATTACAATGTCTAGTCAGTCCTTGATCTTTAAAGGTGCTCTGCATTTATGTTTTGCGGTCTCAGAAAGGGCTAGCGAGATACCATCTTGTTATATCATATTATGATTGTTTTGAGAAAGTGTTGTCATCCGAGATTTATTATTATTGCTTGCTAGTTGATTATGCCATTGACATGAGTAAACATGAGACCTAAATGTTATTGCGAATGTGGTTAGTTCATAATCTTTGCTGACAACTTGAATGCTGGCTTTACATATTTACAACAACAAGAGCAAACAGAGTTTGTAAAAGTTTTTCTTTATCACTTTCAGTTTATCAACTGAATTGCTTGAGGACAAGCAAAGGTTTAAGCTTGGGCGAGTTGATACGTCTCCGTCGTATCTACTTTTCCAAACACTTTTGCCCTTGTTTTGGACTGTAACTTGCATGATTTGAATGGAACTAACCCGGACTGACGTTGTTTTCAGCAGAATTGCCATGGTGTTATTTTTGTGTAGAAATAAAAGTTCTCGGAATGACCTGAAAATCAACGGAGATTATTTTTGGAATATATAAAAAATACTAGAAGAAGAATCCACGTCAGGGGGCCCACACCCTGTCCACGAGGGTGGGGGACGCGCCCTACCCCCCTGGGCGCGCCCCCTGCCTCGTGGGCCACCTGACGCTCCGCCGACCTCAACTCCAACTCCATATATTCGTGTTCGGGGAGAAAAAATCAGAGAGAAGGATTCATCGCGTTTTACGATACGGAGCCGCCGCCAAGCGGGAGGGCTAATCTGGAGTCCGTTCGGGGCTCCGAGAGGGGAATCCGTCACCATCGTCATCATCAACCTTCCTCCATCACAAATTTCATGATGCTCACCGCCGTGCGTGAGTAATTCCATCGTAGGCTTGCTGGACGGTGATGGGTTGGATGAGATTTATCATGTAATCGAGTTAGTTTTGTTAGGGTTTGATCCCTAGTATCCACTATGTTCTGAGATTGATGTTGCTATAACTTTGCTATGCTTAATGCTTGTCACTAGGGCCCGAGTGCCATGATTTCAGATCTGAACCTATTATGTTTTCATGAATATATGTGAGTTCTTGATCCTATCTTGCAAGTCTATAGTAACCTACTATGTGTTATGATCCGGCAACCCCGAAGTGACAATAATCGGGACCACTCCCGGTGATGATCGTAGTTTGAGGAGTTCATGTATTCACTATGTGTTAATGCTTTGGTCCGGCACTCTATTAAAAGGAGGCCTTAAGCTAGTTCTGTGTCACCCTATGTTATAACTGTTGCATGATCGATCGCATCCGGCATAATTCTCCATCACCGATCCATTGCCTACGAGCTTTTCATATATTGTTCTTCGCTTATTTACTTTTCCGTTGCTATTGTCACAATCACTACAAAACCCAAAAATATTACTTTTGCTATCGTTACCACTACTATCATATTACTTTGCTACTAAATACTTTGCTGCAGATATTAAGTTTCAGGTGTGGTTGAATTGACAACTCGACTGCTAATACTTGAGAATATTCTTTGGCTCCCCTTGTGACAAATCAATAAATTTGGGTTGAATACTCTACCCTCGAAAAATGTTGCAATCCCCTATACTTGTGGGTTATCAAAGGGGCATGGCCACCCTTGAGGCCTTTCTTTCCTTTCCCGTATGGCCCATTAAGGCCCAATACGAATTCCCGTAAATATCCGGTACTCCGAAAAATACACGAATCACTCGAAACCTTTGTGATGTCTGAATATAGCCTTCCAATATATCGATCTTTACATCTCGGCCATTTTGAGACTCCTCGTAATGTCCCCGATCTCATCGGGACTCCAAACAAACTTCGGTCATCAAATCACATAACTCATAATACAAATCGTCACATAACGTTAAGCATGCGGACCCTACGGGTTCGCGAACTATGTAGACATGACTGAGACTCATCTCCGGTCAATAACCAATAGCGGAACCTGGATGCTCATATTGGATCCAACATATTCTACAAAGATCTTTATCGGTCAAACCGCGTAACAACATACATTGTTCCCTTTGTCATCGGTATGTTACTTGCCCGAGATTCGATCGTCGGTATCCTCATACCTAGTTTAATCTCGTTACCGGCAAGTCTCTTTAATCATTCCGTAATGCATCATCCCGCAACTAACTCATTAGTCACAATGCTTGCAAGGCTTATAGTGATGTTCATTACCGAGAGGGCCTACCTCTCTGATACACGGAGTGACAAATCCTAATCTTGATCTATGACAACTCAATAAAAACCATCAGAGACACCTGTAGAGCATCTTTATAATCACCCAGTTATGTTGTGACGTTTGATAGCACACAAGGTGTTCCTCCAGTATTCGGGAGTTGCATAATCTCATAGTCTGAGGAACATGTATAAGTCATGAAGAAAGCAGTAGCAATGAAACTGTAATGATCATCGTGCTAAGCTAACGGATGGGTCAAGTCAATCACATCATTCTATAATGATGTGATCCCGCTTATCAAATGACAACTCTTTGTCCATGGCTAGGAAAGTTAACCATCTTTGATTTACGAGCTAGTCAAGTAGAGGCATACTAGTGACACTCTGTTTGTCTATGTATTCACACATGTACTAAGTTTCCAGTTAATACAATTCTAGCATGAATAATAAACATTTATGATGATATAAGGAAATATAAATAACAACTTTATTATTGCCTCTAGGGCATATTTCCTTCATCCGGAACCCCCCAGGGAGTATATGGGCCTTAATGGGCCTTAGTGGGAGAGAAGAGAAGGCAGCCTAGGAGGGGGCGCCCCCCAAGCCCAATCCGAATTGGGTGAGGGGGCCGGCCCCCCTTTCCTTTCTCCTTCTCCCTCTTCCTTCTATTCCTAGTGGGACTAGGAAAGGGGGAGTCCTACTCCTACTAGGAGGAGGACTCCTCCCCCCTTGGTGCGCCTAGAGAGGTACAACTGGCCTCCCCCTTCCTCCTTTATATACGTGGGGAGGGGGGCACCCTAGAACATAGAAGTTGATTGTTTAGCCGTGTGCGGTGCCCCCCTCCACAGATTTCCACCTCGGTCATATCATTGTAGTGCTTAGGCGAAGCCCTGTGTCGGTAACTTCATCATGACCGTCATCACGCCGTCGTGCTGACTAAGCTCTCCCTCAACACTCAGCTGGATCATGAGTTCGTGGGACGTCACCGAGCTGAACGTGTGCAGATCGCGGAGGTGCCGTACCATCGGTGCTAGGATTGGTCGGATCATGAAGACATACGACTACATCAACCGCGTTGTCATAACGCTTGCGCTTACGGTCTACGAGGGTACATAGACAACACTCTATCCCCTCTCGTTGCTATGCATCACCTAGATAGATCTTGCGTGTGTGTAGGATTTTTTTTTGAAATTACTACGTTCCCCGACAGTGGCATCCGAGCCAGGTCTGTGCGTAGATGCTATATGCATGAGTAGAACACCAAGGAGTTGTGGGCGTGGGTACATACATATTGCTTGCCGTCACTAGTTGATTCTTGATTCAGCGGTATTGTTGGATGAGCGGCTCGGACCGACATCACGCGTACGCTTACGCGAGACTGGTTCTACCAACGTGCTTCGCACATAGGTGGCTAGTGGGTGTCAGTTTCTCCAAGTTTAGTTGAATCGGATTCAATGAACAGGGTTCTTTCTAAAGATCAAAAAGCAATCACTAGACCATGTTGTGGTTTTTGATGCGTAGGTTAGAACGGTTGTTGCTCAGCCCATAGCAGCCATGTAAAACTTGCAACAACAATGTAGAGGATGTCTAACTTGTTTTTGCAGGGCATGTTGTGATGTGATATGGTCAAGACAAGATGCTAAATTTTATTGTATGAGATGATCATGTTTTTTAACAGAGTTATCGGCAACCGGCAGGAGCCATATTGTTGGGGATATAACTATCAGTTATGACCCGCCCAAGAGGGGCCGGGTCAGCCCCAATGGCGGGACACGAAGGAAGCCCAGTAAACACTCAAGGTGATAGTTTATTAAACCTTATAGAAGGCCTAAAGGCCCGGAGGTGGCTTAAGGCCCAATATTATAAACCGCCGTATGTAAGGAAAGACTTGTAAGGAAAGGCATGTAAAAGAAGTCACCGAGCCGGACACGTTTTATGAGCCGGCCGGGACTCTGTAGGCCACCAAGCGTCAACCCGTGTATATAAGGGGACGACCCGGTGGCGGCTTAGGGCAAGAAACAAGAGATCAAAAACCAAGCCGGCGAACTAGCCTCTTGGCGATCGAAACCCCAGCAATACCAACACAACTAGACGTAGGCTTTTACCTTCATCGTAAGGGGCCAAACTAGTATAAAACCTCTCGTGTCCTTTGCCCCGATTAACCCCTTTAAGCTTCCTAGTTGCGATGGCCCTACGACTAAGTCCTTCTGCTAGGACATCTGCCGTGACAATTCCATGATAGTTGGCGCCCACTGTGGGGCCAGCGCAAGGTGGGTTTGAGTTCTTGAAGGGCAACTTTGAAGGGCTCAAGGGATATGCTGTGGGCCGGATGACCAAGAGTCGTCGCGGCAAGCTCTACATCGACGACGAAGGCTGGGGCCCCGAGGCCGGCTCAATCGAGTACGGGTACCGAGTCCCCTTCGGCGGAATTCATGTCTTCATCGGCGGGATCGGCGAGTCGGGCCCTGAGCCGGACGTCCACACCAACCTCGTGAAAACAGCTCAGCGCGCGAGGACCACCCGTGTTCCATCTGTCGTGAAGCATGCTTTCGTAGGCTGCGTCCACGGCGGTGAATACTCTGAAGGATTGATGGATGGCGGTGAGACGGCCGTGTGTTCTGATGCTACATCATCAACAGGCGAGACGGACTCTTTGTATCAGCTGCAGGCACTTCCAAAAAATACACTTCCGTGATGATACGTGTTTGTCACAGTAGGTCGCGTTTTTTGTCATGAATGTACATCCATGTAAAATTTATGACAGAATCAAGATAGTCATACCTGTGCTGTCGTAGAAGTGTTCCATGACATTACCAAAATTATCATCACGGAAGTGTCCACTTCCATGACGATAAATCGCATGTCATAGAAGTGCTTTCGTCAAGGGTGACCGACACGTGGCATCCACCATAACGGAACGTCGTTAAGCTATCGGGTCGGGTTTTGGATCCGATAACCCGTTAACAGCCCCAACCAATGGGAAATTTCCACGTGTAAAATTCTTATTGGCTGGACGAAACACGTGTCAGCTCGTCAGTGGGTCAGATAGGCGCCTATGATACGTCGACACGTGGCACGGCCCAACAGAGGCCCATTCTTGTGAAAAGGTCGTCCCGTTTGACTTGGTCAAAAGTTGGCGGGCCGGGCCATGTAAAGCCTGTTAATGGCCTATTCGCATATAGCCCATTTACAGCCCGCTATCCAAGGCCCGTTACGCCCTATCCAAATTAGGCCCAGTAGCGTCATCTGGACCATCCAATATGATTCCAGCTTGTTTTCACTTCTGGCCCATGTATGGCCCATGACGTCTTTCAGCCCATATGAGGCCCTATGTAACTCTTGGCCTATTAACAGCCCGTGGTGAAACTAGCCCGTAATGAATAGTGTGTCACTTTACACCCATTAACGGCCCGTGGTGAAACTGGCCCGTAATGAACAGTGTATCACTTTATACCCATTAACAACCCGTTATTCCGTTGGGCCGTTTCGAGCCCATGTTATCTTTCGGCCTTCTCAGAGCCCATTTATTCTTGGGCTCATTTCCAGCATTCGTTTACTTATGGCCCGTTACTGTCATTTTCTGCTTGTAGACCAAATTAAGCCCGTGGTTACAGTTGGCCCGTTTGTGGTCCATTAATACATTGGGCCGTTTTCATAGCATCATCAAATACGGCCTATTAACGATGGCCCGTTACGGTCGGCCCATGAACGGACGATTCCAACTCTAGCCCGTTTACGGCCATAATGCGGCCTGTTATTAGCCCATGTTTGGTCAATCGATCATACGGCCCGTATAAGGTCCATTGATGATATGGCCCGTAGAAGGCCCATTGTTTCTATGGCCCGTAGAAGGCCTACTGTTTCTACAGCCCATAGAAGGCCCACTGTTTGTACAGCCCGTAGGAGGCCCAGTGTCACTACAGTAAATATTAGCCCATGGTTATTGTGGCCTAGTTTTAAAAATAGGTCATTGCAGCCACTAGTTAACCGCGGAAAAAGAACTGCAATGACTACAAGCAAACAAATAAACAAGACAACAAGGAAATAAATAAGCAAGCAACTAACGCTAGGCTATCACGGCTATTACACATATTACATCCACTGGGCATCAAAGTTCGCCACCAGTGCAAATATAGGGAACAAAGAAGCATATCATATACACTGGCCGTCAAAATTGGCCACCAGTGCAAATAAACGATGCAGCAAAACAAGAGCATAACTGAAACAACTTTAGAAGAGCTCAAGAAACATTATCCTGGGTATCTACCATGCTGGCAATAAGCTTAGCAAGCTGATTAGCTTTGTCCTGTTTGGTGCTAAAATCCTCCAACGCTTGCTGTTGCACTAGAAAGTATGCATCTGAATGCTCCAGGGACTTCCGCAGTCCTTCCGCTTCTTGTCGCAGCACAACTTCTCGATGTTTTTCAGCTTGTAGTTGAGACTCAAGAAACCAAACTGATTCAGACAGTGAGTTTGAATAGCTTGTGGAAGCGGTAGTGGCCAGTAACTCCAACGCTAAACCAAGACAAGATGTGTCACTATCCTGAACCTTATCTGCATTACTTCCTTTACCGTTGCTTAATAAGGCACTCTTCCCCAATATTCTGCCAGCATTCTAAAAGAAGAAACAGGCAGACACATAACAAGTTTAGCATGTACTAGTATATGAAACTCATTTCGGTGAACCAGTTCATTAGTAAGGTGGACAGGATTAAACTACCAAGTCTTCTATTGCCAAGTACTAGTACATAATAAAAGCATCAAACAAACATATATCTATGTCCTATGGTAGCAATGGAATCTTAAATTAGAATAGTTGTTCTTTAGGTTTAGGCACTTGTTCTACATGAACAGAGTACAGTAAGACGCAAGAATATAATACTTAAAAATAGAAAATGAGCTCATAGACCTTACCAAATTCTTGGTTTGGGACCAGTACAGAACAAGGCGTTCCCAGTCATCGTCCAGTAAATGTGTCTCAGGAGAACGTAAGGGAATTTGATGAGTTTCTTTGCCGGTGAAGTATGATTTCTTCAAGTAATTCCGATACTGCCACCAAGCATTCTTGAAGATAGCAGAGGTATTAGCACAGGTTACCTCATCCCGAGTTTCCAAATCGGTCCGTCTCTATAGAGAAAAATGGGAAAATTTTCTGTATTACAACCATCATGGAGGTAGGATGTATGGGACGAAGTAAAGTAATTGCCATGAATAACATTACTTACACATAACTCCTGGACAAACACCTGCAACTGGCATTTTCCTTCATCTTCAGTATAATATTTCCAAGATGGGAAGATACACACATACGATTTAACAACATCAAATGTGATAGATGCTAAACTACGACTAGCTGGTTGTGCTTCCTCCACAGGAATAGGCGTACTAACTAGTGGAGTTGCGGTTCGCCGTGATAGTACTGGCCCTTTGGGCACTGGAGCTGCCTTACTAACTGCTCTTGTTTGGGAGCTCTGTGGTGGAGATGGTGCTGTGTCAACAGGAACTGGGTTACTATCGGCTGGGGTTAGATTGGGTGAAGCTGGTTCTCTGTCCATCGTAGTAGGGGTACAATCTGCGAGAGTTTGGGTTATGTGTGGTAGGGCTGGTTCTTGTGCATGTACAACCGGGGTGCTATCTCCACCAAGAGGTAGCACCATTTTATTTGAAGACCGTGTTTTTAGTCCGCTAGATACTGGCATCACCCGCTCCAATTCAAATGGCTAATAAACAGGAAACATAGTTGAATGTACAGACATTGTATGAGATACAGATGCAATAGATAGTGTGGAAAAAAGAGGGCATGAAATAGTTGACATGTATATTGTTTAATTAAAACGGATAGCATGACATAATTTCACATATATGATGTCTATCTAAACTGGATAGCATAACATAACATAATTCAAAGATATGATGAATAACTAAACAGGATCGCATGACATAATTCACCTACATGTTATCTAAGTAATTAGGATCGCATCATTTAATTCACATATGTGATTTATATGCTAAATAGAGGGCATTCGATATGATGTCTGGACTAAGAACATGGTGTTGAATATTGTGTATATGATGTCTAAACTATGCAATGCAAGACACAGTATGCATGATATGAGCAGTATAACCGTGCCAAGTTAGAGCATACACCTCAGTGGGGGAATAGGACTGGTCATCTGTCTCTAAATCCATCTCTGAGGAGCTATCGGGACCCAACAAGTGATCTGCTTCGACGGGTAGCACTGTCTGCTCTGAAGGCCTTGTTTTCACTCCAGATTTTTCCATCTCCCACCCAAATGGCTGATTCACAGGAAGAGTAGTTTAATGTACAAACATTGTCGACAAATGGAATGTAATGAAGAAAAGGATGGGCAAGATATCATTCAAATATATGATGCCTGGTTAAACATGATGGCATTGCACATTTCACATATATTATGGCTGGCTAAAAGACATGAGACTGCATAATTCCCATATATGATATAGAAACTAAACAGGTGGCATTACAGAACATGTCTAAACTAAGCAGATGACAAATATGATGTCAAAAGTAGGCACTGCAAGGCAACATATGCATGATATGACTAACATCATCATGCCAAGGTAGAGAAAACACCTTGGGGGGTAAATAGGAGTGGTCAGCGGCGTCCGACTCCGCCTCAGAACAGATATCTTCCTCTGGATTACAATCTGGAGAGGGGTGGGGAGGGTTTGCCATTGAACCCACCATGGAGTGATGTCTGCATGACATTGAATTGCCGCGCAAAACTCTTCTCTTTTTCTCTACATGTTCAACATGACTGTGTACAATATCTGACATGCATACGAAAAAATATGGTGAGATTATGTAAGGAGAGCATGCAGAAATTTAGAGTGATGGTAACAACCAGTGGATCGATGTTTTTCCGTTGAACCAAAATAGCCCTAATGGATCGACGTGAATGTATAGTAATAAGTGATGCAACAAGTGTACAACCTCTTTGCCGTAGCCGTGTCAACCTCAGCATCATTGGGTTGGTCGCTGAAGCAGTTGAGGCAGAGGTGGCTGTCGGAGGTGTGGAGGAAGATCTGAGGAATCTATAGACGGTGTCCAGGGCACTGCTCTGTTGTGACGGATAGTTTTGTCGATGGAGCAGCTCCGGTGAGCCGTAAGACGTCAAGGCTGAAGCAGCACAAGACATACATCGTCAATCTCAAGTGGGATTCTAATAGCATCTCCAATAGATGATGTAAAATGGATGTAAAATTAACATCACCAAAAACCACCTGACTACAACAGATGAGGTAAAAACTGTTGACTCTGAACTTAACTGTCGAAACTGAAATTTACTGTGGAATCTGAATGCTACTATCGAAACTGAACGCAATGGTAGCAAAGGGGCACTTGACATGTAGTTTAGGGAGGGCCTGCAGTTCATCTTCAACCTGCACCCCCCTGAGCTGCCAGCCACCACCGGCCGAACCGCCGGCCCCAGCGCCGCCTCGCCGCCCCGAAACAACTCGCCACCGCCGCCCCGGCCAGCCCTCTAGGCCCCCCGCCCCCACCCTGAACCCTAAGATAGATAGTGGGGTACCTCTCCGGCGAGCCCCCGTCCCCGCTGCGGGTGGTTCTTCCTTAACTCCGGCGAGGCCCCCCAACCCCTGAAAATCGACTGACCCAAAAGTCGATTCAGTTGAATGAAGTGTGGCTTAATCGGAGCAGAGCAGGAGCACGAGCGAGGGGGAGAGCAATAGCAGCAGCTGGGCGAGCGAGCGATCGAGCGAGATCCGGAGCAGCAGCAGCAGATCCGGCTGGTATGGCCGCCGCCGAAGGGGCCTCGCACTGGGGGAGAGCCGCCGTGGAGATGTCGCCCGCGGCGCCGGCTTCAAGGTAGCCGGTCCATGGGGGTGCGGGATGGAGCACCGTCGGTGCCGGGAGGTCGAGTTAAGGAGAAGGTGCGATGCGATGAGTGTACAATCTCTTTGGTGGCGCCGAGTAGGCCTCGACTTCGTCCGAGGAGTCGGTGAGGATGTTGTGGTTCCGGTGGAGCAGGTTAAGGCGGCGCTGTGGGGATGGAGCAGCCGCGATAGACGAGGCGATCGTCGGAGCAGCTCCTTGGAGGTGGAGGACGGGGCGGCTGAACCGGCGGGACAGCGAGATGGACGATGGATCCTCATCCGGGGAGGTGGAAGAGGGACGTCGAGGTATTGCGGTGGACGACGTCGTCGAGGAAGAGGCTCCGGCTGGGCAGCGGTGATGTTGCTGACGGAGGAGGGTGGGGTTTCATGGCTGGAGCGGAGAGGTTATGGCGGCCTGGGATTTCGAATGGCGAAAAGGGGGCGATGGGAGGGGGTGAAGCATGACTTAGGAACACGCTTGTCCAAAATGTAGGGTGTGTTACAAAAGTACCCCCACCGATTTGAACTAGCGGCCCTTTCGGCTCAAGGTTAGAAGGGGGATTTCGCGTGTCGGGATTTGGCAGCTGGAGGGAGTTTTCGCGCGCGTTGTAATTTCGGGATAGCAAGGCGCGGGTTGTGAAGGCGCCAGTTTTGGGAGTGCGATATCTGAATTTTCGGGATATAACAAGACGCGGGTTGAATTTTAGGGACAAGCCTAACGTGTAGTAATATTGTACTTGTACGTACCAAATCAATTCGCACTTCCCTCAACCAAAAAGAAAACGAAAAAATAAAACTATTCACACCACACAAAGAGAGAGTCTTGCCCCGTTTTACTATACAAATGCTATTCAAAGCTACTCCCTCCTTCCATCTATATAGGTCCTAAAGCATTTTTCGATGCTAACTTTGACCAAATATTAGAGCAATGATATATGACATGCAACTTACACAAAGCACACCGTTAAATTCATCTGTGAAAGGTTCTTTCAATGATATAATTTAAACATTGTGCATGTCATGTACTATTAATCTTGTCAATAGTCAAAGGCGGTCTTAAAAATCTCATTGCGCCCTATATAGATGGAAGGAGGGAATTTGAATCCATGTTATGTCCGATTAAAATTTTTTGCTTGCTGTATAATGCATGTAACCTACTCATACCAACATTTTAGTGCATTCCAAATGTCTATACTACCGCTGCAATTCGAACTAAATTTGAATTCGTTTCTCTATTTCAATAAGAATCTACAATCATGATTGTTGCCAACTTCAATCATCATAGTTTCCTTGCTATCCGTCAGATATAAATCAGACGGCCTATAATGCAGGATGGAGGCACACCATCATCAACAACTCCGTTTTTTATAAGAGTAGAGATAAAATATATTAAATGTAGTATACCATGTTCATAACCACACCATGTGTATCACCGTTATATATATTCACACATCCGTCGGTTTGCAACACTATGATAAATTCTTCAAATATCTGAATTTGCTTTTTATAATGAAGTATATATGATCTCTATTCGTCTTTTACACCCACACAGCCCTCTTATCTTTGTAGCTAGCGCTAACTTTCTCTTGTGCATGCACACGCCCACATCCCTCTCACCCTCCCTCAGCATTCTCTAGCTCCATCGCGCAAATTTGTCTTTTCACTTTAGGTCGGTCACCCACGGTGTGTGTGTAGGCCCCCCAGCTCCTTCTTTACGACACACATCGATCGATATGCCTGTCGGTGTAGAAACCGGCGGATCTCGGGTAGGGGGTCCCGAACTGTGCGTCTAAGGCGGATGGTAACAGGAGGCAGGGGACACGATGTTTTACCCAGGTTCGTGCCCTCTTGATGGAGTTAAAACCCTACGTCTTGCTTGATTAATACTGGTGATATGGGTAGTACAAGAGTAGATCCACCACGAGATCAGAGAGGCCAAACCCTAGAAGCTAGCCTATGGTATGATTGTATGTTGTCCTATGGACTAAAACCCTCCGGTTTATATAGACACCGGAGAGGGTTAGGGTTACACAAGGTCGGTTACAAAGGAGGAGATACACATATCCGTATTTCCTAGCTTGCCTTCCACGCCAAGTAGAGTCCCATCCGGACACGAGACAAAGTCTTCAATCTTGTATCTTCATAGTCTAACAGTCCGGCCAATGGATATAGTCCGGCTGTCCGGAGACCCCCTAATCCAGGACTCCCTCAGTAGCCCCTGAACCAGGCTTTCAATGACGATGAGTCCGGCGCGCAGTATTGTCTTCGGCATTGCAAGGCGGGTTCCTCCTCCGAATACACCATGGAAGAATTTGAATACAAGGATAGTGCCCGACCCTGCAAAATAAGTTCCACATACCACCGTAGAGAGAATAATATTTCCACAAATCCAATTTGCTGACTTGTTTTGGCAACACGACATTATGTCATGGCCCGGTGATTATTCGAACCGTTTCCTTTAACTAGCCCCGCACATAACGCGAGGCAGTTTTTTGACACGTCTTGTCAAAGCAGAGGTCGTGTCCCCTTATCACAGGATTCCCATCAATACGGGTGTGGGTAACCCAACCGCGCCATCGATTACGGCGCTTGGGGGATAAGCGAGTTTTACCAGGCTAGTGGGGATGCATAGTTTCGTCCGCCCATATAAAGGGATAAGGACTTACCTTTTCATCCACGCCTTCTTCCTCCTTTGCTCATCCATTTTCGCACACTCGAGCTCCAGCGCCCAAGTTCGCATTTCCCACCTCGACCTTCTCCAACCATGTCCGGAGCAGGAGGCAGGTGGATGGTCTCCTCCGTCACGGAGGGACACATCAAGAAGCTGAGGAGAGCCGGATACCTGCCCGACGATATCGCGCACCGGCTCCCAGACGAGGGGCAGCTCATCCCCACCCCCAGTCCCCATGAGAGGGTAGTGTTCCTTACCCATTTCCTCCGCGGACTGGGATTCCCTCTCCACCCGTTCGTCCCAGGGCTCATGTTCTACTACGGCCTAGATTTCCATGATCTGGCCCCGAACTTCATCCTCAACATCTCGGTGTTTAACGTCATGTGCGAGGCCTTCCTCCGCATCAAGCCCCACTTCGGCTTATGGCTAAGACTTTCAATGTCAAGCCGAAGATAGTGAGCGGCCGCCAGGCGGAGTGCGGAGGCGCCATGGTGGGCAAGATGCCCAACGTCACATGGCTCGAGGGCTCCTTCGTGGAGACCATAAAGGGGTGGCAATCTGGGTGGTTCTACATCGCTGAGCCGCGTGACCCTAAACGGCCCCCGAGTTCCGATCTGGCTTCCCCACGCGGCTCACTTCCTGGCAAGAGAAGGGCCTGTCCTGGGGTAGTTCGGGAGAGATGACCGGACTCCAATCATGTATTCAAAACATGGTGAACAAGAAGCACAAACTCGTCAACGTAGTCCAGGTCATGCTCAACCGCCGGATCCTCCCGTGCGAACAATGGACCTTCAACTTGTGGGAGTTCGACCTGGCGCAGCACCGAAGTCTGAACAGGCTCTTCGACACAACTCACGAAGATGCCTGGAGGGTGCTATTCAAGAGTGCTGAGATTCCCCCTCCCACTACTGACGATCGCGGATTCAGCACGAAGCGCCAAGCCAGCGTGGTAAGCTGGTTTTCCTCTTACAGGATACTTGTTTTTCATAGTTTGACTCCATGCGGGATCTAAACTCCCGTACCTTTGACAGGACTGGCAGGAGACGGCCGGACAGATCGACTGTCCAGCTCCTTTGCCTGAAGGCCCAGCAGATGCTCTCCTGGCGAAGATGCTGACTCTGGCTCCTTACACGGTGCCGGAGAAGACCAAGAAGGCCAAGGGAACCCGAAAGAGTTCCCGACGCCAGGCGTCATCGGACACACTGTCCGAGGACTCTACGGTGCAATCCTCCCCCGAAGACGAGGAGGCAGAAGAAGATGCTCCCCCTCCAGACGGGGGAGACAAGAAAAGGAAGGCCGCCCCAACTGGGGAGGCCGAAGGGTCGAAGAAGGGAAGGACTCTCCTTTCGGAAAGCTCTACCACCACCGCCGACGGCGAAGACGAGTGGCTGCCCAGGGCTAGGCCCCTGGGGAAGTCATAAGTATTCGGACACCGGAGTAACTCATAGCATTCCTTTGTCGCACTGCTTCACCTAACGCCGAATATGATTATGCAGGCCACCACGAGCCCATATCGATGTATCGTCGGACGGCTCCCTGGGCTCGCCGGATATGGATAGCGATCCAGTTCCGACCGCCACCTCCCCTCACCCTACGGACAATGCCGAGGTATTGTCTCAAGAGGCACCGGGTCGAGGGGAGATAATCCTGGAGGTGCCTCAAGGCGGCCTTCCGGACTCCGGGAGCAGAGGGGACAAGGCCCCTGAGGGCTCCGAGTTCGGCCCTCGGCCGAACACCGCGTTGGAACCTCTAGTGGTTCCGGACTCGGGCAGGCGGCCTCCTTCCAAGAGGGGCCATACGCCCGTACCAGTGACCTCTGTCCATCCAGAGGCGCCGGATAATCTACTGGAAGCGCTTCGCAGCGCTTCCATCGACGAGGAGCACCGCACTATTATGAGTGCGGTGATCCAGAAGGTTCAGTCCGCCAAGAGCGGATTGACTGAAGCCTATGCCAACCTTCTAACAGGCTTTGAGGTAAGTGTTTAAAATATAGGAAAAATATTACCGCATAGACAGTAGCCCCTGATGCTCTGTTCGGTGTTCACAAAGAAAAGCCGAACAGAGGATCAAACAATATCGCATGAGTCTAATATAAGTATGTCAATATGCATGTGCAGGCTTCGCTGCTGGCGTCAGCCGCACTGACTGCGGAGGTCGCCATACTGAAGCAGGACCTTAAAGGGTCCCAGGACGAGCTCGGCCTTGCCGAGAGGCAGCTCGAGGAGAAAAAAGGTAAGTAGTACCTAGTCTATGGAGATGTATAAAAAGAATGCGATTGCAAAATGACAGGATCATCATGAATTTGCCAAGGGCCACGACCGAAGTGGAGACCCTAAAGCAAGCGTTGTCGGAGGCCGAAGATAAATCGGCCAAGGAGCGCACCGAGCGAGAAAGGCAAGAGGCTCGGGTGGGCAAGGTGCAGCAAGAGCTCCAGGCTCTCGTGACGAAGCACGAGGCGTTGGAGCTTGACTCGAAGACGCGAGAGTCTGAGCTTGCCGCGGCCCTCGAGAGCACAAAGAGTGCCAAGGACGAAGCCCAAAAGGCCCTCCAGGAGATTGATGCAACGAAGAAAATAGCGGCGGGTAAGGCATTCTATATGCAAAGCAAGCATGTGAAAGTAAATTACCGATTACTTACCCGAATCCGGAGCACTTCAGGATCATTCGCAGATTTGCCCCG
Source organism: Triticum urartu (assembly GCF_056163025.1). NCBI lineage: Eukaryota > Viridiplantae > Streptophyta > Magnoliopsida > Poales > Poaceae > Triticum > Triticum urartu. The sequence continues at coordinate 553,413,366 of NC_141873.1, forward strand.
CAGCGTGTCGGATGCCGCGAAGTTTTACTGGGCCGAGGATGGAAGCTCGACGGAGAAGTTGTTCTGGGCCCAGTATATTGGGACCGAACACCCAGTGTCTGCGAGCGACTAGCTGAAGCAGCTGGTCGAGCTGCACAAGGCGGCCGAACAGGCCATGAAGAGCTTTATAGTCCGGCTGTAGCCTGGCGACGCCCTTCCGAACAGCTACTTCAGCCTGGTGAGGTGGCTTGTGGATGCCTGCCCATGGCCGGAGGTCGTCAAGCGATCCGTCTGCATTGAAGGTGCACGTCGGGCTTTCGCCCGTGTGAAGTTGCAATGGGTCAAGCTAGACGACGTGAAGCTGATCAAGGAAAGGCCGCCAGAGGGCAAGGAGCATCGCCACCCCGAGATGTACTACGAGGGTGTTCTGTAGGGTGCCCGTCTCATAGCGGACGAGTGCACGAAAGATGTAATATTTGAGTGAAACTTGCTCGTGTGATCCTGTATTTATGAAAACTTGTTCATATGCGCTATGCAACGCTTGCTTGAATTTAAAATATTACTTTCTGTTTGGCTGTTTATCCTATCTGAGAGATGGCTAGTCTCGGCTTTTGCCCCCATGCCGCGAGTGCTGGGGTGTTCGGGATAAACCTGAGCACTCTTGTTCCCATTTTTGGGTCCTTCGAGGGAGGCGCTCAGCACAACAAACAAGGCAACTAGACTAATAATGCTTTATCACTCTCACTTAGCCATAGAATTCTATAATTTTAAATTTCAGCGAAGCCCCTAGTATTTGGAAGGCCGAATTCGGTGCGCGATACACGCCTTTAAGCCGGACAGGGCCGGCCCCTCGCTCTGAGCGGCATAAGTCTTTAGGGACTCGAAACCTCGCCGAACAGCGACCAGTCTCTCACCTTATCATGACAGTCAGTTTTAGATTTCTCTACTGAGGTGCTCAGCCTAGCAGAACCGGTGCACAATCGCAGTAGTTCTCCTAGTGCTACCTTAGCCGATAGAGCGGAATGTAAGGTACCAAAACATAGGAGCCGGGCAAACCCAACATTTGACCAAAGACATGATTCGGAGCTGATGCATATAATGCTATAAGTTCGGGGTGCCGCACTTGTGAAAGTGTTCGGACTTCTCACACCATATTGTGGGTACTTAAGCCCCTGGTGTATTGGCCGTACCAAAGTGTACGGTTGCAAGGCGTCATTAATGAACACACATATATATATATAACAAGAATGCAATAATAGTCGTAATGTTATGCATTGTTTATTCAAAAAGGTGCGTTAAAGCAGAATGATACAGGTAGTGCGATAAGCAAAAAGTAGGACTATGTCCCTTCCAACGGCAAGCTGAGGAATAGTATTAAATCAAATATTTCGCTCGTTATCGTAATCCACCTAGGAATTCCGTAGTGTGACGTAGCTTTCTGCCTCCTTGGTTGCTACATCATGTGTTCGGCAATTATGCTGCCGGACAGGGTTTCTAGAGATTAAGGTCATGAAAAAGAGAAAAAAACAAAGCGGGAAGCCCCTAGTGCGGTTTAAGCCGCGTCTTGGGGCGTGCAGCAGTTGTGCCCCCCTCCCCACCTGTGCCCATGGTATTTTTAATGCGTAATTATGTACGCGTGGCACGAGTTTCGCCGTTTGGCTGGGACTGTGGTGGGGGCTGCATTGCTACGCGAGCTCAGATCGTGCCAGGCGGTCTAGTTGCCGATTACTCCGAGCGCGCTTGAAGGTGTCCTGGTCTTGAAACGCCGAACTGGTGGATTGCCTTGAGAGGCTGCTTTGCGCTTCTGCTGCGAGGGCCGCAGTGTGCTCCTTCGTTTGGAGAGAGCGCTCTGTGTTTCCATGGACTGTAATAACCCCACGAGGTCCTGGCATCTTGAGCTTGAGGTATGCATAATGTGGTACCACATTGAATCTCGCAAATGCGGTTCGCCCGAGCAGTGCATGATAACCACTGCGGAACGGGACTATGTCGAAGATTAATTCTTCGCTTCGGAAGTTATCCGGGGATCCGAAGACCACTTCCAGTGTAATTGAGCCTATGCAATTGGCCTCTACGCCTGGAATAATGCCTTTAAAGGTCGTTTTTGTGGGTTTGATCCTTGAGGGGTCTATACCCATTTTGTGCACTGTGTCCTGATAAAGCTGGTTCAGGACTCGAGTGAGGTGAAATCCATCAATGATTGGGTCTAGAACCAGTGCGGCGATTCCTCCATGACGGATACTAGTCGGGTGGTCCCTGCGATCGAAAGTGATCGGATAGGAGGACCATGGGTTGAACTTTGGGGTGACTGGCTCCAACGCATATACGTCCCTGAGCGCACACTTTCGCTCCCTCTTGGGGATGTACGTTGCGTATATCATGTTCACCATCCGCACTTGTGGGGGAAACCTCTTCTGTCCTCCGGTGTGTGGCTGCCGGGGCTCCTCCTCATCATCGCTATGTGGCCCCTTATCCTTGTTTCCGGCAATTAACTTGCCGGCCTGCTTGAACACCCAACAATCCCTGTTGGTGTGATTGGCTGGCTTGTCTAAGGTGCCGTGTATTTGAATGGCTTTTTCCGCTGACCGGGTTTAGAGCCTTTGAATCCGGCATTGACTGTCGTATCCTCAGTATTATCGTTGTTAATGCGGCGCTTATGTTTGTTGCGACGCGACCTGCTATTGCCATCCTTGGTATCCGAAGTACCATGGTTCTTTGATATATTGTTACTGCGAGCCAGCCAGCTGTCTTGTCCCGCATAAGGGGTGTGTGGCGCCTCTGTATTGGGCTATATCGTGACGCAGCTCGAATGGGTCTTGCCCGCTGTGTTCGTCCCGGCCGGATTTACTTTTACTGTATCCGGAGTGACGTTTATCGTTTCGCATAGTGGCGCACCCTCATGATCCGTAGATCGATCTTGCATGTTTTGCTTTGTCCTCTAGTACGTCTCGCAGGTCTGGCGTGATTCCCCATGCTTTTTTGTTTAAATGGCGTCGGGGTGCAGGCTGAGCTTTTGGCTGGAATGCCTCTCTATCACGGCCACGAGGTGGCCGATCAGCCGCGTCATACGCTTCTTCCTCCAGTCGAGGTAGCAACCTGCATTTTGGGTAACTCTTGGAGGGGCGCTCGAGTTTATATTCCTCGGCCACAAGGACTTCAGTCCATCTGTTAGCTAGCAGTTCTTGATCAGCTTGAAGCTGCTGCTGCTTTTTCTTAAGGCTATTTGTCGTGGCCATAAGCCGGCGCTTGAAGCGCTCTTGTTCGACGGGATCCTCTGGCACAGCGAATTCGTCATCGCCGAGGCTTGCCTCGTCTTCGGGGGGGGATGTAATTATCATCCTCCGCCTCTCCATCTTCCGCTCTCTCCAGAGGGCTGGCTCCTCCATCCTCCTGCTCTAAATCTTGCTGGAGGGGGTTGTTATTGTCTTCGGCACTATCCGGAGTGTTATTACCTCATGTGCCGGTATCACCACTTTTGCTTTGGCGGGACTTAGAGTGGCGCCGCTGACATTGACGCTTGGGTTGCTTCTTGGAGGGGTCATCCTCCGCTGTCTCATCGCCATTGCCTTCTTTGGGTGTATCCACCATGCATATATCGTATGATGAGGTGGCTGTCTAGTGCCCTGTGGGCAGTGCTTCCTCTTCGTATCCTGCATCGTCGTCCATACCGTCGATATCTTCGGAGTCGAAGTTGAGCATGTCGGTTAAGTCATCGACAGTGGCTACTAAGTGGGTGGTGGGTGGGCCGCGAATTTCTTCGTCGTCCGCATCCCAGTCCTGCCGGACATAATTCGGCCAGGACCCTCCTGACAAGGAGAGAGACCTTAATGAGTTCAGTATATCACCGAAGGGCGAGTGCTGAAATATATCCGCGGAGGTAAACTCCATGATCGGCGCCCAGCCGGATTCGATAGGAACGGGCGCTGGCGGTTCGGAGTCCTTGGCCGGAGAGGATCCGGCAGTTCAACAACACGACTCTCGTGCAAGGTAAGGTCGATGTTCGGCTCGATCGCCGCTGAGGGTAAGGCCTCCATGGCAGGGTCCATCCACTCGTCCGCGGAAGGCGCAACTGGCTCCTAATTGAGGGTCGGAGCGGCTGCCGGTGTGATCTCCTTAACACTGTCCGATGGTAGAGCTAAATCGTACTCATCGTGACAGCGTGACGCACAAGGCAGAGGCTCGAATCCGTCGAAGATCAAGTCTCCGCGGATATCGGTCGTGTAGTTTAAGCTTCCAAACCTGACCTGGTGGCCAGGGGCGTAACTTTCAATCTGCTCCAGATGGCCAAGCGAATTGGCCCGCAGTGCAAAGCCGCCGAACAAAAAGATCTGTCCGGGAAGAAAAGTCTCACCCTGGACTGCATCGCTATCGATGATAGTAGGAGCCATCAAGCCTAACGGCGATGACACAGAGGAACTCTCAATGAAAGCACCAATGTCGGTGTCAAAACTGGCGGATCTCGGGTAGGGGGTCCCAAACTGTGCGTCTAAGGCGGATGGTAACATGAGGCAGGGGACACGATGTTTTACCCAGGTTCGGGCCCTCTTGATGGAGGTAAAACCCTACGTCCTGCTTGATTAATATTGATGATATGGGTAGTACAAGAGTAGATCTACCACGAGATTAGAGAGGCTAAACCCTAGAAGCTAGCCTATGGTATGATTGTATGTTGTCCTACGGACTAAAACCCTCCGGTATATATAGACACCGGAGACGGTTAGGGTTACATAATGTCGGTTACAAAGGAGGAGATACACATATCCGTATTGCCTAGCTTGCCTTCCACGCCAAGTAGGGTCCCATCCGGACACAAGACGAAGTCTTCAATCTTGTATCTTCATAGTCTAACAGTCCGGCCAATGGATATAGTCCGGCTGTCCGGAGACCCCCTAATCCAGGACTCCCTCAATGCCTGTCTAGCCAGGTGTGCCTAGCACAAACACAAGCTTCCCCTCTTCTCTTGTCGCCGTCCATGCCTCACTCCCACCACTCTTTTCATCATTCTCGTACTCGCACACTCCTCCCCCTCGATATAGTATGCCTCTCGTACCACCTCCTACATGCATCCCTCTCTCTCTATCCTTCTCCTCGTTCCTCATTTGCTTCTAATACACACGTGCATGTATACCGATCGATCTCCCAACATATACTTAGATCGACTTTAACTACCCCCCCATCGATCGACGTGCCTCACAAGTTATGTCTCTCCTTTCTCTTACAAAGGGTGATTGATCTTCCTATGTAGTTACGTCTGCTTAGCACAGCCACATCGTCCGCCCTCATCATTCGTGCATGCCTCCTGACCCGTCTCTCACACGCACGTGCACAGACAACAAGCAGCCATCTCCTCTCTTATTGATATTGTGGGCGTGCCCTCCGTTTGGCTAGCAAGCCTATCCCACCATTTGTTAGAAGCAACTCCACTACCACCCCCTCCAACACTCTAGCTCTGTCTCTCTCCCAACCTTATTCATCTCCTGCACATATGCATGGATGCTGATCGATCTCCCTTAATACATGAGGCAGATCGATCTCCTTAATACATGAGGTAGGCCTCTCTCCTCCTCCACACATATACCAGCCATTGTACCTCTATAGTTAATTGGGCCTCGCTCTTCCCCCACCACACACCGATAGTCGAGCGCTACAGGTAGGTATCCATGCCACAGAGACAAACTGCACATGTCCCATCTCACATTCCAGTAGGCCAGCCACTCTATATCTTTGACGTGGGCACACAAATTGGATGGCACTCTTTATCGATCACGCGTGCGCACACACACACAGCATCCCTCTCTTCGATTCTATGGACACCTCAAGCCGATGATACCTCCACTCTCTTCTCGTGGATTGCCCCCTCTATATATATGTTATATCCAGGACTCTATTTCACACACATTGCATATGTTAAATTTTTTGATTGACCCCCCCCCCCCCACACAAAAAAAAAACTCTTAAGAACCCACACACTATATCTCTCTAGGTTTGTATCTCTCTCACACAACCCCACGTAGGTGGTGTACGTATACAAGAAGAGAATAGGTGCACCGTGCACGTACTCACGCTTCGTGCCCAGCCACACCCGCGCGGGTACACGGTGGAGCTCATTCCTCCGCAGAAGCTGAATTTGTTTTTGAAACATCAAGTGGCCAGAGACTCGAAAACTCATTTGCCCATTAGTGACTTGTCAGGGCGGTTGATTTTAGCTTGCACGATAATGCTGCATCCACCTAAAGTAACGAAAGTTCTTACGTAAGCTTCCTAGTAATTCCCTCTTTGTAGGTGTAGCATTACTCCTAACATTTGTAATATCAGTTTGAAACTTGTAATATTACTGTGTCCTATTCCTGCGTTTTCAAAATCCTGCGAATCAAACAGGTCCTGAGTTGGTGATGATGTTGTGCCTCCCATCTTTCACCAATAGCCGTCGGATCTAGATCTGACGCATACAAACCAAGCTTCTCCATTTTTGCAAAAAGATGCCCGCTCTTGTTCCCTATTTACAAACAACTCCTTGTCTCTCACAATCTAGGAGTAGAAGGCCGTGGAAAAATCTGGCGCGATGGCCGCTGCCGGAGCCGTCCACCCCCAATGCACGGGCATCTACGCACGGGAAATTATGTCGAAGAGGGCTAGTTGTAAGCAGGCTAGCTCTACAGCCATGATGATAGTGACTGCAGACGGTGAGGCTGACTATGGTATGCCGAACACGGCGCCTATACTCAGGTGTCATCTTCGACGCAGGGTCTTGTCACTTCACTGTGAGGAGCAGCACGTAATAATTTGACCAACGGGTAGTACAGTGCTAGTACTCCTACTACTACATTGGTAGTACTACTACTAGTACTAGTAGCACCACCGTCTGGATTTAGGAGTACTACCACGTCCACCGGCACCGAGGAACGTCTCCAGGTACTAGTAGCACCACCGTCTAGATTTATGAGTGGTATTGCTTGAGGCCGCCAGGGCGAGGGGCCGCTTGGACGACAGCTTCGTCTCCTTGTTCGACGAGGTCCTCGTCGGTTTCCTCAACAAGTTCACCGTTGTCAAGAAGCTTGCGGACAACTTTGACGTAAGCCTCCATCCGACGTGCCCAGGCTCTGCGATGCCCGCCACCCTCAACGGCCACTATGGTAACAACCTCTTCGACGCACTAGTGGCCCAGCGACTGCCCGCTGTCGCGTCGGAGAATGTCCATCTCGAGGCCGCGCTCGCCGCGCAGCGCCTGGCGCAGCAAGACACCATCGACATAATCACCCACGTCTACGCGCAAATCGTCCACAAGGACTACTACATGCAAGAGGAGGACGATAGGACGCTGACCTTCTTGGAGCGCAGGGCAACCTTGGACAGCACTGTTCAGAAGCACGTTGAGCTCGCCGCCAACGCCGCTGCTCCTCACACGTCGGTTGGTGACCCGGCACACTAGGGCGTGAGGATGTCGTTGAACGTTGATGGATTCGTATGTATTTTTATCTTTCCGTCAAATCCATGTAGTAGTATATGATACTACAGTAATTATCTTACCTTTCGCATCAACTTCATAATTTCCGTACATACTCCATGCATGAACGGCGCCAGAACCAAACTTCTCATTACTCTAGGCAAAATCGTTATTTTCTATCTATCGATCGCGCCATGGAGCAGAACCAAATTTTACAAGTTACGAGTTTAAAAGGAAAAGCCTGTCGTGTTCTCGTCACACCCCCACACGGTTGGTCCGGTACGCCGCACAAGCGGGAATGCGTGCGGTGTTGCATTTTCACTTACAAGTGGGACCGCAGTTGAGCAAACCGACTATCGGCAAACCCCCACCCCGCCCACCGCGCGATGGCTGAGAAAATAGGAGGGAGAAGAGATGGCTGTAACACGGACTCTAAGAAAATTGTTGTCGGATGGGACTCGTGTGGGTGGCATGTGCCGTACTGCTAGACGTGAATGCTACTAAGTTATGGCCCATGCCACCCCACTATATCGAGCCTATATCGAGGTACGTAGAACAAATTTCCTACAGTCCGTGCTCAGCGCTCCTCTATCTCTCTTCTCAGCCAGCCAGCAGACGCGCGGAGCCCATCGTCTGTTTGCTCACATGCGGCCCCACATGTCAGTGAAAACGCAAGAGGACCCACTGAACCTGCACATCTTTCACCTCGATGTGTTGGTGATGAAAAACAAATCCAATAAAGATCTTCGGTGGCCGCTTTTGGAGTTACTCAAGAGTAGTAAGATTCTATTTATAGTTTAACCCAAGATGCACGTCTCATGGCTTCAACTACCACTCTATTTTCTTTCATGACACGACCTGGATAATGGATGTCCCACGTGTCAGCAAAAGGAGGAAGAACCCGACCAAATCTTCGGTTCTGCTCTCGGATGAGATTAGTGCACTTGTTGATACTCCTACTAGAATAGAGGCTAGACATGAGACTAGATGCGAGGAAGCAACGTCTACTTCTTTACACTCGAAGAAGAAAGAAGCACGCAAGATCGAGCCTCCGCAGATCAACAATGAATGCATCGAGAAGGCACTAATCCAACTTACAGGAGTAGTAAAATGTATTCTTGTGGTTCTTGTTTTCTTTGGTCTTGCTTTTCTAGTGAAAATTATTGTTGGAGTTCGTGCAAAACGGAGGTCTGTTTGGGGTCGTGCGTTGGAGTTGGCCTTACAAGTGGGACCGGAGTTAAGGAAACCGACTATCGGCAAACCCCCACCTCGCCCGTCACGCGATGGCTGAAGTTAGAGAAACAACGAGGTTGGAGAGATTGCTCTAGCACGGACTCCAAGAAATAATATGGTGTCAGATGGATGTCGTGGTGGAGGCATGTGCCGTACTCCTGGACGTGAATGCTTGTTCTATCCCATGCCACCCTACTTCTCCTACTACTTACTCCTACTAGTAGATAGTATACTAGTATCGAGGATTCGAGGTGCTGGTTACGTACAACGAATGCATTAACATATGGCTACAGTAAAAACACCCCCCCGACGCGCGAAGCATGTGAAGCTAGTAGTACAAATTTAGAGAAGCAACTCGAAAGCCATTCATAAATTTAGTAAGTTTATCACAGGCATATCATTTTATTACATACAACAGGTCATCAACCCACATCAACAACGAGGATAAATTATAAATACTAGTTTTCACCACAGAACAAATAACAAGCCATGAAATGAACTTCAACTCAACCATTCCGCGGCATTGGAAATGCTTGCTTTGAACCACAATTGATTCTCTAGGACGGGCCATCCATTGTCGATCTGGAGACCAACGCAGGACTGATCATCCAGGTTGAAGCGGCCTACTATATCAGTACCAGGGTAGGGAACCACCCAAATGTCCGAGGTATAGACACAGTTGCTTCTCATAAATGTGTCCACAGCAGTTGGATCGCCTTTCACCATCATCGGATAGTTTTGTCCAAGGAAGAGCGAGTTTTCTCCAAGACTATCAATTCTGTGCCAGGGAGAAGGAGTTGGCGCTAGCACACTAGTATCCATCCCGAATACCATGCAACGGGTGTTGGAATAGGTACGGAGAGTGCGACCATGGGAGACACCTGCTTCCTTAGCAGTAACATCATCAGTGGGTTGTATACACACAAGAAGAGGTGATCCACCGGAATTAGTTGCTAGGCGCCACAGAGTATATCGGCGCTGCTCGTGATCATCACCATCGGCATCTCCCCCTTGGTTATAAAATTTTTCAAGTATATGTGGTGGGATGTTCAGAGGACCTTGGAAACACAAGAAGAAGGTCAATTAGTAAGGGGAAACTTGCTAACCCGCATGCATGTGGATGAAACAATTATAATTACGGTGGAAGACAAACGTACCGAAACTACGAGGATACCATGCAAAAAGAGTGCCACGAGTGGTGGCAGCAAACACAAGGCCCTCGTATTGAATTGCATCACAGTACTCATTCGTGCACAGAAACTGATTTTTAAGCAATGTCCATCGAGTCAAACCACTAAGGATGGCAACAAGCTTGTCGAAGATAGCAACAACTTCATAGTTGTTGTAATTCCAAGAGCGGTTGGGAACTCGACAAATTGCTATCTTCCGTAGAAGACAGTCACCATGATCGTATTTGAACGCGCGTACATTACCGGTGTGCTCAACCTCTAGGCAGTGTGCTGAGATTTTTGGAAGTGGAACCCGGTGACGAGTGTACACATTCACAAGTTCCCACTCGCAGTTGGACCCAATGTAAACAACCCAATCTCCATTTGTGCCCGCCCAAGCCTTGCCCTCAAGCGATGGCATCTTAACATCATACGTATCATTATCAAGCGGCATCAACTTGCACAGGGTGAGGCCTCCGTCATGCCGGCGCCAGTCATCAGGGTCACGGCGAAGAAGATAGGGGAGATCAAACCGCTCCTTGACTCTTGGGTTCTTTGTAATGATGTTATTAGTTGAGCCGAGAATGGGCTTGAACGAACCTGCCATGCTAGCCGAGGTGATGACGTCGCATTGATTAATGAGTTCCTCCACCACGTCATCTTTCAGATCGGGGCAAGAATAACGGGGTTGTTTCCGGCCTGTTCCCTCCATGGAGAAGACGATCGAACAATGGCAGAAGAAAGGGGGAAGGGCTGAAGGAAAATGGAGGAGGGAGAGGAAGAGCGTGTGACAGCAGTTCAAAATCGAGAGGGAAAGGCGAAGAGTCGGTGGACGGTTGCGAGTTTGCCACGGTTCACGAAGAGGCGCCCCGGCCTACACGTCTGTTCGTAAATACTCCTACTACTCGCCGTCGTCTCACTGATATCTTGGAACGGGACCACATGTCAATGAAACATGGTGTGTAATTTCTCGTGCAAAATGCGATCTGGCTGCGTTGGCCCGAGGTGCCGCATTAGTTATCGACCTTTATTTTTTTAATGGCGTGTCGATCAGTTTTGAAGCACGACTAACTGGTACTGTACGTGGAGAGGATGACAGCAGGGACCCGCCAAGGTCATGCCAGTACGCAAGCAAGTGCCTCCTTATTTCAAGCCAATAAAAAAATGGCTCCTCCTAGTGGATTTCTGACATCTGGGTCCCATGCCATTGTCAACGTAGTCAATAAACGAGAGAATTGCACAACGAGCGGCTGACACCAGGGACCCAGCAGCTCGCCCAGTTATTTTTTCTTTGGGTTAATTTGATAAATGCCACTCCAAATCTGGTGTATCCGAGAAATGCCACTGCAATTTCCAAACTTTGAAAAAATGCCATTTCATGCCATTTCTAGTGGCATTTTTCGAAGTCTGGAGTGGCGTTTTTCAAAGTTTGCAAACTGCAGTGGCATTTTTCAAAGTTTGCAAAAATTGCAGTGGCATTTTTCAAAGTTTGGAATTTGCAGTGGCATTTTTATGAATCGCCATAATTGGAGTGGCTTTTATCTAATTTGTTTTTGAGACGGAAGCAGGGTGTCAACTGGGCTGTGTGGGACACTCTGGCCTGTCTAGACAGCCTTTTCTTTTATGTTTACCACAGACCAGCCCAGTAGTTTTTTTTCTTTCTGAAAATGGCTAGCCCAGTTCTTTTGTGATTGGTCAAGTAAGTTGCTTTATTAGGCCTGCTGGGATGCAAATCTTTCAAGACGAGGAGAGCTTCATTTGGTTGGCTGAGAAAATGGCCTATCAGTAATGAGAAATGGGCTGTACATTTTTAAAACACATCAAACCGGCAATTATTTTCAAATATCTTTTTTTCATTTCGAGATTTTTAAATTGCATTGATTTTTATTCATGGACAATTTATTGGATTTTATATTGATATACATTTATTTTTAAAATCAGTCTGAATGTGACTCGAAATTTCGGGATTAAAAACAGTTCAGACCACACCGACATATGCAAAATTTCGTATAATTTTTAAACCGTGGCCACAATATGGGCTGTAATGCTAACATAAAGAATATGGGCTCCAAAAAAACCCATAAGAATTAGCAAATGGGCTGTAAATTATTTGAAATAATGGCAGATGGGTTGTATGTTGTTTTCCACATATTTGAGGCTTTCCATAGATGGCCTATATACTGTTGGATGTCCATCCAACGGCCGTCGTGCTTCTTCAATCTCTGCTCTTCCTGCTCCAGCCGCTCAAACAAGTGCCGGCGGGACTGCCTGCTCCCTCCTCCCCGCGGCCGGCTGTGCTGCCGCTCAGGCCTCACCGCCCCACCGTACTCCCATCGCTGGCCTAGCCATCCCTCTACTCACCCACACCTGCTGTTATTCTCCAGCGATGGCAGACGAACCAGTAAACCCTCGTACAGTCGTACTCCCCTCCGCGTGGGAAACGAAAACAACGGCCGAGTCTTCCCTGCCTCCGTGTCGTTCCCTTCCTAGGCCTCGCTGTCGTCCACCGCCCTGGTGCTCTCGGCGTGGCATGGTCAACGACCGACATGCATCTGAAGTGGAATGTACGTGGATAGGCTGACAGCTGGGTCCACGGTCGCATGCAAGGAAATGCCTCCTTATTACGTGCAAAATAATGATTTCCTCCACCTGACATCTGGGACCCATCGAAACGGCCTCTGTATTTCGCGAAAAAAACGTTACCGTCGCTGACAGCTCGGACCCACCAGCTATATCTTCGCACGCAAGGAAGTGCCTCCTTATTACGCACAAAAAATGAATACTCCCCCTGCTAGCTGGGACCCAGTATAGTGGGCCTACTAAGTTTATGGGGACGAAGGGCTTTGTCAACTTAGTCAATTTGCATGATTCTATCTCGACTGACCGTACGATGTCCATCCAATGGCCGTAGTGCTTCTTCAACCTCCGGTCTTCTTGCTCCAGCCGCCCAAAGCAGCGCCGGTCGTGCCGCCTGCTCCTACCTCCCGTGGCCGGGTGTGCTGCCGCCGAGGCCTCACCGCCCCCATACCACTCCCACCGCTGGCCAGGCCATCCCTCCACTCCACTCACCCACACCCCCTGTTATTCTGCGACGATGGTAGCGCAGCCGAACCAGTGAACCCTCGTACTCCTCTCCGCGTGGGCATCCACTGCCGCGTCTTCCCCGGCTCCGCGTCGTCCCCTTCCTAGGCCTCACCGTCGTCCACCGCCGTGGTGCTGTCGGCGCGGCGTGGTCAATGTGGTCAATGACCGAATTCCATCAGAAGAATACTGTACGTGGCGAGGCTGACAGCTGGGTCCACGGCAGCCACAGGTGCCTCCTTATTACACGAAAAATAATAATTCCTCCACCTCACAGCAGGGACCCATTGGACACCCACCAGTATATCGCGAAAAAAACGTTTGCCCCTGACAGCTGGGACCCACCCGACGGGCCACCGTATTTCGCGAAAAAAACGTTCCCCCTGCTGTCAGCTCGGACCCACCGGAAGTGCCTCCTTATTACGCACAAAAAAATGAATACCCCCTGCTAGCTGGGACCCACCTTAGTGGCAGGCTGACTTGTGGGCCGACATAGTTGACGGGGACGAAGGGCTTTGTCAACTTAGTCAATATGCACGATTCTAGCTCAAGTGACAGTACGATGTCCATCTAACGGCCATAGTGCTTCTTCAACCTCTGGTCTTCTTGCTCTAGCCGCCCAAACCAGCGCCAGTCGTGCCTCGTGCTCCTGCCTCCCGTGGCCGGCTGTGATGCGGCGGAGGCCTCACCGCCCCCTACTACTCCCATCGTTGGCCAGGCCATCCCTCTACTCACCCACACCCCATGTTATTCCGCGGCGACGGCAGCCTCACACCGCAGCGAACCAGTGAACCCTCGTACTCCTCTACGCGTGGGCATCCACTGTCGCGTCTTCCCCGGCTCCGCGTCGTCCCCTTCCTAGGCCTCGCCGTCGTCCACTGCCCTGGTGCTCTCGGCATGGCGTGGTCAACATGGTCAAGGAATGGCTTCCATCGGACATGGACTGTACGTGGAGAGGCTGACAGCTGGGTCCACGGCCGCAGCAAGGAAGTGCCTCCTTATTACGTGCAAAATAATTATTCCTCCACCTGACAGCGGGGACCCACCGGACAGGCCACCAGTATTTTGCGAAAAAAATCGTTTCCCCCTTGTTGGGGATATTACTACTGGGCGTAAACCGGCCTGTCTGGGCCGGATTAACTTCGTCAGTAGTTAAGTATGTTTAAGCCCCAGAAGGCAGATGAGGGCTCAAGGCCCATGGTCGGTTCAAGGCCTATAGCCATAAACCGGCGTTAGTAGTTAACTTGTATTGTAAGTTAGGAATAAGTAGAGATCAAACCGGAAACATCTATGAGACGGTATTGGGACTCTGTGAACCGACGGGCATCACCCGTGTATATAAGGGGACGACCCGATGGCGGTTCAAGGACAACAGACAACAACTCGAGACATAGGCGAAGCTTGTTTGCTATCTAGTCATCGAAACCCCATCAATTCCATCACAACTAGACGTAGGATTTTACCTTCATCGAAGGGGCCGAACTAGTATAAACTCTCCTGCGTCCCTGTGTCCGCTTTAACCCCTTCAAGCTAACCCGTCGCGATGGCTCCACGACTAAGTCCTTTCTCTAGGACATCTGCCGTGACAAAACCACGACAGTTGGCGCCCACCGTGGGGCCATCGCACGATGGTTTCAGGTTCTTGGAGGGCCGCTTTGAAGGACTCGAGGGCTATGCTGTAGTCTGGATGACTAAGAGTCATCGCGGCAAGCTCTACATCGACGACGCAGGCTGGGGCCCCGAGGCCGGCTCAGTTGAGTACGGGTACCGGGTCCCCTTTGGTGGCATTCACGTTTTCATTGGCAAGATCGGTGAACCGGGCCCTGAGCCAGACATATGCACCGACCTCGTCGAGACGGCTCAGCGTGCGCGATCCGCCCGGGTTAAACCGGCCATGAAGCGTGCCTTCATGGGAGTCATCCATGGAGGAAGTTATGAGGACGGATCGGAATCTCGCGGCGAGACCGTCGTTTGTTCCGATGACGAGTCATCGACCGATGAAGCCAAATCTCTTTATCAGCTACAAGATGGCCGGATTGGGGGCTGTTCCGATGGCGACAGTATTCTGGACCCCTCTGATCTGCCCAACCGAGTTGGAATATTCATGGCCGGCACACAAGCAGCGCTTCATTCTTCGACCGTTGCGGCAACAACCTCCGGTTCAGCAGCAGCGACGGCCGCCGGGGCAGGAGGCCCTGTGCGCCCACCGGCTCAAGTTCTATCAGAGCTATTTGATGCATTGGCAGTGCTTATGGCGGAAGCTAATCCGGCGGATCAGGACGTCCACAACGCAGAAATTGCAAAGGTAAAGGAACAGATCACCCAGGCCAAGGCAGATCTGGCAGCTGAGGACACCAGGATGGCCACAGAGCGGGCCGCTCTAGACGCACAAGCCTACAGGCTCATGTTGGACCAGAACGCGTCGCAGGAAGTCATGAGGAGGAAGTACCGATCCCGTGTGCCTCCGGTTTTCGAGGCCAGAGACCTTTTCAACACCCTAGGAGCAGGAACCAGTAATCCGCTGGAGGGAAACCGGGCGGAAGCTCCTGAGACCGGTGCGCCGGTTCAGCCTCGTCGGATGGACCCGCCTCATCAAAACACCGTTATACCTCCGGATGTTTTAACACCTCCGGGTCACTACTCCAACCCAATGGATAATCTCGTCGCCGCTGCTGCACGGCTGGAGGCCATTCCAATTAAAGGTGACTCGCCACAGGTAGTAGAGACGTGACGGGTCAAGGAGCTTCTGAGGACAGCTTTGGTCCAACAGGAAGCATACTCGTACAGCCACGACCGGATCCACTCGACCCCCCATCCAAGCCGGAGCTATAGCAGACATATGGATGAATCGGCAGTGTCGAGTAATGAACGACGTGGAGCACCCCGTGGCAACAACCCGGTGTGTGGTGCTGATAACGCTCAGGAAGTGGTGGACCGGGCCCGAGCGCGCAGGGAGGCCGAGTTAGCCGCACAGCATCAGGCTCGGCAGCTCACGCCGGTTCGTCCAACTATCTTGATCGAACCTGGTGTTACTTCTAGTTCTTTGGGGGTGCCTTGCCTTGTCCCCGCTTTACACAATGTGCGCCTGCCCAAGGATTTCAAAGGCCCGCGCAAAGTACCAAATTACACGGCGGATCAACCTCCAGAGACATGGATGGAGAGCTATGAGATGGCCATGGAGATTCTTGATGTAGATGACGCGGCATGTGCGAAATACTTCACCATGATGCGTGAAGGAACAGCCCGTACATGGTTAAAAAGCTTGCCGGCTAATTCTATCACTTCATGGGCCCAATTACGAGCCCGTTTTATCAGCAATTTCAAGGATACATGTAAACAGCCTATGTCGATAGTGGACTTAGCTGCCTACGTCCAGGAGGAAGGAGAATCGACAACTCATTGGGTGCGCCGGGTTTCACAAGTGTTGCATTCATCAGACCGCATCAACACTGACACCGCGGTATTAACCCTAGAAGGCAACTGCCGGTTTGGGCCCCTAAAACTGAAGTTGGGACGGATGAAGCATCATTGCACTGACATGGGGACCCTCATGGCTGCTTTGGTAAAGTATGCTGATTCTGATAGTAGCAAGGATCCCGAATCTGATGATGACAAGGCAGGGAAGGGAAAGAGGAACAGCAACTCCAAAGGTCAGCAGCATCACTGGGCAGGTAATGGTGGTGGAGGCAAGCGTAAAGCGGATGGTAACATGGACTTTGTGGCTAATACCAACACGCAGGACAATGGCCAGCGACGCAAGGGTAAACCGAAAAATCGCAACGGGGCACCCAACCCTAACCCGGACCGCCTAAACTATCTACTGAGCCAGCCCTGTCCAAGACATGGGACGAAGGAGGCGCCAGCAAACCACCTTTGGAAGGATTGCTTCATTATGTAGGAGTTCAAGAATTCTAATGCTTTCCGGTATGATCACGGCTCTGGCGGTTGCTCAGGGTCCGAGCCGGGTTATGGTGGAGGAAATTCCGGTTCAGGATTTAATGGTAATCCGGGCGGACATAATAATCAAAATAGTCAGAACTACCAGGGTGGTTACAACCAACAGCAGCAACAGTCAGGTTACCAGAGCAACCCAAAGCAGTTGAGTAGTGGGCAGTACCATGTCTTCACCACTAGCTTGGATAAGCGAGACCGGAAGGTTCAGAGGTGGGCAGTCAACTCTGTTGAACCGGCCATACCCCGTTATCTACGTTGGTCTGAACAGCCAATCATATGGAACAGAGAGGATCACCCTCCCCAGGTTGATAATCTGGGTCAGTTGGCTCTGGGGGTGGCGCCTCAAGTGGGAGGTTACAAGTTCACCAAAGTGCTCATGGATGGAGGGAGCAACATTAATATCTTGTACTATGAGACCTTCCGATGTATGGGAGTACCAGATAAAAATCTCAAACCGTCTAATACGGTGTTCCACGTTGTAGTACCTGGCAAATCAGCATATCCTGTTGGTAAGATAGCTCTGGAAGTGGCCTTTGGGGATGATCATGATTCCAGGTCGGAGACATTGACGTTTGAAGTGGTGAAAATCCAAAGTCCATATCACGCCCAGTTTGGGCGACCGGGCTACGCCAAGTTTATGGCACGGCCCTGTTATGTGTATTTGCGGCTCAAGATGCCGGGTCACAAGGGGACAATAATGGTTCACGGAAGTCGCAAAATCTCTTTGGAGTGCGAGGAAGGAGATGCGGCCTATGCAGAGTCGGTTTGTGCCACCAAGGAGCTGAAGTATTATAAGGACAATGTTGATCCGGCGGACATGACTCCATTAAAGAAGCCAACTATGGAGCATGATCTGGCCCTGAAGTTCAAATCGGCAGCAGAAACTAAGCTTGTTGACTTTGTACCTGGCGATTCGTCCAAGCAGTTCAGCATCAGTGCCAACTTGGATCCGAAAAAGGAAAGCGCGCTCATCGAGTTCATCCATGAGAATCGGGACATTTTTGCATGGAAGCCCTCTGACATGCCAGGTGTACCGAGGCAACTCGCTGAGCACACCCTTAATGTGGATCCTAAATACAAACCAGTGAAACAGTTCCTCCGCCGGTTTAACGAAGAAAGACGCAAGGCGATTGGGGAAGAGGTACCCAGGCTCTTAGCAGCTGGCTTTATTGTTGAAGTTTTTCACCCTGAGTGGCTTGCCAATCCGGTGCTGGTCCTTCAGAAAAACGGCACCTGGCGCATGTGTGTGGATTACACAGATCTTAATAAGGCTTGTCCAGCAGATCCTTTTGTCCTCCCCCGTATTGATCAAATTATTGATGCTACGGCGGGCTGTGAGCGTTTAAGTTTTTTGGATGCATATTCTGGCTATCATCAGATCAAAATGGCAGTTAAGGACCAGGAGAAGACGGCGTTCATAACTCCCTTTGGAGCCTTCTGCTATGTGTCTATGCCCTTTGGGCTCAAGAGTGCCCAGGCAACTTATCAATGGTGTGTGCAAATTGTCTTCACAAACAGATTGGCCGTAATGTACATGCTTACATGGATAATATCGTGGATAAATCCAGGGAGAAGGAGACTCTGATTGATGATTTGAAGGAAACCTTTGATAACCTGAGGACATACAAGATGATGCTTAATCCGGACAAGTGCGTCTTTGGTGTACCGGTGGGCAAGTTATTGGGTTTTCTGGTGTCCAATAGGGGAATTGAGGCTAATCCGGAGAAGATCACAGCCATCACCTCCCTGGCTAAACCGAAGTGTATCAATGATGTTCAACGCCTGGCAGGCCGGATTGCCGGGTTAAGCCGGTTTATCAGTCGTCTTGGTGAGAAGGCAATCCCTTTGTATCAGATGTTGAAGAAGATGGATCAGTTTGTCTGGAGTTCTGCTGCTGATGAAGCATTTGAGGACTTAAAGCAGCAATTGGCCAATCCGCCTGTGCTCGCCGCTCCCATTGACAAGGAGCCGTTACTGCTATATGTTGCTGCTAATGCTCGGGTGGTCAGCGTGGCTATTGTGGTGGAGCGAAAGGAGGCAGGTAAGGAGCATCCGGTTCAACGTCCAGTCTATTATATCAGCGAGGTACTCATTGAGTCCAAGCAAAGGTATCCGCATTGGCAGAAGCTGGTGTATGGAGTTTTTATGGCAAGCCGGAAGCTTAAACAATACTTCCGAGGGCACCCAATTACGGTGGTCAGTTCTGCTCCTTTGGGGGATATCATCCAGAACCGGGAAGCAACTAGCCGGATTGCCAAGTGGGCTATAGAGCTTGGGCCGCACGGTTTGAAGTGTGTGCCTCGGACGGCGGTTAAGTCTCAAGCACTTGTTGATTTCATCAATGATTGGACGAAAATGCAAGCACCTGAAGAAAAGCCGGATCACACATATTGGACCATCCATTTTGACGGATCCAGGCAATTGGAAGGCTCGGGGGCTGGAGTCGTATTAACTTCCCCACGAGGTGATAAGTTTTGTTACGTTCTTCGCTTAATGTTCCCTTGTACTAACAATGCAGCTGAGTATGAAGCCTTGCTCCACGGTCTCCGGATGGCTAAGGAGATGAATCTAAGTCGAGTTAAGTGTTCGGTGACTCAGACCTTCTGGCTTAGCAATTATCTGGCACTTGGGATTCCAAGGACCCCCTCATGGCAGCATATCGTCGTGAGGTGGATATTCTTGTAGGTCACTTTAAAGGCTATCAGGTGGAATACGTGGACCGGCGGAAGAATGAAGCGGCGGACGCTTTAAGCCGGCTAGGCTCTCAGCGCAAACCGGTCCCGCCCAATGTTTTTCTGGATGTGCTGCACAACCCGTCGGTCCAGATCCCTGGTGATGGGGATTTGGCTATTCCTGATCCGGAGGCTCAATTGGTGGCAGGTCTTCATGTTATTCCGGATTGGACGCTTCCTTACCTGGCGTGCAAGAACCGGGGCGAGTTACCAGAGGATGAGACTCTGGCCCGACAGATAATCCGGCGATCCAAGTCCATGACTATTATCAACGGTGAGTTGCATCATTGCAGTGTGTCAGGGGCGTTTCAACGCTGTGTGTCTCCTGAAGAAGGCCGTGAAATTTTGCGTCAGATCCACGAAGGAGATTGTGGTCACCACGCTGGTTCAAAATCTCTGGTGGCTAAAGCATTTCTCCATGGCTTCTATTGGTTAACTGCTCATGCTGATGCGGAGGATCTGGTCAGACGATGTGATGGTTGCCAAAAGTTTTCAAGGCGTGCTCATGTACGGGCTCAAGAATTGAGAATGATTCCAGTTACTTGGCCGTTTGCGACTTGGGGGCTAGATATGGTTGGGCCTTTCAAAATGTCCAAAGATAAGAAGACCCACCTCCTGGTGGCGGTTGACAAGTTTACAAAGTGGGTGGAGGCAGAACCTGTTAGCAAGTGTGATGCGGCCACGGCGGTTTAGTTCATCAAAAAGTGATTTTCCGGTTTGGCTTTCCACACAGTATCATCACAGATAATGGTACCAATTTGTCCGAAGGTGCCATGAAGGAGTTCTGCGAACGGGAGCACATCCGGCTCGACGTTTCATCGTGGCACATCCACAGTCCAATGGTGAAGCAGAAAGGGCTAATCAAGAGATCTTGAAAGGCATTAAGCCCCGGCTTATGGTTCCTTTGCAGAGAACACCGGGTTGTTGGGTAGAAGAATTACCATCTGTGTTATGGAGCATCAATACTACACCCAACAGATCAACAGGATACACACCGTTCTTCATGGTTTACGGAGCGGAGGTGGTTCTCCCCAGTGATATCCGTCATGATTCACCCCGTGTGGCGGCTTATGTTGAAGCGGACAATGAGACAGCACGGCAAGACGCTTTGGACCTGTTGGATGAAGAACGTGACATAGCAACTGCCCGCTCGGCGATTTACCAACAGGATCTTCGTCGTTATCACAGTCGCCAAGTCAGAACAGAACCTTTCAGGAAGGAGATTTGGTGCTTCGCTCATCCAAGATCAGACTGATATGCATAAGCTGTCCCCACCTTGGGAGGGGCCTTTCGTGGTCAGCAAGAATCTGCACAACGGGTCATACTATCTAATCGATATTCGAGAGCATAAGGACTCACGTACATCAGAGTAGGAGACCAACAGGCCGTGGAACATAGCTCATCTTCGGCCTTACTATACCTGAGCCATTGGCTCTACTTATGTACATATTACGATGATGTATATATTATGATTAAATATAATAAACCGGAACCTCAGCTAAAGCGGGGTATCTGTTCTTTTACATCATGTGTGGTTACACGGAGTTGTTCTAAAGCGGCCTCCAGTTTACCCCTTGAGTTGGCTTTTTTTTAAAAGCATCATGTTATATCACTTGGGGGTTTGGTCGTGTCCGAACCAATACAATAGCTCTTGATAGGCGAGAGCCACCAGATCACTTGGGGACTTGGTCACGTCTGAACCAGTCATGCCTCTTGATCGGCCTAAGGCCACAGAATCACTTGGGGGCTTGGTCGAACCCGAACCATTGCCATGCCACTTGATCGGCATAAATGCCACGGTTTCATTTGGGGACCTGGCTGACTAGAACCATAGTTACACCTATCGGGAGCTTGGTCGTGTTCGGCCATGGTAACGCCATCTGATCAGCTCAAATAAGCCTTTTTTTGCAAACGGTTTTGTCGTTGCCTTTACTTCATACTTTTCTTTGAAATATATTTCTTTCTTTTTATTGCGTTTTTTAAACCGACAAAGTTTTCAACCGGTTCACACTGTCAATTGACGGAACACGGTTCATTTCAATCCGGAGACTATTTGCTCGGTTTGATCTTTTTTGTTAACATCCTCTTATGGAGTAACACGGTGTTTATTATAACCTGGCACGGTTTACATAGTAAACCGGCGTCATATATATATGGGAGCAGCTATCTCCTCCAACAGTGTGGGTTTATAAAACTCCGCTTCAAGATTGGCCAAGCCAACTTCACGCTCAACAATGGCAGGTATTTGTATCTCAAAAATTTGGTCATATACTTAAAAAATTCGGATGTTTTGATTTCATGAATGCAGACATCATATTCCGCCTGACGGTACAACTGCGGTGGCACTTGAAGATTTTTTATTGCATAAAGTACTTTGGAAAATTCATCACCCAAAGGAAGAGCAAGTGGCAGCGATTATGCACGAAGGCATATCAACATCAAAAGTATCAGCTAGCCTATTACAAGGCAACACGGTGCCCACAATAAGATCATTATTTTTCGCAAAGGAGAAGCAATTTTAAACCGGCCTCCGGTTCAAGCTTGGTCACCAGCCTGGCCTAATGGTTGTGGGTCATCCTGCGCCGCTTCAGCTTCAGTTTCTCTACCCAGCGGATGGAAATCAACAGTTGTCCAGTCGATTCCCATTAATGCTTGAAAAACAGCTTCATCATGGATCAGCAACGACGGGTCAATATCGGGAGTGTAAGTATGCTTATGGATTGGAGGGATAAGATTTTCCGCTTCATGAATTGGTGCAGCTATTCGCTTGTTTTGATTGTCATATGGGGCTTGATAATGAGACAAGTCTGCTTCTTCAGCCAATTGACAAGCTAGCGGACGCACCTCCCGGTTTATTGCTCGCAGATCCGCTTCACCAAACTCTGACCCGTCTTCCTTCAAGCTGGGATAGCCCTGAGCCGCTTCAATAGGATCAAAATCCGGCACCCAAGCTTTTGCCCGGATTAAGGCATTGATCACACCAGTTCGAGCAGCAGATTTCTTCAGCTCTTCAACCCAGGCAGGAAGCACCAACAGTTTCATCAGAGTGTCCTGAATCAAGGTGGGCGCCGGCTTGTTGTGGGATGCAGTACAGATGATCCGCTGTGCACCAGTGTACAGTTGTTCAACCAACGTATAGGCGGCTTTCAATTTCTTCCGCACATCTGACCCCAAGTGACCAATGCGTGTCCTTGAAATATCATAAAGGGTTAACAAACCGGCAGCTCTGTAAGACGGCAGAATCAGTTCAGAAGTCAAACCGGCTTACCAAAGATAGCAGTGGTCATGGCATGCACGTGCTGCTTTATGCTGGTCAGTTCATCCGCCACCGGTTTGAGTGCAGCCTCGGCATCTTCTGCTCGTTTGATTAAAGCGGTTTTCAGTGGCCCAATCCGCCCGCTTCTTCTTGAAGCTCTCCTTAAGCTGTTCCATGGCGCTTAAAGCACTGGTTAATTCCTCTTTTGCTTTGGAGGTTTCAGCTTGTTCGGATTTCAGATTATCTTGGAGGTCGGCGACTTGGCTTTCTTTCATCTTCATCTCAGCCTGCATGCAGACAGTTATATGATTCAGCAAAACGGTACAAGGATTGAAGTACCAACCACATAACAAGTTATGCACTTGGCACTTGGGGGCTAATGCATATTCGATCTTCATCTTTCAATTTCTTGCAAAGTCCCAAGATCAATACAAGTATTCAACTTGGCACTTGGGGGCTAATGGCTATTTGCTCGTATATATTCTAATGTGGCGATCTCAATTACTTAAAGTCCCGGTTTCACTACACTAAGTTGAACCGGCCCTTGGGGACTACACCAGCGAATTTCAAAGCATTAAGATTTGTATTAGTAAGTCCCGGTTTGAAAGAAGATTACAAACCGGTCCTCAGGGGCTAGGAGAATCAACAAGAATTGAAATATACAAACAGGAAAGAGCATATGGAAGTTACCTCATATTTATCTTTCATCATATTTACCAGACCGGCTTCATAGTCACGACTGGTATACAGCCAGTTCAGGTAGCCGGAATGGATTTCTTGGGCGTTCAGAGCAGCGTAAGTCGCCAGATCAGCATTCCACTTGCCTTTGCCAAAGGCAGCAAATTCTTCCTTGGCAGAATGTTTGGACAAAGCGACAGGATGGCTTGGCTCTGTATGGCCAATGTCAGTAATGACAACCTCATCATCCTTGGTACCGCCGGTTTGCACTGGGGCTGTTGGCTTGTCAGTAGGCTTTGTTGGACCGGTGGATTTCTCAATCTGGATAGAGCTTGTGGGCTGATTGACAGGACTTGAGGTATCAATAGGACTCTCTTCAGCAATAAGATCGTCGTCTTGCTGCAGCGGATCATTGGCTATATCCTCAGGAATAGCCGCTTCAAGATCTGGTGTTTTGCCCGGTTCAAGGACGGCATCTTCTTCGGCCGTTTTGTCCAGACGAGCCTTCTTGCTTGGCCTAGGCTTGGCCCTGAAAGGAATAACAAAATCAAATACAGCATATGTTCCAAGGCGATGTGCTGCAAATATTATGATAAGTATAGCTTACCCAAGCACCGTTTTGAGCGGTGGCAGCTGAGTAGCCGATGACTCGCCAGAAGATGAGTGGGAAGTAACCTGGTAATCGGAGTCAGATGGATTAAGAGGTTGATGAAAGCAGCCTGCTTTAGGACAAGCACTGACAAGCAAATTAGAGACCTCTGAACGGCGTTTCCGAACCGGACTGTTCGGTAAACCGGCGAAGGTAACTACCTGGCCGCTGTGCCGGGTTGTGCGGCGAGCTTCATGCTGTTGGGTCTTCATAAGAAATTTGGGATCCAAATAAGCAAGAGGATGAGAAAATTTAAATTTCTGGTTTGCCTGACGGATTTTTAGTGAAGGCAAAGGTTCTGAATCGGAAGAGAGAATAATTACCTCTGCAGCATCAGCCTGGCTGGCTTCGGCATCATCCTGACAAATATCATCATCAATAAGACGCATGAAGAATAAGCCAAGTGAGTCAAGCCCTACCTCAAGGTTCGGATTATCCACATCATCATCAGGAGCCGGGTTAGAGGATGCAGTGGTTCTTTTCCTGTGGGCAGTCTTCTTCACAGCTTTAGTCTTTTGCCGGGTTGCTCTTTCCGGTTTGTCTGGTTTTTCTGGTTTCTCCTGCGGCAGTTTCTTGCTCCAAAACGGATCATTGCCTTGGTTACACCGATAGTGATATTAAACAATGACCAGATATATCAATAGCAGATTTAGCAAAAAGAAAATCAAACTCTTACAGCTGGCGGTTTGTTGGTGGCACAGAAGGGAAGCAGGCCGGTTTTAGCACAGATGTGTTCCGGTTCATTCAGCATCTTATTCACAGCCTCTGTGATTTCTTCATCGATGAGCTGGATGTTGGAATGTCGCAGTGGGTCATCAACACTGCCAGTATACTCACACATCAAACCGGAGCGCTGACTAAGGGGCAGTATGCTCCATGATATCCAACAGCGGGCGAGATCAACCCCTGTTAAACCGTTGGCCATAAAGGCTTTGAGCTTCGACAGTTGAGGAGCATATTTTCTTCTCTCCTGGGCAGTCAACCTTTGCGGAAAGGGGTGTGTATTGCTGAGCCGCTCCGGACGAAAGCCAGGCAAGGGATTTTCACCAGCAGAGGAGGTGTCTTTGCAATAGAACCATGTTTGATTCCACTCTTTGGGGTGGCTGTGCAGTTTGGCGTGAGGGTATGTGACCTCTTTCCTTTTCTGAATCGCCACGCCACCCAGCTCCGTATTGGAGCCATCAGTAAACTCAGTACGGCGGTTTAGATGGAAACAGTCTCTGAACAATTCCACTGTGGGCTCCTCTTGAAAGAACGCCTCACAGAGCACTTGGAAGTGACACATGTTTGTAACATAGTTGGGGCCAGTATCTTGTGGATGGAGTTGAAAATTGGCTAACACGTCCCGGTAAAATTTAGAACCGGGTGGCTTAAAGCCCCGAGCTAAGTGATCTACGAAAACGACGACCTCTCCTTCTTGAGGTGTGGGAGGGCATTCTTTGCCAGGAGCCCTCCAATGGATGGTATCTTTGCTGCCTAAGGCGCCGATCAGGACTAAATCGTCCAGTTGAGCCTCTGTGACGCGAGAAGGAACCCAGTTCCACTCATATACTTGCTTGGCCATGATGAAATCTACAAGGTAGATGATCCTGGTTCAAAAATGCATTGATTAAGGTACAGTGGTATGTGCAATGTTAAACCGGAGACTGATCTATCTAAACTGGAGTTTCATGAAGCAACAACAACTGGCGGTTCAACAAGGGGACTAATGGTCTATACCGGTTTGGTAATTTTTTATACAAAGTTAAACCGCCTGGTCTAAGCATTGAAACAGCTGAGATTGCGGATGGATAAGTATGCAGAAACAGATTTCACAAGATTTCTCTACAGCGTTGGATCTGAAGCAAGTTCAGAAAATAAGAAAAATATTCAAAAGCTCAAAGCAGAACAGTATTGAATCAATGGGCAGAAATATATGTGAGATCTATGGTCTTGGGCATGAAACTAAAGGCGAATACTAAAAGCTACCGCTACACAGAGCAGGGGTTCACAGATGCATCCAGGAGCTAGTATATGAACACGAACAGGTGATGAACACTGCAAGAACATGAAACCCTAGAACAGATCTGTGTTGAGAAGAGCAGAAGGCTTACCAGAGTTGAGGAAGACGCGGAAGGTTGCCGCGGTGCTCTGGTGCGTTCAGGTTGATGCAGCGGCCAAGGTTGGTGCAGAAGTTGACGGTGGCGGCGGAGCTCCGAGGCTGGCGATGCGAGGAAGACGAAGAAGAAAGGCACGAAGGGGAGAAAAGAAATGACCCTTCGGTCGTATTTATAAGGCAAAAGGACATGTGTCAGGCGCGACAATCAAGGGGCCATGAAATGGAGCTGTCGCCTCGATTTCCGTAGATCTATTAAAAAAGGAAGCATAATGGATAAGCTTCGTTATGACAGGTGACGTCACTCCAGTTTACAGCAATCAGAGAAGATGACATCATGGCGGTTTACCAATTTATGAGAAGATGTTGAAGATGAAGATTTTTGCTAAAGGATTGACATGAACATGTTCAAATCAATCTGGGGCCTAATGTTGGGGATATTACTACTGGGCGTAAACCGGCCTGTCTGGGCCGGATTAACTTCGTCAGTAGTTAAGTATGTTAAAGCCCAAGAAGGCAGATGAGGGCTCAAGGCCCATGGTCGGTTCAAGGCGTGTAGCCGTAAACCGGCGTTAGTACTTAACTTGTATTGTAAGTTAGGAATAAGTAGAGATCAAACCGGACACATCTATGAGCCGGCATTGGGACTCTGTGAACCGACGGGCGTCACCCGTGTATATAAGGGGACGACCCGGCGGCGGTTCAAGGACAACAGACAACAACTCGAGACATAGGCGAAGCTTGTTTGCTCCCTAGTCATCGAAACCCCATCAATTCCATCACAACTAGACGTAGGCTTTTACCTTCATCGAAGGGGCCGAACTAGTATAAACTCTCTTGCGTCCCTGTGTCCGCTTTAACCCCTTCAAGCTAACCCGTCGCGATGGCTCCACGACTAAGTCCTTTCTCTAGGACATCTGCCGTGACAAAACCATGACACCCCTAACTGCTGGGACCCACCGGACGGGCCACCGTATTTCGCGAAAAAAATATCCCCCCTGTTGTCAGCTCGGACCCACCGGAAGTGCCTCCTTATTACGCACAGAAAAATGAATACTCCCCCGGCTAGCTGCGACCCACCTTGCTGGGAGGCTGACTTGTGGGCCTACTAAGTTGACGGGGACGAAGGGCTTTGTCAACTTAGTCAATATGAACGATTCTAGCTCCAGTGACCGTACGATGTCCATCCAACAGCCGTAGTGCTTCTTCAACCTCTGGTCTTCTTACTCTAGCCGCCCAAAGCAGCGCTAGTCGTGCCGCATGCTCCTGTCTTCCATGGCCGGCTGTGCTGCCGCAGAGGCCTCACCGACCCCTACTATTTCCACCGCTGGCCAGGCCCTGCGGCGACGGCAGCCTCACACCGCAGCCGAACCAGTGAACCCTCGTAGTCCTCTCCGCGCGGGCTTCCACTGTCGCGTCGTCCCATCCTAGGCCTCGCCGTCGTCCACCTCCGTGGTACTCTCCGCGCGGCGTGGTCAACGTGGTCAAGGAACAACTTCCATCGGAAGAGTATTGTACGTGGAGAGGCTGACAGCTGGGTCCACGACCACATCCCAGTTTTTTTGTGATTTGCCAAGTCGCTTTGTCAGGCCTGTTGGGCTGCAAATCTTTCAAGACGAGGAGAGCTTTCATTCGGCTGGCCGAGAAAATGGCCCATCAGTAATGAGAAATGGGTTGTACATTTTTAAAACACATCAAACCAGCAATTAGATTCAAATATCTTTTTTTCATTTCAAGATTTTAAATTACATTAATTTTTATGCGTGGAGAATTTGTTGGATTTTATATTGATATACATTTATTTTTAAAATTAGTTTGAATGTGAGTCGAAATTTCGGGATTAAAAACAGTTCGGACCACACCGAAATATGCAAAATTTCGTATAATTTTTTAACCGTTGCCACAATATGGGCTGTAGTGCTAACAAAAATAATATGGGCTCCAAAAAAACCTTAAGAATTAGCAAATGGGCTGTAAATTATTAGAAATAATGGCAGATGGGCTGTATGCTGTTTTCCACAGATTTGAGGCTTTCCTAAAAAAAGGTTGACGCACAAGCACTGACTGTTGGATGTCCATCCAACGGCCGTCGTGCTTCTTCAATCTCTGCTCTTCCTGCTCCAGCCGCTCAAACAAGCGTCAGCGGGACTGCCTGCTCCCTCCTCCTCGCGGCCGGCTGTGTTGCCGCGCAGGCCTCGCCGCCCAACCGTACTCCCATCGCTGGCCTAGCCATCCCTCTACTCACCCACACCTGCTGTTATTCTCCGGCGACGGCAGATGAACCAGTAAACCCTCGTACAGTCATACTCCCCTCCGTGTGGGAAACAACTGCCGAGTCTTCCCTGCCTCCGTGTCTTCCCCTTCCTAGGCCTCGCCGTCGTCCACCGCCCTGGTGCTCTCGGTGCGGCGTGGTCAATGTGGTCAAGGAACGACTTCCATCGGACGTGGACTGTACGTGGAGAGGCTGACAGCTGGGTCCACGGCCGCAGCAAGGAAGTGCCTCCTTCTTATGTGGAAAATAATGATTCCTCCACCTGACAGCTGGGACCCACTGGACGGGCCACTGTATTTCATGAAAAAAACGTTTCCCCCTGACTGCTGGGACCCACCAGCTACATCTTCGCACGCAAGGTAGTGCGTCCAGGCAAAAAAAAAACCATTCGCCCGCTGACTGCTGGGACCCACTAGCTACATCTTCGCAGGCAAGGAAGTGCCTGACAGTCGGGACCCACCTGGTCGAAGCGTACGTAGCGTTGTCATTGTGGTCGCGAATGTGTACGTACATACTGGTCGATGTAGAGGCGCGCACGTGTCGTAGTAGAGGCGCGCACGTGTCGTAGTAGAGGCGCGCACGTAGCATGTACACGTACGTATAGCGGCCAGGGTGCAAGAAAGAAAATACGGCCGTGTATGTGTACATACGGGCGGGGTCTCGAACGCCTACTCGCGCATACGTACGGTGAGGGCTCGTGTACATGGCTGGGTCGGAACGGAGAAACAGCGTCGTCGACGTGTTCATGGGGAGGCAACGGAATGCGTTGTGTTCATGGGGAGGCAACGGAATGCGTCGTGTTCATGGGAGGCAACAGAATGCGTCGTGTTCATCGGGAGGCAACGGAACGCGTGGGAGCCAACCGGCTGGGTCGGAACGGAATGCGTGGTCATGTTCATCGGGAGGGCTTGGACGGAACATGCGATGGAAACGAGGCCTGGCGTACCGCACAACGGAGGAAACGGACCTCCTACATTCGGAACGGGGTCCTGTTGATCGGGAGGGGTCTGGCGTACTGCAAAACGGAGGAAACAGACCTCCTACGGTCGAAACGGGGGTCCTGTTCATCGGGAGGGGTGTGGCGTACCAAAACGGAGGAAACGGACTTGTGTTGGAGCGCTACGGTCAAAACGGGGGTCATGTTCATCGGGAGGGGTGTGGCGTACCGCAAAACAGGACTCCACGGGATACTATTCATCTCCACCGTCGACCCCCTCCAGCCTCCACGAGCTACTGTTCATCCACCGTCGACCTCCTCCAGCCTCCACCTGCGAATGTTCATCCATGGGCTCCTATTCATCCAGCCTCCACCGCGCGCTACTCCACCGGTTACTGCTCAATCAGCCCTCTCCACGGGCTCCTGTTCAACCACCCCTCCACGGGCTAGTGTTCATCCTGCCCTCCACCGTCTACTGTTCATCCTGCCCTCCATGGGGTGGTCCTGTTCATCCAGCCCTCCATGGGGTCCTGTTCATCCAGCCCCAACCGGCTCGATCGATCGGGGTCCTGTTCATCCACAGGCAACACCACACCACGGGGTCCTGTTCATCCACCCCCACCGGGAACTATTCATCCAACCCCCCCCCCCCCCCCCCGCAACACTCACTGTTCACCCAGAGGAAGCATCGGTCGGTTTCAGTTAGCAACAGTAGTGAAGGAATCGCTCGTTCGGGTTCAGTTAATAGCCATCAATCGATCGCTCGGGTTCAGTAGCGCGTAGCCTGCAGTGCAATCGCTCGGGTTCAGTTAGAGCCCAATGCCTCACTCGGGTTCAGTTAGAGCCAACTGAAAGTGCGTTATATCGACTAGAGGGGGGTGAATAGGCGATTTTTATGAAAGTCTTCAAAACATGAGAGTTATGAAGACAAACAGCGAAGAGTATGCCTATTACTATGCAGCGGAAGTTAGATTACACTGGGCCAGCCATGGTCATGTATTTAATAGAGTGAAAGCACAATGATAAATAGCTTCCGTGTAATAAGGATCAGGTAGGAAGAACTTATGAAGCCAAACAGATCATACTTTCACGTTGTGAAGACAAAAAGATAAAGCAAGCATGCAATGGCTTCACAATGAGTAACAGTAAGAGAAGGAAGTGAAGATAAAACCAGTGACTCGTTGAAGACAATGATATGTTGGACCAGTTCCAGTTGCTGTGACAACTGTACGTCTGGTTGGAGCAGCTAGGTATTTAAACCTTAGGACACACAGTCCCGGACACCCAGTCGTGAACACACAGTTCAGGACACCAAGTCCTCACCGTATTATCCTTGAGCTAAGGTCACTTAGTCCTCGCCCAATCACTCTGGTAAGTCTTCAAGGTAGACTCCCAAACCTTCACAGACTTCGTTCACTGGCAATCCACAATGTCTCTTGGATGCTCTGAACGCGACGCCTAACCGTCTGGAGGATTCACAGTCCTCAAGTGTAATAAGTCTTCAGATCACACAGACACGAAGACTTAAGTGATGCCCAATTTACTCTGGCTTTGGGTGGTTAGGGCTTTTCTCCTCACTAGGAATTTTTTCTCTCAAAGGCTTCGAGGTGGGTTGCTCTCAAACGACAAAAGCCGTGCACTGAAATCTGAGCAGCCAACCGTTTATGGTTGTGGGGGTGGGCTATTTATAGCCACTTGGCAACCCCACCTGATTTGTCCGAAATGACCCTGGGTCACTAAGGAACTAACACGTGTCTCAATGGTCAGATTTCGAACCCTCATGGCAACTTTACTTGGGCTACAAGCAAAGCTGACTTGTCCGGCTCTGGACAAGGTTCGCTCTCATTGTCTTCACTCGAAGACATAGGTTTTTGATTTAGGCATCACTTCAGTCATTCTGACTGGTTCTCCTGGACCCCACTTAACAGTACGGTGGTTCCTATGACTCAACACAAAATAAAAGGAACTACGAAAGATCTAAGTCTTCGAGCTCCATAGGCTTCATAACGTGTCTTCTTTTGTCATAGTCTTCAATGTGAATATCTTCATATACCACCTTTGTCTTCATTGTCTTCATACATTTTTAGGGGTCATCTCTGGTAGTAAAACCGAATCAATGAGGGACTTCTACCTGTGTTTTCCTGCAATTCTCACAAACACATTAGTCCCTCAACTAGGTTTGTCGTCAATACTCCAAAACCAACTAGGGGTGGCACTAGATGCACTTACAATCTCCCCCTTTTTGGTGATTGATGACAAACTAGTTGAAGTTTTCAACAGGGAATATAAAGTGTGAAGTTTGTAAAGGATAGGGAATTGTCTTCATAAGTTGCAAGGGCTCCCCCTGAAGATGTGCATATAAGTTAATTTGCTTTTGGAATGCAAATGCACATGGCAGGTTGTACTTGTGGAGATCCACTTCAGCTTATGATGACAATCCACTATGCATGTGAAAGTATATGAAGATAATGACATGCATAATGGAAAATGGACGTCTGCAGAATGAGATAAGTGCGGAATTTATCGTCGCACATACGGAATTTATCTTCGCAAACAGAGTGGCAAACGAGTAGCAGACGACCATCGAGTCTTAGTGTTACAACTCAAAGAACCGAATGAAGCAAAAACGAGAGTTGTAAGCACGAAGCAAAATGTAGCAAAAAAATATAGCACCCGCCCATATAGACCCGCTTGAAGACTATCAACCCATACGCTTCTCCCCCTTTTGTCAGCAAGGACTAAAAAGGTACGAAGACATAGAGTGTCTACTCGTTTCCAGGAGCAGCAGGGTCGTTGGAGGTGTTTGGCGGTGCAGACGAGCTTGGAGGTGCTGAAGCAGGTGGCGGTGATATAGCATCGTCGTCTTCATCAATGATCCTTGCAGTAACTGTGGCAGCAGATGAAGAAAACTCAGAGTCTTCAAGTGATGGTGTGTTGCGCATCACAGCCCTTCTGGGAGGTGTGGTGTCAAACTTGAAATGCTCTGTGAAGCCATCGTCTTCAAGTTCAGCTTCAGTACATATCATTGAGAGCCCTTTCCATGTACGACGGCACGTTTCATGTGTAACAAAAGCATTCTTGGTGGCTAGGTTTCGAAGACGATTGACATCCACCAAGAGGCTCTTCATCTGACGCTTTAGCCAGTCGTGATGCCTATCTTGCTTTTGGTGAAGGGCCACAAGAAGCTCTCGGTCATTGAGG
The DNA here is from genome assembly GCF_056163025.1 of Triticum urartu. Lineage (NCBI taxonomy): Eukaryota > Viridiplantae > Streptophyta > Magnoliopsida > Poales > Poaceae > Triticum > Triticum urartu. Next base: position 553,446,046 of record NC_141873.1, read on the forward strand.
ACACAAGCACGCTTCTTGGGTCTTGGAGCATTTGTGCTGTCTGTGGCTTCAGTAGATGCTGGTGCATGTGTAGTGCCAGCCAACGGATATACCCTGGATATGGCTTCAACACCTTCAACATCTGCGTGAAGCTCTGGTCTTCTGCATTCTGAAGACTTATCAGTTGCTTGGCAGGCTCAGGGTATATTGCTTCAGCAGAGGTATCCACATCTGGCAAGAAGATCCGATGGTTTCGGGCAGAGGGCTGATACAAGATCGCAGAGTGCAGTTTGATTAGCCTCATCACCCAAGGAGCATAGAACTTCAAGCCAAATAATTCTGAGCCTGACGCTGCAAGTTGGCATATGAAGAGATCCTGTGCGTTGAAGCATTTGCCATGCAGGATATAGAATATGAGAGTCTTCATTGCACCCTCAATCTTGGCATGTGGTGAGTGTCCCTTAATGGGCCAGAGAGTCCGCCGGATGATGTGATATATGGTCCTGGGCAGGTACTCTAGGTCTTCAACGAAGAACTCAGTAGGATAGGGTGCATCATGGGGTAATGGCTTCATCATTGAGAGAATCTGACTCATATTGGGTTCAGGCCTCTGGAATATGCTCTCAATAACTTCAGAATGTAGTTGACAGCCTTCCTCGAAGAATTCGCCTGGAGTGGGCAGGTCGGTGAGCTCAATGATATCAAATGCATTGGCTTCATGATGGACATTGCCGGTCATCCACTCCAGGATCCAAGTCTTCGGATCTCTATTGTATCCTTTGATATGAAGGGTGGCATAGAACTGAAGCAGAAGCTCTTCATTCCAGTGCTCTTCATCCGTCACAAACGGCAGCAGACCCACTTGCCTGAAGCAATCCAGTGCTTCCTCTAAGCAGGGCAGACCAGCAATGGCTTCAACCTCAAGGCGCTTGTGCGGAAAGATGCGGCCTTGGTTGTATAAGATGCATGAATAATAGTTGCGCTGAGAATAGCTCCAGAACCTGTCTGATACAATCCTTTCCCTTGAATAGGGGTTCTTGGAGCTGTTGAAAAATGTATTGTCTGCCTTGAAGCTATTAATATCAAAGGAGCCAAGTGCTGATGCAGGACCTGGGAACCTTGGAAGCCTTGGGACTGGCTTCTGGACATGAGGCCTGTGCTCAATATGATAATCAAATTGAGGGCCAGTAGCAGACTCAGGAACAGAAGTGTCTGGCTCAGTAGCTTCGCTGTCCACTGAAGCATTTGGTGGGGCGGGCTCCACATTGGCTTCAGTGTTTGTGGTGGCAGCCGCAACATTTTCTTCCTCCGCTTGTGTAGTTGGAGGGACAACTTCAGGCACGTTCTCCCGGAGAACTGCATCTTGATGGAGCGGGGAAGTGGGTTCTGGTGGTGCTTCTACATTGTCTTCGGTTGATGCAGCCGGAATTTCTGCAGTATGGACTTGAGGCCTTGGACCTTTGCGAAGCCTACGGAACGCAGACGACGCTTGTGGGGTTGGAGTGGGCTGGGCCTCAATGTCTTCTTCCTCCTGAGGGTGATCCACCCATGACTCATCTTGTGCCATTGGCGTCAGAGGACGAGCAATACTGATGAGTTCGCTTGTTTCAAGCGGAGGAAGGGCTGCATCATCTTGTACATTGTCTTGGTGACCAATGTCTTCAGCGGCTGTGGGGTCGGCTGCTGGAATATCTTCAGCTTCAGGAGCCTCTGTGGGAGCAGGCTCATGAACTGTCAGTCGTCTTTCTGCATTGGGGTGAATGACAGAAAGGGGTTCAACCATCAAGGGCTCTGTGGGAGCAGCCCTAGATTTCTTGGTCTTGCGCTTCTTTTTGCTGGGGGCAGTAGGAGAGGCTTCAGAGCTCTTCCTTTTTCTGGCTTCAGCCTCTGCAGTTCTTGTCTTCTTTAGCTCTGAAGCTGTTGACCGGCTCTTTGGCTTCGAGCCAGTCGTTGCAGTGGGGAAGACAATTTGAACCGCTTCTTGCCGAGGTGCCTCTGGTTCATTCACAGCAGGCTCCTTCTTCTTCTTTGTGGCCATCTTGGGGTCGATGCCAGGACGCCCAAGTGCCTTGCGCTTTTCAGCCTCGTTGTAGGCTTGAACACATTTTTCTGCCAAAGACTTCATCCTTTCACGCGAGCCCTGAGCTTCAGCATGCTTCTTCAGAAACTTTTCTTTGAGCTCATGCAGCATGATTTTGAAGCTCCTCACTTCCTGCACGCTGAGGCTGGCCATGTGCTTCTTGAACTGAGCCTTTTCGTGATCAATTTTCTGCTTCAGCTCAACAATGCGCTGAGCAATGGCCAGTTCTGAAGCAATTGTGCCTTGGAAGGCGACACTGAGTCCAACAGGCAACTGCAGATCATTGAAGCTTATGTCTGGTGAGTCAAACCATTCATCGGTGAAGCTGTGGATGATGGCGACATCAAAGAGAGGCAGATTGTTGAAGATTTCAGCTTCTTCTTTGCTTTTGATAAGCTGCTCTAGAGCGTCATCTCCCAGATCTTAATCGCTTGATAGATCAATGGCTTCGCTGCGCAGAATGGCAGCAGCAGTGAGCTCTTTGCCTGTTTGTTGCTGGGGCTCCTTTTCCTTCATGGGCTTGGAGACGCGGGATACGTCTTCAGACTGCACACTGACTTCAGGAGGTGCAGTTTTCAATGGCTTTGCCCTTGAGATTTTTGAGGCAGGGGCCGGCTTTGAAGCTTTTGGTTTCTTTGTCTGCTTTGGCTTCGGCACAGCAGGAGCTTCATCAGACTCAGAGTCAGCTGGAGGGTCATTTACGGCAGTCCCTTGGACTAAGATGTGGGTGATCAGGCCCTCAAGATTGGCAAACGGACCGATGACATTGGGTTCCATGTCGCGTGTGCCATCTGCCCTTGGTGCGGAGGGACCAGGGTTGAAGTCTAACCCAAATTTCTTCTTGTTTAGCTTCGCTGACTGTTGGGCAACCTGAAAGTTGCACTTGAAGAGATTGTCGTCACGACACCAGAGGAGTGACGACGGATGCGCATCATCAGGCTATGGTCCTCGGACCATGCATGGGTAGAAGCCTTGAGCAATGGCTTCATCTCTGGTTCTGGGTAAGAGATTCTTGAAACGGATGTCCCCCCATGGTCTCCTGATGGCACTTTTCTCAGCATACTCCTCAGTGACGAAGCGGTATTTGAACCACTGTTCTGCCCAATAGCGTCGAATCCATTGGATTTGGGTCTTGCGCTGCCCATAGCTTTCTTCTGGATCTGTTTTGTACATTTCTGCCAAGTCTTCAGGAAGATCTTTGGAAGTTCCCTCACGTCTCTGTCTGCCCCCTTCCTTGCTGCTGCTTCTGAAGCCATAAACTTTAACTTGAAAGGCTTCAAAACTTTCAAAGGCTTCAAAGGCTTTCTTTTTCTGGACCAACAGGAACTGGCTTCAGGAGATTTTATGTGATGCTGTAGGAATTCTGCAAATGAATGCAGACTATGAGAACCGAAGGATTCTCCCACGGACATGTACCTGTGACAGCATTAAGGTGCGAGGGAAGGGGAAGAGGTCATATGCATTCTCAGAAGGTTTTGAAGATTAATCAGTTTAGAAGACATTGACCTCATCGTGCGAAGACATTCACTCATAGATAAGAAGTTGGTTCCAGATTTGTACGAACCCACAGATCAGTACAAGTGAGGAATCTAACTACTTTATGAAGCACAAGTGAATATACTAGGCATGTCATGAGATGCAGCGAGAGATCTAACTAGTGTGAAGAGAAACTTCTTATGGTAGAAAGTGACAGAACCATGAGATCAAAGGGGCTGTAAAAAGAAGTTTTATTTACCACACTGGAACTGCTAGATGGAAGGGTGTTGATGCCGAGAAGTTCAGTCCTCCATGCCCTAACTTGGCGGCGGAAAACACCTACGGCGACGTCGGAGAGGACGATGTCCGCGGTCGGCGTGAGGACGGCGTTGGAGAGGTTGCGGCAGCGAAGCGCTTCGTCTCCGGCGTCGTCGAGTGCTAGCGGTGGCGCTAGGGTTCTTGCGAGGGTGGAAGAAGGAGATAATGACTGCGGTAAGTGTGAATTTATAGGCTCAGGGGCGGCACTGTGCTATTACACAGGTGCCCCTGGCGGTTCGCATTTGAGGAACGCGTGGCCAGTTAGCGGAAGTTTGGGGTTTGTTCCACGTCCCACGCACGCCTAAATTGTCGGGCGGTCGTTCCTGCTTCTTCGGATTTTATGTGGAGGAATGAGCATTAAAAACGGACTTTATGGTTGTCTCTATATCTTCAGCTGACAAGGACACAGTGAAGACATTTGACAGTTTCAATAGAATGCATATGACTTGGAGAGATAGAATTTGAGAGAGATTAGGGTCCGATCACATTCACTTAGTTCAAAAGATTCAACCAAGAAGACATAGCTATAAGTGAATGCTGTAGAGGACAGAACACTAGTATGTATATATCTATATAATCAACGTAGTGAAGATAATCATGAAGACATGTTGAGTTCGAAACCAAACCAAATGTGAAGATATTGCAAGGTAACGCCATGAGTGAAACACTTCAAAAAGGAACGTTTGGTGGTGGCGTTACCCACCGTATAGGAAGTATTAGACCCAGACACAGCGCACAATTATCGTGGCGCTCCGAAGTCAGATTCCACATTAATGTATTCACACTTAGAATGTATGTCTTCATTGATTGAAGATATACTTTACTTAGTGTGTTGTACATCTAAGTCATCAATATGCATAAGTGTTAGGATGTGTGCCTGATCACAGGACATTTGAGGATTCCAAGATATTGAGCTCACACCATAACTTGCAAAATCTCTTCTCATCCAAGGGCTTGGTGAAGATATCCGCCAATTGCTCTTCAGTGTTGACGTGTATGATATCAATGTCTTCCTTCACAACATGATCTCTGAGAAAGTGATGACGAATTTCAATGTGCTTTGTCTTCGAGTGCTGAACTGGGTTGTTGGCAATCTTGATGGCGCTTTCGTTGTCGCAGTAAAGTGGCACTTGCTTCAGATGAATGCCATAGTCCTTGAGTGTTTGCTTCATCCACAAAAGCTGAGCGCAGCAAGATCCAGCAGCAATGTATTCAGATTCAGCAGTGGAGAGAGATACACAGTTCTGCTTCTTTGAAGACCAACATACAAGTGATCGTCCCAGAAAGTGACATGTGCCTGATGTAGACTTGCAATCAACCTTGTCACCAGCATAATCAGCATCCGAAAATCGAACCAAATCAAACTCTGAGCCCTTTGGATACCATAATCCTAGAGTTGGGGTGTGAGCCAAATATCGAAGAATTCGCTTCACAGCTAAGTGATGCGACTCCTTTGGTGCCGCTTGAAATCGAGCACACATGCAAACACTAAGCATAATATATGGCCTAGATGCACATAAATAAAACAAAGACCCAATCATGGAGCGGTATACCTTTTGATCGAACTCTTTACCATTGTCGTCAGGACCTAGATGATGTTTGGCTGGCATTGGTGTTGTGAAGCCTTTGCAGTCTTGCATACCGAACTTCTTCAGGCAATCTTTGAGATACTTCTCTTGAGATACGAAGATGCATTGAGTTGTTGTCGTATTTGAAGACCAAGGAAGAACTTCAGTTCCCCCATCATGGACATCTGATATTGCTCTTTCATCATATATCCAAACTCTTCACTGTACTTCTGATTGGTGCAGCCGAAGATAATGTCATCCATATATATTTGGCACACAAACAGTTCACCATCATATGTCTTCATGAAAAGAGTGGGATCCAGGGAACCAGGTATGAAGCCTTTGCTCTTCAGGAAGTATTTGAGTGTGTCTTACCATGCCCTAGGGGCTTGTTTGAGGCCATACAGTGCCTTGTTGAGCTTGTATACCATGTCAGGATGTTTTGGATTTTCAAAGCCAGGTGGCTGTGCAACATACACTTCTTCTTCAATCTTGCCATTGAGAAAGGCACTTTTCACATCCATTTGATATAGAAGTATGTTATGATGATTTGCATAGGCCAGCAGTATGCGTATAGCTTCAAGCCTTGCCACAGGAGCAAATGTTTCATCGAAGTCAATGCCCTCCACTTGAGTATATCCTTGAGCAACGAGACGAGCTTTGTTTCTGACAACTTGACCATGCTCATCTTGCTTGTTGCGGTATATCCATTTGGTGCCTATTATGTTGTGCTTCCGTGGATCAGGACGCTTAACCAGTTCCCATACATTATTCAGCTCAAACTGTTGAAGCTCTTCTTGCATAGCTTGAATCCATTCAGGTTCCATGAAGGCTTCTTCAACTTTCTTGGGTTCTGATATTGAGACGAATGCGAAGTGCCCACAGAAGTTTGCTAGCTGAGTTGCCCTTGAACGAGTTAGTGGACCAGGTGCATTGATGCTGTCAATTATTCTGTCAATCTGCACTTCATTTGCAACACGAGGATGTACAGGGCGAAGACTTTGCTCTTGCTGATATGTGTTGTTGTTGGGAGGAATGTCTTCAGGCTGAGCATTGTCTTCATGTTGATCAGGTGCTGAGATGATAAGTTCTTCTTCAGGATGAGCTTCAGAAGGTATAATCTCTCCAGTTCCCATAAGCTTGATTGATTCACTAGCTGGAACTTCATCTAGCACATTTGGCAGTTGCTCTCTTTGTGAACCATTTGTCTCATCGAACCGCACATCCACTGTTTCAACCACTTTGTAATGAAAGAGATTGAAGACTCTGTAGGAGTGCGAGTCCTTTCCATATCCAAGCATAAAGCCCTCATGTGCTTTAGGTGCAAATTTTGAAGTGTGATGTGGGTCCTTGATCCAGCACCTTGAGCCAAATACTCTGAAGTAACTGACATTTGGCTTCTTGCCAGTTAGGAGTTCATAAGATGTCTTGTTCAGAAGCTTGTGAAGATAAACACGATTGATTGTATGGCATGCAGTGTCAATGGCTTCAGTCCAGAATTTTCTTGGAGTCTTGTATTCATCTAGCATCGTTCTGGCCATCTCAATGAGTGTTCTGTTCTTGCGTTCGATGACGCCATTCTTCTGTGGCGTGTACGGAGCTAAGAATTTATGTGTGATGCCCAAGGTATCAAGATATGTATCAAGGCCAGTGTTCTTGAATTCAGTGCCATTGTCACTTCTAATGTGCTTTATCTTGGCGCCAAAATTGTTCATAGCTCGATTGGCGAAGCGTCTGAAGACATCCTGCACTTCAGTCTTGTAAAGGATTATGTGCACCCAAGTATATCTAGAGTAATCATCAACAATCACGAAGCCATAGAGGCAAGCAGTAGTAGTAAAAGTTGAGTAGTGAGTGAGACCGAAAAGATCCATGTGGAGCAGTTCGAAGGGTTGAGTAGTAGTCATGATTGTCTTCGAAGGATGCTTTGCCCTTGTCATCTTCCCTGCTTCACAGGCACCGCATAAGTGATCTTTCTTGAACTTGACGCCCTTGATGCCTATGACATGCTTCTTCTTCGCAAGGGTGTGGAGGTTCCTCATGCCAGCATGCTCAAGTCTTCGATACCAAAGCCAGCATTCTGAAGCTTTTGCAAGAAGACATACTGCAAGTTGTGGCCCTGCGGAGAAATCTACCACGTACAGATCATCTTTTCGATACCCTTCAAACACTAGAGACTTGTCAGATTCCATTAGTACTAGGCAACGATATTTTCCAAACATTACGATCATGTTCAAATCGCAAAGCATTGAGACAGACATTAAGTTGAAGCCAAGGGATTCAACAAGCATGACTTTATCCATGTGTTGATCCTTTGAGATTGCAACTCTACCTAGACCCAATACCTTACTTTTACCAGTATCAGCAAATGTGATGTGGCTCTTGTCGGATGGACGTAATGTTGAGTCCATAAGAAGGCTTCTTTTGCCAGTCATGTGATTTGTACACCCACTGTCAATAATCCATTCTGAAGACTTTGAAGTCGCTGGTGTCATACCCTACAGTGCAGTTAGGGGATAGGATTCACGAAGAGAATTGTGAAGCATAAACATTTGACGAACCAGTGGGTTATGAAAACTTAGATCCAGATTTGGACTAATAGGGAGAGTAGCATGCGATTCAGGAACGAAGTACATAATGATGCCATTCGGGCATTTTATCTTGCGCCCTACAAGATTTTTAAGGTCCCCAGCAATGGCATCAGAAGATTTTGTTTTTCTGCTGGAGACCTTTCCCTGCAAAAGAGAGTTAAGCTTTCTTAACCACCCACATCTTCAAGGGTGGCTTAGAAGCAATAATTCTAAGTGCAGCATCTGAGAATTTTGGCTTTGAAGCCTTAGCAAACAGTCTAGCAGGTGGACAATAGTACTCATAGGAATAGGCAGAATAATTTTTGGTCATATGAACATGACGATTCGGAGAACCGCTCTCATATTCATATGCCTGAGTATGGTTTTCCTGCAAAACATTTGCATTAGTGTGACTCAGGTGAATCCTCTGTTTTTATGAAGCCTTTGGACCATATGAAGCCTTTGGTCTGAGGTTTGTCTTCTTCAAGTGAGGTGTCATGAAGACATTCACAGGAAGATTTTCCAGACATTTTTTCGGAACCCAGATCTTCTTCATAGGCGGTCCATTCCTGCAGTTAGTACCAATGTACCTGGCAAACACTTCACCATTCTGATTCTTAAACAGTTTATAGTTTGCATCAAAGGATTCATCAATGATAATGGGGTTAGCACAAGTGAAGCCAGATAAATTGGATGGATCTGCTGAAAGTTCCTTTGCAGCAACCCATGTGGTTTTGGGGCACTGCTCAGGTTTCCAGTAAGAGCCATCTGCATTTATTTTCCTCACAAACCCAACACCCTCTTTCCTAGGGTTTCGGTTCAGAATCTGCTTCTTGAGGACATCACATAATGTCTGATGTCCTTTAAGACTTTTGTACATCCCTGTTTCAAGCAATGTCTTCAACCTAGCATTCTCATCAGCAATAGCAGTGGTATCCTCAGCAGAGGGGTTAGTTACCACATCAACAGTTGAAGATATTGGAACAGCAGTAGCAGTGGAACATTCAGCAACAGAAGTAGCATTATCACGCTCAATGCATTTAAGACATGGTGGTTCAAATCCTTCCTGAGCGGGACTGATCTGTTCGGCGCGAAGTGACTTGTTTTCCTTTTGAAGATCTTCATGAGCCGCCCTCAATTTCTCAAGTTCTTGCTTCCTTTGAAGGTAATCATAGGAAAGATTTTCATGAGTTGTTGAGAGAGTATCATGACGATCTTCAAGTTCCTGATACTTAATGTGAAGATTTTTTATGTCTTCAATTAAGGATTCAGATCGAGTCATTTCAGCACCCAACAGATCATCACTTCTGTCTAACAGTTTTTGAATATGTTCCATGGCTTTATGTTGTTCAGTTGCAATTTTAGCAAGTGTTTTGTAACTGGGTTTTGAATCACAATCAGAGTCATCGTCACTAGATGTTTGATAGTGAGTAGTGCGTTTGTTTACCTTGGCACCGCGTGCCATGAAGCAGTAGGTAGGAGTGGAGTAGTCCTTGTCATTTGCATCGGTGTCGGTGATGAAATCATTGTCTTCAGTGTTGAAGATGGACTTGGCGACGTATGCTGTAGCCAGACTCGCAATGCCAGAATCAGAGTCCTCCTCAGACTCCACCTCTGCCTCCTCAGAAGCGGACTCCTCCTCTGAATCCATTTCCTTGCCAACAAACGCACGTGCCTTGCCAGATGAGCTCTTCTTGTGTGATGAAGACTTTGAGGAAGCCTTGGAAGAAGACTTTGTGTATTTCTTCTTCTTCTTGTCGTCAGAGTCATATTCCTTGCTCTTCTTCTTCTTCTTTCTGTTCTCATTGTCCCACTGTGGACACTCAGAGATGAAGTGTCCAGTTTTCTTGCACTTGTGGCATGTTTTCTTCTTGTAGTCATGAGTAGAAGCTTCATCATTCCTTGATCTTGATCGTGAAGACTTTCTGAAGCCTTTCTTCTTGGTGAATTTTTGGAACTTCTTCACTAGCATTGCAAGTTCCCTTCCAATGTCTTCAGGATCATCAGAACTGCTGTCAGATTCTTCTTCAGATGAGGAAACAGCTTTTGCCTTCAAGGCACGAGTTCGCCCATAGTTTGGACCGTAGATATCTCTTTTCTCAGAAAGCTGAAACTCATGTGTGTTGAGCCTCTCAAGTATGTCAGACGGATCGAGTGTCTTGAAATCAGGACGTTCTTGAATCATCAGGGCCAGGATGTCAAACGAACTATCAAGTGATCTTAGCAGCGTCTTGACGATTTCATGTTTGGTGATCTCAGTGGCGCCGAGAGCTTGAAGCTCATTTGTGATGTCAGTGAGCCGGTCAAATGTGTGCTGGACATTCTCATTGTCATTTCGCTTGAAGCAGTTGAAGAGGTTGCGAAGAACACTGATTCTTTGATCTCTCTGGGTTGAGACGCCTTCATTGACCTTGGAGAGCCAGTCCCAGACCAGCTTGGATGTCTTCAAAGCACTCACACGGCCATACTGTCCTTTTGTCAGATATCCACAGATGATATTTTTGGCAGTAGAGTCCAGTTGAGTGAACTTCTTGACATCAGCAGCAGTGACACCTTCTCCAGCCTTGGGAACACCGTTCTCGACGACATACCATAGGTCGACGTCAATGGCTTCAAGATGCATGCGCATCTTATTCTTCCAGTAGGGATATTCAGTTCCATCAAAGACGGGGCACGCAGCGGAGACTTTGATTATCCCTGCAGTCGACATAGCTAAAACTCTAGGTGGTTAAACCGAATCACACAGAACAAGGGAGCACCTTGCTCTGATACCAATTGAAAGTGCGTTATATCGACTAGAGGGGGGGTGAATAGGCGATTTTTATGAAAGTCTTCAAAACATGAGAGTTATGAAGACAAACAGCGAAGAGTATGCCTATTACTATGCAGCGGAAGTTAGATTACACTGGGCCAGCCATGGTCATGTATTTAATAGAGTGAAAGCACAATGATAAACAACTTCAGTGTAATAAGGATCAGGTAGGAAGAAGTTATGAAGCCAAACAGATCATACTTTCACGTTGTGAAGACAAAAAGATAAAGCAAGCATGCAATGGCTTCACAATGAGTAACAGTAAGAGAAGGAAGTGAAGATAAAACCAGTGACTCGTTGAAGACAATGATATGTTGGACCAGTTCCAGTTGCTGTAACAACTGTACGTCTGGTTGGAGCGGCTAGGTATTTAAACCTTAGGACACACAGTCCCGGACACCCAGTCCTGAACACACAGTTCAGGACACCACGTCCTCACCGTATTCTCCTTGAGCTAAGGTCACTTAGTCCTCGCCCAATCACTCTGGTAAGTCTTCAAGGTAGACTCCCAAACCTTCACAGACTTCGTTCACTGGCAATCCACAATGTCTCTTGGATGCTCTGAACGTGACGCCTAACCGTCTGGAGGATTCACAGTCCTCAAGTGTAATAAGTCTTCAGATCACACAGACACGAAGACTTAAGTGATGCCCAATTTACTCTGGCTTTGGGTGGTTAGGGCTTTTCTCCTCACTAGGAATTTTTTCTCTCAAAGGCTTCGAGGTGGGTTGCTCTCAAACGACAAAAGCCGTGCACTGAAATCTGAGCAGCCAACCGTTTATGGTTGTGGGGGTGGGCTATTTATAGCCACTTGGCAACCCGACCTGATTTTTCCGAAATGACCCTGGGTCACTAAGGAACTGACACGTGTCTCAACGGTTAGATTTCGAACCCTCATGGCAACTTTACTTGGGCTACAAGCAAAGCTGACTTGTCCGGCTCTGGACAAGGTTCGCTCTCATTGTCTTCACTCGAAGACATAGGTTTTTGATTTAGGCATCACTTCAGTCATTCTGACTGGTTCTCCTGGACCCCACTTAACAGTACGGTGGTTCCTATGACTCAACACAAAATAAAAGGAACTACGAAAGATCTAAGTCTTCGAGCTCCATAGGCTTCATAACGTGTCTTCTTTTGTCATAGTCTTCAATGTGAATATCTTCATATACCACCTTTGTCTTCAATGTCTTCATACATTTTTAGGGGTCATCTCTGGTGGTAAAACCGAATCAATGAGGGACTTCTACCTGTGTTTTCCTGCAATTCTCACAAACACATTGGTCCCTCAACTAGGTTTGTCGTCAATACTCCAAAACCAACTAGGGGTGGCACTAGATGCACTTACACCAACGCCTCGCACACACGCGCGTATGTGTACGAGAGAAGCGCGCATCGCTCGGCCCCCGACCTCCCACCGTAACCAGGAACTCCCCGAAATTTTCCTCGCCTTCTCTTCTACCATGGTTTTTTCTGTCATGGACGGCCCAAAGAATATCATGCAGCTGCGTCTCCGGCCCGCCCAGGACGAAAAGCCCATTTTCTGTCATGATTTGTTGTCATAGAAGTAGGAGCCCACCACATCTATGATGATACCGGGTTTTGTCACAATTATCATCACAGAAGTGTCATATGTATGACAGAAAAAAATTGTTCGGCCCAAAATGTCACGGATGTGTCTTTTTTGTAGTGAGGATGCCAAGCTCGGGGGCTGTTCAAATGGCAACAGTATTCTGGACCCCCTGGAGCCGCCGAATTGGGCAGGAGTCTTCATGGAAGGAACACAACCCGGGCAGAACTCCACAGCAGCAGCGGCAACAACTACCGGGTCGGCCGCAGCCGGGTCAAGGGACCCTGTGCGCCCCCTGGCTCAGATTCTAATGGACCTCATGGATAAACTGACGACTCTGTTGACTGCCCTGGTAGAGCCGGCGGATAAAGCCCAGCATGACGCAGAGGTGGCACGCGTACGTGAAGAGATGGTACAAGCTAAAGAAAATTTAGCAGCAGAGGAGGTCAGGATGGCAGCGGAGCGGGGGGCTTTGGACGTTCGTGCTCAACAGCTTCAAGCAGAGACTTTCCGGCTCTCGATGGATCTGAACACGTCAAACAAGGTTATGAGAAGAAGGCATCAGAAAACTCAGTCACGTCTACCTCTGGCGCTCGATCCTAGGAACCTTTTTCATACACCCGGGGCTAGGGCAAGCAACCCGCTGGAGGCAAATCGGATCACGACGCCCGGGGCACCGGTTCAACCGCACGCCATGGAACCACCTCGTGTACATACAGCTCCACCTCATTATGTACCAACACCGCTGGGTCACTTCTTCAATCCCTTGGAAAACCTCATTGCAGCGTCGATTCGTTTGGCGGCTCTCCCGATGGAAGGCAACTCGCCGGCGGCAATCGAAACGCGAAGGGTGAGAGAACTTCTTCAAACAGCTCTAGCACAGCAGGATGCGTACTCCTACCGTCGAGACAGGATCCATCCAACTCCTCGCCCGAGCCGGAGACCAAGCTACAGTAGGTATATGGACTCAGCTTACATGTCAAGAAATGCTCAACGCCGCAACCGGCCGCATAGGCATGAGCTGGTATAGGCTGGAGCCCTTAACTTGGCGGATCAGGAGAGGATCCGACAAGAGGCTGAGCGAGCAGTTCAACTGGTAGCGGAGCAGGCGGCTCATCAGACTTTTCCGGCTTATCCAGCAACCTCGGTTGAGGCAGGAGTGGCTACAAGAACCGGAGGTGTCCCTTGCCTTTAGCCGGCCATACGTAATGAGCGTTTGCCAAAGGACTTCAAGGGGCCTCATAAGGTGCCTAATTACATAGCCGACTTGCATCCTGGGGCTTGGATTGAGAGTTATGGGATGGCTATGGAGTTGTTGGAGGTTAGCGACACGGCAATGGCCAAGTATTTCACTATGATGTTGGATGGAACAGCTCGTACTTGGTTGAAGGGGTTGCCACCCAATTCTATCAGCTCATGGGCGGAGTTGAAGGCCCGGTTCATTCAGAACTTCAAAGACACATGTAAACAACCCATGTCGATTGTGGACCTGACTAATTGTAAATAAGAGGACGGTGAATCTACAACCCATTGGGTGCGCTGGGTCAAGGAGATAATACATTCATCTGATAAGATGGATGCCGGCTCAGCAGTCTTGATGTTGGAGAAAAACTGCCGTTTTGAACCTCTGAAGCAGGGGCAGCTCAAGCATGACTGCAATGACATGGGCCAGTTGATGGTGGCTCTCGTCAAGTATGCTGATTCTGATAGTACCAAGGACCCGGTGTCTGACGAAGAAAAGACATGGAAGGGAAAGAAGAACGGCAACGGCAAGGGTCACCAGCATAACCCGGCAAATAAAAGAGGTAATAAACGTAAAGCTGATGAATTTGTCGCTAACACCAATGCGCAGGGCGGCAATCAACGGCGCAAGGGCAGGCAACCCCCTCGGTCGGGCGGGTCAGGTCCCACCCTTGAGCAACTATTGAATGAACCTTGTCCAAGACACGGCACCCGGGAGAAGCCAGCCACCCACCCGTGGAAGGATTGTACAATCATGAAGGTGTTTAAAAATTCAAATGCATTTGATGGAGGTCACGGCCCAGGCGGCGGTTCAGGTGGGGGCGGTTTCCATGGCCCGGGCGCCGGTTCAGGTGGAGGAGGTTTTCACGGTCAGGGCCATCCAGGTAACCAGGGAGGCTATAATCCACAACCCGGCCAAGGTAATCAGTAGCAATAGTCCGGATATCAGAGCAACCCAAAACAGTTGAATAGTGGGCAATACCATGTGTTCACCACTAGCTTATGTAAGAGGGACCAGAAGCTTCACAAGAGGGCCGTCAATGCCGTTGAGCCGGCGATTCCACGTTACTTACGGTGGTTCGAACAGCCTATTGTGTGGAGCAGAGAGGATCATCCACCCCGGGATGATAATCCGGGTCACTTGGCCTTGGTAGTAGCGCCTCAGGTTGGTGGATATAAATTCACTAAGGTGCTCATGGATGGAGGCAGCCGCATCAACATCCTCTACTATGAGACGTTCCGTCGGATGGGGTTGACTGATAAGAGTCTTAAGCAATCCAACATTGTTTTTCACGGTGTGGTACCTGGCAAGTCGGCATACCCAGTTGGTAAGATTGAACTGGAAGTAGCCTTTGGGGATGAGTATGACTCCAGAGCAGAAAAATTAACCTTTGAGGTGGTTAAGATCAAAAGCCCATATCATGCTCTGTTTGGACGGCCGGCTTATGCCAAGTTCATGGCTCGGCCGTGTTATGTGTATTTGCAGCTCAAGATGTCGGGTTATAAGGGCACCATTACAATACGTGGAAGCTGGAAAACAGCCCTGGAGTGTGAAGAATGTGATGCTTCATATGCTAAGTCTGTTTGTGCAACCGAGGAGTTAAAGTGTTATAAGGATCATGTTGACCCGGCAGACATGACGTCTTTAAAGAAACCAACAACGGAGCATGAGCCAGTGTTGAAATTCAAATCAGCTTATGACACCAAGATGGTTGACTTTGTGCCTGGCGACTCATCCAAGTAGTTCATCATCAGTGCAAACTTGGATCCGAAATAGAAAGCGCACTCATCGAGTTCATCCGTGAGAACCGGGACATCTTTGCATGGAAACCTTCCGACATGCCGGGTGTCCCAAGGAAACTCGTTGAGCACACTCTCAATATTGATCCAAAGTTTAAACCGGTTAGGCAGTTTCTCCGACGGTTCAACGAGGAAAGGCGCAAGGCCATTGGAGAAGAGGTGGCCCGGCTCTTGGCAGCCGGGTTCATTGTGGAAGTCTTTCACCCAGAGTGGTTAGCCAACCCGGTGCTTGTACTCAAAAAGAACGGCACCTAGCGTATGTGTGTGGATTACACTGATTTAAACAAGGCTTGTCCAGCTGACCCTTTTGCTCTCCCCCGTATTGATCAGATCATCGATGCTATGGCAGGTTGCGCATGTTTGAGTTTTTTGGATGCTTATTCAGGTTATCATCAGATCAAGATGGCAGTCAAAGATCAGGAGAAGACAGATTTTATCACTCCATTTGGAGCTTTCTGTTATGTGTCTATGCCTTTTGGGCTTAAGAGTGCCCAGGCGACTTATCAACGGTGTGTGCAAAATTGTCTTCACAATCAGATTGGGCATAATGTTCATGCTTATGTGGATGATATAGTGGTAAAGTCCAGGAAAGAGGAAACCTTGGTCATAGATCTGAAAGAGACCTTCAATAACCTCCGGGTCTACAAAATGATGCTTAACCCGGCTAAGTATGTTTTTGTAGTCCCAGCCGGCAAGCTCTTGGGTTTTTTGGTGTCCAACCGAGGCATTGAAGCTAACCCGGAGAAGATTAGGGCAATCACATCACTGGCCAAACCAACATGCATCAATGACGTTCAACGGCTGGCGGGTCGTGTGGCTGCTTTAAGCCGGTTCATAAGCTGGTTAGGGGAGAAGGCGATGCCTTTGTATCAGATGATGAAGAAAACAGATGATTTTGTTTGGAGTGATGCTGCGAACTCTGCTTTTGAGGATCTGAAGAAACAGCTTGTTGAGCCACCGGTTCTTGCTGCTCCAATTGAGAAAGAGCAGCTATTGTTATCCGTAGCCGCTAACTCATGGGCTGTTAGTGTGGCAATTGTGGTGGAGCGCAAAGAGGTTGGCGAGGAACATCCGGTTCAATGGTCGGTTTATTACGTCAGTGAGGTACTGATCGAATCTAAACAAAGATATCCACATTGGCAGAATCTCGTGTACGGGGTGTTCATAGCAAGCCCGAAGCTCAAGCATTACTTTCAGGATCACCCAATCATTGTGGTTAGCTCTGCGCCTTTGGGGGACATCATCCAGAATAGAGAGGCTACTGGACGAGTCGCCAAGTGGGCCATTGAACTTGGATCTCATGGGTTGAAGTATGTGCCACGTACTGCGATGAAGTCTCAGGCGCTGGTTGACTTTATTAATGACTGGACAGAGATGCAGATGCCAGAGGAGAAACCAGACAACACATATTGGACTATTCACTTTGATGGGTCCAGACAGTTGGAAGGCTCGGGGCTGTAGTTGTTTTAACCTCCTCTCGAGGTGAAAAATTTTGTTATGTGTTGCGGGTGATGTTTCCTTGCACTAACAACGCAGCGGAATATGAAGCCTTGCTCCATGGTCTTCGAGTGGCCAAATAGATGAGCCTGAGCCGGGTCCGGTGTCTTGGCGACTCAGATTTAGTGGCTCAACAGGTATCAGGCAAGTGGGATTCCAAAGACCCTCTCATGGTGGCTTATCGCCATGAAGTTGATGATGTTGCAGGACTTTTTAAAGGATATCAGGTGGAATACATTGACCGTAGGAAGAACGAAGGAGCTGATGCTCTAAGCTGGCTGGGATCTCAGCGTAAGCCGGTGCCACCTAACACATTTTTGGATGTTTTGCATAACCCATCTGTTAAGTTACCCACAGAAGAAGATCTAGTTGTTCCTGACCCGGAGGCACAGTTGGTGGCGGCTCTTCATGTCATCCCAAATTGGACAGTGCCGTTCTTGGCTTATATGACACGGGGCGAGCTGCCAGTGGATGAGACCCTGGCCCGACAGATAACCCGGCGGTCTAAGTCAATGACGATTTCTGACGGAGAACTATACGATCGCAGCGTCTCTGGAGCATTTCAACGATGTGTTTCCCCTGAAGAAGGCCAAGAAATACTTCGTGAGATCCATGAAGGAAATTGTGGTCATCATGCCAGGTCAAAATCTCTGGTGGCTAAAGCTTTTCGTCACGGTTTTTACTGGTTGACGGCTCATGCTGATGTAGAAGATCTGGTTAGTAGATGTGACGGATGTCAAAAATTCGCACGACGAGCACATGTGCCGGCTCAAGAGCTATGGATGATTCCGATCACTTGGCCGTTTGCGGTCTGGGGGCTTTACATGGTTGGACCTTTCAAAAGGTCTAAGGATAAAAAGACACATCTTTTAGTGGCAGTTGACAAATTCACAAAGTGGGTTGAGGCAGAGCCGGTGAGTAAGTGTGATGCGGCCACGGCGGTTCAGTTCAAGAAAAAGGTGCTCTTCCGTTTTGGTTTTCCACACAGTATTATCACTGACAATGGCACTAATCTATCCCAAGGGGCTATGGAGGAGTTTTGTCAATGTGAGCATATTCGGCTTGATGTTTCTTCTGTAGCTCATCCTCAATCCAATGGTCAAGCTGAGAGAGCAAATCAGGAAATCTTAAAAGATATCAAGCCCCGGCTTATGGTCCCCTTGCAGCGAACGCCAGGTTGTTGGGTAGAGGAATTACCCTCGGTGCTGTGGAGTATCAACACCACACCTAACAGGTCTACAGGTTACACACCTTTCTTCATGGTGTATGGAGTAGAAGCAGTGTTGCCTAGTGACATCCGTCATGACTCGCCCCGTGTGGCGGCTTATGTTGAAGCTAATAATGAACAAGCCAAACAGGATGCACTTGACTTGTTAGATGAGGAAAGAGACTTAGCAGCGGCTCGATCAGCAATTTATCAACAGGACCTGCGCCGTTATCACAGCCGCCGGGTTAAGTCCAGGCCCTTTCAAGAAGGCGACCTGGTGCTCCGGCTCATCCAGGATCTGTCAGATGCACACAAGTTATCCCCGCCTTGGGAAGGACCCTTTGTGGTCAGCAAGGACTTAAACAACGGGTCATATTAGCTCATTGACGTTCGAGAGCACAAAGACTCACGTAAGTCGAAAGAGGAGACCCGCCGGCCATGGAACATTGCTCAACTTCGGCCATACTACACCTGAGCCATGGGCTCTCATCATGTACATACTTTAACGTTGTATATACTATGATAAGTAATAAAGCAGGACCATCGGTCTCTTTTCTTTTAAAGATTACGCATCTTTGTTGTTTTTTACTATTTTCAAATGACTGTTAAGGAGCTAATCATATTTGAATCAAGTCTAACCTTTTTGGTCCAGCTTACGATCGTATTCGAATCTATAGCTGCAACTATCATGGTCACTTGGGGGCTTCCTGTTCAAATATAGGTCGTATTCGAACCAAAGAGAACATAGCTGTCCTAACCCTTTTGATCGGCTCAAAGCCAAACTCACTAGGGGGCTTCTTGATCGTATCCGAATCACAGCTTAACCCCTTTTGGGTCCGACTTGGATCGTATTCGAATCAGGGTCGTTAAAAACCTCCCAAGGTCATTTGGGGGCTTCCTATTCAAACATAGGTCGTATTCGAATCAAAGAGAACATAGTTGTCGGTACCCTCTTGATCAGCACAACGCCAAAGCCACTGGGGGCTATATGGTCATATTCGAACCTTAGCTTAACCCCTTTGGTCCGGTTTACTGATCGTATTCGAATCAGAAACCCCCAACCTTTAATTACAAGGTTAATTTTGTTTACCACCTGTTTTTGCTTTATTGGTTTTTAGTTGTCTCAATTTTGCAAATAATCAGCATGGTCTTTTCACCGGCTGGACTATTTGACAACAAGCCGCCAGGGCATAATACTCATTAAGTATTCATAAGGATTGACTTCTCAAAAAAGAATGGATTATCAACTTCATCACCCGGGTCATTTAAACCGGTGGTCCGGAGATCGAAGGTACAGGTGTGGCTATTGTTTATGAACAGTTGCTTTCTATATTAATCAAAGGTTATTTCAGTCTTGTTTTCTTCTTACATCTAGTTCTGCTTTTTACTATGGTAAAAATATTGGCTATAAACCGGGTGTTCTGACCCGTTTGGTACTAAGCCGCCAAGCTAGTTTTTTCCTTTTTATCTACACTAACAGAGTTGAAGTTTTGCAGGGACAATCATAAATATGATGTATATATTAACATCAGCAAGCACAGAGTAACACACGGTGTCTTATGCGCGATGGCATACGCAGAATATGCAGTGTTTTCAAAACTAATCTATTACAAGGCTTTTACAAGCCCATGAAGATGGTCATCACTCCTCCCTCGCCGGTTCACCGCCCTCTGCTGATTGGAAGCTGGGTTTTGACCAATCAAAACTGTTCATGGCAGTAAATTCTGCTTCTTCGTCAATCAGGCCGGCCGGATCAACTTCCGGAGCAAATGTATGTTCACGAACAGGCTGGATCAAATCTGTCACCTTGTACGAGGGAGTTGCCATATTCTTATTTTCCACATCAAAACCCGGCTGATATTCGTCGATATTGGTTTCATCTCCAAGAATAGTCGCCTGAGGTCGAACTCCGCGCACGCAAGCCATGAAGTCGTCTTGTTCAAATGGAGATCCGTCTTCCTTCATGGTAGGATACCCTCTGGCTACATCCGCCGGGTCTAGATCTGGCACCCAAGCCTTGGAGCGGCTCAAGGCAGTCAAAGCTCCAGCTCTGGCACAGGAGCACTTGACTTCTTGGAACCTGGCAGGCAAGATTGACAGCTTCTTTAAAACATCGCTGAACCGGTTGGGTCCTTGATTGGCAGGAGAGATAGCGGCGAGTGCTCATTGTGCGCCAATGTACAACTGCTCTACTAAGGTATAGACCGCCTTCATCTTAATCACGTGGTCTTGACTCAGATTCTTGCTTTGAGGGCCTGCATATGTTTTGAATGCGAAGGGTCAGCTAGCGGCTTGCAGTCCGTGTCAAAAGAAGGTAAAAAGGTCAGTACAGATGGCTTACCAAAGATGGCGGACACCATTTGTGACACCCGGTTCTTTAAACCGGTCAGCTCCGTCGTAACATCTTCAAGGGCTGCTTCAGCCTTCTCGGCACGTTGTGTCAGAAGCGTTTTTTCTTCAGCCCAGGTTTTCTTCTAGGCAGTAAAGCTGGTTTTTAATTTTTCCGTCTCAGAGAGACTTACTTGTAGTTTGGAGTCAGCAGACTTGATCTCTGCCTCCTGATCCGCCAACCGGGTCTTTGCATCAGTTAATTGCAAGCTCAGTTCAGATAAGGCATTCTGCAAAACATACCCAGAAGAGTCAAGATTTCAGTTAAAGTTCAAAAGTCAAGATTCAAGTCTCAAGTACTTTGCATTGCAAAACCACTTGACACTTGGGGGCTAATGTATGCCAAAACAATTTCTTATGACTCTAAAACATACTTTAAGTCCCAAGTACTTTGCAAAGTAACAGCACTTGGCACTTGGGGGCAATGCATGCTATTCAGCAAGTTTCTCAAGGTTAAGCCGGATTACAATGTTTTTTTGGATACGGTACAAGACAATTATGAAAATTCAAAGTACCGGCTCATTTATGGTCAAATGAACCGGCCCTTGGGGACTATGGATGAAGCTTTGTTCTATTTTATTGAACTCCAGGAAAATCTAAAAGGTAAAAGTCTTAGCCTATATCATAAAGTCTACAGATCATTCCGGTTCTCTCATAATTTGAAGACTTGGGGGCTGGCAGAATATAAGTAAGCTGGAAGAACATACCTCGCATTTCAGCTGCAACTGCTTGACCATTTCGATCTCTAAGTCACGGCTGGAGTGCACATGGCTGAGATAACCGGATAATATGTCGTTGGCATTCAGATGATCATAGTGTGAAATATCAAAATGCACTTTCTGTTTCTCCAACGCCTCTTGTTTCGCCGTGTGGTGAGCCAACACGGTGGGATTTCCCGGTGAGGGAGTCCTGGATTAGGGGGTGTTCGGGTAGCCGGACTATACCTTCAGCCGGACTCCTGGACTATGAAGATACAAGATTGAAGACTTTGTCCCGTGTCAGGATGGGACTTTCCTTGGCGTGGAAGGCAAGCTTGGCGATGCGGATATTCAAGATCTCCTACCATTGTAACCGACTTTGTGTAACCCTAACCCTATCCGGTGTCTATATAAACCGGAGGGTTGTAGTCCGTAGGCAATCAACTCCATATACAACAATCATACCATAGGCTAGCTTCTAGGGTTTAGCCTCCTTGATCTCGTGGTAGATCTACTCTTGTACTACCCATATCATCAATATTAATCAAGCAGGACGTAGGGTTTTACCTCCATCAAGAGGGCCCGAACCTGGGTAAAACATCGTGTTCCCTGCCTCCTGTTACCATCCGGCCTAGACGCACAGTTCGGGACCCCCTACCCGAGATCCGCCGGTTTTGACACCGACATTGGTGCTTTCGTTGAGAGTTCCTCTGTGTTGTCGCCTTTAGGCCCGATGGCTCCTTTGATCATCAACAACGATGCGGTCCAGGGTGAGACTTTGCTCCCTGGATAGATCTTCATCTTCGGCGGCTTCGCTCTGCGGGCCAATTCGCTCGGCCACCTGGAGCAGATCGAAAGCTACGCCCCTGGCCATCAAGTCAGGTTTGGAAACTTAAACTACACGGCTGACATCCGCGGAGACTTGATCTTCGACGGACTCGAGCCACGGCTAAGCGCGCCGCACTATCTCGAGAGGCATGATCTAGCTCTGCCCCCGGACAGTGTCCTGGAGGCCGCACACGCATCGGTTCCGACCCCTAACTCGGAGCCTATTGCGCCAATCGAGGATGAGCGGTTGGACGTCACCTCGGGGGCTGCGATCCCAAAAGCGATCGAGCCGAATGCTAGCCCCGCACTCTGCATGACCCGTGACTCCGAGGATCCGGACTCCTCCCCGGACTCTGAACCCCCCGCACCCCTGCCAATCGAATCCGATTGGGCGCCGCTAATGGAGTTCACTACCGCAGACATCTTTCAGCGTTCGCCTTTTGGCGACATCCTGAATTCTGTTAAGTCTCTCTCTTTATCAGGAGAGCCCTGGCCGGACTACGGTCAGCGAGGGTGGGATACGGGCGATGAGGAAATTCAAAGCCCACCCACCACCCACTTTGTAGCCACTGTCGATGATCTAACCGACATGCTTGACTTCAGCTCCGAAGACATCGACGGCATGGACGACGATGTAGTAGACGAACAGGAACCAACACCTGTAGGGCGCTGGAAGGCCACCTCGTCATATGACATATATATGGTGGATACTCCAAAAGATGGAGATGGCGATGGAACAGTGGGGGATGACGCCCCCAAGAAACAGCCAAAGCGCCGGCGTCAGCGGCGCCGCTCTAAATCCCGCCAAAGCAAAAACGGTGATTCCGGCACGGGAGATAATACTACCCCGGATAGCGCCGAAGAACACCCACCTCAGCAAGATTCGGCACAGGAAGATGGAGAAGCCAGCCCTCATGAGAGAGCGGTAGACCGAGAGGTCGAGGATGATAACTATACTCCTCCCTCCGAAGACGAGGCAAGCCTCGATGACAATGAATTCGTCATACCATCAGACCCCGCCGAACAAGAGCGTTTTAAACGCAGGCTTTTAGCCATGCCAAGCAGCCTCAAGAAAAAGCAGCAACAGCTTAGAGCTGTCCAAGATTTGCTAGCTGACAGATGGACTGTAGTCCTTGCAGCCGAAGAGTATGAACTCGAACGCCCCTCCAAGAGTTACCCGAAGCGCAGGCCGCTACCCCGATCAGAGGAGGAAGCACCTACATCACCAGCGCATGACATGGCAGACCGGCCACCTCGCGGCCGCGACAGAGAGGCCTCTCGGCCCTCCACCCAAGCCATGCCCCGACGCCGCTCAACAAAGGCACGGGAAAATGCGCCCGACCTGCGAGACATACTGGAGGATAAGGCAAGACAAACAAGATCGATCTACGGATTGCGCAAGTGCCCTACTGCATGTGACAATGATCTTCACACCGGATACAACAAATCCGGCCAGGCCGAACACAACAGACATAGCTCTTCCGAGCTGCGTCGTGATATAGCCCAGTACAGAGGCGCCGCACACCCGCTATGCTTCACGAATGAAGTAATGGATCATAAAATCCCAGAGGGTTTCAAACCCGTAAACATCGAATCATACGATGGCACAACAGATCCGGCGGTATGGATCGAGGATTATCTCCTTCACATCCACATGGCACGCGGAGATGATCTACACGCCATCAAATACCTCCCGCTCAAACTTAAAGGACCGGCCCGGCATTGGCTTAACAGCTTGCCAGCAGACTCAATCGGTTCTTGGGAGGACTTGGAAGCCGCATTCCTCGACAACTTCCAGGGCACTTACGTGCGACCGCCGGATGCCGACGACTTAAGCCACATAATTCAGCAGCCAGAGGAATCGGCCAGACAATTCTGGACATGGTTCCTAACAAAGAAAAACCAGATAGTCGACTGTCCGGACACAGAGGCCCTAGCAGCCTTCAAGCATAACATCCGCGACGAGTGGCTGGCCCGGCACCTGGGACAGGAAAAGCCGAAATCCATGGCAGCCCTCACGACACTCATGACCCGCTTTTGCGCGGGAGAAGACAACTGGCTAGCTCGCAGTAACAACTTATCAAAGAACCCTGGTAATTCGGATACCAAGGACAAAAGTGGCAGGACACGTCGGAATAAGCAAAAATGCCGCGTTAACAGTGACAGCAATGAAGACACGGCAGTCAATGCTGGATTCAAAGGCTATAAATCCGGTCAGCGGAAAAAGCCATTCAAAAAGAATACTCAGGGCCCGTCCAGTTTGGACCAAATACTCGATCGCTTTTGCCAGATACATGGCACCCCCGAAAGGCCAGCCAATCACACTAACAGGGATTTTTGGGTGTTCAAGCAGGCAGGCAAGTTAAGGGCCGAAAACAGAGACAAGGGGCTGCACAGCGACGACGAGGAGCCCAAGCCGCCGAACAACAATGGACAGAAGGGCTTTCCCCCACAAGTGCGGACGGTGAACATGATATACGCAACCCACATTCCCAAGCGGGAGCAGAAGCGTGCGCTACGGGACGTATACGCGATGGAGCCAGTCGCCCCAAAGTTCAACCCATGGTCCTCCTGCCCGATCACTTTTGATCGAAGGGACCATCCCACTAGCATCTGTCATGGTGGCTTCGCTGCATTGGTTCTCGACCCAATCATCGACGGATTTCATCTCACAAGAGTCCTCATGGAAGGCGGCAGTAGCCTGAACCTGCTTTATCAGGATACAGTGCGGAAAATGGGCATAGATCCCTCAAGGATTAAGCCCACAAGAACGACCTTTAAAGGCGTTATACCAAGTGTAGAAGCCAACTGTACAGGCTCAGTAACACTTGACGTGGTCATCGGATCCCCGGACAATTTCTGAAGCGAAGAGTTAATCTTCGATATAGTCCCGTTTCGCAGTGGCTATCACGCCCTTCTCGGACGAACCGCATTCGCAAAGTTCAATGCGGTGCCGCACTACGCATATCTCAAGCTCAAGATGCCAGGCCCTCGAGGAGTAATTACGGTCAACGGAAACACCGAACGCTCCCTCCGTACAGAGGAGCATACGGCGGCTCTCACAGCGGAGGTACAAAGTAGCCTTCTCAGGCAATTCTCCAGTCCGGCCATTAAAAAGCCAGACACTGCCAAGTGCGCCCGGAGTAACCCACAGCAGGACCGCCTGGCACACTCTGAGCAAGCGTAGCAATGCGGCCCCAACCCAAGCTTTCGCGACATAGCGAAACCAGTACCTCGCGTACATAACTACGCCCTTGAAATACCATGGGCACAGGGGAAGGGGCACAATAACGGCACGCCCAAAATACGGCTTAAAACGTACTAGGGGCTGCCGGATTCTTTTTTTAATTTTTTCTTACTTTCAGGACTGCATACTTCGGACGACCTGTTCGGCAATTCGACTGCCGCACAAACGATGCAAGATCCAGGGAGGTAGACAAGCCATGCCGCATTATGGAACTCCCAGGTGGTCTCTGTTACGAGCGGTATACCTGTTTTAAATACAATTCCGCGGCCTGCCCCTGGTCAGGACATACTGAATAGTCCAATATCTTTTGCTTACCGCACTATTTGTATCGTTCGGCTTTGATAAATAGCCTCTCTATAAACAATGCTTAGCTTCTTGTCTATTTTTTGCATTATCTTCTTTTCACATTTATGTTTATTAAATGACATGATTGCACCCGTACACCATGGTACGGCAAACACGCCAGGGGCTTCAGTACCCCTCATTATGGTGTGAGAAGTCCGTACACTTTCACAAGTGCGGCACCCCGAACTTATAGCACTATATGCATCGGCTCCGAATCATGATTTGGGTCAATAGTTGGGTTTGCCCGGCTCCTATGTTTTGGTGCCTTACGTTCCGCTCTATCGGCTAAGGTAGCACTAGGAGAACCACTGCGATTGTGCCCCGGTTCAGCTGGGTTAAGCACCTCAGTGGAGAAAGCTAAAACTGACTGTCATGATGAGGCGAGAGACCGGTCGCTGTTCGAGAGGTTTTTCGAGTCCCTAAAGACTTATGCCGCTTTGAGCGAGGAGCTGGCTTTGTCCAGCCCAGGCGTGGATAGCGCACCGAACTCGGTCTTCTGAACTAGGGTCTTTGCCGAAATTTAAAATTATAGAGTTCTATGGCTAAGTGAGAGTGTTCAAGCATTATAGTCCGATTGCCTGGTTCGTTGTGCTGAGCGCCTCCCTCAAAGGACCCAACTATGGGAAAAAGAGCGCTCAGGTTTATCCCGAACACCCCAGCACTAGTGGCATGGGGGCAGAAGCCGACGACTGGCCATCTCACAATTTTTTGATAAACGGCCGCACAGGAAGTAATATTTTAAATTCAATAAGCATTGCTTAGCGCATATGAACAAGTTTTCAGCGCACGGGATAAACACGAGCGAGTTCATTCAAAAATCACATCCTTGGTACATTCATCTGCCACAAGGCGAGCACCTGCAAGAACATCCTTGTAGTAGTTCTCGGGCTTGCAATGCTCCTTCCCCGGCGGCGGCCCGTCCTTCACAAGCTTCTCACCGTCCAGCTTACCCCAGTGCACCTTTGCACGGGCAAGGGCCCGACGGGCACCTTCGATGCAGACGGAGCGCTTGATGACCTCGAGCCTCGGACAGGCCTCCACCAGCCGCCGCACCAGCCCGAAATAGCTCCCAGGCAGGGCCTCTCCGGGCCACAGCCGAACTATGAAGCCCTTCATGGCCTATTCGGCCGCCTTGTGGAGCTCGACCAGCTGTTTCAGCTGGTCGCTCAAAGGCACAGGGTGTCCGGCCTCAGAATACTGAGACCAGAACACCTTCTCCGTCGAGCTGCCCTCTTCAGCTCGGTAGAATGTGGCGGCATCGAATACGCTGCGGGGAAGATCTGCGAATGCCCCTGGAGAGCTCCGGATTCGGGTGTTATATTCTGCTTTGCATGAAGAATGCCTTACCCGCTGCTATCTTCCTCATCTCCTCCAACTCTTGGAGGGCCTTTTGGGCTTCGGCCTTGGCAGACTTGGCAGTCTCAAGGGCCGTCGCGAGCTCAGATGCTTGCGCCTTTGACTCAAGCTCCAAACTCTCATGTTTTTTCATGAGAGCCTAAAGCTCTTGCTGCACCTCGTCGACCAGAGCCCCAAGTCTGTCTCGCTCGGTGCGCTCCGCGGCCGTTTTCTTTTCGGCCTTAGACAGCGCCTGCTTAAGGGTCGCCACCTCAGTCGTGGCCCCTACAATAAGCAGTACAATCATGTTATCTTTTTGCAATCACGCCTTTTTATAGGCACTTTTTCTGTAAGGTACTTCTTACCTTCTTTCTCCTCGAGCTGCCGCTTGGCAAGGCCGAGCTCTTGCTCGGTCCGCTCGAGGTCCTGCTTCAGGACACCCACCTCCGCAGTCAGTGCGGCGGTGGATAGCAGCGAAGCCCGCATACGCATATTGACTCTTTTTGTTAGACTCCTGCGAAATTTAATAGATCCTCTATTCGGCTTTTCTTTCCGAACGCCAAATAGAGCATCAGGGGCTACTGTCTATGCGGTAATATTTTTACATATTTTTACTTACCTTGAAGCCTGTTAGAAGGCTAGCGCAAGCTTCAGTCCGTCCGCTCTTGGCGGACTGAACCTTCTGGATCACCGTACTCATAATAGTACGGTGCCCCTTGTCGATGGAGGCGCCGTCAAGCACCTCCAGCAGATTGTCCGACACCTCCGGTTGGACGGAGGCCGCCGGCTCAGAAGGCTTGCTCCTCTTGGAAGGAGTTCGCCTACCGCGGTCCGGAACTGTGGAAGATTCCGGCGCGGTGTCCGGCACAAAGCCGGACTTGGAGCCCTGGGGGGCCTTATCCCCTTCACTCCTGGAGTCCGGGAGGTTGCCTTGCAGCTCCTCCAAGACCACCTCCTCCTGCCCCGGAGCTTGTCGCGACGCCACTTCGGCGTCGTCTGCAGTGCGGGGGGAGACAGCGGGCGGAACTGAGTTCACGTCCGATGAGTCCAGGGAGCCGCCCGACAATTCGTTGAATTCGGCCCGGGGCGGGCTGCATAATTACGTTCGACATTAGGGAAAGCTGCGCAACAAAGGAACATCATGAGTTACTCTGATATCCGAACTTACGATTTCGTCGGACGCTTGGCCCTGTTTGGCCACTCCTCTCCGCCCTCTTCAGCGTCGGGGGAGTAGTCCGGAGGAGGGGTCTTCCTTTTCCTAGACCCCTCGGCCTCTCCCGTTGGGGTGGCCTTCCTCTTCTCTCCTCCCTCCACTGGGGGGGGAGTTTTCTTCTTCCCCCTCCTCGTTTTCACGGGAAGAGGGTGTCTCGGACTCGTCGGATGACGAGTCCAACGCCACCACGTTGCGGGCACTCTTTCGAGTCCCCGTGGTCTTCTTCTTCTTGCCCTTCTTCTCCGGAACCACATAAGGCACCGGAACTAGCAGCTTCACTAGTAGAGCTGGGGCTGGGTCTTCGGGCAGCGGAGCCGGACAGTTAATCGATCCGGACTGCGCCTGCCAAGCCTGTCAAAGGTGAGGGAGTTTAGATCCCACATAGAGTCAAACTATGAAGAAACTTAACATCCTATAAAAGGTGAAAATAGCTTACCTCGCTGGCGTGACGCCGCGAGCTATATCCGCGGTCCTCGGAAGCGGATGTGGGAGCCTCGGCGCCTTTGGTTAGCACCTCCCAGACGTCTTCACACGTCGTGTCGAAGAGCCGGTTAAGGGTTTGGTGCTGCGCCGGGTCGAACTCCCATAGATTAAAGCCCCGTTGTTGACACGGGAGGATCCGGCGGACGAGCATAACCTGGACTACATTGACAAGCTTGATCGGCTTGCTCACCAGGGACTGGATGCATGTCTGCAATCCGGTCACCTCTTTTTCGTGGCCCCATGACAGGCCCGTATCTTTCCAAGACATAAGCCGCGTGGGGGGTCCGGATCGGAACTTGGGGGCTGCGATCCATTTCGGATCGCGCGGCTCGGTGATGTAAAACCACCATGATTGCCATCCCTTCAGAGTCTCCATGAAGGAGCCCTCAAGCCATAGGACGTTGGCCATCTTGCCCGCCATGGCGCCTCCGCACTCCGCCTGGCTGCCGCGCACCACCTTGGGCTTGACGTTGAAGGTCTTGAGCCAGAGGCCGAAATGGGGGCGGATGCGGAGGAAAGCCTCGCACACGACGATAAACGCCGAGATGTTGAGGACGAAGTTCGGGGCCAGATCATGGAAATCCAGGCCATAGTAAAACATGAGCCCCCGGACAAATGGGTGGAGTGGAAAACCCAGTCCGCGGAGGAAGTGGGGAAGGAATACTACCCTCTCATGGGGCCTTGGGGTGGGGAGAAGCTGCCCCTCCTTGGGAAGCCGGTGCACGATGTCTTTGGACAAGTATCCGGCCCTCCTTAGCTTTTTGACATGGCCCTCCATGACGGAGGAGACCATCCACTTGCCTCCCGCTCCGGACATTGCTGGAGAAGGTTGAGGTGGGAAGTGCGGGCTTGGGCGCTGGAGCTCGAGTGCGCAGGAGATGGATAGGCAAAGGAGGAAGAAGGCGTAGGTAAAAAGGTGGATCCTTATCCCCTTATATGGGCGGATGCGGTTGTGCGTCCCCACCAGCCTAGTAAAACTCGCTTGTCTCCCAAGCGCCATGACAAATGGCGCGATTGGGTTACCCACGTCCGTATTGATGAGAATCTCGCAAAAGGGTACACGATCTCTGCTTTGACAAGACGTGCCAAGGAAACCGCCTCGCAAAACGTGCTGAGGTGGAAAAGTAAAAAAAATTCGAGTAAAGGACTTGGCCGTAGTGTGATGATGCACTGCGGAATACATCGGCAGATTTGATTTGTGTCAATATTATTCTCTCTATGGCAATATGTGGAAACTTATTTTGCAGAGCCGGACACTACTCTTGGTTTTTACAATCTTCTACGAAGGGCTTGGAGGAGGAACCCGCCTTGCAATGCCAATGACAATTTGCGCGCCGGACTCGTCGTCATTGAAGCCTGGTTCAGGGGCTACTGAGGGAGTCCTGGATTAGGGGGTGTTCGGGTAGCCGGACTATACCTTCAGCCGGACTCCTGGACTATGAAGATACAAGATTGAAGACTTCGTCCCGTGTCTGGATGGGACTTTCCTTGGCGTGGAAGGCAAGCTTGGCGATGCGGATATTCAAGATCTCCTACCATTGTAAGCGACTCTGTGTAACCCTAACCCTATCCGGTGTCTATATAAACCGGAGGGTTGTAGTCCGTAGGCAATCAACTCCATATACAACAATCATACCATAGGCTAGCTTCTAGGGTTTAGCATCCTTGATCTCGTGGTAGATCTACTCTTGTACTACCCATATCATCAATATTAATCAAGCAGGACGTAGGGTTTTACCTCCATCAAGAGGGCCCGAACCTGGGTAAAACATCGTGTTCCCTGCCTCCTGTTACCATCCGGCCTAGACGCACAGTTCGGGACCCCCTACCCGAGATCCGCCGGTTTTGACACCGACACCTGGTTCAACAAAGCGGCTCCCGGTGATCAGAACGTCTTGCGCAGACGGTGATGGCAGGTTGGCCGAGCTGGATGGTCCGGTTGCAGAAGGATTCACGGTGGTATCATCAACTGACGGCTCAGGAGGAATTACTTCATCATTGACAGGCGGGTCTTCTAGTGCTTCAGTTAATGGAGGAGAAGGTGGCCTTATGCAAGGACTGGCGGGTCTTCCACCGGTTTAGTTACCTTGGCCTTCTTAGACTTAGCTTGACCACTAAGAGAAATATTATAGGACTGTCAGTATAAGGAGACAGTTTAAAAAACATGGAAGAAAGAGGATTTTTCCTTACCCGGGGGCAGTCTTGAAGGCCGGAAATTGGGTCTGAGACGAGTCGCCAGAAGAGCGAGACACCTCCTGCAAAGATAAAACAAAGCTAAGTAATGCAAGGGAAAGGACCCATTAACAGAAATTCAAAGACAATGAAATAAACCTCATTCGGGCGTTTTTGAGGGGTCTGTGGAAGGACAGCAGGCAGATCTGAAAGTGCGTTATATCGACTAGAGGGGGTGAATAGGCGATTTTTATGAAAGTCTTCAAAACATGGAAGTTATGAAGACAAACGATAGAAATAAACCTATTACCCTGCAGCGGAAGGTAGACTACACTAGGCAAGCCATAGTCAAATATTCAATGGAGTGAAAGCACAATGACTAATAGCAGCAATGTAGTCGATCAAATGTGAGCTGGACATTTTCATTGTCATTTCTCTTGAAGTGGTTGAAGAGGTTGCGAAGGACACTGATTCTCTGATCTCTCTGGGTTGAGACGCCTTCGTTGACTTTGGAGAGCCAGTCCCAGACTAGCTTAGATGTTTCCAAAGCACTCACGCGGCCATATTGTCCTTTGGTCAGATTACCACAGATGATATTCTTGGTAGTAGAGTCCAGTTGAACGAACTTCTTGACATCAGCAGCAGTGACACCTTCTCCAACCTTGGGAACGCCGTTCTTGACGACATACCATAGGTCGACGTCAATGGCTTCAAGATGCATGTGCATCTTATTCTTCCAGTAGGGATATTCAGTTCCATCGAAGACGGGGCACGCAGAGGAGACTTTAATTATCCCTGCAGTCGACATAGCTAAAACTCTAGGTGGTTAAACCGAATCACACAGAACAAGGGAGTACCTTGCTCTGATACCAATTGAAAGTGCGTTATATCGACTAGAGGGGGGTGAATAGGCGATTTTTATAAAAGTCTTCAAAACGTGGAAGTTATGAAGACAAACGATAGAAATAAACCTATTACCCTGCAGCGGAAGGTAGACTACACTAGGCAAGCCATAGTCAAATATTCAATGGAGTGAAAGCACAATGACTAATAGCAGCAATGTAGTAAGGATCAGGTAGGAAGATATTATGAAGCCAAACAGAACACACAGTCACTCAGTGAAGATAAAAGATAGTGCAATCATACAATGACTTCACAAGGAGTAACAGTAAGTAAAGAGAAGGGAAGGATGAAACCAGTGACTCGTTGAAGACAATGATTTGTTGGACCAGTTCCAGTTGCTGTGACAACTGTACGTCTGGTTAGGGCGGCTACGTATTTAAACCTGAGGACACACAGTCCCGGACACCCAGTCCTGAACACGCAGCTCAGGACACCCAGTCCTCACCGTATTCCCCTTGAGCTAAGGTCACACAGACCTCGCCCAATCACTCTGGTAAGTCTTCAAGGTAGACTCCCAAACCTTCACAGACTTCGTTCACCGGCGATCCACAATGTCTCTTGGATGCTCAGAACGCGACGCCTAACCGGCTTGAGGATTCACAGTCCTCAAGTGTAATAAGGCTTCAGATCACACAGACAAGAAGACTTAAGTGATGCCTAATTCTCTTTGGCTCTGGGTGGTTAGGGCTTTATCCTCGCAAGGAATTCTCTCTCAAAGGCTTCGAGGTGGGTTGCTCTCAAACGACAAAAGCCATACACTAACTCTGAGCAGCCAACCCTTTGTGGTTGTAGGGGGTGGGCTATTTATAGCCACTAGGCAACCCGACCTGATTTGTCCGAAATGACCCTGGGTCACTAAGGAACTGACACGTGTTCCAACGGTCAGATTTCAAACTCACATGACAACTTTACTTGGGCTACAAGCAAAGCTGACTTGTCCTACTCTGGACAAGATTCGCTCTCATAGTCTTCACTCGAAGGCATAGGTTTTGGTTAAGCATCACTTCAGTCATTCTGACTGGTTCTCTTGGACCCCACTTAACAGTACGGTGGTTCCTATGACTCAACAAAGAAGAAAAAGAACTACGAAAGATGTAAGTCTTCGAGCTCCATAGGCTTCATGCGATGTCTTCTCTTGTCATAGTCTTCAATGTTAATATCTTCATATACCACCTTTGACTTCAATGTCTTCATACATTTTTAGGGGTCATCTCTGGTAGGAAAACCGAATCAATGAGGGACTTCTTCCTGTGTTATCCTGCAATTCTCACAAACACATTAGTCCCTCAACTAGGTTTGTCGTCAATACTCCAAAACCAACTAGGGGTGGCACTAGATGCACTTACAATCTCCCCCTTTTTGGTGATTGATGACAAACTAGTTGAAGTTTTCAACGGGGAATATAATATGTGAAATTGTAAAGGATAAGCAATTGTCTTCATAAGTTGCAAGGGCTCCCCCTGAAGATGTGCATATAAGTAATTTGCTTTTGGAATGCAAATGCACATGGTAGGTTGTGCTTGTGGAGATCCTCTTCAACTTATGATGACAATCCACTATGCAGGTGAAGGTATGTGAAGATAATGACATGCATAATGGAAAATGGACGTCTGCAAAATGATCTAAGTGCGGAATTTATCGTCGCACATGCAGAATTTATCATCGCATCACAAAGTGGCAAATAAGTAGCAGACGACCATCGAGTTTAAGTGTTACAACTCAAAGAACCAAATGTATCAAAACGAGAGTTGTAAACACGAAGCAAAATATGAAGCACCCGCCCATATGGACCCGCTTGAAGAATATCAAACTCATATGCTTCTCCCCCTTTTGTCAGTAAGGACCAAAAAGGTTTGAAGACATAGAGCATCTACTCGTTCCCATGAAGAGTAGGTGAAGCAGCAGGGTCGTCGGTGGTGTTCGGCGGTGCAGAAGAGCTTGGAGCAGTGTCGAAGCGTGCTGAAGGAGGTGGCGGTAAAGTAGCATCGTCTTCATCCTCGATCACTCTGGCATTCACAGTTGCAGCAGAGGAAGAGAACTCGGAGTCTTCAAGAGATGGAGTTCGTCGTAGCACTGCCCTTTGAGGAGGTGTGGAGTCAAACTTGAAGCGCTCAGAGAAGCCATCCTCTTGAAGATCATCTTCAGAACACATCAGTGTCAGCCCTTTCCATGTGCGTCGAGAGGTTTCATGGGCAACAAAGGCATTCTTGGTGGCAAGATTGCGAATGCGATTAACATCCACCAAGAGGCTTTGCATTTGACGCTTCAGCCAGTCATGATGCCTATCCTGTTTGTGATGAAGAGCCACAAGAAGCTCTCGGTCATTGAGAACACGAGTGCGCTTCTTGGATCGTGGGGCAGTAATACTATCAGTGGCTTCAGTGAGAGCAGGATGCGGTGCACGTGTAGTGCCAGCCAAAGGATACACACGAGTGACTGCTTCAACTCCTTCAATGTTCTGAGAAAAACTTTGATGCTCTGCATTCTGAAGACTTAGAGGTTCCTTGGCAGGCTCAGGATAGATGGCTTCAATAGACATATCCACATCAGGCAGAAAGATCCGATGATTGCGAGCAGATGGCTAATATGAGATAGCGGAGTGAAGTTTGATCAGCCGCATTACCCATGGAGCGTAGAACTTCAAGCCAAACAGATCAGAGCCTGATGCAGCAAGTTGGCGAATGAAGAAGTCCTATGCATTGAAGCATTTGCCATGAAGAATATAGAAGACCAGAGTCTTCATTGCACCTTCCAGCTTGGCATGTGGAGAGTGTCCTTTGATGGGCCAGAGAGTTCGCCTTATGATGTGATAGATAGTTCTTGGCAGATACTCAAGGTCTTCAACAAAGAACTCTTTGGGATATTCGGCATCTTGGGGCAATGGCTTCATCATACTGAGCATCTGACTCATGTTAGGTTCAGGCTTCTGAAAGATGCTCTCGACAGCTTCACTGTGAAGTTGACAGCCAGATTCATAGAGATCGCCAGGAGTGGGTAGACCAGTGAGCTCAATGATGTCAAAGGCTTTGGCTTCGTGATGAACATTTCCTGTCATCCACTCCAGGACCCAAGTCTTTGGATCTTTGTTATACCCGCGGATGTGAAGTGTGGCATAGAATTGGAGCAGCAACTCTTATTCCAATGCTCTTGGTCAGTGACGAACGGCAGCAATCCAACCTCTTTGAAGCAATCCAGAGCTTCTTCCAGACAGGGCAGACCAGCTATTGCTTCAATGTCAAGATGCTTGTGTGGGAAGATGCGACCTTGATTGTATAGAATGCAGGAGTAATAGCTTCGCTGCGGATAGCTCCAGAACCGATCAGATGATATTCTTTCCCTTGGGTAGGGGTTCCTGGAGCTATTGAAGAATGTGTTGTCTGCTCTGAAGCCATTGATATTGAAGGATCCAGGTGCTGATGCAGGACCTGGGAACCTGGGCAATCTTGGGATTGGCTTCTGTACCTGAGGCCTGTGCTCAACATGATAGTCAAACTGAGGACCGGCAGCAGGCGCAGGAACAGAAGCAGTAGGATCAGTGGCTTCGCTGACTTCTGGTGCTTTTGTTGGTGAGGGCTCCACATTAGCTTCAGCCATGACAACATCAGTGGCTTCATTGGTGTTGGTGGTGGCAGCCTCAAGATTTTCAACCTCCACTTGACGAGCTAGAGGGTCGGTCACAGTCACGTTCTCCTCGAGAACCGCTTCTTGGTGGGACAGGGGAGTAGCAGCTTGTGGGACTTCTTCTTCATTGGCTGATGCAGCCGGAATTTCTTCAGCAGCTTCAGCTTCAGACGCAGAGACTGGAGGCCTTGGTCCTTTACGAAGCCTGCGCAACGCAGGTGACGCCTGTGTAGTTGGAGTTGGCTGGGCCTCAAAGTTTTCTTCCTCTTGTGGGCGATCAGCCCATGAAGCATCCTGAGCAATTGGCTTCAGAGGACGACCAATGCTGATGAGTTCGCTGTGCTCGAGCTGAGGAAGGACTGCACCATCTTCTACATGGTCATGGTGACCAATGTCTTCAGCAACGATGGGATCACCTACTGGAAAGTCTTCAGCTTCATGAGCCTCTGTGAAAGCAGGCTCATGGATTGTCAGTTGGCGTTCAGCGTCAGGACGAACCATGGAAATGGGTTCAACAATCAAAGGCTCTGTGGGAGCAGCCTATTCT
The DNA here is from genome assembly GCF_056163025.1 of Triticum urartu. Lineage (NCBI taxonomy): Eukaryota > Viridiplantae > Streptophyta > Magnoliopsida > Poales > Poaceae > Triticum > Triticum urartu. The sequence continues at coordinate 553,481,942 of NC_141873.1, forward strand.
TTCTTGGTCTTCCTCTTCTTCTTGGAGGGGGCAGTAGGAGAGGCTTCAGGATGTTTCCTCTTCCTGGCTTCAGCCTCAGCAGTCCCCGTCTTCTTCAGCTCTGAAGCGGTTGACCGGGCCTTTGGCTTTGAGCCAGTCATGCGAGTTGGGAAGACAATGGGATCTGCTTCCTGCCTTGGTGCAAGAGGTTCGGTCACAATGGGCTTCTTCTTCTGCTTAGCAGCCATCCTGGGATCAATGCCCGGACGCCCAAGGGCCTTGCGCTTCTCAGCTTCGTTGTAGCCTTGCACACACTTTTCAGTCAGGCTCTTCATGCGCTCCCGAGAACCCTGAGCTTCTGTGCGTTTCTTGAGAAAGGCTTCTTTGAGCTCGCGCAGCATAATCTTGAAGTTTTTCACCTCTTGCACGCTGAGCTTGGCCATATGCTTCTTGAACTGAGCCTTTTCATAGCCAATCTTTTGCTTCAGTTCGACGATGCGCTGAGCGAGAGCTAGCTCTGAAGCAATGGCGCCATGGAAGGCGACACTGAGGCCAATGGGTAGTTGCAGATCTTCGAAGCTGATGTTTGGCGTGTCAAACCACTCATCAATGAAGTTGTGGATGATTGTCACGTCAAAGAGAGGCAAATCATTGAAGATTTCTGCTTCTTCTTTGCTCTTGATGAGTTGCTCAAGAGCGTCATCTGCAAGATCTTCATCACTTGACAGATCAATGGCATCGTTGCGCAGAATGGTAGCAGCTGTCAGCTCTTGGCCGGTGTGTGGCAGAGGCATCTTGACCTTCTGGGCTTGGAGATGCGTGACAAATCTTCAGACTGCACACTGTCTTCAGGAGGTGCAGTTTCCAGTGGCTTCACCCATGAGATTTTTGGTGCAGAGGCCGGCTTTGAAGCTTTTGGCTGCTTCAGCTTCTTTGGCTTTGGTGCTGCAGGCGATTTATCTGATTCAGCGTCATCTGCAGGCTCATTCACAGCTGTCCCTTGAACCACGATGTGAGTGATGAGACCTTCAAGATTGTAGAAGGGCCCAAGAAGATTGGGTTCAGCTTCGCGAGTTCCATCGGCACGGGGAGCAGAGGGACCAGGGTTGAAATCTAAACCCAAAGTCTTCTTGTTCTGCTTCGCTGAGTTCTGGGCAAACTGGAAGTTGCGCTTAAACAAATTGTCATCACGACACCATAGCAGGGACGATGGGTCAGCATCCACAGGCTGTGGTCCACGGACCATGCAGGGATAGAAGCCTTGTTCAATAGCTTCATCTCTGGTCCTGGGTTGAAGATTTTTGTAGAGGATGTCTCCCCATGGTCGCTTGATGGCATTCTTTTCAGCATATTCCTTGGTCACAAATCTGTACTTGAACCACTGTTCTGCCCAATAGCGTCGAATCCATTGGATTCGTGTCTTGCGCTGATTGTAATCCTCTTCAGGATCTGTCTTGTACAGCTCTGAGAGGTTATCGGGCAGATCTCTTGATGTTTCTCCTCGACGCTTTCTGCCACCCTTCCTTGCTGATTTTTCTGAAGCCATGAACTTTAAACTGAAAGGCTTCAATACGTTCAAAGGCTTCAAAGGTTTTTGCTTGCTGGACAAACAGGAACTGGCTTCGGGAGAATTTATGTGATACTGTGAGAATTCTGCAAATGAATGCAGACTATGAGAACCAAGGGATTCTCCCACGGACATGTACCTGTGACAGCATTAAGGTGCGAGGGAAGGGGAAGAGGTAATATGCATTCTCAGAAGATTTTGAAGATAAATCAGTTTAGAAGACATTGACCTCATCGTGCGAAGACATTCACTCATAGATAAGGAGTTGGTTCCAGATTTGTACGAATCCACGGATTAGTACAAGTGAGGAATCTAACTACTTTGTGAAGCATAAGTGAATATACTAGGCATGTTATGAGATGCAGTATGAAAGAGATCCAACTTGTGTGAATAGAAACTGCATGTGGTAGAAAGTGATAAAGCTATAGGATCAAAGGGGCTGTAAAAAGGAAGTTTTATTTACCACACGAAGAACTGCTAGACGGAGTGGAAGAGGAGGCCGAGCAATTCGATCGTCCGTGCCCTAACTTGGCGACGAAGGACACCTACGGTGACGGCGGAGAAGACAATGTCCGCGGTCGGCGTGAAGACGGCGTCGGAGAGGTTGCGGAAGCGAAGCGCTTCGTCGCCGGCATCGTCGAGGGCTAGCGGTGGCGCTAGGGTTCGTGCGAGACTGGAAGAAGAGATAATGACTGCTGTGAGGTGTGTATTTATAGGTACAGGGGCGGCACTACGTTATTACACAGGTGCCCCTGGCGATTCACATCTGAGGAACACGTGGCCATCATGCAGCATATCGGGGGTTGTTCCACGTCCCACGCACGCCTGGATTGTCGGGTGGTCGTTCCCACTTCTCCGGGTTTCAGGTGAAGGAATGAGCATTGAAAACGGACTTAATGGTTGTCTCTGTATCTTCTGCTGACAAGGACGCAGAGAAGACATTCGACAGTTTCAATAGAATGCATATGATTTGGAGAGATAGAATTTGAGATAGAAAGCATAGAGAGGTTAGGGTCCGATCACATTCACTTAGTTCAAAAGATTCAACAAGAAGACATAGCTATAAGTAAATGTTGTAGAGGACAGAACACTAGTATATATGTATATATATAATCAACATAATGAAGATAATCATGAAGACATGTTGAAATCGAAGCCAAACCAAATGTGAAGATATAGCAAATGTAACGCCATGAGTGAAACACTTCAAACAGAACATTTTGGTGGTGGCGTTACCCACCGTATAGGAAGTATTAGACCCAGACACGGCGCACAATTATCGTGGCGCTCCGAAGTCAAATTTCATATTAATGTATTCACACTTAGAATGTATGTCTTCATTGATTGAAGATATACTTTACTTCGTGTGTTGCACATCTAAGTCATCAATATGCATAAGTGTTACGATGTGTGCCTGATCACAGGACATTTGAGGATTCCAGGATATTTAGCTCACACCATAACTTGCAAAATCTCTTCTCATCCAAGGGCTTGGTGAAGATATCTGCCAATTGCTCTTCAGTGTTGACGTGTATGATATCAATATCTTCCTTCACAACATGATCTCTGAGAAAGTGATGACGAATTTCAATGTGCTTTGTCTTCGAGTGCTGAACTGGGTTGTTGGCAATCTTGATGGCGCTTTCGTTGTCACAGTAGAGTGGCACTTGCTTCAGATGAATGCCATAGTCCTTGAGTGTTTGCTTTATCCACAGAAGCTGAGCGCAGCAAGATCCAGCAGCAATGTATTCAAATTCAGCAATGGAGAGAGATACACAGTTCTGCTTCTTTGAAGACCAACATACAAGTGATTGTCCCAGAAAGTGACATGTGCCTGATGTAGACTTGCGATCCACTTTGTCACCAGCATAATCAGCATCCGAGAATCCAACCAGATCAAACTCTGAGCCCTTTGGATACCATAATCCTAGAGTTGGGGTGTGAGCCAAATATCGAAGAATTCGCTTCACAGCTAAGTGATGCGACTCCTTTGGTGTCTCTTGGAATCGAGCACACATGCAAACACTAAGCATAATATCTAGCCTAGATGCACATAGATAAAGCAAAGAACCAATCATGGAGCGGTATACCTTTTGGTCGAACTCTTTACCATTGTCGTCAGGACCCAGATGATGCTTGGCTGGCATTGGCGTCGTGAAGCCTTTGCAGTCTTGCATACCGAACTTCTTCAGGCAATCTTTGAGATACTTCTCTTGAGATATGAATATGCCGTTGCGTTGCTGTCGTATTTGGAGACCGAGGAAGAACTTCAGCTCTCCCATCATGGACATCTGATATTGCTCTTGCATCATATATCCAAACTCTTCACTGTACTTCTGATTGGTGCAGCCGAAGATAATGTCATCCACATATATTTGGCACACAAACAGTTCACCATCATATGTCTTCTTGAAGAGAGTGGGGTCTAGGGAACCAGGTATGAAGCCTTTGCTCTTCAGGAAGTATTTGAGTGTGTCATATCAGGCCCGAGGGGCTTGTTTAAGGCCATACAATGCCTTGTTGAGCTTGTATACCATGTCAGGATGTTTTGGATCTTCAAAGCCAGGCGGTTGTGCAACATACACTTCTTCTTCAATCTTACCATTGAGAAAGGCGCTCTTCACATCCATTTGATATAGAAGTATGTTGTGATGATTTGCATAGGCTAGCAGTATGCGTATGGCTTCAAGTCTAGCCACAGGAGCAAATGTTTCATTGAAGTCAATGCCTTCCACTTGAGTATGTCCTTGAGCAACGAGACGAGCTTTGTTTCTGACAACTTGAGCATGCTCATCTTGCTTGTTGCGGTATATCCATTTGTGCCTATTATGTTGTGCTTCCGAGGATCAGGACGCTTAACCAGTTCCCATACATTATTCAGCTCAAACTGTTGAAGCTCTTCTTGCATAGCTTGAATCCATTCAAGTTCCATGAAGGCTTCTTCAACTTTCTTGGGTTCTGTAATTGAGACGAATGTGAAGTGCCCACAGAAATTTGCTAGCTGAGTTGCCCTTGATCGAGTGAGCGGACCGGGTGCATTGATGCTGTCAATTATTCTCTCAATCTGCACTTCATTGGCAACACGAGGATGTACAGGGCAAAGGTTTTGCTCTTGCTGATCATTGTCATTGTTAGTGGGATTGTCTTCAGGCTGAGCATTCTCTTCAGGTTGATCAGGTGCGGAGATGATAAGCTTCAGAGGGTATGATTTCTCTGGTTCCCATAAGCTTGATTGATTCGCTGGATGGAACTTCATCTAGCACATTTGGGAGGTGCTCTCTTTGTGAACCGTTAGTCTCATCAAACCGCACATCCACTGTTTCAACCACTTTATAATGAAAGAGATTGAAGACTTTGTAGGAGTGCGAATCCTTTCCATATCCAAGCATAAAACCCTCATGTGCTTTTGGTGCAAATTTTGAAGTGTGATGTGGATCCTTGATCCAGCACCTGGCGCCAAATACTCTGAAGTAACTGACATTTGGCTTCTTGCCAGTAAGGAGCTCATAAGATGTCTTGTTCAAAAGCTTGTGAAGATAAACACGATTGATTGTATGGCATGCAGTATCAATGGCTTCAGGCCAGAATTTTCTTGGAGTCTTGTATTCATCAAGCATCGTTCGAGCCATCTCAATGAGTGTTCTGTTCTTGCGTTCGACAACGCCATTCTGATGTGGCGTGTACGGGGCTGAGAATTCATGTGTGATGCCCAAGGTATCAAGATATGTATCAAGGCCAGTGTTCTTGAATTCAGTGCCATTGTCACTTCTGATGTGCTTTATCTTGGCGCCATAGTTGTTCATTGCTCGATTGGCGAAGCGTCTGAAGACATCCTGCACTTCAGTCTTGTAGAGGATTATGTGCACCCAAGTATATCTAGAATAATCATCAACAATGACAAAGCCATAGAGACAAGCAGTAGTAGTAAGAGTTGAGTAATGAGTGGGACCGAAAAGATCCATGTGAAGCAGTTCGAAGGGTCGAGTGGTTGTCATGATTGTCTTCGAGGGATGTTTGGCCCTCGTCATCTTTCCTGCTTCATAGGCACCGCATAAGTGATCTTTCTTGAACTTGACGCCCTCGATGCCTATGACATGCTTCTTCTTTGTAAGGGTGTGGAGGTTCCTCATACCAGCATGCCCTAGCCTCCGATGCCAGAGCCAGCATTCTGAAGCTTTTGCTAGAAGACATACGGCAAGCTGTGGTCCTGCCGAGAAATCTACTACATACAAATCATCTTTCCGATACCCTTCAAACACTAGAGACTTGTCAGATTCCATTAGTACAAGGTAGCGATATTTTCCAAATATTACGATCATGTTCAAATCGCAAAGCATTGAGACAGACATTAAGTTGAAGCCAAGGGATTCAACAAGCATGACTTTATCCATGTGTTGATCCTTTGAGATTGCAACTCTACCTAGACCTAGTACCTTAGTTTTACCAGTGTCAGCAAATGTGATGTGACTCTTGTCGGATGGACGTAAGGTTGAGTCCATAAGAAGGCTTCTTTTGCCAGTCATGTGATTGGTACACCCACTATCAATAATGCATTTTGAAGACGCTGGTGTCGTACCCTACAGTGCAGTTAGGGGGATAGGCTTCACGAAGAGAATTGTGAAGCAAAAACATTTGACGAACCAGTGGGTTATGAAAGCTTAGATCCAGATTAGGACTGATAGGGAGAGTAGCAAGCGATTCAGGAATGAAGTGCATAATAAGACCATTCGGGCATTTGATCTTGCGCCCTACAAGATGTTTAAGGTCCCCAGCAATAGCGTCAGACGATTTTGGTTTTCTGCTGGAGACCTTTCCCTGCAAAAGAGAGTTAAGCTTTCTTAGCCACCCACATCTTCAAGGGTGGCTTAGAAGTAATAAGTCTAAGTGCAGCGTCTGAGAACTTTGGCTTTGGAGCCCTAGCAAAAAGTCTTGCAGGCGGACAATAGTACTCATAAGAATAAGCAGAATAGTTCTTGGTCTTATGAACATGGCGGTTTGATGAACCGCGCTCATATTCATAGGCCTGAGTATGGTTTCCCTACAAAACATTTGTGTTACTGCGACTCAGGTGAGTCCTCTGTCTGTATGAAGCCTTTGGACCGTATGAAGCCTGTGGTCTGAGGTTTGTCTTCTTCACGTGTGGTGTCATGATGACATTCACAGGAAGATTCTCCAGACACTTTTTCGGAACCCAGATCTTCTTCATAGGCGGTCCGTTCCTGCAGTTAGTACCAATGTACCTGGCAAACACTTCACCATTCTGATTCTTAAACAGTTTATAGTTTGCATCAAAGGATTCATCAATGACAATGGGGCTTGCACAAGTGAAGCCAGATAGAGTGGATGGATCTGCTGAAGATTCCTTTGCGGCAACCCATGTGGTTTTGGGGTACTGCTTAGGTTTCCAGTAAGAGCCATCAGCATTCATTTTCCTTACGAACCCAACACCCTCTTTCCTCGGGTTTCGGTTCAAGATCTGCTTTTTGAGAACATCACATAGTGTCTGATGCCCTTTAAGACTTTTGTACATCCCTGTTTCAAGCAATTTCTTCAACCTAGCATTCTCATCAGCAATAGCAGTGGAATCCTCAGCAGAGGGGTTAGTTCCCACATCAACAGTTGAAGATATTGCAGCAGTAGCAGCAGTAGAACATTCAGCAACAGTGGTAGCATTATCACGCTCAATGCATTTAAGACATGGTGGTTCAAATCCTTCCTGAGCGGAACTGATCTGTTCGGCGCGAAGTGACTCGTTTTCCTTTTGAAGATCTTCATGAGCCGCTCTCAATTTCTCAAGATCTTGCTTCCTTTGAAGATAATCATAGGAAAGCTTTTCATGAGTTGTTGAGAGCGTTTCATGACGACTTTCAAGTTCCTCATACTTAACGTGAAGATTTTTTATGTCTTCAATTAAGGACTCAGATCGAGTCATTTCAGCGCCTAACATATCATCGCTTTTGTCTAACAGTTTTTGAATATGTTCCATAGCTTTCTGTTGTTCAGTTGCAATTTTAGCAAGTGTTTTGTAGCTGGGTTTTGAACCACAATCAGAGTCATCTTCACTAGATGTTTGATAGTGAGTAGTGCGTGTGTTTACCTTGGCACCGCGTGCCATGAAGCAGTAGGTAGGAGCGGAGTAGTCCTTGTCATTTGCATCGGTGTCGGTGATGAAGTCATTGTCTTCAGTGTTGAAGATGGACTTGGCAATGTATGCTGTAGCCAGACTTGCAACGCCAGAATCAGACTCTTCCTCAGACTCCACCTCCGCCTCCTCAGAAGCGGACTCCTCCTATGAATCCATTTCCTTGCCAACAAATGCACGTGCCTTGCCAGATGAGCTCTTCTTGTGTGATGAAGACTTTGAGGAAGACTTGGAAGAAGACTTTGAGTATTTCTTATTCTTCTTGTCGTCAGAGTCATATTCCTTGCTCTTCTTCTTCTTTTTGTTCTCATTGTCCCACTACAGACACTCAGAGATGAAGTGACCAGGTTTCTTGCACTTGTGACATGTTTTCTTCTTGTAGTCATGAGCAGAAGCTTCATCATTCCTTGAGCTTGATCATGAAGACTTTCTGAAACCTTTCTTCTTGGTGAATTTTTGGAACTTCTTCACAAGCATAGCAAGTTCCCTTCCAATGTCTTCAGGATCATTAGAACTGCTGTCAGATTCTTCTTCAGACGAGGAGACAGCTTTTGCCTTCAAGGCACAAGTTCGCCCATGGTTTGTACCGTAGATATCTCTTTTCTCAGAAAGCTGAAACTCATGTGTGTTGAGCCTCTCAAGTATGTCAGACGGATTGAGTGTCTTGAAATCAGGTCGTTCTTGAATCATCAGGGCTAGGGTGTCAAACGAACTGTCAAGTGATCTCAGTAGTGTCTTGACGACTTCATGCTTGGTGATCTCAGTAGCGCCAAGGGCTTGAAGCTCATTCGTGATGTCAGTGAGTCGATCAAATGTGAGCTGGACATTCTCATTGTCATTTCTCTTGAAGCGGTTGAAGAGGTTGCGAAGGACACTGATTCTCTGATCTCTCTGGGTTGAGACGCCTTCGTTGACTTTGGAGAGCCAGTCCCAGACTAGCTTAGATGTTTCCAAAGCACTCGCGCGGCCATATTGTCCTTTGGTCAGATTACCACAGATGATATTCTTGGCAGTAGAGTCCAGTTGAACGAACTTCTTGACATCAGCAGCAGTGACACCTTCTCCAGCCTTGGGAACGCCATTCTTGACGACATACCATAGGTCGACGTCAATGTCTTCAAGATGCATGCGCATCTTATTCTTCCAGTAGGGATATTCAGTTCCATCGAAGACGGGGCATGCAGCGGAGACTTTAATTATCCCTGCAGTCAACATAGCTAAAACTCCAAGTGGTTAAACCGAATCACACAGAACAAGGGAGTACCTTGCTCTAATACCAATTGAAAGTGTGTTATATCGACTAGAGGGGGTGAATAGGCGATTTTTATGAAAGTCTTCAAAACGTGGAAGTTATGAAGACAAACGATAGAAACAAACCTATTACCCTGCAGCGGAAGGTAGACTACACTAGGCAAGCCATAGTCAAATATTCAATGGAGTGAAAGCACAATGACTAATAGCAGCAATGTAGTAAGGATCAGGTAGGAAGATATTATGAAGCCAAACAGAACACACAGTCACTCAGTGAAGATAAAAGATAGTGCAATCATACAATGACTTCACAAGGAGTAACAGTAAGTAAAGAGAAGGGAAGGATGAAACCAGTGACTCGTTGAAGACAATGATTTGTTGGACCAGTTCCAGTTGCTGTGACAACTGTACGTCTGGTTAGGGCGGCTACGTATTTAAACCTGAGGACACACAGTCCCGGACACCCAGTCCTGAACACGCAGCTCAGGACACCCAGTCCTCACCGTATTCCCCTTGAGCTAAGGTCACACAGACCTCGCCCAATCACTCTGGTAAGTCTTCAAGGTAGACTCCCAAACCTTCACAGACTTCGTTCACCGGCGATCCACAATGTCTCTTGGATGCTCAGAACGCGACGCCTAACCGGCTTGAGGATTCACAGTCCTCAAGTGTAATAAGGCTTCAGATCACACAGACAAGAAGACTTAAGTGATGCCTAATTCTCTTTGGCTCTGGGTGGTTAGGGCTTTATCCTCGCAAGGAATTCTCTCTCAAAGGCTTCGAGGTGGGTTGCTCTCAAACGACAAAAGCCATACACTAACTCTGAGCAGCCAACCCTTTGTGGTTGTAGGGGGTGGGCTATTTATAGCCACTAGGCAACCCGACCTGATTTGTCCGAAATGACCCTGGGTCACCAAGGAACTGACACGTGTTCCAACGGTAAGATTTCAAACTCACACGACAACTTTACTTGGGCTACAAGCAAAGCTGACTTGTCCTACTCTGGACAAGATTCGCTCTCATAGTCTTCACTCGAAGGCATAGGTTTTGGTTAAGCATCACTTCAGTCATTCTGACTGGTTCTCTTGGACCCCACTTAACAGTACGGTGGTTCCTATGACTCAACAAAGAAGAAAAAGAACTACGAAAGATCTAAGTCTTCGAGCTCCATAGGCTTCATGCGATGTCTTCTCTTGTCATAGTCTTCAATGTGAATATCTTCATATACCACCTTTGACTTCAATGTCTTCATACATTTTTAGGGGTCATCTCTGGTAGGAAAACCGAATCAATGAGGGACTTCTTCCTGTGTTATCCTGCAATTCTCACAAACACATTAGTCCCTCAACTAGGTTTGTCGTCAATACTCCAAAACCAACTAGGGGTGGCACTAGATGCACTTACAATCTCCCCCTTTTTGGTGATTGATGACAAACTAGTTGAAGTTTTCAACGGGGAATATAATATGTGATTGATGACAATCTCCCAAGCGCCATGACAAATGGCGCGATTGGGTTACCCACGTCCGTATTGATGAGAATCTCGCAAAAGGGTACACGATCTCTGCTTTGACAAGACGTGCCAAGGAAACCGCCTCGCAAAACGTGCTGAGGTGGAAAAGTAAAAAAAATTCGAGTAAAGGACTTGGCCGTAGTGTGATGATGCACTGCGGAATACATCGGCAGATTTGATTTGTGTCAATATTATTCTCTCTATGGCAATATGTGGAAACTTATTTTGCAGAGCCGGACACTACTCTTGGTTTTTACAATCTTCTACGAAGGGCTTGGAGGAGGAACCCGCCTTGCAATGCCAATGACAATTTGCGCGCCGGACTCGTCGTCATTGAAGCCTGGTTCAGGGGCTACTGAGGGAGTCCTGGATTAGGGGGTGTTCGGGTAGCCGGACTATACCTTCAGCCGGACTCCTGGACTATGAAGATACAAGATTGAAGACTTCGTCCCGTGTCTGGATGGGACTTTCCTTGGCGTGGAAGGCAAGCTTGGCGATGCGGATATTCAAGATCTCCTACCATTGTAAGCGACTCTGTGTAACCCTAACCCTATCCGGTGTCTATATAAACCGGAGGGTTGTAGTCCGTAGGCAATCAACTCCATATACAACAATCATACCATAGGCTAGCTTCTAGGGTTTAGCATCCTTGATCTCGTGGTAGATCTACTCTTGTACTACCCATATCATCAATATTAATCAAGCAGGACGTAGGGTTTTACCTCCATCAAGAGGGCCCGAACCTGGGTAAAACATCGTGTTCCCTGCCTCCTGTTACCATCCGGCCTAGACGCACAGTTCGGGACCCCCTACCCGAGATCCGCCGGTTTTGACACCGACACCTGGTTCAACAAAGCGGCTCCCGGTGATCAGAACGTCTTGCGCAGACGGTGATGGCAGGTTGGCCGAGCTGGATGGTCCGGTTGCAGAAGGATTCACGGTGGTATCATCAACTGACGGCTCAGGAGGAATTACTTCATCATTGACAGGCGGGTCTTCTAGTGCTTCAGTTAATGGAGGAGAAGGTGGCCTTATGCAAGGACTGGCGGGTCTTCCACCGGTTTAGTTACCTTGGCCTTCTTAGACTTAGCTTGACCACTAAGAGAAATATTATAGGACTGTCAGTATAAGGAGACAGTTTAAAAAACATGGAAGAAAGAGGATTTTTCCTTACCCGGGGGCAGTCTTGAAGGCCGGAAATTGGGTCTGAGACGAGTCGCCAGAAGAGCGAGACACCTCCTGCAAAGATAAAACAAAGCTAAGTAATGCAAGGGAAAGGACCCATTAACAGAAATTCAAAGACAATGAAATAAACCTCATTCGGGCGTTTTTGAGGGGTCTGTGGAAGGACAGCAGGCAGATCTGAAAGTGCGTTATATCGACTAGAGGGGGTGAATAGGCGATTTTTATGAAAGTCTTCAAAACATGGAAGTTATGAAGACAAACGATAGAAATAAACCTATTACCCTGCAGCGGAAGGTAGACTACACTAGGCAAGCCATAGTCAAATATTCAATGGAGTGAAAGCACAATGACTAATAGCAGCAATGTAGTCGATCAAATGTGAGCTGGACATTTTCATTGTCATTTCTCTTGAAGTGGTTGAAGAGGTTGCGAAGGACACTGATTCTCTGATCTCTCTGGGTTGAGACGCCTTCGTTGACTTTGGAGAGCCAGTCCCAGACTAGCTTAGATGTTTCCAAAGCACTCACGCGGCCATATTGTCCTTTGGTCAGATTACCACAGATGATATTCTTGGTAGTAGAGTCCAGTTGAACGAACTTCTTGACATCAGCAGCAGTGACACCTTCTCCAACCTTGGGAACGCCGTTCTTGACGACATACCATAGGTCGACGTCAATGGCTTCAAGATGCATGTGCATCTTATTCTTCCAGTAGGGATATTCAGTTCCATCGAAGACGGGGCACGCAGAGGAGACTTTAATTATCCCTGCAGTCGACATAGCTAAAACTCTAGGTGGTTAAACCGAATCACACAGAACAAGGGAGTACCTTGCTCTGATACCAATTGAAAGTGCGTTATATCGACTAGAGGGGGTGAATAGGCGATTTTTATAAAAGTCTTCAAAACGTGGAAGTTATGAAGACAAACGATAGAAATAAACCTATTACCCTGCAGCGGAAGGTAGACTACACTAGGCAAGCCATAGTCAAATATTCAATGGAGTGAAAGCACAATGACTAATAGCAGCAATGTAGTAAGGATCAGGTAGGAAGATATTATGAAGCCAAACAGAACACACAGTCACTCAGTGAAGATAAAAGATAGTGCAATCATACAATGACTTCACAAGGAGTAACAGTAAGTAAAGAGAAGGGAAGGATGAAACCAGTGACTCGTTGAAGACAATGATTTGTTGGACCAGTTCCAGTTGCTGTGACAACTGTACGTCTGGTTAGGGCGGCTAGGTATTTAAACCTGAGGACACACAGTCCCGGACACCCAGTCCTGAACACGCAGCTCAGGACACCCAGTCCTCACCGTATTCCCCTTGAGCTAAGGTCACACAGACCTCGCCCAATCACTCTGGTAAGTCTTCAAGGTAGACTCCCAAACCTTCACAGACTTCGTTCACCGGCGATCCACAATGTCTCTTGGATGCTCAGAACGCGACGCCTAACCGGCTTGAGGATTCATAGTCCTCAAGTGTAATAAGGCTTCAGATCACACAGACAAGAAGACTTAAGTGATGCCTAATTCTCTTTGGCTCTGGGTGGTTAGGGCTTTATCCTCGCAAGGAATTCTCTCTCAAAGGCTTCGAGGTGGGTTGCTCTCAAACGACAAAAGCCATACACTAACTCTGAGCAGCCAACCCTTTGTGGTTGTAGGGGGTGGGCTATTTATAGCCACTAGGCAACCCGACCTGATTTGTCCGAAATGACCCTGGGTCACCAAGGAACTGACACGTGTTCCAACGGTAAGATTTCAAACTCACACGACAACTTTACTTGGGCTACAAGCAAAGCTGACTTGTCCTACTCTGGACAAGATTCGCTCTCATAGTCTTCACTCGAAGACATAGGTTTTGGTTAAGCATCACTTCAGTCATTCTGACTTGTTCTCTTGGACCCCACTTAACAGTACGGTGGTTCCTATGACTCAACAAAGAAGAAAAAGAACTACGAAAGATCTAAGTCTTCGAGCTCCATAGGCTTCATGCGATGTCTTCTCTTGTCATAGTCTTCAATGTGAATATCTTCATATACCACCTTTGACTTCAATGTCTTCATACATTTTTAGGGGTCATCTCTGGTAGGAAAACCGAATCAATGAGGGACTTCTTCCTGTGTTATCCTGCAATTCTCACAAACACATTAGTCCCTCAACTAGGTTTGTCGTCAATACTCCAAAACCAACTAGGGGTGGCACTAGATGCACTTACAGGATCATCATCATTCCGGGCCTGACGGCTGCTCTCATGTTGCTGTTTTTTCAAAAGAAAATGAGGGTCCAGATAAGCCAAAGGGTGTGAAAACCTTACTTTCCAGGTTACGACTCAATGTTTCTGTCTTGGCAAATGGGCTAAGTCGGAGCAAATAGTTACCTCTTCTTCCACGGCCTGACTGGCCCCTGTGTCGTCCTAGTAATGATTAGTGTTAATAAGATTATTAAAAAGTTGGCCAAGCGAGTCAAGGGCTACCTCCGACTCAGAAGTGTCATCAAGCCTCATCAGGTCCTCAGCAGTGCTTTTCTTCTTCTTGGCCCTCCGGGTGGTTTTCTTGGTGTTTATAGTAGCAGCTCTAGCCTTCTTGGCGGCTTCGTGGTCATATTTGGCTTTGCAGAAATTAGATCTGGCCTGTAAATAAATAAGCAAGATGAAAGGCCTTGCAGATACTTAACACGGCTGAGAAAAATACAAAGAAAGAGATCGGCAGTTCTTTACCTCTAGCATCGGGTTAAGTTTGCAGAAGGGGTTTAACCCGACCTTACTGCAATCTTCATATTTTCCGTTTACCAGAAGGGTTGACATTGCAACAATATCTTCTTCGGGTAATTGGACGGATCTGTAACAAAGAGAATCATTTGGACCTCCACCATATTCACACATCAGTTTTGACCGATGGCTTAGAGGGATGACCCGCCATGAGACCCAGCAACGGGTCAAATCAACACCGGTTAAGCCATTCCCCAATAAGGCGTTAATCCTTTTGATTGAGGGGATCAGCTTCTTGTGTTCAGCAGCAGTAAGCTTGTCAGGGAGCATGAATTTGGAGTCAATACGCTCGGTGCGGTAACCCGGCAGTGGCTTTTCATTCGCTGGTGAGGTGTCTTGACAATAGAACCAAGTCTGATTCCAGTCTTTTGGATGACTCGGCAAGACTATGAGGGGGAAGACGGCGCCCTGTCAGCGTTGAATCGAGATGCCTCCAAGTTCCAAGCTAGGGCCATTGGTGTACTCGTTCTGGCGGTTCAGATAAAAATACTCTCTGAAGAGTTCTACTGTCGGCTCTTCCTGAAGATACACCTCACAGAGCACTTGGAAGTTGCAGATATTGGATATGGAATTGGGCCCGATATCTTGAGGATGGAGTTTGAAAAGGTGGAGGACATCTCTAAAGAACTTTGAGCCGGGTGGGGAAAATCCACGGTTCATGTGATCAGAAAAGACGATAACTTCACCATCTTTTGGATTAGGCCGATCCTCCTCCGGGTCAGGTGCATGATAAGACATGACATCTTTTACTGGCAAAAATCCTATGGAGAAGAACTCCTTCAAGTTGTCCTCAGTCACGGTTGAGGGAACCCAGTTGCAAACAGTCGGCGCTTTGGACGGCATGATGTTCAAAAAACGAACTGAAAGGAAAGCAACATGCCGGCTCAATTCAATGATAAAGTTGAAAATTAAGTGATAATGGTACAGGGGAGTAATGGCGGCTTAAATAAGGGCTAATGACATATAAGGAAAAGTAAGCCGGCACAGTAAGCCGCCATGACTATAGATTTTTTCAGAAAGCAGATTCAGCTAAGTGTTGAGATAAACAAGTTTCCCAAACTGCTTGATATTATTCCAGATCAAATGGCTGTTCAAAATGAAGAACTTCCTAGACCTAAAAATGTAGCCCAGATGAGTTCACCAGCTCTAAGAAAGGTGTTTGTGCAAAGGAAAGGGATCTACTAACATCTAAAATGGATGTAAAACCACTGCCGCACGAGCTAAGTGTTCCTTTTCGATCAACAGAGGCTGTGGAGGAAGAACTACCAGAAAGGTTCATGATGAACAGTGAAGAACACCGATGAACTCGCAAACCCTAATGCAGATCTAAAAAGTTTGAGAAGGCAAGACTTACGGATGTGGATCTGTTGCGGAGGGTCGTCGCCGTTTCTCTGGACAGTTCAGGGTGATGCAGCGGCCAAGCTTAAGGACAACGATGAGCGCTGCGGCGGCGGCGGAGCTCGAGCAGCAGCGGAGGTTGCGAGAGGAAGAAGATGAAGAAGAGAGGAGAATGAGAAAAGCCGGTCGTGTGCCTATTTATAAGGAAAAAAGCAAACAGGCAGGCGCGAAAATCAAGGAAGACCCAAATAATGGTTATCTAACTGGATGGACGCCTTGATTCTCGGAAGGCATTAAAGATGAAGATCCATTGGGAGATGACGTCATAAAAGTTTTTTGTGTTTTCCAGAGATGACGTCATGGCGGGTTACAAAAACCTCTGCGGGGATAAGAAGATGGATTTTTTCTAAGTATTAAAGATTGACAAGGAACAAAGTTCAAAGTCAACCTGGGGCCTAATGTTGGGGATATAACTATCAGTTATGACCCGCCCAAGAGGGGCCGGGTCAGCCCCAATGGCGGGTCACGAAGGAAGCCTAGTAAACACTCAAGGTGATAGTTTATTAAACCTTATAGAAGGCCTAAAGGCCCGGAGGTGGCTTAAGGCCCAATATTATAAACCGTCGTATGTAAGGAAAGACTTGTAAGGAAAGGCATGTAAAAGAAGTCACCGAGCCGGACACGTTTTATGAGCCAGCCGGGACTCTGTAGGCCACCAGGCGTCAACCCATGTATATAAGGGGATGACCCGGTGGCGGCTTAGGGCAAGAAACAAGAGATCGATAACCAAGCCGGCGAACTAGCCTCTTGGCGATTGAAACCCCAGCAATACCAACACAACTAGACGTAGGCTTTTACCTTCATCGTAAGGGGCCGAACTAGTATAAAACCTCTCGTGTCCTTTGTCCCGATTAACCCCTTTAAGCTTCCTAGTTGTGATGGCCCTACGACTAAGTCCTTCTGCTAGGACATCTGCCGTGACAATTCCACGACACATATGGTTGTCGCTTTATTGTATGAAATGCAATCGCCATGTAATTGCTTTACTTTATCACTAAGCGGTAGCGATACTCGTAGAAGCAATAGTTGGCGAGACGACAACGATGCTTCGATGGAGATCAAGGTGTCAAGCCGGTGACGATGGTGATCATGACGGTGCTTTGGAGATGGAGATCAAAGGCACAAGATGATGATGGCCATATCATATCACTTATATTGATTGCATGTGATGTTTATCCTTTATGCATCTTATTTTGCTTAGTTCGGCGGTAGCATTATAAGATGGTCTCTCACAAAATTTCAAGGTATAAGTGTTCTCCCTGAGTATGAACCATTGCTACAGTTCGTCGTGCCGAGACATCACGTGATGATCGGGTGTGATAAGCTCTACGTTCACATACAACGGGTGCAAGCCAGTTTTGCACACATGGAATACTCAGGTTAAACTTGACGAGCCTAGCATATGCAGATATGGCACCGGAACACTAAGACCGAAAGGTCAAGCGTGAATCATATAGTAGATATGATCAACATAGTGATGTTCACCATTGAAAACTACTCCATCTCACGTGATGACTAGACATGGTTTAGTTGATACGGATCACATGATCACTCAGATGATTAGAGGGATGTCTATCTAAGTGGGAGTTCTTAAGTAATATGATTAATTGAACTTTAATTTATCATGAACTTAGTACCTGATAGTATTTTGCATGTCTATGTTGTTGTAGATAGATGGCCCGTGCTGTTGTTCCGTTGAATTTTAATGCGTTCCTAGAGAAAGCTAAGTTGAAAGATGATGGTAGCAATTACACGGTATGGGTCCGTAACTTGAGGATTATCCTCATTGATTCACAGAAGAATTACGTCCTGGAAGTACCGCTAGGTGACAAACCCGATGCGGGAGCAACACCAGTTGTTATGAACGTCTGGCAGAGCAAAGCTCATGACTACTCGATAGTTCAGTGTGCCATGCTTTACGGCTTAGAACCGGGACTTCAACGTTGTTTTGAATGTCATGGAGCATATGAGATGTTCCGGGAGTTGAAGTTAATATTTCAAGCAAATGCCCGGATTGAGAGATATGAAGTCTCCAATAAGTGCTACAGCTGCAAAATGGAGGAGAATAGTTCTGTCAGTGAACATATACTCAGAATGTCTGGGTACCACAACCACTTGACTCAGCTGAGAGTTAATCTTCCTAATGATAGTGTCATTGACAGAGTTCTTCAATCACTGCCACCAAACTACAAGAGCTTCGAGATGAACTATAATATGCAAGGGATGTATAAGAAAATTCCCGAGCTCTTCGCAATGCTAAAGGCTGCAGTGGTAGAAATCAAGAAGGAGCATCAAGTGTTGATGGTCAACAAGACCACTAGTTTCAAGAAAAAAAGGTAAATGGAAGAAGGGGAACTTCAAGAAGAACGGCAAGCAAGTTTCTGCTCAAGTGAAGAAGCCCAAGTCTGGACCTAAGCCTAATACTAAGTGCTTCTACTGCAAAGGGACTGGTCACTGGAAGCGGAACTGCCCCAAGTATTTGGCAGAGAAGAAGGATGGCAAATTGAAAGGTATATTTGATATACATGTTATTGATGTGTACCTTACTAATGCTCGCAGTAGCGCCTGGGTATTTGATACTGGTTCTGTTGCTAATATTTTCAACTTGAAATAGTGGCTACGGATTAAGCAAAGATTGGCTAAGGACGAGGTGACGATGCACATGGGAAATGGTTCCAAAGTCGATGTGATCGTCGTCGCCACGCTACCTCTACATCTACCTTCGAGATTAGTTTTAGACCTAAATAATTGTTATTTGGTGCCCGCGTTGAGCATGAACATTATATCTGGATCTCTTTTGATGCGAGACGGTTATTCATTTAAATCAGAGAATAATGGTTATTCTATTTATATGAGTAATATCTTTTATGGTCATGCACCCTTGATGAGTGGTCTATTTTTACTAAATCTTGATAGTAGTGATACACATATTCATAGTATTGAAGCCAAAAGATATAAGTTTAATAATGATAGTGCAACTTATTTGTGGCATTGTCATTTAGGTCATATTGGTGTAAAGAGCATGAAGAAACTCCATGCTGATGGACTTTTGGAATCACTTGATGCTTGCGAACCATGCCTCATGGGCAAGATGACTAAGACTCCATTCTCTGAAACAATGGAACGAGCAACAGACTTATTGGAAATAATATATACTGATGTATGCGGTCCGATGAGTGTTGATGCTCGTGGCGGGTATCGTTATTTTCTTACCTTCACGGATGATTTGAGCAGATATGGGTATATCTACTTGATGAAACATAAGTCTGAAACATTTGAAAGGTTCAAAGAATTTCGGAGTGAAGTGGAAAATCATCATAACAAGAAAATTAAATTTCTACGATCTGATCATGGAGGTGAATATTTGAGTTACGAGTTTGGTCTTCGTTTGAAACAATGTGGAATAGTTTTGCAACTCACGCGACCTGGAACACCACAACGTAATGGTGTGTCCGGATGTCGTAACCGCACTTTATTAGATAGGGTGCGATCTATGATGTCTCTTACTGATTTACTGCTATTGTTTTGGGTTATGCTTTAGAGATGGCTGCATTCACGTTAAATAGGGCACCATCAAAATCCATTGAGATGACACCTTATGAAATGTGGTTTGGCAAGAAACCCAAGTTGTTGTTTCTTAAAGTTTGGGGCTGCGATGCTTATGTGAAAAAGCTTCAACCTGATAAGCTCGAACCCATATCGGAGAAACGTGTCTTCATAGGATACCCAAAGGAGACAGTTGGGTACACATTCTATCACAGATCCGAAGGCAAGATATTCGTTGCTAAGAATGGATCCTTTCTAGAGGAGTTTCTCTCGAAAGAAGTGAGTGGGAGGAAAGTAGAACTTGATGAGGTAACTGTACCTGCTCCCTTATTGGAAAGTAGTTCATCACAGAAATCAGTTCCAGTGATTCCTACAGCAGTAAGTGAGGAAGCTAATGATGATGATCATGAAACTTCTGATCAAGTTACTACCGAACCTCGTAGGTCAACCAGAGTAAGATCCGCACCAGAGTGGTACGGTAATCCTTTTCTGGAGGTCATGTTACTTGACCATGACGAACCAACGAACTATGAGGAAGCGATGATGAGCCCAGATTCCAGAAAATGGCTTGAGGCCATGAAATCTGAGATGGGATCCATGTATGAGAACAAAGTGTGGACTTTGGTTGACTTGACCGATGATTGGCAAGCCATAGAGAATAAATGGATCTTCAAGAAGAAGACTGACGCTGACGGTAATGTTACAGTCTACAAAGCTTGACTTGTTGCGAATGGTTTTCGACAAGTTCAAGGAGTTGGCTACGATGAGACCTTCTCACCCGTAGCGATGCTTAAGTCCATCCGAATCATGTTAGCAATTGCCACATTTTATGATTATGAAATTTGGCAAATAAATGTCAAAACTGCATTCCTTAATGGATATCTTAAAGAAGAGTTGTATATGATGCAACTAGAAGGTTTTGTCGATCCAAAAGGTGCTAACAAAGTGTGCAAGCTCCAGCGATCCATTTATTATGGAATGGGTCATGTCAATCAGATCATTCACTTAATGATGTGATCCCGTTAATCAAATAACAACTCCTTGTTCATGGTTAGGAAACATAACCATCTTTGATTAACGAGCTAGTCAAGTAGAGGCATACTAGTGACACTTTGTTTGTCTATGTATTCACACATGTATTATGTTTCCAGTTAATACAATTCTAGAATGAATAATAAACATTTATCATGATATAAGGAAATATAAATAATAACTTTATTATTGCCTCTAGGGCATATTTTCTTCAGTCTCCCACTTGCACTAGAGTCAATAATCTAGATTACACAGTAATGATTCTAACACCCATGGAGCCTTGGTGCTGATCATGTTTTGCTCGTGGAAGAGGCTTAGTCAACGGGTCTGCAACATTCAGATCCGTATGTATCTTGCAAATCTCTATGTCTCCCACCTGGACTAGATCCCGGATGGAATTGAAGCGTCTCTTGATGTGCTTGGTTCTCTTGTGAAATCTGGATTCCTTTGCCAAGGCAATTGCACCAGTATTGTCACAAAAGATTTTCATTGGACCCGATGCACTAGGTATGACACCTAGATCGGATATGAACTCCTTCATCCAGACTCCTTCATTTGCTGCTTCCGAAGCAGCTATGTACTCCGCTTCACATGTAGATCCCGCTACAACGCTTTGTTTAGAACTGCACCAACTGACAGCTCCACCATTTAATGTAAACACGTATCCGGTTTGCGATTTAGAATCGTCCGGATCAGTGTCAAAGCTTGCATCAACGTAACCTTTTACGATGAGCTCTTTGTCACCTCCATATATGAGAAACATATCCTTAGTCCTTTTCAGGTATTTCAGGATGTTCTTGACCGCTGTCCAGTGATCCACTCCTGGATTACTTTGGTACCTCCCTGCTAGACTTATAGCAAGGCACACATCAGGTCTGGTACACAGCATTGCATACATGATAGAGCCTATGGCTGAAGCATAGGGAACATCTTTCATATTCTCTCTATCTTCTGCAGTGGTCGGGCATTGAGTCTTACTCAACTTCACACCTTGTAACACAGGCAAGAACCCTTTCTTTGCTTGATCCATTTTGAACTTCTTCAAAACTTTGTCAAGGTATGTGGTTTGTGAAAGTCCAATTAAGCGTCTTGATCTATCTCTATAGATTTTAATGCCTAATATGTAAGTAGCTTCACCGAGGTCTTTCATTGAAAAACTCTTATTCAAGTATCCCTTTATGCTATCCAGAAATTCTACATCATTTCCAATTAGTAATATGTCATCTACATATAATATCAGAAATGCTGCAGAGCTCCCACTCACTTTCTTGTAAATACAGGCTTCTCCAAAAGTCTGTAAAAAACCAAATGCTTTGATCACACTATCAAAACGTTTATTCCAACTCCGAGAGGCTTGCACCAGTCCATAAATGGATCGCTGGAGTTTGCACACTTTGTTAGCTCCCTTTGGATCGACAAAACCTTCTGGTTGCATCATATACAACTCTTCTTCCAGAAATCCATTCAGGAATGCAGTTTTGACATCTATCTGCCAAATTTTATAATCATAAAATGCGGCAATTGCTAACATGATTCGGACAGACTTAAGCATCGCTACGGGTGAGAAGGTCTCATCGTAGTCAATCCCTTGAACTTGCCGAAAACCCTTTGCGACAAGTCGAGCTTTGTAGACAGTAATATTACCGTCAGCGTCAGTCTTCTTCTTGAAGATCCATTTATTCTCAATTGCTTGCCGATCATCGGGCAAGTCAACCAAAGTCCACACTTTGTTCTCATACATGGATCCCATCTCAGATTTCATGGCTTCAAGCCATTTTGCGGAATCTGGGCTCACCATCGCTTCTTCATAGTTCGTAGGTTCATCATGATCTAGTAGCATGACTTGTAGAACAGGATTACCGTACCACTCTGGCGCGGATCTTACTCTGGTTGATCTACGAGGTTTAGTAGTATCTTGTTCTGAAGTTTCATGATCATCATCATTAGCTTCCTCACTCACTGGTGTAGGTGTCACAGAAACAGTTTTCTGTGATGCACTACATTCCAATAAGGGAGCAGGTACAGTTACCTCGTCAAGTTCTACTTTCCTCCCACTCACTTCTTTCGAGAGAAACTCCTTCTCTAGAAAGTTTCCGAACTTAGCAACAAAAGTCTTGCCTTCGGATCTGTGATAGAAGGTGTATCCAATAGTCTCCTTTGGATATCCTATGAAGACACATTTCTCCGATTTGGGTTCGAGCTTATCAGGTTGAAGCTTTTTCACATAAGCATCGCAGCCCCAAACTTTCAAAAACGACAACTTTGGTTTCTTGCCAAACCACAGTTCATAAGGCGTCGTCTCAACGGATTTTGATGGTGCCCTATTTAACATGAATGCGGCCGTCTCTAGAGCGTATCCCCAAAACGATAGCGGTAAATCAGTAAGAGACATCATAGATCGCACCATATCTAGTAAAGTATGATTACGACGTTCGGACACACCCTTGCGTTGTGGTGTTCCGGGTGGCGTGAGTTGCGAAACTATTCCGCATTGTTTCAAATGTACACCAAACTCATAACTCAAATATTCTCCTCCACGATCAGATCGTAGAAATTTTATTTTCTTGTTACGATGATTTTCAACTTCACTCTGAAATTCTTTGAACTTTTCAAATGTTTCAGACTTCATCTGTGAAGGTGAGAAAATAACGATATCCGCCACGAGCCTCAATATTCATCGGGCCACATACCTCTGTATGTATGATTTCCAACAAATCTGTTGCTCTCTCCATAGTACCGGAGAACGGTGTTTTAGTCATCTTGCCCATGAGGCACGGTTCAGAAGTACCAAGTGATTCATAATCAAGTGGTTCCAAAAGTCCATCAGTATGGAGTTTCTTCATGCGCTTTACACCGATATGACCTAAACGGCAGTGCCACAAATAAGTTGCACTATCATTATCAACTCTGCATCTTTTGGCTTCAACACTATGAATATGTGTGTCACTACTATCGAGATTTAATAAAAATAGACCACTCTTTAAGGGTGCATGACCATAAAAGATATTACTCATATAAATAGAACAACCATTATTCTCAGATTTAAATGAATAACCGTCTCGCATCAAACAAGATCCAGATATAATGTTCATGCTTAACACTGGCACCAAATAACAATTATTCAGGTCTAATATTAATCCCGAAGGTAGATGTAGAGGTAGCGTGCCGACTGCGATCACATCGACTTTGGAACCGTTTCCCCCACGCATCGTCACCTCGTCCTTAGCCAATCTTCGCTTAATCCGTAGTCCCTGTTTCGAGTTGCAAATATTAGCAACAGAACCAGTATCAAATA
The DNA here is from genome assembly GCF_056163025.1 of Triticum urartu. NCBI lineage: Eukaryota > Viridiplantae > Streptophyta > Magnoliopsida > Poales > Poaceae > Triticum > Triticum urartu. The sequence continues at coordinate 553,505,620 of NC_141873.1, forward strand.
CCCAGGTGCTACTGCGAGCATTAGTAAGGTACACATCAATAACATGTATATCACATATACCTTTGTTCACCTTGCCATCCTTCTTATCCGCCAAATACTTGGGGCAGTTCCGCTTCCAGTGACCAGTCTGCTTGCAGTAGAAGCACTCAGTTTCAGGCTTAGGTCCAGGTTTGGGTTTCTTCTCTTGAGTAGCAACTTGCTTGCCGTTCTTTTTGAAGTTCCCCTTCTTCTTCCTTTTGCCCTTTTTCTTGAAATTAGTGGTCTTGTTGACCATCAACACTTGATGCTCTTTCTTGATTTCTACCTCCGCAGCTTTCAGCATTGCGAAGAGCTCGGGAATAGTCTTATTCATCCCTTGCATATTATAGTTCATCACGAAGCTCTTGTAGCTTGGTGGCAGTGATTGGAGAATTCTGTCAATGACGCAATCATCTGGAAGATTAACTCCCAATTGAATCAAGTGATTATTATACCCAGACATTTTGAGTATATGCTCACTGACAGAACTGTTCTCCTCCATCTTGCAGCTATAGAACTTATTGGAGACTTCATATCTCTCAATCTGGGCATTTGCTTGAAATATTAACTTCAACTCCTGAAACATCTCATATGCTCCATGACGTTCAAAACGTCGTTGAAGTCCCGATTCTAAGCCGTAAAGCATGGCACACTGAACTATTGAGTAGTCATCAGCTTTGCTCTGCCAGACGTTCATAACATCCGGCGTTGCTCCAGCAGCAGGCCTGGCACCCAGCAGTGCTTCCAGGACGTAATTCTTCTGTGCAGCAATGAGGATAATCCTCAAGTTACGGACCCAGTCCGTGTAATTGCTACCATCATCTTTCAACTTTCCTTTCTCAAGGAACGCATTAAAATTCAACGGAACAACAGCACGAGCCATCTATCTACAAACAAGCATAAACAAGCAAGATACTTATCAGGTACTAAGTTTCATGAGAAATTTAAGTTCAGTTAATTTACTTAAAGAACTCCCACTTAGATAGACATCCCTCTAATCCTCTAAGTGATTACGTGATCCAAATCAACTAAACCATGTCCGATCATCACGTGAGATGGAGTAGTTTCATTGGTGAACATCACTATGTTGATCATATCTACTATATGATTCACGCTCGACCTTTCAGTCTCCGTGTTCCGAGGCCATATCTGTATATGCTTGGCTCGTCAAGTTTAACATGAGTATTCCGCGTGTGCTACTGTTTTGCACCCATTGTATTTGAACGTAGAGCCTATCACACCGATCATCACGTGGTGTCTCAGCACGAAGAACTTTCGCAACGGTGCATACTCAGGGAGAACACTTCTTGATAATTAGTGAGAGATCATCTTATAATGCTACCGTCAATCAAAGCAAGATAAGATGCATAAAAGATAAACATCACATGCAATCAATAAAAGTGATATGATATGGCCATCATCATCTTGTGCTTGTGATCTCCATCTCCGAAGCACCGTCGTGATCACCATCGTCACCGGCGTGACACCTTGATCTCCATCGTAGCATCGTTGTCGTCTCGCCAAGCTTGTGCTTCCACGACTATCGCTACCGCTTAGTGATAAAGTAAAGCATTACATCGCGATTGCATTGCATACAATAAAGCGACAACCATATGGCTCCTGCCAGTTGCCGATAACTCGGTTACAAAACATGATCATCTCATACAATAAAAATCAGCATCATGTCTTGACCATATCACATCACAACATGCCCTGCAAAAACAAGTTAGACGTCCTCTACTTTGTTGTTGCAAGTTTTACGTGGCTGCTATGGGCTTAAGCAAGAACCAATCTTACCTACGCATCAAAACCACAACGATAGTTTGTCAAGTTGGTGCTGTTTTAACCTTCGCAAGGACCGGGCGTAGCCACACTCGATTCAACTAAAGTTGGAGAAACTGTCACCCGCAAGCCACCTATGTGCAAAGCACATCGGGAGAACCGGTCTCGCGTAAGCGTATGCGTAATGTCGGTCCGGGCCGCTTCGTCCAACAATACCGCCGAACCAAAGTATGACATTCTGGTAAGCAGTATGACTTATATCGCCCACAACTCACTTGTGTTCTACTCGTGCATATAACATCAACATATAAAACCTAGGCTCGGATGCCACTGATGGGGAACGTAGTAATTTCAAAATTTTCCTACGCACACGCAAGATCATGTGATGCATAGCAACGAGAGGGGAGAGTATGATCTACGTACCCTGGTAGATCGACAACGGAAGCGTTTGGTTGATGTAGTCGTACGTCTTCACGGCCCGACCGATCAAGCACCGAAACTACGGCACCTCCGAGTTTTAGCACACGTTCAGCTCGATAACGATCCCCGGACTCCGATCCAGCAAAGTGTCGGGGAAGAGTTCTATCAGCACGATGGGGTGGTGACGATCTTGATGCACTACTGTCGCAGGGCTTCGCCTAAGCACCACTACAATATTATCGAGGACTATGGTGGCAGGGGGCGCCGCACACGGCTAAGAATAAGATCACGTGGATCAACTTGTGTGTCTCTGGGGTTCCCCTGCCTCCGTATATAAAGGACCAAGGGGGGTGCGGCCGGCCTAGGAGAGGCGCGCCAGGAGAGTCCTACTCCCTCTGGGAGTAGGATTCCCCCCCCCCCAATCCTAGTTGGAATAGGACTCTCGGAGGGGGGAAAAGAGAGAGGGTGGCCGGCCCCCTCTCCTTGTCCTATTCGGACCAAGGGAGGGGAGGGGCGCGCGGCCCACTTTGGGCAGCCCCTTCTCTTTTCCACTAAGGCCCACTATGGCCCATATAGCTCCCGGGGGGGTTCCGGTAACCTCCCGGTACTCCGGTAAAATCCCGATTTCACCCGGAACACTTCCGATATCCAAACATAGGCTTCCAATATATCAATCTTTATGTCTCGACCATTTCGAGACTCCTCGTCATGTCCGTGATCACATCCGGGACTCCGAACAAACTTTGGTACATCAAAATGCATAAACTCATAATATAACCGTCATCGAACTTTAAGCGTGCGGACCCTACGGGTTTGAGAACAATGTAGACATGACCGAGACATGTCTCCGGTCAATAACCAATAGCGGGACCTGGATGCCCATATTGGCTCCTACATATTCTACGAAGATCTTTATCGGTCAGACCGCATAACAACATACGTTGTTCCCTTTGTCATCGGTATGTTACTTGCCCGAGATTCGATCGTCGGTATTCCAATACCTAGTTCAATCTCGTTACCAGCAAGTCTCTTTACTCGTTCCGTAATACATCATCCCGCAACTAACTCATTAGTTGCAATGCTTGCAAGGCTTAAGTGATGTGCATTACCGAGAGGGCCCAGAGATACCTCTCCGACAATCGGAGTGACAAATCCTAATCTCGAAATACGCCAACCCAACATGTACCTTTGGAGACACCTGTAGAGCTCCTTTATAATCACCCAGTCACGTTGTGACGTTTGGTAGCACACAAAGTGTTCCTCTGGTAAACGGGAGTTGCATAATCTCATAGTCATAGGAACATGTATAAGTCATGAAGAAAGCAATAGCAACATACTAAACGATCGGGTGCTAAGCTAATGGAATGGGTCATGTCAATCAGATCATTCACTTAATGATGTGATCCCGTTAATTAAATAACAACTCCTTGTTCATGGTTAGGAAACATAACCATCTTTGATTAACGAGCTAGTCAAGTAGAGGCATACTAGTGACACTTTGTTTGTCTATGTATTCACACATGTATTATGTTTCCGGTTAATACAATTCTAGCATGAATAATAAACATTTATCATGATATAAGGAAATAAATAATAACTTTATTATTGCCTCTAGGGCATATTTCCTTCAGCGCCCCCCAAGCCCAATCCAAATTGGGTGAGGGGCCGGCCCCCCTTTCCTTTCTCCTTCTCCCTCTTCCTTCTATTCCTAGTGGGACTAGGAAATGGGGAGTCCTACTCCTACTAGGAGGAGGACTCCTCCCCCCTTGGCACGCCTAGAGAGGGACGGCCGGCCTCCCCCTCCCTCCTTTATATACGTGGGGAGGAGGGCACCCTAGAACATACAAGTTGATTATTTAGCCGTATGCGGTGCCCCCTCCGCAGATTTCCACCTCGGTCATATCGTTGTAGTGCTTAGGCGAAGCCCTGCGTCCGTAACTTCATCATCACCGTCATCACGCCGTCGTGCTGACGAAGCTCTCCCTCGACACTCACCTGGATCTAGAGTTCATGGGACGTCACCGAGCTGAACGTGTGCAGATCGTGGAGGTGCCATACCTTCGGTGCTAGGATCGGTCAGATCGTGAAGACGTACGACTACATCAACCGTGTTGTCATAACGCTTCCGCTTACGGTCTACGAGGGTACGTAGACAACATTCTATCCCCTCTCATTGCTATGCATCACCTAGATAGATCTTGCGTGTGCGTAGGAAATTTTTTGAAATTACTGCGATCCCCAACAGGAGGATGTAGGCAGGAAGAGCGTTGTTGCTGTTGCGTATAGCAACGGGACCATCGAACCAAAGTCAGGCGGTGATAGGTTTGGATGGACTGAGCTTCGGTGACGTAACTTCAGGTGCCTTTGGGCTAGTGACATGTAGGCCCAACAGGTGGCTGGCCCACATGTCATAGACCCAAAGGCACCTACACTTACAACACTGAAAGCAACGTCCGTTTGGACGTCGGGCTCCTCTATATAGGGTATCACATTAGGACATTACTAACTAGCCCTTACTTCAAAAGCGGCGCAAACCGTACCGACCATAGACATTGAATGGTACGGGCTAAACCGACTACCCATGCCAAGTAGTTGCCTCTGCATGGGTGAGGAGGTGGTTGTAGCCGGGTACGTACAATCACCTGTTGTAAGTCAAGGTGAAAAAGCATAGGTAGTGTACGAGCTGGCTAAAGGTTCTAGTTCCTTGGTCTAGGCATGCACAGAGGTAGCACATGGAATACTTGGATGAAGTGATGCTATGGGCAAAGCAGTACACTTTTGATTAGAATAAAATGTGATATCACTCCGAGCTTCTGGGATTGGAAGTGCATTGCGTGGGTTTTCCTCTAACATGGGATGTAAGATCCCATATCACTCTGTCGCTAGTAGATTTTATAAATAAAATTTGGTTTTAGAAAAAATGGTCAAGGGAAAAATATTTTCCCTAAAAAATATTTTGGGCTGACGGCTCGGTGAGCGTAGTTGTGTCCGATAAAGTTTTCCTCTTTAAAAATTCATACATCCCCTTTTCCCAGTGACTTCCGGAGTACATATATTATACGTGCTCAACTGCTCTTATATTGTTTTTTCAGAGATAGTGAGTTATGAGAACTCTGAGGAGATAGAGAATGGTACCTATAATGAGTTTGGTCATATTAATGACTTTGATTTTGCTGAAGTGGAGTTGATTATGAGGAAGTCGACGGTCAAGGTTATGAGTAGATGCCCTCAATGGTTGATCTAGAAGGCTCATACTAGGAGCGGGTGACGTTCTATTTTTTTAAAAGCTTAGAACGGTGAGGGCAACCCCCCACTGACTAGGGTGATGTTCTATTGTCGTGGCCTCTTAGAGTTAGTTGACACTTGAGGTGTCATTGTAATAAAAGTCCACCTACTCATTGCGACAATTTTGTCATGTATATGATACTTTTCTCCTTAACTGATCCTGGCACAATTGTGAAGTGATGGTTTACGCCTGATTCTATCAGTCGTCCACAAATATGTATGCCTGGGTTTTGCCGGATGAAAGTACGTATGGATGTTGGTCACCTTTCGTTTACATCGGCCCAAACTCTAAAGTGTAGATCCTGACTTCTAGGGGATTGACTAATCACCTTCACCCCCCCAATCCACCACTAACTTCGCTCCTTAGTGTGGACGATTACCCATCCCTCACCTCTCTTCCCGATGGCTCCTTCCACAAATAGAAACGACACCCCTGACGTGTCAATCATTGTTCCTTCTGGCTCGAATGCAGGCCTTGACATCCTCATAAACTACCACCTCCGCATAGACATCATGCCCGCCAGCCATGGCGTCCACCACGACGGTCGTCGTCTCCTTGTTACGGGTCGCCTCTTACACCGCAACATCATCCTCCCTCTACATAATGTCCTCATCCACCACCACCTCCTGAGCCATGTATGTGGCAGTTGTAGGGGTGGAAAAGTGTGCTTGAACTAATGTGGGATGAATTATTTGGTACCAAATGGGTTGTTTGTCTTTTCGTGGGGGTGCTTCCTATTATGGGCAATGTGGCATATTTTTAATAAGATTACTATAAAGGTTGTTTTCCTGGTCATCTCGCTGATTTTATTTTCAAATACATTCTATTTCTACAACTGTGGAAGCCTTTGGGGAAACATCAGGATCGTGATGCCATGCAGCTGGCGCTGGCCAAGCTTAGACAGACCAACAGTCATGCTAGGACCCAGGAACATGACTCCCAAGGTCAAGTCCCGTCTTTTGTGTGAGCCTGTGTGCTCTTATGTTTAGCCGCGAGCCTTCTATCAAACTATATACAAGTTTGATGAAACGAGCAGCACCAGAGTTGAATTAAGGACAAGGCGACAAATGAGTGGGGCGAGGGATTTGATCTTTCATAGATGAACCGTGTGAAATTGAGGTTAATTTGGTCATTTAAACCCGTAACCACCCCCGACGCCATTCTTTTGAGGGAATCCGAGGAAAAGTTTTGTGTCGTTTCAAAATGAACAGAGGGTGTAGATGCTGACATAGTACAAATAATACATGCGAGCAGTGGCATACCTAGGTGGTGTGCCGGGTGTTCCATGACACACCTGGAATTTTATGATCTTTTACCCTGTAGTAGTAATTAGCTGATTTCCAAGGGCCATGTAAGTCAATTAAAATAGAGCTAAATCTATATCTATACCTAATCTATACCTCTATACTTTTACTAATAAAGCAAGGTGCGTTTCGTCAATTTTTTCATCCGTTCACGGTCGAAAAGAAATTTTTTCTATCCAGGTGATACTAAATTCTTATGCGTTCATCTGCCAGAAAAAAAAAGGCTTTTCTAGAATTTCATACATGGCCCGCGTGTTCTGGCCCAGCGAAGCCAGCCCATTTATTTTTCTGCCCATGCATTAAGGAGAATTCTATTTTTCGCAATGGGCGGCAAAGGGTTGAAGGTTCACACAGGACAACCAATAATGGGCTTGCCCATTTTTATTTTTTCTATGTTTTACTTCTATTTTTATTGTCTTACCCCTATCTCTTTTATCCCTTCCAAGTTTATTTTTCTTATATAATTTTATTTCAAAAATTCATAACTCTCAAAAAAATTCAAAATTTCCAAAAATAGTAATAATCAAATTTTGGAAATTTTTCAAAATTCCAAAATTTTGTTCCTATTTTGAAAAATATTCCGAACTAGAAAAAAGTTTCTTGTTTTTTCAAAAAAATTACTGTTTTTCAAAATTGTTCGAGATTTCTAAAAAGAAAATGGCATTTTTTTAAAAATGCTCCAAATACGAAAAATATTCTTGGTTTAGTGAAATTTTCACAATTCAAAATAATTTTCGTGTATAAAAGATAAAGAGTTTTGAAAAATATTATGAATTCTCAACATATGTTCCTGTTAAAAAAATGTTCACAAATTCAAATAATGTCCATGTTTTATATTATTTTTTGATGTTTTCTAAAAATGTTGGTGAATAAGTTTTGTACGTGTTTTTCAGAAAGTGTACGTAATTTTCGAAAACCTGTTCAGGATTGAAAAAATGGTTCATGTTTCCTACAATATTCAGAAATTTCATACCTTAAAAGGTCCTCGATTGAATGGAAAAGTAGATTGAATAATGCATGAGCCTTCTCTGGCATACGATGACGTAACAAAACTCTTAAATGTCCTCGATCAATGAATGGGAAACAGCGAATTGATTACTTCACACCCGGCGAAACTGAGAAGCTAAATGTTTCTTTCTGACATGCACACAGGGTTTTGCTTGCACATATAATTCTCACTAATTTTAAATGCATATTATTTTTTCTCCCATTGCAACGCACGGTTATATGTGCTTATGTAATAATAAAGTAAGCTCTGTTTCTCCGATTGTTTGGTCCATTCACCCATATTATTATTTTGTAGTACCCGAGGTGGTACTATTTTATGCGCACACTCGTTCAAATTAATTAGATGGGCCTTGCATGCACGGGTACTTCATACGTACGTCCGTCCCAGCCCATGAGGGAGCAGACAAAAGAGGAAAAAAAACAAATTAATTAGATGGGCCACAATTTCCTACTATGTCCGCCCCAGCCGATGAGGTAGCAGCCAACAGAGAAAAATTCGCGAGAAAAGCCTCGAACTCGAGTCCTTCCTCTGGAATAGGCGCGCAAGAGCCGGTATGTGTTTGTGTTGGTTAAGCAGCGCTAACAGTTTTTAAAACTATCTATATTTGCCGCCCTGCTTTTTTCCTTTTTTCTTTTTCTTTTTCTTTTTCTTTTTCCTTTTTTTAATTTATTCATTTTCCTCTTTCGTTTTTTTCCTTTTCAAGTTTTTACTTATTTCCAAAAAAAATGTTCACGCTTTAAAATTTTCTTCAGAACTTCAAAATGTTCAATTTTTCAGAATTACTTCATATGTTCTAAAATATTCGCATTTCCAAAAATGAGACGAAAATTTAGAAAAAATGTTCATCTCTTTGGAAAATTGTTCCGAATGTTAAAACTCGATTATTTTTTAAAATCATGAATAATATTTTGAAAACTATTTTTTGACCATTTGTTTAGAAGACCAAAATTGTAATTTCAAAAATTCTGCAAAAAGGCGAAAATAATTTGAAACCAAAAAATTTATTGAATTTCCCTGAACATTTTTTTATTTGTGAACAAAAAAAATGAATACAGGAACTTTTCTAAAAAACCCTAAAATTATTTGAAGTAGCGAACATGATGTGAAATTGCCGATTTTTTGAATTTGTAATTATTTTGGACAAGGGAACCTTTTGAAATTTTGAAATAATTTTGATGACTAGAATATTTTTTGATACTGTGAAAAGAATTTTGAAACCGTAAACGATTTTTGAAATTCCTGAACATTTAGTGAAACAAAAATATTTTTTGAATTTGTGAACAAATTTGAAAATCAAGAAATTAAAGGCATGGCTGCACGCTCCAATCAAGGCACACATGCAAAACCGATGCTGAAAGGAGGGAGGAGGGACACTAGCATGAGAAAAATCATGATACTCTGGCTTTGCACACTTAATTAAATAGAGAGACTCTAGCATGAGAAAAATCATGAGCTTTACAGATGCTCAAAGGGAGGAGTGATTGTGTGCCGCGAGCTTTGCACACTTACCTAAAAGGAGGGACTCAGCCAATAAGGGGGGATCTGAAGAGCACACACACACTTGCTCAATGCAAAAATAAATGCACTTTACTTGATAATTTCAGTTATGAAATTTGCTAACATTCTAACTTTAATAATGATTTGTGCAAATCCTTTTTTCTGGTAAACTCTGCTAAAATTATATTGATAAGCCACAATGCATTACACAAATAAACAGCATTGACAGAGTAATACACCAATGTGCTATTTATCAATTACCGTTCCTCATCATCTCAGAAAGAATTCGACCATGATACAATCGAAGATGCTATGCACGGACGCACGCCCTACTTCTATGCGCTCCTCCGAGATAGTAAGCCGACACATCTTAAGATTTGACTCCACACATCCGGATTCTCGTGCTTTGTCTCTGTGTTCTTTTAAGAAGAACGCATGGATAACTTTTTCTACAGTGGCAACGTACGTGCATTTTTACCTTTTTTTAAAGCGTGCGCACGCCCTTTATTTTAAGTTTTGCGCCCGCGACTGCATGTGAATCACGTGCCGAGGAGCGGGAACCAGGGGCTAGCTCAGTAGCTCGCTAGCTCGATCGATTGGCTCGCTCCATCTTATCTGCACCGCACGCTACATGCACGAGGATCACGGAGGCATGCATATGCATGCACGAGGCTGGTGGAATGGATAAGCTACCGCACGGCTCGACTTGTCCAGTCCTGCCGGTACTCGATCGCGGCCGTGCTAACTACTCGATGGAGATGGAGATGGAGATTCTCTGCAATCCCTCCTCGATGCGCGCAGGCCGGTGCATGGTGTAATCTGAGCCGACCGGCCCGCGTGCCTGGCAGCGTGCGACATGGCTGGCAGAGAAGAGGCGCTGCCCATTCGGCGAGCGGTCAGCTCCCCGCCGGGAGGCAGCAAGCAGAGGCGGTGCATCCATTCCATCCTGATCCTGCCCCGCCGATTCACCAAGGGCCGCCATCCTTTTGCCCCCCACCCAGGTAGTACATGCGACGCACCCGGCGGCCGGAGTCGTTTGTCGAGGCATAAGGACAACTCCACCGCGCGACCTTATTTTGTCCGGATGTGTTCGTTTGAGGTAGAATAGATGAATATCGCAACCCAACACATGGTCTCAAACGGACAAATGTCCGGATTCCGTCCATTTTTGACCCATTCCGGTTCAAACTTGCGCTGAGTTTGGGGTCAAAAGGACATCAAGCGGACGGGCTCGCCGCACGCCCTTGTCCTCCTGTGGCCCGTCTGTCGGGGACACTAGCAGTCCCTTCGCTTCCAACGCCTCCATCTCCTCTCCCCGCCCCGCCCCTCACCGGTGCCACCGCTATTCTCCGGCCGCCTCCTCACTGCGCAGGCCACGGCCGTCCATACCAAACCACGTCTCGACATGGCCGCCAACACGCCCACGCTTTCGCCGTAGTTTTGGCCATCGATCGAAGGAGGTTTGGCCGTCGCCGTCGTAGCCGGTGGCAGAGGGGATACGACCGCCGGCGATTTACCACGGCCGCCACGACAGCTTCCGACGAGAGCTCCAGAGCGGCCAGTAGCCGGCCGCCAACCACCCCGGCTGCGTCGAGGTGATCATCGCGGCCTCTTTGCCACCACGACCGCAAAGTGTTCAACACTTTACCCACAAAGGTATGGACAGTGGAGATGAGTTTTTCTTCCACCACTTCATTTGTTCATCCAATGATTCGTCGTCGGATGGTGAAGATCTTGTGGTGGCTGCACTGGTCGTTCACGACCAACGAAAGCTTCCTCGATACAGGGGGTCACTCCCTGGCCATGCTCCCAATCTGAACCGCAACAGGGAGAGAGGTCACGCCATGCTCTATGCCGATTACTTTGCACCAAGAACCGGCCACATTTGAACAGTTTGTCCAATTCCACTGTGAGCTGCGTGATTGGCACACTCATTTGGATCTTCAAAATGACATGGTTGAGCACGTGTGGGATCACATTGGCAACCAATAGATGTATTGGTTCATTTTATGTTCAGTCAAGACCATTTCGATTTGGTTGTAAAACTATTTTATTAGAGACAATTTTAATCGGGTTGTGAAACTATTTTTATTTTCAGACAAATATTTGGACGTACAAACTAGTTTTGACATGAAGATATGGGCATTTTTGACCCTGACGGACAGGATGAGGCAAATGGATGCGGCCGCGCGCTGGGCGCACGGCCACCGCATCCCAGAACAGGCCCGAACACGATCCCATCGCTCTACCCAAAAGGACAAAATCCAACCAAGTCAAACGTCCATTGAAGGTCGCGCGGTGGAATTGGCGTAAGGGAAACCAGCAAAACAAACCAAGAACAAAGCCAATGTCTGGACTCAGCCCTGCGCTCCTCGATTTTGTTTTGGGATGTGGACACCTGCGCTCCTGCGTATGGACACCTCAACTAAGATGCTAATTCATTCAACTAAAAACACTACCCTTTCAATGAAAAGTGTACCAGCGGGTTACCTGTAATTTGCACATTCCGTGACCTAAATCTCCAACATTTGCACATAAATATTACATATGTTACAGTAAATTATGATTCAAACATCTGCCTTGAGAACACTTGTTCCACCGCAAAAAATTCCCGGGTGGCCTTAGTTAGTTACTACATTAGTCTCGCCTTGGAGGTGCTTGATGAATTTTACCGAGTAAACCTTGCGCATGGAGTTTCTGCTCCCGGATGCACATGCATAGGATGAACAGTGCAATAAAAGAAATAGAAAGAAACCTGAACTTTTTCGTGACAAGCATTGTTAAGTCTTTCACTTGCATGCAAAGTTTCTGGTGAAAAAGCATTCATGATGCACTGAAAAACTGATGTTCCAAAAAGACTACTTTCAAAATCATTTTGGAGTATTGTTTTTTCCCTCGGGCCCTCACAATTATTATTCCATCACAAAATGTGCAAGTATGTAGAAAGTTAACTACTGTTTTTTTTGCCAAAAAATAGATGTTTTGGCATTTTCCTATTATTTTGAATTTTACTGTTCATCCCGGTGCATATGCACTCATGATCAGAATGACACTTTCGTGTAAACCATGAGATGTAAATCTTTTGTTTGATCCAACAGAATGCTACTCCATCCGTTCCTAAATATTTGTCTTTCTAGATATTTCAACAAGTGACTACATACGGAGTAAAATGAGTGAATCTACACTCTAAAATATGTCTATATATATCCGTTTGTGGTAGATTTCTATATGTCTATATACATCTAAAAAATAGATCTTTTTTCATAATTTCAGCTTTCTTTTGGCAACAAATCTTGCTTAGTTTTCTTCCACCATGTAAATTTCCACGATTAAATGAAATTCATGGATGTGTTGTAAAAAAAGACATAACAAGTGCTTCAAAATGCTTTAAATAATACTAGCTGATTAGGAGCATCGATCTTTTATTGCCCAGGCCTCAACGAATTTCATTCCATCATGAACATTTGCATGCATGTGGAACATTCATGAATGCTTATAATAACAAAAGATACATCATTTTTTGATACTTTATTCACATTTTACCGTTCATCCAAGTGCATGTGGCACCCAAGAGCGGAAACTTCATGTTCATGCGAAGTTTACTAGGTCATAAACTTCATGTAAACAGAAAAAAAATAATAATAATGATTTTGTAGGACTTGAAAACAAAAAAACAACTGCTACACAATCTCAAGAGACCCTTAACCCCTATTCATGAATTGTCAGTCAACCCCAACTGCCATTTCACCCATAATTTGGTGTGTGCAAGTGTTTAATGTGTGCACTGCCACCTTGTCAGAATTTTGCCGACTCTGGCAATAAATGAATGGTATATTGTTTTGTTTCTTGAAAAAGGTTCCTTTTACCAAATAAAATATCATTTCAAACATCCTTATTTAGCAAAAGGAGAGACAAAAGGTGAGAAGCATGAAGAAATATAGCTTAGGGCATCTCCATATGCGTCCGCGGGAAAACACTAGGTCCTCTTCGGGGGTGGTGTTGGAGATGCCCTTACATCTGACATTTACAAGAATGCTCATGGGTTCTAGCTTACCTACTATGTAAATCTAGAAGAAAAATCTACACGTTTCAATTTTTTTGAAAAACATGCAAATATAATTTAGATGAAACTAACCCATGCATGTTCTTTTGAAAAATAATATGATCATTTGGTCAAAATGAGAATGAAAGCACTACAATTTAAAATTTGCACACGTAAGTTTCTAACAAATACCTTTAACCTGTTTTCTTTGTAATTTTTCAAAACCTATCAATAAGGATTTCATTTTTTGCTAAGTTTTTGGAACTGAGTTTCCGGTAATCAATCAATGGTTCAAAAATCTGCTCTCGTTTACGCCCATCTTTGTTCTTGGCAAGTTGGATGATATACACTACTTCCTTCGTTCCTAAATATAAGTGTTTCTAGAGATTTCAATATGAACTACATATGGGTGTATATAGGCATAGTTTAGAGTATAGATTTAATCTTTTTCCTCCATATGTAGTCTATATTGAAATCTCGAAAAAGACTTGTATTTAGAAACGGAGAATACCTAATTCGTAGTATTGTGGATACTTTGGGTGGGCACCTCGATATTTGCGACGCATTTGGTTCGTCCTCAGGTAATGTCTTCGGTTAAGGTATCAGGAAGCTCCGGTTCCCTTTTCTTCTTTACGAATACGTGATGTGTTTGGTTTGGCCGCCCCACTCCCGCTTTTCTAATCAGCCTCGATCTGGGTGTTTTCAAGTTTGTGAACCTTCATATCGGAAAACACTGCTACGGAATATGTTCTTGGTGTACCAAACGTTAGGTGCCGTTTCAGAAAGCGCAGTAATGGGAAACCGTCGCCATTCTTTCGAAACAAACGCGTCGTTGATGTTTTCCGAAAACAAGACAGGGCGTGGTGCAGTGAGCCCATATGCCATTCCAAGAGTTCAATTAGGCCGACCGACGACCTGAGCTCCACCTCTTTTCTCTTGCTCCAAATCGAAAGTGGGCACGTACGTCCATATGGCGGCGACTTTTCAAAGGCAGAATCCTCCTCCATCTGCATGGCATCCAGCATGTCGACTAAACCAACAGCTCAATTAATGGCGGTGCAAGATCAGCGCTCCCTCCTTTCCGTCGCATCACACGTACGATACGCAGGCTAGCTAGGCGCGCAATTGGCCGGCGTGACCCCATTCGATCTCTCCCTGATTCTTTGCCCTTTCCTGCTCCGACTCCGGCTCCGGCTCCAGGTGGGTGTGGGTGCTCCATCATCTGTCAGTAATGACGGACGGCCCGGTCAATAATCGAGCAAGGACAAGGGTTTTATTCCGCGTGTGACTCATTGCCCGTACGTGCTAACGGCCTGATTTACGAGCAAGTTGGCCACAGGGTTCGTTTGCCTACTCGACACCTAGGGTTGAAGAAGGCGAAATCGCTGCTTCCGCTAACCCAGAAACATCTCGACACTAGGCTACACAAGTGTACGCGTCCGTCCATGCATTGCACGCTGGTGCAACGGCCGGGGGAAGTTGATCGGGGCGGACACTCGCAGCGGGTGCGGAAAGAAGCCCACCTGGGACGCACGGATTTGCGTTGGGCATGCAATGCAAGCTCGCTCCATCCGGCGCTAGCCGTCGTGCTCGAGGAAAAAGCTGTTCGGTAGTATTCCAACTCAGGCGACCGTACGCGCAATCGGTCGCCCGTCCGGACGCCTGAGTGCCCGTCGCCGTCGATCGACCTCATTCGACTTATAACCAGCTCATCGATCGAACTAACCGTCGCTGCAGATGGGCCGTCGCGAATCAGATCGATCGAGGAGAGAGGCCCGTGCATGCGGGCCACGAGCGGACGTCTTGTCCTGCTCGATCATGGTTGGGCCGTCTTCCCGTCCGATCAGCGGGGGAGATCGATCGATCGCACTGGCTGAGTGCGCGCGCCTCCTATACGCACGTACAGTACGTACGACGCGCAGATCCAGATCGATCAACCGCCTGATCGGCGTGTGTGCGTACTACGCCCGCGTTCGTGGTGTGTTCCCCGTCCGGCCGGATCAATGCCGATGCGACGGCCGGCGGTCCCGGCGCAGGATGCCTCGGCGCTGTAGGTACTGTGCGCCCGGGCAATTGGCATGTGAGAGCATCCACAGCCAGACTTTACAAATCCGACCCCTTAAACGTCTACGAACGCAACTGAGCGTATCCTTGAACAGTGACCGGTCATATCTTAAATTAGCATGTCTACATCAAGTCTCTCATATTTCAATCCCTAGATCCATATAAAGCATGCAAAAAAAATCCTACAATACCTTAACTAATCTTCGTCGTCGGAGCTGTCGACGACGAGGGTGCCGGGCGCCGGCTGGACGGGCGGGTAGGAGGGCTCCGGCTCATCCTCCTCCTGCTCGGCCTCATCCATGTAGGCAAGCATCTCCGCCTCCTCCGCGGCTTCCATCTCTTGCTGGCGACGGTGTCTGGCTTCTGCAGCCGACTCCGAGCGAAGGGAATCGAGGATGGCTTGCTGCTCCGCGTCACCAGCGTCCCCCACATCCTCCTCCCCTGGCTCCTCCTCCTCAACCCCCCCCCCCCTTTCTCATCCTCGTCCTTCTCCAACTACTCTGGATCCACTACATCCGGAGGTAGACCCGCGATGATCCGCCCTTCGCGCCTTGCCCGAATCTGCTCAAGAAGCTTGAGTCGGCGCTCCAGCGTCAGAAATGGCTTGCTTCTCACCTGGCAGCATGGGGGAATGGCTACTAGGCGGACGGGGGAGTGAAAAGTGGCGGCGGCGACGGACAGCCGAAGGAAAATGTGGATGGTAGGGTTTCGGTGCCGCCGGTCAACTTAAATAGTTGGGCTAGGCACTACGCGGCCCGCCGGAGCGGGGCCACGCGGCGACACCGGTCCAACGGAGGAGATGAGCTTTGGACCGCCGGGTTTCTGAGCATTTCCGCGTGAGACCCAGCCATCAATCCGACGTGGCCAGTATGCCCGGGCGCAGGCACACCATATCCGCCTCATATTTGAGCTGGATATACGAGATGCCTGTCAACCCGTGCGTTTAAAACTCGTTTGAGAGAACTGGGTCAAAAAATCGTGACCAGTCAATAACCAGATGGGCCGTCTGAACTTTTGAGACCGGTTTGAGATGCTCGATTGTAGATGATGTGAGCTAGAGTAGCTGGTGGTGGTCGACCGGGCCGGAGCCACAAGTCCAACGAGCGATCGACCTGTAGATCGAGGGACATCCTGTGCTGTGCGAGCCTATCGATTTGGCCAGCGACCGATCGGCAACCCTAGACAGCAACCCCAAATATAGCCATGTTTTCATCACGTTTACCCGTGTGGGATATCTACCCCACGTACCCACTCGGCCACTCCGTGTCTCGAGTCACTGTGTACACTACTAGCGAGATGCACCATTCTTAAATTCTTTTCACCAACTTCATCGCGTTGCATGTGTTCCTATCCACTCAAGCTCAAGAGTCAAGAGCGTCTCTACCCGATCTCCAATAATTTAAAGGAGGATATGCCCCAGAATCCTTGCTCCTTTAAATAATTACTCCCTCCATCCCGTAATGCAATATAAAAATGTTTTTGATACTGCATCAGTGTCAAAAACACTCTTATATTACGGGACTAAGGGAGTATCGTTTCTAACCGACCCCAAATACTTCACGGAGTAAAAGAAAATCAGTGACACACTAACACAAATTTGTTGCAAATTTGGTTCAAACCTAAAACTACTATATCAAACTTGATTCGCAATATATACATAAATATTTTAGGTGACTTGAACAAAATTTAGACTAGATTGCATAAAAAATACTCGTTATCGCTATCGCTCTCGTCCTCCAACCTCTCCTAGTCCGATTTGGTAAGCCCTCCGATCATATCGCCATGGCTCGCTCCATTGTCATCGCCGCCGTCGTCAGTTACTAGAGGCGAAGTCGATGACCTCCGTCGCCCCAGGCGTGTACTGCTCGTACAACCGACGTTCCGCCTTGACACGCTCCAGGTATAGGCGGTGGAGCTCCCCCATAAAGGCCTCGCTGGCTTGCTCCGTCCCAAAGCGTTCGTGGGCCTCCCGGTCTTCCTACATCTCCCTTGCAGTGGCCACCCGAGGGTCGATGGGCTCCAACCGCTGCAGGCCGTCGAGAAGATGTGGCGGGCGTCGGTGCCGTGGACACGGACCGACATAAGGTGTAGTTGCGTGCATACCGCGAAGTGGAAGTATCCGATCCATATCCACTCATGCGTGTAGCGGTTGGTGATCTCTGCGACCCATGTTCCCCATCGGCGCTGCCGCACGTCAAGGTATTGCCTCTACGGCGGTGGCAATGGTGGGAGGTCGGGGAAAACGAGCAAGAGGGAACCACCAACGCGGGGAGAGGAAGAAGCACCGGTGCGGGAGGAGGATCCGTCATCGCAGCCATGGGCTCGGGACCTCTCGTGGCGGCGGGGAGAGGCAATGGCTGGATCCGACCATTATTGGTGGCAGGGTTGGCGCTGGAGTGCATGAGGGTCGGGGTGGGGAGCACTGGTGGGGCTTGGGAGGTGACGGCGTGGAAGAGGAGGCGATATGAGGGTGCGATATTTTTACTCCGTGAGCGATCGGTCGAAAAGTAAAAAAATCTACACTAAGATTTTTGGGGTTCGGTTAGTTCCCGACTAGAGAAGGAAAAATCAGATTTATCTTCCTCTAAAGAATGCGTCGTTAGAGATCGCTCTAAAGAACGCATCGCATCGGATCCATCTCTTCTGCTGAAATTTGAGATGGCTTTAGGCCCATATAGCAATTTCTGAAAAATCTCTAAGGGTCCAGGTGGGTTATATGGCATTACGTGTAGTAGGAAGTTTAGTCCCACCCCGCTAGTGGAAGGAGAGTTTGAGTGGTTTATAAGGGTTTCTCTTCTACATGCTATTGGAGTTTGAGAAGAAAAGAGGCCCTCGCGCACTCCTCCTCCGCCGCCCGCCTCGCCACGCCTCGTCGCGCCGCGGGTTGCGGGATTGAGCCGAGCCGAGCTCACACCTACGCGCTATATAAGTGTGCAGTGTCTCCTAACCCTAGCCGCCACGAACAGATCACATCTACTCCACGCGCACGCCCATCGCCGGTGAGTCCATCCCGTCCGCCTAAACCACGCCCTTCTGGTTCCTGTACGGGATGAGGGACGAATAGGTTTTTGGGCAGCGATTACGCGACTGCTCGCTTTCGATCGTCTACTTCCTCTACGTCCGCGTCGCCTTCATCATCACCATCTCCACCGACGCCGAACGTGCCGTCGACAAGGAGGACGCCGCTGCCGCCACCAAAGCCGCGGCCTCTGCATGGCCTACCGGAGGGTAAAACTCGTTTATCCCGCTCCTACTATTTTCTGTTTTAGCCATGCTAGCGTTATACGTAAATCTTTCTGCAATTAGCGTAGTATGTGCTAGCTTGACTGAATATCAGTATGTGTTTATTTGTGTCAATGTCGTGCTAGTGATTAACTCGTGGATTAATTTAATCGAGAAATTGCCTATTTACTCAACAATCCAAAAACCTATTATGTGTAGGAATTTTTCGGCAAGTGGCTTTGCCGCTGCACTGAAACCGGATAAGTTTACCGGTACATACTTTAAGCGTTGGCAGACTAAGACCACGTTATAGCTCACGGCTATGAACGTGTTCTGGGTCACCGGTGTCTCCACGGGAACGATTTCTCCTGAACAGGAGAAGGCGTTCAAGGAGGCTACCGTTGTGTTTCTCGGAGCAGTTCTTAGCGTGATCGGAGATAAACTGGTCGATGCATATTTACATGTGCATGTCGCCAAGGACTTGTGGGAGGCGCTCGAATCTAAATTCGGGGCCGCTGATGCAGGGAGCGAGATGTATATTATAGAGCAGTTCCACGATTACAAGATGGTTGAAAACCGTCCTGTATTGGAGCAGGCTCATGAGATAATATGCATTGTTAAGGAGCTTGAACTTCTTAAGTGCGAGTTACCGGGCAAGTTTGTCGCGGGTTGCATAATCGCTAAGCTCCCTAATTCCTGGAGGAACTTTGCCACCACTCTGAAACATCAGAGGCGTGAATTCTCTGTGGAGGATGTCATTGGCCATCTGAGTGTTGAGCAGAATTCGAGGGCAAAAGACTCGCATGGAAAAGGGACCGAAGAGACTTCTGTCGCCAACATGGTGAACCAAAGGAACCATAACCCCCACAAGCCCAAGGGAAAGAATGGTGTCCAACAGAATACCGACTTTAAGAAGAAGGGTAAGAAGACCTTCAAGAAGAACAGGAAGGATGAGGGCTGCTTTACTTGTGGTTCGGTTGAACATTGGGCCAACAAGTGCCCAAACAAGTACAAGAAGGCAGGACGGGACTCCAAGTCTGTCAACATGATTGTGGGCAACAATGAGAATGGTGCATCTGGGTACGGTAATTTATTTACTGTTTTTTCAGTGTTTCAACCCAACGATTGGTGGGTGGACATAGGTGCAGGTGTTCATGTGTGTGCTGACATTTCATTGTTCACTTCTTACCAGGTCACAGGTCACGGGTCCGTATTGATGGGGAATGGCGTGGGTGCTTCTGTTCATGGTGTTGGCATGGTCGATCTGAAGTTTATTTCGGGAAGGATCGTGCATCTGAAGAACGTGCAGCATGTCCCCGCCATCAAGAAGAACCTCGTTAGTGGCTCCCTTCTATGTAGAGAAGGGTTTAAGTTGGTTTTCGAGTCTAATAAATTAGTTGTTACGAAATATGGACTCTTTGTTGGGAAAGGTTATGAGAGCGGAGGGATGTTCCGCCTTTCCCTCGCAGATTTTTGTAATAAAGTCATGAACCATATTCATTCGAATGTTAATGAATCTGAAGTTTGGCATTCACATCTTTGTCACATTGGTTTCGGTGTTATGACGCGGCTAGCCAAGTTGGATTTAATCCCGAGTTTCACCTTAGCCAAAGGTTCTAAGTGCCTTTCATGTGTGCAAGCTAAGCAACCTCGCAAGCCTCACAAGGCCGCGGAGGAGAGACACTTGGCACCATTAGAACTCATACATTCTGATCTTTGTGAGATGAATGGTGTGTTGACTAAAGATGGAAAGAAATACTTCATGACATTGATAGATGACTCCACTAGATATTGCTATGTGTATCTGTTAAACACTAAAGATGAGGATCTACACTACTTTAAAATCTATAACGCAGAAGTTGAGAAACAACTTGAAAAGAAAATTAAACGAGTCCGATCAGATCGTGGTGGAGAGTACTTCTCGAGTGAGTTTGATTCTTTCTGTGCGGAACATGGCATTATTCATGAGAGGACGCCTCCCTATTCACCCCATTCAAACGGGGTTGCCGAGTGGAAAAACCATACTCTAACTGATTTGGTTAACGCCATGTTAGATACATCGGGTTTATTCAAGGCATGGTGGGGGGAGGCTATATTGATGGCATGTCATGTCCTGAATAAAGTTCCGACAAAGGATAATGAGATCACTCCCTATGAGAAATGGGCAAAGAGAAGGACAACACTCTCGTACTTGCGTACTTGGGGCTGTTTGGCGAAAGTCAATGTGCCGATCCCCAAAAAGCGTAAGCTTGGACCAAAGACTGTGGACTGCGTTAATTTGGGTTACGCTAAGAACAGCGTTGGCTATAGATTTCTAGTAGTGAAATCTGAGGTACCTGACCAGAAGGTCGGTACAATTATGGAGTCTAAGGATGCTACATTCTTCGAGGATATTTTTCCTATAAGAGATATGCAAAGCACTTCTAGACAGGAACCTGAGGAGACTCCTGAACCTGCCATTCCTATGGAATATTATGAACAAACACATTATGAAAATCTTGAGGAGGATGACGAGGAAACTCTTGGTAGGGGCAAGAGACAAAGGACTGCAAAGACCTTTGGTGATGATTTCTTCGTGTACCTCGTGGATGATACTCCCACTTCTATTTCAGAAGCGTATGCCTCTCCAGAAGCTGACTACTGGAAGGATGTGGTCCGTAGCGAGATGGATTCCATCATGGCTAACGGGACATGGGAGATCAGTGATCGTCCCTATGGTTGCAAACCACTGGGGTGTAAGTGGGTGTTCAAAAAGAAGCTTAGGCTCGATGGTACTATTGAAAAGTACAAGGCTAGGCTTGTGGCCAAGGGCTATGACCAGCAAGAAGAGGAAGATTTCTTCGATACTTATTCACCTGTGGCTAGACTGACCACCATTCGAGTATTACTCTCGTTGGCGGCCTAGCACGGTCTTCTCGTCCATCAGATGGATGTTAAGACAGCTTTTCTAAATGGAGAGCTAAAAGAGGAAATCTACATGCAACAGCCTGATGGCTTTGAGATAGATGGTCAGGAAAGAAAGGTGTGTAGGTTGATAAAATCTTTATATGGCCTGAAACAAGCACCTAAGCAATGGCATGATAAGTTTAATACAACTCTGGCATCTGTTGGTTTCGTTGTTAATGAGGGTGACAAATGTGTATACTATCTCCATGGTGGGGGTGAAGGAGTTATACTGTGCTTGTATGTTGATGACATACTGATATTCGGAACAAACCTCAAAGTCATTGAGGAGGTCAAATCGTTTCTATCTCAGAACTTTGAGATGAAAGACCTTGGTGTGGCTGATGTTATCTTGAACATCAAGCTACTGAGAGATAATGAGGGTGGAATTACACTTCTGCAATCCCACTATGTTGAGAAGGTGTTGAGTCGTTTTGGATATTCGGACTGCACGCCATCTCAAACACCATATGATCCTAGCGTGTTGATTCGAAAGTCCAAAGGCATGGCTAAAGATCAATTGAGATACTCTCAAATCATTGGTTCACTGATGTACCTAGCGAGCGCAACGAGGCCTGACATCGCGTTTGCTGTGAGCAAACTGAGCCGGTTTGTTTCCAAACCGGGTGATGTACATTGGCATGCTGTTGAGAGAGTTATGCGCTATCTTAAAGGTACTATGAACTATGGACTTCACTATACCGGATACCCGTCGGTACTTGAAGGGTATAGTGACGCGAATTGGATCTCTGATGCTGATCAGATGAAGGCCATAACTGGGTATATGTTTACTATTGGAGGTGGCGCTGTTTCCTGAAAGTCTTGCAAGCAAACGATCTTAACGAGATCGACAATGAAAGCAGAATTAACAGCATTAGACACATCTGGTGTTGAAGCGAGATGGCTTCGAGATCTTTTGATGGACTTGCCATTGGTTGATAAACCGGTTCCGGCTATCCTTATGAACTGTGACAATCAGACTGTCATCACCAAGGTGAAGAGTTCAAAGGACAACATGAAGTCCACCAAACACATAAGAATGAGATTAAAAGCTGTCAGAAAATTAAGAAACTCCGGAGTGATAACGTTGGACTATATCCATACGGCTAAGAATCTGGCAGATCCCTTTACGAAAGGGCTATCACGTGTTGTGATAGATAATGCATCGAGGGAGATGGGTATGAGACCCATATGAGTTGCCATGGTAGTAACCCAACCTATGTGATCGGAGATCCCGTGAATTAGGACCTGGGAAAACAAGCTAGTGGTGAACTGAGGAGAGTAACTATACTAACCCACTCCGTTGGAGATGCAATACTCTTGATACTGTATGGTAGGATGACTATTGTCTTAATGTGTTCCAAAGCTTATGTAAGCAAGATGCTATCCTACAGAGCGATCTTTGAAGGAACACACCTATGTGAGCCTGACTGCTGGTCACAGTCTATGAGATTGGGATGATCTCTAGTAAGCTGATGAATAGGCCAGGAGTGTGACTTATATGCTTCACCCGAGGGTCAGCCTTCGGCAGCCTAGTACTAGTAAGACATGTAGTGAAACTTATTTACGCCAAACTGACAATTCAAGGCATAGTCCATTGTTCAGTTGTGAAGGAGTGTAGCTACCTGCTCTAGGTGAAGTTCAACCTTAACAGGTCTTCACTGGCACACTGGTATATCGAAACAACAATTGGAACAGAGGACACAATGGGCCCTCGAGATCTAGTGGGGGATTGCTGAAATTTGAGTTGGGCTCTAGGCCCATATAGCAATTTCTAAAAAATCTCTAAGGCCCATGTGGGTTATATGGCACTAGGTGTACTGGGAAGTTTAGTCCCACCCCGCTAGTGGAAGGAGAGTTGGAGTGGTTTATAAGGGTTTCTCTTCTACATGCTATTGGAGCTTGAGAAGAGAAGAGGCCCTCGCGCACTCCTCCTTCGCCGCCCGCCTCGCCACGCCTTGTCACGACGCGCCGCGCCGCGGGTTGCGGGATTGAGCCGAGCCGAGCTCACACCTACGCGCTTATTTTTGCCAGTCACTAACGGAGAGTTCTCTGACAACTGGGCCACGATCTGAGACGTCGGATCGTGGGCTGTCACGGACTCGGACGTGGGTCGAGCCCACGTCTCTCCACGCGGCTGCGTCTATATAAGTGTGCGGTGTCTTCTAACCCTAACCGCTACGAACAGATCACATCTGCTCCACGCGCACGCCCACCGTCGTTCCCTTGCTGCTGCTGCCGCCGGTGACTCCATCCTGTCCGCCGCGTACATGGTCGATGGGAGTGCAGGTCTCCGAAACCACGCCCTTCTGGTTCCTGTACGGGGTGAGGGGCGAATAGGTTTTTGGGCAGCGATTACGCGACTGCTCGCTTCCGATCGTCTACTTCCTCTACGTCTGCGTCGCCTTCATCATCACCATGTCCACCGACGCCGAACGTGCCGCCGCTGAGAAAGCTGAAGCCGACAAGAAGGCCGCCGAGGACGCCGCTGCCGCCACCAAAGCCGCGGCCTCTGCATGGCCTACTGGACGGTATAACTCGTTTATCCCGCTCCTACTGTTTTCTGTTTTAATCATGCTAGCGTTATACGTAAATCTTTCTGCAATTAGCGTAGTATGTGCTAGCTTGACTGAATATCAGTATGTGTTTATTTGTGTCAATGTCGTGCTAGTGATTTACTCGTGGATTAATTTAATCGAGAAATTGCCTATTTACTCAACATCTTCTCTTAATTAAATTGCCCTGTGAAGACCTTATTAATTAAACACTGTCACTCACCACAGCCACTCCAGCTGATATATATCATCACACTAGCCAGTAGTCGCTCGTGTTTTCGCATGCATGACACAAGACCGTACGTGACTAACTGACTATTCAACTCCTGCCACTAGGACAATGGATTCTATCACGTCCTTATCCGGTGGAGGCACGAGAGCAACGGGACCTCCGTGATTAACTGAGACTGTCGTCGGTACGGTCGGCTACCAAATGACGGTGGTCGCCGATAACTTAATCAACTACTCCCTGCATATCGATGGGGTTGCTGACTAGCTGCTTTACATAATCGTGTTGAACGGCGGCTGTTACATTTCCAACTGACAACAGGTGGTTGAAGCCTGTTACACTACAGTGCTTGCTAGTAATTGGCGTCGTGCGTTCAATAATTGGATCCATCACCTGAAGTCCGGGATCGAAATAGACGGGTCCGACTAGGACATAACCGGCGACTTTTATTTATCTATATCTGATAAAGGTTTTTTTAGAAAATTTTCGCCTATTCATCTTCATTAATGATAGTACAACGAACATAAAAAATTACATTCATATTCCATAGACCACATAACGCCGATTACAAACACTGAAGATAGCTGAGGACGCGCCGCCGTCATTATCACTCCCTCACCGGAGCCGGACAAAATTTATTGTAATAGACAGTCGGAAAATCATCATACTAAGGCCTCATAGGACCAGCACACAAAAACAACAGCCGCCATCGATGAATATTACCATAGATAAGAAGGATTCAAACTGAAGACACACAAACATAGACGAATGACGAGCAAATCCACCAAAGACACACCTCCACACGCCCATACGATGCTAGACGCACCACCAGGACAGAGGGCTAGGCGAGGAGAATCTTATTCCATCTTCAAGGAGCTGCCACCGTCTCGTATTCTTGAACAGGACATAAATCCTAACAAACTCGAAGACATATAAAAACGGAGCCCTGCCGCTGGCAAAGGACCGGGATCCACCGCACCCCATGACCATAAGGCCACTAGAGATGAGACGGACCCGCGGCGGCCGTCTGAAGGCAGAGGAACCCCAATCTCTTTTGAAAGAGGCGGCGGCTACGTGTTATGTTGCATCGTGTCCTAGTATATAATACCACATCATTATGCAGAAAGGTTTTTTTGTTGACTAAGAGCATCTTTAGCAGGCCTCATCAAACCCATAAAAATAAGGCATTCATAGTTTCGATCGAAAAAACAGTCCCTGGCAGACCCCGTAAAGTTCGATTGGGGCACTGAGAATCCATCCGCGAGAACCTCATATGTACAGATTGGAAGGCGGTATACAGTTCATCCCGTAAACGGTAAATCCTCACCGGAGCAGATGTGCCATTGCGGAACTGGCCAGAATCAACCCGAAACTTGCCGGAATCCGGCACTGCACATCGTAAAAGGTCGCGTACACCGGAATTTGTCGTTGTCGGTCCAAATTGTGGTTGGCTCGACCTTCACCGCCAAGGCGAGGCCGGCCACGGGCGAGGTGGAGCAGGCTGCCGATGGCCCGAATCAAGGTGGGGCAGCGCCGGAGAAGGGTGAGAGAGGCGCGGCCGGGGCGGGGGAGGCACGATAGGGTCGGGCTTGGCCGGGTCGGAGCACAGCGGCGGCGGGCATGGCCGAGGCGCGGCGCGGCCTGAGCAGGACGAGTTTGGCCGGAGCGGAACGATTGCTTGATGTATCGTTCCGGATACAGTTTGTAATACGACATCTATTCTTTTCGGCCTACTTTTGCATCGTAAAAACTGCTTAAAGGGCCCTTTAAATGTGTTTTAAGGGATCCGCTAGAGATGCTCTGAGTATGTCATGTGGAAGAGATTTTAAGGCATCTCCAATGTGGACCCTTAAAACATCTATAAACGTCTGGACCAAGCTGTCCGGGCATACTTAGTCATCCAACATAGACCTCCATTTGTCTGCGCACCCATTTTTCTGCAAACCGGAAGCAAACCGGGGGTTTTGTCGGAGTCCGGACCTCCGCCATGTAGAACATCGTCACATCTGTCCCATCCAAAACTGAGGCATAACCCGCACATTTGGAGCGGTCCACACTCTGTTTTCCTGCCAAAGCCTGTGCTTTCCCAACCCTCTCTGCTCCGATCACCACCGCCCTCCACCACAATTCTCATGCTTTTCGCCTTTCATCGCCTCATGGATCCGTATGAAAAGATGCCAAAGCCGGCAGAGGTGGAGGATCCAGAGAAGGTGGTCGCCCACAAGATCAACTCAGCGGCACGAAAAGCCACCCCACCTTAAAAGGAAGGCAAAGGATAAAGAGGAGGCAGAGACCGACAAAAAGAAGGTTGGCTGGGGCGATAGGCGACAGGGCGTGGCGTGTGTCACGCGCTATGACGTGAAGGAGAAAAATAAGGAGGAGAAATTTAACATCTTGATGGCGGTGACTAAGAAGAAAATCAACCTCGAAAAGAAGAAGACCAAGCTGGAAAAGTGAAACGCTAAGCTCACGGCCGCTTTGGAGGATACTAAAATGTTGACTATGAGGATGGACGAGTTGGATCCCATTGCGGCGATGATTGTGTGCGTCGCCCGTGTTAGGTCGTTGAAGCACTTGGCGGCCAAGAAGAAGACGACTGGTGACTAGGCGGATGCTACTTGTGAGTTGGGTTGGGATTTCCTCGAAGAGGAGAGGATGATGCAATACAGTAGAGATAAGTATTTTCCTCAGTTAAGAATCAAGATTATCAATACAGTAGGAGAATCACATAGGACCTCATTAGCAGCACCTGCACACACAAAAGTGGGAGACTGAAGGGAATATGCCCTAGAGGCAATAATAAAGTTGTTATTTATATTTCATTATATCATGATAAATGTTTATTATTCATGCTAGAATTGTATAAACCAGAAACATTGTACATGTGTGAATAGATAGACAAAACAGAGTGTCCCTAGTATGCCTCTGCTTGACTAGCTCGTTAATCAAAGATGGTTAAGTTTCCTGACCATAGACATGTGTTGTCATTTGATCAACGGGATCACATCATTAGAGAATGATGTCATGGACAAGACCCATCTGTTAGCTTAGCACTATGATTGTTTAGTTTATTGCTATTGCTTTCATCAGGACTTATACATGTTCCTCTGACTGTGAGATTATGCAACTCCCGAATACCGGAGGAACACCTTGTGTGCTATCAAACGTCACAACGTAACTGGGTGATTATAAAGATGCTCTATAGGTGTCTCCGATGGTGTTTGTTGAGTTGGCATAGATCAAGATTAGGATTTGTCACTCCGTGTATCGTAGAGGTATCTCTGGGCCCTCTCGGTAATGCACATCACTATGAGCCTTGCAAGCAATGTGACTAATGAGTTAGTCACGCGATGATGCATTATGGAACGAGTAAAGAGACTTGCCGGTGACGAGATTGAACTAGGTATGATGATACCGACGATCGAATCTCGGGCAAGTAACATACCGATGATCTTTTGCACCTCCTTCTCGGCGAATGATTCGACGTTGGTGTAGTCCACTTCATCTCCAGAGTCATACTGCACACATTAATGAATTCCATTATTACTTATATAAAACCAATGCCAATAATACAATATAGGCTTCAGCCTACCATACATTTAGGAAAGCAAAGTTAAGCCAAATGTTATTAGAAATATGTATAGTGAACATTAAAATATTTTAATCTAAAGTTGTGGAGTAAAGGAGGATACACATAAACTCACTTTTTTAATTTTTCATAAACTCACTTTAGATGTTTGTTTATACTATCAGCTCAATTACTTGCATAATCAGGCCTAGTCATTCAACATTGATTCTATTCAAGGTTTGGAAATCAGCTTTCCATGTGTTGCAAGCAAGTTATACATTGGACCTAAGGCTAAGGGAAGTGAGAATATAGCTAACTAAAGCGGTGAGACATGTATTTCAATGGTGCCAAGAAGAGAAATTGAGAGAGCAATTAGTGATGAGAACAATCAGCTTCAAACCTACATAGTGGAAACTGGAACCTAAATTTTACAACAACCAGTTTCATTTTGACCACTCAAGGTTTCATCTTCTTGTAGGAAAGAAAGTACATTGGATCACTGAATATATATTCTAACATGATAACATGGGATTCTGATCAGCGAGACCTGGCAGGAGTAAATCAAATTCTGGGTGTGTGCTACACTGACCTATATCTCCTTATAATCATATAGATTTGAATGCACTATTGTACAAAAGAGCCTTCACTAACTTTCTCTCACTATTCATGTCAACCAAGCTGCCACAAAAAGTGTGGCTAACATAATGATCACCAAACAGGCCCTAATTTTTAGGGTGGGCTTACCTCAAACACTTCATCGTCACCATAGCCTTCAGCATATGGGTCTTCGAAGTTGGTCATGTCAAGCTTACTCTTCTTATCCACTGAACCATCCACCTAAATATAAAATTACATCCATTACTACTAATTACAGAAGTCAACTACAAATTTAAATATGCACACATGACACATTGATCAGCTTATCCAAACTATGATCATACTTGCATTTTCCATTTTCATGCACACAATCTGAACAACATAGCTAATATAACTAATATTCTGAAAAACTTTCTAATTATAGGAAACCTACACAAAAGAATAATTAAAATGTACATAAGCATTTTTTGGGATAATGCAGCAAAGCTCCTACACATATTAACGTAATGCAGTAGTTACTTATGTACAACTTCAACTATAAATGCATACATCTCCAACAAATATCTAAAATTTCATTACTTACCTAAACGAAAAAAATTATACTATAGGTGAATCTTGTATCATCTAAATCAATTCATTGGCACATCAAAATTAATGCAATCCAATTCCAATATGTTTCCATCCAGTAGCATTGAACCACTGATCAAATCAAATAATCATATATGTCTGCGGCATTGACCTACAGATCTAATAATCATATATGGTCTATCTGTCCTTAAATTCCCTCTTAAATAAGGTGTTCAACCTCATACTAGTTAAAATCTAAAAGCAAAAATTCCACTACTAATCTATTAAGCATCTGAAAAAACCCCATCCCTCAATCCGGCTACTTCTAACCTAATCTAATAATCATATGTGGTCTACCATTCTTGCACGACTCAAATACAGAAAAACCCTAATGCAAAGAAAACCCTCCATCCAACTAATCTAACCCAAGCAACTTCTGGCCAAAAACCCTAGAATCTAAAAACTACCAACTAAATGGGATAAGCACATATCTTCTGCTCCAACTGCTCCTCGCCGGAGCCGGCCTCCACCTTCTCCACCTCGTGCGCCTCGCCAGGGCCCGCCTCCACCTTCCGAGCCTTGCCGGAGATCGCCAGAGCGGGCGCATCTGGCTGGACTGCGCCGCTCGAGCCCGCCTCCACCTTCTCCAGATCTGCAGCATCTGCTGCACCTCCCCTCACCCATGTGCCCGCTGCGACCTGCTGCGCCTGCGCCACCAGATCTGTGCCCCAATCGGGTCGCTCGCTTCCTGCGTCCTCCATGGCGATGGAGGTGATGGAGAGGATGCGTTGGGGAGAGGGAGACGGCGAGGTGGGAGAGGAGAGGGAGTGGAGAGGGAGACGATGCGGTGGGGGGGAAATGGTGGGCGATGAGGCCGGAGGTGGTTGCCGTCCACATTTATATGATGGGACAGTTTTGGCTTGTTGCCATGGACACGTGCTGCCCCACGGCCGCAGACGGCTGCACGTGAAAACGAAACGCCCGCTGTATACAAATACGTATAGGGCCGGGCATATGATCTAACCGGGCCCATACGGGCCTCCCAAGGCTCCTCGATGGCTATACGCGGGGGCAACAAAGACGATCGTGCCCCTCGTTATGAATCGTTTTTGGTTCATCCTGGGCATCCTTGTGTTTTCCCCCCTCGCTTTCAGCCCGGGGAGGGGGGGGGACACCGGACCAGAAACGGGTAACTAGGACCTCTTTCAATGCAAAGGTGCTTAGATGAGGTGCTAAGTGCATTAAATACCTTAGCAACTCAACTCCTCAATGCATAGGTGCTTAACTTGGTGTTGCTAAGCATACTTTATTTAATGAGTTAGCACCTAAAGTCTTTAATGCATTGGTTAAGTTGTTTCATTTAAGCGGTTTGCCTAGGTTCTCGCGCTTCGCATTGGTTTTTCCTGGAGTAACCAAAGTGCTCTCCCCCCTTCTTAAATGTTGTGCCATGTCATTTTTTTTGCTTATGTGGCATGCTTAGCACCTGTCCACCGTGGAGCACTGGGAAGGGCCTAATTGTGGTGCCAGATCAGTTGGTTAGGTTTTTGTGGTAGAACTAGGTTCAAGGGCTAGGCAATTGGTGCTCACATTTTCGGTATTTATTTCAGGTATTTCGGCGGAAGATATTTTCATCAGTTATGAAGACGTGTGTGACGGCTTCGTTAATCTTAAAATGATGTGTCAGTTCAGTCTCTCGAAGATGCTTGTAGGAATAAAGTACGTGCGCATGCATTCATAAGGAAGAGTATATGCGTCTATTTATGAACGTCTATCTTTGTATTATGTTTAAACAAAATTGTGGTGCCATGCTATCCCGGGTACAACGGGCAGGGGCATGCGGCGAGCTGTTGCCTGCCGGTGAAAACCGAGCAAAAACAAAAGGGAGTTCTGCATATCTGCATTATCTACTAGTGGAAGTTACAAGGCCGGCTTTCTTTCCCGGCAGGACAGTTCGGTGCCATGCCAGTTTTGGGCTGCCCAAGGGTGCAACAACAAATACCACTTTAAGTTTTTTTTACTTGAACTACCACTTTTTCCGGGTGATTACATTAATTAAACAAGAACAAAAAAGGTCACTAGTACTAAGCTAACTACACTAGTAGCCTAGTACACTGTTGCCACGTGAGGGGGCGCCCGCGCCGGCGGCTGGACGGCGTTGCTGCTGCAGTGGTGGTCGGAGCTGTTGGTCTCTTTGGCGGCTGGGAGCTCGAAGGGGCCGAGGCGGTGGTCGCCGAGGCGGGACTTGTAGGCGGCCTTCTTGTACTCGGCCCAGGTGAAGTCCCTGTACAGGCTCCGCTCACCTTCACGCATCAGCTCCGGCAGCGGCGCGATGCGCTGCGCCGGTGCCGGCCCGCCGAAGTAGATCACCGACAGCCGCGACTGCTGCCCCTCCGCCGGCGCCACCACCCGGTGCTTCACGCTCTGGAACCGCCCGTTGGTCAGCACCTGAAATTCACCAAACAATGTCTCACATCAGAATACATGCGTGTAAAAACAGTCTGCAACGTACTGGTGCAACGAACAGTATTCCCACTAGAGTTATGCAGGTGGTAGGGCACACGCAGGCCACACGGGGTCGCGCGCCAATGAGTTATCGGGTGCAACTTGCACCCTTTGCGCGGTACGTCGTTGACAAGAAGAGAGGGTGGGTCGGGCGGGACGCCAGCTAAATAATGCGCCATGCCAAACCAGACCAAAACATGCATGCGTGCGCGTCCATGGATCCCAGGTATTCCTAGATGAATTGGGTAGGCGGCAAAGGTAACAAGTGAGTGAGTGGTAATGGTGTGCTGCCTACCTGGAGGGAGTCCCCGACATTGACGAAGAGGGAATCGGGGTCGGGGGCCACGGGGACCCAGCGGCCGTCCGGCAGCATGATCTGGAGGCCCCCGATGCGGTTGGACCGGAGCACGGAGATGATCTGCGGGTCCGTGTGCTCCCCGAACCCCGTCACGCCGCGCTGCCCCGCCGCCAGGGGGCAGGGGCACGGCGGGTAGTGGTTCACGCGGACCATCTCGTCGGCTTCGTCCGGCGCCACCATCCGCCGCAGCACGCCGCGGTGCTCCTCCGCGACGCCGAGCCCATCCGCCATGAGCTCCAGCACCCGCGCGCCCACCTCCCGCACCGCGTCCGTGTACTCCTCGAGCGCCGCCCGGAGCGACGCCGGCAGGGAGGCCGCCGCGACGGAGCCGGACCCGACGGAGAGCAGGATGTACTCGAGCCAGCCCACGTCGCCGTTGCAGCCGATGCTCTTGCTGCCGTAGCCCAAGGGCCGCGCCGACGCCTCCAGCTTGTCCTTGTGCGGCAGCGCGAAGAAGGCCGCGGCGCGTTCCTCCAGCGCGTCCGCGAGGGCCGCCGGCACGCCGTGGTTGGTCGCCCTGAAGAAGCCGACGCCGCGGCACGCGTCCGCCACGGCCGCCGCAGCGCCCGGCGCCGACAGGTCGACGCTCGGCACCGCGGCCGCCGCCGCATGTGCGCATTTCACCAGAGGGATCGCGTCCACCGAGATGGGCACCGTGATGGCCACCATGGCCAGCAGACGATCTCGCAGAGCACCCGATGTGTAGTGAAGCAGAGCAGTTCCCGGTTCGTGCTAGCTAAAGAGTGCACCTGGTTCGAAGCAGAGCAGGAGCAGAGGAGCAGGGGTGAGCTGGGAACGTTTGCAGTTGTGGTCGTCTGACGGGGTGACGGCCTGGCATATATAGGCGACATGAGCTTTGATTATGAGCTGCAGTGGCTAACCAAGAACCAGGTGCTCACTTTAGTTAGTTTGGTCCAGTGACAGTGAGTGAAGTGACGTGGGAAGAGTGTCACAGCAAGCTAGTACGTACGTGGTGTATGCACGCACTATGTATGTGTGGAAGTGCCATCGACCAGGCCGTTGGCTTGGTTGGAACCGTACGGTTCAAGCGCGTCTCTGATGCATCCACGCCCAATTGTCGGTGTAACGGAACACAAGACTTTTCCTTGCTCTATTAATACGTGAATGAGATGGGAGCGGCTGGACGTCAATCAACGAACGTGATATTTGAGTCAGTCACTTTTTGCATGTTTATGATTCTTTGGGCCGTGCCCATTGGCTGAGTAACACCGCAGCCGTAAGACAACTTCATATATTTACTACCATTCGACGTACATATGTCATTGATATTACCCTTAAAGAAGGAAGAACAAGAAAAATAATAAAATAAATGGCAAATTTTGCACAGAATTTACACACAAATTGTGTATCTTATAACACACAAAAATAAGCATACAATAGTGGTATTTTCACAGAAAAGGGAAAAATTCCTAATAAGGAATGAATTAGTTGCAACGGTAGTACCATTAAAGAATAAAGGAAATGAAATAAAACCAAATCAAAATAACAAGCTTTTCTAAGAATAAAGAAAAAGAAAAATAATAGTACAATTTTCACAGTCTAGTATAATTTAAACACATATTGTATAGTACTTGCATGTAAACTTACACATGGAAAAAATCAAAAGAGAAGTTGTCTAAGAAATAATGAATTAGCGGTATTAGTATTCCCTTTTAAGAAGAAAAAAATGAAAAAAATTGCACGTAGTTTATACATAAATAGCTTTTTTAATAATATGCAAGAATAAACATATAATAGTGGAATGATATCGGTATTACCTCTAAAGAAAGAAAATGAAATGAAATAAAAATAAAAACAAAAACAAAATCAAAATAATGAAGTTTTCTATAGAAGAATGAAACCCTTTAATAAGAAAGAAAATGAATAAAATAAAATAAAATCACAATAATAAAGTTTTCTAGGCAATGATGAACTCTTTAAGAAAAAAGAAAAAGAGAAAAAATTGCACACAAGTTTGCACTGAAATTGCACTTTTAGTAACATGGAAACAACAAACATATAATATTGCAATTTCGCACTCTACTATAATTTACACACATGCTGTATAGTACTTGCGTGTATACTTATTTAAACACAGAAAAATATAATATTTTCTAAAAAAGAATGAAGTAGTGGCATTGGTACCACCCTTTAAGAAGAAACGAATGAAAAAATAAATCATGCTAAAATTTGCACATAATTTACACATAAATTGCACTTTTTATAGCTATGCAAGAACTAACATATACTAGTAGAATTTACATAAAAAAAGTTTCAAAGAAGGAATGAATTAGTGTCATTGGTATTACCCTTAAATAAGAGAGAAAGTGAAATGAAAACTTAAAACTAAAAATTCTTCAAGATTAGTACAAAAATTGCACTTTTTATAATATGTAAGAAGAAACCTATAGTAGTAAAATTTCCATACTCTAATATAATGTATCCATGGTGTACTTGTGTGCATATATTTACACACGCACACTCAACATCCAAAAAAACTCATAAAGAAAAAACAAAAATCAACAAAAAAAACTAAAACCCACAAAAAACAAAAATTAACCAATAAAAGGAAAGAAAAAAGGAAAAGGAAAAACACATAGAAACGGAAAAGTAGAATGAAAAAATAAAGCAAAAATACCCAAAAAAGAAAGAATGAATATGTCGCGTTGGTATTACCATTTAAGAACAAAGAAAATAGGAAACAGAATCTAAAACAAACACTGACAAAATTTGCACGAAATATACATAAAACTGTGATGTTTGAAAATATGCAAAATAAGCATATAAAAGTGGAACTTTTACAAAAATGAAATCTAGAACAAATGAATAGTAGCATTGGTGTTAACCTTAAAGTAATGAAGTAAAGACAAATAATATCAAAATAATGACTTTTATTCTGAAAAGGAATGAATTAGTGGCATTGGTATCTCCTTTAAAAGAGAGAGATTTAAAAAAAATGCGCACAACTTTGCAGCAAAATTGCACTTTATCGTAATATGCAAAAATAATCATATAATCATGAAATATTGGCACATATTATATGGTATTTGTATGTATATAATTACAGTCAGCCAAAACCCACAAAAACAAAAGATAAGCAATAAAGAAAAGGAAAAAAACCGCAACCCAGAAGAACAAAAAACGAGCCCAAGAAGCAATTCAACTGACCCAAAATAGAGGTCAATCGATTCCACACAGCCCAACCCAACAATAGAACTAAACAGAAAAAAATTATAAACGACACAGAACTCAAAGCGCATCCAACGACCAAAAAATTGACTGACCATAAAACGAAAAGTCAGCTGACTGAAATGCAACTAAAGTGGAATGAGATTGCTCTCCTACACAATAATCTTTTTTTTGCGGGAATACATCCATTCTATTCATCTTCAATCATGGTGGTACAACGAACACCAAAAATAATAAAAATTACATCCAGATCCATAGACCAACTAGTGACAACTACACGCACTAAAGCAAGCTGAAGGCGCGCCGCCGTCATCACCCCTCCATCATCGGAGCCGGACAAAACTTGTTGTAGTAGACAGTCATGAAGTTGTCGTGCTAAGGCCCCATAGGACCAGCGCACCAGAACAGCAACCGCCGCCGATGAAGAGTAGCGTAGATCGGAAGGATCCAACCCGAAAACACACGAACGCAGACGAACGACGAACAGATCTGAGCAAATCCATCAAGGACAGATCCGCTAGAGACACACATCAACACGCCCATCGATGATGCTAAACGCACCACCGGAGAATTTTATTTCATCTTCAGGGAGCTGCCGCCGTCTCGCCTTCCTGAGTTGGACACAAACCTAACAAATCTCAAAGACACGTCTAAAAACAGAGCCCTCCCATCGGCAAGGGCCTGGATCCGCCCCGCTCCCATGACCCTAAGGCCACCAGAGATGTGGCGGACCGGCGACGGCGCCGGTGGGAGGCAGAGGAACCCTAGTTGGGGAGGAGGTGGCTGCCTGAGTCACGTACAGCTGCTGATGACAGATTAACAAGCACAGGCGATGCAAACCTGCTCTACGCCCCCCCCCCCCCCCCCCCCCGACACAGTAATCTTTTGTATGACACACTGCACATGCTGAATGCATGAAACAAACAAAATAGTTATACTGATTGTTTACTTCATGAGCTTTTTTGTCAGAACTGTGCTATTGGTATGATTGCTCACGACATTACCGAAAGATGACATAAATGGTGTGTTGTTCGTTAAGAAGCTAGGGTACATTAGGTTGAACATATATAGCATTGCCATGTTGTAGGGACAATATGTAAGGGCCATTGCACCTCAATGGTGTTCCATGCTAACTCCGGCAAAATATCAACCTCATTGGAAAACTCTGTAGAAGAGGATGATAAAGATAGTGTGCTTGTTTACTTCGATAAATGGTCAATATTGTTAGAAATTTAGGGTTTATGGTCTACCTCCTATTCTTCTGCGCTTATCTGTGGTGCCGCCCACAAATCACATATATGAGACTAGGGGGTAGGGACCTTCTTATACTGTCTTTTCAAAGAGTCCACCTCTTATACAAATAAGATTCCTAGCCTTTACAACTAGTTTCCGGGATAGAGACCTTCTTATACTGCCAGATCCTTCTTCATCCTTGCCCTCTGGCCATGGACGCGTCAGGTCCAAGCGGTCAGTAAGCACACCCCGTTCCGCGTCAAGGTGGATTTGCATGGCGTCCCGACATAGGGTGGAATATTGCGGGGTGGGAGACACCCCCCTCACAAGTCAGTCGTGGGGTGGGAGATCAATACAGTTCCTTTGTGCTTATCTTTTTAGTCTGACAAAGTGCCCATGCATTGCAAGGGTTCCCGAATAGATTAGTACTTGTTCACAAACTATAAAAAGCACTGAATTTCTTTGGTATCCATCACTAAATATATGTTAGGTTTCACCAAAGCATATTCCGCTTACTTGTTTGGGTAAGGTGTACGTGCCAGGGATAGGGTTGGTCTAGAGCAACTAAAGGTTTTTCTATGAATGTGGAGCAGAGCCACCAAGGACCTTTTTGTGTGCATAAATACAACATCTCTGGCATGCGTATATGCAAATGGGATAGTCAGAAGTAACGGATGACATTCACAACATCACCAACTAGGTCTTTTATTACTTTTTTCTTTTATGGTTTCATGAAATTTGTGACAAAGTTGTACTTCTATGACCAATATAATACTAGTATAACTTTTCTTAGGAACTTCTAAACCCAAGATTGTCAAAGTATAGCATATTTTTAGAAACTACAACATCACTGCTCGCAAGAAAAAACACAGCATCTATTTTTAGGGGAATAACGACGTCTACGATTTCAAAACACTCGCTAGCGGAATTTTTCGGTCATTAATCTTCTTAGGGAATTTGTCAGCCATTAATCTTCTTAGGGGATTCACAGTCATACTTAGCACAGTGATCCAATAATGTACGCCCGCACACGGCTCGCTGAGAACTGACTGGATTCGGTAAACATCTGAAAGAAATTCCTGCAAACCAGTGAGCAAAAGCTAGAGGGTCCAAAGCTAAAGCGACGTCGGTGTCCTGCTCCCGGGAGAGCGACATTCGCCTCTGGGTGCAACCGTGCAAGCTACAACAACTGAAGAGATTGTCCGTAACCCATGCCTGCCCCTTTCCTGTTGGTTTAGAGCATCTACCGCCGGGGCGTCCCAAATCCTTCTCAAATGTCCGGGTAGGTCATCCGGTCACCGACCGGTCATAATTTTTTGACCTAGGCGGACGTCTCAAACTGGTCTCGAACGTCCGGATTGACCGGCACCTCTCATATCGAGTCTAAATATGGGACGGATATGGGACGCCCGAGTACGTTTGTCATGTCGGACTCGGCCCATGCTGACCCACCGGAGTCCACATATATTTGTCCCCATTCGCTTGCCAGAGCAAACCCTAGTCACTTCACTCCACTCCCCTCTGCCACCCGAGCTCACCTCCGGCGGTTTTTGGCCTACTCCGTCATGGCCAACAGCGGATCAGACTCCGACCACTCCGGATCAGTCGACCGGGGTGTCATCCCGTGCGGAATTGGAGGAGGCAATGGCAGTCTGCATTGCACTCTGCTGCTCCTGGGAGGACAGCGCCCGGCCGACCGACGGATCCGTCCGCCGCGACGCATTGCGTTGGCTCACCTGCGCTCGGGTCCTCTGGTGTTGGATCCTTGCTGTCCCGGCAGGCGGAACACCTCTCCTTCCCCGTCACCGGTCAGGCAGACTATGCGGCGGTAATGGCGGCGGCTGATACAGCGGTGCGGGCGGCCGCGGAGGTGGAAGCCATCCGCGCACGCATTGTGAAGAAATGGCAGCGGAGGAACACACCCGCCCTCACCCGAGAGTAGAATCTTGCGGCCCGTGTCATGACCGGACTGTCACCGAAGAAGTAGAAGACGGATAGTGGCGGTGAGGACAGTTCTGACGACGAGCAGATCCGATTCAATTCTACTGCATCTTCGATCGGTACTTTCGCGAGAAGGGACGACAAGGGCAGCCGTAGATGAACTCCACCATAGCTAAACATGCCAAATTTTGATAATCCGTTGGCATGTTTAGTTTGTAATGATGGAGTAGCCGGATGATATGTGTGCATCGATCGACGTGGTTGGATGGGTTTGTATGAATTTAAGATACGATAGTTAAGGTGTTCGAATGTGGATTACATTTTATTTCAGAGGTTTCGGGTGACCTTTCGATGAAAGTCGCTGTTGCATGATCCGTACGTGGCTCTGTGGCTACTACTGCTCGATCGATCGAGCAGGGAATCGAAGGGTCCGGGACAAGATGGGGGACGGCGTGACCGGGCTAAGGAAAGCGAGCGCCCATGGCGCGTGCGTGATGGGGTTGAAAGGCCGGCCTGCCGGCCAAGTGTGTGTGTGGAATAGAAAACTCCGGGGGTGTACGTGCACATACCGGTGACCACTGGCCATGGGACTAACCCTGTCAGGCAGGCATGCACCTCCTCGTGCTTCAGTTGGCCCCGTGGCATGTGTTGTCGACGTGACGACGCGCCAACAAGCAGGGCCGCGCCCCGCTGCTTAATTGGCTAGCTGCCTGGTCCCTCCGGTGGCAGGGGAAAGGTGGCGACACGAGTCCGACGGCGGCGCGCGGCTGCACCGTGGGCCGCGCGGGATGCCCGCGGCGTCGTCGGCGACACGCGTGCGTCCGGCCACCGTGTGCGGGCGGACATGATTGGATCCACCAAATACCGGAGTCAAACTCGCCCACGCGCACACTGCTCGCTGTCCAGTGAACAGCGGAACACGTATTGCCGCCTGATGCCACCGACTGTCGGCGGCGCATGGCGCGCCACGGTACGTACACGGCGGCGCCATTATCGATCGCCGGATAATGGCGCCGTCCGCCGTGACCGTGTCCGTGGTGCCCGTCTGCATGCCGGCCAAGCGGCACATGCCGGTTAATTGTTCACTACGTCTGCGTAAGTTGTCTGAATTTGTAATTTAATAGGTCAATTTCGTGGCAAGGAAGGAGGCGATGGGGTGCTCCGAGGTCGAGCCAGAGCTGACGACGATGTTGCTCGCGGTGTCTAAGGAGTAGGCAAATCCGGGGGGTTAGGAATTCTATCAATCTGTCTTTCTTTCTTCTCTCCCAAGTCGAAGTCGATCAGGCCAAAGTCTTTCTTTCTCGATCTTCACCAATGAGTCCGTACATTCGTCCCTCCTCTGCCTACCGCTCCGGTTAGCAGGTATGTTAGGGTTTTAATCCTCACAAGGACATCCTCGAACGAATGTCGGCACTTTTTTCAAGTCAGTCTTCTGGGCTCTGATCCTCCTCGACTTCATCTATCGGGAGAATATATGGAGCTCCAGCATAGATTGTAGTCCATTACTGGGGCGACGAGATCAGAGTGAGGTTATGATTTCTCATCGTGCGTACGCGACGGTGAGATCTGATGTCAGGTTCTTCAGATCAATTAAATGGTTCAACGTTCATAACTATGACACCAGGGAATTGGTCCTTTGGGACATGTGCACAAACACTTATAGTCTACCATTGAGAAGGTCAAAGACAGGCCAGCTCTGATATGGGACCGATGGCAACGACACTTTGTCGTCGTTTCTCTGGCAGAGGCAATGGTGCTTCGTTGGTCCATAGTCCTTAATGTAACTTTTATTATGTTTAAACTGTTTTATATTTCTAGTGAACTTTTATAATAGTTCTAGATCCTTTTCGCAGAAAAAAGAATCCAAGGGTTAACCGGCATGGGTAGAGGGCCTTTCAGTATTAGTTTCCTCTCAAATCAGACAATGTCTTCATCAGAGGCCGCGGGCACGAAAACAAACTAAAAACAGACGGTGAAGGAGTAATTGGAGGAGGAAGAAAGCCTAATGAAGAAGAAAAAGAACATTCCTTGTATTTTATAATCCAACGGTTCAGAAGATTGACTTTTTAAAAGATACTTCATTTTTAAATGACTTAGAGCATGTATAGCCGGATACATTAAATCCCGCCGTTCAAACGCATGCGGACACACCGCGTCTAGGTGCAGTGATCGGACAACCTTCAAATTTTCGTCTTTGCATCAGAATACCTTATAGTTTTACCCTTCAAATCATACAAACCATGCAAGTACGTAGATCAACTAAACCTACAGTAGACTAGAGATGACCACCATCTCCATTCCGAGCTTCGGGTACATGGGTGGCGGATGCATCTCCGGCTCCATGGTGGCCTTTGCCTCCATCTCCGCTTCCACCTCGTTGAAAAAAGCGCCAGTCTCCGCCTGTTGTTGCCGGATCGCCGGTTAGACTCCACATACGCCTCATCTTGGATGGACTCGAGGATGGCTGTCTGTTCCGCCATCTCCGCCGCTTGGGCAACCTCGAACTCCGCCATGGCGAAGCCCACAACTGACTCCTCCTCCTCCTCCTCCTCCTTCGTATCCGCCCCTTCCATGGTTTCGGCTGATGCTTCCCTCCCCTTCCTCCTCCACCTCCTCCTCCTCCTCCGACTTTGGTGACTCCGTAGGCAGGTCGACTGTGATCCTGGTGGCGCGTCTCGCCTCGCCTCGCTGGACCTCGTCCTGAATTTGGAACTGGCGCCCCGACCTTAGCATATGTACATGGTCTTTTTCTGTCGGGAGGCGGGCGGTGAGGAAAGAGGGAGGCGGAGAGATATGAATAGGCTCCGGCTGGTGGCACTGAGAGGGAGGAAGAGGATGTGGCTCGGGTCAGGGGACACCGTCCGACTTAAATAGACAAACTTTGGCCCCAAGCGGCAAGCCGGAGCGGCGCCACATGGTGTTCATGTTCACACCCCTGCCGGATAATATGTTCGTCGGATCGTTGGGTTTCTGGACAATTTCGTGTGTGACTCAACTGTGAGTCCGATGTGACAGATGCGTCTGAGCCTCCTCATATTGCCTCAAATTTGGGTTAGATATGAGGGATGTCGGTCAGCCATGACGTTTGAGGTTGGTTTAAGACACCCGGGTGGATTTTTACCTGTCAGTGACCGGGCCGCTCGTTCGGGCCTTTGGTTTAAGGCGCTGTAGATGCTC
Source organism: Triticum urartu (assembly GCF_056163025.1). Classification (NCBI taxonomy): domain Eukaryota; kingdom Viridiplantae; phylum Streptophyta; class Magnoliopsida; order Poales; family Poaceae; genus Triticum; species Triticum urartu. The sequence goes on from NC_141873.1 coordinate 553,547,123, forward strand.
TTATGTATAGTCAGTATGTTGCTACGGCGTGCTGCAACCCACTATGCATCGAATCTATGTATTGGTAGAGTCGCGGAGACCAGATGCAGGAGGCGACGGCCAGGTCCTAGGTGTACTACTACTAGGCACTAGTTCCGTGCTCCCGTGGGGCGGCTCGCTGCTGGTGACGAGTTCCATCGGTAGATCGCACTAGCCCGCACAGGAATGTGATCCTCATCCACGCAAGATAATTCAAGTCGTACGTTACGTACAACGTCGATGGCGATCACTCGGCGGGAGGGACAGAATTGCAGTCAGGACCCAGGGCGACACGTACGTGTATGTGCACACATGCATTATCGATCCATGCATGTTTCCCGAGCTGCATGCGCCGGAGCGCCGGCCCGGTGCATGCATCCACACTATAGCTCGGCTCGGCGTTGCAAGGTTCTGTCAGGCCATGTGAACGGGCCGGGGTCGCCGGCCAAGAGCAGCGTAAATAGCTCTCATGCATGTGTACGTGTGCTCGATCGGGGTGTCGGGGGCGGTGCATGAACTTGGTCACGACATGCACCATTCATGCGTACGTAGCGTCTATGAATGAGTCCACCTATATATCTACCTGCAGACACGTCGTTGTCGCCCTATCCCTTGGGCTAGCTCGTTTTCCTTTGCTGTGGTCCGCAGGCCAGACACGACATTGATAGAGCAGCAAGTGCGCGCGTGCCCACGTGAGCCTGGCGAGGCTACGACTGGCCGGTCCAATGAAACATCAACACGTCGACGGCGCCATCGGCCGGCAAGCTACTTCTGGGACGCATGCAAACCCATGCATGCATCGGCGTACTAAACACTCTGCGCTGCGCTGTTTTCGCTTCTTTGCTGAAAACAGCATGCTACGAGGTTTGATATACTGATCTTTCCTGCCAAGCAGGCCGGTTCTCGGATTACACGCTGACACGAAACTACTCCTTCCCTTTCACAATATAGTGCATCCACGTTTCTCGAGATTCAAGTTTGACCGTAAATATAATCAACGAGACTGACTGCCGTGGGAGCAAAAATTATGTCACAAAACTCTTATCAAAAATACGAATCCAATGGTATAATTTTTGCTCCTGCCATAATTGGTTTTGTTGGTTAAATTTACGGTCAAACTTAGATCTCAAGAAGCACGGGCACACTACATTGTGAAACGAGAGGAGTACATGTACTAGTAGCAGCATCTCTAGTAGACTACTTAAAAGTTAACCCTTAAAAGCATGTTTAAAAGTCCTTTAAAATAGTTTTTACGGTGTAAAATTGGGTGGAAAAAAAGATATCGTATTATGAACTGTATCCGTAACGATGCAGCAAGCAATCGCCCCGCTCCGGCCACGCTCCACCCGGCCACGCCGCGCCTCGGCCATGCGGGCCCGCCCCAATCGCCACCCGTCCCCCGCCCATCCAGCCCCAGGCATGCACGCCCCGGCCGTGCCCGCCGCGCTTCCCCCCGGCCATGCCTGCCCCGGCCACGCTCGCCGCCGCCGCCGCGTTCCGCCCTGGCCATGCCCGCCCCTGTCGCCACTGGTGGTTTAAAAATTACTAGGGGCGTCCTTATCCTAGGAGCACGCCACTATATATATATATATATATATATATATATATATATATATATATATATATATATATATATATATGTGTGCCAAATTTAGCTTGTTTTCGCAAAGCCTACATGACAAATATATCAATGCATATTTCATAATCAACACAAGCACATGTTAAGATGAACTAGATTATGTATATGCTAATTTGATCCACATGCTACTTAATTAATTCATTACATATTTTTAATTGACCGTGCAATGGCCGGGGCAAAAATAAAAAAACTCATATGCACCAGTGCCTACGATCGAGTTACGTCATATTGCTTATCCAGCATAGCTCCAAAAGTATACCCAAACTAAGAGTATCTACAGCGGAGCACCTCAAACCGGTCCCAAATGCCCGGACGAACGGACAAGTAAAAAAAAAACCTAACCGAGCGCCTCAAACCAGCCTCAAACTCCTGGGTTGTCCGGCACCCCTTATATACACTCCCGACCTTCTACTTCATCCTCTATGACACCAAGGACAAAATGCCTCAGGCTTCGCAGATAAGGGTGCACCTAGTTTGAAGATGAAGTTAACAATTTGCCGATCCATTTTTATGTACTATGTTATTTATATGTTTTAAGCATGTTTTTACTATGCGGGGAGAACAATTATGTGTGCTTTATATATTATTTTACATGTGCAATCATATGTCCAAAGGCTATAACCCTGTCCAGTACCATGCCCATAGCCTCTTTCCTCATTCATTATCCCTCTCCACACCTATATCCCCATTTTCTTCCTGCGAACTCCAGCGAGGTCAGACGCTCAACTCGCGATGCCTCGCACCGCTGGCTCCATGATACCTGTCCGCATCACTCTGACGTGCATGCAGATGGATTTGGAGAGAAGGATGCCACCCAAGCTAGATCTGCATCAACGATGGTCGCTCTAGATCTGGTCTTCAGGGTCGCTTCCTCCTGTGCGACAACATCGTTGGTCCGGGTATATGTGAATCGACAGCAAGGCTCTACACTATGAACAATTGCACGACATACAACTATGAACACGTTTGACAGTGTGATATATCTTTGTAATACTAATACGTGAACTGTGCATATGTATTTGTTTATATACAAATGTAATAAATGTTAAATATGGAATCTATTTTTTTTAATTCACAATACTTATCAGCGGCTTGGCTCGGACAAGCCGCGCCGTACATTTTTACTTCAGTAGCGACGTCTCATAATATCATCGCTACTACTACTCTCTCCATTTCAAAATATAGTGTGCCCGCGCTTTCCGAGGTCTAACTTTGACCATAAATTTAACCAACGAGACCGACTGTGGCGTGAAAAAAAAAATATAATTGAAAACTTCTTTTGAATATGAATCCACAGGTATAATTTTTGCTCCCGCCACAGTCGGTCTCGTTGGTTAAATTTATGGTCAAAGTTGAAGCACGGAAATAGAGAAAGCACTATATTTTGAAACGGAGGGAGTACCTTAGAGCAACTCTAGCAGACCCCGCATCCGGCCGGCCCGCAAAATGCGTTTGCAGTTCATGGAAAACCGTTTTTGCGGGCTGGCTCAGACGGCCACAGATGCAGACCCCCCAAACGGACCCGTATAAAAGTATATTGATACGTCTCCAACGTATCTATAATTTTTGATTGTTTAATGCTATTATATTATCTATTTTGGATGTTTAATAGAGTTTAATATGCTCTTTTATATTATTTTTGGGACTAACCTATTAACTGGAGGCCCAGTGCCAATTTCTGTTTTTTTGCCTATTTTAGAGTTTCGTAGAAAAGGAATACCAAATGGAATGAAACCTTTGCGATGATCTTTCTTGGACCGAAAGCAAACTAGGAGACTTGGAGTTAAAGTCTGGAACTCCGTGACGCGGCCACGAGGCAGGAGGGCACGCCCCCACCCTCGTGGGCCCCACAAAGCTCCACTGACGTACTTCTTTCGCCTATATATACCCTTATAACCTACATCGATCGCAGAGAGCCACGAAACCACTTTTCCACCGCCGCAACCTTCTGTACTCGTGAGATCCCATCTTGGGGCCTTTTCTGGTGATCCACCGGAGGGGGAATCGATCACGGAGGGCTTCTATATCAACACCACAGCCTCTCCGATGAAGTGTGAGTAGTTTACCACAGACCTTCGGGTCCATAGTTATTAGCTAGATGGCTTCTTCTCTCTCTTTGATTCTCAATACAAAGTTCTCCTCGATGTTCTTGAAGATCTATTCGATGTAATACTCTTTTGCGGTGTGTTTGCCGAGATCCGATGAATTGTGGGTTTATGAACAAGATTATCTATGAATATTATTTGGTTCTTCTATGAATTCTTATATGCATGATTTGATATCTTTGCAAGTCTCTTCGAATTATCGGTTTAGTTTGGCCTACTAGATTGATCTTTCTTGAAATGGGAGAAGTGTTTAGCTTTTGGTTCAATCTTGCGGTGTCCTTTCCCAGTGACAGTAGGGGCAGCAAGGCACGTATTGTATTGTTGCCATCGAGGGTAAAAAGATGGGGTTTATATCATATTGCTTGAGTTTATCCCTTTACATCCTGTCATCTTGCTTAATGCGTTACTCTGTTCTTATGAACTTAATACTCTAGATGCATGCCGGATAGCGGTCGATGTGTGGAGTAATAGTAGTAGATGCAGAATCGTTTCGATCTACTTGACACGGACGTGATGCCTATATTCATAATCATTGCCTAGATATTCTCATAACTATGCGCTTTTCTATCAATTGCTCGGCAGTAATTTGTTCACCCACCGTAATACATGTTATCTTGAGAGAAGCCACTAGTGAAACCTATGGCCCCCGGGTCTCTTTCTTTTATATTGCATCTCTTTTATTTACATCGCATCTAGTTTACTATTTTGCAGTCTTTACTTTCCAATCTATACAACAAAAATACTAAAAATATTTATCTTACTATCTTTATCAGATATCACTTTTGCGAGTGACCGTGAAGGGATTGACAACCCCTTTACCGCGTTGGTTGCAAGGTTCTTGATTGTTTGTGTAGGTACTAGGCGACTTGTGCGTTGTCTCCTACTGGATTGATACCTTGGTTCTCAAAATTGAGGGAAATAATTACGCTACTTTGATGCATCACCCTTTCCTCTTCAAGGGAAAACCAACGCATGCTCAAGAGGTAGCAAGAAGGATTTCTGGCGCCGTTGCCGGGGAGATCTACGCCAAGTCAAGGCATACCAAGTACCCATCATAAACTCTTCTCCCTCGCATTACATTATTTGCCATTCGCCTCTCGTTTTCCTCTACCCCACTTCTAAAATGATTTTCGAAAACCTTTGCCTTTTCCTCGCCCCCTTTTCGTTCGTCTCTTTTCGCTTGCTTCTTGTGTGCTTGTGTGTTAGATTGATTGTTTGTCACGATGGCTCAAGATAATACCAAATAGTGTGACTTTTCCAATACCAATAACAATGATTTTATTAGCACTCAGATTGCTCCTACTACCGTTGCTGAATATTGTGAAATTAATACCGCTTTGTTGAATCTTGTTACTAAAGATCAATTTTCTGGCCTTCCTAGTGAAGATGCCGCTACCCATCTAAACAACTTTATTGATTTGTGTGATATGCAAAAGAAGAAAGATGTGGATAATGATATTGTTAAATTGAAGCTATTTCCATTTTCGCTTAGAGATCGTGCTAAAACTTGGTTCTCTTCTTTGCCTAAAAATAGTATTGATTCATGGAATAAGTGCAAAGATGCTTTTATCTATAAGTATTTTCCTCCCGCTAAGATCATCTCTCTTAGGAACGACATTATGAATTTTAAGCAACTTGATCATGAGCATGTTGCACAAGCTTGAGAGAGGATGAAATTAATGGTACGTAATTGCCCTACACATGGTTTGAATTTGTGGATGATTATACAATTTTTTTATGCCGGATTGAATTTTCTTCTAGAAATATTTTAGATTCGACCGCGGGAGGCACTTTTATGGAAATCACTTTAGGAGAAGCTACTAAATTCCTAGACAATATTATGGTTAATTATTCTCAATGGCACACCAAAAGATCCACTAGTAAAAAAGTTCATGCGATTGAAGAGATTAATGTTTTGAGTGGAAAGATGGATGAACTTATGAAATTGTTTTCTAATAAAAGTGTTTCTTCTGGTCCTAATGATATGCCTTTGTCCACTTTGATTGAGAATAATAATGAATCTATGGATGTGAATTTTGTTGGTAGGAACAATTTTGGTAACAACGTGTATAGAGGAAATTTTAATTCTAGACCATTTCCTAATAATTCCTCTAATAATTATGGTAATTCCTACAACAAATATTATGGACATTTTAATAAGATGCCCTCTGATTTTGAGAATAGTGTTAAATAATTTATGAGTTCGCAAAAGAATTTCAATGCTTTGGTGGAAGAAAAATTGCTTAAGATTGATGAGTTGGCTAGGAACGTGGATATAATTTCTCTTGATGTTGATTCTCTGAAACTTAGATCTATTTCACCTAAACATGATATCAATGAGTCCCTTGAATCCATGAGAATTTCCATTGATGAGTGTAAAGAAAGAACCGCTAGGATGCGTGCTAAAAAGATTGCTTTGTAAAAGCGTGTTCTTCTAGTTTTTATGATAATAATGATGAAGATCTAAAAGTGATTGATGTGACTCCTATTAAATCTTTGTTTTCCAATATGAATCTTGATAAAGAAGGGACTGGAGATGAGTCAACTTTAGTTAAAAGGCGTCCCAATGATTCAGAGTTTTTAGATCTTGATGCAAAAATTAGTAAAAGTGGGATTGAAGAGGTCAAAACTTTACATAGCAATGAACCCACTATTTTGGATTTCAAGGAATTTAATTATGATAATTGCTCTTCGATAGATTGTATTTCCTTGTTGCAATCCATGTTAAATTCTCCTCATGTTTATAATCAAAATAAAGCTTTTACTAAACATATCGTTGATACTTTAATGCAATCCTATGAAGAAAAGCTTGAACTAGAAGTTTCTATCCCTAGAAAACTTTATGATGAGTGTGAACCTATCATTAAAATTAAGATTAAAGATTATGAATGATATGCTTTTTGTGATTTGGGTGCTAGTGTTTCCATGATTCCAAAAACTTTGTGTGATGTGCTAGGTTTCCATGAATTTGATGATTGTTCTTTAAATTTGCATCTTGCGGATTCCACCATTAAGAAACCTATGGGAAGGATTAATGATGTTCTTATTGTTGCAAATAGGAATTATGTGCCAGTAGATTTCATTGTTCTTGATATAGATTGCAATCCTACATGTCCTATTATTCTTGGTAGACTTTTCCTTAGAACGATTGGTGCAATTATTGACATGAAAGAAGGAAATATTAGATTCCAATTTCCGTTAAGGAAAGGCATGGAACACTTTCCCAGGAAGAAAATTAAATTTCCTTATGAATCTATTATGAGAGCCAGTTATGGATTGCATACCAAAGATGACAATACCTAGATCTATTCTTGTTTTTATGCCTAGCTAGAGGCGTTGAACGATAGCGCTTGTTGGGAGACAACCCAATTTTATTTTTGTTCTTTACTTTTTGTTCCTGTTTAGTAATAAATAATTAATCTAGCCTATTGTGTTTTTTCTGTTTTAGTTAGTTTTTGTGACAAGTAAATCCTTTAGGATCTTCTTGGGTGATTATTGTTTGATCTTGCTGATAAAAACAGAAAGTATGCGCTCATGAAAATAATTTATATTTTTTTACCAGAGAGTGATAAAATACCAATTCCAACTGCAGTAGATCACTATACAAATTTTCCTGGTCGTCCTAAGTTTTCAGAATTTTTGGAGTTACAGAAGTACTCGAAACCTACAGATTTCTACAGACTGTTCTGTTTTTGATAGATTCTGTTTTTCGCGTGTTGTTTGCTTATTTTGATGCATCTATGGGTAGTATCGGGGGGTATGAAACATAGAGAAGTTGGAATAAAGTAGGTTTAACACCAATGTAAATAAAGAATGAGTTCATTACAGTACCTTAAAGTGGCGTTTTATTTTCTTATACTAACAGAGCTCATGAGATTTTCTGTTGAGTTTTGTGTTGTGAAGTTTTCAAGTTTTTGGGTAAAGATTTGATGGATTTTGGAATAAGGAGTGGAAAGATCCTAATATTGGGGATGCCCAAGGCACCACAAGGTAAAATTCAAGGACAACCAAAATCCTAAGCTTGGGGATGCCCCGGAAGGCATCCGCTCTTTCGTCTTCGTCTATCGGTAACTTTACTTGAGGCTATATTTTTATTCACCACATGATATGTGTTTTACTTGGAGCGTCTTGTATGATTTGAGTCTTTGATTTTTAGTTTACCACAATCATCCTTGCTGTACACACCTTTTGGGAGAGACATGCATGAATCAGAATTTATTAGAATACTCTATGTGCTTCACTTATATCTTTTGAGTTAGATAATTTTGTTCTACTGCTTTACTTATATCTTTTTAGAGCACGGTGGTGGTTTTATTTTATAGAAATTATTTATCTCTCATGCTTCACTTATATTATTTTGAGAGTCCTTTAGAACAGCATGGTATTTTGCTTTGGCTATAAAATTAGTCCTAATATGATAGGCATCCAAGATGGGTATAATAAAAACTTTCATATAAAGTGCATTGAATACTATGAGAAGTTTGATTCCTTATGATTATTTTGACATATGAAGATGGTGATATTAGAGTCATGCTAGTTGAGTAGTTGTGAATTTGAGAGATACTTGTGTTAAAGTTTGTGATTCCCGTAGCATGCACGTATGGTGAACCGTTATGTGATGAAGTTAGAGCATGATTTATTTTCTGATTGTCTTCCTTATGAGTGGCGGTCATGAAGGAAATATGCCCTAAAGGCAATAATAAAGTTATTATTTATTTCCTTATATCATGATAAATGTTTATTATTCATGCTAGAATTGTATTAACCAGAAACATAATCCATGTGTGAATACATAGACAAACAGAGTGTCACTAGTATGCCTCTACTTGACTAGCTCGTTGTTCAAAGATGGTTATGTTTCCTAACCATAGACATGAGTTGTCATTTGATTAACGGGATCACATCATTAGGAGAATGATGTGATTGACTTGACCCATTACATTAGCTTTGCACTTGATCGTTTAGTTTGTTGCTATTGCTTTCTTCATGACTTATACATGTTCCTATGACTATGAGATTATGCAACTCTCGTTTACCGGAAGAACACTTTGTGTGCTACCAAACGTCACAACATAACTGGGTGATTATAAAGGTGCTCTACAGGTGTCTCTGAAGGTACTTTTTGGGTTGGCGTATTTTGAGATTATGATTTGTCACTCCGATTGTCGGAGAGGTATCTTTGGGCCCACTCGGTAATGCACATCGCTATAAGCCTTGCAAGCATTGCAATTAATGAGTTAGTTGCGGGATGATGTGTTACGGAACGAGTAAAGAGACTTGCCGGTAACGAGATTGAACTAGGTATTGAGATACCGACGATCGAATCTCGGGCAAGTAACATACCGATGACAAAGGGAACAACGTATGTAGTTATGCGGTCTGGCCGATAAAGATCTTCGTAGAATATGTGGGAGCCAATATGAGCATCCAGGTACCGCTATTGGTTATTGACCGGAGACGTGTCTCGGTCATGTCTACATAGTTCTCGAACCCGTAGAGTCCGCACGCTTAAAGTTCGATGACGGTTATATTATGAGTTTATGTGTTTTGATGTACCGAAGGAGTTCGGAATCCCGGATGAGATCGGGGACATGACGAGGAGTCTCGAAATGGTCGAGACGTAAAGATCGATATATTGGACGACTATATTCGGACATCGAAAATGTTCTGAGTGATTCGGGTACTTTCGGGAGTACCGGGGAGTTACGAGAATTCGTATTGGGCCTTAATGGGCCATACAGGAAAGGAGAGAAAGGCCTCAAAGGGTGGCCGCACCCCTCCCCATGGGCTGGTCCGAATTGGACTAGGGAGGGGGGGGGGGGCGCCCCCTTCCTTCCTTCTCCTTTTTCCTTCCCTTTCCTTCCCTCCTACTCCTAATACTTGGAAGGGCTCCTAGTTCTACCAGGAAAGGGGGAATCCTACTCCCGGTGGGAGTAGGACTCCCCTAGGGCGCGCCATAGAGAGGGCCAGCCCTCCCCCTCCTCCACTTCTTTATATATGGGGGCAGGGGGCACCCCATAGACACAACAATTGATCTCTTGATCTCTTAGCCGTGTGTGGTGCCCCCCTCCACCATAATCCACCTCGATCATATCGTAGCGGTGCTTAGGCGAAGCCCTGCGTCGGTAGAACATCATCATCGTCACCACGCCGTCGCGCTAACGAAACTCTCCCTCAACACTCGGCTGGATCGGAGTTCGAGGGACGTCATCGAGTTGAACATGTGCAGAACTCGGAGGTGCCGTGCGTTTGATACTTGATCGGTCGGATCGTGAAGACGTACAACTACATCAACCGCGTTGTGCTAACGCTTCCGCTTTCGGTCTATGAGGGTACGTGGACAACACTCTCCCCTCTCGTTGCTATGCATCACCATGATCTTGCATGTGCGTAGTAATTTTTTTAAAATTTCTACGTTCCCCAACAGTGGCATCCGAGCCTGGTTTTATGCGTTGATGTAATATGCACGAGTAGAACACAAGTGAGTTGTGGGCGATATAAGACATACTGCTTACCAGCATGTCACACTTTGGTTCGGCGGTATTGTTGGATGAAGCGGCCAGGACCGACATTACGCGTACGCTTACGCGAGACTGGTTTTACCGTCATGCTATGCACACAGGTGACTAGCGGGTGTCAGTTTCTCCAACTTTAGTTGAACCGAGTGTGGCTACGCCCGGTCCTTGAGAAGGTTAAAACAACACTAACTTGACAAACTATCGTTGTGGTTTTAATGCGTAGGTAAGAACGGTTCTTGCTCAGCCCGTAGCAGCCACGTAAAAACTTGCAACAACAAAGTAGAGGACGTCTAACTTGTTTTTGCAGGGCATGTTGTGATGTGATATGGTCAAGACATGATGAGATATAAGTTTTTGTATAATATGATCATGTTTTGTTGAAGTTATCGACAACTGGCAGAATCCTTATGGTTGTCTCTTTATTGCATAAGATGCAAGCGCCGAATAATTGCTTTACTTTATCGCTATGCGATAGCAATAGTTGCAAGAGCAATAGTTGGTGAGACGACTATGTGACGACACATTGATATAGATCAAGATGATGGAGATCATGGTGTCATGCCGGTGACGATGGAAATCATGACGATGTTTTGGAGATGGAGATCAAAGGCACAAGATGATGATGGCCATATCATGTCACATATTTTGATTGCATGTGATGTTTATCTTTTATGCATCTTATCTTGCTTTGATTAACGGTAGCACTATAAGATGATCTCTCACTAAATTTCAAGATAAAAGTGTTCTCCCTGAGTATGCACCGTTGCCAAAGTTCGTTGTGCCCAGACACCACGTGATGATCGGGTGTGATAAGCTCTACGTCCATCTACAACGGGTGCAAGCCAGTTTTGCACACGCAGAATACTCAGGTTAAACTTGACGAGCCTAGCATATGCAGATATGGCCTCGGAACACTGAGACCGAAAGGTCGAGCGTGAATCATATAGTAGATATGATCAACATAAGTGATGTTCACCATTGAAAGCTACTCCATTTCACGTGATGATCAATTATGGTTTAGTTGATTTGGATCACGTGATCACTTAGAGGATTAGAGGGATGTCTACCTAAGTGGGAGTTCTTAAGTAATATGATTAATTGAACTTAAATTTATCATGAACTTAGTCCTGGTAGTATTAGCATATCTATGTTGTAGATCAATAGCTCGCGTTTAGCTCCCCTATTTTATTTTTGATATGTTCCTAGAGAAAACTAAGTTGAAAGATGTTAGTAGCAATGATGCGGATTGGATCCGTGATCTGAGGTTTATCCTCATTGCTGCACAGAAGAATTATGTCCTTGATGCACCGCTAGGTGACAAACCTATTGCAGGAGCAGATGCAGACGTCATGAACGTTTAGCTAGCTCAATATGATGACTACTTGATAGTTTAGTGCACCATGCTTAACAGCTTAGAATCGGGACTTCAAAGACGTTTTGAACGTCATGGATCATATGGATGTTCCAGAAGTTGAAGTTAATATTTCAAGCAAATACCCGAGTGGAGAGATATGAAGTCTCCAACATGTTCTATAGCTAAAAGATGGAGGAGAATAGCTCAAGCAGTGAGCATGTGTTTAGATTGTCTGGGTACTACAATCACTTGAATCAAGTGGGAGTTAATCTTCCAGATAAAATAGTGATTGACAAAATTCTCTAGTCACCATCACTAAGTTAGTAGAACTTCGTGATGAACTATAGTATGCAAGGGATGACGAAAACGATTCCCGAGCTTTTCATGATGATGAAATCGATGAAGGTATAAATCAAGAAAGAGCATCAAGTGTTGATGATTAACAAGACCACTAGTTTCAAAAAAAGGCAAAGGGAAAGAAAGGGAACTTCAAGAAGAACAGCAAGCAAGTTGTTGCTCAAGTGAAGAAGCCCAACTCTGGACCTAAGCCCGAGACTAAGTGCTTCTATTGCAAAGGGACTGGTCACTAAAAGCGGAACTGCCCCAAGTATTTAGCGGATAAGAAGGATGGCAAAGTGAACAATGCTATATTTGATATACATGTAATTGATGTGTACTTTACTAGTGTTTATAGCAACCCCTTGGTATTTGATACTGGTTCAGTTGCTAAGAGTAGTAACTCGAAACGAGAGTTGCAGAATGAACAGAGACTAGTGTCGGAGTAATGGGCCACGGGTAGGCCAAGCCGAGTCCCATAACCTTTCAAGACATCGGGGCAGGCTGCGCCCCTCAAGACCCCGGGGCGAAGAGCCGTCTCCTGAGGAGTCGACAGCAGGGCGGCCGACTGCCCGCTCACGGCCGAGTTCCAGGGACGACTTCCAGAGAAGCCGGCTTTGGGGAGTCGGCCGGCGACTCCCAGTAAACCCATGACCTCATCAAAGGGGACGGGGCAGAGGTGTGGCTATAGTGAAGCCCACTCCCGCCCCTTACCAAGGGCAGGCATGGCCATAGCACGCCGTACCCGAGAAGATCTCCGTGCGGCGTGACACTGTTGCCCGGCCGGCCCTGACATCAGCACCACAGTACCAAGTCCTGCGCCCATGACGGCTTGTCTATACGGCCTGGAGGCAGCGGGGCCCACCAGTCAGCGAGACCTCGGGAGACGGCGGGAGGACCGCCAGTCGGACCCGTCGGGAGTCGGCCCGGGGGAGTCGGCCAAGCCCTCCCCCGGGCCCACGCACCATTAATCAAGATGAGATGGGGAGTGGCCACAGTGATCGCCCGCCAGGCGGCGGGGCTGTTGCCATGACCCCATGACCAAGCCTGCGTCATCAGAAGCACGGCTACAGTAATCAGCAGCCGGCAAGACCCGCCCGCGGCGGACGCGGCCTGTCGGCTCCGTACCAGACCAGTCGGCGGGGCCCACCAATCGGCGGGCCCCAGCAGTCGGCGGAGAAGTCGGAGGTCGGAGGCACTGACGAATGGGCCCGCGCCTAGTCGAATTACCATTGTACCCCTGGGGGGTAGGCCTATATAAACCCCCCAGGGCACCCATGCAAGGGGTTGGATCCCAGTAGTTCTAGACTATACCAGATAGAAGGAGAGAGCTAGCCTTGCCCTCTTCTACCACCAGAAACAGCTCAAGGAGCAACCGTGTAAACACTTGGCCATAGTGATCATGCGGAGACCCCGCAGAGCAGCAGTAGGGGTGTTATCCCCCTGGAGAGCCCCGAAGCTGGGTAAGATTCGCCGGCGAGCATGTCTTCGCCTCATCCCGTTTCCAGGCACCGGCGATGTTCTACTCGCCCCCACCATGATAAGCCATCCGTTGGCATATGTCGCACCAAACCCCCGACATTTGGCGCCCACCGTGGGGCCTGGTGCACCGCCGTCTGGAGATCTGTTCTGGACGGGAACCCTTTTCCTCCCTGGCGAGCGCAGCCAGCCAGGCACGCCAGGCGAAGTTTGCATCGACACGCTGCATGGCGTTGAGATCGCCTGCGCAGCCAGCTCCTTGGCCAAACCTGTCGGCGAGGTCCGCCTCTCCGACGAACCTGCGTCCGACGCTGGCGCGGGCGGCCCCGAAAACCTCCTCGCGGGCCTCCTGGATCAACTCCACGTTTCCGGTGAGCCTGCCGTAGACTCGGAGTCCGTAGGCTCCACCGACCTGATGCTGGTCGACTCTGACACCGCGTCGATCGACGCATTCCCCACCAACATGGTGGTCTACGACGAGCCTCTCCCCCACGCAGAGAGCGACAGAAGCACCGTCACTGAGGTGCTAGTCATCAGTCATGACGAGTTCCCTGGCGGAGGAGCGACCGACTCACTCGGCGCGGCGCTGCAAGACCTAGCTGCGCCCATTCCGGAAGATGTTGACGCGGAGACGCTAGAAGCGCGCCGCCTTCAGCTCGTTGAAGGCTCGAAGAAGCTGGCCAGCATGAGACGCTTGTCAGAAGCTTACCAGCGGGATATGGATCGCGTCGTTGGCGGCTCGCCGGCCCCGGCAGGGCCCAACCTCCTTGGCGCGGTCCAGCAGCACGGCGTAGCCATCGCCAGCCTGTTTGGGGCTAGCCTCCCCGTGTACGCTACACCGACGGAGAACATCCGAGCCGCCCAGGCAGCGGCGGATGAGCTGGACAATTTCGAGGGCGAAGAACGCCGCTTCATGATGGAGCGAGTCCAGCGGCTCCTCGACGCGGCCGCCGTGCAGAACGAGGCCGGCTGCCACACGGAGGCGCCGCAGCGGCCAAATGATGACCCGCACCGAGATCAAGGCGCGACGTCTCGGACGCCGACTGGCAGCGCCCGAGGAAGAAAGGACAAGGAGCCGGCTGTCAGCCACAGTCGGACTCGCATTACCATAGAGCGCGACCAAGATGGCCGCCCGAGAGCAGTGGAACGACGGGGCGACTGTCTGCCTCCCCCTCCCCGCAAGGAGAGGCGAGTCTCCCCGCCGCCTGTTGACCATCCGACTCTCGGTGACCGCCTTGGCCGCCGAGAGGGAGTTGGGGAGAATGACGCCCGCCACCGGATCGACCGACTTCATCGGTCCCTGGCGCTGGAAGAAGAAGACGAGCTGGGTCCGCCTTGTTTCGGGCCCCGCATTCGGGACGAGCCCTTTCCCAGAGGGTTCATGCTCCCAAGAGACACGCCCAAGTATACCGGCTCCGTGAAGCCGGAAGACTGGCTAGTCGACTACTCCACGGCTGTCAGCATAGCAAACGGCAACAAGCGTGTCGCCGTAAAGTACGTTCCGCTCATGCTCCAGGGCACGGCCCGGACATGGCTGGACAACCTAAAGCCCCGCAGCATCAATAGCTGGGTCGACTTCACTGAAGCGTTCGTCCGCAACTTCACCAGCACGTACAGGCGTCCTCCCAAGCCTCGTCAGCTCTCCTTGTGCGTGCAAGGTCCTGACGAGTCGACTCGCGACTACTTCACGCGTTGGGCTGAGCTCCGGAACTCCTGCGAGGGCGTGCACGAGGTGCAGGCCATCGAGTACTTCACAGCCGGGTGCCGAGAAGGCACCCTCCTCAAGCACAAGCTCCTCTGCGATGAGCCAGAAACCCTCGACGAGCTACTGATCATAGGGGACAAGTACGCCATGGCCGACTCCTCCATGAAGGCGGAAATTCAAATCAGCACGACTGGCAAAGTAGCTCCTCAGTCTCCAAGAACTCCGGCGGCAGACACCGGCCGGCGACAACAGCACGGCGACAACAAGCGCAAGGCCCCGCAGCCGGCTTCCGGCAGCCGGTAGGTCGCGACTGTTGAAGCCCAGCGGCCAGAAGAGCAACCTCCGCCCAAGCGACAGAAAGGCGGCAAGCCGAACTGGTTGCCGGCCTTCTCCTATGAGCAGACCTTGGATGAACCTTGCAAGTTCCACAGCGGCGCAAATCCGTCGAATCACACCACCCGGAAGTGCCACTGGCTCACCAGGATCGCCAAGGGAGACGGCCTCCTGCCACCCCCGCCTGCTGGGCAGCCACCTCCGCCTCCGCCCCAGCAGCCGGCAGTCAGGCCAGTCGGCGCAGTACAAGACGAATACCCTGAAGAGCATGGAGCCTATGTGGTGTTCACCAGTGTGGCTGATGATCGACGCAGCATGCGGCTGCAGCGACAGGAGGTGAACGCAGTAGCCTCAGAGACGCCAGAGTTCATGCACTGGTTTGATAAGCCCATCAGCTGGAGCAGGGCTGACCACCCAGAAGTGATGACAAGTCCAGGCTCCTACGCCTTGGTCCTGGACGCCACCTTTGCCACGGACAAACGGGCCGCGCGTTTCTCGCGAGTTCTGATAGACGGGGGTAGCAGCATCAATATCCTGTACGAGGACACCATGGAGAAGTTAGAAATCAAACAAAGACAGCTTCAGAACAGCCAGAATGTGTTCCACGACATTGTTCCTGGGCTTTCCTGCTCACCAATCGGCAAGATCCTGATTGACGTCCTCTTTGGGGACAAAGATCACTTCCGAAGAGAGTCTGTTTGGTTTGAGGTGGTGGACCTTGAGAGCCCATACCATGCGCTACTTGGCCGACCCGCCTTGGCCAAGTTCATGGCGGTCCCCCACTACGCCTACCTCAAGATGAAGATGCTCAGTTCCAGGGGAATTCTGACTGTGGCCGGCGACTACCGGAAGTCGTCCGCTTGCGCGGCCGAGAGCAGTCGGCTGGCCGAGTCCCTGGTGATCGCAACCGAGAAGCGACTCCTTGAACGAGTTGTGGCGATGGCCGGCAAGCAGCCAGAGATATCGCCCGACCCAAAGGAATCGAAAGCCGAAGGTTCGTTCAAGCCGGCCAAAGAGACAAAGAAGATACCCTTGGATCCGGAGCACCCAGAGAGGTACGCCGTCGTAGGTGCAAACCTCGACAGCAAATAGGAAGGCGAGCTCGTCGATTTCCTCCGTGAGAATCGGGACACCTTCGCATGGTCTCCCGAAGACATGCCAGGTGTACCGACGGATTTCGCCGAGCACAAGTTACATGTCCGATTTGATGCAAAGCCGGTCAGGCAGCCCCTACGCCGCTTATCAGAAGAAAAGAGAAGAGTTGTCGGAGAAGAGATAGCCCGACTCCTAGCAGCCGGCTTCATTATGGAAGTTTTCTTCCTGGAGTGGCTGGCAAATCCGGTCCTGGTGCTGAAGAAGAACAAGCAATGGCGAATGTGTATTGACTACACGAGCCTCAACAAGGCCTACCCCAAGGACCCATTTGCTCTACCAAGAATTGACCAGGTGATAGACTCCACAGCCGGATGCGAGTTGTTGAGTTTCTTGGATGCATACTCAGGATATCACCAGATCAAGCTGAACCCGACTGACAGATTGAAGACCGCCTTCATCATGCCGTTTGGAGCATTCTGCTACCTCACCATGACATTCGGCTTGAGGAATGCCGGCGCCACCTTTCAGTGTTGCATGCATAAGTGTCTCCTCAAGCAGCTCGGCCGGAACACCCACGTTTACGTGGACGACGTGGTGGTGAAGACGGAAAAGCGTGGAACACTATTGGAAGACCTCAAGGAGACCTTTGAGAACCTACGCCGGTTCCAGATCAAGCTCAACCCCGAGAAGTGTGTCTTCGGAGTACCAGCCGGCTAGCTGCTAGGTTTCCTGGTCTCTGAGCGCGTCATAGAATGCAATCTAGTAAAAATCAAGGCCATCGAGAGAATGGAGGTACCCAGCCGACTGCTGGATGTGCAGAAGTTCACCGGCTGCTTAGCATCCATCAGCCGATTCATCAGTCGGCTGGGCGAGAAAGCTCTCCCCTTATACCAACTCATGAAGAAGACCACTTTTTTCGAGTGGAACCATAAGGAGGACGAAGCTTTTCACCAGTTGAAGAAGATGCTGACTACTCCACCCGTCCTGGCGGCTCCGACTCCTAAGGAACCTATGCTCCTGTACATCGCTGCCACCAGCCGGGTAGTCAGCACAGTCATGGTAGTGGAGCGCAAGGAGGAAGGAAAGGCGCTGCCTGTCCAGAGACCAGTATATTACCTGAGCGAGGTACTGTCGACCTGCAAGCAGAACTACCCCCACTACCAGAAGATGTGCTATGGCGTACACTTTGCTGCCAAGAAATTGAAGCCTTATTTTCAAGAGCATCCAATCACGGTGGTCTGCACGGCTCCACTTGCCGAGATCATCGGTAGCCGAGATGCTTCTGGTCGAGTGGCCAAGTGGGCCATAGAGCTGGCTCCTTACACCATCTACTACCAGCCCCGCACCGCTATCAAATCACAAGCACTGGCCGACTTCCTCGTCGACTGGGCCGAGACCCAGTACCTGCCTCCAGCGCCTGACTCCACCCATTGGCGGATGCACTTCGACGGCTCCAAGATGCGCACCGGCTTGGGAGCCGGCGTCGTCCTCACCTCTCCCAAAGGCGACAAGCTCAAGTATGCATTGCAAATCCATTTTGCCGCCTCCAACAACGTTGCCGAGTACGAGGCGCTCATTCATGGGCTCCGGCTTGCCAAAGAACTTGGCATCCGCCGGATCTTGTGTTATGGCGACTCGGACTTAGTGGTCCAGCAGTCATCTGGCGACTGGGACGCGAAAGACGCAAACATGGCGAGCTACCGTTTCCTCGTGCAGCAACTCAGCGGGTATTTCGAAGGGTGCGAGTTCCTCCATGTGCCAAGAAACGACAACGACCAAGCAGACGCCTTGGCACGAATCGGCTCTACCCGCCAAGCGATACCATCTGGCGTCGCCCTTCAACGCCTCCTCAAGCCGTCTGTCAAGCCTTCACCAGAATCAGACTCCATTTTTGTGCCGGCTCCTCCCGAAGACGGCAGATCCGACTCTAGAGCTCCGGCAGGTGGAACGGGGACTTTGGCGGATGACTCCAAAGCCGCCACAGTCGAGCCCGGCCCGGGGACTGCGGTGGCGGACTCGAAGATTCCAGAACTCGGCCCAAGGACCGCGCCAGTCGGCCTGGGGACTTCATCAACCTAGCAAGCGACCGTTGACTCCAACCCGCCGCCTCCCAGCCCAGCCGCCCTCATCCAAGTCGTAGTTCTGGTAGTCGAAGAAATAATAGCACCCTCATGGGCCCAGCCCATCCTCAAATTCCTGGTGAACAAAGAGCTACCAACTGATGAGACCTCAGCTCGGCAAGTACAACGCCGGGCGGCAGCCTATACCATAATCAATAGAGAGCTGGTCAGGCGCAGCGTCACTAGTGTCTACCAGCGCTGCGTAGAGCCAGAGCAAGGCCAGGCGATTCTCAAAGACATCCATCAAGGCGAATGTGGCCACCATGCGGCTTCAAGAGCACTCGTCGCCAAAGCCTTTCGGCACGGTTTCTTCTGGCCGACTGCCTTGGAAGAGGCCAAGGAGTTGGTCCAAAAATGCAAAGGGCGCCAGAAGTTCAGCTCCAAGCCGCACCAGCCGGCTTCTGCGCTCAAGACCATCCCCATTGCCTGGCCTTTCGTAGTTTGGGGTCTAGACATGGTGGGACCATTCAAGACAGCACGAGGTGGTTTAACTCACCTACTTGTCGCAGTGGACAAGTTCACCAAGTGGGTGGAAGCGAAGCCAATTAAGAAACTGAAGGTCCGAGTGCCGTGACCTTCATCACCGATATCACAATTCGGTACGGCATACCACACAGCATCATCGCTGACAACGGCACAAATTTTGCCAAAGGCGCCTTGGCCCGTTTCTGCGCAACACAGGGCATCCGACTGGACCTAGCGTCCATCGCCCATCCGCAGTCAAATGGCCAAGTGGAGCGATCAAACGGCCTCATCCTTTCCGGCATCAAGCCTCGGTTGATCGAGCCTCTGGAGCGCTCGACTGGCTGCTAGCTCGACGAGCTGCCAGCCGTCCTCAGGAGTCTGCGCACAACTCCAAACAAGTCAACCGGCTTCACGCCTTTCTTCCTCGTCTACGGTGCTGAAGCCGTCATCCCAACAGACATAGAGTTTGACTCCCCATGAGTCACCATGTACACCAAGGAGGAAGCAAAAGAAGCACGACAAGACGGCGTCGATCTGCTGGAAGAGGGCCGGCTGTTGGCACTCAGCCGGTCCAGCATCTACCAGCAGAGCCTGCGCCGATACCACAACAGAAAGATCAGGCCAAGATCTTTCCAAGAAGGTGACCTTGTGCTCCGGCTGATCCAGCGAATAGCCGGCCAGCACAAGCTGTCGGCGCCTTGGGAAGGCCCTTTCATCATCAGCAAAGTACTGGGCAACGATTCCTACTACCTGACCGACGCTCAGAAGCCCCGAGCACGCAAGAGGGACGACTCCGGCAAGGAGACAGAGCAGCCATGGAATGCAAATCTCCTCCGAAGATTTTACAGTTGATGCAGTATGTACCATGCTACCTTTTGTATTAAAGTACCAAGACTTCAGCCCCCCTGAGACGAGCTGGGGGACTGCTCTCTTTTGTCTGTATGATAAAAATTATGCCTACAAGTATGTTACTCTTTGTCATGCCGCTTGGCACCGGGTTCGACAAGTCGGCCCGGGGACTTGCCGCCTTGCACTATGAAATGCTTCCTGCAGCCGGACAAGTAGTGTGTAACACCTAAACCGTCTTCTGTCAGAAGCCGCAGCTCGCAGAGCGACTGTACGGTGGGTAGAGGTAAGGTAGAATGGGTGTTCACATGAAAAATGGCTAAGGACTCAAAGCGTAAAACATAGATCAAGACGGCTTCCAGCCTTTCTCGCAAACCGACTCTCGGACAGTCGGATTGTCGTCTTCTATCCAACCTGCTCAAACAATCTTGAAATCGGCTAAGTACTTGCTTTCCCAAAGTAGCCTAGCACTTGATCCAGCAACAGTCCGCAGAGCGGCTGTCCGATTGGCAAGGCAGGCAACTAAGAGAAAGCGGCAAAGGAAAAAGCCAAAAGAACAATGAGCAAGAAAAGATAGATATATATATTTACATAACATAGGCCCTTGGCCGAATTGTCGAGTAGAGGTTCAAAATACACCCCGCGGGTGGAATTGTGCGAATTAACAAGTTCTTCAAAGACTACTGAAGCAGATAAAATAAAAAGATACAGCGGCAGCTTAGGAGGCAGCAGACGGATTCGGAGGGTCGGAGGAGGCGCCAGCGTCAGGCGTCGGGGCAGCCGGCTGGCTAGTCTCGGCTTGATCACCTCCGGCAGCAGTTGACTCGGTTGCGCGCGGCTCGTTGCTGGAGGCGCGGTCGGGCTGAGGCTGGCCGTCTGCTCCGTCTTCTGGTGCCTCCGCCTCACCCCCATCCTCCGCCTCGTCCTCCTCCTCGACGCTGGAGCCAATCACCTCCGCCGAGTCTTCGCCGTAGTTTGGGTTCATCCCAAACCACTCCGGTGGTACCTCCTCGCCGTCTTCAGACCGCTCGGGGACGAAGATGCTGGTGTCGGTGTACTCGGCGATCACCGCAGCACGTTTGACGAGGGCGTCTTCCGCAGCCACCAGCTCCGGCTGGACCTCTGACCGAAGCATGGCCAACCGGTCTAGATCCAGCCCCGGGTACCACGCCTTGACGAACTCCAAGGCCCGGCGCGCTCCAGCCCGGGCCGAAGAGCCCTTCCAGGCCTCAAGACGACCAGCCGCGACCTCCAGCCAGTTGGCCGTCAGGCTGGGGGTGCACGGAGCCTACATATCCGGCCAAAGGGCAGAAATCGCCTAGGCACCGATGCGCTGGAGCCGGCACAACATCCGGTGAGCCGTCCGGAGGCGAGCCTCAATGCTCAGGATGTGCTCGTCAAGAGTTCGGGGGGCATCGGCGGCGATCTCTGCGCCCTCCGCCCTCTGACCTTCACGATCAGCCTCGATGGCTTGGATGGCGGCCTGCGACTGCCCAATGAAGAAGTCTGCACAGACACGAAGAAACGAAGAAGCAAGTAAAGAACCAGGAGTCAGCACGATCTAAGTCGGCAGCTCGAAGAAAGAAAATAAAGAGGCTCACCATCAATGATGTCTTCAATCTCGTGGAAGCCGAAGGACAGCAGCGCCTCCTTGTCAGACCAGGAGGAGCGCTCGCTCGCGAACTCGGCCAGGAGGGCAGTTTTCGTCTCCTCCGCCTCCCTCTGCAACTTCACAAGCAGCTCCTTCTGCTCTGCCAACTGAGTGGCTAGCAGATCGCGCTTTGTGGCGAGCTTACTGCACTCCTCCCCTTTGGCGTGCAGGGCAGAGCTGGCTTCGCTCAGCTGCTGTTGAAGAGCAGCGTTGGCTCCTAAAGGAAAGGAAGAAAAACAACAGTCGTCAATAAAGTAGGTCGCCGGGGAGATCTGGCCCGGCTGCTCAGCAGCCGGCCCGAATCTCGGGGACTACAGCCTGCGGGTGCGCTAGCGCGCCCCCGCAGAGAAAAAAGGGGGACTTACTTCGGCTCTCCGCCAAGTCGGCGGTCCGCTTGCCCAGCTCTTCAACGTTACGGTTGAAGGCAGTGATGCAGAGGTTGTGGTAATCCTGTGACAAGCATTTCAGACAAAGTTAGTACCCAGAAGTTCATCAATTGGAGTTCCGGGCCGCCTGCTCAGCAGCTGGCCCGAAACTCGGTGACTACACGCAGTGGGTGCGCTGGCGTGCCCCCACAGAGAGGAGCAAGAAAACAAAGACCAAAGGAAAAAAAAACATACCCGGACGGCTGCCCACGACGCTAGGAACGCCTTGGTGCAACTCTGGAGAGCGTCGCCCTAAGCACGGAGCTTCGCCTGGATGTCCAGGAGCGCCCGGTTCAGCGGCCCTGTGCCGCCTCCTCGCACCCACCGAACAGGTGCGGCGCTCGTCGCTTCGGCGTCTGGGGCCGCCGAGCTGGCGGTGCCGGCTTCCAGGGGGCGAGGTGCCGAAGTCGCCTTCTCCAGACGATGGCGCGTTGGCGAGCCGACTTGGAGGAGTAGCCTCGCCACGGCCTCATCTTCGGTCAGCGGCACTGGAGGGTCCGCTGGCTGCTCGCCTTACACGCCTTCAGATGGCGGCGGAGGCAGCGGCGGAACGTTCGCGTCCGGAGTAGAGGGGTCTCCGCCTTCCCTCTTCTCGACGAGGTTCTCCCCGCCGGTTTCTCCAGTTGGCCCCGTGAACTCCGGAGGCAGCGACGCAGAGTTCAGCAGGGTGACGAGCAAGGCCGACTGGCGGCGTGCGGCTTCCTCAGCCTGTTGCTTCGCCGCGGCGGCGGTTTCACCCTCCGCTAGTTTTTTCTTAGCGGAGGCCTCCGCCCTGTCGGCCTCCGCCTTCTCCAGGCGGAGGGCCTCTTCTTCGTTGCGCCTCTCCTGCGCATTCCGCTCCGTCGCCTCCCAGAGGTCAGCAGCGAGGTCAATCCGCCGAGTGGTGGCGGACGTCTCCGCTGACCCCATGACAGAGGCGGCGGCGACCCGCTCAAGAGAGAGTGGAGCCCTGAAGAAAGAGGGGCAAGCAGAGACTCAGACAAATCACGAAGAAAGAATAAAACTTTGAAGACAGAATACTTACGCGGAGACCAACGGCGGCTTCTTCACTTCCTTACGGAAGTGGATGGCCTTCGCGGCTGCCTCGTCATGCCGGGTCGCCGCAGCCGAGCCCTTGGGCTTCTTCGGCCGACTGCCGAACAAGGTCGGCACGGCCCTGCGCTTCTTCCTGCTGCCTGGAGCACCCGGCGTGGCAGAAGAGCCCGCGCCAGGCTGGCTGGCTCCTGGGCGATGGCGAGGGGCGACTTATCCCTCGGCGCTGTCTTCAGGCCAGTCGGCGAAGGTAGCCGAAGGCCTGAAGTCACCTGCTGTCCCTCCTCCTCCCTCGGCATCGTCTTCCAGAGCCGCCGCCCCCAGATCGGGGTCATCGACGTCGCTCTCCGCCCGGTCGGCAACGAACTCACGGGCCGGCCCCGAGGTGCCGGCTGGTGGATGAAGAAGGGGATTCTAACCAAAGCCGACTGGTCAAAACAAAACTCGGCAAGAAGAAGACAATCTAAAGAAAGAAAAGAAAGGCGACTCACCATGGGTGGGGGGTTGGCGCGGGAGTACGACTCCTTGCCAAATCGCCAGTCCTCCGGGAGCCTGCTGTCCGAGAGGTAGTTCACCATGAGGGCCACCTCTTCGTGAGGCATGTCCTTGGTGCACATCCGACTCGGGTCGCGGCGCCCACTCATCTGGCTTATCATGTGAGGGCGGCCTTGGAGCGGGAGAACTCGGCGCGAGACGAAGGCGGCCAGCAGGTCCGGACCAGTCAGACCCTCCGATTGCGTCAGCACTCGGAGTCGCGTGATGGCGCCGGCTCCCGCAGGCGTCAGCGACCTGGCCCGGTACGACCAGTTGGGCAGTCTCCCAGCCGGCGGGCTGGCTTCGAAAGCCGGCAGGCTGACCCAGTCGCCCCTCGTGGCGACGTCCTGACGTAGAAGTAGGATCTCTGCCACATCTTCACCGACTTTATCTGCGAGATGGAGGGGAAGGGGTTGTCGGCTCCTGACCTTCGCACGGCGATGAAGGCGCCGCATTGAGACGGCACGCCCGCGGCCTGGGTGCCGAGCTTGGAGAAGAACTCCCCCTAGAGCTCGAGGGCGGGGAGGACTCCGAGGAAGCCTTCGCACAAGGCCACGAAGGCGGACAGTAGCACCACTGTGTTGGGGGTGAGGTGGTGCGGCTGGAGGCCGTAGAACTCCAAGAAAGACCGGAAAAAGCTGCTCGCCGGCAGCCCCAGCCCGCGCAGGCAGTGCGAGCGGAAGATGACCCGCTCGCCCTCCTGCGGGGTGGGGTAAATGTCCCCCTCCGACACGAGACGCACCTGCACGCGATCCTCGCCGGGAAGCCGACCGGTCCGGCGGAGGAACTCAATGTGGTCTTCATGAACCTCGGAACCGTCCCAGGTGCCGAAACGCACTGGGGGAAGCGCGGCAGCGGAGGAAGAACTCATCGCGAGCTGTCGCCGCAGCGTTCTCCAGAGCTTGGGCGTGCGGTGGAGCGAAGAAGAGAACGAGGTGTAGTGGGAAGGAGGGGCGCGCGTGCCCCCCTCTTCCCCCTACTTATAGCACTGTGGGCTGCGAAGCCGAGGGGGCGGACGTGGGGATTTACTGCGCCCACAACCCCATGACCCCCATGATCCACGTAAAGTTACTGCGTGCAGTAACTCCATGGGAATCCCAACCATCCACCGGGGCCGCAGCGGATCCGCTCGGGCGCCGAGGCATGGTAGTGGCGGGCCCCGCCTGTGGGCCTGCCCGTCGCACGGGTGGGCTGGCAGGATGGCCTAGCCACGTGCCCTCGCGTGACAGGCCAAGAACTGGCGGCGGCCTGGAGGCTTAGCTAGCATGCCACTTAAAATCCGGCCACGACGTTCAGAATACCGAGCAAGTCGAAATTGAGTGAAGTCCGAGTTGAGCAAGTCCGACTCCTTCTAGACGGCCCGGCAGAAGTCAATCAAGACCATGTGTTGAGCACCCGGAAAGAGAAACTGTTGAGGCTTCTCGGCCGATCGTCCGTGGCGCCTCACCAGCTTCGGGGACTACTGTCGGAGTAATGGGCCACGGGTAGGCCAACCCGAGTCCCATAACCTTACAAGACATCGGGGCAGGCTGCGCCCCTCAAGACCCCGGGGCGAAGAGCCGTCTCCTGAGGAGTCGACGGCAGGGTGGCCGACTGCCCGCTCACGGCCGAGTTCCAGGGACGACTTCTAGAGAAGCTGGCTTTGGGGAGTCGGCCGGCGACTCCAGCAAACCCATGACCTCATCAAAGGGGACGGGGCAGAGGCGTGGCTACAGTGAAGCCCACTCCCGCCCCTTACCAAGGGCAGGCATGGCCACAGCACGCCGTACCCGGGAAGATCTCTGTGCGGCGTGACACTGTTGCCCGGCCGGCCCTGACATCAGCACCACAGTACCAAGTCCTGCGCCCACGACGGCTTGTCTGTACGGCCTAGAGGCAGCGGGGCCCACCAGTCAGCGAGACCTCGGGAGACGGCGGAAGGACCGCCAGTCGGACCCGTCGGGAGTCGGCCCGGGGGAGTCGGCCGAGCCCTCCCCCAGGGCCCATGCGCCATTAATCAAGATGAGATGGGGAGTGGCCACAGTGATGGCCCACCAGGCGGCGGGGCTGTTGTCACGACCCCATGACCAAGCCTGCGTCATCAGAAGCACGACTACAGTAATCAGCAGCCGGCAAGACCCGCCCGCGGCGGACGCGGCCTGTCGGCTCCGTACCAGACCAGTCGGCGAGGCCCACCAGTTGGTGGGCCCCAGCAGTCGGCGGAGAAGTCGGAGGTTGGAGGCACTGACAAATGGGCCCGCGCCTAGTCGAATTACCATTGTACCCCTGGGGGGTAGGCCTATATAAACCCCCCAGGGCACCCATGCAAGGGGTTGGATCCCAGTAGTTCTAGACTATACCAGATAGAAGGAGAGAGCTAGCCTTGCCCTCTTCTACCACCAGAAACAGCTCAAGGAGCAACCGTGTAAACACTTGGCCATAGTGATCATGCGGAGACCCCGCAGAGCAGCAGTAGGGGTGTTATCTCCCCGGAGAGCCCCGAAGCTGGGTAAGATTCACCGGCGAGCATGTCTTCGCCTCATCCCGTTTCCAGGCACCGACGACGTTCTACTCGCCCCCACCATGATAAGCCATCCGTTGGCATATGTCACACCAAACCCCCGACAACTAGTTAAGGGTGAAGTGACGATGTGTGATGAAAGTGGTTCCAAGATTGATATGATCATCATCGCACACTCCCTATACTTTCGGGATTAGTGTTAAACCTAAATAAATGTTATTTGGTGTTTGCGTTGAGCATGAATATGATTTGATCATGTTTATTGCAAAATGGTTATTCATTTAAGTTAGAGAATAATTGTTGTTCTGTTTACATGAATAAAACCTTCTATGGTCATACACCCAATGAAAATGGTTCGTTGGATCTCGATCGTAGTGATACACATATTCATAATATTGAAGCCAAAAGATGCAAAGTTAATAATGATAGTGCAACTTATTTGTGGCACTGCCGTTTAGGTCATATTGGTGTGAAGCGCATGAAGAAACTCCATGTTGATGGGCTTTTGGAATCACTTTATTATGAACCATTTTGATGCTTGCGAACCATGCCTCATGGGAAAGATGACTAAGACTCCGTTCTCCGGAACAATGGAGCGAGCAACTGACATATTGGAAATAATACATACTGATGTATGCAGTCCGATGAGTGTTGAGGCTCGCGGCGGGTATCGTTATTTTTTGACCTTCACAGATGATTTGAGCAGATATGGGTATATCTACTTGATGAAACATAAGTCTGAAACATTTGAAAAGTTGAAAGAACTTCAGAGTGAAGTGGAAAATCATCGTGACAAGAAAATAAAGTTTCTACGATCTGATTGCAGAGACAAATATTTGAGTTACGAGTTTGGTCTTCAATTAAAACAATGTGAAATAGTTTCACAAAATCATGCCACCTAGAACACCACAGCATAATGGTGTGTCCGAACGTCATAACCGTACTATTATTGGATATAGTGCAATCTATGATGTTTCTTACCAATTAATCACTATAGTTTTGGGGTTATGCATTAGAGACAGCTGCATTCACATTAAAAAGGGCACCATCTAAATCCGTTGAGGCGACACCGTATGAACTGTGGTTTGGGAAGAAACCAAAGTTGTCATTTCTTAAAGTTTGAGGTTGCAATGCTTATGTGGAAAAGTTTCAACCTGATAAGCTCAAACCCAAATCGGAGAAGTGCGTCTTCATAGGATACCCAAAAGAAAATGTTGGGTACACCTTCTATCACAGATCCAAAGGCAAGTTATTCATTGCTGAGAATGGATCCTTTCTAGAGAAGGAGTTTCTCTCGAAAGAAGTGAGTGGGAGGAAAGTAGAACTTGATGAGGTAACTGTACCTGCTCCCTTATTGGGAAGTAGTTCATCACAGAAATCTGTTTCTGTGACTCCTACACCAATTAGTGAGGAAGCTAATGATGATGATCATGTAACTTCAGATCAAGTTACTACCGAACCTCGTAGGTAAACCAGAGTGAGATCCGCACCAGAGTGGTATGGTAAGCATGTTCTGGAGGTCATGTTACTTGACCATGACGAACCTACGAACTATGAGGAAGCGATGATGAGCCCAGATTCCACGAAATGGCTTGAGGCCATGAAATCTGAGATGAGATCCATGTATAAGAACAAAGTATGGACTTTGATTGACTTGCCCAAAGATCGGCGAGCCATTGAGATTAAATGGATCTTCAAGAGCAAGACAAACGTTGATAGTAGTGTTACTATCTACAAAGCTAGAATGGTCGCAAAAGGTTTTCGACAAGTTCAAGGTGTTGACTACGATGAGAGTTTCTCACTCGTATCTATGCTTAAGGCTGTCCGAATCATGTTAGAAATTGCCGCATTTTATGAAATCTGGCAAATGGATAAACAAAACTGCATTCCTTAATGGATTTATTAAAGAAGAGTTGTATATGATGCAACCAGAAGGTTTTGTCAATCCTAAAGGTGCTAACAAAATATGCAAGCTCTAGCGATCCATTTATGGACTGGTGCAAGCATCTCGGAGTTGGAATATACGCTTTGATAAGTTGATCAAAGCATATAGTTTTATACAGACTTGCGGTGAAGCCTGTATTTACCAGAAAGTGAGTGGGAGCACTACATCATTTCTGATAAGTATATGTGAATGACATATTGTTGATCGGAGATAATGTAGAATTATTCTGCAAAGCATAAAGGAGTGTTTGAAAGGAGTTTTTCAAAGAAAGACCTCGGTGAAGCTGCTTACATATTGAGCATCAAGATCTATAGAGATAGATCAAGCCGCTTGATAAAGTTTTTAAATGAGTACGTACCTTGACAAGATTTTGAAGTAGTTCAAAATGGAACAGTCAAAGAAAGAGTTCTTGCCTTTGTTACAAGGTGTGAAACCGAGTAAGACTCAAAGCCCGACCACGGCAGAAGATAGAAAGAGAATGAAAGTCATTCCCTATGCCTTGGCCATATGTTCTATAAAATATGCCATGCTGTGTACCAGATCTATTGTATACCCTACATTGTTTTTGGCAAGGGAGTACAATAGTGATCTAGGAGTAGATCACTGGACAGCGGTCAAAATTATCCTTAGTGGAATAAGGATATGTTTCTTGATTATGGAGGTGACAAAAAAGGTTTGTCGTAAAGGGTTACATCGATGCAAATTTTGACACTGATCCAGATGACTCTAAATCTCAATCTGGATACATATTGAAAGTGGGAGCAATTAGCTAGAGTAGCTCCGTGCAGAGCATTGTTGACATAGAAATTTGCAAAATACTTACGGATCTGAATGTGGCAGACTCGTTGACTAAACTTCTCTCACAAGCAAAACATGATCACACCTTAGTACTCTTTGGGTGTTAATCACATAGCGATGTGAACTAGATTATTGACTCTAGTAAACCCTTTGGGTGTTGGTCACACGTCGATGTGAAGTATGGGTGTTAATCACATGGTGATGTGAACTATTGGTATTAAATCACATGGCGATGTGAACTAGATTATTGACTCTAGTGCAAGTGGGAGACTAAAGGAAATATGCCCTAGAGGCAATAATAAAGTTATTATTTATTTCCTTATATCATGATAAATGTTTATTATTCATGCTAGAATTGTATTAGCCAGAAACATAATACATGTGTGAATACATAGACAAACAGAGTGTCACTAGTATGCCTCTACTTGACTAGCTCGTTGATCAAAGATGGTTATGTTTCCTAACCATAGACATGAGTTGTCATTTGATTAACGGGATCACATCATTAGGAGAATGATGTGATTGACTTGACCCATTCTGTTAGCTTTGCACTTGATCGTTTAGTTTGTTGCTATTGCTTTCTTTATGACTTATACATGTTCCTATGCCTATGAGATTATGCAACTCCCGTTTACCAGAGGAACACTTTATGTGCTACCAAACGTCACAACGTAACTTGGTGATTATAAAGGTGCTCTACAGGTGTCTCCGAAGGTACTTGTTGGGTTGGCGTATTTTGAGATTGGGATTTGTCACTCCAATTGTCGGAGAGGTATCTTTGGGCCCACTCGGTAATGCACATCACTATAAGCCTTGCAAGCATTGCAACTAATGAGTTAGTTGCGGGATGATGTGTTACGGAACGAGTAAAGAGACTTGCCGGTAACAAGATTGAACTAGGTATTGAGATACCGAGTATCGAATCTCGGGCAAGTAACATATCGATGACAAAGGGAACAACGTATGTTGTTATGCGGTTTGACCGATAAAGATCTTCGTAGAATATGTAGGAGCCAATATGAGCATCCAGGTTCCGCTATTGGTTATTGACCGGAGACGTGTCTCGGTCATGTCTACATAGTTCTCGAACCCGTAGGGTCCGCACGCTTAAAGTTCAATGACGATTATATTATGAGTTTATGTGTTTTGATGTACCGAAGGAGTTCGGAGTCCCGGATGAGATCGGGGACATGACGAGGAGTCTCGAAATGGTCGAGACGTAAAGATCAATATATTGGACGACTATATTCG
The DNA here is from genome assembly GCF_056163025.1 of Triticum urartu. Taxonomy (NCBI): domain Eukaryota; kingdom Viridiplantae; phylum Streptophyta; class Magnoliopsida; order Poales; family Poaceae; genus Triticum; species Triticum urartu. The sequence continues at coordinate 553,577,272 of NC_141873.1, forward strand.
GACATCGAAAAGGTTCCGAGTGATTCGGGTATTTTCGGGAGTACCGGGGAGTTACGGGAATTCGTATTGGGCCTTAATGGGCCATACGGGAAAGGAGAGAAAGGCCTCAAAGGGTGGCCGCACCCCTCCCCATGGGCCGGTCCGAATTGGACTAGGGAGGGGGGCGCCCCCTTCCTTCCTTCTCCTTTTCCCTTCCCTTTCCTTCCCTCCTACTCCTAATACTTGGAAGGGCTCCTAGTTCTACTAGGAAAGGGGGAATCCTACTCCCGGTGGGAGTAGGACTCCCCTAGGGCGCGCCATAGAGAGGGCCGGCCCTCCCCCTCCTCCACTCCTTTATATACGGGGGCAGGGGGCACCCCATAGACAGAACAATTGATCTCTTGATCTCTTAGCCATTTGCGGTGCCCCCCTCCACCATAATCCACCTCGATCATATCATAGCGGTGCTTAGGCGAAGCCCTGCGTCGGTAGAACATCATCATGTCACCACGCCGTCGTGCTGACGAAACTCTCCCTCAACTCTTGGCTGGATCGGAGTTCGAGGGAAGTCATCGAGTTGAACGTGTGCAAAACTCGGAGGTGCCGTACGTTCGGTACTTGATCGGTCGGATCGTGAAGACGTACGACTACATCAACCGCGTTAACGCTTCCTCTTTCGGTCTACGACGGTACGTGGACAACACTCTCCCCTCTCATTGCTATGCATCACCATGATCTAGCATGTGCGTAGGAATTTTTTTTGAAATTACTACGTTCCCCAACAGGTCGGGGACGAGCGATGGTCTTTTCCTACCAATCTATCCCCTAGGAGCATGCGCGTTTCGATAACTAATAGATTTTTGCAATAAGTATGTGAGTTCTTTATGACTAATGTTGAGTCCATGGATTATACGCACTCTCACCATTCCACCATTGCTAGCCTCTCTAGTACCGCACAACTTTCGCCGGTACCATAAACCTACCATTTACCTTCCTCAAAACAACCACTATACCTACTTATTATGGCATTTCCATAGCCATTCTGAGATATATTGCCATGCAACTTTCCACCGTTCCATTTATTATGACACGCTCCATCATTTTCATATTGCTTTGCATGATCATGTAGTTGACATCGTATTTGTGGCAAAGCCACCATTCATAATTCTTTCATACATGTCACTCTTGGATCATTGCACATCCCGGTACACTGCCGGAGGAATTCACATAGAGTCATATTTTGTTGTATGTATCGAGTTGTAATTCTTGAGTTGTAAGGAAATAAAAGTGTGATGAACATCATTATTAGAGCATTATCCCATGCGAGGAAAGGATGATGGAGACTATATATGATTCCCCACAAGTCGGGATGAGACTCCGGACGAAAAAAAGAGGCCATAAAAAATAGAAAAGGCCCAAATAAAAATATGAGAGAAAAAGAGAGAAGGGGCAATGCTACTATCCTTTTTCCACACTTGTGCTTCAAAGTAGCACCACGATCTTCATGATAGAGAGTCTCCTATTTGGTCACTTTCATATACTAGTGGGAATTTTTTCATTATAGAACTTGGCTTATATATTCCAATGATGGGCTTCCTCAAAATGCCCTAGGTCTTCGTGAGCAAGCAAGTTGGATGCACACCCACTTAGTTTTTTTGAGCTTTCATACACTTATAGCTCTAGTGCATCCATTGCATGGCAATCCCTACTCACTCACATTGATATCTATTGATGGATGAGGGAGTCCTGGATTAGGGGGTCTCCGGACAGCCGGACTATCTCCATTGGTCGGACTGATAGACTATGAAGATACAAGATTGAAGACTTCGTCTCGTTTCCGGATGGGACTCTACTTGGCGTGAAAGGCAAGCTAAGCAACACGCATATGGATATCTCCTCCTTTGTAACCGACCTTGTGTAACCCTAACCCTCTCCGGTGTCTATATAAACTGGAGGGCTTTAGTCCGTAGGACAACAATCACAACATACAATCATACCATAGGCTAGCTTCTAGGGTTTAGCATCTCTAATCTCGTGGTAGATCTACTCTTGTAACACCCATATCATCAATATCAATCAAGCAGGACGTAGGATTTTACCTCCATCAAGAGGGCCCGAACCTGGGTAAAACTTTGTGTTCCTTGCCTCCTGTTACCATCCGGCCTAGATGCATAGTTCGGGACCCCCTACCCGAGATCCGCCGGTTTTGACACCGACATTGGTTCTTTCATTGAGAGTTCCGCTGTTCCGTCGCCACAAGGAAGGATGTCGCGTCCCGTCTTTAAAGACGGCACTATCGCTGAGGGAGCTCTGGCTATCGGCCAAACTCTCCAGCTAGGTGGTTTTCTTATGACTGCCTGTTCGGCCGCTGCGCCGACGATGACTTCTCGGGTCATCGAAAGCAATCTTCACATCAACTCGGAACTCATCGAGCAGTTAGATCCAATGGAGCTCTCTTCCCTGAACAAGCTCTTGGATTGTATCGCTGCCCTAGGAGTCGCTACACACTACGATTAGATTGGGCCTAAACCCAATCTAAGAGAAATTAACTCTCCCCAGGTCACCCACCACGTTGCAGTGGTGGAAGAACAATGCGGCAAAACTCCATCTATCTTAAGGACTAGCTACGTCCGGATTCCCGATCCCCCCAAACCGGATACCCGCAGAGGGGAGGACGTCACTCAAAGCCTGAACCCAGAATCAGGCAGCGGGCTAGATTTACCAGAAAACGTTCAAGAATCCAAGCTTTCGAGTTCGGAAACTCCTTGGCCATTGAGCCTCAGATCGGGTGAGGATTCGGATTCAATTCCACCCACCCACCCAAACATACGCGATCTATCCCAAATTAGGCAAGAGCCCGAAGAAACAATACACCATTACCGGGCCAGATTCCTCCTGATCAAGAACAGGATAAAGGACTGCCGCAAGGAAGATGTAATTTCATTCTTCTGCAATAATTGCACGGACAAGGGAATCCTCAACGCCATAAGTCGTCGCGAAATTACACGCTTTGCCGACTTCGTGTCCGTAGTTCGAAAGTACTATGCGAGGGAAAGCGTCCGGAAAACCAAAATAAAATTTTGGGATAATCCGTCCCTGAATACAAACCCAGTCCGAAATAAAAGGGTGCATTATCACAATACACCTGGGTTAACTACCAAAAAGCAAAAGCCCTCTACGGGGCAAGGAACCGTACTGGAGGGATGGCTCAACGGACGCTGCAAAATTCATAGTACAACGGATGCGATACCAACACACAGCCTTAGAGCATGCTGGATACTCCGGCAGGTGGCCAAAAGTGGCGAGGATCTACTCCTCCCAAAAACCAAAGAGCACCACCCCGAGGATAACAGTACGGTCTTAACGGTCTTTGAGACCTTTGCGTCAAATAAAAGACGGAAGCGAACACTCCGCAACACGTCCGAAATCTGCCACATAGCAGAAACAAATCCTTGGAGCGACACGGCTATTACCTTCAATGCCAGTGACAAACCTCAATTCCGAACAGCCAGAGTACCAGCCACACTGGTCCTCAGTCCAATCATGGACGGCTTTCGACTCACCAAGGTACTCATGGACGGCGGCAGCAGATTAAACCTCATCTACGAGGAAACTCTTCAAAAGATGGAAATAGACTGGAGCCGCATTAAGCAAAGCAGCACAACCTTTAGAGGAATCATCCCTAGTCGGGAAGCACGCTGCGCCGGAAAAATCACACTAGACGTGGTATTCGGCACGCGGATAATTACAGGTCCGAAGAAATTACATTCCAAGTGGCCCCGTTCAGTAGCG